>NC_135238.1:183541005-184875398 GCF_051348905.1 Ranitomeya variabilis
AGTGTATGGGGGGGGCACTGCGGGGGGGAGACAGGCTGTCCCTGGAAGGGGACCGGGAGCTGAGCACAGTGTATGGGGGGGCACTGCGGGGGGGAGACGGGCTGTCCCTGGAGGGGGACCGTGAGCTGAGCAGAGTGTATGGGGGGGCACTGCGGGGGGAGACAAGCTGTCCCTGGAAGGGGACCGGGAGCTGAGCACAGTGTATGGGGGGGCACTGCGGGGGGAGACAGGCTGTCCCTGGAAGGGGACCGTGAGCTGAGCACAGTGTATGGGGGGGCACTGCGGGGGGGAGACAGGCTGTCCCTGGAAGGGGACCGTGAGCTGAGCAGAGTGTATGGGGGGGCACTGGGGGGGAGACAGGCTGTCCCTGGAAGGGGACCGTGAGCTGAGCAGAGTGTATGGGGGGCACTGGGGGGGAGACAGGCTGTCCCTGGAAGGGGACTGGGAGCTGAGCACAGTGTATGGGGGGGGCACTGCGGGGGGGGGGGCAGGCTGTCCCTGGAAGGGGACCGTGAGCTGAGCACAGTGTATGGGGGGGCACTGCGGGGGGAGACAGGCTGTCCCTGGAAGGGGACCGGGAGCTGAGCAGAGTGTATGGGGGGGCACTGCGGGGGGGACAGGCTGTCCCTGGAAGGGGACCGGGAGCTGACCACAGTGTATGGGGGGGCACTGCGGGGGGGAGACAGGCTGTCCCTGGAAGGGGACTGGGAGCTGAGCACAGTGTATGGGGGGGGGGCATTGCGGGGGGGAAGGCTGTCCCTGGAAGGGGACCGGGAGCTGAGCACAGTGTATGGGGGGGCACTGCGGGGGGAGACAGGCTGTCCCTGGAAGGGGACCGTGAGCTGAGCACAGTGTATGGGGGGGCACTGCGGGGGGGAGACAGGCTGTCCCTGGAAGGGGACCGTGAGCTGAGCACAGTGTATGGGGGGGCACTGCGGGGGGAGACAGGCTGTCTCTGGAAGGGGACCGGGAGCTTAGCACAGTGTATGGGGGGGCACTGCGGGGGGAGACAGGCTGTCCCTGGAAGGGGACCGTGAGCTGAGCACAGTGTATGGGGGGGCACTGCGGGGGGGAGACAGGCTGTCCCTGGAAGGGGACCGTGAGCTGAGCAGAGTGTATGGGGGGCACTGGGGGGGAGACAGGCTGTCCCTGGAAGGGGACCGTGAGCTGAGCAGAGTGTATGGGGGGGCACTGGGGGGGAGACAGGCTGTCCCTGGAAGGGGACCGGGAGCTGAGCACAGTGTATGGGGGGGGGGCATTGCGGGGGGGGGGCAGGCTGTCCCTGGAAGGGGACCAGGAGCTGAGCACAGTGTATGGGGGGGCACTGCGGGGGGAGACAGGCTGTCCCTGGAAGGGGACCGTGAGCTGAGCACAGTGTATGGGGGGGCACTGCGGGGGGGAGACAGGCTGTCCCTGGAAGGGGACCGTGAGCTGAGCAGAGTGTATGGGGGGGCACTGCGGGGGGAGACAGGCTGTCCCTGGAAGGGGACCAGGAGCTGAGCAGAGTGTATGGGGGGGGCACTGCGGGGGGGACAGGCTGTCCCTGGAAGGGGACCGGGAGCTGACCACAGTGTATGGGGGGGGCACTGCGGGGGGGAGACAGGCTGTCCCTGGAAGGGGACCGGGAGCTGAGCACAGTGTATGGGGGGGAGACAGGCTGTCCCTGGAGGGGGACCGTGAGCTGAGCAGAGTGTATGGGGGGGCACTGCGGGGGGAGACAAGCTGTCCCTGGAAGGGGACCGTGAGCTTAGCACAGTGTATGGGGGGGCACTGCGGGGGGAGACAGGCTGTCCCTGGAAGGGGACCGTGAGCTGAGCACAGTGTATGGGGGGGCACTGCGGGGGGGAGACAGGCTGTCCCTGGAAGGGGACCGTGAGCTGAGCACAGTGTATGGGGGGGCACTGCGGGGGGAGACAGGCTGTCCCTGGAAGGGGACCGGGAGCTGAGCAGAGTGTATGGGGGGCACTGCGGGGGGGACAGGCTGTCCCTGGAAGGGGACCGGGAGCTGACCACAGTGTATGGGGGGGGCACTGCGGGGGGGAGACAGGCTGTCCCTGGAAGGGGACCGGGAGCTGAGCACAGTGTATGGGGGGGCACTGCGGGGGGGAGACGGGCTGTCCCTGGAGGGGGACCGTGAGCTGAGCAGAGTGTATGGGGGGGCACTGCGGGGGGAGACAAGCTGTCCCTGGAAGGGGACCGGGAGCTGAGCACAGTGTATGGGGGGGCACTGCGGGGGGAGACAGGCTGTCCCTGGAAGGGGACCGTGAGCTGAGCACAGTGTATGGGGGGGCACTGCGGGGGGGAGACAGGCTGTCCCTGGAAGGGGACCGTGAGCTGAGCAGAGTGTATGGGGGGGCACTGGGGGGGAGACAGGCTGTCCCTGGAAGGGGACCGTGAGCTGAGCAGAGTGTATGGGGGGCACTGGGGGGGAGACAGGCTGTCCCTGGAAGGGGACTGGGAGCTGAGCACAGTGTATGGGGGGGGCACTGCGGGGGGGGGGGCAGGCTGTCCCTGGAAGGGGACCGTGAGCTGAGCACAGTGTATGGGGGGGCACTGCGGGGGGAGACAGGCTGTCCCTGGAAGGGGACCGGGAGCTGAGCAGAGTGTATGGGGGGGCACTGCGGGGGGGACAGGCTGTCCCTGGAAGGGGACCGGGAGCTGACCACAGTGTATGGGGGGGCACTGCGGGGGGGAGACAGGCTGTCCCTGGAAGGGGACTGGGAGCTGAGCACAGTGTATGGGGGGGGGGGGCATTGCGGGGGGGAAGGCTGTCCCTGGAAGGGGACCGGGAGCTGAGCACAGTGTATGGGGGGGCACTGCGGGGGGAGACAGGCTGTCCCTGGAAGGGGACCGTGAGCTGAGCACAGTGTATGGGGGGGCACTGCGGGGGGGAGACAGGCTGTCCCTGGAAGGGGACCGTGAGCTGAGCACAGTGTATGGGGGGGCACTGCGGGGGGAGACAGGCTGTCCCTGGAAGGGGACCGGGAGCTTAGCACAGTGTATGGGGGGGCACTGCGGGGGGAGACAGGCTGTCCCTGGAAGGGGACCGTGAGCTGAGCACAGTGTATGGGGGGGCACTGCGGGGGGGAGACAGGCTGTCCCTGGAAGGGGACCGTGAGCTGAGCAGAGTGTATGGGGGGCACTGGGGGGGAGACAGGCTGTCCCTGGAAGGGGACCGTGAGCTGAGCAGAGTGTATGGGGGGGCACTGGGGGGGAGACAGGCTGTCCCTGGAAGGGGACCGGGAGCTGAGCACAGTGTATGGGGGGGGGGCATTGCGGGGGGGGGGCAGGCTGTCCCTGGAAGGGGACCAGGAGCTGAGCACAGTGTATGGGGGGGCACTGCGGGGGGAGACAGGCTGTCCCTGGAAGGGGACCGTGAGCTGAGCACAGTGTATGGGGGGGCACTGCGGGGGGGAGACAGGCTGTCCCTGGAAGGGGACCGTGAGCTGAGCAGAGTGTATGGGGGGGCACTGCGGGGGGAGACAGGCTGTCCCTGGAAGGGGACCAGGAGCTGAGCAGAGTGTATGGGGGGGGCACTGCGGGGGGGACAGGCTGTCCCTGGAAGGGGACCGGGAGCTGACCACAGTGTATGGGGGGGGCACTGCGGGGGGGAGACAGGCTGTCCCTGGAAGGGGACCGGGAGCTGAGCACAGTGTATGGGGGGGAGACAGGCTGTCCCTGGAGGGGGACCGTGAGCTGAGCAGAGTGTATGGGGGGGCACTGCGGGGGGAGACAAGCTGTCCCTGGAAGGGGACCGTGAGCTTAGCACAGTGTATGGGGGGGCACTGCGGGGGGAGACAGGCTGTCCCTGGTAGGGGACTGGGAGCTGAGCACAGTGTATGGGGGGGGCACTGCGGGGGGAGACAGGCTGTCCCTGGAAGGGGACCGGGAGCTGAGCACAGTGTATGGGGGGGTGCATTGCGGGGGGGCAGGCTGTCCCTGGAAGGGGACCGGGAGCTGAGCACAGTGTATGGGGGGGCACTGCGGGGGGAGACAGGCTGTCCCTGGAAGGGGACCGTGAGCTGAGCACAGTGTATGGGGGGGCACTGCGGGGGGGAGACAGGCTGTCCCTGGAAGGGGACCGTGAGCTGAGCACAGTGTATGGGGGGGCACTGCGGGGGGAGACAGGCTGTCCCTGGAAGGGGACCGGGAGCTGAGCAGAGTGTATGGGGGGCACTGCGGGGGGGACAGGCTGTCCCTGGAAGGGGACCGGGAGCTGACCACAGTGTATGGGGGGGGCACTGCGGGGGGGAGACAGGCTGTCCCTGGAAGGGGACCGGGAGCTGAGCACAGTGTATGGGGGGGCACTGCGGGGGGGAGACAGGCTGTCCCTGGAGGGGGACCGTGAGCTGAGCAGAGTGTATGGGGGGGCACTGCGGGGGGAGACAAGCTGTCCCTGGAAGGGGACCGGGAGCTGAGCACAGTGTATGGGGGGGCACTGCGGGGGGAGACAGGCTGTCTCTGGAAGGGGACCGTGAGCTGAGCACAGTGTATGGGGGGGCACTGCGGGGGGGAGACAGGCTGTCCCTGGAAGGGGACCGTGAGCTGAGCAGAGTGTATGGGGGGGCACTGGGGGGGAGACAGGCTGTCCCTGGAAGGGGACCGTGAGCTGAGCAGAGTGTATGGGGGGCACTGGGGGGGAGACAGGCTGTCCCTGGAAGGGGACCGTGAGCTGAGCACAGTGTATGGGGGGGCACTGCGGGGGGGAGACAGGCTGTCCCTGGAAGGGGACCGTGAGCTGAGCACAGTGTATGGGGGGGCACTGCGGGGGGAGACAGGCTGTCCCTGGAAGGGGACCGGGAGCTGAGCAGAGTGTATGGGGGGGCACTGCGGGGGGGACAGGCTGTCCCTGGAAGGGGACCGGGAGCTGACCTCAGTGTATGGGGGGGGCACTGCGGGGGGGAGACAGGCTGTCCCTGGAAGGGGACCGGGAGCTGAGCACAGTGTATGGGGGGGCACTGCGGGGGGGAGACAGGCTGTCCCTGGAGGGGGACCGTGAGCTGAGCAGAGTGTATGGGGGGGCACTGCGGGGGGAGACAAGCTGTCCCTGGAAGGGGACCGTGAGCTGAGCACAGTGTATGGGGGGGCACTGCGGAGGGAGACAGGCTGTCCCTGGAAGGGGACCGTGAGCTGAGCACAGTGTATGGGGGGGCACTGCGGGGGAGACAGGCTGTCCCTGGAGGGGGACCGTGAGCTGAGCACAGTGTATGGGGGGGCACTGCGGGGGGAGACAGGCTGTCCCTGGAGGGGGACCGTGAGCTGAGCACAGTGTATGGGGGGGCACTGCGGGGGGAGACAAGCTGTCCCTGGAAGGGGACCGTGAGCTGAGCCCAGTGTATGGGGGGGCACTGCGGGGGGAGACAGGCTGTCCCTGGAAGGGGACCGGGAGCTGAGCACAGTGTATGGGGGGGGGGTCAGGCTGTCCCTGGAAGGGGACCGGGAGCTGAGCAGAGTGTATGGGGGGGCACTGCGGGGGGAGACAAGCTGTCCCTGGAGGGGGACGGTGAGCTGAGCACAGTGTATGGGGGCACGGCGGGGGACACAGGCTGTCCCTGGAGGGGGACGGTGAGCTGAGCTCAGTGTATGGGGGGGGGCACTGCGGGGGGAGACGGGGTCCCTGCATTGGGAGGTGAGGACAGTGTATAGGGTCAGCTGTGGGGGGCATGGCGGGGTACAGGCGTTCCCTGTGGGGTAGGGGAGGGTTAGGGGGGCTGAGCACAGTCCCTCAGCTGTGAACACTAATTATGAATGCAATATTTCCCTTATTAATTATTGTTCTTTCTTTCCATGTCTCTCAGTAGGTAATACTTGGGGCAGTCGCCCGCTCGCTGTGTGTCTGCTGGGAACATAATCTTGTGGAAGAAGGGGTTAATGTACCAGTAGAAATAATAGGGCTTAGAATAAAAAAAATGTCAAAATTCAATAATTTCCTTTTTTGCCCTTTTTTTTTTTTCAATCTTGGACACTGGCTCAAGAACTGGCGGGACAAGGACTCCTAGTTTCCCTAATGGACGACATCGCTATGGAGGAACACTGCTCTGCGGCCTCCATCATCATGTGGAGCAGCTAAGCCTCTTCATCCTCGGTTTGGGTAAGTGACAATCCATGTATGTATGGTCTAAGGAGCGGTCATGGCACATGTACATACATGTATGTGTATACATGTATATACAGTCAGCTGTCATGGCACTCGGGAAGTCACACCAGGGGGCTGTGTGGCTCTGTAGTCCTCTACAGCACCACACAGCCCCCTCTACACCACCATACAGCCTTTTGCAGCCCCCTCTACACCACCACACAGCCTTTTGCAGCCCCCTCTACACCACCACACAGCCCTCCGCAGCCCCCTCTACACCACCAAGCAGCCTCCTGCAGCCCCCTCTACACGGCCACTCAGCCTCCCGCAGTCCCCTCTACAGCACCACACAGCCTTCCGCATTCCCCTGTACAGCACCACACAGCCTTCCGCATCCCCCTCTGCAGCACCACTCAGCCCCCTGCCCAAGGCCATGGCCCCCTGACAGTCTCTGTCAGGCCTCCGACAGGCCCTCACGGCCTCCGACCGATGATAGGCTCTCACGGCCTCCGACCGATGATAGGCTCTCACGGCCTCCGACCGATGATAGGCTCTCACGGCCTCCGACCGATGATAGGCTCTCACGGCCTCCCACCGATGATAGGCTCTCACGGCCTCCGACCGATGATAGGCTCTCACGGCCTCCGACCAATGATAGGCTCTCACGGCCTCCCACCGATGATAGGCTCTCACGGCCTCCCACCGATGATATGCTCTCACGGCCTCCCACCGATGATAGGCTCTCACGGCCTCCCACCGATGATAGGCTCTCACGGCCTCCCACCGATGATAGGCTCTCACGGCCTCCCACCGATGATAGGCTCTCACGGCCTCCGACCGATGGCAGGCTCTCACGGCCTCCCACCGATGACAGGCTCTCACGGCCTCCCACCGATGACAGGCTCTCACGGCCTCCCACCGATGACAGGCTCTCACGGCCTCCCACCGATGATAGGCTCTCACGGCCTCCCACCGATGACAGGCTCTCACGGCCTCCGACCGATGGCAGGCTCTCACGGCCTCCCACCGATGACAGGCTCTCACGGCCTCCCACCGATGACAGGCTCTCACGGCCTCCCACCGATGACAGGCTCTCACGGCCTCCCACCGATGACATTCTCTCACGGCCTCCCACCGATGACAGGCTCTCACGGCCTCCGACCGATGATAGGCTCTCACGGCCTCCGACCGATGATAGGCTCTCACGGCCTCCCACCGATGATAGGCTCTCACGGCCTCCCACCGATGATATGCTCTCACGGCCTCCCACCGATGATATGCTCTCACGGCCTCCCACCGATGATAGGCTCTCACGGCCTCCCACCGATGATAGGCTCTCACGGCCTCCCACCGATGATAGGCTCTCACGGCCTCCCACCGATGATAGGCTCTCACGGCCTCCCACCGATGATAGGCTCTCACGGCCTCCGACCGATGGCAGGCTCTCACGGCCTCCCACCGATGACAGGCTCTCACGGCCTCCCACCGATGACAGGCTCTCACGGCCTCCCACCGATGATAGGCTCTCACGGCCTCCCACCGATGATAGGCTCTCACGGCCTCCCACCGATGACAGGCTCTCACGGCCTCCGACCGATGGCAGGCTCTCATGGCCTCCCACCGATGACAGGCTCTCACGGCCTCCCACCGATGACAGGCTCTCACGGCCTCCCACCGATGACAGGCTCTCACGGCCTCCCACCGATGACATTCTCTCACGGCCTCCCACCGATGACAGGCTCTCACGGCCTCCGACCGATGATAGGCTCTCACGGCCTCCGACCGATGATAGGCTCTCACGGCCTCCCACCGATGATAGGCTCTCACGGCCTCCCACCGATGATATGCTCTCACGGCCTCCCACCGATGATAGGCTCTCACGGCCTCCCACCGATGATAGGCTCTCACGGCCTCCCACCGATGATAGGCTCTCACGGCCTCCCACCGATGATAGGCTCTCACGGCCTCCCACCGATGATAGGCTCTCACGGCCTCCCACCGATGATAGGCTCTCACGGCCTCCCACCGATGATAGGCTCTCACGGCCTCCGACCGATGATAGGCTCTCACGGCCTCCGACCGATGATAGGCTCTCACGGCCTCCGACCGGCGCTCACGGCCTCCCACAGCCTCCGACTGGCTCACAGCCTCCGACTGGCGCTCACGGCCTCCAATAGGCTCTCACGGCCTCCGACCGATGATAGGCTCTCACGGCCTCCGACCGATGATAGGCTCTCACGGCCTCCGACCGATGATAGGCTCTCACGGCCTCCCACCGATGATAGGCTCTCACGGCCTCCCACCGATGATAGGCTCTCACGGCCTCCCACCGATGATAGGCTCTCACGGCCTCCGACCGATGATAGGCTCTCACGGCCTCCGACCGATGATAGGCTCTCACGGCCTCCGACCGATGATAGGCTCTCACGGCCTCCGACCGATGATAGGCTCTCACGGCCTCCGACCGATGATAGGCTCTCACGGCCTCCGACCGGCGCTCACGGCCTCCCACAGCCTCCGACTGGCTCACAGCCTCCGACTGGCGCTCACGGCCTCCAATAGGCTCTCACGGCCTCCGACCGATGATAGGCTCTCACGGCCTCCGACCGATGATAGGCTCTCACGGCCTCCGACCGATGATAGGCTCTCACGGCCTCCGACCGGCGCTCACGGCCTCCCACAGCCTCCGACTGGCTCACAGCCTCCGACTGGCGCTCACGGCCTCCAATAGGCTCTCACGGCCTCCGACCGACAGGCTCTCACGGCCTCCGACCGATGACAGGCTCTAACGGCCTCCGACCGATGACAGGCTCTCACGGCCTCCGACCGATGGCAGGCTCTCACGGCCTCCCACCGATGACAGGCTCTCACGGCCTCCCACCGATGACAGGCTCTCACGGCCTCCCACCGATGACAGGCTCTCACGGCCTCCCACCGATGACATTCTCTCACGGCCTCCCACCGATGACAGGCTCTCACGGCCTCCCACCGATGATAGGCTCTCACGGCCTCCCACCGATGATAGGCTCTCACGGCCTCCCACCGATGATAGGCTCTCACGGCCTCCCACCGATGATAGGCTCTCACGGCCTCCCACCGATGATAGGCTCTCACGGCCTCCCACCGATGATAGGCTCTCACGGCCTCCCACCGATGATAGGCTCTCACGGCCTCCCACCGATGATAGGCTCTCACGGCCTCCCACCGATGATAGGCTCTCACGGCCTCCCACCGATGATAGGCTCTCACGGCCTCCCACCGATGATAGGCTCTCACGGCCTCCCACCGATGATAGGCTCTCACGGCCTCCCACCGATGATAGGCTCTCACGGCCTCCCACCGATGATAGGCTCTCACGGCCTCCCACCGCCTCCGACCGGCGCTCACGGCCTCCCACAGCCTCCGACTGGCTCACAGCCTCTGACTGGCGCTCACGGCCTCCAATAGGCTCTCACGGCCTCCGACCGATGATAGGCTCTCACGGCCTCCGACCGATGATAGGCTCTCACGGCCTCCGACCGATGATAGGCTCTCACGGCCTCCCACCGATGATAGGCTCTCACGGCCTCCGACCGATGATAGGCTCTCACTGCCTCCGACCGATGATAGGCTCTCACGGCCTCCCACCGATGATAGGCTCTCACGGCCTCCCACCGATGATAGGCTCTCACGGCCTCCGACCGATGATAGGCTCTCACGGCCTCCGACCGATGATAGGCTCTCACGGCCTCCGACCGATGATAGGCTCTCACTGCCTCCGACCGATGATAGGCTCTCACGGCCTCCGACTGATGATAGGCTCTCACGGCCTCCCACGGCCTCCGACCGGCGCTCACGGCCTCCCACAGCCTCCGACTGGCTCACAGCCTCTGACTGGCGCTCACGGCCTCCAATAGGCTCTCACGGCCTCCGACCGACAGGCTCTCACGGCCTCCGACCGATGATAGGCTCTCACGGCCTCCCACCGATGATAGGCTCTCACGGCCTCCCACCTCTGATAAGCTCTCACGGCCTCCCACCTCTGATAAGCTCTCACGGCCTCCGACCGATGATAGGCTCTCACGGCCTCTGACCGATGATAGGCTCTCACGGCCTCCGACCGATGATAGGCTCTCACGGCCTCCGACCGATGATAGGCTCTCACGGCCTCCGACCGATGATAGGCTCTCACGGCCTCCGACCGATGATAGGCTCTCACGGCCTCCGACCGATGATAGGCTCTCACGGCCTCCGACCGATGATAGGCTCTCACGGCCTCCGACCGATGATAGGCTCTCACGGCCTCCGACCGATGATAGGCTCTCACGGCCTCCGACCGATGATAGGCTCTCACGGCCTCCGACCGATGATAGGCTCTCACGGCCTCCGACCGATGATAGGCTCTCACGGCCTCCGACCGGCGCTCACGGCCTCCCACAGCCTCCGACTGGCTCACAGCCTCCGACTGGCGCTCACGGCCTCCAATAGGCTCTCACGGCCTCCGACCGATGATAGGCTCTCACGGCCTCCGACCGATGATAGGCTCTCACGGCCTCCGACCGATGATAGGCTCTCACGGCCTCCGACCGATGATAGGCTCTCACGGCCTCCGACCGGCGCTCACGGCCTCCCACAGCCTCCGACTGGCTCACAGCCTCCGACTGGCGCTCACGGCCTCCAATAGGCTCTCACGGCCTCCGACCGACAGGCTCTCACGGCCTCCGACCGATGACAGGCTCTAACGGCCTCCGACCGATGACAGGCTCTCACGGCCTCCGACCGATGGCAGGCTCTCACGGCCTCCCACCGATGACAGGCTCTCACGGCCTCCCACCGATGACAGGCTCTCACGGCCTCCCACCGATGACAGGCTCTCACGGCCTCCCACCGATGACATTCTCTCACGGCCTCCCACCGATGACAGGCTCTCACGGCCTCCCACCGATGATAGGCTCTCACGGCCTCCCACCGATGATAGGCTCTCACGGCCTCCCACCGATGATAGGCTCTCACGGCCTCCCACCGATGATAGGCTCTCACGGCCTCCCACCGATGATAGGCTCTCACGGCCTCCCACCGATGATATGCTCTCACGGCCTCCCACCGATGATAGGCTCTCACGGCCTCCCACCGATGATAGGCTCTCACGGCCTCCCACCGATGATAGGCTCTCACGGCCTCCCACCGATGATAGGCTCTCACGGCCTCCCACCGATGATAGGCTCTCACGGCCTCCCACCGATGATAGGCTCTCACGGCCTCCCACCGATGATAGGCTCTCACGGCCTCCCACCGATGATAGGCTCTCACGGCCTCCCACCGATGATAGGCTCTCACGGCCTCCCACCGCCTCCGACCGGCGCTCACGGCCTCCCACAGCCTCCGACTGGCTCACAGCCTCTGACTGGCGCTCACGGCCTCCAATAGGCTCTCACGGCCTCCGACCGATGATAGGCTCTCACGGCCTCCGACCGATGATAGGCTCTCACGGCCTCCGACCGATGATAGGCTCTCACGGCCTCCCACCGATGATAGGCTCTCACGGCCTCCGACCGATGATAGGCTCTCACTGCCTCCGACCGATGATAGGCTCTCACGGCCTCCCACCGATGATAGGCTCTCACGGCCTCCCACCGATGATAGGCTCTCACGGCCTCCGACCGATGATAGGCTCTCACGGCCTCCGACCGATGATAGGCTCTCACGGCCTCCGACCGATGATAGGCTCTCACTGCCTCCGACCGATGATAGGCTCTCACGGCCTCCGACTGATGATAGGCTCTCACGGCCTCCCACGGCCTCCGACCGGCGCTCACGGCCTCCCACAGCCTCCGACTGGCTCACAGCCTCTGACTGGCGCTCACGGCCTCCAATAGGCTCTCACGGCCTCCGACCGACAGGCTCTCACGGCCTCCGACCGATGATAGGCTCTCACGGCCTCCCACCGATGATAGGCTCTCACGGCCTCCCACCTCTGATAAGCTCTCACGGCCTCCCACCTCTGATAAGCTCTCACGGCCTCCGACCGATGATAGGCTCTCACGGCCTCTGACCGATGATAGGCTCTCACGGCCTCCGACCGATGATAGGCTCTCACGGCCTCCGACCGATGATAGGCTCTCACGGCCTCCGACCGATGATAGGCTCTCACGGCCTCCGACCGATGATAGGCTCTCACGGCCTCCGACCGATGATAGGCTCTCACGGCCTCCGACCGATGATAGGCTCTCACGGCCTCCGACCGATGATAGGCTCTCACGGCCTCCGACCGATGATAGGCTCTCACGGCCTCCGACCGATGATAGGCTCTCACGGCCTCCGACCGATGATAGGCTCTCACGGCCTCCGACCGATGATAGGCTCTCACGGCCTCCCACCGATGATAGGCTCTCACGGCCTCCGACCGATGATAGGCTCTCACTGCCTCCGACCGATGATAGGCTCTCACGGCCTCCCACCGATGATAGGCTCTCACGGCCTCCCACCGATGATAGGCTCTCACGGCCTCCGACCGATGATAGGCTCTCACGGCCTCCGACCGATGATAGGCTCTCACGGCCTCCGACCGATGATAGGCTCTCACGGCCTCCGACCGATGATAGGCTCTCACTGCCTCCGACCGATGATAGGCTCTCACGGCCTCCGACTGATGATAGGCTCTCACGGCCTCCCACGGCCTCCGACCGGCGCTCACGGCCTCCCACAGCCTCCGACTGGCTCACAGCCTCTGACTGGCGCTCACGGCCTCCAATAGGCTCTCACGGCCTCCGACCGACAGGCTCTCACGGCCTCCGACCGATGATAGGCTCTCACGGCCTCCCACCGATGATAGGCTCTCACGGCCTCCCACCTCTGATAAGCTCTCACGGCCTCCCACCTCTGATAAGCTCTCACGGCCTCCGACCGATGATAGGCTCTCACGGCCTCTGACCGATGATAGGCTCTCACGGCCTCCGACCGATGATAGGCTCTCACGGCCTCCGACCGATGATAGGCTCTCACGGCCTCCGACCGATGATAGGCTCTCACGGCCTCCGACCGATGATAGGCTCTCACGGCCTCCGACCGATGATAGGCTCTCACGGCCTCCGACCGATGATAGGCTCTCACGGCCTCCGACCGATGATAGGCTCTCACGGCCTCCGACCGATGATAGGCTCTCACGGCCTCCGACCGATGATAGGCTCTCACGGCCTCCGACCGATGATAGGCTCTCACGGCCTCCGACCGATGATAGGCTCTCACGGCCTCCGACCGATGATAGGCTCTCACGGCCTCCGACCGATGATAGGCTCTCACGGCCTCCGACCGATGATAGGCTCTCACGGCCTCCGACCGGCGCTCACGGCCTCCCACAGCCTCCGACTGGCTCACAGCCTCCGACTGGCGCTCACGGCCTCCAATAGGCTCTCACGGCCTCCGACCGACAGGCTCTCACGGCCTCCGACCGATGACAGGCTCTAACGGCCTCCGACCGATGACAGGCTCTCACGGCCTCCGACCGATGACAGGCTCTCACGGCCTCCCACCGATGACAGGCTCTCACGGCCTCCCACCGATGATAGGCTCTCACGGCCTCCCACCGATGACAGGCTCTCACGGCCTCCCACCGATGATAGGCTCTCACGGCCTCCCACCGATGATAGGCTCTCACGGCCTCCCACCGATGATAGGCTCTCACGGCCTCCCACCGATGATAGGCTCTCACGGCCTCCCACCGATGATAGGCTCTCACGGCCTCCCACCGATGATAGGCTCTCACGGCCTCCCACCGATGATAGGCTCTCACGGCCTCCCACCGATGATAGGCTCTCACGGCCTCCCACCGATGATAGGCTCTCACGGCCTCCCACCGATGATAGGCTCTCACGGCCTCCCACCGATGATAGGCTCTCACGGCCTCCCACCGATGATAGGCTCTCACGGCCTCCCACCGGCGCTTTCTGTAGGGGAAGGGGGAGGGGGAGCAGAGCTCAGCATATGGGGTCAACTGTGAGGGGCATGGCGGGGGTACAGGCAGTCCCTGTGGGGTCAGGGGAGGGTTAGGAGGGCTGTGTTGTTACTCCTATGAACACTAATTATAAAATACAATATTTCCCTTATTAATTATTATTTTTTATTTCCCCGTCTCTCAGTAGGTAACAGAGCGTCACCCACAGGAAGCTCTTGGGACAGTCGACCGCTTGCTATGTGTCTGCTGGGAATATACGCTCATGGAAGAAGGGGTTAATGTACCAGTAGAATTTATAGGGCTTAGAATAAAAATTATTTAAAAATTCAATAATTTCCTTTTTTTTTTCAAATAGGTAACAAGGCATCGTGGACACTGGCTCAAGAACTGGCGGGACAAGGACACCAAGTTTCCCTAACGGGTGACATCGCTATGGAGGAACACTGCTCTCCGGCCTCCATCATCATGTGGAGCAGCTAAGCCTCTTCATCCTCGGTTTGGGTAAGTGACAATCCATGTATGTATGGTCTAAGGAGCGGTCATGGCACATGTACATACATGTATGTGTATACATGTATATACAGTCAGCTGTCATGGCACTCGGGAAGTCACACCAGGGGGCTGTGTGGCTCTGTAGGCCTCTACATCACCACACAGCCCCTCTACACCAATCCACAGCCCCTCAGAGCCAGCATTCTCTGCCACCCAGAGTCAGCGTTCTCTGCCACCCAGAGTCAGCGTTCTCTGCCACCCAGGGTCTGCGTACTCTGGCACCCAGGGTCTGCGTACTCTGGCACCCAGGGTCTGCGTACTCTGGCACCCAGGGTCTGCGTACTCTGGCACCCAGGGTCTGCGTTCTCTGCCACCCTGGGTCTGCGTTCTCTGCCACCCTGGGTCTGCGTTCTCTGCCACCCTGGGTCTGCGTTCTCTGCCACCCTGGGTCTGCGTTCTCTGGCACCCAGGGACTGCGTTCTCTGGCACCCAGGGTCTGCGTTCTCTGGCACCCAGGGTCTACGTTCTCTGGCACCCAGGGTCTGCGTTCTCTGCCACCCAGGGTCTGCGTTCTCTGCCACCCAGGGTCTGCGTTCTCTGCCACCCAGGGTCTGCGTTCTCTGGCACCCAGGGTCTGCGTACTCTGGCACCCAGGGTCTGCGTTCTCTGCCACCCTGGGTCTGCGTTCTCTGGCACCCAGGGTCTGCGTTCTGTGGCACCCAGGGTCTGCGTTCTGTGGCACCCAGGGTCTGCATTCTGTGGCACCCAGGGTCTGCATTCTGTGGCACCCAGGGTCTGCATTCTGTGGCACCCAGGGTCTGCATTCTGTGGCACCCAGGGTCTGCATTCTGTGGCACCCAGGGTCTGCATTCTGTGGCACCCAGGGTCTGCATTCTGTGGCACCCAGGGTCTGCATTCTGTGGCACCCAGGGTCTGCATTCTGTGGCACCCAGGGTCTGCATTCTGTGGCACCCAGGGTCTGCATTCTGTGGCACCCAGGGTCTGCATTCTGTGGCACCCAGGGTCTGCATTCTGTGGCACCCAGGGTCTGCATTCTGTGGCACCCAGGGTCTGCATTCTGTGGCACCCAGGGTCTGCATTCTGTGGCACCCAGGGTCTGCATTCTGTGGCACCCAGGGTCTGCATTCTGTGGCACCCAGGGTCTGCATTCTGTGGCACCCAGGGTCTGCATTCTGTGGCACCCAGGGTCTGCATTCTGTGGCACCCAGGGTCTGCATTCTGTGGCACCCAGGGTCTGCATTCTGTGGCACCCAGGGTCTGCATTCTGTGGCACCCAGGGTCTGCATTCTGTGGCACCCAGGGTCTGCATTCTGTGGCACCCAGGGTCTGCATTCTGTGGCACCCAGGGTCTGCATTCTGTGGCACCCAGGGTCTGCATTCTGTGGCACCCAGGGTCTGCATTCTGTGGCACCCAGGGTCTGCATTCTGTGGCACCCAGGGTCTGCATTCTGTGGCACCCAGGGTCTGCATTCTGTGGCACCCAGGGTCTGCATTCTGTGGCACCCAGGGTCTGCATTCTGTGGCACCCAGGGTCTGCATTCTGTGGCACCCAGGGTCTGCATTCTGTGGCACCCAGGGTCTGCATTCTGTGGCACCCAGGGTCTGCATTCTGTGGCACCCAGGGTCTGCATTCTCTGGCACCCAGGGTCTGCATTCTCTGGCACCCAGGGTCTGCATTCTCTGGCACCCAGGGTCTGCATTCTCTGGCACCCAGGGTCTGCATTCTCTGGCACCCAGGGTCTGCATTCTCTGGCACCCAGGGTCTGCATTCTCTGGCACCCAGGGTCTGCATTCTCTGGCACCCAGGGTCTGCATTCTCTGGCACCCAGGGTCTGCATTCTCTGGCACCCAGGGTCTGCATTCTCTGGCACCCAGGGTCTGCATTCTCTGGCACCCAGGGTCTGCATTCTCTGGCACCCAGGGTCTGCATTCTCTGGCACCCAGGGTCTGCATTCTCTGGCACCCAGGGTCTGCATTCTCTGGCACCCAGGGTCTGCATTCTCTGGCACCCAGGGTCTGCATCCCCTGCCACTCTGGGCCAGCATCCCCAGCCACTCTGGGCCAGCTTCCCGTCAGTGCCACACAGCCTCTACAGCACCATACCAGGCCCACATACTCACTCTGCCCCCTTTATTGGCTCCTGCAGCACGCCACAAGCTCTGCCACCCCAGGCCCTCAGTGACCCTCCTCCAGCCCTTGAGACCCTCCTCCAGCCCCTGACACCCTCCTCCATCCCCAGGCAGCCTCCTCCATCCCCAGGCAGCCTCCTCCATCCCCAGGCAGCCTCCTCCATCCCCAGGCAGCCTCCTCCATCCCCAGACAGCCTCCTCCATCCCCTGGCACCCTCCTCCATCCCCAGACAGCCTCCTCCATCCCCAGACAGCCTCCTCCATCCCCAGACAGCCTCCTCCATCCCCAGACAGCCTCCTCCATCCCCAGACAGCCTCCTCCATCCCCAGACAGCCTCCTCCTGCCCCTGACAGCCTCCTCCATCCCCAGACAGCCTCCTCCATCCCCAGACAGCCTCCTCCATCCCCAGACAGCCTCCTCCATCCCCAGACAGCCTCCTCCATCCCCAGACAGCCTCCTCCATCCCCAGACAGCCTCCTCCATCCCCAGACAGCCTCCTCCATCCCCAGACAGCCTCCTCCATCCCCAGACAGCCTCCTCCATCCCCAGACAGCCTCCTCTTGCCCCTGACAGCCTCCTCCATCCCCTGACACCCTCTCCAGCCTCTGAGACACTACTTATGACAAATGCAAGGTAAACCCAAATTTCGTCCCGCAAGAGGGACCGGAGTACCACAGGTGGGACGGGAATCGGGTTTACCTTGCATTTGCCATATGTAGCGTCTGACAGCCTCCTCCAGCCGCTGACAGCCTCCTCCATCCCCAGACAGCCTCCTCCATCCCCAGACAGCCTCCTCCATCCCCAGACAGCCTCCTCCATCCCCAGACAGCCTCCTCCATCCCCAGACAGCCTCCTCCATCCCCAGACAGCCTCCTCCATCCCCAGACAGCCTCCTCCATCCCCAGACAGCCTCCTCCATCCCCAGACAGCCTCCTCCATCCCCAGACAGCCTCCTCCATCCCCAGACAGCCTCCTCCATCCCCACACAGCCTCCTCCATCCCCAGACAGCCTCCTCCATCCCCAGACAGCCTCCTCCATCCCCAGACAGCCTCCTCCATCCCCAGACAGCCTCCTCCATCCCCAGACAGCCTCCTCCATCCCCTGACAGCCTCCTCTTGCCCCAGACAGCCTCCTCCATCCCCAGACAGCCTCCTCCATCCCCAGACAGCCTCCTCCATCCCCAGACAGCCTCCTCCATCCCCAGACAGCCTCCTCCATCCCCTGACAGCCTCCTCCATCCCCAGACAGCCTCCTCCATCCCCAGACAGCCTCCTCCATCCCCAGACAGCCTGCGCCTGCCCCTGACAGCCTCCTCCATCCCCAGACAGCCTCCTCCTGCCCCAGACAGCCTCATCTTGCCCCAGACAGCCTCATCTTGCCCCTGACAGCCTCCTCCTGCCCCAGACAGCCTCCTCCATCCCCAGACAGCCTCCTCCATCCCCAGACAGCCTCCTCCATCCCCAGACAGCCTCCTCCTGCCCCTGACAGCCTCATCCATCCCCAGACAGCCTCCTCCATCCCCAGACAGCCTCCTCCTTCCCCTGACAGCCTCCTCCTTCCCCTGACAGCCTCCTCCTGCCCCTGACAGCCTCCTCCTGCCCCTGACAGCCTCCTCCTGCCCCCGACAGCCTCCTCCTGCCCCCGACAGCCTCCTCCTGGCCCCGACAGCCTCCTCCTGGCCCCGACAGCCTCCTCCTGCCCCTGACAGCCTCCTCCTGCCCCTGACAGCCTCCTCCTGCCCCTGACAGCCTCCTCCTGCCCCTGACACCCTCTCCAGCCTCTGAGACACTACTTATGACAAATGCAAGGTAAACCCGAATTTCATCTCGCAAGAGGGACCAGAGTCCCACAGGTGGGACGGGAATCGGGTTTACCTTGCATTTGCCATATGTAGCGTCTGACAGCCTCCTCCAGCCGCTGACAGCCTCCTCCATCCCCAGACAGCCTCCTCCATCCCCAGACAGCCTCCTCCATCCCCAGAGAGCCTCCTCCTGCCCCAGACAGCCTCCTCTTGCCCCTGACAGCCTCCTCCTGCCCCTGACAGCCTCCTCCTTCCCTTACAGCCTCCTCCATGCCCTGACAGCCTCCTCCTGCCCATGACAGCCTCCTCCTGCCCATGACAGCCTCCTCCTGCCCATGACAGCCTCCTCCTGCCCCTGACAGCCTCCTCCATCCCCAGACAGCCTCCTCCATCCCCAGACAGCCTCCTCCATCCCCAGACAGCCTCCTACTGCCCCTGACAGCCTCCTCCATCCCCAGACAGCCTCCTCCATCCCCAGACAGCCTTCTCTTGCCCCTGACAGTCTCCTCCTTCCCCTGACAGCCTCCTCCTTCCCTTGACAGCCTCCTCCAGGCCCTGACAGCCTCCTCCATCCCCAGAAAGCCTCCTCCATCCCCAGACAGCCTCCTCCATCCCCAGACAGCCTCCTCCTGCCCCTGACAGCCTCCTCCATCCCCAGACAGCCTCCTCCATCCCCAGACAGCCTCCTCCATCCCCAGACAGCCTCCTCCATCCCCAGACAGCCTCCTCCATCCCCAGACAGCCTCCTCCATCCCCAGACAGCCTCCTCCATCCCCAGACAGCCTCCTCCATCCCCAGACAGCCTCCTCCATCCCCTGACAGCCTCCTCCTGCCCCTGACAGCCTCCTCCTGCCCCTGACAGCCTCCTCCTGCCCCTGACAGCCTCCTCCTGCCCCTGACAGCCTCCTCCTGCCCCTGACAGCCTCCTCCTGCCCCTGACAGCCTCCTCCTGCCCCTGACAGCCTCCTCCTGCCCCTGACAGCCTCCTCCTGCCCCTGACAGTCTCCTCCTGCCCCTGACAGCCTCCTCCTGCCCCTGACAGCCTCCTCCTGCCCCTGACAGCCTCCTCCTGCCCCTGACAGCCTCCTCCTGCCCCTGACACCCTCTCCAGCCTCTGAGGCACTACTTATGACAAATGCAAGGTAAACCCGAATTTCATCCCGCAAGAGGGACCAGAGTCCCACAGGTGGGACGGGAATCGGGTTTACCTTGCATTTGCCATATGTAGCGTCTGACAGCCTCCTCCAGCCGCTGACACCCTCCTCCATCCCCAGACAGCCTCCTCCATCCCCAGACAGCCTCCTCCATCCCCAGACAGCCTCCTCCATCCCCAGACAGCCTCCTCCATCCCCAGACAGCCTCCTCCATCCCCAGACAGCCTCCTCCATCCCCAGACAGCCTCCTCCATCCCCAGACAGCCTCCTCCATCCCCAGACAGCCTCCTCCATCCCCAGACAGCCTCCTCCATCCCCAGACAGCCTCCTCCATCCCCAGACAGCCTCCTCCATCCCCTGACAGCCTCCTCCATCCCCAGACAGCCTCCTCCATCCCCAGACAGCCTCCTCCATCCCCAGACAGCCTCCTCCATCCCCAGACAGCCTCCTCCATCCCCAGACAGCCTCCTCCATCCCCTGACAGCCTCCTCCTGCCCATGACAGCCTCCTCCTGCCCATGACAGCCTCCTCCTGCCCCTGACAGCCTCCTCCATCCCCAGATAGCCTCCTCCATCCCCAGACAGCCTCCTCCATCCCCAGACAGCCTCCTCCATCCCCAGACAGCCTCCTCCATCCCCAGACAGCCTCCTCCATCCCCAGACAGCCTCCTCCATCCCCAGACAGCCTTCTCTTGCCCCTGACAGCCTCCTCCTTCCCTTGACAGCCTCCTCCATGCCCTGACAGCCTCCTCCATCCCCAGAAAGCCTCCTCCATCCCCAGACAGCCTCCTCCATCCCCAGACAGCCTCCTCCATCCCCAGACAGCCTCCTCCTGCCCCTGACAGCCTCCTCCATCCCCAGACAGCCTCCTCCTGCCCCTGACAGCCTCCTCCTTCCCCTGACAGCCTCCTCCATCCCCAGACAGCCTCCTCCATCCCCAGACAGCCTCCTCCATCCCCAGACAGCCTCCTCCATCCCCAGACAGCCTCCTCCATCCCCAGACAGCCTCCTCCATCCCCAGACAGCCTCCTCCTGCCCCTGACAGCCTCCTCCTGCCCCTGACAGCCTCCTCCTGCCCCTGACAGCCTCCTCCTGCCCCAGACAGCCTCCTCCATCCCCAGACAGCCTCCTCCATCCCCAGACAGCCTCCTCCATCACCAGACAGCCTCCTCCTGCCCCTGACAGCCTCCTCCATCCCCAGACAGCCTGCGCCTGCCCCTGACAGCCTGCTCCTGCCCCTGAGAGCCTCCTTCTGCCCCAGACAGCCTCCTCCATCCCCAGACAGCCTCCTCCATCCCCAGACAGCCTCCTCCATCCCCAGACAGCCTCCTCCATCCCCAGACAGCCTCCTCCATCCCCTGACAGCCTCCTCCTGCCCCTGACAGCCTCCTCCTGCCCCTGACAGCCTCCTCCTGCCCCTGACAGCCTCCTCCTGCCCCTGACAGCCTCCTCCTGCCCCTGACAGCCTCCTCCTGCCCCTGACAGCCTCCTCCTGCCCCTGACAGCCTCCTCCTGCCCCTGACAGCCTCCTCCTGCCCCTGACAGTCTCCTCCTGCCCCTGACAGCCTCCTCCTGCCCCTGACAGCCTCCTCCTGCCCCTGACAGCCTCCTCCTGCCCCTGACAGCCTCCTCCTGCCCCTGACACCCTCTCCAGCCTCTGAGGCACTACTTATGACAAATGCAAGGTAAACCCGAATTTCATCCCGCAAGAGGGACCAGAGTCCCACAGGTGGGACGGGAATCGGGTTTACCTTGCATTTGCCATATGTAGCGTCTGACAGCCTCCTCCAGCCGCTGACACCCTCCTCCATCCCCAGACAGCCTCCTCCATCCCCAGACAGCCTCCTCCATCCCCAGACAGCCTCCTCCATCCCCAGACAGCCTCCTCCATCCCCAGACAGCCTCCTCCATCCCCAGACAGCCTCCTCCATCCCCAGACAGCCTCCTCCATCCCCAGACAGCCTCCTCCATCCCCAGACAGCCTCCTCCATCCCCAGACAGCCTCCTCCATCCCCAGACAGCCTCCTCCATCCCCAGACAGCCTCCTCCATCCCCTGACAGCCTCCTCCATCCCCAGACAGCCTCCTCCATCCCCAGACAGCCTCCTCCATCCCCAGACAGCCTCCTCCATCCCCAGACAGCCTCCTCCATCCCCAGACAGCCTCCTCCATCCCCTGACAGCCTCCTCCTGCCCATGACAGCCTCCTCCTGCCCATGACAGCCTCCTCCTGCCCCTGACAGCCTCCTCCATCCCCAGATAGCCTCCTCCATCCCCAGACAGCCTCCTCCATCCCCAGACAGCCTCCTCCATCCCCAGACAGCCTCCTCCATCCCCAGACAGCCTCCTCCATCCCCAGACAGCCTCCTCCATCCCCAGACAGCCTCCTCCATCCCCAGACAGCCTTCTCTTGCCCCTGACAGCCTCCTCCTTCCCTTGACAGCCTCCTCCATGCCCTGACAGCCTCCTCCATCCCCAGAAAGCCTCCTCCATCCCCAGACAGCCTCCTCCATCCCCAGACAGCCTCCTCCATCCCCAGACAGCCTCCTCCTGCCCCTGACAGCCTCCTCCATCCCCAGACAGCCTCCTCCTGCCCCTGACAGCCTCCTCCTTCCCCTGACAGCCTCCTCCATCCCCAGACAGCCTCCTCCATCCCCAGACAGCCTCCTCCATCCCCAGACAGCCTCCTCCATCCCCAGACAGCCTCCTCCATCCCCAGACAGCCTCCTCCATCCCCAGACAGCCTCCTCCTGCCCCTGACAGCCTCCTCCTGCCCCTGACAGCCTCCTCCTGCCCCTGACAGCCTCCTCCTGCCCCAGACAGCCTCCTCCATCCCCAGACAGCCTCCTCCATCCCCAGACAGCCTCCTCCATCACCAGACAGCCTCCTCCTGCCCCTGACAGCCTCCTCCATCCCCAGACAGCCTGCGCCTGCCCCTGACAGCCTGCTCCTGCCCCTGAGAGCCTCCTTCTGCCCCAGACAGCCTCCTCCTGCCCCAGACAGCCTCCTCCTGCCCCTGACAGCCTCCTCCTGCCCCTGACAGCCTCCTCCATGCCCTGACAGCCTCCTCCTGCCCATGACAGCCTCCTCCTGCCCATGACAGCCTCCTCCATCCCCAGACAGCCTCCTCCATCCCCAGACAGCCTCCTCCATCCCCAGACAGCCTCCTCCATCCCCAGACAGCCTCCTCCTGCCCCTGACAGCCTCCTCCATCCCCAGACAGCCTCCTCTTGCCCCTGACAGCCTCCTCTTGCCCCTGACAGCCTCCTCCATGCCCTGACAGCCTCCTCCATGCCCTGACAGCCTCCTCCATGCCCTGACAGCCTCCTCCATCCCCAGACAGCCTCCTCCATCCCCAGACAGCCTCCTCCATCCCCAGACAGCCTCCTCCATCCCCAGACAGCCTCCTCCATCCCCAGACAGCCTCCTCCATCCCCAGACAGCCTCCTCCATCCCCAGACAGCCTCCTCCATCCCCAGACAGCCTCCTCCATCCCCAGACAGCCTCCTCCATCCCCAGACAGCCTCCTCCATCCCCAGACAGCCTCCTCCATCCCCAGACAGCCTCCTCCATCCCCAGACAGCCTCCTCCTGCCCCAGACAGCCTCCTCCTGCCCCAGACAGCCTCCTCCTGCCCATGACAGCCTCCTCCTGCCCATGACAGCCTCCTCCTGCCCATGACAGCCTCCTCCTGCCCATGACAGCCTCCTCCTGCCCATGACAGCCTCCTCCTGCCCATGACAGCCTCCTCCTGCCCCTGACAGCCTCCTCCTGCCCCAGACAGCCTCCTCCTGCCCCAGACAGCCTCCTCCTGCCCCAGACAGCCTCCTCCTGCCCCAGACAGCCTCCTCCTGCCCCAGACAGCCTCCTCCTGCCCCTGACAGCCTCCTCCTGCCCCTGACAGCCTCCTCCTGCCCCTGACACCCTCTCCAGCCTCTGAGACACTACTTATGACAAATGCAAGGTAAACCCAAATTTCGTCCCGCAAGAGGGACCGGAGTCCCACAGGTGGGACGGGAATCGGGTTTACCTTGCATTTGCCATATGTAGCGTCTGACAGCCTCCTCCAGCCGCTGACAGCCTCCTCCATCCCCAGACAGCCTCCTCCATCCCCAGACAGCCTCCTCCATCCCCAGACAGCCTCCTCCATCCCCAGACAGCCTCCTCCATCCCCAGACGGCCTCCTCCATCCCCAGACAGCCTCCTCCATCCCCAGAGAGCCTCCTCCTGCCCCAGACAGCCTCCTCTTGCCCCTGACAGCCTCCTCTTGCCCCTGACAGCCTCCTCCTTCCCCTGACAGCCTCCTCCATGCCCTGACAGCCTCCTCCTGCCCATGACAGCCTCCTCCTGCCCATGACAGCCTCCTCCATCCCCAGATAGCCTCCTCCATCCCCAGACAGCCTCCTCCATCCCCAGACAGCCTCCTCCATCCCCAGACAGCCTCCTCCATCCCCAGACAGCCTTCTCTTGCCCCTGACAGCCTCCTCCTTCCCTTGACAGCCTCCTCCATCCCCAGACAGCCTCCTCCATCCCCAGACAGCCTCCTCCATCCCCAGACAGCCTCCTCCTGCCCCTGACAGCCTCCTCCATCCCCAGACAGCCTCCTCCTGCCCCTGACAGCCTCCTCCTTCCCCTGACAGCCTCCTCCTGCCCATGACAGCCTCCTCCTGCCCATGACAGCCTCCTCCTGCCCATGACAGCCTCCTCCTGCCCATGACAGCCTCCTCCTGCCCATGACAGCCTCCTCCTGCCCCTGACAGCCTCCTCCTGCCCCAGACAGCCTCCTCCTGCCCCAGACAGCCTCCTCCTGCCCCAGACAGCCTCCTCCTGCCCCAGACAGCCTCCTCCTGCCCCAGACAGCCTCCTCCTGCCCCTGACAGCCTCCTCCTGCCCCTGACAGCCTCCTCCTGCCCCTGACACCCTCTCCAGCCTCTGAGACACTACTTATGACAAATGCAAGGTAAACCCAAATTTCGTCCCGCAAGAGGGACCGGAGTCCCACAGGTGGGACGGGAATCGGGTTTACCTTGCATTTGCCATATGTAGCGTCTGACAGCCTCCTCCAGCCGCTGACAGCCTCCTCCATCCCCAGACAGCCTCCTCCATCCCCAGACAGCCTCCTCCATCCCCAGACAGCCTCCTCCATCCCCAGACAGCCTCCTCCATCCCCAGACGGCCTCCTCCATCCCCAGACAGCCTCCTCCATCCCCAGAGAGCCTCCTCCTGCCCCAGACAGCCTCCTCTTGCCCCTGACAGCCTCCTCTTGCCCCTGACAGCCTCCTCCTTCCCCTGACAGCCTCCTCCATGCCCTGACAGCCTCCTCCTGCCCATGACAGCCTCCTCCTGCCCATGACAGCCTCCTCCATCCCCAGATAGCCTCCTCCATCCCCAGACAGCCTCCTCCATCCCCAGACAGCCTCCTCCATCCCCAGACAGCCTCCTCCATCCCCAGACAGCCTTCTCTTGCCCCTGACAGCCTCCTCCTTCCCTTGACAGCCTCCTCCATCCCCAGACAGCCTCCTCCATCCCCAGACAGCCTCCTCCATCCCCAGACAGCCTCCTCCTGCCCCTGACAGCCTCCTCCATCCCCAGACAGCCTCCTCCTGCCCCTGACAGCCTCCTCCTTCCCCTGACAGCCTCCTCCATCCCCAGACAGCCTCCTCCATCCCCAGACAGCCTCCTCCATCCCCAGACAGCCTCCTCCATCCCCAGACAGCCTCCTCCATCCCCAGACAGCCTCCTCCATCCCCAGACAGCCTCCTCCATCCCCAGACAGCCTCCTCCATCCCCAGACAGCCTCCTCCATCCCCAGACAGCCTTCTCTTGCCCCTGACAGCCTCCTCCTTCCCCTGACAGCCTTCTCCTTCCCTTGACAGCCTCCTCCATGCCCTGACAGCCTCCTCCATCCCCAGAAAGCCTCCTCCATCCCCAGACAGCCTCCTCCATCCCCAGACAGCCTCCTCCATCCCCAGACAGCCTCCTCCATCCCCAGACAGCCTCCTCCTGCCCCTGACAGCCTCCTCCATCCCCAGACAGCCTGCGCCTGCCCCTGACAGCCTGCTCCTGCCCCTGAGAGCCTCCTCCTGCCCCAGACAGCCTCCTCCTGCCCCAGGCAGCCTCCTCCTGCCCCAGACAGCCTCCTCCTGCCCCAGACAGCCTCCTCCATCCCCAGACAGCCTCCTCCTGCCCCTGACAGCCTCCTCCATCCCCAGACAGCCTGCGCCTGCCCCTGACAGCCTCCTCCATCCCCAGACAGCCTGCGCCTGCCCCTGACAGCCTGCTCCTGCCCCTGAGAGCCTCCTCCTGCCCCAGACAGCCTCCTCCTGCCCCTGACAGCCTCCTCCTGCCCCTGACAGCCTCCTCCTGCCCCTGACAGCCTCCTCCTGCCCCTGACAGCCTCCTCCTGCCCCTGACACCCTCTCCAGCCTCTGAGACACTACTTATGACAAATGCAAGGTAAACCCAAATTTCGTCCCGCAAGAGGGACCGGAGTCCCACAGGTGGGACGGGAATCGGGTTTACCTTGCATTTGCCATATGTAGCGTCTGACAGCCTCCTCCAGCCGCTGACAGCCTCCTCCATCCCCAGACAGCCTCCTCCATCCCTAGACAGCCTCCTCCATCCCCAGACAGCCTCCTCCTGCCCCAGACAGCCTCCTCTTGCCCCTGACAGCCTCCTCCTGCCCCTGACAGCCTCCTCCTGCCCCTGACAGCCTCCTCCATGCCCTGACAGCCTCCTCCTGCCCATGACAGCCTCCTCCTGCCCATGACAGCCTCCTCCTGCCCCTGACAGCCTCCTCCATCCCCAGACAGCCTCCTCCATCCCCAGACAGCCTCCTCCATCCCCAGACAGCCTCCTCCATCCCCAGACAGCCTCCTCCATCCCCAGACAGCCTCCTCCATCCCCAGACAGCCTCCTCCATCCCCAGACAGCCTCCTCCTGCCCCTGACAGCCTCCTCCATCCCCAGACAGCCTCCTCCATCCCCAGACAGCCTTCTCTTGCCCCTGACAGCCTCCTCCTTCCCCTGACAGCCTCCTCCTTCCCGTGACAGCCTCCTCCTTCCCGTGACAGCCTCCTCCATGCCCTGACAGCCTCCTCCATCCCCAGAAAGCCTCCTCCATCCCCAGACAGCCTCCTCCATCCCCAGACAGCCTCCTCCATCCCCAGACAGCCTCCTCCTGCCCCTGACAGCCTCCTCCATCCCCAGACAGCCTCCTCCATCCCCAGACAGCCTCCTCCATCCCCAGACAGCCTCCTCCTGCCCCTGACAGCCTCCTCCATCCCCAGACAGCCTCCTCCATCCCCAGACAGCCTCCTCCATCCCCAGACAGCCTCCTCCATCCCCAGACAGCCTCCTCCTGCCCCTGACAGCCTCCTCCATCCCCAGACAGCCTCCTCCATCCCCAGACAGCCTCCTCCTTCCCCAGACAGCCTCCTCCTTCCCCTGACAGCCTCCTCCTGCCCCTGACAGCCTCCTCCTGCCCCTGACAGCCTCCTCCTGCCCCTGACAGCCTCCTCCTGGCCCTGACAGCCTCCTCCTGGCCCTGACAGCCTCCTCCTGGCCCTGACAGCCTCCTCCTGGCCCTGACAGCCTCCTCCTGCCCCTGACAGCCTCCTCCTGCCCCTGACAGCCTCCTCCTGCCCCTGACAGCCTCCTCCTGCCCCTGACAGCCTCCTCCTGCCCCTGACAGCCTCCTCCTGCCCCTGACAGCCTCCTCCTGCCCCTGACAGCCTCCTCCTGCCCCTGACACCCTCTCCAGCCTCTGAGACACTACTTATGACAAATGCAAGGTAAACCCGAATTTCATCCCGCAAGAGGGACCAGAGTCCCACAGGTGGGACGGGAATCGGGTTTACCTTGCATTTGCCATATGTAGCGTCTGACAGCCTCCTCCAGCCGCTGACAGCCTCCTCCATCCCCAGACAGCCTCCTCCATCCCCAGACAGCCTCCTCCATCCCCAGACAGCCTCCTCCATCCCCAGAGAGCCTCCTCCTGCCCCAGACAGCCTCCTCCTGCCCCAGACAGCCTCCTCTTGCCCCTGACAGCCTCCTCCTGCCCCTGACAGCCTCCTCCTTCCCTTACAGCCTCCTCCATGCCCTGACAGCCTCCTCCTGCCCATGACAGCCTCCTCCTGCCCATGACAGCCTCCTCCTGCCCCTGACAGCCTCCTCCATCCCCAGACAGCCTCCTCCATCCCCAGACAGCCTCCTCCATCCCCAGACAGCCTCCTCCTGCCCCTGACAGCCTCCTCCATCCCCAGACAGCCTCCTCCATCCCCAGACAGCCTTCTCTTGCCCCTGACAGTCTCCTCCTTCCCCTGACAGCCTCCTCCTGCCCCTGACAGCCTCCTCCATCCCCAGACAGCCTCCTCCATCCCCAGACAGCCTCCTCCTGCCCCTGACAGCCTCCTCCATCCCCAGACAGCCTCCTCCTTCCCCTGACAGCCTCCTCCTTCCCCTGACAGCCTCCTCCATCCCCAGACAGCCTCCTCCATCCCCAGACAGCCTCCTCCTGCCCCTGACAGCCTCCTCCATCCCCAGACAGCCTCCTCCTGCCCCTGACAGCCTCCTCCATCCCCAGACAGCCTCCTCCATCCCCAGACAGCCTCCTCCATCCCCAGACAGCCTCCTCCATCCCCAGACAGCCTCCTCCATCCCCAGACAGCCTCCTCCATCCCCAGACAGCCTCCTCCATCCCCAGACAGCCTCCTCCATCCCCTGACAGCCTCCTCCATCCCCTGACAGCCTCCTCTTGCCCCTGACAGCCTCCTCCTGCCCCTGACAGCCTCCTCCTGCCCCTGACAGCCTCCTCCTGCCCCTGACAGCCTCCTCCTGCCCCTGACAGCCTCCTCCTGCCCCTGACAGCCTCCTCCTGCCCCTGACACCCTCTCCAGCCTCTGAGACACTACTTATGACAAATGCAAGGTAAACCCGAATTTCATCCCGCAAGAGGGACCAGAGTCCCACAGGTGGGACGGGAATCGGGTTTACCTTGCATTTGCCATATGTAGCGTCTGACAGCCTCCTCCAGCCGCTGACAGCCTCCTCCATCCGCTGACAGCCTCCTCCATCCCCAGACAGCCTCCTCCATCCCCAGACAGCCTCCTCCATCCCCAGACAGCCTCCTCCATCCCCAGACAGCCTCCTCTTGCCCCTGAGAGCCTCCTCCATCCCCAGACAGCCTCCTCCATCCCCAGACAGCCTCCTCCATCCCCAGACAGCCTCCTCCATCCCCAGACAGCCTCCTCCATCCCCAGACAGCCTCCTCTTGCCCCTGACAGCCTCCTCTTGCCCCTGACAGCCTCCTCCTTCCCCTGACAGCCTCCTCCTTCCCCTGACAGCCTCCTCCTTCCCCTGACAGCCTCCTCCATGCCCTGACAGCCTCCTCCTGCCCATGACAGCCTCCTCCTGCCCCTGACAGCCTCCTCCTGCCCCTGACAGCCTCCTCCATCCCCAGACAGCCTCCTCCATCCCCAGACAGCCTCCTCCATCCCCAGACAGCCTCCTCCATCCCCAGACAGCCTCCTCCATCCCCAGACAGCCTCCTCCATCCCCAGACAGCCTCCTCCATCCCCAGACAGCCTCCTCCATCCCCAGACAGCCTCCTCCATCCCCAGACAGCCTCCTCCTGCCCCTGACAGCCTCCTCCATCCCCAGACAGCCTCCTCCATCCCCAGACAGCCTCCTCTTGCCCCTGACAGCCTCCTCCTTCCCCAGACAGCCTCCTCCTTCCCCTGACAGCCTCCTCCATCCCCAGAGAGCCTCCTCCATCCCCAGAGAGCCTCCTCCATCCCCAGACAGCCTCCTCTTGCCCCTGACAGCCTCCTCTTGCCCCTGACAGCCTCCTCCTTCCCCTGAAAGCCTCCTCCATCCCCAGACAGCCTCCTCCATCCCCAGAGAGCCTCCTCCTGCCCCAGACAGCCTCCTCTTGCCCCTGACAGCCTCCTCTTGCCCCTGACAGCCTCCTCCTTCCCCTGACAGCCTCCTCCATGCCCTGACAGCCTCCTCCTGCCCATGACAGCCTCCTCCTGCCCATGACAGCCTCCTCCTGCCCCTGACAGCCTCCTCCATCCCCAGATAGCCTCCTCCATCCCCAGACAGCCTCCTCCATCCCCAGATAGCCTCCTCCATCCCCAGACAGCCTCCTCCATCCCCAGACAGCCTCCTCCATCCCCAGACAGCCTCCTCCATCCCCTGACAGCCTCCTCCTGCCCCTGACAGCCTCCTCCTGCCCCTGACAGCCTCCTCCTGCCCCTGACAGCCTCCTCCATCCCCAGACAGCCTCCTCCATCCCCAGACAGCCTCCTCCATCCCCAGACAGCCTCCTCCATCCCCAGACAGCCTCCTCCATCCCCAGACAGCCTCCTCCATCCCCAGACAGCCTCCTCCATCCCCAGACAGCCTCCTCCATCCCCAGACAGCCTTCTCTTGCCCCTGACAGCCTCCTCCTTCCCTTGACAGCCTCCTCCATCCCCAGACAGCCTCCTCCATCCCCAGACAGCCTCCTCCTGCCCCAGACAGCCTCCTCCTGCCCCTGACAGCCTCCTCCTGCCCCTGACAGCCTCCTCCTGCCCCTGACAGCCTCCTCCATCCCCAGACAGCCTCCTCCTGCCCCTGACAGCCTCCTCCTGCCCCTGACAGCCTCCTCCTGCCCCTGACAGCCTCCTCCTGCCCCTGACAGCCTCCTCCATCCCCAGACAGCCTCCTCCATCCCCAGACAGCCTCCTCCATCCCCAGACAGCCTCCTCCATCACCAGACAGCCTCCTCCTGCCCCTGACAGCCTCCTCCATCCCCAGACAGCCTGCGCCTGCCCCTGACAGCCTGCTCCTGCCCCTGAGAGCCTCCTTCTGCCCCAGACAGCCTCCTCCTGCCCCAGACAGCCTCCTCCTGCCCCAGACAGCCTCCTCCTGCCCCTGACAGCCTCCTCCTGCCCCTGACAGCCTCCTCCTGCCCCTGACAGCCTCCTCCATGCCCTGACAGCCTCCTCCTGCCCATGACAGCCTCCTCCTGCCCATGACAGCCTCCTCCTGCCCCTGACAGCCTCCTCCATCCCCAGACAGCCTCCTCCATCCCCAGACAGCCTCCTCCATCCCCAGACAGCCTCCTCCATCCCCAGACAGCCTCCTCCATCCCCAGACAGCCTCCTCCTTCCCCTGACAGCCTCCTCCTTCCCCTGACAGCCTCCTCCTTCCCCTGACAGCCTCCTCCTGCCCCTGACAGCCTCCTCCTGCCCCTGACAGCCTCCTCCTGCCCCTGACAGCCTCCTCCTGCCCCTGACAGCCTCCTCCTGCCCCTGACAGCCTCTCCAGCCTCTGAGACACTACTTATGACAAATGCAAGGTAAACCCGAATTTCATCCCGCAAGAGGGACCAGAGTCCCACAGGTGGGACGGGAATCGGGTTTACCTTGCATTTGCCATATGTAGCGTCTGACAGCCTCCTCCAGCCGCTGACAGCCTCCTCCATCCCCAGACAGCCTCCTCCATCCCCAGACAGCCTCCTCTTGCCCCTGAGAGCCTCCTCCTGCCCCAGACAGCCTCCTCCATCCCCAGACAGCCTCCTCCATCCCCAGACAGCCTCCTCCATCCCCAGACAGCCTCCTCCATCCCCAGACAGCCTCCTCCATCCCCAGACTGCCTCCTCCATCCCCAGACAGCCTCCTCCATCCCCAGACTGCCTCCTCCATCCCCAGACAGCCTCCTCCATCCCCAGACTGCCTCCTCCATCCCCAGACAGCCTCCTCTTGCCCCTGACAGCCTCCTCTTGCCCCTGACAGCCTCCTCTTGCCCCTGACAGCCTCCTCCTGCCCCTGACAGCCTCCTCCTGCCCATGACAGCCTCCTCCTGCCCATGACAGCCTCCTCCTGCCCCTGACAGCCTCCTCCTGCCCCTGACAGCCTCCTCCTGCCCCTGACAGCCTCCTCCATCCCCAGACAGCCTCCTCCATCCCCAGACAGCCTCCTCCTGCCCCTGACAGCCTCCTCCATCCCCAGACAGCCTGCGCCTGCCCCTGACAGCCTGCTCCTGCCCCTGAGAGCCTCCTCCTGCCCCAGACAGCCTCCTCCTGCCCCAGACAGCCTCCTCCTGCCCCAGACAGCCTCCTCCTGCCCCAGACAGCCTCCTCCATCCCCAGGCAGCCTCCTCCATCCCCAGGCAGCCTCCTCCTGCCCCTGACAGCCTCCTCCATCCCCAGACAGCCTCCTCCATCCCCAGACAGCCTCCTCCAACCCCAGACAGCCTCCTCCATCCCCAGACAGCCTCCTCCTGCCCCTGACAGCCTCCTCCATCCCCAGACAGCCTGCGCCTGCCCCTGACAGCCTGCTCCTGCCCCTGAGAGCCTCCTCCTGCCCCAGACAGCCTCCTCCTGCCCCAGACAGCCTCCTCCTGCCCCAGACAGCCTCCTCCTGCCCCAGACAGCCTCCTCCTGCCCCTGACAGCCTCCTCCTGCCCCTGACAGCCTCCTCCTGCCCCTGACAGCCTCCTCCTGCCCCTGACAGCCTCCTCCTGCCCCTGACAGCCTCCTCCTGCCCCTGACACCCTCTCCAGCCTCTGAGACACTACTTATGACAAATGCAAGGTAAACCCAAATTTCGTCCCGCAAGAGGGACCGGAGTCCCACAGGTGGGACGGGAATCGGGTTTACCTTGCATTTGCCATATGTAGCGTCTGACAGCCTCCTCCAGCCGCTGACAGCCTCCTCCATCCCCAGACAGCCTCCTCCATCCCCAGACAGCCTCCTCCATCCCCAGACAGCCTCCTCCATCCCCAGACAGCCTCCTCCATCCCCAGACAGCCTCCTCCATCCCCAGAGAGCCTCCTCCTGCCCCAGACAGCCTCCTCTTGCCCCTGACAGCCTCCTCCTGCCCCTGACAGCCTCCTCCTTCCCCTGACAGCCTCCTCCATGCCCTGACAGCCTCCTCCTGCCCATGACAGCCTCCTCCTGCCCATGACAGCCTCCTCCTGCCCATGACAGCCTCCTCCTGCCCCTGACAGCCTCCTCCATCCCCAGACAGCCTCCTCCATCCCCAGACAGCCTCCTCCATCCCCAGACAGCCTCCTCCATCCCCAGACAGCCTCCTCCATCCCCAGACAGCCTCCTCCATCCCCAGACAGCCTCCTCCATCCCCAGACAGCCTCCTCCTGCCCCTGACAGCCTCCTCCATCCCCAGACAGCCTCCTCCTGCCCCTGACAGCCTCCTCCTGCCCCTGACAGCCTCCTCCTTCCCCTGACAGCCTCCTCCATGCCCTGACAGCCTTCTCCATGCCCTGACAGCCTCCTCCATCCCCAGACAGCCTCCTCCTGCCCCTGACAGCCTCCTCCTGCCCCTGACAGCCTCCTCCATGCCCTGACAGCCTCCTCCATGCCCAGACAGCCTCCTCCATGCCCAGACAGTCTCCTCCATGCCCAGACAGCCTCCTCCATGCCCAGACAGCCTCCTCCATCCCCAGACAGCCTCCTCCATCCCCAGACAGCCTCCTCCATCCCCAGACAGCCTCCTCCATCCCCAGACAGCCTCCTCCTGCCCCTGACAGCCTCCTCCTTCCCCTGACAGCCTCCTCCATCCCCAGACAGCCTCCTCTTGCCCCTGACAGCCTCCTCTTGCCCCTGACAGCCTCCTCCTTCCCCTGGCAGCCTCCTCCTGCCCCTGACAGCCTCCTCCTGCCCCTGACACCCTCTCCAGCCTCTGAGACACTACTTATGACAAATGCAAGGTAAACCCGAATTTCATCCCGCAAGAGGGACCAGAGTCCCACAGGTGGGACGGGAATCGGGTTTACCTTGCATTTGCCATATGTAGCGTCTGACAGACGCTGACAGCCTCCTCCATCCCCAGACAGCCTCCTCCATCCCCAGACAGCCTCCTCCATCCCCAGACAGCCTCCTCTTGCCCCTGAGAGCCTCCTCCTGCCCCAGACAGCCTCCTCCATCCCCAGACAGCCTCCTCCATCCCCAGACAGCCTCCTCCATCCCCAGACAGCCTCCTCTTGCCCCTGACAGCCTCCTCCTTCCCCTGACAGCCTCCTCCTTCCCCTGACAGCCTCCTCCTTCCCCTGACAGCCTCCTCTTGCCCCTGACAGCCTCCTCCTGCCCCTGACAGCCTCCTCCATCCCCAGACAGCCTCCTCCATCCCCAGACAGCCTCCTCCATCCCCAGACAGCCTCCTCCATCCCCAGACAGCCTCCTCCTGCCCCTGACAGCCTCCTCCATCCCCAGACAGCCTCCTCCATCCCCAGACAGCCTCCTCTTGCCCCTGACAGCCTCCTCCTTCCCCTGACAGCCTCATCCATCCCCTGACAGCCTCCTCTTGCCCCTGACAGCCTCCTCTTGCCCCTGACAGCCTCCTCCTGCCCCTGACAGCCTCCTCCATGCCCTGACAGCCTCCTCCATGCCCAGACAGCCTCCTCCATGCCCAGACAGCCTCCTCCATGCCCAGACAGCCTCCTCCATGCCCAGACAGCCTCCTCCATCCCCAGACAGCCTCCTCCATCCCCAGACAGCCTCCTCCATCCCCAGACAGCCTCCTCCATCCCCAGACAGCCTCCTCCATCCCCAGACAGCCTCCTCCATCCCCAGACAGCCTCCTCCATCCCCAGACAGCCTCCTCCATCCCCAGACAGCCTCCTCCATCCCCAGACAGCCTCCTCCATCCCCAGACAGCCTCCTCCATCCCCAGACAGCCTCCTCCTGCCCCTGAGAGCCTCCTCCTGCCCCTGAGAGCCTCCTCCTGCCCCTGAGAGCCTCCTCCTGCCCCAGACAGCCTCCTCCTGCCCCAGACAGCCTCCTCCTGCCCCAGACAGCCTCCTCCTGCCCCAGACAGCCTCCTCCTGCCCCTGACAGCCTCCTCCTGCCCCTGACAGCCTCCTCCTGCCCCTGACAGCCTCCTCCTGCCCCTGACAGCCTCCTCCTGCCCCTGACACCCTCTCCAGCCTCTGAGACACTACTTATGACAAATGCAAGGTAAACCCGAATTTCATCCCGCAAGAGGGACCGGAGTCCCGCAGGTGGGATGGGAATCGGGTTTACCTTGCATTTGCCATATGTAGCATCTGACAGACTCCTCCTGCCCCTGACAGCCTCCTCCTGCCCCTGATAGCCTCCTCCATGCCCTGGCATCCTCCTCCATGCCCTGGCAGCCTCCTCCATGCCCTGGCAGCCTCCTCCTGCCCCTGGCAGCCTCCTCCATGCCCTGTCAGCCTCCTCCATGCCCTGGCAGCCTCCTCCTGCCCCTGACCGCCTCCTCCATGCCCGGCAGCCTCCTCCTGCCCCTGACAGCCTCCTCCTGCCCCTGACAGCCTCCTCCATGCCATGGCAGCCTCTTCCTGCCCCTGGCAGCCTCCTCCTGCCCCTGGCAGCCTCCTCCTGCCCCTGACAGCCTCCTCCTGCCCCTGGCAGCCTCCTCCATGGCAGCCTCCTCCATGCCCTGGCAGCCTCCTCCATGCCCTGGCAGCCTCCTCCATGCCCCTGGCAGCCTCCTCCATGCCCCTGGCAGCCTCCTCCTGCCCCTGGCAGCCTCCTCCTGCCCCTGACACCCTCTCCAGCCTCTGAGACACTACTTATGACAAATGCAAGGTAAACCCGAATTTCATCCCGCAAGAGGGACCGGAGTCCCGCAGGTGGGATGGGAATCGGGTTTACCTTGCATTTGCCATATGTAGCGTCTGACAGCCTCCTCCTGCCCCTGACAGCCTCCTCCTGCCCCTGACAGCCTCCTCCATGCCCTGGCAGCCTCCTCCATGCCCTGGCAGCCTCCTCCATGCCCTGGCAGCCTCCTCCTGCCCCTGACAGCCTCCTCCATGCCCTGGCAGCCTCCTCCTGCCCCTGACAGCCTCCTCCTGCCCCTGGCAGCCTCCTCCTGCCCCTGACAGCCTCCTCCATGCCCTGGCAGCCTCCTCCATGCTCTGGCAGCCTCCTCCTGCCCCTGGCAGCCTCCTCCTGCCCGTGACAGCCTCCTCCATGCCCTGGCAGCCTCCTCCATGCCCTGGCAGCCTCCTCCATGCTCTGGCAGCCTCCTCCTGCCCCTGGCAGCCTCCTCCATGCCCTGGCAGCCTCCTCCATGCCCTGGCAGCCTCCTCCTGCCCCTGACAGCCTCCTCCTGCCCCTGACAGCCTCCTCCTGCCCCTGACAGCCTCCTCCATGCCCTGGCAGCCTCCTCCATGCCCTGGCAGCCTCCTCCATGCCCCTGGCAGCCTCCTCCATGCCCTGGCAGCCTCCTCCATGCCCTGGCAGCCTCCTCCTGCCCCTGACAGCCTCCTCCATGCCCTGGCAGCCTCCTCCATGCCCTGGCAGCCTCCTCCATGCCCTGGCAGCCTCCTCCTGCCCCTGGCAGCCTCCTCCTGCCCCTGGCAGCCTCCTCCATGCCCTGGCAGCCTCCTCCATGCCCCTGGCAGCCTCCTCCATGCCCCTGGCAGCCTCCTCCTGCCCCTGGCAGCCTCCTCCTGCCCCTGACACCCTCTCCAGCCTCTGAGACACTACTTATGACAAATGCAAGGTAAACCCGAATTTCATCCCGCAAGAGGGACCGGAGTCCCGCAGGTGGGACGGGAATCGGGTTTACCTTGCATTTGCCATATGTAGCGTCTGACAGCCTCCTCCTGCCCCTGACAGCCTCCTCCATGCCCTGGCAGCCTCCTCCATGCCCTGGCAGCCTCCTCCATGCCCTGGCAGCCTCCTCCTGCCCCTGACAGCCTCCTCCTGCCCCTGACAGCCTCCTCCTGCCCCTGACAGCCTCCTCCTGCCCCTGGCAGCCTCCTCCATGCCCTGGCAGCCTCCTCCATGCCCTGGCAGCCTCCTCCTGCCCCTGGCAGCCTCCTCCATGCCCTGGCAGCCTCCTCCTGCCCCTGGCAGCCTCCTCCTGCCCCTGACAGCCTCCTCCATGCCCTGGCAGCCTCCTCCACGCCCTGACAGCCTCCTCCACGCCCTGACAGCCTCCTCCACGCCCTGGCAGCCTCCTCCACGCCCTGGCAGCCTCCTCCACGCCCTGACAGCCTCCTCCACGCCCTGACAGCCTCCTCCACGCCTTGACAGCCTCCTCCACGCCTTGACAGCCTCCTCCACGCCCTGACAGCCTCCTCCACGCCCTGACAGCCTCCTCCACGCCCTGACAGCCTCATCCACGCCCTGGCAGCCTCCTCCACGCCCTGTCAGCCTCCTCCACGCCCTGTCAGCCTCCTCCACGCCCTGTCAGCCTCTTCCACGCCCTGACAGCCTCCTCCACGCCCTGGCAGCCTCCTCCACGCCCTGGCAGCCTCCTCCACGCCCTGGCAGCCTCCTCCACGCCCTGGCAGCCTCCTCCACGCCCTGGCAGCCTCCTCCTGCCCCTGACAGCCTCCTCCACGCCCTGGCAGCCTCCTCCACGCCCTGGCAGCCTCCTCCACGCCCTGGCAGCCTCCTCCACGCCCTGGCAGCCTCCTCCACGCCCAGGCAGCCTCCTCCATCCCCAGGCAGCCTCCTCCATCCCCAGGCAGCCTCCTCCTGCCCCTGACAGCCTCCTCCTGCCCCTGACAGCCTCCTCCTGCCCCTGACAGCCTCTCCAGCCTCTGAGACACTACTTATGACAAACGCAAGGTAAACCCGAGTTTCGTCCCGCAAGAGGGACCGGAGTCCCACAGGTGGGACGGGAATCGGGTTTACCTTGCATTTGCCATATGTAGCGTCTGACAGCCTCCTCCAGCCGCTGACAGCCTCCTTCATCCCCAGACAGCCTCCTCCATCCCCAGACAGCCTCCTCCATCCCCAGACAGCCTCCTCCATCCCCAGACGGCCTCCTCCATCCCCAGACAGCCTCCTCCATCCCCAGAGAGCCTCCTCCTGCCCCAGACAGCCTCCTCCTGCCCCAGACAGCCTCCTCCTGCCCCAGGCAGCCTCCTCCTGCCCCAGACAGCCTCCTCCTGCCCCTGACAGCCTCCTCCTGCCCCTGACAGCCTCCTCCTGCCCCTGACAGCCTCCTCCTGCCCCTGACAGCCTCCTCCTTCCCCTGACAGCCTCCTCCATGCCCTGACAGCCTCCTCCTGCCCATGACAGCCTCCTCCTGCCCCTGACAGCCTCCTCCATCCCCAGATAGCCTCCTCCATCCCCAGACAGCCTCCTCCATCCCCAGACAGCCTCCTCCATCCCCAGACAGCCTCCTCCATCCCCAGACAGCCTTCTCTTGCCCCTGACAGCCTCCTCCTTCCCTTGACAGCCTCCTCCATGCCCTGACAGCCTCCTCCATCCCCAGACAGCCTCCTCCATCCCCAGACAGCCTCCTCCATCCCCTGACAGCCTCCTCCTTCCCCTGACAGCCTCCTCCTTCCCCTGACAGCCTCCTCCTTCCCCTGACAGCCTCCTCCTGCCCCTGACAGCCTCCTCCATCCCCAGACAGCCTCCTCCATCCCCAGACAGCCTCCTCCATCCCCAGACAGCCTCCTCCATCCCCAGACAGCCTCCTCCATCCCCAGACAGCCTCCTCCTGCCCCTGACAGCCTCCTCCATCCCCAGACAGCCTCCTCCATCCCCAGACAGCCTTCTCTTGCCCCTGACAGCCTCCTCCTTCCCCTGACAGCCTTCTCCTTCCCTTGACAGCCTCCTCCATGCCCTGACAGCCTCCTCCATCCCCAGAAAGCCTCCTCCATCCCCAGACAGCCTCCTCCATCCCCAGACAGCCTCCTCCATCCCCAGACAGCCTCCTCCATCCCCAGACAGCCTCCTCCTGCCCCTGACAGCCTCCTCCATCCCCAGACAGCCTGCGCCTGCCCCTGACAGCCTGCTCCTGCCCCTGAGAGCCTCCTCCTGCCCCAGACAGCCTCCTCCTGCCCCAGGCAGCCTCCTCCTGCCCCAGACAGCCTCCTCCTGCCCCAGACAGCCTCCTCCATCCCCAGACAGCCTCCTCCTGCCCCTGACAGCCTCCTCCATCCCCAGACAGCCTGCGCCTGCCCCTGACAGCCTCCTCCATCCCCAGACAGCCTGCGCCTGCCCCTGACAGCCTGCTCCTGCCCCTGAGAGCCTCCTCCTGCCCCTGACAGCCTCCTCCTGCCCCTGACAGCCTCCTCCTGCCCCTGACAGCCTCCTCCTGCCCCTGACAGCCTCCTCCTGCCCCTGACAGCCTCCTCCTGCCCCTGACAGCCTCCTCCTGCCCCTGACAGCCTCCTCCTGCCCCTGACACCCTCTCCAGCCTCTGAGACACTACTTATGACAAATGCAAGGTAAACCCAAATTTCGTCCCGCAAGAGGTACCGGAGTCCCACAGGTGGGACGGGAATCGGGTTTACCTTGCATTTGCCATATGTAGCGTCTGACAGCCTCCTCCAGCCGCTGACAGCCTCCTCCATCCCCAGACAGCCTCCTCCATCCCCAGACAGCCTCCTCCATCCCCAGACAGCCTCCTCCTGCCCCAGACAGCCTCATCTTGCCCCTGACAGCCTCCTCCTGCCCCTGACAGCCTCCTCCTGCCCCTGACAGCCTCCTCCATGCCCTGACAGCCTCCTCCTGCCCATGACAGCCTCCTCCTGCCCATGACAGCCTCCTCCTGCCCCTGACAGCCTCCTCCATCCCCAGACAGCCTCCTCCATCCCCAGACAGCCTCCTCCATCCCCAGACAGCCTCCTCCATCCCCAGACAGCCTCCTCCATCCCCAGACAGCCTCCTCCATCCCCAGACAGCCTCCTCCATCCCCAGACAGCCTCCTCCATCCCCAGACAGCCTCCTCCTGCCCCTGACAGCCTCCTCCATCCCCAGACAGCCTCCTCCATCCCCAGACAGCCTTCTCTTGCCCCTGACAGCCTCCTCCTTCCCCTGACAGCCTCCTCCTTCCCGTGACAGCCTCCTCCTTCCCGTGACAGCCTCCTCCATGCCCTGACAGCCTCCTCCATCCCCAGAAAGCCTCCTCCATCCCCAGACAGCCTCCTCCATCCCCAGACAGCCTCCTCCATCCCCAGACAGCCTCCTCCTGCCCCTGACAGCCTCCTCCATCCCCAGACAGCCTCCTCCATCCCCAGACAGCCTCCTCCATCCCCAGACAGCCTCCTCCTGCCCCTGACAGCCTCCTCCATCCCCAGACAGCCTCCTCCATCCCCAGACAGCCTCCTCCATCCCCAGACAGCCTCCTCCATCCCCAGACAGCCTCCTCCTGCCCCTGACAGCCTCCTCCATCCCGAGACAGCCTCCTCCATCCCCAGACAGCCTCCTCCTTCCCCTGACAGCCTCCTCCTTCCCCTGACAGCCTCCTCCTTCCCCTGACAGCCTCCTCCTTCCCCTGACAGCCTCCTCCTTCCCCTGACAGCCTCCTCCTGCCCCTGACAGCCTCCTCCTGCCCCTGACAGCCTCCTCCTGGCCCTGACAGCCTCCTCCTGCCCCTGACAGCCTCCTCCTGCCCCCGACAGCCTCCTCCTGCCCCCGACAGCCTCCTCCTGGCCCCGACAGCCTCCTCCTGGCCCCGACAGCCTCCTCCTGGCCCCGACAGCCTCCTCCTGGCCCTGACAGCCTCCTCCTGCCCCTGACAGCCTCCTCCTGCCCCTGACAGCCTCCTCCTGCCCCTGACACCCTCTCCAGCCTCTGAGACACTACTTATGACAAATGCAAGGTAAACCCGAATTTCATCCCGCAAGAGGGACCAGAGTCCCACAGGTGGGACGGGAATCGGGTTTACCTTGCATTTGCCATATGTAGCGTCTGACAGCCTCCTCCAGCCGCTGACAGCCTCCTCCATCCCCAGACAGCCTCCTCCATCCCCAGACAGCCTCCTCCATCCCCAGACAGCCTCCTCCATCCCCAGAGAGCCTCCTCCTGCCCCAGACAGCCTCCTCTTGCCCCTGACAGCCTCCTCCTGCCCCTGACAGCCTCCTCCTTCCCTTACAGCCTCCTCCATGCCCTGACAGCCTCCTCCTGCCCATGACAGCCTCCTCCTGCCCATGACAGCCTCCTCCTGCCCCTGACAGCCTCCTCCATCCCCAGACAGCCTCCTCCATCCCCAGACAGCCTCCTCCATCCCCAGACAGCCTCCTCCTGCCCCTGACAGCCTCCTCCATCCCCAGACAGCCTCCTCCATCCCCAGACAGCCTTCTCTTGCCCCTGACAGTCTCCTCCTTCCCCTGACAGCCTCCTCCTTCCCTTGACAGCCTCCTCCAGGCCCTGACAGCCTCCTCCATCCCCAGAAAGCCTCCTCCATCCCCAGACAGCCTCCTCCATCCCCAGACAGCCTCCTCCATCCCCAGACAGCCTCCTCCATCCCCAGACAGCCTCCTCCTGCCCCTGACAGCCTCCTCCATCCCCAGACAGCCTCCTCCTTCCCCTGACAGCCTCCTCCTTCCCCTGACAGCCTCCTCCATCCCCAGACAGCCTCCTCCATCCCCAGACAGCCTCCTCCTGCCCCTGACAGCCTCCTCCATCCCCAGACAGCCTCCTCCTGCCCCTGACAGCCTCCTCCTGCCCCTGACAGCCTCCTCCATCCCCAGACAGCCTCCTCCATCCCCAGACAGCCTCCTCCATCCCCAGACAGCCTCCTCCATCCCCAGACAGCCTCCTCCATCCCCAGACAGCCTCCTCCATCCCCAGACAGCCTCCTCCATCCCCAGACAGCCTCCTCCATCCCCAGACAGCCTCCTCCATCCCCAGACAGCCTCCTCCATCCCCAGACAGCCTCCTCCATCCCCAGACAGCCTCCTCCATCCCCTGACAGCCTCCTCCATCCCCTGACAGCCTCCTCTTGCCCCTGACAGCCTCCTCCTGCCCCTGACAGCCTCCTCCATCCCCAGACAGCCTCCTCCTGCCCCTGACAGCCTCCTCCTGCCCCTGACAGCCTCCTCCATCCCCAGACAGCCTCCTCCATCCCCAGACAGCCTCCTCCATCCCCAGACAGCCTCCTCCATCACCAGACAGCCTCCTCCTGCCCCTGACAGCCTCCTCCATCCCCAGACAGCCTGCGCCTGCCCCTGACAGCCTGCTCCTGCCCCTGAGAGCCTCCTTCTGCCCCAGACAGCCTCCTCCTGCCCCAGACAGCCTCCTCCTGCCCCTGACAGCCTCCTCCTGCCCCTGACAGCCTCCTCCTGCCCCTGACAGCCTCCTCCTGCCCCTGACAGCCTCCTCCATGCCCTGACAGCCTCCTCCTGCCCATGACAGCCTCCTCCTGCCCATGACAGCCTCCTCCTGCCCCTGACAGCCTCCTCCATCCCCAGACAGCCTCCTCCATCCCCAGACAGCCTCCTCCATCCCCAGACAGCCTCCTCCATCCCCAGACAGCCTCCTCCTGCCCCTGACAGCCTCCTCCATCCCCAGACAGCCTCCTCTTGCCCCTGACAGCCTCCTCTTGCCCCTGACAGCCTCCTCCTTCCCCTGACAGCCTCCTCCATGCCCTGACAGCCTCCTCCATGCCCTGACAGCCTCCTCCATCCCCAGACAGCCTCCTCCATCCCCAGACAGCCTCCTCCATCCCCAGACAGCCTCCTCCATCCCCAGACAGCCTCCTCCTGCCCATGACAGCCTCCTCCTGCCCATGACAGCCTCCTCCTGCCCATGACAGCCTCCTCCTGCCCATGACAGCCTCCTCCTGCCCATGACAGCCTCCTCCTGCCCATGACAGCCTCCTCCTGCCCATGACAGCCTCCTCCTGCCCATGACAGCCTCCTCCTGCCCCTGACAGCCTCCTCCTGCCCCTGACAGCCTCCTCCTGCCCCTGACAGCCTCCTCCATCCCCAGACAGCCTCCTCCATCCCCAGACAGCCTCCTCCTGCCCCTGACAGCCTCCTCCATCCCCAGACAGCCTGCGCCTGCCCCAGACAGCCTGCTCCTGCCCCAGACAGCCTCCTCCTGCCCCAGACAGCCTCCTCCTGCCCCAGACAGCCTCCTCCTGCCCCAGACAGCCTCCTCCTGCCCCTGACAGCCTCCTCCTGCCCCTGACAGCCTCCTCCTGCCCCTGACACCCTCTCCAGCCTCTGAGACACTACTTATGACAAATGCAAGGTAAACCCAAATTTCGTCCCGCAAGAGGGACCGGAGTCCCACAGGTGGGACGGGAATCGGGTTTACCTTGCATTTGCCATATGTAGCGTCTGACAGCCTCCTCCAGCCGCTGACAGCCTCCTCCATCCCCAGACAGCCTCCTCCATCCCCAGACAGCCTCCTCCATCCCCAGACAGCCTCCTCCATCCCCAGACAGCCTCCTCCATCCCCAGACGGCCTCCTCCATCCCCAGACAGCCTCCTCCATCCCCAGAGAGCCTCCTCCTGCCCCAGACAGCCTCCTCTTGCCCCTGACAGCCTCCTCTTGCCCCTGACAGCCTCCTCCTTCCCCTGACAGCCTCCTCCATGCCCTGACAGCCTCCTCCTGCCCATGACAGCCTCCTCCTGCCCATGACAGCCTCCTCCATCCCCAGATAGCCTCCTACATCCCCAGACAGCCTCCTCCATCCCCAGACAGCCTCCTCCATCCCCAGACAGCCTCCTCCATCCCCAGACAGCCTTCTCTTGCCCCTGACAGCCTCCTCCTTCCCTTGACAGCCTCCTCCATCCCCAGACAGCCTCCTCCATCCCCAGACAGCCTCCTCCATCCCCAGACAGCCTCCTCCTGCCCCTGACAACCTCCTCCATCCCCAGACAGCCTCCTCCTGCCCCTGACAGCCTCCTCCTTCCCCTGACAGCCTCCTCCATCCCCAGACAGCCTCCTCCATCCCCAGACAGCCTCCTCCATCCCCAGACAGCCTCCTCCATCCCCAGACAGCCTCCTCCATCCCCAGACAGCCTCCTCCATCCCCAGACAGCCTCCTCCATCCCCAGACAGCCTCCTCCATCCCCAGACAGCCTTCTCTTGCCCCTGACAGCCTCCTCCTTCCCCTGACAGCCTTCTCCTTCCCTTGACAGCCTCCTCCATGCCCTGACAGCCTCCTCCATCCCCAGAAAGCCTCCTCCATCCCCAGACAGCCTCCTCCATCCCCAGACAGCCTCCTCCATCCCCAGACAGCCTCCTCCATCCCCAGACAGCCTCCTCCTGCCCCTGACAGCCTCCTCCATCCCCAGACAGCCTGCGCCTGCCCCTGACAGCCTGCTCCTGCCCCTGAGAGCCTCCTCCTGCCCCAGACAGCCTCCTCCTGCCCCAGGCAGCCTCCTCCTGCCCCAGACAGCCTCCTCCTGCCCCAGACAGCCTCCTCCATCCCCAGACAGCCTCCTCCTGCCCCTGACAGCCTCCTCCATCCCCAGACAGCCTGCGCCTGCCCCTGACAGCCTCCTCCATCCCCAGACAGCCTGCGCCTGCCCCTGACAGCCTGCTCCTGCCCCTGAGAGCCTCCTCCTGCCCCAGACAGCCTCCTCCTGCCCCTGACAGCCTCCTCCTGCCCCTGACAGCCTCCTCCTGCCCCTGTCAGCCTCCTCCTGCCCCTGACACCCTCTCCAGCCTCTGAGACACTACTTATGACAAATGCAAGGTAAACCCAAATTTCGTCCCGCAAGAGGGACCGGAGTCCCACAGGTGGGACGGGAATCGGGTTTACCTTGCATTTGCCATATGTAGCGTCTGACAGCCTCCTCCAGCCGCTGACAGCCTCCTCCATCCCCAGACAGCCTCCTCCATCCCTAGACAGCCTCCTCCATCCCCAGACAGCCTCCTCCTGCCCCAGACAGCCTCATCTTGCCCCTGACAGCCTCCTCCTGCCCCTGACAGCCTCCTCCTGCCCCTGACAGCCTCCTCCATGCCCTGACAGCCTCCTCCTGCCCATGACAGCCTCCTCCTGCCCATGACAGCCTCCTCCTGCCCCTGACAGCCTCCTCCATCCCCAGACAGCCTCCTCCATCCCCAGACAGCCTCCTCCATCCCCAGACAGCCTCCTCCATCCCCAGACAGCCTCCTCCATCCCCAGACAGCCTCCTCCATCCCCAGACAGCCTCCTCCTGCCCCTGACAGCCTCCTCCATCCCCAGACAGCCTCCTCCATCCCCAGACAGCCTTCTCTTGCCCCTGACAGCCTCCTCCTTCCCCTGACAGCCTCCTCCTTCCCGTGACAGCCTCCTCCTTCCCGTGACAGCCTCCTCCATGCCCTGACAGCCTCCTCCATCCCCAGAAAGCCTCCTCCATCCCCAGACAGCCTCCTCCATCCCCAGACAGCCTCCTCCATCCCCAGACAGCCTTCTCTTGCCCCTGACAGCCTCCTCCTTCCCCTGACAGCCTCCTCCTGCCCCTGACAGCCTCCTCCTGCCCCTGACAGCCTCCTCCTGCCCCTGACAGCCTCCTCCTGCCCCTGACAGCCTCCTCCATCCCCAGACAGCCTCCTCCATCCCCAGACAGCCTCCTCCATCCCCAGACAGCCTCCTCCTGCCCCTGACAGCCTCCTCCTTCCCCTGACAGCCTCCTCCTTCCCCTGACAGCCTCCTCCTTCCCCTGACAGCCTCCTCCTTCCCCTGACAGCCTCCTCCTGCCCCTGACAGCCTCCTCCTGCCCCTGACAGCCTCCTCCTGCCCCTGACAGCCTCCTCCATCCCCAGACAGCCTCCTCCTGCCCCTGACAGCCTCCTCCATCCCCAGACAGCCTCCTCCATCCCCAGACAGCCTCCTCCATCCCCAGACAGCCTCCTCCATCCCCAGACAGCCTCCTCCATCCCCAGACAGCCTCCTCCATCCCCAGACAGCCTCCTCCATCCCCAGACAGCCTCCTCCATCCCCAGACAGCCTCCTCCATCCCCTGACAGCCTCCTCCATCCCCTGACAGCCTCCTCCATCCCCTGACAGCCTCCTCTTGCCCCTGACAGCCTCCTCCTGCCCCTGACAGCCTCCTCCTGCCCCTGACAGCCTCCTCCTGCCCCTGACAGACTCCTCCTGCCCCTGACAGACTCCTCCTGCCCCTGACAGCCTCCTCCTGCCCCTGACAGCCTCCTCCTGCCCCTGACAGCCTCCTCCTGCCCCTGACACCCTCTCCAGCCTCTGAGACACTACTTATGACAAATGCAAGGTAAACCCGAATTTCATCCCGCAAGAGGGACCAGAGTCCCACAGGTGGGACGGGAATCGGGTTTACCTTGCATTTGCCATATGTAGCGTCTGACAGCCTCCTCCAGCCGCTGACAGCCTCCTCCATCCCCAGACAGCCTCCTCCATCCCCAGACAGCCTCCTCCATCCCCAGACAGCCTCCTCTTGCCCCTGAGAGCCTCCTCCATCCCCAGACAGCCTCCTCCATCCCCAGACAGCCTCCTCCATCCCCAGACAGCCTCCTCTTGCCCCTGACAGCCTCCTCTTGCCCCTGACAGCCTCCTCTTGCCCCTGACAGCCTCCTCCTTCCCCTGACAGCCTCCTCCTTCCCCTGACAGCCTCCTCCTTCCCCTGACAGCCTCCTCCATGCCCTGACAGCCTCCTCCTGCCCATGACAGCCTCCTCCTGCCCCTGACAGCCTCCTCCTGCCCCTGACAGCCTCCTCCATCCCCAGACAGCCTCCTCCATCCCCAGACAGCCTCCTCCATCCCCAGACAGCCTCCTCCATCCCCAGACAGCCTCCTCCATCCCCAGACAGCCTCCTCCTGCCCCTGACAGCCTCCTCCATCCCCAGACAGCCTCCTCCATCCCCAGACAGCCTCCTCCATCCCCAGACAGCCTCCTCCTTCCCCAGACAGCCTCCTCCTTCCCCTGACAGCCTCCTCCATCCCCAGAGAGCCTCCTCCATCCCCAGAGAGCCTCCTCCTGCCCCAGACAGCCTCCTCTTGCCCCTGACAGCCTCCTCTTGCCCCTGACAGCCTCCTCCTTCCCCTGAAAGCCTCCTCCATCCCCAGACAGCCTCCTCCATCCCCAGAGAGCCTCCTCCTGCCCCAGACAGCCTCCTCTTGCCCCTGACAGCCTCCTCTTGCCCCTGACAGCCTCCTCCTTCCCCTGACAGCCTCCTCCATGCCCTGACAGCCTCCTCCTGCCCATGACAGCCTCCTCCTGCCCATGACAGCCTCCTCCTGCCCCTGACAGCCTCCTCCATCCCCAGATAGCCTCCTCCATCCCCAGACAGCCTCCTCCATCCCCAGATAGCCTCCTCCATCCCCAGACAGCCTCCTCCATCCCCAGACAGCCTCCTCCATCCCCAGACAGCCTCCTCCTGCCCCTGACAGCCTCCTCCTGCCCCTGACAGCCTCCTCCATCCCCAGACAGCCTCCTCCATCCCCAGACAGCCTCCTCCTTCCCCAGACAGCCTCCTCCATCCCCAGACAGCCTCCTCCATCCCCAGACAGCCTCCTCCATCCCCAGACAGCCTTCTCTTGCCCCTGACAGCCTCCTCCTTCCCTTGACAGCCTCCTCCATGCCCTGACAGCCTCCTCCATCCCCAGAAAGCCTCCTCCATCCCCAGACAGCCTCCTCCATCCCCAGACAGCCTCCTCCATCCCCAGACAGCCTCCTCCTGCCCCTGACAGCCTCCTCCATCCCCAGACAGCCTCCTCCTGCCCCTGACAGCCTCCTCCTTCCCCTGACAGCCTCCTCCTTCCCCTGACAGCCTCCTCCATCCCCTGACAGCCTCCTCCATCCCCAGACAGCCTCCTCCATCCCCAGACAGCCTCCTCCATCCCCAGACAGCCTCCTCCTGCCCCAGACAGCCTCCTCTTGCCCCTGACAGCCTCCTCCATCCCCAGACAGCCTCCTCCATCCCCAGACAGCCTCCTCCTGCCCCTGACAGCCTCCTCCTTCCCCTGACAGCCTCCTCCTTCCCCTGACAGCCTCCTCCATCCCCAGACAGCCTCCTCCATCCCCAGACAGCCTCCTCCATCCCCAGACAGCCTCCTCCATCCCCAGACAGCCTCCTCCATCCCCAGACAGCCTCCTCCATCCCCAGACAGCCTCATCCATCCCCAGAGAGCCTCCTCCTGCCCCTGACAGCCTCCTCTTGCCCCTGACAGCCTCCTCCTGCCCCTGACAGCCTCCTCCTTCCCCTGACAGCCTCCTCCATGCCCTGACAGCCTCCTCCTGCCCATGACAGCCTCCTTCTGCCCATGACAGCCTCCTTCTGCCCATGACAGCCTCCTCCTGCCCCTGACAGCCTCCTCCATCCCCAGACAGCCTCCTCCATCCCCAGACAGCCTCCTCCATCCCCAGACAGCCTCCTCCATCCCCAGACAGCCTCCTCCATCCCCAGACAGCCTCCTCCATCCCCAGACAGCCTCCTCCATCCCCAGACAGCCTCCTCCATCCCCAGACAGCCTCCTCCATCCCCAGACAGCCTCCTCCATCCCCAGACAGCCTCCTCTTGCCCCTGAGAGCCTCCTCCTGCCCCAGACAGCCTCCTCCATCCCCAGACAGCCTCCTCCATCCCCAGACAGCCTCCTCCATCCCCAGACAGCCTCCTCCTGCCCCTGAGAGCCTCCTCCTGCCCCAGACAGCCTCCTCCATCCCCAGACAGCCTCCTCCATCCCCAGACAGCCTCCTCCATCCCCAGACAGCCTCCTCCATCCCCAGACAGCCTCCTCCATCCCCAGACAGCCTCCTCCTGCCCCAGACAGCCTCCTCCTGCCCCTGACAGCCTCCTCCTGCCCCTGACAGCCTCCTCCTGCCCCTGACAGCCTCCTCCATCCCCAGACAGCCTCCTCCATCCCCAGACAGCCTCCTCCTGCCCCTGACAGCCTCCTCCTGCCCCTGACAGCCTCCTCCTGCCCCTGACAGCCTCCTCCTGCCCCTGACAGCCTCCTCCATCCCCAGACAGCCTCCTCCATCCCCAGACAGCCTCCTCCATCACCAGACAGCCTCCTCCTGCCCCTGACAGCCTCCTCCATCCCCAGACAGCCTGCGCCTGCCCCTGACAGCCTGCTCCTGCCCCTGAGAGCCTCCTTCTGCCCCAGACAGCCTCCTCCTGCCCCAGACAGCCTCCTCCTGCCCCAGACAGCCTCCTCCTGCCCCTGACAGCCTCCTCCTGCCCCTGACAGCCTCCTCCTGCCCCTGACAGCCTCCTCCATGCCCTGACAGCCTCCTCCTGCCCATGACAGCCTCCTCCTGCCCATGACAGCCTCCTCCTGCCCCTGACAGCCTCCTCCATCCCCAGACAGCCTCCTCCATCCCCAGACAGCCTCCTCCATCCCCAGACAACCTCCTCCATCCCCAGACAGCCTCCTCCATCCCCAGACAGCCTCCTCCTTCCCCTGACAGCCTCCTCCTTCCCCTGACAGCCTCCTCCTGCCCCTGACAGCCTCCTCCTGCCCCTGACAGCCTCCTCCTGCCCCTGACAGCCTCCTCCTGCCCCTGACAGCCTCTCCAGCCTCTGAGACACTACTTATGACAAATGCAAGGTAAACCCGAATTTCATCCCGCAAGAGGGACCAGAGTCCCACAGGTGGGACGGGAATCGGGTTTACCTTGCATTTGCCATATGTAGCGTCTGACAGCCTCCTCCAGCCGCTGACAGCCTCCTCCATCCCCAGACAGCCTCCTCCATCCCCAGACAGCCTCCTCTTGCCCCTGAGAGCCTCCTCCTGCCCCAGACAGCCTCCTCCATCCCCAGACAGCCTCCTCCATCCCCAGACAGCCTCCTCCATCCCCAGACAGCCTCCTCCATCCCCAGACTGCCTCCTCCATCCCCAGACAGCCTCCTCCATCCCCAGACTGCCTCCTCCATCCCCAGACAGCCTCCTCTTGCCCCAGACAGCCTCCTCTTGCCCCTGACAGCCTCCTCTTGCCCCTGACAGCCTCCTCCTGCCCCTGACAGCCTCCTCCTGCCCATGACAGCCTCCTCCTGCCCATGACAGCCTCCTCCTGCCCCTGACAGCCTCCTCCATCCCCAGACAGCCTCCTCCATCCCCAGACAGCCTCCTCCATCCCCAGACAGCCTCCTCCTGCCCCTGACAGCCTCCTCCATCCCCAGACAGCCTGCGCCTGCCCCTGACAGCCTGCTCCTGCCCCTGAGAGCCTCCTCCTGCCCCAGACAGCCTCCTCCTGCCCCAGACAGCCTCCTCCTGCCCCAGACAGCCTCCTCCTGCCCCAGACAGCCTCCTCCATCCCCAGGCAGCCTCCTCCATCCCCAGGCAGCCTCCTCCTGCCCCTGACAGCCTCCTCCATCCCCAGACAGCCTCCTCCATCCCCAGACAGCCTCCTCCATCCCCAGACAGCCTCCTCCATCCCCAGACAGCATCCTCCATCCCCAGACAGCCTCCTCCATCCCCAGACAGCCTCCTCCATCCCCAGACAGCCTCCTCCATCCCCAGACTGCCTCCTCCATCCCCAGACAGCCTCCTCTTGCCCCAGACAGCCTCCTCTTGCCCCTGACAGCCTCCTCTTGCCCCTGACAGCCTCCTCCTGCCCCTGACAGCCTCCTCCTGCTCATGACAGCCTCCTCCTGCCCATGACAGCCTCCTCCTGCCCCTGACAGCCTCCTCCTGCCCCAGACAGCCTCCTCCATCCCCAGACAGCCTCCTCCATCCCCAGACAGCCTCCTCCATCCCCAGACAGCCTCCTCCTGCCCCTGACAGCCTCCTCCTGCCCCAGACAGCCTGCGCCTGCCCCTGACAGCCTGCTCCTGCCCCTGAGAGCCTCCTCCTGCCCCAGACAGCCTCCTCCTGCCCCAGACAGCCTCCTCCTGCCCCAGACAGCCTCCTCCTGCCCCAGACAGCCTCCTCCTGCCCCTGACAGCCTCCTCCTGCCCCTGACAGCCTCCTCCTGCCCCTGACAGCCTCCTCCTGCCCCTGACAGCCTCCTCCTGCCCCTGACAGCCTCCTCCTGCCCCTGACAGCCTCCTCCTGCCCCTGACACCCTCTCCAGCCTCTGAGACACTACTTATGACAAATGCAAGGTAAACCCAAATTTCGTCCCGCAAGAGGGACCGGAGTCCCACAGGTGGGACGGGAATCGGGTTTACCTTGCATTTGCCATATGTAGCGTCTGACAGCCTCCTCCAGCCGCTGACAGCCTCCTCCATCCCCAGACAGCCTCCTCCATCCCCAGACAGCCTCCTCCATCCCCAGACAGCCTCCTCCATCCCCAGACAGCCTCCTCCATCCCCAGACAGCCTCCTCCATCCCCAGACAGCCTCCTCCATCCCCAGAGAGCCTCCTCCTGCCCCAGACAGCCTCCTCTTGCCCCTGACAGCCTCCTCTTGCCCCTGACAGCCTCCTCCTGCCCCTGACAGCCTCCTCCTTCCCCTGACAGCCTCCTCCATGCCCTGACAGCCTCCTCCTGCCCATGACAGCCTCCTCCTGCCCATGACAGCCTCCTCCTGCCCCTGACAGCCTCCTCCATCCCCAGACAGCCTCCTCCATCCCCAGACAGCCTCCTCCATCCCCAGACAGCCTCCTCCATCCCCAGACAGCCTCCTCCATCCCCAGACAGCCTCCTCCTGCCCCTGACAGCCTCCTCCATCCCCAGACAGCCTCCTCCTGCCCCTGACAGCCTCCTCCTGCCCCTGACAGCCTCCTCCTTCCCCTGACAGCCTCCTCCATGCCCTGACAGCCTTCTCCATGCCCTGACAGCCTCCTCCATCCCCAGACAGCCTCCTCCTGCCCCTGACAGCCTCCTCCTGCCCCTGACAGCCTCCTCCATGCCCTGACAGCCTCCTCCATGCCCAGACAGCCTCCTCCATGCCCAGACAGTCTCCTCCATGCCCAGACAGCCTCCTCCATGCCCAGACAGCCTCCTCCATCCCCAGACAGCCTCCTCCATCCCCAGACAGCCTCCTCCATCCCCAGACAGCCTCCTCCATCCCCAGACTGCCTCCTCCATCCCCAGACAGCCTCCTCCATCCCCAGACTGCCTCCTCCATCCCCAGACAGCCTCCTCCATCCCCAGACAGCCTCCTCCTGCCCCTGACAGCCTCCTCCTTCCCCTGACAGCCTCCTCCATCCCCAGACAGCCTCCTCTTGCCCCTGACAGCCTCCTCCTTCCCCTGGCAGCCTCCTCCTGCCCCTGACAGCCTCCTCCTGCCCCTGACACCCTCTCCAGCCTCTGAGACACTACTTATGACAAATGCAAGGTAAACCCGAATTTCATCCCGCAAGAGGGACCAGAGTCCCACAGGTGGGACGGGAATCGGGTTTACCTTGCATTTGCCATATGTAGCGTCTGACAGACGCTGACAGCCTCCTCCATCCCCAGACAGCCTCCTCCATCCCCAGACAGCCTCCTCCATCCCCAGACAGCCTCCTCTTGCCCCTGAGAGCCTCCTCCTGCCCCAGACAGCCTCCTCCATCCCCAGACAGCCTCCTCCATCCCCAGACAGCCTCCTCTTGCCCCTGACAGCCTCCTCCTTCCCCTGACAGCCTCCTCCTTCCCCTGACAGCCTCCTCCTTCCCCTGACAGCCTCCTCTTGCCCCTGACAGCCTCCTCCTGCCCCTGACAGCCTCCTCCATCCCCAGACAGCCTCCTCCATCCCCAGACAGCCTCCTCCATCCCCAGACAGCCTCCTCCATCCCCAGACAGCCTCCTCCATCCCCAGACAGCCTCCTCCATCCCCAGACAGCCTCCTCCATCCCCAGACAGCCTCCTCCATCCCCAGACAGCCTCCTCCTGCCCCTGACAGCCTGCTCCTGCCCCTGAGAGCCTCCTCCTGCCCCTGAGAGCCTCCTCCTGCCCCTGAGAGCCTCCTCCTGCCCCTGAGAGCCTCCTCCTGCCCCAGACAGCCTCCTCCTGCCCCAGACAGCCTCCTCCTGCCCCTGACAGCCTCCTCCTGCCCCTGACAGCCTCCTCCTGCCCCTGACAGCCTCCTCCTGCCCCTGACATCCTCTCCAGCCTCTGAGACACTACTTATGACAAATGCAAGGTAAACCCGAATTTCATCCCGCAAGAGGGACCGGAGTCCCGCAGGTGGGATGGGAATCGGGTTTACCTTGCATTTGCCATATGTAGCATCTGACAGACTCCTCCTGCCCCTGACAGCCTCCTCCTGCCCCTGATAGCCTCCTCCATGCCCTGGCAGCCTCCTCCATGCCCTGGCAGCCTCCTCCATGCCCTGGCAGCCTCCTCCTGCCCCTGGCAGCCTCCTCCATGCCCTGTCAGCCTCCTCCATGCCCTGGCAGCCTCCTCCTGCCCCTGACCGCCTCCTCCATGCCCGGCAGCCTCCTCCTGCCCCTGACAGCCTCCTCCTGCCCCTGACAGCCTCCTCCATGCCATGGCAGCCTCTTCCTGCCCCTGGCAGCCTCCTCCTGCCCCTGGCAGCCTCCTCCTGCCCCTGACAGCCTCCTCCTGCCCCTGACAGCCTCCTCCTGCCCCTGGCAGCCTCCTCCATGGCAGCCTCCTCCATGCCCTGGCAGCCTCCTCCATGCCCTGGCAGCCTCCTCCTTGCCCCTGGCAGCCTCCTCCATGCCCCTGGCAGCCTCCTCCTGCCCCTGGCAGCCTCCTCCTGCCCCTGACACCCTCTCCAGCCTCTGAGACACTACTTATGACAAATGCAAGGTAAACCCGAATTTCATCCCGCAAGAGGGACCGGAGTCCCGCAGGTGGGATGGGAATCGGGTTTACCTTGCATTTGCCATATGTAGCGTCTGACAGCCTCCTCCTGCCCCTGACAGCCTCCTCCTGCCCCTGACAGCCTCCTCCATGCCCTGGCAGCCTCCTCCATGCCCTGGCAGCCTCCTCCTGCCCCTGACAGCCTCCTCCATGCCCTGGCAGCCTCCTCCTGCCCCTGACAGCCTCCTCCTGCCCCTGGCAGCCTCCTCCTGCCCCTGACAGCCTCCTCCATGCCCTGGCAGCCTCCTCCATGCTCTGGCAGCCTCCTCCTGCCCCTGGCAGGCTCCTCCTGCCCGTGACAGCCTCCTCCATGCCCTGGCAGCCTCCTCCATGCCCTGGCAGCCTCCTCCATGCTCTGGCAGCCTCCTCCTGCCCCTGGCAGCCTCCTCCATGCCCTGGCAGCCTCCTCCATGCCCTGGCAGCCTCCTCCTGCCCCTGACAGCCTCCTCCTGCCCCTGACAGCCTCCTCCATGCCCTGGCAGCCTCCTCCATGCCCTGGCAGCCTCCTCCATGCCCCTGGCAGCCTCCTCCATGCCCTGGCAGCCTCCTCCATGCCCTGGCAGCCTCCTCCTGCCCCTGACAGCCTCCTCCATGCCCTGGCAGCCTCCTCCATGCCCTGGCAGCCTCCTCCATGCCCTGGCAGCCTCCTCCTGCCCCTGGCAGCCTCCTCCTGCCCCTGGCAGCCTCCTCCATGCCCTGGCAGCCTCCTCCATGCCCCTGGCAGCCTCCTCCATGCCCCTGGCAGCCTCCTCCTGCCCCTGACACCCTCTCCAGCCTCTGAGACACTACTTATGACAAATGCAAGGTAAACCCGAATTTCATCCCGCAAGAGGGACCGGAGTCCCGCAGGTGGGACGGGAATCGGGTTTACCTTGCATTTGCCATATGTAGCGTCTGACAGCCTCCTCCTGCCCCTGACAGCCTCCTCCATGCCCTGGCAGCCTCCTCCATGCCCTGGCAGCCTCCTCCATGCCCTGGCAGCCTCCTCCTGCCCCTGACAGCCTCCTCCTGCCCCTGACAGCCTCCTCCTGCCCCTGACAGCCTCCTCCTGCCCCTGGCAGCCTCCTCCATGCCCTGGCAGCCTCCTCCATGCCCTGGCAGCCTCCTCCTGCCCCTGGCAGCCTCCTCCATGCCCTGGCAGCCTCCTCCTGCCCCTGGCAGCCTCCTCCTGCCCCTGACAGCCTCCTCCATGCCCTGGCAGCCTCCTCCTGCCCCTGACAGCCTCCTCCACGCCCTGACAGCCTCCTCCACGCCCTGACAGCCTCCTCCACGCCCTGACAGCCTCCTCCACGCCCTGGCAGCCTCCTCCACGCCCTGGCAGCCTCCTCCACGCCCTGACAGCCTCCTCCACGCCCTGACAGCCTCCTCCACGCCTTGACAGCCTCCTCCACGCCTTGACAGCCTCCTCCACGCCCTGACAGCCTCCTCCACGCCCTGACAGCCTCCTCCACGCCCTGACAGCCTCCTCCACGCCCTGGCAGCCTCCTCCACGCCCTGTCAGCCTCCTCCACGCCCTGTCAGCCTCCTCCACGCCCTGTCAGCCTCTTCCACGCCCTGACAGCCTCCTCCACGCCCTGGCAGCCTCCTCCACGCCCTGGCAGCCTCCTCCACGCCCTGGCAGCCTCCTCCACGCCCTGGCAGCCTCCTCCTGCCCCTGACAGCCTCCTCCACGCCCTGGCAGCCTCCTCCACGCCCTGGCAGCCTCCTCCACGCCCTGGCAGCCTCCTCCATGCCCTGGCAGCCTCCTCCACGCCCAGGCAGCCTCCTCCATCCCCAGGCAGCCTCCTCCATCCCCAGGCAGCCTCCTCCTGCCCCTGACAGCCTCCTCCTGCCCCTGACAGCCTCCTCCTGCCCCTGACAGCCTCTCCAGCCTCTGAGACACTACTTATGACAAACGCAAGGTAAACCCGAGTTTCGTCCCGCAAGAGGGACCTGAGTCCCGCAGGTGGGACGGGAATCGGGTTTACCTTGCATTTGCCATATGTAGCATCTGACAGCCTCCTCCATGCCCTGACAGCCTCCTCCATGCCCTGGCAGCCTCCTCCATGCCCTGGCAGCCTCCTCCATGCCCTGGCAGCCTCCTCCATGCCCTGGCAGCCTCCTCCATGCCCTGACAGCCTCCTCCATGCCCTGACAACCGTCCTCCATGCCCTGACAACCGTCCTCCATGCCCTGACAACCGTCCTCCATGCCCTGACAGCCTCCTCCAGCCCGTGACACCGTCCTCCAGCCCGTGACACCGTCCTCCAGCCCGTGACACCCTCTCACAGGGAGCCATTCACCTTTCTGTACTATAATCCCAAGCTCACACTATTTACTTTTATTGTATTCTGCATTGTAAAATGTTTTTAATTTGATTTTTCTCTTTCCACAGGTTGAAAGCAGTGGTTGGAATTGGTTACATTTTAAAGCAGTTTTTTTTTCTTATATTTTGTTTTTGTGATAAATGTATTTTGCCTCGGCCTCATCACTTTTTCCACAAATAAAATGTTGTAAAAGTTTGACATGATTTTGTTTGCCTCTCTAGTATATTGGTGGGGTGTAGTGTTGATTGAATATATTCAGATGCCGAATATGGCCAAATAGATCTATTAGTACTGATAATAAATGCATTGTTAGGAAGATGCACTATCCTGAACACAGATGCTGCAATTTAACATCCAGGACAGTGCAGGGATATCTGGGAAAGACTCCTGCACACACCTGCAGCAGCGGCGCTGTCTCCACCCTGCTAACGGTAACTCAGTGTCCGTACGCGGGGGGTGCTAGGTGGCCAGCACCACAGAACCCAGCCACAGTGTGTCGTCACCACCTTCCTGCTATGATGGCATTGGGCCCTCATCACTATGTGTTAATATATGTGCAGCGCTATCGGATTATTGTGCTACTAGATTGTGGCCCGATTCTAACGCATCGGGTATTCTAGAATATGCATGTCCCCGTAGTATATGGACAATTATGATTCCAGAATTTGCAGCAGACTGTGCCCATCGCTGATTGGTTGAGGCAACCTTTATGACATCATCGTCGCCATGGCAACCATTATGACATCTACGTCGATACTGTGCCCGTCGCTGATTGGTCGAGGCCCAGGCGGCCTCGACCAATCAGAGATGCGGGATTTCCAGGACAGACAGAAAAACCCTTAGACAATTATATATATATATAGATTATTCTTATTATTATTATTATTGTGCCATTTATTGCATGGCGCTTTCCATTTTTTCAGAAACTTGAAAAATATTTCAGAGTCCTAAATGAATGGGAATCCTCATAGGGAGACAAACACTTATATATCCGTGGTTGACTGACATAGGCACTAGATATTTCATGTGGTGAGAGCACAGACTCTCCCACAAATGATAAGACCCCCCTCGACCGGATGAGACTTGGGATTCCAGAGATATTGGCCCCAAACAGAGACCCCCCTATCAAATCGCTTCCAATGCATGTCTATGAGAAAAAAAATGCCAAAACTCCGGGGGTCACTGCTCTGCGGTCGTAGGTCCTGCGCCAAAGTTCTTTCTGGGGAAGAAAGCCCAGGGTCTGCCCTTTAAAAAGACACCAAAAGCGCGTTGCTGCGACTTGTGGTTCCGGAGAAACGAGGCCGGGACCGTGAGCTCCCCCTTCAATGAAAATGACAGGGTCCGATCTGGGTAAGAAATCCGAGTTATAGGCTTTCTTACCCGGAACGGACTCTGCAAGTGAAAAAAATATTTCAAAGTCCCAAATGAATGGGAGTCCTCATAGGGAGATAAACGCTTATATCTCCCTGGTTGACTGACATAGGCACTAGATATTTCAGGTGGTGAGAGCACAGACTCTCCCACAAATGTTAAGACCCCCCAAGACCGGCTGAGACTTGTGATTCCAGAGATATTGGCCCCAGACAGAGACCCCCCCCTATCAACTCGCTTCCAATGCATGTCTATGAGGAAAAAAATGCCAAAACTCCGGGGGTCACTGCTCTGCGGTCGTAGGTACGGTGCAAAAAGTTCTTTCCGGGGAAGAAAGCCCAGGGTCTGCCCTTTAAAAAGACACCAAAAGCGCGTCGCTGCGACTTGTGGTTCCGGAGAAACGAGGCCGGGACCGTGAGCTCCCCCTTCAATGAAAATGACAGGGTCCGATCTGGGTAAGAAACCCAAGTTATAGGCTTTCTTACCCGGAATGGACTCTGCAAGTGAAAAAAATATTTCAAAGTCCCAAATGAATGGGAGTCCTCATAGGGAGATAAACACTTATATCTTCCTGGTTGACTGACATAGGCACTAGATATTTCACGTGGTGAGAGCACAGACTGTCCCACAAATGTTAAGACCCCCCAAAACCGGCTGAGACTTGGGATTCCAGAGATATTGGCCCGAAAAAGAGACCCCCCCTATCAAATCGCTTCCAATGCATGTCTATGAGGAAAAAAATGCCAAAACTCCGGGGGTCACCGCTCTGCGGTCGTAGGTACGGCGCAAAAAGTTCTTTCCGGGGAAGAAAGCCCAGGGCCTGCCCTTTAAAAAGACACCAAAAGTGCGTCGCTGCGACTTGTGGTTCCGGAGAAACAATGCCGGGACCGTGAGCTCCCCCTTCAATGAAAATGACAGGGTCCGATCTGGGTAAGAAACCCGAGTTATAGGCTTTCTTACCCGGAACGGACTCTGCAAGTGAAAAAAATATTTCAAAGTCCTAAATGAATGGAAGTCCTCATAGGGAGATAAACGCTTATATCTCCCTGGTTGACTGACATAGGCACTAGATATTTCACGTGGTGAGAGCACAGACTGTCCCACAAATGTTAAGACCCCCCCAAGACCGGCTGAGACTTGGGATTCCAGAGATATTGGCCCCAAACAGGGACCACCCACTGCCAATATAAATAGCACACATAGTGCTGGAGAATGCCAACCACTGCCAATATAAATAGCACACATAGTGATGGAGAATGCCAACCACTGCCAATATAAATAGCACACATAGTGCTGGAGAATGCTATCCAGTGCCGACACCAATAGTACACATAGTGCTGGAGAATGCCACAGTCTTCAATCACACATTGGGGCCCCTGCTGGGACTTCTGGTGAGTCCAGAGGGGCCACTGGGGTGTCATTCGAAAGCTAATGACCAGGCTGAGGAGAGGGAACAGCTATTGGGGCTGTGTGCTGCTCTGGTGGTCATTGGTGCCCCCTGAAGCCTGCACCACCAGCACCATTTTTATCCATGGACAGCCATGCTCTGACCCCCTGAATTCAAATTCCCTGGGCAGCAGGGGGACAAGTGATATCTCTGTGTAGGTGGCCGCTTGGACAATATTCCTGCCAAGTTTGTTTGCGTGGTACCTTCTGCTGGGTAGCTGTGGGCTGTTTGCTTTCATTGCAGGCAAAATGAATGCTATTCTCTGCTAACTAAGTGCCAGGGAAAAGAGGGGGTCATAAAATGTTGGGGAGACTCTGTCCTCTCACCCTCTGAAAGATCTTGTGGCTGCGTGCCACCGCCACGGAGATACGATCGATATCTAATGCCTGTCTATGGGAAAAACGTGCCGAAATTCCAAGTCGCAGCCGGGCGAAACAGGTCTTAAAATCTGGGGAATTTCCTTGGGTTTCAACCTCTAAAATCGCTAATAGCTGTGCGCTTAGGCTGCGGAGCTATCCAGCAAAAATATGAAAATGTCGGCCATTTTGATAGGGAACTGGGGGGTATAAAAAATTTTTCCCCAAGCGTGTGATATGTCAATCGTATAGAGAATTTCACCAGAAAAACAATGGTGCACTTGTTTTCTGCATAATGTTTGTCGTTCTCGATTCAATGCAGCATTTCACTTTTAATTAATTGAAGAGAGGAGTATAAATGGGGGACCAATGGTAAGGCTTGTATGGAATAGTTTCTTCTAGAACATGCCCTTATGTATTATTAACCAATCACAGCCTACTGTAGTCTGAGATTCATTGGAGGGAGGAGTCTAGATGGGGCCAATAAAAAGGCTGGTAAACAATAGATTTTTAGAACTTTTTTTGAGAAGTTTACAAGCAGCTCATTCATAGCTCATTCAAGCCTTGACACACAGTGGATACAATGGCATCTTCATCATCAAAAGAGTGAGTATGTTACAAACCCCCCAGCAATGTTTATCTTCCTAATGTGCAGGAGTTTATCCCACTTTCTCTTGTGATCACAGTTTGTTTGTGTTTGGCTGGGTCTGCACGTGGTGTGAAAATACTCTGTTCTGGCACACATCAATGTATGTCTTAGGGTATGTGCACACGTTGCAGATTTGAGTGTGGAATTTTCTGTGCAGATTTTGCATTTTATGGCAGAAAACGCAGGTCAGAATCTGCGCCTTTTTTTGGTATGTGCACATGTTGCAGATTTGAGTGTGGAATTTTCTGTGCAGATTTTGCATTTTTTGGCAGAAAACGCAGGTCAGAATCTGCGCTTTTGGTATGTGCACATGTTGCAGATTTGAGTGTGGAATTTTCTGTGCAGATTTTGCATTTTATGGCAGAAAACGCAGGTCAGAATCTGCGCCTTTTTTTGGTATGTGCACATGTTGCAGATTTGAGTGTGGAATTTTCTGTGCAGATTTTGCATTTTTTGGCAGAAAACGCAGGTCAGAATCTGCGCTTTTGGTATGTGCACATGTTGCAGATTTGAGTGTGGAATTTTCTGTGCAGATTTTGCATTTTATGGCAGAAAACGCAGGTCAGAATCTGCGCCTTTTTTTGGTATGTGCACATGTTGCAGATTTGAGTGTGGAATTTTCTGTGCAGATTTTGCATTTTTTGGCAGAAAACGCAGGTCAGAATCTGCGCTTTTGGTATGTGCACATGTTGCAGATTTGAGTGTGGAATTTTCTGTGCAGATTTTGCATTTTATGGCAGAAAACGCAGGTCAGAATCTGCGCCTTTTTTTGGTATGTGCACATGTTGCAGATTTGAGTGTGGAATTTTCTGTGCAGATTTTGCATTTTATGGCAGAAAACGCAGGTCAGAATCTGCGCCTTTTTTTGGTATGTGCACATGTTGCAGATTTGAGTGTGGAATTTTCTGTGCAGATTTTGCATTTTTTGGCAGAAAACGCAGGTCAGAATCTGCGCCTTTTTTTGGTATGTGCACATGTTGCAGATTTGAGTGTAGAATTTTCTGTGCAGATTTTGCATTTTTTGGCAGAAAACGCAGGTCAGAATCTGCGCCTTTTTTTGGTATGTGCACATGTTGCAGATTTGAGTGTGGAATTTTCTGTGCAGAGTTTTCCGCACCTTTAGCACAGCATTTTTTTGCCATTGATTTACATTGTACTGTAAATCACTTGCAAATCTGCGTTTTTTTCAGCGCAGAAACGCTGCAGATCTGCACGTGATTTACACTACAATGTAAATCAATGGCAAAAAAAAAATGCTATGCTAATGGTGCGGAAAACTCTGCACTGAAAACGCAGCAGATTCAAACAAGGACTTCTTTTGTGCAGTTCTGCAGCGTTTCTGCACCCATTCCATTATAGAAATCTGCAGGGGTAAAAAAACGCAAGAAATCTGCAGCAAATCTGCAACAAAAATCCGCAAGAAAAACGCATCAAATCTGCCCTTGTGTTTTCTGCCAGGAGATGCAGATTTTGTGCAGAAAATTCTGCACCCAAATCTGCAACGTGTGCACATAGCCTAAATGTGAATGCAATCTCTCAGAAGAGAATGTTAAAGGGACGCTGTTATAAGGTGTTTGCCATGTAACCTGAAGGCAGCATGCTGCAGGGGTTGGAAAACTTCCGATCTCACTGTCTCTCTACAATGTGTGTTTTTGTTATCTTTATCTTCCAGCTATTGACAGTGATTTAAGTGTCTGACCAGAGGTGCTTGTGTCTGCACTAAAAATCTCTCTATTAAGAGCCTGATGTGGGGGAGGGACAGCTCTTCAATTCTGCTTCTTTTCTGTTTATAAAAACTTTAGTTGTGTCAGAATGGCAGTAGCTGCCAATCTGAGTGATTTCTCATTGAATTCAGAGTCTCTCTGCCTACATTATGCTGCTCTCAGATGAGGTAGCAAAAACCTGATGAAAAATCCCTTTTAAAGGTGAAACATTGGAAAGTGTTTTGGTATGTGGTGTCACTGTTTTGGGTCAATTTCTCTGGAACCACATATCGTAGCTAGTCTGGGTAGTTGCCTCCCATTCCTCACGTTTATTACTCAGGGTGTAAGAATTTCAAAGTCCTAAATGAATGCCATTCTGCATAGGGAGCCAATTGACTGTTATGGCTCGGGTTGCTGCGACTTGCGGTTCTGGAGAAGCAGGGCCGTAATCGCAATTTTAATCCAAATTTGTAGGTCTCATCTGTTCTGGTACATGTATGTCTATTAAAGGTGAATGCAAAGAAAAGTATAAATACTCAGGAGGGACCTCTGCTGTCTCTCAGAAGGGGCAGGCAGGAATCAGGGACTCTGTAACAAGGGGCAGGGGGACATGTTGCTGCTGCCGCACTTTCCACGAGTCCTGGCGCTGCTGGTCACATGATCAGCTATGAAGGAGGAGATGGAGAGTGCCTTGACCTGGGGAGAGTGAAGCAGTGGCCATTAGTAGACAGTAAATTCACACCAAATTTTAACGTGCAAGTTCACATCAGAAATGTGACTTAGCCTTTATAATTCCAACACTGCATTACAACCCTTGCATTTATATTTTAATAGGTTGTCTAGGATGCCCATGACCTGTCCCAACTGCCACAGAGTAACAACCATACTCGCCAAACATCTCAGGCGGTGGTGTGGTAGGTTTGACACGGACGACCAGAGAAAAGCTACTTTGGCAACCGCGAGGCAGAACCTGATGAAAATTGCATCAAAGGGAGGGACCATCAAGTATGAAGACATAATGTCTCTTGGGTCCTTAGAGAATGTGGTTCCCTTTCTGGAGAATAGAGGATTCCTTGTGTTAAACAAGCCAACGCCCAGGTATGTCCCCCTTTTGTCCACCTATGCCTCGAATATCTACTTGTCCGGTAATCAATTGGCTTTTTATAATTTACAGGACTGTCAGAGATGTAGAGACACAGACACCTTCCACCAGTGCTGAGCAAGCACCTACGGAGGAATCTCCAACCCCTATGGATGACGGGCAGGATAGAGAACGCAATTTCCAAGAGAGCTTGAGGTTAGAATATATATGTGCTCTTGGCCTCACTCATCCCTGGTACCTGTTGCAGTGTATGTACACAGGAAGTGTATGTGTCTTAGTATGTGTTTATCATTTTACAGGATGCTCCAACAGTCGCCAACTGTCAGTCCTTACGGTGTGGCGGGATCTCCACCCCCTATGGATCCTGAAGACTTTGGTGACAGATTGGAGACCGACGAGCGTATCGGAAGTATCCAAGTCGGAGAGATTGGCGAGAGGTCAGAGTATATAAATTGGGGGTGGGGGGAATTTTCTTAGCTTTATGCAGCTGTGCATGTTGATTCACTCACCCCTGGTACCTGTTGCAGTGTATGTACACAGGAAGGATACGTGCTCAAGTTGTTTTTTTTTTGTTTTGTTTTTTATCTTCTAATGTCTTGTAAATGATAAACTGCTAACCATCTCTTCCAGCCAATCCTGTGACAGCGACATTGCTGATCCAGTCGAGGCTTCTGAAGATGTGTGTGCAGACATACCTACCTGTGTGGACCCGGGACAAGCACCTGCGGACATACCTACCTGTGCGGACCCGGGACAAGCACCTGCGGACATACCTACCTGTGCGGACCCGGGACAAGCACCTGTGCATCTCGCAGAAGAAACTGATGACTCGTCAGCAATGGAAAATGAGGATGAAGAGGGACCCAGTACCTTGGATTTGCAAACACAGAAGTTAGTTTATGGGTAATATATTTTCATGGTTTCCTATGGTTTCTAAAATATCTCAACATTGGCTTGCTGTTCTTTCCTCCAAAATTATAGAATTCTGCAGACAAAATGGTCAACTGATGTCAGGAAAAAAATGAAGACTGCAGGTCTTTATAAGCGTCATTCGCTAACTCATCCGATCTTGCAAAGGTTTGCTGATTATTTACAAAATACTTTGCGTGTTCAAAACTACAAACAAGAAGTTGAGAACGTCGCAAGATTCCTTTACTTTATGGACCCAGAGCAGGTAACCTTGAACTTTGTGCTGAACATCGAGAGGGCTAACAAATTTTTTAACAAGCTACAAGATTTGAAGCTGGCATCCCAGACAATATTCAATTACTTGAAGCATCTGAAGAGATTCATACAACATCAACTCAGGGCAACCAATCTGGCACATGAGAACAGGGAATTATATAATGCCTTTAAAATATTCAAAGGGGTGACAAAAACCATCCAGGCTAGGCTGTCCAGAGGGATTTCAAAGGAGGTTGTTGGCAAAAGGTGAGTTATGAGCTATTATGATTTGGGTAAATTTTCCTAACAATAAATACTTAATCCCCCTCTGGGTTTTCAGATGAACTCACTTCATATGTTTTAATTTTTTTCTTAGATATAAAGCATTGAATACTTTAACAATGACAGCAGCGGAGGCTCAGAAAATTCTGGATGTCGCCAAACCGGATTTTTTGAAGTGTCTCAGAAAGATTTGTGCAGGGAGCAAAGTGAAAGAACAGCAACTGCAAATCCTCAATTACCTGGAGTGCCTCCTAGTGCTGAAGCACGGACAAAGACCAGGAGTAGTGCAACACATGAGTGTAAGTAACCACCTCCTCTAGCTTGTCCTGTTTTCTTAAGTGACACTTGTTCAACTTGCCCATCTTTTGACTCGTAGGTTTCTGAGTGGAAGGAGAGGGTTCAGCATCAGTATAAAGGAGAAGACTTTGTGGTCATCGGGGTCAAGGAACACAAGACTTCAACACAACAAGTGGCCAGCTTTGTGTTGACTCCAACCGAAGAAGAGGTAGGATTTCTCAGTGTCCTTACTGCAAAGTTGGAATGTGAGTTTTTCAGTCACATCATAATTCTATTTTTTTGCCTTTAAAGTGGTTCAATGTGTATTTTACACATGTGCGACCTGTACTGAGCAGTACCGAAAATCCAGAAGATCCATTTTTTTTGTCCACTAAAGGGAATGCGATTTACAACGTAACCAATGATATGAACCGTTTCCACAGGAAGTAAGAGTATTAAAAGTCATGCATCTTAGTCTCTACATGTAGTGTCATATGTTTATTTTCTATTTATTTTTTTTTTTTTTTAAGGTATAAACTCCCCCTAGTCACCAGCCAGATGGTTAGAAAGCTGCTAGAAACCTGGACTAACTCCAGATGTACTGATGTGCAACAACGTCTGGTCGCCAGGTATTTGGCACATTCCAATATTACAGCGGACAGGAGCTATAGGGAAAAGAACATGGATGACATTTGCCATGCATACAACATACTGATGGAAGCACGGGAGCCGAGTCAAGAACCCACAGCCAGCACCTCCAGGTATTTTATTGTGAAATGGAAATACCTGCTTTGAAATAAACTTGACAAACACTAATGCTTTTTTTTTTTTCTCGACTCCCCTAAAGGGCTGCAGAACAGAGCAGCAGTGGAAGAAGAGACCAGACAGCTGACTCTGATAGTGATGAAGAAGAGTATTCGAGTGTAAGGTGAATATACCTTTACTCCAGTACTATGGTGCCAAGCTAAAGGATGGCAAAAAAGGGGGGAGAAGCCAGCGCTGCTTATGGTCAGAACGCAGTACATAAAGTGCACATGCACATATTGATTTCTAACTGTATTTCAGAAAGAGACATTTAGCAAACAATTGATCAATTATTTGAGCCACCCCGCCACGTCACGGCATTCTCATAATGGGGCAGTCCTACTCTACGTGTTTTATATTCGCTGTGCCATTACTGCGTTCTGACCATAAGCAGCGCTGGCTTCTCCCCCCCCCCCCCCCTTTTTTTTTTGCCAAGACATTGGTTAGTGGTTGACCACCACTGTTGCCGTGCGCGCTGGGCCATGTGTGCCATTCTCTCTGTGTTCATTATGATTGACCTAGGCTGCTGTACAAACATGCAGCAGCCCTGCCCTGCCCCAGGCTCTGTTTGATTGTGCACCTGTGCCTTGGCCTGTCTCATGCTTTATCTGTGCTGCTGGGGTGTGGGTTGGACCTGAAATATCAATCTGGACCTGGTCGACCTTTATCTGTACTTGCCCCTTCTGGCACCATGGGAGTTACTCAGTAATGCTTCGGGTACAGCTTGCACCTAATATGGTCTTGCTTTTAGGAAGCCGTAATGGCACAGCGAATATAAAACACGTAGAGTAGGACTGCCCCATTATGAGAATAGCCTTGACGTGGTGGGGTGGCTCAAAGAATTGATCAATTGTTTGCTAAATGTCTGTTTTTGTAATACAGTTAGAAATTAATACCTGCATGTGCACTTCATGTACTGCGTTCTGACAATAAGCAGCGCTGGCTTCACTCCCTTTTTTTGTAAGCTAAAGGATGCACTCATTATCAGCTTTAATACTATTGTATTCATTTTAGGGCACATGTACCTTCCTTTCACATGGAAACGCGATCGAGGCAGAAGCAGTTAAGGGAAAGGAGCTCATCAAGGTAATTATTGAACACTTCTATTTATAATAAATTCTCACTGTAGTTGTAGAGACCAGCTACAGAAGCCACTGAGTTTGAAACTGCAGATAATTGTATTGTATGGAATGTTGAAAAGTGCACCTGTATGTCATTTCAAAATTAATTTGTCATTTCATTTGTCATTTCAAAGTCATTTCAGAAAATTGGCTGCAGTGTCAAACTCGCATCTCAAACTGGTGTGTGTTCCCTCAAAGGGGAACTTCGGAGGCGGGATATTTTTTTTTTCACAGTTGAGTCCTATTCATTCCATAGGGTAGGGGACAACTAACTGATTGGTGCAGGTCCCGCTGCTGGGACTCGCACTGTCCATGCAAGATTGATGTGCATTCAGAGAAAATAATGGGAGACCCATGCACATCACAGGATAAGCCGGAGATCACAGCTCCTGCTCCTAGCTCTGTCATGTCTGTGCTTAGTGCTGATGATCGGTGCAGGTGCCAGCAGCACGACACACTCAGATCAGTTAGTTGTCCCCCTATCTTATGGATAGGGGGCAACATTGGAAAAAAAAGTCCTGCCACCAGAGCTCCCCTTTAATGTGATAGCCAGGGCACGTTTCTGAAAAACCTAAAGCATAGTGAGACTTTGCAGCATTTGTGTTAAGTATTATTGCATTTTGGCTAAGTGCCAGTATGCTAGAAGTGTGTTTGTTTGTTTGTAATGCATGTATTTCAGTTGTAATATCATTATTCATTTTTCCTTCAAAGAATTGAAGAACCAAGGACATCGCAGAGGACAGATTGGAGGATGAACCCTGTGGTCATGCTGAAGCGACTGTAAAGTTCAGTTTTGGTTGTGTTTTGGTTGGGTATTCTAGTAATAGAAAAACAGCTTCTAGAACTGTGTGTTATTGGGTCTTGGCTCTATTGAGTTCAATGGAGCTGAGCATCATGACTACATTTAACGCCAGTTCAGAAGTGGCAGTTTTTTGTAAGGAGGCAGCTGTTTTTCTAGTACTAGAATTAACCTTTAATTGAGTCTATTCTTCTGACTTTTTTTTGCAGGTTAAATTTAAATTTAGTTGTTTAAACAATGTGCATGTTGCTGTTCTATAATGTTTTTGTTTAATAAACTAATGGTTCTTATTCTACGTGTTTGTATTGTTAAAGTGTAACTATATATATATATATATATATATATATATATATATATATATATATATATATATTTATTTATTTATATTCACTGGTGTCTTGAAACTTGGGGCCCATCCACACATACGAGTATTTTTACCAAGTATTTTGACTTTACAGTAAACATGCAGGTAACTACGTTGTATGTTTACTGCAAAGTGCATCGGTTTTACATGCAAGGGTCCATCCATATGCATGCGTGGATCAGCCCTTAGAATCCCCTGATTCTATATATATCTATATCTATATATATATCTATATATATATATATATATATATATATATATATATATATATAGCATCAGGGGATTCTAGGGGCTGATCCACGCATGCATATGGATGGACCCTTGCATGTAAAACTGGTGCACTTTTATTGGATTATATAATGTTATTGTTATTATTATACTAAAAGAATTGCTAAGCTTTAAGGCCTAGGGCGTAACAGCAATGATGAGAAAAAAAACTGTGAAGTGTTGGCATCAGAGCAGAAGCGACTATGGACCGGAATCTGAGCTGTTATATAAAGGGCACATCCCTTGTTACTGGATTACTTGCCTGAGCAAACATATTCTTATTTGAATTATTATTTGTAAGTTTGAGCTTTCTTTTGAATTCAATAAAGTGTTATTTAGGTTGACTGTGTTGTAGTTGTGTGTGGGCTACAGAAGATGTTTGTTTTTTTAACCATAAACTTACACCAGACATGTAACACATCTGCATTGGCATCTCCTGCATCTCAATGATAGGGACACACTCCAAGTGCAGCAATCACCCGGAGAACGCCAGAAAGCTGCTGTACATCATACAGATGGTCACAGATCTACCGCAACTCCCCAGATATGTGCTGCAGAAGACTTGCTTAATGGTATTGGGATGTGTAAGGCCACCATCTTTGTACTCACGGCCTCCTGGTGCTCTGTCCTTATAGCACCTCTCACTCCCCACTAGGCATTCAGTACTTTAGCTGGAATCACATAGCTGCCAGTGAGTTGCCTGAAAGACCAGGCATGAGCCTAAGTGCATGCACTGACACATTATCCAGGACCACTCTACTTTCATCTCATTTTTCAGGTATGTGACGAGGACATCACATATGAGAATAACCTCATCGGACACCATGGCTACAATAGCATTCAGTAACCTCTGGTCACCTCATCACTAAGGACCTTTATCGGTTTACATCGTACTATATACTGCAGCAAATATTATGTTTACTTTACTCTGTAATGCCACATGCTGACCCATATGGACTTATTATATTTATATATCACCACTATAGTATAGAAAAGGGCACAAAACCAAAGCAAACTACATTTTATTTAGAGAAGCAAACATAATAAAATATATTTGCTCTTATTCCTCTGCTTTACAGCGATCGCATAGCTGCATTTCTTCATCTTCATCATTCCCACTTTGTGAAACTGTATCCAAGCTGGGGAGAAAAGAAAAATGTGATCAATATTGCCCAGTGCAGCATTCTGCATAGTGATTGTGTCTGGTATGGCACCTCGGCGACATTGTCACCTCCTAAAATATTATACATCATATACTATAATTGAAGATGCTTATAGGCTGTGAGTCAGATCACAATAGAAGATGGCAATGGAGATAAGAGTTGAGGGGTGTACAAAAATTTGCTATGTGGCATTTGTCCATTTTATGTTATAAAAATGTAATGTCTACCCCTCTGCACAGCAATGTTTCCACACACCAACTCTTATCTCCTTTGTTATCCGGGAGCCTCAGAGCCTGCAATCAGAAGGGTCTAGTGCAGACAGCCTGGCTGTGGAGATGTGCAAGGTTTTGGCCAACTGGTTTTCTTCATTACCTCTCTTACCACCTCCTGCCGCCCGTCAGTGAACAACTTTAATGTATTCGGCGCAGTGTACCTCCAGAGCAAAATCCATGTATTACTGCCCCAGATGGCTGATCTAGAAGTTGCTCAGTGTTCATGGTCACTTTTTTTTTTAATCAAAGGGTGGCTTTAGTCACCTGAACGACACCGCTGCTCAACAAGGCTTCCTGCAGGACCTTCAATGATGTTGGAGATCAAGTGATCTCTGAGTGTTAGGCCAGAATCACACATGTGAGAAATACGTCAGAGTCTTGCATGGTAATACCCGGCATTGCCGCCGTCACTCAGGAGCGGAGAGTGCGACTGCATAGCGATACATGGAGCCGCACGCTCCGCTCCTGAGTGACGGCGGCAATGCCGGGTATTACCATGCAACACTCGGACGTATTTCTCACATGTGTGATCCTGGCCTTAAAGGTCCTGATGTACTGCAGGAAGCCTCGGGCAACAGTGGCAGCATTCAGGTGTTTAACCCTTTCAACGCTCCGGGACATGATATGTGGTGAACTGTCATATACCGGAGTGTGGTACAAACCTCCTCACAGTGCTAATTAAATATTGTCGAACAAAACAACCCTGCATGATGTGAGGGACCATCGTTTAGTGTCCGGTGTGTGGCTGTGCACAATTGGAACGCTAGTGGCTCATCACCAACTACTGAGCGACAGTTGCTTAATGGTTGTGTGTAAAGGTGTCTGATGCTAAAATCATTGACAATCGAGGTGCTAGATGTGGGTGATAGCATGATAAATCCTCCCTTGTAAAAGGACTTTCACAGGACTCTGCACCCACACTTACATCTGGCTTCCTTCTTCCTGATTTTCCAGGGCATGGATTATTATTGTCAGAATTCTGAAGACACGCCGACTTGTAACCTACAGAAAGAGTAATGTGATTGAGGATGGGGAACAAATGGGAACGTGGATAAATATGTGGGCAGGACATTACCTGGATGGTAAACATCTCTTCCTCACAACACAAGTCATAATTAGACTCTGCAGAATCCTAGAAAAAATAGACATCTTAATAAGGACAAGGAATCTGAGTCAATTCGAATTGTACATCAATCAGAGCATGTGCCATTGTGAAGTCTCTCTGTAAACCGTGCTATAAATTATAGGAAGCATGCTCATCAACATATGTAAGTCCTAAATGAATGGGATTCTTCATAGGGGGCTTAACAATTATATCTCCGTGGCTGATGCACACAGCCACTAGGTCTTTAACAGGGTTAGAGTACAGAGTCTCCCACAAATTGTAAAACCCCCATAGCCCTGCTGCGACTTGGTATTCCAGAGAGATTCGCCCAAAACAGGGACCCCCCCATCCAAAATGCTTCCAATGCATGTCTATGAGAAAAACATGCCCAAACTCTGGGGTCACAGCTCTGTAGTTGTAAGTCCTGAAAATGAGCCCTTTTAGGGGAAGAAAGCCCAGGGTCTGCCCTTCAAATAGACATCAAAACTGGGTTAGTGATTTATGCACTTACATTTTGTCTCCCAGCCATCTTTCCTCACGGGCAGTGTGAAAGCAAGTGAAGACATGCCCCATAGGCAAATCCTCACCTCCGCTTCCTCCTCTGGATGGCCAGTGCTGTAACTCAAGTTTAAGACCACACCCCTTAAAGAAATAGAACAAGAAATGATATTGAATCAAGCAGACAATAAAGTATTTGAACACTAGTCAGTAGTCACTGCAAGCAAGAGTGGAAACACTACAGGCTGAGCCATCTACATTCAAGGTGTAGAGCAGTGTTCCCCAACTCCGGTCCTCCAGAGCCACCAACAGGTCATGTTTTCAAGATTTCCTTAGTGTTGCCCAGGTGATGGAATTATTGCCTGTCCAGGTGATGCAATCATCACCTCTACAATACTAAGGAAAACTTGAAAACATGAGCCGTTAGTGGCTCTTGAGGACAGCAGGAGGCCCGGTCCATGTAAATTACCATATCGTGAGCTGGGTACCAGCATCCCATTTACCCCTGTTCCTTCCTGGGCTTAAAACGAGGGTGAAAAAAATCATAGTCCTAAATGAATGGCATTCTCCATAGGGAGAAAATCAATCATATCTCCATGGCGGTGTCACGTGGCCACAATATCAGAGGGTGAGAGCACGAAGTCTCACCAACATTTTGCGACCCCCTCTCTACTTCCTACCACTTAGTTAACAGAATATCGTTCATTTTGCCTGAAATGAAAGTGAAATGCTGCATTGAATCGAGAACAAGTAACATTATGCGGAAAAAAGCACACCATTGTTTTTCTGATGAAATTCTCTATACGAGTGACATATTACACGCTTGGGGAAAAAAAGTTTTTTACCCCCCTGTTCCCTGTTAAAATGGCTGACATTTTCATTTTTTTGGCAGATAGCTCTACAGCCTAAGTGCACAGCCACTAGCCGTTTTAGGGGTTGGAAGCCAAGTAAGTTCCCCAGATTTTAAGACCTGTTCCCCCAGCTGCGGCTTGCGGCTCCGGAGAAACTAGGCCGTGGTTCTGAGGGCCACCACTCCCATGCCGTAAGCGCCAGACATTTACCCGAGTGGACCGCTGACAGTCTGTTCTTCAAATAGACACTGAGACCCGGTTGCTGGGACTTGTGGTTCCGGAGAAGCGTGCCTGGAAAAGCAAGAACTCCCCTTCCATCCGATTGACAGTATCGAGAGATGAATAACGAGGGGAATGAGCATCTCTTACCCGGCACTACCCATGGGGAATGGTATTGAAAGGGAGCCCACGATCTCGGCCCCTGTTGTATGGTACCCCAAGTTACAGCTGGGTGAGGATGGTCTTAAAATTTGTGGGAGAGTCTGTGCTCTCATGCTCTGAAAAATTTAGTTTCTGAGTAGGTCAGCCACGGAGATATTATCGTTTAAAGGTACTCTGCCAGCAGGTTTTTACTATGAAGGCAACATGTTGCAGGGGTTAAATAAACAAACTTGAAATCTCTTGTTCAGCAGTGCTTTCATTTTTGTTAAATTTATCTTACATCTTTTCAATTTAGTGATATAACATTGTTGCAACCAGAGGCACTTGTCAATTTCTATAGAAAGCCTGGTGTGAGGGAGAGGCACATTTCTCAAATCTTCTGCTTTGTTGAATGTACAAAAACATTTAGGGTAAGTTCACACAGGACGTTTTTTGTTGCTTTTTTTCTGCAGCAAAACCTGATCATCTTGGCAGGAAAGAAGCTGCGTCAAAAACGCAGGTTTAGGTGCGTTTTTTGTTGCGTATTTGATGCGTCTTTGGTGCATTTTTTTTGGTGCATTTTTTTTCTCTTTGTCCATGCTAATGTCCATGGATTTTCAGCAGCAAAAACGCAGCAAATAATGATACCTGCGTTTTTGCTGAGTTTTTTTCAACACCCATTCAAGTCAATGGGTGAAAAAACCAAAAACGCTGAAAGAAGTGACATGCTCTATGTCCAAAAAAATGCAGCAAAGCACAAAATACTGATCAAACAAAAAACAATGTGTGAATAGTGTGAAAGTAGCCTAAGAGAGAATATTTTGTGTAGTGTGGCCCCAGACTGATGGGTGGGTGAGTTCCTTATCTTGCACAGGGGGTGGAGGGTGGAAGGTTTCCATACAAGCAGCTATATGGCACTTTGCAACAGGTCTTGAGGGAGCATATTGCTATTATTCAGCTGTACCAAATATTTTTTTTGCATCTACTGGAAGATGGAGATCAACAAGCTGCTCTGCAAGTTTTGTTTTAAACTTCAGAGACAGTTGCGGAAACACCTCCACCAGGTTTGCAGAAAAACAGCTTCACCAGAGGAGCTGGATAATTACCTGGACGAGGCTAAGAAAAATAGATATAAGCTGCTCACTTCATTGAGCACTGTATCTTTTGACGCTCTTGATTTTAAGAAGAGCAAATTTTCAGACCCCCAGTCATTTTTGGTGGATTTTCTGGAACACCGTGGCTGTATCGTCTCAGATAAGCCATCAGAAAGGTAAGAAATCTATGTTATTCAATATATGAATGTCCAGCATTTATTTAAAAATTGTAACCAGAAACTCAAATAGGTGAATAATTTAAGATTTTATTGATAGCAGTCAAGTGTCAGAATCCAGTGAAAAAAACAGTGTACAAAATGTTTTGGTCAGTAAACTTTGACCTTCATCAGTCTTACTAGTATTATCGTGCCTAGAGAAAGACAGCCTGTGATAATGACGTGCAAGCAGCAGCGGCATCCACCGCTATGCAAGTAATGCCCATACACTGTTTTTTCACTGGAATCTGACACTTGACTGCTATCAATAAAGTCTTATATTAATCACCCGTGGAGTGCTTGGTTACAATTTTTATTGTTCACGGATTTGGTGCCTACCAGAGCACTCAACCAATACCAGAAGTGCCACACTTTTCTGATTCAGCATTTATTTGAAGACTTAATTGATGGCAGGTAGTGAGTCCTATTTCAATGGAAGCCTTTAAACAGAGGATGGGCAGAAACCTGTTAGGGGAACCCGAACTTTAATTAAAAAAAAAACAAAACAAAAATACTTGATCTTTCATCCCTTCTCTCCTGCTTGCGCTTCTTTCAGCCGAGCACGGGAGAAGGGATGAATGACGGCTTCAGCACCACAGGCAGGGGACAGCGCTCACTGTAGTGATGTCTCTCCTGTGGAGGCACGTGCACACGGAGGAGAGTGCACACTGTTTTACGTGTGCACGTGTGCGGGACGCTTTGCGGACCATGCTGACAGAGAAAAACGGACATGTCTATGTGTTTTCAACACGGACACACGGTCTGTGAAAACACGCACATGTGCATAGACCCATTCATTTGAGTGGGTCTACGTGTGTCAGTGTCTCCGGTACATGAGAAAACTGTCTCCACACGTACCGGAGACAATGACATATGAAACCGGCCTTAAGCTGATTTCACACGGCTGATATATTCCTGAGCCGTTATTTGTGGAATAATGGCCGTATGTGCAAAAAATCAATCCCTTTTTTCCCTGACTTTAAAAACAATAGTGTGCTTTTTTTGTTACATAAAACAATCTGAATGAAAAGTTATTGAAATTGCTTTAACACATGATATGCTGCCAAACACGTGTATGTATGCATAAATGAATTTTTTGCAATTGTCAACATATCTTTAGGCCACCAAGTGATGCAGAGCGCATCTGTGATGAGGATGTTTCTGAAGAAGCTGGGTAAGTTTAATTTACTAGTATGTTAATTGTAGCCACATGAATATTAATAGGTGTTCTGCTGGTTGTAACATGTGCCCTAACATTTCAGGCCGAGCTCCCACACCCCACAGCGTAGGAGACTGGCTATTGCTGGGGTCTATGAAAAACATAATTTAGATCACCCCCTCTTGCAAAGCTTCGGAAACTTTTTGAGTAAGGAGTTTGGTCAGGCAAGCATCAGTGCTATGGTAAGTGTAGTTTTCTATTAGTCTACCTGTGTTTGATAGTTTCTTTACACATTCAAACCCTAATGCAGGTATGTCAAAGTCATTTTATTGGAGGCCACAGCAGATTTTACCTGCAGAACTTTCCACACTTCTGAATTTCAACGCAAATTTGCTACGTCTGAATTCATACGCGTGAAGGACTCCTCGATTTCAATGGGTCCATTCACACTCAAAAATGTATTGGCAAGCATGCACTTGTGAATAGGTTATTGTGCATGTCCGACAATGGTGGGAAATGGCACAATTATAGACATAAGCTGTATAATATTCTCCACATAGTCACAAGTACATGTGAATAAAAACTGCACCAGCAAATTCACGGTTCAGTGCAGAGCAAATTTATGGGTAGCACATTCACAAGTGTGAAAGGGGCCCCGTGTTTGACATGTATGCCCTAATGTATATTTATATTTAATCACAGATGGACCATGTTGCGAAATTTTTATTCTATTTGGACCCAAGTGATGTATCTACCAACTTTCTTAAAAGTTTTGAAAAGAGCGAGGAATATTTCAACACGTTTTTGCTTTCAGACACAACTGGAAATACAATAAAGAAATACCTTGGGCATATTAAGCAGTTTATTCATTTTTTATCATCAGAGGACTGCCCAAACAAACTAGATGAAGAAAGTAAAACAGCTGTTGGTCCATTTTTAGAAGGGTTAAAGAAAATAGAGCAGAAGGCAAACCAGAAGGACACTAAGAGCAGAATAAGGCCGTAAGTAGCACGCTAATAGCACTGCTATGCTCTGAGCGTATACAATGATGTTGGTAGAAAATGCATCGGAGAGATGGGAAGTCGCATAGATTATCACATAAGGTCTAGACTTAATGTTCACTACAGAGATTTGCTTTAAATATTGAACTTAACAGTAGTTATAATTTTCAGTGATTAATGCTGCCTTGGTAGTTTTACTTATGCTCCTCTACTCCTTCCTTGAAAACAAACTTTATACTTCCATGCCTACTTTTTATCACCCACAGTTTGAAACTTGAACCCCCTACCTTCATCTCATGTCAGAAGGTCCTCCAACTGGCAAAACCCCAAGTGAAAACCATATTTGAGCAGGCAAGCTCGGGGATACAGCTGAGTGAAAGCAAACAAACCCTGGCTGTGTATTATCTGGAGGCACTGCTCATCCTCAAACACCTCCGTAAACCATCTGTTCCCCAAAACCTGAAGGTAAGATTTTTATAATTGCAGAAAAATAGTCGCTGCCCATTAGAAACTTGCTCCGTGTAATGATATAAGAGGTCTCTAAACCACTATGCCATTACGTGGAGCTTCTGTAGGACGTGGGCATACTCGCACCCTCCATCCACCTGCTGAATCTTCTGTTCAGTCCCCCATCCCTTAGGGTCACCGGCAGCCACTGGGATCTTCCTCTCCTTGTGGCACTTTCAGACTTTACAGCTAATTTACAGTCATGTGATCAATGTAGGAGTGTGACATCACACGTATACCCTGATCATGTGACTTCAATGCAGCTAAGAAGTTTGAGATTCCTTCAATAAGAGGAAAATCACAGCTGCTGGTGGTGACAGAGGGATGGGTGACTGAACAGAAGGTGTGGAGGTTGGATGGAGAATGACCAGGACATGGTAGGCCGGTGAGTATGCAGTTTTTGGATTTTATGCGATCTCACTACCGCTAAGTCGCCATGTGTAAAGGCTCCCGGCAAACTTATCACTCACGGCACTTGACAGCCACGGGGACAGCAAATCACCTGATAGTCTGTGTATTGGGACACTTATGCCATTTGTTATCTACCTTCTCTTCTAGACCAAAGAATGGCTTGGGAGGCAGCCCTATGAGACGTCAGATGGACAGAGGCTGTGCATCATAAAAACAGAGGAGGATCTAATTATATTGGATGATGAGGATGAGCAGGTGAGGCTTTTTAAGGTTACCCTATGAATTATATAGAGCACAGCACCGTATTGTTTGCCTCCTTCCAGAAACAGTGCCCCTTCTGATTTGTGGGTATGTGATTTGTAACACCACACAACTGCAGATCAGATGGAGTGCTGTTCCTGCAAAGAGGAAGCAATGCTCTACCATGACCGGAGTACCCCTTTAACACGATGTCTTAATTTTCACAGAATTTCCAAGTATATTTTATGCACATAAGGCCAAATCTGCAAAAAATGACAAAAGAAACGGTGCCCCAGTTCCTTTTGTCCATCCAAGGCCAACCTATAAAGAATTCAAGCAGAGACTTGGATCGGCTTTTTTCAAGGTATGCCAGCGGTGGGAATAACAATCTACTTTTTACTGTAGGGTCTACCATGCATTTACCAATACAAAATTCCTGTTTTCCCTCAGTTATCAACTGCCCCAACTGTCCTGGAAGGCTGCAATGGATGCGTTTGACAAGTGGGCACTGGATGAACTTCCAAAGGCCAAAAGGGAAAATGTGAGGGGGTATGTGCAATATCGCAAAAGGAAAAGTGTGAAGAAAGATTTGGCATACTTGGTGAGCGGAATGCTCATATTGATGACTGTTAACGAAGATACCGAGCGAGAAACTGAAACGGCAGGGTAAGAGCCCTAACCTTCTCTGCAGGCAGCCTCACATGCCATGTTTCATTGCATTACATGTAAAGTGGAACTCCGGTCAAGACAAGTTAGCCCTTAACTTGATAGGGCACAACTTTCTGATTGGTGGTGGTCCTGCCACTGGGACCCCCACCAATCACCAGAAGGGGGTCTGAAAGATACGGATAGGGGATAACTTGTTTTCACTGGAGTACCTCCTTTAAGTAATTATGGACTAAAATACACGATTGGTAACCAATTTTTGGATGCATGGTCAACTTGGACACCAATGTAGTGAGTTTATGGTAAATTACTTGTCCTTAACTTCACAGATCTCCAGTGGTGAAGAGAAAGAGGAGCACAACAGAGGAAAAAGACAGCAATGAAGAATCTAGCAGCGAGGAATCTGGTAACAAGGAATCTGGCAACAAGAAATCTGGCCGCTGGGAAAAATATAGTTACTTTCAGAAATTGCTTGAAATATGTCCTGTTCATTTGAACAACACTGTTCCAAAATTAAGTATATGCAAAGACATAACCAAGAATAATGCTAAGCATTGCCAGAAAAAGTGGAGGCGGAGCCAATATCAACTAAGAGTTGCAGATGTTGCTGGTGAGTTCTTATATATTCATTTTAATGGTAATTCTATGTCTGCATAAAACCAGGAAAGGATGTCTTGGAAAACTACAGCTTTGTCAAAGCAACCTTATTAATAATAATAATAATAATAATAATAATAATAATTCTATAGCTCCGACATATTCCATAGCACTTTACATTAGAGTGGACTTGTACAGACAATAGACATTACAGCATAACAATAACCACAGATGAAAACAGATACCAGGAGGAATCAGGGCCCTGCTCGCAAGCTTACAACCTATGAGGAAAAGGGGAGACACAAGAGGTGGATGGTAACAATTGCTTTAGTTATTTGGACCAGCCATAGTGTAAGGCTCGGGTGTTCATGTAAAGCTGCATGAACCAGTTAGCTGCCTAAGTGTGTAGCAGTACAGACACAGAGTGCTATTAACTGCATAAAGTGTATGAGAACATGATGAGAGGAACCTGATTATGGTTTACGGTTTGTGAATGGGCCACACAGGGACAGTTAGGCTAATTCGTTGAGGCGGTAGGCCAGTCTGTAGAAATGTGTTATTAATAATGTAATGCAATTCTTTTTCCCCTTGCAGGGCACTTTAGGCATAGGCCCGAAAAAGATGAGGTGGCAGCCTACATAGAAAGTCAGGGGTGGAAAAGTAACTTACCAGGACTAGACGATGTCAGGCAAGCTTGGAAGAAGCCCGAATCCAGAAAAGAAGCCGATGACAGCAAGTACATCATGGACATGGTTAAATCGCAGGAATGGAGAGGACTGGTGATTACAGAGGACCACAAGAGGGGTGGCAGGAAGCTAATGACAACTCTTTGGTTTAAAAAGGGAGACATTGTGTGCGATTACCACGGAGTACTTATGGACGCAAAGGCAGCAGAAAAGTTTCAACAGACAATTCAGGATGGAAACTGCTACATGTACTTTTTTCACTTCAAAGAGAAGTGGATGTGCATTGATGCAACTGAGGAGCCTTGCCAGTGCCACCAAAATCTGCCATCTACTTTTGGGAGAATTATTAATCATTCTACAAAAATGAACAATCTAAAACCAGAAGCTAGATGCCTTGACGGCAAGGACCCGGTAATCCTCTTTGTAGCTTTAAAAGATCTCACACCAGGGACAGAGCTGCTGTTTGACTATGGAGTCAGGAGAAACCAATTTGGGGAAGGAGCAGATCTTCCTTGGCTGGACAGCTAGTGCATAGACTTTATAAGAAAATGCAGCAGTAACCGGTGTGACATACGAAAAGCTGACCCTTATCACAGCTTTATGTGCCCAATGTTCATTAAATGGGTTTGCACATGCACATTAAAGGGGTTTTGCCATGAACAAAAGCAAAAAAACTAAAATACCTAGGGTCATGAAGCGGTTAAATATCAGAGACACATATATAAGATTATCTCAGCACAGGAACATTTTTTCTAAACACATCCAATTGTGGAAATTATTATTATTATTATTATTCCAAGATCTATTGATTAAAATTAATTTTATTTGTGGGAAAACCCCATTAACCCCTTTTACCGTTGTCTGAAACTTACAATTTGTCAATAAAACATTTTCTCTATTAAGTTCAATGTAGCGTAATTATTATAGTTTGGTAATTGGCAGCTTTATTCTTGTTAATGGTGCAGGGTTTGTAGAGCTATCTTGCTACTCGAGAGCGAAACAGTGGCCAGGAGTAGAGGGTATGTACATGTGAATTTTCCGTGAACTTGCTTGAATTTGAGCTGCAAATTCACACAAAACATCTTGCGGTTCCACTTCACTGGAACCACAAGTCCCAGCAACCGGGTTTTGGTGTCGATTTGAAGAACAGACTGTTAGCGAGTCCACTCTGGGAAGGGCGAATGTCTGGCAGTTACAGCACAAGAGCGGGGGCCATCAGACCCAGGTCCTAGCTTCTCCGGAACAGCAAGTTGCAGCCAGGCGAAACTGGTCTTAAAATCTGGACAATTTCCTTGGAATTTCAACCCCTAAAATGGCTTGTGGCTGTGTGCTTAGGCTGCGGAGCTATCCAGCAAAAATATGATAATGTCGGCCATTTTGACAGGGAACAGGGGGGGGGGATTAAAATTTTTTCCCACTCGTGTGATATGTCAATCGTATAGAGAATTTCACCAGAAAAACAACGGCGTGCTTGTTTTCTGCATAATGTTTGTCGTTCTCGATTCAATGCAGCATTTCCCTTTCATGCCGAAAGTCACAGCCAGGCAAAATGGGTCTCAAAATCTGGGGAATTCCCTTGGCTCTCACCCCCTAAAATGACAAGAGGTTGTACGCTTACGCTGCGGAGCTATGCAGCAAAATTATGAAAATGTCAGCCGTTTTGACAGGGAACGTGGGGGGGGGGGGTGTTGGGAGTTAAACTGCCTTCCCCATACATGTGATATGTCAATCGTATAGAGAATTTCACCAGAAAAACAGCGTGCTTTTTTTATATTTTTTTACACTTTTACACTGTCAAGATGACTAAAGATCTTGTCTTCATGTAGAATAAAAACTGGGAAAATAGAAAGCAACCTCCTACAATGCTGAGGGGGGCTTCATGGGGAAGGGGAGATTTTTTTGCACTTTTAGAAACTGGGTTGAGGTCAGTGCAGTAAAATACAATGGCGTTAGGCCATGAAATGTTGTGCTGCCATGCAATTAATTGGAGTATTTCTAATCCCTTGTTTTTATCCCAAAAACATTCAGTAAAAACTGAAGGGAAGGTCTCACTGTGTTGCGCCAGGTCTCTCTTCGAAGAGGATTTTTTTCCAATATCTGAAGACGCTGGATTGACGTCCGTGAAGCAAAGGGCGTTTGTGCGATGGCCGTAAGTCTGGCGGTGAAGTGCAGTTGATGGCACTTTCTGTAGGATTTTGGGTGATGTATGCGAGGCTGCCACTCGGAGACCCTTCCTTTCTGCGGCACACAACTTTTGCTTGCCATAGCAGAGGGGGTGATGTGTTTTTTGAGAGCAAATGGCACATGCTGGTTCTTGCAATAGTTCACCTAATCAGCTTGGAAGCACAGTGCCACATTCAATGCCAAATGACTGGAGTTGTAAAATGGCTGCAATTGTAGGGTGTTTTCAGAGCTTTGCTGTGCGGCCTAGAGAGGAATCCTCAAAAATCTTTCAAAGGGCCCAGAAGGGCCACCCCTACTCTAATTTTTGAGGGTACCCTCAAGTCCCTACACTGCACATGCAGCTTCCAAGATGCTCCAGATGGAGGGGTGCGTAGCTGTAACCAAAGGACTGGCGTGACCGTCGTTTCCCATAGGATGTTGGGCGATAATTGTCGGGGGGCCACTTGGAGATGGTCCCTGCCAGTGGTACCCACTGAAAACGGTTACGACAGAAGTGAAGATTTCTTTTCACATGGCTCATTTTACACCTATAATAGATGGACAATGGAAACACCTTAATTATGGTAATTTCTGCAAAATCCAGCACCCCATTATCCACCGACAGAGACAAGCATGGCCTTGCTTCTTTCAGCCTGGTTCAGAGTTTACCATAATTGCTGGATATATCTAATTGTGATGCCCAATACACAGCTTTACAAAAATATATAATCATGCTGACGTTTAAGAAGTTACATCAAATATGGTTCTGCATTGTCAACAGGAGTCTACTGTCTACCTGGGGTCACTAGTCCTGCTGGCTTCATGGTCACCTCATCAAGCTTGATTACATAAATAAAAACAATCACCATCATGTTGAGCTTTCAGAATAGTGATATATGGTGCCTTAGCCTGCTCTTGGAGATAAACCATGGTTTGTACAGCTTTGCAATATGCATCCTGGCCAGAATCAGCACCAGACTAAAAATCCACCTCACCTTTATCAGGCCTACCGTCTATCGGTGACAATGCCTAGGCTAAGGAATTCAGGGGCCGTGCACATCTAATTTTCTCAATTTCAGTACATTAAAAGTGGTCAGTGACCTTCATAGCGATGTAATAAAATAGAACTCACACAGGTGCAAAAAAACACATTTATGAACCATAGCAGAAATCTCGTTCCCCCTACACCATTTTATTACACGACTTTAAACGAGGGTGAAAAAAAATCTAAGTCCTAAATCAACGGCATTCTGCATAGGGAGCAAATTGATCATATCTCCATGGCAGTGACATACAGACACTAGATATTTCAGAGGGCGAGAGCACAGACTCTCCCACAAATTTTAAGACCCCCCTTGACCAGCTGAGAATTGGGATTCCAGAGACATTGACCCCAAACAGGGACACCTTCATCCAAAAGATTCAAATGCACGCCTATGAGAAACAAATGCCAAAACTCTGGGGGTCACCACTCTGTGTTCGTAGGTCCTGCATGCTAGCCCTTTAAGGGGATGAAAGCTAGTGTCTGTGCGCTTAGGCTGCGGAGCTATCCAGCAATAATATGAAAATGTCGGCCATTGTGACAGAAATATTTACAATTGAGAGTCCTCTGTGGTTGATTCCTTTCGATGGCTAACTGAAGATGGTAACAAATTGCAGCTCTCCAGACTACTCAGGAGTCTTTATTATTATTATTTTTATTATTATTATTATTGCTATTATTATTATTATCAGGCACAGAATAACACAAAATATGAACAAGAGCAGAAAGCTAATGCAATGGAAAAGACAAGTGACGTGAAGCAGAGCTATCATTGTGGGAGAGGGGGATAAACATTTGTGTCCATAAATTTTAGACCGTTTATAGATAAGGAGTGTGAGGGGTTTTTTTGCCCTCTGATTAGGGCCTGTTTCTCTCCTCTGATGACCCCACAGGGTGAGAAAAACAAATTCCTGGAGTTAAAAAGACATAAATCTATGCGACACATTCATTACTGCATTGAGACGGTCAAAGAGTGTAATAAGATACACTGATCAGTGTCTCTGAGATTTGAAATTACTTATTAATACAAGTAATTTCATGTCCATTGTGCTATGATCAAGGAGACAAAAATGTATTGCCACAGGTAGATCCATCCTTTTTTTCTCTTATTGTGTGATGGTGAGAATCCATTCTTATTCCCACTTTCTGCTCTGTCTCCCCCACATACAGACCCCCAGATGGACACTTGGTACATATAATTAAGTATTCCACATTAGATGTGATGCAGCTGAAACTACCTGGTATCTTGTAGTCCTGATGTGAGTTGGGAACAGGGGTGTAGCTACAACAGGTGCAGGGGTTGCAATCGTATCGGGCCCTGGAGCCTAGGGATTTCCTAAAAGTCCCCTTGGCCTAGGGAAAAAGACTATTGCTATTAAAGATTTGAATTATTTGGGGGCCCCGTTGGAGCTTTCGTATGAGTTTCCAGCTACGCCACTGGTTGAGGATCTTTATCTTGTCCGTGGTCATTATGAATGGACAGGTTTTTGCATTTTTTCTGGTTGCAGGGAAAGGTTCCTGTGACTGTTGTAAAGGACAGGGAGCTTCTGACAATGATGCTTCTTAGATTTGGGGGCTGCCTAAAACACAGTAGTGGGGGGTCTGGAAAAATGGATTGTAAGCGGCATCTTTTTGTAGTAAAGGTTGTAATTTCCGTGCAGCTCCCCTTAGCACCTCCAGATTTGGATTGTAGGTGACTACTAGAGGCACCCGGTTATTTTCTTCTTTAGCTTTGTAATGTAGCAGGTGATTCCTTGATATTCTGGTGGCTCTTGTAATCTGGTTTTCAATTGTTCTTGGATGGTAGCCCTGCTTCAAACATTTTGACAGGGAACGGTGGTGGTGGTGGGGGGGTCTAAATTTTTTTTTCCCCAAGCCTGTGATATGTCAGTCATATAGAGAATTTCACCAGGAAAACAACGGTGTGCTTGTTTTCTGCATAATGTTTGTCGTTCTCCATTCAATGCAGCATTTCGCTTTCATTTCAGGCAAAATGAACACTATTCTCTGCTAACTAAGTGCCAGGGAAAAGAAGGGGTTTGTAAAATGTTGGGGAGACTCTGTGCTCTCACCCTCGGAAAGATCTTGTGGCTGCGTGCCACCGCCACGGAGATACGATCGATATCTAATAGCTGTCTATAAGAAAAGCATGCCGAAATTCCCAGTTGCAGCCGGGCGAAACGGGTCTTAAAATCTGGGGAATTTCCTTGGCTTTCAACCCCTAAAATGGCTAAAAGCTGTGCGCTTAGGCTGCGGAGCTATCCAGCAAAAATATGAAAATGTCGGCCATTTTGATAGGGAACTGGGGGGTAATAATTTTTTTTCCCCAAGCATGTGATATGTCAATCGTATAGAGAATTTCACCAGAAAAACAATGGTGCACTTGTTTTCTGCATAATGTTTGTCATTCTCCATTCAATGCAGCATTTCGCTTTAATTTCTGGCAAAATGAACACTATTCTATGGTAACTAAATGCCAGGTAAAATGAGCGCTACTCTCTGCTAAAAATGTGCCAGGGAAAAGAGGGGGTCGTAAAATGTTGGGGAGACTCTGTGCTCTCACCATCTGAAAGATGTTGTGGCTGCGTGCCACCGCCACGGAGATACGATCGATTTCCAATGCATGTCTAGGAGGATACTGGGGGTCATCGCTCCGCGATTGTAGGGCCTGTGCAAAAGTTCTTTCCGGGGAAGAAAGCCCAGGGTCTGCCCTTTATAAAGACACCAAAAGCACGTCGCTGCGACTTGTGGTTCCGGAGAAACGAGGCCGGGACCGTGAGCTCCCCCTTCAATGAAAATGACAGGGTCCGATCTGGGTAAGAAACCCGAGTTATAGGCTTTCTTACCCGGAATGGACTCTGCAAGTGAAAAAAATATTTCAAAGTCCCAAATGAATGGGAGTCCTCATAGGGAGATAAACGCTTATATCTCCCTGGTTGACCGACATAGGCACTAGATATTTCACGTGGTGAGAGCACAGACTGTCCCACAAATGTTAAGACCCCCCAAGACCGGCTGAGACTTGGGATTCCAGAGATATTGGCCCCAAACAGGGACCCCCCCACTGCCTATATAAATAGCACACATAGTGCTGGAGAATGCCAACCACTGCCAATATAAATAGCACACATAGTGCTGGAGAATGCTATCCAGTGCCCAAACCAATAGTACACATGGTGCTGGAGAATGCCATCCAGTGCTGACACCAATAGTACACATAGTGCTGGAGAATGCCACAGTCTTCAATGACACATTGTGGCCCCTGCTGGGACTCTTGGTGAGTCCACAGGGGCCACTGGGGTGTCATTCGAAAGCTAATGACCAGGCTGAGGAGAGGGAACAGCTATTGGGGCTGTGTGCTGCTCCGGCCGTCGTTTGTGCCCCCCTCAGGCCTGCGCCACCAGGACCATTTTATATCCATGGGCAGCCATGCTGTGACCCCCTGAATTCAAATTCCCTGTGGAGCAGGGGGACAAGTGATGTTGCTGTGTGTAGGTGGCCTCCTGGACGATATTCCTGCCAAGTGGGGGTGGCCTGACCCCTTCTGCACAAGAGTTATGGGCTTAGACAGCCCCCAAATCTGACCCAGGCTGAAAATGTCTTTTCAAATCTGCTGTCCAGGTCACGCATTGTGGCCCCTGCTGGGACTCTTGGTGAGTCCAGAGGGGCCACTGGGGTGTCATTCGAAAGCTAATGACCAGGCTGAGGAGAGGGAACAGCTATTGGGGCTGTGTGCTGCTCCGGCGGTCGTTTGTGCCCCCCTCAGGTCTGCGCCACCAGGACCATTTTTTATCTACGGGCAGCCATGCTGTGACCCCCTGAATTCAAATTCTCTGGGGAGCAGGGGGACAAGTGATGTTGCTGTGTGTAGGTGGCCTCCTGGAGGATGTTCCTGCCAAGTGGGGGTGGCCTGACCCCTTCTGCACAAGAGTTATGGGCTTAGACAGCCCCCAAATCTGACCCAGGCTAAAAATGTATTTTCAAATCTGCTGTCCAGGTCACGCATTGTGGCCCCTGCTGGGACTCTTGGTGAGTCCAGAGGGGCCACTGGGGTGTCATTCGAAAGCTAATGACCAGGCTGAGGAGAGGGAACAGCTATTGGGGCTGTGTGCTGCTCTGGCGGTCGTTTGTGCCCCCCTCAGGTCTGCGCCACCAGGACCATTTTTTATCTACGGGCAGCCATGCTGTGACCCCCTGAATTCAAATTCCCTGGGGAGCAGGGGGACAAGTGATGTTGCTGTGTGTAGGTGGCCTCCTGGAGGATGTTCCTGCCAAGTGGGGGTGGCCTGACCCCTTCTGCACAAGAGTTATGGGCTTAGACAGCCCCCAAATCTGACCCAGGCTAAAAATGTATTTTCAAATCTGCTGTCCAGGTCACGCATTGTGGCCCCTGCTGGGACTCTTGGTGAGTCCAGAGGGGCCACTGGGGTGTCATTCGAAAGCTAATGACCAGGCTGAGGAGAGGGAATAGCTATTGGGGCTGTGCGCTGCTCCAGCGGTCATTTGTGCCCCCCTCAGGCCTCTCGCCACCAGGACCATTTTTTATCTACGGGCAGCCATGCTGTGACCCCCTGAATTCAAATTCCCTGGGGAGCAGGGGGACAAGTGATGTTGCTGTGTGTAGGTGGCCTCCTGGAGGATGTTCCTGCCAAGTGGGGGTGGCCTGACCCCTTCTGCACAAGAGTTATGGGCTTAGACAGCCCCCAAATCTGACCCAGGCTGAAAATGTCTTTTCAAATCTGCTGTCCAGGTCACGCATTGTGGCCCCTGCTGGGACTCTTGGTGAGTCCAGAGGGGCCACTGAGGTGTCATTCGAAAGCTAATGACCAGGCTGAGGAGAGGGAACAGCTATTGGGGCTGTGTGCTGCTCTGGCGGTCGTTTGTGCCCCCCTCAGGTCTGCGCCACCAGGACCATTTTTTATCTACGGGCAGCCATGCTGTGACCCCCTGAATTCAAATTCCCTGGGGAGCAGGGGGACAAGTGATGTTGCTGTGTGTAGGTGGCCTCCTGGAGGATGTTCCTGCCAAGTGGGGGTGGCCTGACCCCTTCTGCACAAGAGTTATGGGCTTAGACAGCCCCCAAATCTGACCCAGGCTGAAAATGTCTTTTCAAATCTGCTGTCCAGGTCACGCATTGTGGCCCCTGCTGGGACTCTTGGTGAGTCCAGAGGGGCCACTGAGGTGTCATTCGAAAGCTAATGACCAGGCTGAGGAGAGGGAACAGCTATTGGGGCTGTGTGCTGCTCTGGCGGTCGTTTGTGCCCCCCTCAGGTCTGCGCCACCAGGACCATTTTTTATCTACGGGCAGCCATGCTGTGACCCCCTGAATTCAAATTCCCTGGGGAGCAGGGGGACAAGTGATGTTGCTGTGTGTAGGTGGCCTCCTGGAGGATGTTCCTGCCAAGTGGGGGTGGCCTGACCCCTTCTGCACAAGAGTTATGGGCTTAGACAGCCCCCAAATCTGACCCAGGCTAAAAATGTCTTTTCAAATCTGCTGTCCAGGTCACGCATTGTGGCCCCTGCTGGGACTCTTGGTGAGTCCAGAGGGGCCACTGGGGTGTCATTCGAAAGCTAATGACCAGGCTGAGGAGAGGGAATAGCTATTGGGGCTGTGCGCTGCTCCAGCGGTCATTTGTGCCCCCCTCAGGCCTCTCGCCACCAGGACCATTTTTTATCTACGGGCAGCCATGCTGTGACCCCCTGAATTCAAATTCCCTGGGGAGCAGGGGGACAAGTGATGTTGCTGTGTGTAGGTGGCCTCCTGGAGGATGTTCCTGCCAAGTGGGGGTGGCCTGACCCCTTCTGCACAAGAGTTATGGGCTTAGACAGCCCCCAAATCTGACCCAGGCTGAAAATGTCTTTTCAAATCTGCTGTCCAGGTCACGCATTGTGGCCCCTGCTGGGACTCTTGGTGAGTCCAGAGGGGCCACTGGGGTGTCATTCGAAAGCTAATGACCCGGCTGAGGAGAGGGAACAGCTATTGGGGCTGTGTGCTGCTCCGGCGGTCGTTTGTGCCCCCCTCAGGTCTGCGCCACCAGGACCATTTTTTATCTACGGGCAGCCATGCTGTGACCCCCTGAATTCAAATTCCCTGGGGAGCAGGGGGACAAGTGATGTTGCTGTGTGTAGGTGGCCTCCTGGAGGATGTTCCTGCCAAGTGGGGGTGGCCTGACCCCTTCTGCACAAGAGTTATGGGCTTAGACAGCCCCCAAATCTGACCCAGGCTGAAAATGTCTTTTCAAATCTGCTATTGTAGTGGTGTCTGTATATAGGGGTATGTCTGTATATAGGAGTGGTATCTGTATATAGAGGGATCTCTGTATATAGTAGTGGTGTCTGTATATAGAGGGATGTCTGTATGTAGGAGTTGTGTCTGTATATAGGAGTGGTGTCTCTATATAGGGGGATGTCTGAATATAGGAGAGATGTCTGTATATAGAGGAATGTCTGTATATAGGAGTGGTGTCTGTATATAGGGGGATGTCTGTATATAGGAGTGGTGTCTGTATATAGAGGGATTTCTGTATATAGGAGTTGTGTCTGTATATAGGGGGATGTCTGTATATAGGAGTGGTGTCTGTATATAGGGGGATGTCTGTATATAGGAGTGGTGTCTCTATATAGGGGATGTCTGAATATAGGAGAGATGTCTGTATATAGAGGGATGTCTGTATATAGGAGTGGTGTCTGTATATAGGGGGATATCTGAATATAGGAGAGATGTCTGTATATAGAGGGATGTCTGTATATAGGAGTGATGTCTGTATAGAGGGGGATGTCTGTATATAGGAGTGGTGTCTGTATATAGAGGGATGTCTGTATATAGAAGTGATGTCTGTATATAGGGGGATGTCTGTATATAGGAGTGGTGTCTGTATATAGGGGTATGTCTGTATATAGGAGAGATGTCTGTATAAGGGAGAGATGTCTGTATATAGAGGGATGTCTGTATATAGGAGAGATGTCTGTATATAGGAGTGGTGTCTGTATATAGGGGGATGTCTGTATATAGTGGGATGTCTGTATATAGGAGTGGTGTCTGTATATAGAAGGATGTCTGTATATTGTAGTGGTGTCTGTAAATAGGGGTATGTCTGTATATAGGAGTAGTATCTGTATATAGAGGGATCTCTGTATATGGTAGTGGTGTCTGTATATAGAGGGATGTCTGTATGTAGGAGTTGTGTCTGTATATAGGAGTGGTGTCTGTATATAGGAGTGATGTCTGTATATAAGAGGATGTGGCCAAAGTGGCTACCGAGAAGCTGTGTGCTCCAAAGTGGCTACCAAGTATTCCTGCATGCCAAAATGGCTACCAAGGGGCCAAAGTTGCTAACAAGGGGCCCTGCACATCAAAGTGGCTACCAAGGGGCCAAATTGGATACCCAGGGGCAGGGCCCTGCATGCCAGACTTGCTCCTGAGGTTCATTGGCAGCTGGCAGCGCTGTTCAAGCACCATGTATTTCCTTCAGGAAATGCCCATCTAGTTATTATTATTATCAGGCACAGAATAACACAAAATATGAAGAATCACATATGTATACACAACATAATGCATTGTTTAAGACAAGTGACGTGAAGCAGAGCTATCATTGTTGGAGAGGGGGATAAACATTTGTGGCCATAAATACTAGAGAATTTCACAGATAAGGAGTGTCAATGTTCTATTAGAGTCTGTTTCTCTGCTCTGATGCCCCCACTTGATCTCAGGAACAAACTCCTTAATTGATGTAAGACCACATAAATCCACGCGACACATTCATCTGTGCAACGAGAGGGTCCAAGGTCGCTATAAGTTTCTACTCGCAGACTTTTCTGTATCTCTGAGATTTGAAAAATATTTAGAATTGAGAGTCCTCAGTGGTTGATACCTTTGATGATACCAGATTTGAAGTAATTTCATGTCCATTGTGCTATGATCAAGGAGACAAAAATGTATTGTCACAGGTATTGCCATTTTTTTTTCTCTTATTGTGTGGTGGTAAGAATCCCTTCTTATTCCCAGTTTCTGCCCTGTCTCCCCCACATACAGACCCCCAGATGGACACTTGGTACATATAATTAAGTATCCCACATTAGATGTGATGCAGCTGAAACTACCTGGTATCTTGCACTCCTGATGTGAGTTGGGGACAGGGGTGTAACTACAACAGGTGCAGGGGTTGCAATCGCACCGGGCCCTGGAGCCTAGGGGGCCCTGTGGCCCATGGAAAAAGACTATTGCTATTAAAGATTCAAATTATTTGGGGGCCCCGTTGGAGCTTTCGCATCTGCGCACATGAGTTTCAAGCTGCGCCACTGGTTGGGGATCTTTATCTTGTCTGTGCTTATTATGAATGGACAGCAGGGCTGGACTGAGACCAAAATTCAGCCTTGGCATTTTGAAGTCACACAGGCCCACTTGTCACATGGTGACCGTATAATATCTTTGTACACTTGTAGGTTACAAGAAGTGAGGGTAGTGTAACACGACTATATAACATATAATCACAGCTGTATCCAGCATTACAGCTCAGTCCTATTTATTGCTTTTAGTTGCAGTACCAAGAAAAGCCGCTACTTTACCTACATAACCGGATCTCGTAGATAATGAAGGGATTGAGATGACCAAAGGCTATGGACCGTCATTCTGGTGCTCCATAAACTTTGCCTACAGAGCGGTGACATCAGTAATGTTCTGGTCAGTTGCATAGAGAACACTCTTTTCTCAGTGATGTCATACAATGTCTACATACTGCTAAACAGTATCTCAAACAAAGAGGACAAATGGAGAATGCCATCCACTGCCCATATAAATAGCACACATAGTGCTGGAGAATGCCATCCAGTGCCCACGCCAACAGTACACATAGTGCTGGAGAATGCCATCCAATGCCCATATACGTGGCACACGTAGTGCTGGAGAATGCCATCCAGTGCCCACACCAATAGTACACATGGTGCTGGAGAATGCCATCCAATGCCCACACCAATAGTACACATAGTGCTGGAGAATGCTGTCCAATGCCCACACCAATAGTAAACATAGTGCTGGAGAATGCCATCCAGTGCCCACAACAATAGTACACATGGTGCTGGAGAATGCCTTCCAGTGCCCACACCAACAGTACACATGGTGCTGGAGAATGCCATCCAGTGCCCGCACCAACAGTACCCATGGTGCTGGAGACTGCCATCCAGTGCCCGCACCAAAAGTACACATGGTGCTGGAGAATGCCATCCAGTGCCCGCACCAACAGTACACACAGTGCTGGAAAATGCCGTACAATGCCCATAGAAATGGCACACGCAGTGCTGGAGACTGCCATCCAGTGCCCGCACCAACAGTACACATAGTGCTGGAGAATGCCATCCAGTGCCCGCACCAACAGTACCCATGGTGCTGGAGAATGCCTTCCAATGCCCATAGCAATGGCACACGCAGTGCTGGAGACTGCCATCCAGTGCCCGCACCAACAGTACACATAGTGCTGGAGACTGCCATCCAGTGTCCGCACCAACAGTACCCATGGTGCTGGAGAATGCCTTCCAATGCCCATAGAAATGGCACACGCAGTGCTGGAGACTGTCATCCAGTCCCCGCACCAACAGTACACATAGTGCTGGAGAATGCCGGGGTCGGCCATGTTTCTCCACATCTGGCTAACGGACGCCTTTATCATGCTCGTTAGCCGCTTCTGGAGTCAGCCCTGCTGCTGGAGAGGGGCGGGGTCGGCCAATTTTCTCCACATCTGGCTAACGGACGCCTTTATCATGCTTGTTAGCCGCTTCTGGAGTCAGCCCCGCTGCTGGAGGGGCGGGGTCGGCCATTTTTCTCCACATCTGGCTAACGGACGCCTTTATCACGCTCGTTAGCCGCTTCTAGAGTCAGCCCTGCTGCTGGGTCGGCCATTTTTCTCCACATCTGGCTAACGGACGCCTTTATCATGCTCGTTAGCCGCTTCTGGAGTCAGCCCTGCTGCTGGAGGGGCGGGGTCGGCCATTTTTCTCCACATCTGGCTAACGGACGCCTTTATCACGCTCGATAGCCGCTTCTGGAGTCAGCCCTGCTGCTGGAGGGGCGGGGTCGGCCATTTTTCTCCACATCTGGCTAACGGACGCCTTTATCATGCTCGATAGCCGCTTCTGGAGTCAGCCCTGCTGCTGGAGGGGCGGGGTCGGCCATTTTTCTCCACATCTGGCTAACGGACGCCGTTATCATGCTCGTTAGCCGCTTCTGGAGTCAGCCCTGCTGCTGGGTCGGCCATTTTTCTCCACATCTGGCTAACGGACGCCTTTATCACGCTCGTTAGCCGCTTCTGGAGTCAGCCCCGCTGCTGGAGAGGGGCGTGCTCGGCTGACGGGACGCCTTTATCATGCTCGTTAGCCGCTTCTGCAGACACTCCTGGTGCTGGAGAATGCCATCCAGTGCCCGCACCAACAGTACACATGGTGCTGGAGACTGCCATCCAGTGCCCGCACCAAAAGTACACATGGTGCTGGAGAATGCCATCCAGTGCCCGCACCAACAGTACACACGGTGCTGGAAAATGCCGTACAATGCCCATAGAAATGGCACACGCAGTGCTGGAGACTGCCATTCAGTGCCCGCACCAACAGTACACATAGTGCTGGAGAATGCCATCCAGTACCCGCACCAACAGTACCCATGGTGCTGGAGAATGCCTTCCAATGCCCATAGCAATGGCACACGCAGTGCTGGAGAATGCCATCCAGTGCCCGCACCAACAGTACACATAGTGCTGGAGAATGCCGGGTCGGCCATGTTTCTCCACATCTGGCTAACGGACGCCTTTATCATGCTCGTTAGCCGCTTCTGGAGCCGCCCCGGCTGCTGGAGAGGGGCGGGGTCGGCCATTTTTTCTCCAGATCCGGCTAACGGACGCCTTTATCATGCTCGTTAGCCGCTTCTGGAGTCAGCCCTGCTGCTGGAGGGGCGGGGTCGGCCAATTTTCTCCAGATCCGGCTAACGGACGCCTTCATCATGCTCGTTAGCCGCTTCTGGAGTCAGCCCTGCTGCTGGGGTCGGCCATTTTTCTCCAGATCCGGCTAACGGACGCCTTTATCACGCTCGTTAGCCGCTTCTGGAGTCAGCCCCGCTGCTGGAGAGGGGCGTGCTCGGCTGACGGGACGCCTTTATCATGCTCGTTAGCCGCTTCTGCAGACACTCCTGGTGCTGGAGAATGCCATCCAGTGCCCGCACCAACAGTACACATGGTGCTGGAGACTGCCATCCAGTGCCCGCACCAAAAGTACACATGGTGCTGGAGAATGCCATCCAGTGCCCGCACCAACAGTACACACGGTGCTGGAAAATGCCGTACAATGCCCATAGAAATGGCACACGCAGTGCTGGAGACTGCCATCCAGTGCCCGCACCAACAGTACACACGGTGCTGGAGAGTGCCTTCCAATGCCCATAGAAATGGCACACGCAGTGCTGGAGACTGCCATCCAGTGCCCGCACCAACAGTACACATAGTGCTGGAGAATGACATCCAGTGCCCGCACCAACAGTACACATAGTGCTGGAGACTGCCATCCAGTGCCCGCACCAAAAGTACACATGGTGCTGGAGAATGACATCCAGTGCCCGCACCAACAGTACCCATGGTGCTGGAGAATGCCTTCCAATGCCCATAGAAATGGCACACGCAGTGCTGGAGACTGCCATCCAGTGCCCGCACCAACAGTACACATAGTGCTGGAGAATGCCGGGGTCGGCCATGTTTCTCCACATCTGGCTAACGGACGCCTTTATCACGCTTGTTAGCCGCTTCTGGAGTCAGCCCTGCTGCTGGAAGGGCGGGGTCGGCCAATTTTCTCCACATCTGGCTAACGGACGCCTTTATCATGCTCGTTAGCCGCTTCTGGAGTCAGCCCTGCTGCTGGAGGGGCGGGGTCGGCCATGTTTCTCCACATCTGGCTAACGGACGCCTTTATCACGCTCGTTAGCCGCTTCTGGAGTCAGCCCCGCTGCTGGAGAGGGGCGTGCTCGGCTGACGGGACGCCTTTATCATACTCGTTAGCCGCTTCTGCAGACACCCCTGGTGCTTGAGAATGCCATCCAGTGCCCGCACCAACAGTACACATGGTGCTGGAGACTGCCATCCAGTGCCCGCACCAAAAGTACACATGGTGCTGGAGAATGCCATCCAGTGCCCGCACCAACAGTACACACGGTGCTGGAAAATGCCGTACAATGCCAATAGAACTGGCACACGCAGTGCTGGAGACTGCCATCCAGTGCCCGCACCAACAGTACCCATGGTGCTAGAGAATGCCTTCCAATGCCCATAGAAATGGCACACGCAGTGCTGGAGACTGCCATCCAGTGCCCGCACCAACAGTACACATAGTGCTGGAGAATGCCGGGGTCGGCCATGTTTCTCCACATCTGGCTAACGGACGCCTTTATCACGCTCGTTAGCCGCTTCTGGAGTCAGCCCTGCTGCTGGAGGGGCGGGGTCGGCCAATTTTCTCCACATCTGGCTAACGGACGCCTTTATCACGCTCGTTAGCCGCTTCTGGAGTCAGCCCTGCTGCTGGGTCGGCCATTTTTCTCCACATCTGGCTAACGGACGCCTTTATCATGCTCGTTAGCCGCTTCTGGAGTCAGCCCTGCTGCTGGAGGGGCGGGGTTGGCCATTTTTCTCCACATCTGGCTAACGGACGACTTTATCACGCTCGATAGCCGCTTCTGGAGTCAGCCCTGCTGCTGGAGGGGCGGGGTCGGCCATTTTTCTCCACATCTGGCTAACGGACGCCGTTATCATGCTCGTTAGCCGCTTCTGGAGTCAGCCCTGCTGCTGGGTCGGCCATTTTTCTCCACATCTGGCTAACGGACGCCTTTATCACGCTCGTTAGCCGCTTCTGGAGTCAGCCCCGCTGCTGGAGAGGGGCGTGCTCGGCTGACGGGACGCCTTTATCATGCTCATTAGCCGCTTCTGCAGACACTCCTGGTGCTGGAGAATGCCATCCAGTGCCCGCACCAACAGTACACATGGTGCTGGAGACTGCCATCCAGTGCCCGCACCAAAAGTACACATGGTGCTGGAGAATGCCATCCAGTGCCCGCACCAACAGTACACACGGTGCTGGAAAATGCCGTACAATGCCCATAGAAATGGCACACGCAGTGCTGGAGACTGCCATCCAGTGCCCGCACCAACAGTACACACGGTGCTGGAGAATGCCTTCCAATGCCCATAGAAATGGCACACGCAGTGCTGGAGACTGCCATCCAGTGCCCGCACCAACAGTACACATAGTGCTGGAGAATGACATCCAGTGCCCGCACCAACAGTACACATAGTGCTGGAGACTGCCATCCAGTGCCCGCACCAAAAGTACACATGGTGCTGGAGAATGACATCCAGTGCCCGCACCAACAGTACACATAGTGCTGGAGACTGCCATCCAGTGCCCGCACCAAAAGTACACATGGTGCTGGAGAATGCCATCCAGTGCCCGCACCAACAGTACCCATGGTGCTGGAGAATGCCTTCCAATGCCCATAGAAATGGCACACGCAGTGCTGGAGACTGCCATCCAGTGCCCGCACCAACAGTACACATAGTGCTGGAGAATGCCGGGGTCGGCCATGTTTCTCCACATCTGGCTAACGGACGCCTTTATCACGCTTGTTAGCCGCTTCTGGAGTCAGCCCTGCTGCTGGAGGGGCGGGGTCGGCCAATTTTCTCCACATCTGGCTAACGGACGCCTTTATCACGCTCGTTAGCCGCTTCTGGAGTCAGCCCTGCTGCTGGGTCAGGCATTTTTCTCCACATCTGGCTAACGGACGCCTTTATCATGCTCGTTAGCCGCTTCTGGAGTCAGCCCTGCTGCTGGAGGGGCGGGGTCGGCCATTTTTCTCCACATCTGGCTAACGGACGCCTTTATCACGCTCGATAGCCGCTTCTGGAGTCAGCCCTGCTGCTGGAGGGGCGGGGTCGGCCATTTTTCTCCACATCTGGCTAACGGACGCCGTTATCATGCTCGTTAGCCGCTTCTGGAGTCAGCCCTGCTGCTGGGTCGGCCATTTTTCTCCACATCCGGCTAACGGACGCCTTTATCACGCTCGTTAGCCGCTTCTGGAGTCAGCCCCGCTGCTGGAGAGGGGCGTGCTCGGCTGACGGGACGCCTTTATCATGCTCGTTAGCCGCTTCTGCAGACACTCCTGGTGCTGGAGAATGCCATCCAGTGCCCGCACCAACAGTACACATGGTGCTGGAGACTGCCATCCAGTGCCCGCACCAAAAGTACACATGGTGCTGGAGAATGCCATCCAGTGCCCGCACCAACAGTACACACGGTGCTGGAAAATGCCGTACAATGCCCATAGAAATGGCACACGCAGTGCTGGAGACTGCCATCCAGTGCCCGCACCAACAGTACACACGGTGCTGGAGAGTGCCTTCCAATGCCCATAGAAATGGCACACGCAGTGCTGGAGACTGCCATCCAGTGCCCGCACCAACAGTACACATAGTGCTGGAGAATGACATCCAGTGCCCGCACCAACAGTACACATAGTGCTGGAGACTGCCATCCAGTGCCCGCACCAAAAGTACACATGGTGCTGGAGAATGACATCCAGTGCCCGCACCAACAGTACCCATGGTGCTGGAGAATGCCTTCCAATGCCCATAGAAATGGCACACGCAGTGCTGGAGACTGCCATCCAGTGCCCGCACCAACAGTACACATAGTGCTGGAGAATGCCGGGGTCGGCCATGTTTCTCCACATCTGGCTAACGGACGCCTTTATCACGCTTGTTAGCCGCTTCTGGAGTCAGCCCTGCTGCTGGAGGGGCGGGGTCGGCCAATTTTCTCCACATCTGGCTAACGGACGCCTTTATCATGCTCGTTAGCCGCTTCTGGAGTCAGCCCTGCTGCTGGAGGGGCGGGGTCGGCCATGTTTCTCCACATCTGGCTAACGGACGCCTTTATCACGCTCGTTAGCCGCTTCTGGAGTCAGCCCTGCTGCTGGAGGGGCGGGGTCGGCCATTTTTCTCCACATCTGGCTAACGGACGCCTTTATCACGCTCGTTAGCCGCTTCTGGAGTCAGCCCTGCTGCTGGAGGGGCGGGGTCGGCCATTTTTCTCCACATCTGGCTAACGGACGCCTTTATCACGCTCGTTAGCCACTTCTGGAGTCAGCCCCGCTGCTGGAGAGGGGCGTGCTCGGCTGACGGGACGCCTTTATCATACTCGTTAGCCGCTTCTGCAGACACCCCTGGTGCTGGAGAATGCCATCCAGTGCCCGCACCAACAGTACACATGGTGCTGGAGACTGCCATCCAGTGCCCGCACCAAAAGTACACATGGTGCTGGAGAATGCCATCCAGTGCCCGCACCAACAGTACACATAGTGCTGGAGACTGCCATCCTGTGCCCGCACCAACAGTACACATGGTGCTGGAGAATGCCATCCAGTGCCCGCACCAACAGTACGCATGGTGCTGGAAAATACCGTACAATGCCCATAGAAGTGGGCAGTGCTGGAGACTGCCATCCAGTGCCCGCACCAACAGAACACATAGTGCTGGAGAATGCCATCCAGTGCCCGCACCAATAGTACACATAGTGCTGGAGAATGCCATCCAGTACCCACACCAATAGTACACAATGTGCTGGAGAATGCCATAGTCTTCAATGTTTGTCTACTACCTGGATAAGGGGACATATTTATTTTATTTAAGGCCATGGAAAACATGCTCATAAGGAGGTTGCGGCGAACCCACGCAATTGCGCAGGCACCCGCTGCAACCTACAGTTAGGTAGAAGAGTACCTACACACATCCTACAGGATGACTTAACAGAAAAAAACATTGAAAACCTTATCGTGTTAGCATCGGAGTGCCCAGAAACATGTGGGGAAATCCGGACCATATGTGGTCCCTATGGGAAAAATGAATGGAGCTTTCTCAAACTGTTCCTCTTTAGTGTTAACGGGACCCGCTGCAACCCACAGTTAGGTAGCAGAGTACCTACACACATCCTACAGGATGACTTAACAGAAAAAAACATTGAAAACCTTACCGTGTTAGCATCGGAGTGCCCAGAAACATGTGGGGAAATCCGGACCATATGTGGTCCCTATGGGAAAAATGAATGGAGCTTTCTCAAACTGTTCCTCTTTAGTGTTAACGGGACATACTTTCTATATATATATATATATATATGTGTGTGTGACCTACTTAACATTACATACATTACATACAGTACATACAAGTTTGTTTTTTTACACCATAAAGCAACTCTTTAATGGGCAGCGGACAGTCACATAGAGCTGTCTGTTATCCAACTCAGCGAAGCGTATTTTGGCGCCATGAAAAACACAAAAATGTATACTTTTGCACCCGAAACCCTCTAATAAGCTTTACAACAGGCTTTAGAGAGAAATGGCGCATGAGCCAACGCAAGGCCATGGAAAACATGCTCATAAGGAGGTTGCGGCGAACCCACGCAATTGCGCAGGCGCCCGCTGCAACCCACAGTTAGGTAGAAGAGTACCTACACACATCCTACAGGATGACCTAACAGAAAAAAACATTGAAAACCTTACCGTGTTAGCGTCGGAGTGCCCAGAAACATGTGGGGAAATCCGGACCATATGTGGTCCCTATGGGAAAAATGAATGGAGCTTTCTCAAACTGTTCCTCTTTAGTGTTAACGGGACATACTTTATATATATGTGACCTACTTAACATTACATACATTAAATACATAAAAGGTTACGTTTTTTACACCGTAAAGCAACTCTTTAATTGGCAGCGGAAAGTCACATATAGCTGTCCGTTATCCAACTCAGAGAATCGTATTTTGGCGCCACGAAAAACACGAAAATGTATGCTTTTGTACCCGAAACCCTCTAATAAGCTTTAAAACAGGCTGTAGAGAGAAAAGGAGCATGAATCAACGCAAGGCCATGGAAAACATGCTCATGAGGAGGTTGCGGCGAACCCACGCAATTGCGCAGGCGCCCGCTGCAACCCACAGTTAGGTAGAAGAGTACCTACACACATCGTACAGGATGACTTAACGGAAAAAAAACATTGAAAACCTTACCGTGTTAGCGTCGGAGTGCCCAGAAACATGTGGGGAAATCCGGACCATATGTGGTCCCTATGGGAAAAATGAATGGAGCTTTCTCAAACTGTTCCTCTTTAGTGTTAACGGGACATATGTGACATCCAGTGCCCACACCAATAGTACACATAGTGCTGGAGAATGCCATCCAGTGCCCAGACCAATAGTACACATGGTGCTGGAGAATGCCATCCAGTGCCCACACCAACAGTACACATAGTGCTGGAGAATGCCTTCCAATGCCCATATAAATAGCACACATAGTTCTAGAGAATGCCATCCAGTGCCCACATCAAAAAGAACACATAGTGCTGGAGAATGCCATCCAGTGCCCACACCAATAGTACACATAGTGCTGGAGAATGCCATCCAGTGCCCACACCAATAGTACACATGGTGCTGGAGAATGTCATCCAATGCCCATATAAGTGGCACACGTAGTGCTCGAGAATGCCATCCAGTTCCTGCACCAACAGTACACATAGTGCTGGAGAATGCCATCCAGTGCCCACACCAACAGTACACATGGTGCTGGAGAATGCCTTCCAATGCCCATAAAATCAGGATTTTCTCAAAATTTTTTCTAAGTGTCAAGGACTCTTCCAGAAAATCTTCCCCAGGCTCCTGGAAGCGTCCCCGGTACACCTCCGGCAGCTGCCCCCGCCTGGAAGTCTGACACACGCCTGAAATTTTCAAAGTATGAAAATATGGATTTTCATCCAAAAATTCGACTTTCCCCCCGTGCACCGCTAACTTTACCCACATTTAGGTCACTGCCTTGGGGTGCTTTACAACATATTGATGCCCCCCTGGGGTGGAAGTAGGGGAAATGTGTCATTTTTCACAAAATCGGAAATTTCTCAAAATTTTTCTAAGTGTCAAGGACTCTTCCAGAAAATCTTCCCCAGGCTCCTGGAAGCGTCCCCGGTACACCTCCGGCGGCTGCCCCCGCCTGGAAGTCTGACACACGCCTGAAATTTTTAAAGTATGAAAATACGCATTTTCATCCAAAAATTCAACTTTCCGCCCGTGCACCGCAAACTTTACCCACATTTAGGTCACTGCCCTGGGGTGCTTTACAACATATTGACGCCCCTTTAGGGTGGAAGTAGGGGAAATGTGACATTTTTCACAAAATCGGAAATTTCTCAAAATTTTTCTAAGTGTCAAGGACTCTTCCAGAAAATCTTCCCCAGGCCCCTGGAAGCGTCCCCGGTACACCTCTGGCGGCTGCCCCCGCCTGGAAGTCTGACACATGCCTGAAATTTTCAAAGTATGAAAATACGCATTTTCATCCAAAAATTCAACTTTCCGCCCGTGCACCGCAAACTTTACCCACATTTAGGTCACTGCCTTGGGGTGCTTTACAACATATTGACGCCCCTTTAGGGTGGAAGTAGGGGAAGTGTGACATTTTTCACAAAATCGGAAATTTCTCAAAATTTTTCTAAGTGTCAAGGACTCTTCCAGAAAATCTTCCCCAGGCTCCTGGAAGCGTCCCCGGTACACCTCCGGCGGCTGCCCCCGCCTGGAAGTCTGACACACGCCTGAAATTTTTAAAGTATGAAAATACGCATTTTCATCCAAAAATTCAACTTTCCGCCCGTGCACCGCAAACTTTACCCACATTTAGGTCACTGCCTTGGGGTGCTTTACAACATATTGACGCCCCTTTAGGGTGGAAGTAGGGGAAATGTGACATTTTTCACAAAATCGGAAATTTCTCAAAATTTTTCTAAGTGTCAAGGACTCTTCCAGAAAATCTTCCCCAGGCCCCTGGAAGCGTCCCCGGTACACCTCTGGCGGCTGCCCCCGCCTGGAAGTCTGACACATGCCTGAAATTTTCAAAGTATGAAAATACGCATTTTCATCCAAAAATTCAACTTTCCGCCCGTGCACTGCAAACTTTACCCACATTTAGGTCACTGCCTTGGGGTGCTTTACAACATATTGACGCCCCTCTGGGGTGGAAGTAGGGGAAATGTGTCATTTTTCACAAAATCGGAAATTTCTCAAAATTTTTCTAAGTGTCAAGGACTCTTCCAGAAAATCTTCCCCAGGCTCCTGGAAGCGTCCCCGGTACACCTCCGGCGGCTGCCCCCGCCTGGAAGTCTGACACATGCCTGAAATTTTTAAAGTATGAAAATACGCATTTTCATCCAAAAATTCAACTTTCCGCCCGTGCACCGCAAACTTTACCCACATTTAGGTCACTGCCCTGGGGTGCTTTACAACATATTGACGCCCCTTTAGGGTGGAAGTAGGGGAAATGTGACATTTTTCACAAAATCGGAAATTTCTCAAAATTTTTCTAAGTGTCAAGGACTCTTCCAGAAAATCTTCCCCAGGCTCCTGGAAGCGTCCCCGGTACACCTCTGGCGGCTGCCCCCGCCTGGAAGTCTGACACATGCCTGAAATTTTCAAAGTATGAAAATACGCATTTTCATCCAAAAATTCAACTTTCCGCCCGTGCACCGCAAACTTTACCCGCATTTAGGTCACTGCCTTGGGGTGCTTTACAACATATTGACGCCCCCCTGGGGTGGAAGTAGGGGAAATGTGACATTTTTCACAAAATCGGAAATTTCTCAAAATTTTTCTAAGTGTCAAGGACTCTTCCAGAAAATCTTCCCCAGGCTCCTGGAAGCGTCCCCGGTACACCTCCGGCGGCTGCCCCCGCCTGGAAGTCTGACACACGCCTGAAATTTTCAAAGTATGAAAATATGGATTTTCATCCAAAAATTCAACTTTCCCCCCGTGCACTGCAAACTTTACCCACATTTAGGTCACTGCCCTGGGATGCTTTACAACATATTGACGCCCCCCTGGGGTGGAAGTAGGGGAAATGTGACATTTTTCACAAAATCGGAAATTTCTCAAAATTTTTCTAAGTGTCAAGGACTCTTCCAGAAAATCTTCCCCAGGCTCCTGGAAGCGTCCCCGGTACACCTCTGGCGGCTGCCCCCGCCTGGAAGTCTGACACACGCCTGAAATTTTTAAAGTATGAAAATATGGATTTTCATCCAAAATTCAACTTTTCCCCCGTGCACCGCAAACTTCACCCACATTTAGGTCACTGTCCTGGGGTACTTTACAACATATTGACGCCCCCCTGGGGTGGAAGTAGGGGAAATGTGAGATTTTTCACAAAATCAGGATTTTCTCAAAATTTTTTCTAAGTGTCAAGGACTCCATCCAGTGCCCACACCAATAGTACACATGGTGCTGGAGAATGCCATCCAATGCCCATATAAGTGGCACACGTAGTGCTGGAGAATGCCATCCAGTGCCAAACACCAATAGTACACATGGTGCTGGAGAATGCCGGGGTCGGCCATGTTTCTCCACAACCGGCAAACGGACGCCTTTATCATGCTCGTTAGCCGCTTCTGCAGTCACCCCTGGTGCTGGAGAATGCCATCCAGTTCCCGCACCAACAGTACACATAGTGCTGGAGAATGCCATCCAGTGCCAAACACCAATAGTACACATGGTGCTGGAGAATGCCATCCAGTGCCCACACCAATAGTACACATAGTGCTGGAAAATACCGTCCAACGCCCATATAAGTGGCACACGTAGTGCTGGAGAATGCCATCCTGTGCCCACACCAATAGTACACATGGTGCTGGAGAATGCCATCCAGTGCCCATACCAATAGTACACATAGTGCTGGAAAATGTCATCCAATGCCCATATACAGTAAGTGGCACATGTAGTGCTGGAGAATGCCATCCAGTGCCCACACCAACAGTACACATAGTGCTGGAAAATGCCATGCAATGCCCATATAAGTGGCACACGTAGTGCTGGAGAATGCCATCCAGTGCCCACACCAACAGTACACATGGTGCTGGAGAATGCCGCCTGCTGCTCATATAAATAGCACACATTGTGCTGGAGAATGCCATCCAGTGCCCACACCAATAGTACACATAGTGCTGGAGAATGCCATAGTCTTCAATGTTTCTCTACTACCTGGCTAAGGGGACATATTTAGTTTATTTAAGGCCATGGAAAACATGCTCATAAGGAGGTTGCGGAGAACCCACGCAATTGTGCAGGCGCTCGCTGCAACCCACAGTTAGGTAGAAGAGTACCTACACACATCCTACAGGATGACTTAACGGAAAAAAACATTGAAAACCTTATCGTGTTAGCGTAGGAGTGTCTATAAACATGTGGGGAAATCCAGACCATATGTGGTCCCTATGGGAAAAATGAATGGAGCTTTCTCAAACTGTTCCTCTTTAGTGTTAACGGGACATACTTTATATATATGTGACCTACTTAACCTTACATACATTACATACATACAAGTTTATGTTTTTTTACACCGTAAAGCAACTCTTTAATGGGCAGCGGACAGTCACATAGAGCTGTCTGTTATCCAAGTCAGCGAAGCGTATTTTGGCGCCATGAAAAACACGAAAATGTATGCTTTTGCACCTGAAACCCTCTAATAAGCTTTAAAACAGGCTGTAGAGAGAAAAGGCGCATGAGCCAACGCAAGGCCATGGAAAACATGCTCATAAGGAGGTTGCGGAGAACCCACGCAATTGCGCAGGCGCCCGCTGCAACCCACAGTTAGGTAGAAGAGTACCTACACACATCCTACAGGATGACTTAACGGAAAAAAAACATTGAAAACCTTACCGTGTTAGCGTCGGAGTGCCCAGAAACATGTGGGGAAATCCGGACCATATGTGGTCCCTATGGGAAAAATGAATGGAGCTTTCTCAAACTGTTCCTCTTTAGTGTTAACGGGACATACTTTATATATATGTGACCTACTTAACCTTACATACGTTAAATACATAAAAGTTTACGTTTTTTACACCGTAAAGCAACTCTTTAATTGGCAGCGGACAGTCACATAGAGCTGTCCGTTATCCAACTCAGCGAAGCGTATTTTGGCACCACGAAAAACACGAAAATGTATGCTTTTGCACCCAAAACCCTCTAATAAGCTTTAAAACATGCTGTAGAGAGAAAAGGCGCATGAATCAACGCAAGGCCATGGAACACATGCTCATAAGGAGGTTGCGGAGAACCCACGCAATTGCGCAGGCGCTCGCTGCAACCCACAGTTAGGTAGAAGAGTACCTACACACATCCTGCAGGATGATTTAACGGAAAAAAACATTGAAAACCTTACCGTGTTAGCGTCAGAGTGCCCAGAAACATGTGGGGAAATCCGGACCATATGTGGTCCCTATGGGAAAAATGAATGGAGCTTTCTCAAACTGTTCCTCTTTAGTGTTAACGGGACATACTTTATTTATATGTGACCTACTTAACATTGCATACATTAAATACATAAAAGTTTACGTTTTTTTACACCGTAAAGCAACTCTTTAATTGGCAGCGGACAGTCACATAGAGCTGTCCGTTATCCAACTCAGGGAAGCGTATTTTGGCGACACGAAAAACACGAAAATGTATGCTTTTGCACCCGAAACCCTCTAATAAGCTTTAAAACATGCTGTAGAGAGAAAAGGCGCATGAATCAACGCAAGGCCATGGAACACATGCTCATAAGGAGGTTGCGGAGAACCCACGCAATTGCGCAGGCGCTCGCTGCAACCCACAGTTAGGTAGAAGAGTACCTACACAAATCCTGCAGGATGATTTAACGGAAAAAAACATTGAAAACCTTACCGTGTTAGCGTCAGAGTGCCCAGAAACATGTGGGGAAATCCGGACCATATGTGGTCCCTATGGGAAAAATGAATGGAGCTTTCTCAAACTGTTCCTCTTTAGTGTTAACGGGACATATGTGACATCCAGTGCCCACACCAATAGTACACATAGTGCTGGAGAATGCCATCCAGTGCCCAGACCAATAGTACACATGGTGCTGGAGAATGCCTTCCAGTGCCCACACCAACAGTACACATAGTGCTGGAGAATGCCTTCCAATGCCCATATAAATAGCACACATAGTTCTAGAGAATGCCATCCAGTGCCCACATCAAAAAGAACACATAGTGCTGGAGAATGCCATCCAGTGCCCATATAAATAGCACACATAGTGCTGGAGAATGCCATCCAGTGCCCACACCAAAAAGAACACATAGTGCTGGAGAATGCCAACCAGTGCCCACACCAATAGTACACATGGTGCTGGAGAATGCTGTCCACTGCTCATATAAATAGCACACGTAGTGCTGGAGAATGCCTTCCAATGCCCATATAAATAGCACACGTGTGGTTCCGGAGAAACGAGGCCGGGACCGTGAGATCCCCCTTCAATGAAAATGACAGGGTCCGATCTGGGTAAGAAACCCGAGTTATAGGCTTTCTTACCCGGAACGGACTCTGCAAGTGAAAAAAATATTTCAAAGTCCCAAATGAATGGGAGTCCTCATAGGGAGATAAACGCTTATATCTCCGTGGTTGACTGACATAGGCACTAGATATTTCAGGAGGTGAGAGCACAGACTCTCCCACAAATGTTAAGACCCCCAAAGACCGGCTGAGACTTGGGAAGCCAGAGATATTGGCCCCAGACAGAGACCCCCCTATCAAATCGCTTCCAATGCATGTCTATGAGGAAAAAAATGCCAAAACTCCGGGGGTCACCGCTCTGCAGTTGTAGGTACGGCGCAAAAAGTTATTTCCGGGGAAGAAAGCCCAGGGTCTGCCCTTTAAAAAGACACCAAAAGCGCGTCGCTGCGACTTGTGGTTCCGGAGAAACGAGGCCGGGACCGTGAGCTCCCCTTTCAATGAAAATGACAGGGTCCGATCTGGGTAAGAAACCCGAGTTATAGGCTTTCTTACCCGGAATGGACTCTGCAAGTGAAAAAAATATTTCAAAGTCCCAAATGAATGGGAGTCCTCATAGGGAGATAAACGCTTATATCTCCGTGGTTGACTGACATAGGCACTAGATATTTCAGGAGGTGAGAGCACAGCCTCTCCCACAAATGTTAAGACCCCCCTCGACCGGCTGAGACTTGGGATTCCAGAGATATTGGCCCCAGACAGAGACCCCCCTATCAAATCGCTTCCAATGCATGTCTATGAGGAAAAAAATGCCCAAACTCCGGGGGTCACCGCTCTGCGGTCGTAGGTACGGCGCAAAAAGTTCCTGCTGTGGAAGAAAGCCCAGGGTCTGCCCTTTAAAAAGACACCAAAAGCGCGTCGCTGCGACTTGTGGTTCCAGAGAAACGAGGCCGGGACCGTGAGCTCCCCCTTCAATGAAAATGACAGGGTCCGATCTGGGTAAGAAACCCGAGTTATAGGCTTTCTTACCCGGAATGGACTCTGCAAGTGAAAAAAATATTTCAAAGTCCCAAATGAATGGGAGTCCTCATAGGGAGATAAACGCTTATATCTCCGTGGTTGACTGACATAGGCACTAGATATTTCAGGAGGTGAGAGCACAGACTCTCCCACAAATGTTAAGACCCCCCTCGACCGGCTGAGACTTGGGATTCCAGAGATATTGGCCCCAGACAGAGACCCCCCTATCAAATCGCTTCCAATGCATGTCTATGAGGAAAAAAATGCCAAAACTCCGGGGGTCACCGCTCTGCGGTCGTAGGTACGGCGCAAAAAGTTCCTGCTGTGGAAGAAAGCCCAGGGTCTGCCCTTTAAAAAGACACCAAAAGCGCGTCGCTGCGACTTGTGGTCCCGGAGAAACGAGGCCGGGACCGTGAGCTCCCCCTTCAATGAAAATGACAGGGTCCGATCTGGGTAAGAAACCCGAGTTATAGGCTTTCTTACCCGGAATGGACTCTGCAAGTGAAAAAAATATTTCAAAGTCCCAAATGAATGGGAGTCCTCATAGGGAGATAAACGCTTATATCTCCGTGGTTGACTGACATAGGCACTAGATATTTCAGGAGGTGAGAGCACAGACTCTCCCACAAATGATAAGACCCCCCTCGACCGGCTGAGACTTGGGATTCCAGAGATATTGGCCCCAGACAGAGACCCCCGTATCAAATCGCTTCCAATGCATGTCTATGAGGAAAAAAATGCCAAAACTCCGGGGGTCACCGCTCTGCGGTCGTAGGTACGGCGCAAAAAGTTCCTGCTGTGGAAGAAAGCCCAGGGTCTGCCCTTTAAAAAGACACCAAAAGCGCGTCGCTGCGACTTGTGGTCCCGGAGAAACGAGGCCGGGACCGTGAGCTCCCCCTTCAATGAAAATGACAGGGTCCGATCTGGGTAAGAAACCCGAGTTATAGGCTTTCTTACCCGGAATGGACTCTGCAAGTGAAAAAAATATTTCAAAGTCCCAAATGAATGGGAGTCCTCATAGGGAGATAAACGCTTATATCTCCGTGGTTGACTGACATAGGCACTAGATATTTCAGGAGGTGAGAGCACAGACTCTCCCACAAATGATAAGACCCCCCTCGACCGGCTGAGACTTGGGATTCCAGAGATATTGGCCCCAGACAGAGACCCCCCTATCAAATCGCTTCCAATGCATGTCTATGAGGAAAAAAATGCCAAAACTCCGGGGGTCACCGCTCTGCGGTCATAGGTACGGCGCAAAAAGTTCCTGCTGTGGAAGAAAGCCCAGGGTCTGCCCTTTAAAAAGACACCAAAAGCGCGTCGCTGCGACTTGTGGTCCCGGAGAAACGAGGCCGGGACCGTGAGCTCCCCCTTCAATGAAAATGACAGGGTCCGATCTGGGTAAGAAACCCGAGTTATAGGCTTTCTTACCCGGAATGGACTCTGCAAGTGAAAAAAATATTTCAAAGTCCCAAATGAATGGGAGTCCTCATAGGGAGATAAACGCTTATATCTCCGTGGTTGACTGACATAGGCACTAGATATTTCAGGAGGTGAGAGCACAGACTCTCCCACAAATGATAAGACCCCCCTCGACCGGCTGAGACTTGGGATTCCAGAGATATTGGCCCCAGACAGAGACCCCCCTATCAAATCGCTTCCAATGCATGTCTATGAGGAAAAAAATGCCAAAACTCCGGGGGTCACCGCTCTGCGGTCGTAGGTACGGCGCAAAAAGTTCCTGCTGTGGAAGAAAGCCCAGGGTCTGCCCTTTAAAAAGACACCAAAAGCGCGTCGCTGCGACTTGTGGTCCCGGAGAAACGAGGCCGGGACCGTGAGCTCCCCCTTCAATGAAAATGACAGGGTCCGATCTGGGTAAGAAACCCGAGTTATAGGCTTTCTTACCCGGAATGGACTCTGCAAGTGAAAAAAATATTTCAAAGTCCCAAATGAATGGGAGTCCTCATAGGGAGATAAACGCTTATATCTCCGTGGTTGACTGACATAGGCACTAGATATTTCAGGTGGTGAGAGCACAGACTCTCCCGCAAATGATAAGACCCCCCTCGACCGGCTGAGACTTGGGATTCCAGAGACATTGGCCAGAAACAGAGACCCCCCTATCAAATCGCTTCCAATGCATGTCTATGAGGAAAAAAATGCCAAAACTCTGGGGGTCACCGCTCTGCGGTCGTAGGTACGGCGCAAAAAGTTCTTTCCGGGGAAGAAAGCGCAGGGCCTGCCCTTTAAAATGACACCAAAAGCGCGTCGCTGCGACTTGTGGTTCCGGAGAAACGAGGCCGGGACCGTGAGCTCCCCCTTCAATGAAAATGACAGGGTCCGATCTGGGTAAGAAACCCGAGTTATAGGCTTTCTTACCCGGAATGGACTCTGCAAGTGAAAACAATATTTCAAAGTCCCAAATGAATGGGAGTCCTCATATGGAGATAAACGCTTATATCTCCGTGGTTGACTGACATAGGCACTAGATATTTCAGGTGGTGAGAGAACAGACTCTCCCACAAATGTTAAGACCCCCCTCGACCGGCTGAGACTTGGGATTCCAGAGATATTGGCCCCAGACAGAGACCCCCCTATCAAATTGCTTCCAATGCATGTCTATGAGGAAAAAAATGCCAAAACTCTGGGGATCACCGCTCTGCGGTCGTAGGTACGGCGCAAAAAGTTCCTGCTTTGGAAGAAAGCCCAGGGTCTGCCCTTTAAAAAGACACCAAAAGCGCGTCGCTGCGACTTGTGGTTCCGGAGAAACGAGGCTGGGACCGTGAGCTCCCCCTTCAATGAAAATGACAGGGTCCAATCTGGGTAAGAAACCCGAGTTATAGGCTTTCTTACCCGGAATGGACTCTGCAAGTGGAAAAAATATTTCAAAGTCCCAAATGAATGGGAGTCCTCATAGGGAGATAAACGCTTATATCTCCGTGGTTGACTGACATAGGCACTAGATATTTCAGGTGGTGAGAGCACAGACTCTCCTGCAAATGATAAGACCCCCCTCGACCGGCTGAGACTTGGGATTCCAGAGATATTGGCCCGAAACAGAGACCCCCCTATCAAATCGCTTCCAATGCATGTCTATGAGGAAAAAAATGCCAAAACTCCGGGGGTCACCGCTCTGCGGTCGTAGGTACGGCGCAAAAAGTTCCTGCTGTGGAAGAAAGCCCAGGGTCTGCCCTTTAAAAAGACACCAAAAGCGCGTCGCTGCGACTTGTGGTTCCGGAGAAACGAGGCCGGGACCGTGAGCTCCCCCTTCAATGAAAATGACAGGGTCCAATCTGGGTAAGAAACCCGAGTTATAGGCTTTCTTACCCGGAATGGACTCTGCAAGTGGAAAAAATATTTCAAAGTCCCAAATGAATGGGAGTCCTCATAGGGAGATAAACGCTTATATCTCCGTGGTTGACTGACATAGGCACTAGATATTTCAGGTGGTGAGAGCACAGACTCTCCTGCAAATGATAAGACCCCCCTCGACCGGCTGAGACTTGGGATTCCAGAGATATTGGCCCGAAACAGAGACCCCCCTATCAAATCGCTTCCAATGCATGTCTATGAGGAAAAAAATGCCAAAACTCCGGGGGTCACCGCTCTGCGGTCGTAGGTACGGCGCAAAAAGTTCCTGCTGTGGAAGAAAGCCCAGGGTCTGCCCTTTAAAAAGACACCAAAAGCGCGTCGCTGCGACTTGTGGTTCCGGAGAAACGAGGCCGGGACCGTGAGCTCCCCCTTCAATGAAAATGACAGGGTCCGATCTGGGTAAGAAACCCGAGTTATAGGCTTTCTTACCGGGAACGGACTGCAAACGTCGCCACCTGGTGGATTTTTTTTATTGTGCAAGTGTAAATTATTTTAAGTCATTTAAAATTATTGTAGTAGATCACCACCACCATCCTGTGGCCATTTTTGAGTATGCACCGTGTCATGGTGAATAACAATGCAGAATGCTAGCTCCGGTGAACGAAAACGATACGTTTTTTCGTGTTTTTTGCGACGCAGATCATCCCCCGAGTGCGTAAAGAGGCTGCAACCCGGACGGTTTCAAAATAGAAGGCAGTCAGGCCCCGGAAAAAGCGCTTCAAATTTGTGACATACGCGTCGTAACGAAAAACGTGACGTGAATTTCGCGAAGCAGATCAACTGAGTACGTTCTACGGGGGCTGTATATAGCGCGATTTCGAATTTGGAGGTCGCTGTGGGTCCGAATCAACTTTGGCGCGCTCACTCAAGGTGCGAGCGAACGAAATATAATTTTGGCGCTCTCCAAAATGGCGCAATCCAGTTCCAAAACCCTTTACGGAGGCTGTATTCCGTGCGTTTTCGAAATTGGAGGTCGCCAAGCTTCCGAAAAAAATTGTTTTGCGCTCTTAAAAAAATTTGGCACGCTCAAGCACGGCACGAGCGAGCCCGATACGACTTTGGCGCGCTCTGAAATAGCGCAGGCCAGCGCCGAGCGAAGCTCGGCGCTGGCCCCATGTTATAGTATAGGAGATCATAGAGTCAACAGGGAATTCTCACTCTCGTCCCACCAGAGGGACACTGTATTAAATGCATTGCAATGTTAAAGTATAGGAAAAGTCCAATCCGGGTAAACACGCCCCCGGAACGCCCCCTTTTTGTCCCTCTGGTGGGACGAAAAGGTGAAGCCCTCGTACCTCCGGCGAGACCGGCGTCCCTCGGGAGGGACTCCAATGTTAGGGGTCCCCCCAAGGTAAACCTCAACAGCTGGACCTTGGTAATTTTGAAATTTTTGAATTTCAGCATGCCGCTCGCGTCGCTCGATCCCGGCGGCCCCCTGAGGAGGAATCAGGTGGCGGAAATTTGATAAACGCTTTCGCTTCCGAAATCATGTTTTCGGCCTCCCGACCGGCCGCGAGGCCGGGCTTGAGGCTGGTATCGCGCATGCCGCGGTCTTATGGCGTGCCGGATGTGGCGGTAACGTTTTCGCGCCAAAGAAGTTTTCGAAAGTCAAGTCCAAATAGCCAGACGTGAATGCTCAAAAAACGCACGTTTAACCGGGTCTCACTCAAAATAGCCAGACGTGAATGCTCAAAAAACGCACGTTGAGCCTGCTCTCACTCAAATTTTTTCTAAATTTCACCGCTGAGCGACGAAACGCGTGCCCATTTGCGGCCCAAAGGCCGGGGGGTGCGCCTGACGCCAACGCCGCTTCGAAGTGACGCTTCGCGGGCCCGTTACGGATGTGCAAACTTGGCTATTCTGTGGGATGTGCAAAATATGGGTCTTTAACCGGCTCTCACTCAACTGACCGTCACTGCTTCATTTTCACCACCAGGTGTCATCTGTCGCTTAAAAATCATTCAATCGTTGCCACACATAACTCAGCCGCATTTCTGGAGAATGAACACCGGATGGCAGCTGTGCTTTCTAAAAGCCATTTAGCATAGACGAATGTCTGAGCAAATGTCTGGGGCAGGGGAGGGTGTGGGACGAATCGAGTGCTTGTCACTAATCCCCGGTCCTCTGCACGGTCTGTCCGGTGCGGAGGGGGCGGGGCCAGTGCTGTGCGTCCGGGGCCCTCTTCATCTCCCCTGCTGTGTGCAGTAACATCGGCAGTGGCGGGGGAGGGTGTGTGACGCCTCGGGTGCTTGTCACTAATCCCCGGTCCTCTGCACCGTCTGTCCGGTGCGGAGGGGGCGGGGCCAGTGCTGTGCGGTCGGGGGTCTCTTCATCTCCCCTGCTGTGTGCAGTAACATCGGCACTGGCGGGGGATGGTGTGTGACGCCCCGGGTGCTTGTCACTAATCCCCGGTCCTCTGCACCGTCTGTCCGGTGCGGAGGAGGCGGGGCCAGTGCTGTGCGGTCGGGGGTCTCTTAATTTCCCCTGCTGTGTGCAGTAACATCGGCAGTGGCGGGGGAGGGTGTGTGACGCCCCGGGTGCTTGTCACTAATCCCCGGTCCTCTGCACTGTCTGTCCAGTTTTCGGGGTCATTTTTCCTTGAAGCAGATTTTAAATGTGTGCATTAGCATCAGCTAAGGATTCCTCAGATTTTCCAGCAAAAAACGCATTAAAAAAAAAATCGCATGCGGTTTTCATGCGTTTTTGCGGTAAAAATCTAAGGAAACCTTAGCTGATACTAATGCACACATTAGAAATCTGCTGCAATGAAAAAAGACCCCAAAAACCGGGGTCACAGTGACTTTTTTGTTGTAGATAAGTGTGTGCTGTCTGGTGCACGGTGGGCGGGGTCAGCGCTGTGTGCCCCCGGGGCTCATAGATGCCCCCCTGTGCTCCGGTGTGTGGCGCAGGGTGGGCGGAGTCAGCGCTGCGTGCCTCCGGGGCTTATACATCTCCCCCCGGGTTTTACTGTGTGTGGGTCGGGGTGGGCGAGGTCAGCGCCGTGTGGTGCGGTGTGGGCGGAGTCGGCGCCGTCTGCCCCCGGGGCTCATAGATGCCCCCCTGTGCTCCGGTGAGTGGCGCAGGGTGGGCGAGGTCAGCGCCGTGTGGTGCGGTGTGGGCGGAGTCGGCGCCGTCTGCCCCCGGGGCTCATAGATGCCCCCCTGTGCTCGGGTGTGTGGCGCAGGGTGGGCAGAGTCAGCGCCGTGTGCCCCCGGGGCTCATAGCTCTCCCCCTGTGCTCCGCTGTGTGGTGCAGGGTGGGCGGGGTCAGGGCCAGTGCTGCCCGTGGTGGGCGGGGCCAGTGCTGCGCCCCTGGGGCTCATTCATTCCCCGGCTGTGTGCTGTTACGGCGGACAGTGGCGGGGGAGGGGCGGTGTGTGAGGAGGTTGTCACTCATCCCCCTCCTCAGCACTGTCTTGCCGGTGGGCGGGGTCCCCGCTGTGCGGCCGGAACCAGGAAGTCACTCGCCGGCCTGTGTGCATAGTGGAAGGGGGAGGAATCCTGTGACACGTCCCCTGTAGTGAAGGCAGCAAATTAATAATAACATCCTCTGCCCGGCTGTAAGGTGAAGCGGGGGAGGGGCGGCCGGGTTCTGTGTGACATGGCGCCGAGCCCGCCCGCTGCTTTCCCGTTCTGACTTCAGCAACAATGACGTGACCTGTGAGCGCCAGATTTGAATCTTGGAGCTGCCGGCCGGTAAGTATGAGCCCGTATCGGCACCACCGCTGCATGTCTGTATGGGGTCAGCTGTGGGGGGGGCACTGCGGGGGGAGACAGGCTGTCCTTGGAGGGGAACCGGGAGCTGAGCACAGTGTATGGGGGGGGGGGCACTGCGGGGGAGACAGGCTGTCCTTGGAGGGGGACCGGGAGCTGAGCACAGTGTATGGGGGGGGCACTGCGGGGGAGACAGGCTGTCCTTGGAGGGGGACCGGGAGCTTAGCACAGTGTATGGGGGGGGGGCACTGCGGGGGAGACAGGCTGTCCTTGGAGGGGGACCGGGAGCTTAGCACAGTGTATGGGGGGGGGGCACTGCGGGGGAGACAGGCTGTCCTTGGAGGGGGACCGGGAGCTTAGCACAGTGTATGGGGGGGGGCACTGCGGGGGAGACAGGCTGTCCTTGGAGGGGGACCGGGAGCTTAGCACAGTGTATGGGGGGGGGCACTGCGGGGGAGACAGGCTGTCCTTGGAGGGGGACCGGGAGCTTAGCACAGTGTATGGGGGGGCACTGCGGGGGAGACAGGCTGTCCCTGGAGGGGGATGGTGAGCTGAGCGCAGTGTATGGGGGCACTGCGGGTGAGACAGGCTGTCCCTGGAGGGGGATGGTGAGCTGAGCGCAGTGTATGGGGCACTGCGTGGGAGACAGGGTCCCTGCAATGGGAAGTGAGGACAATGTATAGGGTCAGCTGTGGGGGGCATGGCAGGATACAGGGGTTCCCTGTGGGGTAGGGGAGGGTTAGGGGGAGCTGAGCACAGTCACTCAGCTGTGAACACTGATTATGAATGCAATGTTTCCCTTATTAATTATTGTTCTTTCTTTCCCTGTCTCTCAGTAGGTAACACTTGGGGCAGTCGCCCGCTCGCTGTGTGTCTGCTGGGAATATACGCTCGTGGAAGAACGGGTTAATGTACCAGTACAATTAATAGGGCTTAGAAGAAAAAATGTCAAAATTCAAAAATTTCCTTTTTTTTCTTCTCTTTTCAAATAGGTAACAAGGCATCGTGCAGACTAAACTCGCTCAAGACCTGGCGGGACAAGGACTCCAAGTTTCCCTAATGGACGACTGTCATGATCTCTGCAGGCAGAGATCATAGCAAGCCTATAGAGGGACAAGCTCTCGGAAGATGCAACTATACTGACCATGAACTAAGCCTGCCGCGCAACTAGAAATAGCCAGGTAGCATTTCCTATTTATTGCTAGATGCCCAGCTCTGGCCTAAGACCTAAATAGCTAGCAGAGGAAAATATAAGACCTGGCTCACCTCTAGAGAAATATTCCAAAGAAGACAGTAGCCCCCCACATATAATGACGGTGAGTTCAGATGAAACAACAAACGCAGCAGGAAAATAGTCTTAGCAAATTTGAGGTCCGCTTACTAGATAGCAGAAGACAGATAGTATACTTTCATGGTCAGCAGAAAAACACTAACAAAACACCATCCAGAGATTACCTTAAACTCTGGCATTAACTCATAACACCAGAGTAGCAATCCCTGATCAACGAGAGCTTTCCAGACACAGTAACAAAACTTCAGCTGTGAACTGGAACAAATAGGCAAAACGAAACATGGACAAAAGTCCAACTTATCTAGTAGTTGTCAGAAGCAGGAACAAGCACTGAGAGGCATCAGATAACATTGTTGACCGGCAAGAAACCACCAGAGAAATGAGCTTAAATAGCGACACCCACTACTGATGGAAACAGGTGAAACAGGAAAGAGGATGACAAGTCCAATTCCACAAGCGGCCACCGGGGGAGCCCAGAATCCAAATTCACAACAGTACCCCCCCCTCAAGGAGGGGGCACCGAACCCTCACCAGATCCACCAGGGCGACCAGGATGAGCCCTATGGAAGGCACGAACAAGATCAGAAGCATGAACATCAGATGCATTGACCCAAGAATTATCCTCCTGGCCGTAACCCTTCCAGTTGACCAGATACTGGAGTCTCCGTCTGGAAACACGAGAGTCCAAAATTTTCTCCACAACGTACTCCAACTCACCCTCAACCAACACCGGAGCAGGAGGCTCAACTGAAGGTACAACAGGTACCTCATACCTGCGCAATAACGACCGATGAAAAACGTTATGAATGGAAAAGGACGCAGGGAGGTCCAAACGGAAAGAAACAGGATTAAGAATCTCCAATATTCTATAAGGGCCGATGAACCGAGGTTTAAACTTAGGAGAAGAGACCCTCATAGGGACAAAACGAGAAGACAACCACACCAAATCTCCAACACAAAGCCGAGAACCAACACGACGATGACGGTTGGCAAAACGCTGAGTCTTCTCCTGGGACAACTTCAAATTGTCCATAACCTGCCCCCAGATGTGATGCAATCTCTCCACCACCGCATCCACTCCAGGACAATCCGAGGATTCCACCTGACCGGAGGAAAATCGAGGGTGAAACCCCGAATTACAGAAAAACGGGGACACCAAGGTGGAAGAGCTGGCCCGATTATTGAGGGCGAACTCTGCCAATGGCAAAAAAGCAACCCAATCATCCTGGTCAGCAGAGACAAAACACCTCAGATATGTCTCCAGGGTCTGATTAGTCCGCTCGGTCTGGCCATTAGTCTGAGGGTGAAAAGCAGATGAAAAAGACAAATCTATGCCCATCCTAGCACAGAATGCCCGCCAAAATCTAGACACAAATTGGGTACCTCTGTCAGAAACAATATTCTCAGGAATACCGTGCAATCGGACAACATTCTGAAAAAACAGAGGAACCAACTCAGAAGAAGAAGGCAACTTGGGCAGAGGAACCAAATGGACCATTTTAGAGAAACGGTCACAGACCACCCAGATGACAGACATCTTCTGGGAAACAGGCAGATCTGAAATAAAATCCATCGAGATGTGTGTCCAAGGCCTCTTAGGAACAGGCAAGGGCAACAGCAGTCCGCTAGCCCGAGAACTACAAGACTTGGCCCGAGCACAAATGTCACATGACTGCACAAAGACTCGCACATCTCGTGACAGGGAAGGCCACCAGAAGGATCTTGCCACCAAATCCCTGGTACCAAAAATTCCGGGATGACCTGCCAATGCAGAAGAATGTACCTCAGAGATGACTCTGCTGGTCCAATCATCCGGAACAAACAGTCTATCAGGCGGACAACGATCCGGTCTATCCGCCTGAAACTCTTGCAAGGACCGCCGCAGATCAGGAGAAACGGCCGACAAAATTACTCCCTCCCTAAGGATACCTGTGGGTTCAGCATTACCAGGAGAGTCCGGGTCAAAACTCCTAGAAAGGGCATCTGCCTTAACATTCTTAGAACCCGGTAGGTATGACACCACAAAATTAAAGCGAGAAAAAAATAAAGACCAGCGCGCCTGTCTAGGATTCAGGCGCCTGGCAGTCTCAAGATAAATCAAATTTTTGTGGTCAGTCAATACCACCACCTGATGCTTAGCCCCCTCTAGCCAATGGCGCCACTCCTCAAACGCCCACTTCATGGCCAAAAGCTCCCTATTCCCAACATCATAATTCCGCTCTGCGGGCGAAAATTTGCGAGAAAAGAAGGCACAAGGCCTAATGACGGAGCAGTCGGAACCTTTCTGCGACAACACTGCCCCAGCTCCGATCTCCGAAGCGTCAACCTCAACCTGAAAAGGCAGATTCACATCAGGCTGACGTAACACAGGGGCAGAGGCAAAACGGTGCTTAAGCTCCTGAAAGGCCTCTACAGCATGAGGGGACCAATTAGCAACATCAGCGCCATGTCTGGTCAAATCAGTCAGTGGTTTAACGACATCCGAAAAACCAGCAATAAATCGGCGGTAAAAGTTGGCAAAGCCCAAAAATCTCTGAAGACCCTTAAGAGAGGAGGGCTGAGTCCAGTCACAAATAGCTTGCACCTTGACGGGATCCATCTCAATGGAAGAGGGAGAAAAAATATACCCCAAAAAGGAAATTTTCTGGACCCCAAAAACGCACTTAGACCCCTTCACACATAAAGAATTAGACCGCAGAACCTGAAAAACTCTCCTGACCTGCTGGACATGAGAGTCCCAGTCATCAGAAAAAATCAGAATATCATCCAGATATATTATCATAAATTTATCCAGAAAATCGCGGAAAACATCATGCATAAAAGACTGGAAAACTGAAGGGGCATTAGAAAGACCAAAAGGCATGACCAAATACTCAAAGTGGCCCTCGGGCGTATTAAATGCGGTCTTCCACTCATCCCCCTGCCTGATCCGCACCAAATTATACGCCCCACGAAGATCAATTTTAGAGAACCACTTAGCACCCTCTATACGAGCAAACAAATCAGTAAGCAATGGCAATGGGTATTGGTACTTAACAGTGATCTTATTCAGAAGCCGATAATCAATACATGGTCTCAAAGAGCCGTCCTTTTTTGAGACAAAGAAAAACCCAGCTCCCAAGGGAGAAGAAGATGGACGAATATGTCCCTTTTCCAAAGACTCCTTTATATATTCCCGCATAGCAGCATGTTCCGGCACAGACAGATTAAACAAACGACCCTTTGGATATTTGCAACCCGGTATCAAATCTATGGCACAATCGCACTCACGGTGCGGAGGTAACGACCCAAGCTTGGGTTCGTCAAAGACGTCTTGATAATCAGAGAGGAACTCAGGGACTTCAGAGGGAATGGACGACGAAATAGAAACCAAAGGTAAGTCCCCATGAATACCCTTACATCCCCAGCTCAACACAGACATTGCTCTCCAGTCCAAGACTGGATTGTGAGACTGCAACCATGGCAATCCCAGTACCAAATCGTCATGTAAATTATACAGCACCAGGAAACGAATAATCTCCTGGTGATCCGGATTGATACGCATGGTTACTTGTGTCCAGTATTGTGGTTTATTATTAGCCAATGGGGTGGAGTCAATCCCCTTCAGAGGAATAAGAGTCTCCAAAGGCTCTAAATCAAAACCACAACGATTGGCAAAGGACCAATCCATAAGACTCAGAGCGGCGCCAGAGTCAACATAGGCGTCCGTGGCAATGGATGACAAAGAGCAAATCAGGGTTACAGACAAAATAAACTTAGACTGAATGGTGCCAATGGAAACAGACTTATCAAGCTTCTTTGTACGCCTAGAGCATGCTGATATAACATGAGTAGAATCCCCACAATAGAAGCACAATCCATTCTTCCGTCTAAAATTCTGTCGCTCGCTCCTGGACAGAATTCTATCACACTGCATACTTTCTGGCGTCTTTTCCATAGACACCGCCAGATGGTGCACCGGTTTGCGCTCCCGCAGACGCCTATCAATCTGAATAGCCATTGTCATGGACTCATTCAGACCTGCAGGCACAGGGAACCCCACCATAACATCCTTAACGGCATCAGAGAGACCTTCTCTGAAAGTTGCCGCCAAGGCGCACTCATTCCACTGAGTAAGCACAGACCATTTACGGAATTTTTGGCAGTAAACCTCAGCTTCGTCTTGCCCCTGAGATAGTGCCATCAAAGTTTTTTCTGCCTGAAGTTCCAAATGAGGTTCCTCATAAAGCAAGCCCAAGGCCAGAAAAAACGCATCCACATCGCGCAACGCAGGATCCCCTGCTGGCAATGAGAAGGCCCAATCTTGAGGGTCACCCCTGAGCAAGGAAATCACAATCCTAACCTGCTGAGCAGGGTCTCCAGCTGAACGAGACTTCAGGGACAAATAAAGCTTACAATTATTTCGGAAATTCTGGAAGCTAGCTCTATTCCCTGTGAAGAACTCCGGCAAAGGAATTCTCGGCTCAGATACTGGAGCATGTACCACAAAATCTTGTAAATTTTGTACTTTCGTGATGAGATTATTCAAACCCGCAGTTACACTCTGAAAATCCATTATTGTCAGGTGCACACAGAGCCATACAGAGATTAGGAGGAGAGAGAGAAAAAAGACTGCAGCAAGGCAAACTGGAGGAAAAAAAAAAAAAAAATTCCAGCAGACTTCTTATAACTCTCCTTTCTCAACCTGGGTCTTTAACACTTTATTGGCCGGTCAAACTGTCATGATCTCTGCAGGCAGAGATCATAGCAAGCCTATAGAGGGACAAGCTCTCGGAAGATGCAACTATACTGACCATGAACTAAGCCTGCCGCGCAACTAGAAATAGCCAGGTAGCATTTCCTATTTATTGCTAGATGCCCAGCTCTGGCCTAAGACCTAAATAGCTAGCAGAGGAAAATATAAGACCTGGCTCACCTCTAGAGAAATATTCCAAAGAAGACAGTAGCCCCCCACATATAATGACGGTGAGTTCAGATGAAACAACAAACGCAGCAGGAAAATAGTCTTAGCAAATTTGAGGTCCGCTTACTAGATAGCAGAAGACAGATAGTATACTTTCATGGTCAGCAGAAAAACACTAACAAACCACCATCCAGAGATTACCTTAAACTCTGGCATTAACTCATAACACCAGAGTAGCAATCCCTGATCAACGAGAGCTTTCCAGACACAGTAACAAAACTTCAGCTGTGAACTGGAACAAATAGGCAAAACGAAACATGGACAAAAGTCCAACTTATCTAGTAGTTGTCAGAAGCAGGAACAAGCACTGAGAGGCATCAGATAACATTGTTGACCGGCAAGAAACCACCAGAGAAATGAGCTTAAATAGCGACACCCACTACTGATGGAAACAGGTGAAACAGGAAAGAGGATGACAAGTCCAATTCCACAAGCGGCCACCGGGGGAGCCCAGAATCCAAATTCACAACAGACGACATCGCTATGGAGGAACACTGCTCTCCGGCCTCCATCATCATCATGTGGAGCAGCTAAACCTCTTCAGCCTCGGTTTGGGTAAGTGACAATCCATGTATGGTCTAAGGAGCTGTCATGGCACATGTACATACATGTATGTGTATACATGTATGTACAGTCAGCTGTCATGGCACTCAGGAAGTCACACCAGGGGGCTGTGTGGCTCTGTAGTCCTCTACAGTGCCACACAACCCCCTCTACAGCGCCACACAACCCCCTCTACAGCGCCACACAACCTCCTCTACACCACCACACAACCCCCTCTACAGCGCCACACAGCCTCCACAGCCCCATACCAGACCCACGGACTCCCTCAGCCCCCCTTTACTGGCCCCTGCAGCACGCCACAGGCTCTGACAGGCTGTCCCACAGCCCCTCAGAGCCAGCATCATGCTCAGCCCCTCAGAGCCAGCATCATGCTCAGCCCCTCAGAGCCAGCATCATGCTCAGCCCCTCAGAGCCAGCATCATGCTCAGCCCCTCAGAGCCAGCATCATGCTCAGCCCCTCAGAGCCAGCATCATGCTCAGCCCCTCAGAGCCAGCATCATGCTCAGCCCCTCAGAGCCAGCATCATGCTCAGCCCCTCAGAGCCAGCATCATGCTCAGCCCCTCAGAGCCAGCATCATGCTCAGCCCCTCAGAGCCAGCATCATGCTCAGCCCCTCAGAGCCAGCATCATGCTCAGCCCCTCAGAGCCAGCATCATGCTCAGCCCCTCAGAGCCAGCATCATGCTCAGCCCCTCAGAGCCAGCATCATGCTCAGCCCCTCAGAGCCAGCATCATGCTCAGCCCCTCAGAGCCAGCATCATGCTCAGCCCCTCAGAGCCAGCATCATGCTCAGCCCCTCAGAGCCAGCATCATGCTCAGCCCCTCAGAGCCAGCATCATGCTCAGCCCCTCAGAGCCAGCATCATGCTCAGCCCCTCAGAGCCAGCATCATGCTCAGCCCCTCAGAGCCAGCATCATGCTCAGCCCCTCAGAGCCAGCATCATGCTCAGCCCCTCAGAGCCAGCATCATGCTCAGCCCCTCAGAGCCAGCATCATGCTCAGCCCCTCAGAGCCAGCATCATGCTCAGCCCCTCAGAGCCAGCATCATGCTCAGCCCCTCAGAGCCAGCATCATGCTCAGCCCCTCAGAGCCAGCATCATGCTCAGCCCCTCAGAGCCAGCATCATGCTCAGCCCCTCAGAGCCAGCATCATGCTCAGCCCCTCAGAGCCAGCATCATGCTCAGCCCCTCAGAGCCAGCATCATGCTCAGCCCCTCAGAGCCAGCATCATGCCCAGCCCCTCAGAGCCAGCATCATGCCCAGCCCCTCAGAGCCAGCATCATGCCCAGCCCCTCAGAGGCAGCACCAGGCTGCCAGCATCATGCCCAGCCCCTCAGAGGCAGCACCAGGCTGCCAGCATCATGCCCAGCCCCTCAGAGGCAGCACCAGGCTGCCAGCATCATGCCCAGCCCCTCAGAGGCAGCACCAGGCTGCCAGCATCATGCCCAGCCCCTCAGAGGCAGCACCAGGCTGCCAGCATCATGCCCAGCCCCTCAGAGGCAGCACCAGGCTGCCAGCATCATGCCCAGCCCCTCAGAGGCAGCACCAGGCTGCCAGCATCATGCCCAGCCCCTCAGAGGCAGCACCAGGCTGCCAGCATCATGCCCAGCCCCTCAGAGGCAGCACCAGGCTGCCAGCATCATGCCCAGCCCCTCAGAGGCAGCACCAGGCTGCCAGCATCATGCCCAGCCCCTCAGAGGCAGCACCAGGCTGCCAGCATCATGCCCAGCCCCTCAGAGGCAGCACCAGGCTGCCAGCATCATGCCCAGCCCCTCAGAGGCAGCACCAGGCTGCCAGCATCATGCCCAGCCCCTCAGAGGCAGCACCAGGCTGCCAGCATCATGCCCAGCCCCTCAGAGGCAGCACCAGGCTGCCAGCATCATGCCCAGCCCCTCAGAGGCAGCACCAGGCTGCCAGCATCATGCCCAGCCCCTCAGAGGCAGCACCAGGCTGCCAGCATCATGCCCAGCCCCTCAGAGGCAGCACCAGGCTGCCAGCATCATGCCCAGCCCCTCAGAGGCAGCACCAGGCTGCCAGCATCATGCCCAGCCCCTCAGAGGCAGCACCAGGCTGCCAGCATCATGCCCAGCCCCTCAGAGCCAGCATCATGCTCAGCCCCTCAGAGCCAGCATCATGCTCAGCCCCTCAGAGCCAGCATCATGCTCAGCCCCTCAGAGCCAGCATCATGCTCAGCCCCTCAGAGCCAGCATCATGCTCAGCCCCTCAGAGCCAGCATCATGCTCAGCCCCTCAGAGCCAGCATCATGCTCAGCCCCTCAGAGCCAGCATCATGCTCAGCCCCTCAGAGCCAGCATCATGCTCAGCCCCTCAGAGCCAGCATCATGCTCAGCCCCTCAGAGCCAGCATCATGCTCAGCCCCTCAGAGCCAGCATCATGCTCAGCCCCTCAGAGCCAGCATCATGCTCAGCCCCTCAGAGCCAGCATCATGCTCAGCCCCTCAGAGCCAGCATCATGCTCAGCCCCTCAGAGCCAGCATCATGCTCAGCCCCTCAGAGCCAGCATCATGCTCAGCCCCTCAGAGCCAGCATCATGCTCAGCCCCTCAGAGCCAGCATCATGCTCAGCCCCTCAGAGCCAGCATCATGCTCAGCCCCTCAGAGCCAGCATCATGCTCAGCCCCTCAGAGCCAGCATCATGCTCAGCCCCTCAGAGCCAGCATCATGCTCAGCCCCTCAGAGCCAGCATCATGCTCAGCCCCTCAGAGCCAGCATCATGCTCAGCCCCTCAGAGCCAGCATCATGCTCAGCCCCTCAGAGCCAGCATCATGCTCAGCCCCTCAGAGCCAGCATCATGCTCAGCCCCTCAGAGCCAGCATCATGCCCAGCCCCTCAGAGCCAGCATCATGCCCAGCCCCTCAGAGCCAGCATCATGCCCAGCCCCTCAGAGGCAGCACCAGGCTGCCAGCATCATGCCCAGCCCCTCAGAGGCAGCACCAGGCTGCCAGCATCATGCCCAGCCCCTCAGAGGCAGCACCAGGCTGCCAGCATCATGCCCAGCCCCTCAGAGGCAGCACCAGGCTGCCAGCATCATGCCCAGCCCCTCAGAGGCAGCACCAGGCTGCCAGCATCATGCCCAGCCCCTCAGAGGCAGCACCAGGCTGCCAGCATCATGCCCAGCCCCTCAGAGGCAGCACCAGGCTGCCAGCATCATGCCCAGCCCCTCAGAGGCAGCACCAGGCTGCCAGCATCATGCCCAGCCCCTCAGAGGCAGCACCAGGCTGCCAGCATCATGCCCAGCCCCTCAGAGGCAGCACCAGGCTGCCAGCATCATGCCCAGCCCCTCAGAGGCAGCACCAGGCTGCCAGCATCATGCCCAGCCCCTCAGAGGCAGCACCAGGCTGCCAGCATCATGCCCAGCCCCTCAGAGGCAGCACCAGGCTGCCAGCATCATGCCCAGCCCCTCAGAGGCAGCACCAGGCTGCCAGCATCATGCCCAGCCCCTCAGAGGCAGCACCAGGCTGCCAGCATCATGCCCAGCCCCTCAGAGGCAGCACCAGGCTGCCAGCATCATGCCCAGCCCCTCAGAGGCAGCACCAGGCTGCCAGCATCATGCCCAGCCCCTCAGAGGCAGCACCAGGCTGCCAGCATCATGCCCAGCCCCTCAGAGGCAGCACCAGGCTGCCAGCATCATGCCCAGCCCCTCAGAGGCAGCACCAGGCTGCCAGCATCATGCCCAGCCCCTCAGAGGCAGCACCAGGCTGCCAGCATCATGCCCAGCCCCTCAGAGGCAGCACCAGGCTGCCAGCATCATGCCCAGCCCCTCAGAGGCAGCACCAGGCTGCCAGCATCATGCCCAGCCCCTCAGAGGCAGCACCAGGCTGCCAGCATCATGCCCAGCCCCTCAGAGGCAGCACCAGGCTGCCAGCATCATGCCCAGCCCCTCAGAGGCAGCACCAGGCTGCCAGCATCATGCCCAGCCCCTCAGGGCCTGCCTCATGCTGCCAGCATCATGCCCAGCCCCTCAGGGCCTGCCTCATGCTGCCAGCATCATGCCCAGCCCCTCAGGGCCTGCCTCATGCTGCCAGCATCATGCCCAGCCCCTCAGGGCCTGCCTCATGCTGCCAGCATGGCCTGCCTCTGACTTTGACTATCTCTGCCTATTATTCTCTGTACCTTCATAGGACTGAGATGTCATATAGAACAGTTCAGCTGTAAATGCATCTTAGAAAGTATACTACACTGTTTAATATATTTTTTTTTTCTCTCCTCAGGTCGAATGCTGGCAAGAAATATGTCACCTCTGCCAAGATCGTTTATAACAGTTTTCTTCCTTTGCATGTTATTTTTGGCCTACGCCTAATTTCTTACAATAAATAAAATGTTATAAATGTTTGACATGTTTGTTGCCTCTTTAGTGTAGCAGTTGGGTGTAATGTTAATTGAATATAGTTGGGCATATTCAGGAACACCCCAATCACCACTGGTAGGGGACAGCGTGGCAATTCCCCCACAAATGGCACTGCATTCCTAGGCTGTGTCCACCAAAAGTAATGACTTGGGGTATCCCAAGATTTACTCGCCCACTGGAAATTAGTAATGCATGCTGGTGGAGAAAACTGGGGACACCCTGCATGTCATCATTGTGGGCAGGAACAGGCCAGGAAAGCCAAAACACACATCGTTATTGTGATGGTTCTGGAAAAGTTCCCAGGCTTCCCCTGCAGTAACGTGTGCATGGTGGATTTGAGTATCACAGCTTAGATGCAACAATAATACAAATTCAGATGTAATGAAGAATTCTGGTGGTTTATTCAACGCATTTGACGGTCTCCGACCCCTTCATCAGGAAAACACAAAGACAAGGGGCCTTTAGGAGGCAGTGTGGCCTGCCACACAGGCTCAGTAACACAAATTGAGAGACGTCACGGGACGGAAATATGCCATAATGAACTGCTATGATTGTTGCCGATCAGCAACAGAAGATGTGAGTCCTCTCTCTCGCTTTCTGTGCCTCTGCGAGCCCCTCTCTGCCTATATGTGCTTTTCAATGACTATCGGTGCCTTTCTCTGCCTCTCTATCATTCTCTGCCTTCATGTGCCTCTCTGCGCCTTTCTGTGCCTCATTGCGCCGCTTTGTGCCTCTTTCTGTGCCTCCCAGTGCCTCTCTCTCGCTCACTGTGTCTCAGCAATGCAAATTGAGAGACTGGTGAAGTGATTCAAATATGTCACATTGAACAGCCCAGCTTGTTGCTATTCAGCAACAGAAGGTGTGACTCTTTTCTCTATCGTGTTCTGTGCCTCTCTGTGTCTCACTGTGCCTCATTTTGCCTCTGTGCATCTGAAAATGTTCAAAAGATGAGAGGCAGCTATTGCGCTCATGTTTGGCACAATCAGCCAGCTCTCACTGTTTAAAATGACATACTGAGGATGAGAGCCGTCTATTGTACTCATTGTTTGCACAATTAGCCGGCTCTCCCTGAACAAAATGACATACTGAGGATGAGAGCCGACTATTGTACTCATTTTTTGCACAATTAGCTGACTCTCACTGATGAAAATGACATACAGAGGATGTCACATTGAACAGCCCAGCTTGTTGCTATTCAGCAACAGAGGATGTGAGTCTTCTCTCTATTGCATTCTGTGCCTCAATGTGCCTCACTGTGGCTCTGTGCCCATCCCAGCCTAAATGTGCCTTTCAATGACTCTCCATCTTTATCTGCCTTCATGTGCCTTTCTGCGCCTCACTGTGCCTCATTGCGCCACTCTGTGCCTCTTTCTGTGCCTCCCTGAGCCTCTCTCTCGCTCACTGTGTATCGGCAATGCAAATTGAGAGACTGGTGAAGTGATTCAAATATGTCCCATTGAACAGCCCAGCTTGTTGCTATTCAGCAACAGAAGGTGTGAGTCTTTTCTCTATTGTGTTCTGTGCCTCTCTGTGTCTCACTGTGCCTCATTTTGCCTCTGTGCATCTGAAAATGTTCAAAAGATGAGAGGCAGCTATTGCGCTCATGTTTGGCACAATCAGCCAGCCATCACTGTTGAAAATGACATACTGAGGATGAGAGCCGTCTATTGTACTCATTTTTTGCACAATTAGCCGTCTCTCCCTGAACAAAATGACATACTGAGGATGAGAGCCGACTATTGTACTCATTTTTTGCACAATTAGCCGAGTCTCACTGATGAAAATGAGATACTGAGGATGAGAGCCGTCTATTGTACTCATTTTTTGCACAATTAGCCGAGTCTCACTGATGAAAATGACATGCTGAGGATGAGAGCCGTCTATTGTACTCATTTTTTGCACAATTAGCCGAGTCTCACTGATGAAAATGACATACTGAGGATGAGAGCCGACTATTGTACTCATTTTTTGCACAATTAGCCGTCTCTCCCTGAACAAAATGACATACTGAGGATGAGAGCCGTCTATTGTACTCATTTTTTGCACAATTAGCCGTCTCTCCCTGAACAAAATGACATACTGAGGATGAGAGCCGACTATTGTACTCATTTTTTGCACAATTAGCTGACTCTCACTGATGAAAATGACATACAGAGGATGTCACATTGAACAGCCCAGCTTGTTGCTATTTAGCAACAGAGGATGTGAGTCTTCTCTCTATTGCATTCTGTGCCTCAATGTGCCTCACTGTGGCTCTGTGTACCCGTCCCAGCCTAAATGTGCATTTCAATGACTCTCCATCTTTCTCTGCCTTCATGTGCCTCTCTGCTCCTCACTGTGCCTCATTGCGCCACTCTGTGCCTCTTTCTGTGCCTCCCTGTGCCTCTCTCTCGCTCACTGTGTATCGGCAATGCAAATTGAGAGACTGGTGAAGTGATTCAAATATGTCCCATTGAACAGCCCAGCTTGTTGCTATTCAGCAAGAGAAGGTGTGAGTCTTTTCTCTATTGTGTTCTGTGCCTCTCTGTGTCTCACTGTGCCTCATTTTGCCTCTGTGCATCTGAAAATGTTCAAAAGATGAGAGGCAGCTATTGCGCTCATGTTTGGCACAATCAGCCAGCTATCACTGTTGAAAATGACATACTGAGGATGAGAGCCGTCTATTGTACTCATTTTTTGCACAATTAGCCGAGTCTCACTGATGAAAATGAGATACTGAGGATGAGAGCCGTCTATTGTACTCATTTTTTGCACAATTAGCCGAGTCTCACTGATGAAAATGACATGCTGAGGATGAGAGCCGTCTATTGTACTCATTTTTTGCACAATTAGCCGTCTCTCCCTGAACAAAATGACATACTGAGGATGAGAGCCGACTATTGTACTCATTTTTTGCACAATTAGCCGAGTCTCACTGATGAAAATGACATACTGAGGATGAGAGCCGACTATTGTACTCATTTTTTGCACAATTAGCCGAGTCTCACTGATGAAAATGAGATACTGAGGATGAGAGACGTCTATTGTACTCATTTTTTGCACAATTGGCCGTCTCTCCCTGAACAAAATGACATACTGAGGATGAGAGCCGACTATTGTACTCATTTTTTGCACAATTGGCTGACTCTCACTGATGAAAATGACATACAGAGGATGTCACATTGAACAGCCCAGCTTGTTGCTATTTAGCAACAGAGGATGTGAGTCTTCTCTCTATTGCATTCTGTGCCTCAATGTGCCTCACTGTGGCTCTGTGTACCCGTCCCAGCCTAAATGTGCATTTCAATGACTCTCCATCTTTCTCTGCCTTCATGTGCCTCTCTGCTCCTCACTGTGCCTCATTGCGCCACTCTGTGCCTCTTTCTGTGCCTCTCTCTCGCTCACTGTGTATCGGCAATGCAAATTGAGAGACTGGTGAAGTGATTCAAATATGTCCCATTGAACAGCCCAGCTTGTTGCTATTCAGCAACAGAAGGTGTGAGTCTTTTCTCTATTGTGTTCTGTGCCTCTCTGTGTCTCACTGTGCCTCATTTTGCCTCTGTGCATCTGAAAATATTCAAATGATGAGAGGCAGCTATTGCGCTCATGTTTGGCACAATCAGCCAGCTATCACTGTTGAAAATGACATACTGAGGATGAGAGCCGTCTATTGTACTCATTTTTTGCACAATTAGCCGTCTCTCCCTGAACAAAATGACATACTGAGGATGAGAGCCAACTATTGTAATCATTTTTTGCACAATTAGCTGACTCTCACTGATGAAAATGGCATACAGAGGATGTCACATTGAACAGCCCAGCTTGTTGCTATTCAGCAACAGAGGATGTGAGTCTTCTCTCTATTGCATTCTGTGCCTCAATGTGCCTCACTGTGGCTCTGTGCCCATCCCAGCCTAAATGTGCCTTTCAATGACTCTCCATCTTTATCTGCCTTCATGTGCCTTTCTGCGCCTCACTGTGCCGCATTGCGCCACTCTGTGCCTCTTTCTGTGCCTCCCTGAGCCTCTCTCTCGCTCACGGTGTATCGGCAATGCAAATTGAGAGACTGGTGAAGTGATTCAACTATGTCCCATTGAACAGCCCAGCTTGTTGCTATTCAGCAACAGAAGGTGTGACTCTTTTCTCTATCGTGTTCTGTGCCTCTCTGTGTCTCACTGTGCCTCATTTTGCCTCTGTGCATCTGAAAATATTCAAAAGATGAGAGGCAGCTATTGCGCTCATGTTTGGCACAATCAGCCAGCTCTCACTGTTGAAAATGACATACTGAGGATGAGAGCCGTCTATTGTACTCATTGTTTGCACAATTAGCCGGCTCTCCCTGAACAAAATGACATACTGAGGATGAGAGCCGACTATTGTACTTATTTTTTGCACAATTAGCCGAGTCTCACTGATGAAAATGACATACTGAGGATGAGAGTCGACTATTGTACTCATTTTTTGCACAATTAGCCGAGTCTCACTGATGAAAATGACATGCTGAGGATGAGAGCCGTCTATTGTACTCATTTTTTGCACAATTAGCCGAGTCTCACTGATGAAAATGAGATACTGAGGATGAGAGCCGTCTATTGTACTCATTTTTTGCACAATTAGCCGAGTCTCACTGATGAAAATGAGATACTGAGGATGAGAGCCGTCTATTGTACTCATTTTTTGCACAATTAGCCGAGTCTCACTGATGAAAATGACATGCTGAGGATGAGAGCCGTCTATTGTACTCATTTTTTGCACAATTAGCCGAGTCTCACTGATGAAAATGAGATACTGAGGATGAGAGCCGTCTATTGTACTCATTTTTTGCACAATTAGCTGACTCTCACTGATGAAAATGACATACAGAGGATGTCACATTCAACAGCCCAGCTTGTTGCTATTCAGCAACAGAGGATGTGAGTCTTCTCTCTATTGCATTCTGTGCCTCAATGTGCCTCATTGTGGCTCTGTGCCCATCCCAGCCTAAATGTGCCTTTCAATGACTCTCCATCTTTATCTGCCTTCATGTGCCTTTCTGCGCCTCACTGTGCCTCATTGCGCCACTCTGTGCCTCTTTCTGTGCCTCCCTGAGCCTCTCTCTCGCTCACTGTGTATCGGCAATGCAAATTGAGAGACTGGTGAAGTGATTCAAATATGTCCCATTGAACAGCCCAGCTTGTTGCTATTCAGCAACAGAAGGTGTGAGTCTTTTCTCTATTGTGTTCTGTGCCTCTCTGTGTCTCACTGTGCCTCATTTTGCCTCTGTGCATCTGAAAATGTTCAAAAGATGAGAGGCAGCTATTGCGCTCATGTTTGGCACAATCAGCCAGCCATCACTGTTGAAAATGACATACTGAGGATGAGAGCCGTCTATTGTACTCATTTTTTGCACAATTAGCCGTCTCTCCCTGAACAAAATGACATACTGAGGATGAGAGCCGACTATTGTACTCATTTTTTGCACAATTAGCCGAGTCTCACTGATGAAAATGAGATACTGAGGATGAGAGCCGTCTATTGTACTCATTTTTTGCACAATTAGCCGAGTCTCACTGATGAAAATGACATGCTGAGGATGAGAGCCGTCTATTGTACTCATTTTTTGCACAATTAGCCGAGTCTCACTGATGAAAATGACATACTGAGGATGAGAGCCGACTATTGTACTCATTTTTTGCACAATTAGCTGACTCTCACTGATGAAAATGACATACAGAGGATGTCACATTGAACAGCCCAGCTTGTTGCTATTCAGCAACAGAGGATGTGAGTCTTCTCTCTATTGCATTCTGTGCCTCAATGTGCCTCACTGTGGCTCTGTGCCTATCCCAGCCTAAATGTGCCTTTCAATGACTCTCCATCTTTATCTGCCTTCATGTGCCTTTCTGCGCCTCACTGTGCCTCATTGCGCCACTCTGTGCCTCTTTCTGTGCCTCCCTGTGCCTCTCTCTCGCTCACTGTGTATCGGCAATGCAAATTGAGAGACTGGTGAAGTGATTCAAATATGTCCCATTGAACAGCCCAGCTTGTTGCTATTCAGCAACAGAAGGTGTGACTCTTTTCTCTATTATGTTCTGTGCCTCTCTGTGTCTCACTGTGCCTCATTTTGCCTCTGTGCATCTGAAAATGTTCAAAAGATGAGAGGCAGCTATTGCGCTCATGTTTGGCACAATCAGCCAGCTATCACTGTTGAAAATGACATACTGAGGATGAGAGCCGTCTATTGTACTCATTTTTTGCACAATTAGCCGTCTCTCCCTGAACAAAATGACATACTGAGGATGAGAGCCGTCTATTGTACTCATTTTTTGCACAATTAGCCGTCTCTCCCTGAACAAAATGACATACTGAGGATGAGAGCCGACTATTGTACTCATTTTTTGCACAATTAGCTGACTCTCACTGATGAAAATGACATACAGAGGATGTCACATTGAACAGCCCAGCTTGTTGCTATTCAGCAACAGAGGATGTGAGTCTTCTCTCTATTGCATTCTGTGCCTCAATGTGCCTCACTGTGGCTCTGTGTACCCGTCCCAGCCTAAATGTGCATTTCAATGACTCTCCATCTTTCTCTGCCTTCATGTGCCTCTCTGCTCCTCACTGTGCCTCATTGCGCCACTCTGTGCCTCTTTCTGTGCCTCCCTGTTCCTCTCTCTCGCTCACTGTGTATCGGCAATGCAAATTGAGAGACTGGTGAAGTGATTCAACTATGTCCCATTGAACAGCCCAGCTTGTTGCTATTCAGCAACAGAAGGTGTGACTCTTTTCTCTATCGTGTTCTGTGCCTCTCTGTGTCTCACTGTGCCTCATTTTGCCACTGTGCATCTGAAAATATTCAAAAGATGAGAGGCAGCTATTGCGCTCATGTTTGGCACAATCAGCCAGCTCTCACTGTTGAAAATGACATACTGAGGATGAGAGCCGTCTATTGTACTCATTGTTTGCACAATTAGCCGGCTCTCCCTGAACAAAATGACATACTGAGGATGAGAGCCGACTATTGTACTTATTTTTTGCACAATTAGCCGAGTCTCACTGATGAAAATGACATACTGAGGATGAGAGTCGACTATTGTACTCATTTTTTGCACAATTAGCCGAGTCTCACTGATGAAAATGACATGCTGAGGATGAGAGCCGTCTATTGTACTCATTTTTTGCACAATTAGCCGAGTCTCACTGATGAAAATGAGATACTGAGGATGAGAGCCGTCTATTGTACTCATTTTTTGCACAATTAGCCGAGTCTCACTGATGAAAATGAGATACTGAGGATGAGAGCCGTCTATTGTACTCATTTTTTGCACAATTAGCCGAGTCTCACTGATGAAAATGACATGCTGAGGATGAGAGCCGTCTATTGTACTCATTTTTTGCACAATTAGCCGAGTCTCACTGATGAAAATGAGATACTGAGGATGAGAGCCGTCTATTGTACTCATTTTTTGCACAATTAGCTGACTCTCACTGATGAAAATGACATACAGAGGATGTCACATTCAACAGCCCAGCTTGTTGCTATTCAGCAACAGAGGATGTGAGTCTTCTCTCTATTGCATTCTGTGCCTCAATGTGCCTCATTGTGGCTCTGTGCCCATCCCAGCCTAAATGTGCCTTTCAATGACTCTCCATCTTTATCTGCCTTCATGTGCCTTTCTGCGCCTCACTGTGCTTCATTGCGCCACTCTGTGCCTCTTTCTGTGCCTCCCTGAGCCTCTCTCTCGCTCACTGTGTATCGGCAATGCAAATTGAGAGACTGGTGAAGTGATTCAAATATGTCCCATTGAACAGCCCAGCTTGTTGCTATTCAGCAACAGAAGGTGTGAGTCTTTTCTCTATTGTGTTCTGTGCCTCTCTGTGTCTCACTGTGCCTCATTTTGCCTCTGTGCATCTGAAAATGTTCAAAAGATGAGAGGCAGCTATTGCGCTCATGTTTGGCACAATCAGCCAGCCATCACTGTTGAAAATGACATACTGAGGATGAGAGCCGTCTATTGTACTCATTTTTTGCACAATTAGCCGTCTCTCCCTGAACAAAATGACATACTGAGGATGAGAGCCGACTATTGTACTCATTTTTTGCACAATTAGCCGAGTCTCACTGATGAAAATGACATGCTGAGGATGAGAGCCGTCTATTGTACTCATTTTTTGCACAATTAGCCGAGTCTCACTGATGAAAATGACATACTGAGGATGAGAGCCGACTATTGTACTCATTTTTTGCACAATTAGCTGACTCTCACTGATGAAAATGACATACAGAGGATGTCACATTGAACAGCCCAGCTTGTTGCTATTCAGCAACAGAGGATGTGAGTCTTCTCTCTATTGCATTCTGTGCCTCAATGTGCCTCACTGTGGCTCTGTGTACCCGTCCCAGCCTAAATGTGCATTTCAATGACTCTCCATCTTTCTCTGCCTTCATGTGCCTCTCTGCTCCTCACTGTGCCTCATTGCGCCACTCTGTGCCTCTTTCTGTGCCTCCCTGTGCCTCTCTCTCGCTCACTGTGTATCGGCAATGCAAATTGAGAGACTGGTGAAGTGATTCAAATATGTCCCATCGAACAGCCCAGCTTGTTGCTATTCAGCAACAGAAGGTGTGAGTCTTTTCTCTATTGTGTTCTGTGCCTCTCTGTGTCTCACTGTGCCTCATTTTGCCTCTGTGCATCTGAAAATGTTCAAAAGATGAGAGGCAGCTATTGCGCTCATGTTTGGCACAATCAGCCAGCTATCACTGTTGAAAATGACATACTGAGGATGAGAGCCGTCTATTGTACTCATTTTTTGCACAATTAGCCGAGTCTCACTGATGAAAATGAGATACTGAGGATGAGAGCCGTCTATTGTACTCATTTTTTGCACAATTAGCCGAGTCTCACTGATGAAAATGACATGCTGAGGATGAGAGCCGTCTATTGTACTCATTTTTTGCACAATTAGCCGTCTCTCCCTGAACAAAATGACATACTGAGGATGAGAGCCGACTATTGTAATCATTTTTTGCACAATTAGCTGACTCTCACTGATGAAAATGACATACAGAGGATGTCACATTGAACAGCCCAGCTTGTTGCTATTCAGCAACAGAAGGTGTGAGTCTTTTCTCTATTGTGTTCTGTGCCTCTCTGTGTCTCACTGTGCCTCATTTTGCCTCTGTGCATCTGAAAATGTTCAAAAGATGAGAGGCAGCTATTGCGCTCATGTTTGGCACAATCAGCCAGCTATCACTGTTGAAAATGACATACTGAGGATGAGAGCCGTCTATTGTACTCATTTTTTGCACAATTAGCCGAGTCTCACTGATGAAAATGAGATACTGAGGATGAGAGCCGTCTATTGTACTCATTTTTTGCACAATTAGCCGAGTCTCACTGATGAAAATGACATGCTGAGGATGAGAGCCGTCTATTGTACTCATTTTTTGCACAATTAGCCGTCTCTCCCTGAACAAAATGACATACTGAGGATGAGAGCCGACTATTGTAATCATTTTTTGCACAATTAGCTGACTCTCACTGATGAAAATGACATACAGAGGATGTCACATTGAACAGCCCAGCTTGTTGCTATTCAGCAACAGAAGGTGTGAGTCTTTTCTCTATTATGTTCTGTGCCTCTCTGTGTCTCACTGTGCCTCATTTTGCCTCTGTGCATCTGAAAATGTTCAAAAGATGAGAGGCAGCTATTGCGCTCATGTTTGGCACAATCAGCCAGCTATCACTGTTGAAAATGACATACTGAGGATGAGAGCCGTCTATTGTACTCATTTTTTGCACAATTAGCCGTCTCTCCCTGAAAAAAATGACATACTGAGGATGAGAGCCGACTATTGTACTCATTTTTTGCACAATTAGCCGAGTCTCACTGATGAAAATGACATACTGAGGATGAGAGTCGACTATTGTACTCATTTTTTGCACAATTAGCCGAGTCTCACTGATGAAAATGACATACAGAGGATGTCACATTGAACAGCCCAGCTTGTTGCTATTCAGCAACAGAGGATGTGAGTCTTCTCTCTATTGCATTCTGTGCCTCAATGTGCCTCACTGTGGCTCTGTGCCCATCCCAGCCTAAATGTGCCTTTCAATGACTCTCCATCTTTCTCTGCCTTCATGTGCCTCTCTGCTCCTCACTGTGCCTCATTGCGCCACTCTGTGCCTCTTTCTGTGCCTCCCTGTGCCTCTCTCTCGCTCACTGTGTATCGGCAATGCAAATTGAGAGACTGGTGAAGTGATTCAAATATGTCCCATTGAACAGCCCAGCTTGTTGCTATTCAGCAACAGAAGGTGTGAGTCTTTTCTCTATTGTGTTCTGTGCCTCTCTGTGTCTCACTGTGCCTCATTTTGCCTCTGTGCATCTGAAAATATTCAAATGATGAGAGGCAGCTATTGCGCTCATGTTTGGCACAATCAGCCAGCTATCACTGTTGAAAATGACATACTGAGGATGAGAGCCGTCTATTGTACTCATTTTTTGCACAATTAGCCGTCTCTCCCTGAACAAAATGACATACTGAGGATGAGAGCCGACTATTGTAATCATTTTTTGCACAATTAGCTGACTCTCACTGATGAAAATGGCATACAGAGGATGTCACATTGAACAGCCCAGCTTGTTGCTATTCAGCAACAGAGGATGTGAGTCTTCTCTCTATTGCATTCTGTGCCTCAATGTGCCTCACTGTGGCTCTGTGCCCATCCCAGCCTAAATGTGCCTTTCAATGACTCTCCATCTTTATCTGCCTTCATGTGACTTTCTGCGCCTCACTGTGCCTCATTGCGCCACTCTGTGCCTCTTTATGTGCCTCCCTGAGCCTCTCTCTCGCTCACTGTGTATCGGCAATGCAAATTGAGAGACTGGTGAAGTGATTCAAATATGTCCCATTGAACAGCCCAGCTTGTTGCTATTCAGCAACAGAAGGTGTGAGTCTTTTCTCTATTATGTTCTGTGCCTCTCTGTGTCTCACTGTGCCTCATTTTGCCTCTGTGCATCTGAAAATGTTCAAAAGATGAGAGGCAGCTATTGCGCTCATGTTTGGCACAATCAGCCAGCCATCACTGTTGAAAATGACGTACTGAGGATGAGAGCCGTCTATTGTACTCATTTTTTGCACAATTAGCCGTCTCTCCCTGAACAAAATGACATACTGAGGATGAGAGCCGACTATTGTACTCATTTTTTGCACAATTAGCTGACTCTCACTGATGAAAATAACATACAGAGGATGTCACATTGAACAGCCCAGCTTGTTGCTATTCAGCAACAGAGGATGCATACCTCCCAACTTTTGAAGATGGGAAAGAGGGACAAAGTTTGCGGCGCGCTTTGCGCGCCGCGGCAAATTTTAGGCCACGCCTCTGACCACACCCATTCATAATTAGTCACACCCATATCCACATCCCAACCACACCCATTTAGCACTGCCGATCACACTGTTTCATATACAATAATTATAAACAAAAAAATATGGCCACACAGTGCCCCATACTGTATAATGGCCACACATGATGCTCCATACTGTATAATGACCGCACATGATGCTCCATACTGTATAATGACCCCACATGATGCTCCATACTGTATAATGAACACACATGATGCTCCAGACTGTATAATGACCGCACATGATGCTCCAGATTGTATAATGACCGCACATGATGCTCCAGACTGTATAATGACCGCACATGATGCTCCATACTGTATAATGGCCGCACATGATGCTCCATACTGTATAATGACCGCACATGATGCTCCATACTGTATAATGGCCGCACATGATGCTCCATACTGTATAATGAACACACATGATGCTCCAGACTGTATAATGACCGCACATGATGCTCCAGACTGTATAATGACCGCACATGATGCTCCAGACTGTATAATGACCGCACATGATGCTCCATACTGTATAATGACCGCACATGATGCTCCATACTGTATAATGGCCGCACATGATGCTCCATACTGTCTAATGACCGCACATGATGCTCCATACTGTATAATGACCGCACATGATGCTCCATACTGTATAATGACATACAGGCACGCAGCTCACACACAGGCACGCAGCTCACACGCACGCAGCTCACAAACACATGCAGCTTTGACACAAATGCATCACACACGCAGCCATCACACACACACGCAGCCATCACACACACACACGCAGCCATCACACACACACACACACACACACGCAGCCATCTCACACACACACACACACGCAGCCATCACACACACGCAGACATCACACACACACACACACACACGCAGCCATCACACACACACACACGCAGCCATCACACACACGCAGCCATCACACACACGCAGCCATCACACACACGCAGCCATCACACACACGCAGCCATCACACACACGCAGCCATCACACACACGCAGCCATCACACACACACACAGCCATCACACACACACGCAGCCATCACACACACGCAGCCATCACACACACGCAGCCATCACACACACACACACACACACGCAGCCATCACACACACACGCAGCCATCACACACACACAGCCATCACACACACACACGCAGCCATCACACACACACACACACACACACGCGCAGCCATCACACATGCAGCCATCACACACGCAGCCATCACACACACACGCAGCCATCACACACACACACACGCAGCCATCACACACACACACGCAGCCATCACACACACACACGCAGCCATCACACACACACACGCAGCCATCACACACACACACGCAGCCATCACACACACACACACAGCCATCACACACACACAGCCATCACACACACGCAGCCATCACACACACACACACACAGCCATCACACACACACACAGCCATCACACACACGCAGCCATCACACACACGCAGCCATCACACACACGCAGCCATCACACACACACACGCAGCCATCACACACACACGCAGCCATCACACACACACAGCCATCACACACACACACGCAGCCATCACACACACACACACACACGCGCAGCCATCACACATGCAGCCATCACACACGCAGCCATCACACACACGCAGCCATCACACACACACACACGCAGCCATCACACACACACACGCAGCCATCACACACACACACGCAGCCATCACACACACACACGCAGCCATCACACACACACACGCAGCCATCACACACACACGCAGCCATCACACACACACACGCAGCCATCACACACACACACGCAGCCATCACACACACACACGCAGCCATCACACACACACACGCAGCCATCACACACACACGCAGCCATCACACACACACACGCAGCCATCACACACACACACGCAGCCATCACACACACACACGCAGCCATCACACACATCACACACACACAATCTCCTCTGTGATGCAGGGGCGGCTGATGTCCATGTGCAGCTCTCTGCTGAAGTCTTCAGTCTCCTGCTCACAGCTCTGCACTATCCCGGCACCTCCCCCGTCTCTCCTTCTCTGCCGGGATAGCAGCTAAGAGCAGAAGCCGGAGCTCCGTGCACACACAGCCAGAGGTAGTGAATCGCTGACCTTTCTTCTTGATTGCTGCAGGCTCTCTCCTTCAGCGTGGCAGCGCCGCACAGGGGGCGGGAGGGGGGGGGGTGTGTTGCGCGGGCGGTCAGGAGGCAGCTTTTATAAAAAAAAAAAAAAACAGGCTCTCTCTACGTCCCGGAAGTGGGCGGGGCTTCACCGGCGGCCGCAAATTCGGGATTTTAAATGCCCGAAGCGGGACAGCGGGACCCCGGTGCCAAAGCGGGACTGTCCCGCTGAAATCGGGACGGTTGGGAGGTATGAGGATGTGAGTCTTCTCTCTATTGCATTCTGTGCCTCAATGTGCCTCACTGTGGCTCTGTGCCCATCCCAGCCTAAATGTGCCTTTCAATGACTCTCCATCTTTCTCTGCCTTCATGTGCCTCTCTGCTCCTCACTGTGCCTCATTGCGCCACTCTGTGCCTCTTTCTGTGCCTCCCTGTGCCTCTCTCTCGCTCACTGTGTATCGGCAATGCAAATTGAGAGACTGGTGAAGTGATTCAAATATGTCCCATTGAACAGCCCAGCTTGTTGCTATTCAGCAACAGAAGGTGTGAGTCTTTTCTCTATTGTGTTCTGTGCCTCTCTGTGTCTCACTGTGCCTCATTTTGCCTCTGTGCATCTGAAAATGTTCAAAAGATGAGAGGCAGCTATTGCGCTCATGTTTGGCACAATCAGCCAGCTATCACTGTTGAAAATGACATACGGAGGATGAGAGCCATCTATTGTACTCATTTTTTGCACAATTAGCCGAGTCTCACTGATGAAAATGACATACAGAGGATGAGAGCCGTCTATTGTACTCATTTTTTGCACAATTAGCCGAGTCTCACTGATGAAAATGACATGCTGAGGATGAGAGCCGTCTATTGTACTCATTTTTTGCACAATTAGCCGAGTCTCACTGATGAAAATGAGATACTGAGGATGAGAGCCGTCTATTGTACTCATTTTTTGCACAATTAGCCGAGTCTCACTGATGAAAATGAGATACTGAGGATGAGAGCCGTCTATTGTACTCATTTTTTGCACAATTAGCTGACTCACTGATGAAAATGACATACAGAGGATGTCACATTGAACAGCCCAGCTTGTTGCTATTCAGCAACAGAGGATGTGAGTCTTCTCTCTATTGCATTCTGTGCCTCAATGTGCCTCATTGTGGCTCTGTGCCCATCCCAGCCTAAATGTGCCTTTCAATGACTCTCCATCTTTATCTGCCTTCATGTGCCTTTCTGCGCCTCACTGTGCCTCATTGCGCCACTCTGTGCCTCTTTCTGTGCCTCCCTGAGCCTCTCTCTCGCTCACTGTGTATCGGCAATGCAAATTGAGAGACTGGTGAAGTGATTCAAATATGTCCCATTGAACAGCCCAGCTTGTTGCTATTCAGCAACAGAAGGTGTGACTCTTTTCTCTATCATGTTCTGTGCCTCTCTGTGTCTCACTGTGCCTCATTTTGCCTCTGTGCATCAGAAAATATTCAAAAGATGAGAGGCAGCTATTGCGTTCATGTTTGGCACAATCAGCCAGCTCTCTCTGTTGAAAATGACATACTGAGGATGAGAGCCGTCTATTGTACTCATTTTTTGCACAATTAGCCGGCTCTCCCTGAACAAAATGACATACTGAGGATGAGACCCGGCTATTATTTTCATTTTTGGCACAATTAGCCACCTCTCACTGAAGAAAATGACGTACAGAGGATGAGACCCGGCCATTGTATTCATTTTTGGCACAATTAGCCGGCTCTAACTTTTAAATATAAGTGTCGTAATGTAATGTGTCATTTTTCACAAAATCGGAAATTTCTCAAAATTTTTCTAAGTGTCAAGGACGCTTCCAGAAAATCTTCCCCAGGCTCCTGGAAGCGTCCTCGGTATGCCTCCAGCGGCTGCGCCCGCCTGGAAGTCTGACACACGCCTGAAATTTTGAGAGTATGAAAATATGGATTTTCATCCAAAATTCGACTTTCCGCCCGTGCACCGCAAACTTCACCCACAGGTCACTGCCTTGGGGTACTTTACAACATATTGACGCCCCCCTGTGGTGGAAGTAGGGGAAATGTGTCATTTTTCACAAAATGTGGATTTTCTCAAAATGTTTCTAAGTGTCAAGGACTCTTCCAGAAAATCTTCCCCAGGCTCCTGGAAGCGTCCTCGGTACAGCCCCAGCAGTTTCTCCCGCCTGGAAGTCTGACACACGCCTGAAATTTTTAAAGTATGAAAATATGGATTTTCATCCAAAAATTCAACTTTCCCCCCGTGCACCGCAAACTTTACCCACATTTAGGTCACTGCCCTGGGGTGCTTTACAACATATTGACGCCCCTCTGTGGTGGAAGTAGGGGAAATGTGACATTTTTCACAAAATCGGAAATTTCTCAAAATTTTTCTAAGTGTCAAGGACGCTTCCAGAAAATCTTCCCCAGGCTCCTGGCAGCGTCCTCGGTACGCCTCTTAATTAGCCGGCTCTTACTGAAGAAAATGACGTACTGAGGATGAGACCCGGCCATTGTATTCATTTTTGGCACAATTAGCCAGCTCCTACTGAAGAAAATGACGTACTGAGGATGAGACCCGGCCATTGTATTAATTTTTGGCACAATTAGCCACCTCTCACTGAAGAAAATTATGTACTGAGGATGAGACCCTGCCATTGTATTCATTTTTGGCACAATTAGCCGGCTCTTACTGTTAAATATGACATACTGAGGATGAGACCCGGCTATTATTTTCATTTTTGGCACAATTAGCCGGCTCTTACTGTTAAATATGACATACTGAGGATGAGACCCGGCTATTATTTTCATTTTTGGCACAATTAGCCACCTCTCACTGAAGAAAATGACGTACTGAGGATGAGACCCGGCCATTGTATTCATTTGTGGCACAATTAGCCGGCTCTTACTGTTAAATATGACATACTGAGGATGAGACCCGGTGTAACAGGCCAAAGTAACCCCGTCCCAGATTAACCCCGGGTATAATTTGGCCTAGGCCAGAGTATACCCCGGGGTATAAACTGGCCTAGGCCAAACTATACCCAGGCATAAAATGGCCTAGGCCAAACTATACCCCGGGGTGTAAAATAGCCTAGGCCAAACTATACCCCTCCAGGCCACATTATACCCCCCAGGGTTAAAGTGGCCTAGGCTACATTTAACCCTGGGTATATTTTGGCCTAGGCCAAACTATACCTAAGGATGTAAAACAGCCTAGGCCAAACTATAACAGGCCACACTATACCCTCAGGCCAGACTATAGCCTTTTACTGGTTGCTATGGGATTTTACATGGCCACTTTATCCTAGCAACGCCCTGGATACGGTTGGAAAAGGGGTTTATCTACCTTGGGGGCACCCTCACAGCACTGCGGGGAAGCCGGGGAACCCTTTTACTGGTTGCTATGGGATTTTACATGACCAATTTATCCTAGCAACGCCTTGTATACGCTTGGAAAAGGGGTTAATCTACCTTGGGGGCACCCTCACAGCACTGCGGGGTGGGTGGGGATCCCTTTTACTGGTTGCTATGGGATTTTACATGGCCACTTTATCCTAGCAACGCCCTGGATACGGTTGGAAAAGGGGTTTATCTACCTTGGGGGCACCCTCACAGCACTGCGGGGAAGCCGGGGAACCCTTTTACTGGTTGCTATGGGATTTTACATGACCAATTTATCCTAGCAACGCCTTGTATACGCTTGGAAAAGGGGTTAATCTACCTTGGGGGCACCCTCACAGCACTGCGGGGTGGGTGGGGATCCCTTTTACTGGTTGCTATGGGATTTTACATGGCCACTTTATCCTAGCAACGCCCTGGATACGGTTGGAAAAGGGGTTTATCTACCTTGGGGGCACCCTCACAGCACTGCGGGGAAGCCGGGGAACCCTTTTACTGGTTGCTATGGGATTTTACATGGCCACTTTATCCTAGCAACGCCTTGGATACGCTTGGAAAAGGGGCTTATCTACCTTGGGGGCACTGTCGCAGCATTGCATGGAGGCTGGGGAACTCTTTTCCTGGTTGCTAAGCGATTTCAAATGATCAATCTAAGGTACTTACACCATGTAAAACCCTATAGCAAGCAGGGTGCCCCCAAGGTAGATAAACCCCTTTTCCAAGCATATACAAGGCATTGCTAGGATAAAGTGGTCATGTAAAATCCCATAGCAACCAGTAAAAGGGTTCCTCGGTGTAACAGGCCAAAGTAACCCTGTCCCAGATTAACCCCGGGTATAATTTGGTCTATGCCAGAGTATACCCGGGCATAAACTGGCCTAGGCCAAACTATACCCCGGGGTGTAAAATAGCCTAGGCCAAATTATACCCCTCCAGGCCAGATTATGTAACTAATCTGGGGTTAAAGTTGCCTAGCCCAATTTATACCTCTCAGCTCATATTATACCCCAATGAAATCATTTGCATTGAGTGATATACACAAGAATTACTTAATGCTTCAACATTTTATTGAGAAACCAAACTGACAATTCTTAAAGAGTACCTCCCACTATACAAAACTTTTGCCCATGGCAAAAGTAGTTGTAAAGGGGGGTATTTGTAATGCATATGCATTACAAATACCCCCCCATTTTATAGTTACCTTAGGGGGGCTGCCCGATTACCCCCCCTCGCTAACCGCCGCTGCCCGTCTCCTGGTAGACGGGGTCCCCCTCCTGCCGCTAGGTGGCGCTGCCTCTCCATGCGCCGACGTCACAGCCAGGCGCCATAGAGGAGAGCGGCACCTGGCTAGTGCCGTTGGAGCTTGTAGAAGCAGAGCCAGCACCACCTAGCGGTGGGAGGGGGGGCAATAATTTCTCATTAGCTATAAGTCACTTATCATGCAATGCAATTATCTGGGGCAACAAATCGCCCAACAGTCATTCTGTGTATTATGACATTTAGTCTAGCATGTCCTTGCTACCAAATTAACGTTTAAAGCTAAACACTGATAACAACATTGAAATGATCGTGCTTATTTTCAAGATACAGTGCATGTTCAGTTGTTGACTGCAGATTGAAGCTTGCAGGATATGTCAACCAATCCATGGAGTCACCGACGTTTGTGTAGATTATTATGTCGCAACTCAACAGATTCGCCGTGGTCATGATCTCTGCATCAGTTGCCCAGACTCCATCACGAGAGATTCCAGAGATGTTCACATATTCATTCACATTTTGGTTCAAGTAGTCCTGTAGTTTTTTTGTCAAGTCAGTTTTCATATGGTGGATGACTTTATCTCTGAGAAGGGAATGGTTGTCCTCTGTTCCTGTCAAGATGTAGCTGATGGCCCGGAAGAAGCAGTTTCCATCACCTTTGGTTTTATATGTACGCCGTGGTTGTTCAAGGTCTCGTCTGCATCCACAGTATACAACCTTACTAAACGTAAGGCCAAGAGTGGTGCTAAGATACTTCCTTCTTGAACTTGGTAGTAGGTTGAAAGCCTTAGTTTGCTTATTTTTCTGTGTGGCAGAGTCACTGGAATAATCATCATCGGATGGTGGAGAAGCCTCTTTATCCTGGTAAATCTTTAGGTTGCTGGTGTGGTATGTGTTGCTTAATATCTTGCCAGTTTTGTTGTTCTTAAGTTTTACTCGTCCCTTGGTCAAGGATTCCACAACTAAATAAGGTCCAATCCAGCGTGGTTCCATCTTTGAACCTATGCGTTGAATACGGCGCTGATTCTTGATATAAACTATGGTACCAGCAGTGATTTCTTTGTTGCTTTTGTGTCGGCGATCAAAGGCACACTTCTGGTGTTCTTGAGCAGAGTGGATGTTGGTACTGACGTCTGAGTGCAGCTTTTTAAGAATGCTTGACAGTGTATTTAGCACATCAGGGGTGGCATGATCTGAAATGGGCATGGGATCCACCATATCATCTTTTGAGGGATTAAGGTCCATGGGAAGCTTGGCCTTCCGTCCATACATGACCTCAAATGGAGTAACCTTGGTTGAAGCATGCACAGATGTGTGATAGGCAAACAGAACACCAGGGATGAATTGATCCCAGTTGTTTCCTTGGTCATTGACAAGCTTACTAAGAGCTTCTTTAAGTGTCCGATTATCACGTTCCCGCTGGCCATTTGTTTGTGGGTGGTATGCAGATGAAATACGGTGATCTGTTTGAAAATGTTCCATCAGGTTGTCAATGATCGAGTTTACAAACTCTCGTCCCTGGTCGCTAATCAGAGTCTCCATACAGCCAAGGCGACAGATAACGGAGTACAAAAAATTTGCCACTGACTTGGCACTCTTATCTGGGACAGCTGTTGCTTCAGTCCATTTGGAGAAATGATCAGTGGCAGCAACTATATATTTGTTGCCATTTGATGTTTCCTGAAGAGGGCCAATCATATCAATCCCAACTAAGCTCCATACTTTTCCAGGCACTGATATACTGTTGAGTGGTGGAGCTTCCTTTGTGATTTTGGGATTTATAACAAAACATTTTTGACAGGCTTTCACATACTGGTGAACGTCATTTTTCATTCCCTTCCAGTAAAACCGGTCAGAGATTTTGGCTAAAGTTTTATCTCTGCCAAAATGGCCCCCAGATATTGGGTTGTCATGACAGGCCTTCAGGATATTTGGCAGTCGACTTTTAGTAAGAACCTCCTTTTCCCTATGATAAACAATTCCTCCTTGGGCTCGATATGGCTTTGCTGTTTGTCTAAACTGGGACTTGGCATTTGCACGTTTCTCAGGAGGTAGATCGTAGGTATACTGAGGGTACCTTTGTTCTGTTGCAGTGTAGAATCTCAAAAGCTGGTCATACAATTGATCTTCCATGGTTGTCAAAATTGGAAAAGATTTGGTGTCATAGAGAGCAGAGAGGTGTCATAGAGAACATACAAAACAAGTTATCATTAACTATGCACTGACAGGACAGCGCCATCTACTGTCAGTTCAGATCTGCACACTTTTCAACAAATAAGCAATAGGGTGAGAAAAACAGTGAAGTGATAACATTATGGCCTAGAGAAATACTATAAAAACTATTTTATACCCCCTGGTATAAAGTTTATCCCCCGGGGGTATACTATGGCCTAAGTCAGCTTTTGAATTTTTGTGCTGTTTCCTTCCTCAGTAAAAGGGTTCCCCGGCTTCCCCGCAGTGCTGCGAGGGTGCCCCCATGGTAGATAAACCCATTTTTTAAGCGTATCCAAGGCGTTGCTAGGATAGAATGGCCATGTAAAATCCCATAGCAACCAGTAAAAGGGTTCCCCACCCACCCCGCAGTGCTGTGAGGGTGCCCCCAAGGTAGATTAACCCCTTTTCCAAGCGTATACAAGGCGTTGCTAGGATAAATTGGTCATGTAAAATCCCATAGCAACCAGTAAAAGGGTTCCCCGGCTTCCCCACAGTGCTGCAAGGGTGCCCCCAAGGTAGATAAACCCCTTTTCCAAGCGTATACAAGCCGTTGCTAGGATAAAGTGGTCATGTAAAATCCCATAGCAACCACCTAAGGGGTTAACCACCTATCCTTAAGTGCTGCGAGAGTGCCCCCAAGGTAGATAAACCCCTTTTTCAAGCGTATTCAAGGCGTTGCTAGGATAGAGTGATCATGTAAAATCCCATAGCAACCAGTAAAAGGTTTCCCCACCCACCCGCAGTGCTGCAATGGTGCCCCCAAGATAGATAAACCCCTTTTCCAAGCATATCCAAGGTGTTGCTAGGATAGAGTGATCATGCTATATCCCATAGCAACCAGTAAAGGGGTTCCCCACCCACCCCTCAGTGCTCGTCAGTGCCCCCTAGGTATACAAAGCCCTTTTCCAAGCATATCCAAGGCGCCAAGACAACGAGCTGGCACGAGCAGGGCTGAAGATTTCATGTCACATGTGACTATAGGGAGGGGGTGGGGCTTAGAAAGGGAGATCCCTGGCGTCACCAGAGGTGGAGGAGCTTGAAAAGGAGCAGTGCCCGATGGGAGGGGGAGCTGTGACCTAGAAGAATGAGCAGCTTTCCCTCAGCTTACCCTGGGGGGTATAATCTGGCCTGGAGGGGTATACTTTGGCCTAGGCTATTTTATACCCCGGGGTATAGTTTGGCCTAGGCCAAAGTATACCCGGGGTATAATCTAGCCTAGGCCACTTTAACCCCGGGTATAGTCTGGCCTGGGGGTATAATCTGGCCTGTTACACCGGCTATTATTTTCATTTTTGGCACAATTAGCCACCTCTCACTGAACAAATGACGTACTGAGGATGAGACCCGGCTATTATTTTCATTTTTGGCACAATTAGCCACCTCTCACTGAAAAAAATGACGTACTGAGGATGAGACCCGGCTATTATTTTCATTTTTGGCACAATTAGCCACCTCTCACTGAAGAAAATGACGTACTGAGGATGAGACCCGGCCATTGTATTCTTTTTTGGCACAATTAGCCGGCTCTTACTGAAGAAAATGACGTACTGAGGATGAGACCCGGCCATTGTACTCATTTTTTGCACAATTAGCTGACTCTCACTGATGAAAATGACATACAGAGGATTTCACATTGAACAGCCCAGCTTGTTGCTATTCAGCAACAGAGGATGTGAGTCTTCTCTCTATTGCATTCTGTGCCTCAATGTGCCTCACTGTGGCTCTGTGCCCATCCCAGCCTAAATGTGCCTTTCAATGACTCTCCATCTTTATCTGCCTTCATGTGCCTTTCTGCGCCTCACTGTGCCTCATTGCGCCACTCTGTGCCTCTTTCTGTGCCTCCCTGAGCCTCTCTCTCGCTCACGGTGTATCGGCAATGCAAATTGAGAGACTGGTGAAGTGATTCAACTATGTCCTATTGAACAGCCCAGCTTGTTGCTATTCAGCAACAGAAGGTGTGACTCTTTTCTCTATCGTGTTCTGTGCCTCTCTGTGTCTCACTGTGCCTCATTTTGCCTCTGTGCATCTGAAAATATTCAAAAGATGAGAGGCAGCTATTGCGTTCATGTTTGGCACAATCAGCCAGCTCTCACTGTTGAAAATGACATACTGAGGATGAGAGCCGTCTATTGTACTCATTTTTTTGCACAATTAGCCGGCTCTCCCTGAACAAAATGACATACTGAGGATGAGAGCTGACTATTGTACTCATTTTTTGCACAATTAGCCGAGTCTCACTGATGAAAATGACATGCTGAGGATGAGAGCCGTCTATTGTACTCATTTTTTGCACAATTAGCCGAGTCTCACTGATGAAAATGAGATACTGAGGATGAGAGCCGTCTATTGTACTCATTTTTTGCACAATTAGCCGAGTCTCACTGATGAAAATGACATGCTGAGGATGAGAGCCGTCTATTGTACTCATTTTTTGCACAATTAGCTGACTCTCACTGATGAAAATGACATACAGAGGATGTCACATTGAACAGCCCAGCTTGTTGCTATTCAGCAACAGAGGATGTGAGTCTTCTCTCTATTGCATTCTGTGCCTCAATGTGCCTCACTGTGGCTCTGTGCCCATCCCAGCCTAAATGTGCCTTTCAATGACTCTCCATCTTTATCTGCCTTCATGTGCCTTTCTGCGCCTCACTGTGCCTCATTGCGCCACTCTGTGCCTCTTTATGTGCCTCCCTGAGCCTCTCTCTCGCTCACTGTGTATCGGCAATGCAAATTGAGAGACTGGTGAAGTGATTCAAATATGTCCGATTGAACAGCCCAGCTTGTTGCTATTCAGCAACAGAAGGTGTGACTCTTTTCTCTATTATGTTCTGTGCCTCTCTGTGTCTCACTGTGCCTCATTTTGCCTCTGTGCATCTGAAAATGTTCAAAAGATGAGAGGCAGCTATTGCGCTCATGTTTGGCACAATCAGCCAGCTATCACTGTTGAAAATGACATACTGAGGATGAGAGCCGTCTATTGTACTCATTTTTTGCACAATTAGCCGTCTCTCCCTGAACAAAATGACATACTGAGGATGAGAGCCGTCTATTGTACTCATTTTTTGCACAATTAGCCGTCTCTCCCTGAACAAAATGACATACTGAGGATGAGAGCCGACTATTGTACTCATTTTTTGCACAATTAGCTGACTCTCACTGATGAAAATGACATACAGAGGATGTCACATTGAACAGCCCAGCTTGTTGCTATTTAGCAACAGAGGATGTGAGTCTTCTCTCTATTGCATTCTGTGCCTCAATGTGCCTCACTGTGGCTCTGTGTACCCGTCCCAGCCTAAATGTGCATTTCAATGACTCTCCATCTTTCTCTGCCTTCATGTGCCTCTCTGCTCCTCACTGTGCCTCATTGCGCCACTCTGTGCCTCTTTCTGTGCCTCCCTGTGCCTCTCTCTCGCTCACTGTGTATCGGCAATGCAAATTGAGAGACTGGTGAAGTGATTCAAATATGTCCCATTGAACAGCCCAGCTTGTTGCTATTCAGCAACAGAAGGTGTGAGTCTTTTCTCTATTGTGTTCTGTGCCTCTCTGTGTCTCACTGTGCCTCATTTTGCCTCTGTGCATCTGAAAATGTTCAAAAGATGAGAGGCAGCTATTGCGCTCATGTTTGGCACAATCAGCCAGCTATCACTGTTGAAAATGACATACTGAGGATGAGAGCCGTCTATTGTACTCATTTTTTGCACAATTAGCCGAGTCTCACTGATGAAAATGACATGCTGAGGATGAGAGCCGTCTATTGTACTCATTTTTTGCACAATTAGCCGTCTCTCCCTGAACAAAATGACATACTGAGGATGAGAGCCGACTATTGTAATCATTTTTTGCACAATTAGCTGACTCTCACTGATGAAAATGACATACAGAGGATGTCACATTGAACAGCCCAGCTTGTTGCTATTCAGCAACAGAGGATGTGAGTCTTCTCTCTATTGCATTCTGTGCCTCAATGTGCCTCACTGTGGCTCTGTGTACCCGTCCCAGCCTAAATGTGCATTTCAATGACTCTCCATCTTTCTCTGCCTTCATGTGCCTCTCTGCTCCTCACTGTGCCTCATTGCGCCACTCTGTGCCTCTTTCTGTGCCTCCCTGTGCCTCTCTCTCGCTCACTGTGTATCGGCAATGCAAATTGAGAGACTGGTGAAGTGATTCAAATATGTCCCATTGAACAGCCCAGCTTGTTGCTATTCAGCAACAGAAGGTGTGACTCTTTTCTCTATTGTGTTCTGTGCCTCTCTGTGTCTCACTGTGCCTCATTTTGCCTCTGTGCATCTGAAAATGTTCAAAAGATGAGAGGCAGCTATTGCGCTCATGTTTGGCACAATCAGCCAGCTATCACTGTTGAAAATGACATACTGAGGATGAGAGCCGTCTATTGTACTCATTTTTTGCACAATTAGCCGTCTCTCTATGAACAAAATGACATACTGAGGATGAGAGCCGACTATTGTACTCATTTTTTGCACAATTAGCTGACTCTCACTGATGAAAATGACATACAGAGGATGTCACATTGAACAGCCCAGCTTGTTGCTATTCAGCAACAGAGGATGTGAGTCTTCTCTCTATTGCATTCTGTGCCTCAATGTGCCTCACTGTGGCTCTGTGCCCATCCCAGCCTAAATGTGCCTTTCAATGACTCTCCATCTTTCTCTGCCTTCATGTGCCTCTCTGCTCCTCACTGTGCCTCATTGCGCCACTCTGTGCCTCTTTCTGTGCCTCCCTGTGCCTCTCTCTCGCTCACTGTGTATCGGCAATGCAAATTGAGAGACTGGTGAAGTGATTCAAATATGTCCCATTGAACAGCCCAGCTTGTTGTTATTCAGCAACAGAAGGTGTGAGTCTTTTCTCTATTGTGTTCTGTGCCTCTCTGTGTCTCACTGTGCCTCATTTTGCCTCTGTGCATCTGAAAATATTCAAATGATGAGAGGCAGCTATTGCGCTCATGTTTGGCACAATCAGCCAGCTATCACTGTTGAAAATGACATACTGAGGATGAGAGCCGTCTATTGTACTCATTTTTTGCACAATTAGCCGTCTCTCCCTGAACAAAATGACATACTGAGGATGAGAGCCGACTATTGTAATCATTTTTTGCACAATTAGCTGACTCTCACTGATGAAAATGGCATACAGAGGATGTCACATTGAACAGCCCAGCTTGTTGCTATTCAGCAACAGAGGATGTGAGTCTTCTCTCTATTGCATTCTGTGCCTCAATGTGCCTCACTGTGGCTCTGTGCCCATCCCAGCCTAAATGTGCCTTTCAATGACTCTCCATCTTTATCTGCCTTCATGTGCCTTTCTGCGCCTCACTGTGCCTCATTGCGCCACTCTGTGCCTCTTTATGTGCCTCCCTGAGCCTCTCTCTCGCTCACTGTGTATCGGCAATGCAAATTGAGAGACTGGTGAAGTGATTCAAATATGTCCCATTGAACAGCCCAGCTTGTTGCTATTCAGCAACAGAAGGTGTGAGTCTTTTCTCTATTATGTTCTGTGCCTCTCTGTGTCTCACTGTGCCTCATTTTGCCTCTGTGCATCTGAAAATGTTCAAAAGATGAGAGGCAGCTATTGCGCTCATGTCTGGCACAATCAGCCAGCCATCACTGTTGAAAATGACGTACTGAGGATGAGAGCCGTCTATTGTACTCATTTTTTGCACAATTAGCCGTCTCTCCCTGAACAAAATGACATACTGAGGATGAGAGCCGACTATTGTACTCATTTTTTGCACAATTAGCTGACTCTCACTGATGAAAATAACATACAGAGGATGTCACATTGAACAGCCCAGCTTGTTGCTATTCAGCAACAGAGGATGTGAGTCTTCTCTCTATTGCATTCTGTGCCTCAATGTGCCTCACTGTGGCTCTGTGCCCATCCCAGCCTAAATGTGCCTTTCAATGACTCTCCATCTTTCTCTGCCTTCATGTGCCTCTCTGCTCCTCACTGTGCCTCATTGCGCCACTCTGTGCCTCTTTCTGTGCCTCCCTGTGCCTCTCTCTCGCTCACTGTGTATCGGCAATGCAAATTGAGAGACTGGTGAAGTGATTCAAATATGTCCCATTGAACAGCCCAGCTTGTTGCTATTCAGCAACAGAAGGTGTGAGTCTTTTCTCTATTGTGTTCTGTGCCTCTCTGTGTCTCACTGTGCCTCATTTTGCCTCTGTGCATCTGAAAATGTTCAAAAGATGAGAGGCAGCTATTGCGCTCATGTTTGGCACAATCAGCCAGCTATCACTGTTGAAAATGACATACTGAGGATGAGAGCCGTCTATTGTACTCATTTTTTGCACAATTAGCCGTCTCTCCCTGAACAAAATGACATACTGAGGATGAGAGCCGACTATTGTACTCATTTTTTGCACAATTAGCCGAGTCTCACTGATGAAAATGACATACAGAGGATGAGAGCCGTCTATTGTACTCATTTTTTGCACAATTAGCCGAGTCTCACTGATGAAAATGACATGCTGAGGATGAGAGCCGTCTATTGTACTCATTTTTTGCACAATTAGCCGAGTCTCACTGATGAAAATGAGATACTGAGGATGAGAGCCGTCTATTGTACTCATATTTTGCACAATTAGCCGAGTCTCACTGATGAAAATGAGATACTGAGGATGAGAGCCGTCTATTGTACTCATTTTTTGCACAATTAGCTGACTCACTGATGAAAATGACATACAGAGGATGTCACATTGAACAGCCCAGCTTGTTGCTATTCAGCAACAGAGGATGTGAGTCTTCTCTCTATTGCATTCTGTGCCTCAATGTGCCTCATTGTGGCTCTGTGCCCATCCCAGCCTAAATGTGCCTTTCAATGACTCTCCATCTTTATCTGCCTTCATGTGCCTTTCTGCGCCTCACTGTGCCTCATTGCGCCACTCTGTGCCTCTTTCTGTGCCTCCCTGAGCCTCTCTCTCGCTCACTGTGTATCGGCAATGCAAATTGAGAGACTGGTGAAGTGATTCAAATATGTCCCATTGAACGGCCCAGCTTGTTGCTATTCAGCAACAGAAGGTGTGACTCTTTTCTCTATCGTGTTCTGTGCCTCTCTGTGCCTCATTTTGCCTCTGTGCATCTGAAAATATTCAAAAGATGAGAGGCAGCTATTGCGTTCATGTTTGGCACAATCAGCCAGCTCTCTCTGTTGAAAATGACATACTGAGGATGAGAGCCGTCTATTGTACTCATTTTTTGCACAATTAGCCGGCTCTCCCTGAACAAAATGACATACTGAGGATGAGACCCGGCTATTATTTTCATTTTTGGCACAATTAGCCACCTCTCACTGAAGAAAATGACATACAGAGGATGAGACCCGGCCATTGTATTCATTTTTGGCACAATTAGCCGGCTCTAACTTTTAAATATAAGTGTCGTAATGTAATGTGTCATTTTTCACAAAATCGGAAATTTCTCAAAATTTTTCTAAGTGTCAAGGACGCTTCCAGAAAATCTTCCCCAGGCTCCTGGAAGCGTCCTCGGTACGCCTCCAGCGGCTGCCCCCGCCTGGAAGTCTGACACACGCCTGAAATTTTGAGAGTATGAAAATATGGATTTTCATCCAAAATTCGACTTTCCGCCCGTGCACCGCAAACTTCACCCACAGGTCACTGCCTTGGGGTACTTTACAACATATTGACGCCCCCCTGTGGTGGAAGTAGGGGAAATGTGTCATTTTTCACAAAATGTGGATTTTCTCAAAATGTTTCTAAGTGTCAAGGACTCTTCCAGAAAATCTTCCCCAGGCTCCTGGAAGCGTCCCCGGTACACCTCCGGCGGCTGCCCCCGCCTGGAAGTCTGACACACGCCTGAAATTTTCAAAGTATGAAAATATGCATTTTCATCCAAAAATTCAACTTTCCGCCCGTGCACCGCAAACTTCACCCGCATTTAGGTCACTGCCTTGGGGTGCTTTACAACATATTGACGCCCCCCTGGGGTGGAAGTAGGGGAAATGTGTCATTTTTCACAAAATGTGGATTTTCTCAAAATGTTTCTAAGTGTCAAGGACTCTTCCAGAAAATCTTCCCCAGGCTCCTGGAAGCGTCCTCGGTACAGCCCCAGCAGTTTCTCCCGCCTGGAAGTCTGACACACGCCTGAAATTTTTAAAGTATGAAACTATGGATTTTCATCCAAAAATTCAACTTTCCCCTCGTGCACCGCAAACTTTACCCACATTTAGGTCACTGCCCTGGGGTGCTTTACAACATATTGACGCCCCCCTGTGGTGGAAGTAGGGGAAATGTGACATTTTTCACAAAATCGAAAATTTCTCAAAATTTTTCTAAGTGTCAAGGACTCTTCCAGAAAATCTTCCCCAGGCTCCTGGAAGTGTCCCCGGTACACCTCCGGCGGCTGCCCCCGCCTGGAAGTCTGACACACGCCTGAAATTTTCAAAGTATGAAAACATGGATTTTCATCCAAAAATTCAACTTTCCCCCCGTGCACCGCAAACTTTACCCACATTTAGGTCACTGCCCTGGGGTGCTTTACAACATATTGACGCCCCTCTGTGGTGGAAGTAGGGGAAATGTGACATTTTTCACAAAATCGGAAATTTCTCAAAATTTTTCTAAGTGTCAAGGACGCTTCCAGAAAATCTTCCCCAGGCTCCTGGCAGCGTCCTCGGTACGCCTCTTAATTAGCCGGCTCTTACTGAAGAAAATGACGTACTGAGGATGAGACCCGGCCATTGTATTCATATTTGGCACAATTAGCCGGCTCCTACTGAAGAAAATGACGTACTGAGGATGAGACCCGGCCATTGTATTAATTTGTGGCACAATTAGCCGGCTCTTACTGTTAAATATGACATACTGAGGATGAGACCCGGCTATTATTTTCATTTTTGGCACAATTAGCCACCTCTCACTGAAAAAAATGACGTACTGAGGATGAGACCCGGCTATTATTTTCATTTTTGGCACAATTAGCCACCTCTCACTGAAGAAAATGACGTACTGAGGATGAGACCCGGCCATTGTATTCTTTTTTGGCACAATTAGCCGGCTCTTACTGAAGAAAATGACGTACTGAGGATGAGACCCGGCCATTGTACTCATTTTTTGCACAATTAGCCGAGTCTCACTGATGAAAATGACATACTGAGGATGAGAGCCGACTATTGTACTCATTTTTTGCACAATTAGCTGACTCTCACTGATGAAAATGACATACAGAGGATTTCACATTGAACAGCCCAGCTTGTTGCTATTCAGCAACAGAGGATGTGAGTCTTCTCTCTATTGCATTCTGTGCCTCAATGTGCCTCACTGTGGCTCTGTGCCCATCCCAGCCTAAATGTGCCTTTCAATGACTCTCCATCTTTATCTGCCTTCATGTGCCTTTCTGCGCCTCACTGTGCCTCATTGCGCCACTCTGTGCCTCTTTCTGTGCCTCCCTGAGCCTCTCTCTCGCTCACGGTGTATCGGCAATGCAAATTGAGAGACTGGTGAAGTGATTCAACTATGTCCTATTGAACAGCCCAGCTTGTTGCTATTCAGCAACAGAAGGTGTGACTCTTTTCTCTATCGTGTTCTGTGCCTCTCTGTGTCTCACTGTGCCTCATTTTGCCTCTGTGCATCTGAAAATATTCAAAAGATGAGAGGCAGCTATTGCGTTCATGTTTGGCACAATCAGCCAGCTCTCACTGTTGAAAATGACATACTGAGGATGAGAGCCGTCTATTGTACTCATTTTTTTGCACAATTAGCCGTCTCTCCCTGAACAAAATGACATACTGAGGATGAGAGCCGACTATTGTACTCATTTTTTGCACAATTAGCCGAGTCTCACTGATGAAAATGACATGCTGAGGATGAGAGCCGTCTATTGTACTCATTTTTGCACAATTAGCCGAGTCTCACTGATGAAAATGACATGCTGAGGATGAGAGCCGTCTATTGTACTCATTTTTTGCACAATTAGCCAAGTCTCACTGATGAAAATGACATGCTGAGGATGAGAGCCGTCTATTGTACTCATTTTTTGCACAATTAGCCGAGTCTCACTGATGAAAATGAGATACTGAGGATGAGAGCCGTCTATTGTACTCATTTTTTGCACAATTAGCCGAGTCTCACTGATGAAAATGAGATACTGAGGATGAGAGCCGTCTATTGTACTCATTTTTTGCACAATTAGCTGACTCTCACTGATGAAAATGACATACAGAGGATGTCACATTGAACAGCCCAGCTTGTTGCTATTCAGCAACAGAGGATGTGAGTCTTCTCTCTATTGCATTCTGTGCCTCAATGTGCCTCACTGAGGCTCTGTGCCCATCCCAGCCTAAATGTGCCTTTCAATGACTCTCCATCTTTATCTGCCTTCATGTGCCTTTCTGCGCCTCACTGTGCCGCATTGCGCCACTCTGCCTCTTTCTGTGCCTCCCTGAGCCTCTCTCTCGCTCACGGTGTATCGGCAATGCAAATTGAGAGACTGGTGAAGTGATTCAACTATGTCCCATTGAACAGCCCAGCTTGTTGCTATTCAGCAACAGAAGGTGTGACTCTTTTCTCTATCGTGTTCTGTGCCTCTCTGTGTCTCACTGTGCCTCATTTTGCCTCTGTGCATCTGAAAATATTCAAAAGATGAGAGGCAGCTATTGCGCTCATGTTTGGCACAATCAGCCAGCTCTCACTGTTGAAAATGACATACTGAGGATGAGAGCCGTCTATTGTACTCATTGTTTGCACAATTAGCCGGCTCTCCCTGAACAAAATGACATACTGAGGATGAGAGCCGACTATTGTACTTATTTTTTGCACAATTAGCCGAGTCTCACTGATGAAAATGACATACTGAGGATGAGAGTCGACTATTGTACTCATTTTTTGCACAATTAGCCGAGTCTCACTGATGAAAATGACATGCTGAGGATGAGAGCCGTCTATTGTACTCATTTTTTGCACAATTAGCCGAGTCTCACTGATGAAAATGAGATACTGAGGATGAGAGCCGTCTATTGTACTCATTTTTTGCACAATTAGCCGAGTCTCACTGATGAAAATGAGATACTGAGGATGAGAGCCGTCTATTGTACTCATTTTTTGCACAATTAGCCGAGTCTCACTGATGAAAATGACATGCTGAGGATGAGAGCCGTCTATTGTACTCATTTTTTGCACAATTAGCCGAGTCTCACTGATGAAAATGAGATACTGAGGATGAGAGCCGTCTATTGTACTCATTTTTTGCACAATTAGCTGACTCTCACTGATGAAAATGACATACAGAGGATGTCACATTCAACAGCCCAGCTTGTTGCTATTCAGCAACAGAGGATGTGAGTCTTCTCTCTATTGCATTCTGTGCCTCAATGTGCCTCATTGTGGCTCTGTGCCCATCCCAGCCTAAATGTGCCTTTCAATGACTCTCCATCTTTATCTGCCTTCATGTGCCTTTCTGCGCCTCACTGTGCCTCATTGCGCCACTCTGTGCCTCTTTCTGTGCCTCCCTGAGCCTCTCTCTCGCTCACTGTGTATCGGCAATGCAAATTGAGAGACTGGTGAAGTGATTCAAATATGTCCCATTGAACAGCCCAGCTTGTTGCTATTCAGCAACAGAAGGTGTGACTCTTTTCTCTATCGTGTTCTGTGCCTCTCTGTGTCTCACTGTGCCTCATTTTGCCTCTGTGCATCTGAAAATATTCAAAAGATGAGAGGCAGCTATTACGTTCATGTTTGGCACAATCAGCCAGCTCTCACTGTTTAAAATGACATAAGGCCCCGTCTCACATAGCGAGATCGCTAGCGAGATCGCTGCTGAGTCACAAGTTTTGTGACGCAACAGCGATCTCAGTAGCGATCTCGCTATGTGTGACACGTACCAGCGATCAGGCCCCTGCTGCGAGATCGCTGGTCGTGTCGGAATGGCCTGGACCTTTTTTTGGTCGTTGAGGTCCCGCTGACATCGCTGAATCGGTGTGTGTGACACCGATCCAGCGATGTCTTCACTGGTAACCAGGGTAAACATCGGGTTACTAAGCGCAGGGCCGCGCTTAGTAACCCGATGTTTACCCTGGTTACCAGCGTAAAAGTAAAAAAAACAAACAGTACATACTCACATGCGTCCCCCAGCGTCTGCTTCCTGACACTGACTGAGCTCCGGCCCTAACAGCAGAGCGGTGACGTCACCGCTGTGCTTTCACTTTCATTTTAGGGCCGGAGCTCAGTCAGTGTCAGGAAGCAGACGCTGGGGGACGCATGTGAGTATGTACTGTTTGTTTTTTTTACTTTTACGCTGGTAACCATGGTAAACATCGGGTTACTAAGCGCGGCCCTGCGCTTAGTAACCCGATGTTTACCCTGGTTACCCGGGTGCTGCAGGGGGACTTCGGCATCATTGAAGACAGTTTCAACGATGCCGAAGTCGTTCCCCTGATCGTTGGTCGCTGGAGAGAGCTGTCTGTGTGACAGCTCCCCAGCGACCACACAGCGACAAAACAGCGACGCTGCAGCGATCAGCATCGTTGTCTGTATCGCTGCAACGTCGCTGTGTGAGACGGGGCCCTTACTGAGGATGAGAGCCGTCTATTGTACTCATTGTTTGCACAATTAGCCGGCTCTCCCTGAACAAAATGACATACTGAGGATGAGAGCCGACTATTGTACTCATTTTTTGCCCAATTAGCCGAGTCTCACTGATGAAAATGAGATACTGAGGATGAGAGCCGTCTATTGTACTCATTTTTTGCACAATTAGCCGAGTCTCACTGATGAAAATGACATGCTGAGGATGAGAGCCGTCTATTGTACTCATTTTTTGCACAATTAGCCGAGTCTCACTGATGAAAATGACATACTGAGGATGAGAGCCGTCTATTGTACTCATTTTTTGCACAATTAGCCGAGTCTCACTGATGAAAATGACATACTGAGGATGAGAGCCGACTATTGTACTCATTTTTTGCACAATTAGCTGACTCTCACTGATGAAAATGACATACGGAGGATGTCACATTGAACAGCCCAGCTTGTTGCTATTCAGCAACAGAGGATGTGAGTCTTCTCTCTATTGCATTCTGTGCCTCAATGTGCCTCACTGTGGCTCTGTGCCCATCCCAGCCTAAATGTGCCTTTCAATGACTCTCCATCTTTATCTGCCTTCATGTGCCTTTCTGCGCCTCACTGTGCCTCATTGCGCCACTCTGTGCCTCTTTCTGTGCCTCCCTGTGCCTCTCTCTCGCTCACTGTGTATCGGCAATGCAAATTGAGAGACTGGTGAAGTGATTCAAATATGTCCCATTGAACAGCCCAGCTTGTTGCCATTCAGCAACAGAAGGTGTGACTCTTTTCTCTATTATGTTCTGTGCCTCTCTGTGTCTCACTGTGCCTCATTTTGCCTCTGTGCATCTGAAAATGTTCAAAAGATGAGAGGCAGCTATTGCGCTCATGTTTGGCACAATCAGCCAGCTATCACTGTTGAAAATGACATACTGAGGATGAGAGCCGTCTATTGTACTCATTTTTTGCACAATTAGCCGTCTCTCCCTGAACAAAATGACATACTGAGGATGAGAGCCGTCTATTGTACTCATTTTTTGCACAAATAGCCGTCTCTCCCTGAACAAAATGACATACTGAGGATGAGAGCCGACTATTGTACTCATTTTTTGCACAATTAGCTGACTCTCACTGATGAAAATGACATACAGAGGATGTCACATTGAACAGCCCAGCTTGTTGCTATTCAGCAACAGAGGATGTGAGTCTTCTCTCTATTGCATTCTGTGCCTCAATGTGCCTCACTGTGGCTCTGTGTACCCGTCCCAGCCTAAATGTGCATTTCAATGACTCTCCATCTTTCTCTGCCTTCATGTGCCTCTCTGCTCCTCACTGTGCCTCATTGCGCCACTCTGTGCCTCTTTCTGTGCCTCCCTGTGCCTCTCTCTCGCTCACTGTGTATCGGCAATGCAAATTGAGAGACTGGTGAAGTGATTCAAATATGTTCCATTGAACAGCCCAGCTTGTTGCTATTCAGCAACAGAAGGTGTGAGTCTTTTCTCTATTGTGTTCTGTGCCTCTCTGTGTCTCACTGTGCCTCATTTTGCCTCTGTGCATCTGAAAATGTTCAAAAGATGAGAGGCAGCTATTGCGCTCATGTTTGGCACAATCAGCCAGCTATCACTGTTGAAAATGACATACTGAGGATGAGAGCCGTCTATTGTACTCATTTTTTGCACAATTAGCCGTCTCTCCCTGAACAAAATGACATACTGAGGATGAGAGCCGTCTATTGTACTCATTTTTTGCACAATTAGCCGTCTCTCCCTGAACAAAATGACATACTGAGGATGAGAGCCGACTATTGTACTCATTTTTTGCACAATTAGCTGACTCTCACTGATGAAAATGACATACAGAGGATGTCACATTGAACAGCCCAGCTTGTTGCTATTCAGCAACAGAGGATGTGAGTCTTCTCTCTATTGCATTCTGTGCCTCAATGTGCCTCACTGTGGCTCTGTGCCCATCCCAGCCTAAATGTGCCTTTCAATGACTCTCCATCTTTATCTGCCTTCATGTGCCTTTCTGCGCCTCACTGTGCCTCATTGCGCCACTCTGTGCCTCTTTCTGTGCCTCCCTGTGCCTCTCTCTCGCTCACTGTGTATCGGCAATGCAAATTGAGAGACTGGTGAAGTGATTCAAATATGTCCCATTGAACAGCCCAGCTTGTTGCCATTCAGCAACAGAAGGTGTGACTCTTTTCTCTATTATGTTCTGTGCCTCTCTGTGTCTCACTGTGCCTCATTTTGCCTCTGTGCATCTGAAAATGTTCAAAAGATGAGAGGCAGCTATTGCGCTCATGTTTGGCACAATCAGCCAGCTATCACTGTTGAAAATGACATACTGAGGATGAGAGCCGTCTATTGTACTCATTTTTTGCACAATTAGCCGTCTCTCCCTGAACAAAATGACATACTGAGGATGAGAGCCGTCTATTGTACTCATTTTTTGCACAATTAGCCGTCTCTCCCTGAACAAAATGACATACTGAGGATGAGAGCCGACTATTGTACTCATTTTTTGCACAATTAGCTGACTCTCACTGATGAAAATGACATACAGAGGATGTCACATTGAACAGCCCAGCTTGTTGCTATTCAGCAACAGAGGATGTGAGTCTTCTCTCTATTGCATTCTGTGCCTCAATGTGCCTCACTGTGGCTCTGTGTACCCGTCCCAGCCTAAATGTGCATTTCAATGACTCTCCATCTTTCTCTGCCTTCATGTGCCTCTCTGCTCCTCACTGTGCCTCATTGCGCCACTCTGTGCCTCTTTCTGTGCCTCCCTGTGCCTCTCTCTCGCTCACTGTGTATCGGCAATGCAAATTGAGAGACTGGTGAAGTGATTCAAATATGTCCCATTGAACAGCCCAGCTTGTTGCTATTCAGCAACAGAAGGTGTGAGTCTTTTCTCTATTGTGTTCTGTGCCTCTCTGTGTCTCACTGTGCCTCATTTTGCCTCTGTGCATCTAAAAATGTTCAAAAGATGAGAGGCAGCTATTGCGCTCATGTTTGGCACAATCAGCCAGCTATCACTGTTGAAAATGACATACTGAGGATGAGAGCCGTCTATTGTACTCATTTTTTGCACAATTAGCCGAGTCTCACTGATGAAAATGAGATACTGAGGATGAGAGCCGTCTATTGTACTCATTTTTTGCACAATTAGCCGAGTCTCACTGATGAAAATGACATGCTGAGGATGAGAGCCGTCTATTGTACTCATTTTTTGCACAATTAGCCGTCTCTCCCTGAACAAAATGACATACTGAGGATGAGAGCCGACGATTGTAATCATTTTTTGCACAATTAGCTGACTCTCACTGATGAAAATGACATACAGAGGATGTCACATTGAACAGCCCAGCTTGTTGCTATTCAGCAACAGAAGGTGTGAGTCTTTTCTCTATTATGTTCTGTGCCTCTCTGTGTCTCACTGTGCCTCATTTTGCCTCTGTGCATCTGAAAATGTTCAAAAGATGAGAAGCAGCTATTGCGCTCATGTTTGGCACAATCAGCCAGCTATCACTGTTGAAAATGACATGCTGAGGATGAGAGCCGTCTATTGTACTCATTTTTTGCACAATTAGCCGTCTCTCCCTGAACAAAATGACATACTGAGGATGAGAGCCGACTATTGTACTCATTTTTTGCACAATTAGCCGAGTCTCACTGATGAAAATGACATACTGAGGATGAGAGCCGACTATTGTACTCATTTTTTGCACAATTAGCCGAGTCTCACTGATGAAAATAAGATACTGAGGATGAGAGCCGTCTATTGTACTCATTTTTTGCACAATTAGCCGAGTCTCACTGATGAAAATGAGATACTGAGGATGAGAGCCGTCTATTGTACTCATTTTTTGCACAATTAGCCGTCTCTCCCTGAACAAAATGACATACTGAGGATGAGAGCCGACTATTGTACTCATTTTTTGCACAATTGGCTGACTCTCACTGATGAAAATGACATACAGAGGATGTCACATTGAACAGCCCAGCTTGTTGCTATTCAGCAACAGAGGATGTGAGTCTTCTCTCTATTGCATTCTGTGCCTCAATGTGCCTCACTGTGGCTCTGTGTACCCATCCCAGCCTAAATGTGCATTTCAATGACTCTCCATCTTTCTCTGCCTTCATGTGCCTCTCTGCTCCTCACTGTGCCTCATTGCGCCACTCTGTGCCTCTTTCTGTGCCTCCCTGTGCCTCTCTCTCGCTCACTGTGTATCGGCAATGCAAATTGAGAGACTGGTGAAGTGATTCAAATATGTCCCATTGAACAGCCCAGCTTGTTGCTATTCAGCAACAGAAGGTGTGAGTCTTTTCTCTATTGTGTTCTGTGCCTCTCTGTGTCTCACTGTGCCTCATTTTGCCTCTGTGCATCTGAAAATGTTCAAAAGATGAGAGGCAGCTATTGCGCTCATGTTTGGCACAATCAGCCAACTATCACTGTTGAAAATGACATACTGAGGATGAGAGCCGTCTATTGTACTCATTTTTTGCACAATTAGCCGTCTCTCTATGAACAAAATGACATACTGAGGATGAGAGCCGACTATTGTACTCATTTTTTGCACAATTAGCTGACTCTCACTGATGAAAATGACATACAGAGGATGTCACATTGAACAGCCCAGCTTGTTGCTATTCAGCAACAGAGGATGTGAGTCTTCTCTCTATTGCATTCTGTGCCTCAATGTGCCTCACTGTGGCTCTGTGCCCATCCCAGCCTAAATGTGCCTTTCAATGACTCTCCATCTTTCTCTGCCTTCATGTGCCTCTCTGCTCCTCACTGTGCCTCATTGCGCCACTCTGTGCCTCTTTCTGTGCCTCCCTGTGCCTCTCTCTCGCTCACTGTGTATCGGCAATGCAAATTGAGAGACTGGTGAAGTGATTCAAATATGTCCCATTAAACAGCCCAGCTTGTTGCTATTCAGCAACAGAAGGTGTGAGTCTTTTCTCTATTGTGTTCTGTGCCTCTCTGTGTCTCACTGTGCCTCATTTTGCCTCTGTGCATCTGAAAATATTCAAATGATGAGTGTGCTGCCACTCTGTGACAGATTCAAATGTATTTACATTATTGTTTTTTCTGTTTTTCCCTAGTTGTTCTAAAAATGCATTCAGTTTGTATTGTGTTCTTACTTGTTATGATTTGCTGCCACCCAGTGGTCATCTTGGTGTTCAACATGTATATTTGTATATGTTAATGACCTGGGTGGAGACCTTGCTTCCCGGTCAGAACTAGTTCTTCTTCCTGTCTGCATTCTGTAATTGTGGAACATTGATGGAAGTCATACTTTCTGACCTGGCAAAGGAATTGTCTTTTTACCTAGCGGACCGTGATTTGCTTCAAGGCAAAATAAACTGCCAAGTAATCTACTCCCTGACTCCTTGTCTTGTGGATACAGAGGTACTAGAAGAATTCAGGTACGATTTGAGTAATATCTGCATGCAGTTTTCTCACACATGGCAACGTTCTCATGAGGCTGAGCATAAGACAGTCCATACGTGAGGGGCGCGTGACAGAATAGTAAAAAGACATTTCAGTATATTCAGGAAGAAAGCTTTGTGTGAAGATTCCTCAGCACTACATAGTGTGTGTGTCATAAGCTGCCGGAAGCCTCAGCAGCCCAGCACAAATCAGAGACTGTAATATGTAATACTACACCTGCCTGTGTGTGTGCCTCATCCAGCAGCCGCATGGTGCCCACAACTGTTCAGGACACAATCCGAACCCATCTGCCCTCTATTAAGTGATAATCCGATCCGATTTGTCATACAATCTGCTTATCTATGAGTGACTGTGACTTATGATCCACCATTTGTGAGAGCACATGTTGAAATCACAGCTTGCTGCCATCTACAGTTCGCGCCATCCGCCACGCGCTCAAAGAGATCTTGATTAATCATAGACTGTATTCCTTTCTTGCATCATCTAAAGCCCTGCTTTCTGCCTCAAAAAAGATTTAAAGTGACAGTACATCTTTATTGCAAAGTGAAGGAAAATGTCTGATATAAGCTCGCCTGCCGATGCAGTGACAGTGATGGACATTCCTGTGTGCACAGAAGTCACAGAGAGTGCAGATGCAGCCACAAAACCTAAAAGGGCACTCCACCCATCCACAAAGGCAGTGGAAAGTTACATGTACACAAAAAGTGAATATGAAAGCAACTTAAGTGAACTGTGGGAAAGAGTCTCCCAATGCATCTCAGCTTTCCCTCACGGTGATGATACAGCAGAATTAACAGCGTTCATTAACCGTTTATCTGCCAAGCAGGAATCTTATGAGAGGCTTCTTACCAAGTATACCACCTTTCTGAAAAGTAGTAATGTTCCAGATGCCTCACTAACCCTTGCCCAAATAGAAGAACTGAGCCAGCAGAGGCAGGGGACAGTGGAAAACACCAAGGTTAAAGCAGACCTCCGCATCGCCCATTTACAGGAGACCAGATCACACCGATCTGCTGCATCCAAGCAAACCATCAGGACAGCCAGATCATTACGGTCATGCAGAACTACTAGTTCCAGGAGGTCAGTCTTAAGTGACCAACTCATCCAAGCGCAAATAGCCGCTGCAGACTTAGAGGTGAGGAGTGCCTTCTCAAAGAAAGAAGCAGAAGCAGAGGCTGAAGCCAAACAAGCACAAGCAGAGGCCCAAGCCAAACAGGCAAAAGCAGAGGCTGAAGCCAAACAAGCACAAGCAGAGGCCCAAGCCAAACAGGCAAAAGCAGAGGCTGAAGCCAAACAAGCACAAGCAGAGGCCCAAGCCAAACAGGCAAAAGCAGATGCCCTATTGAAAATCCTCCATACAGAAAAGGAAAAGGCCGCTGCCTTCGCTAAAGTAAAAGTCCTGGAACAAGCGTTGGGCCAGTGCACTAATACAGACTGTTTTCTCCCCACAGAGGAGGTTAGCACGGCTGATCGCACTGCTGAGTACGTGCTGAACCAATTAGCCTCCATGCCTCCTACCAGCGATCTCATGCAACCGCCTAAACCGGATGTCGCACTGCCGCAGACACTGGCGCCACCTCCAATCCAATCTTTAAATGTGCCTACACACCAGCAGATCTCATCAGCAGCAGACCACAAGGTGAACACCAGCGCACCGCCACAGTTCAAGCTACAGCCACCAGTCACCACAGAGGTTAAACCGCAACTCAACCCTTATGCTATGTCATTCCACCCTGGTACAGCTCAGCCTTACACGCCAAATGACTTACCCGTCCAAGAGGGACTACAAGTTTCAGCGGCAACAAGGAACGAGAGGTCAGATCTGTCTGACTTTGCCAGGTACATGATACGCAGGGAGCTGATCAAGGTTAGCCTCTCCAAGTTTGATGACTGTCCAGAGAACTTTAGGGCCTGGAAATCAACTTTCAAGGCTGCAATCGCAGATTTAAGCCTCACCGCCAAGGAAGAACTTGATCTACTCATCAACTGGCTTGGCCCAGAGTCTACCAATCGCATCAAACCGCTAAGGTCAGTGCACATGGATAACCCAGCTCCGGGTCTCGCTGCCGCCTGGAAAAGGCTTGAGGAGTCGTATGGCAGCTCGGAGGTCATTGAGCGTGCCTTGCTCGACAGACTTAAGAACTTTCCTAGGATCCAGATGAGGGAAACTCGCAAGCTTCAGGATCTCAGCGATTTACTGACGGAACTCGAGTTTGCTAAGGCTGACCCACGCCTAACTGGACTGAGTTATCTCGACAGTGCTCTTGGTGTGAACCCCATAGTAGCGAAACTACCACATGGCATACAGGAGAGATGGACAATACAAGGCTTCAAGTACAAGGAAGATTATGGTGTGTCTTTTCCCCCTTTCTCTTACCTTTGCAGGTTTGTCCAGAATCAAGCGCGGGTGAGAAATGACCCCAGTTTCGTCTACACCGATCCTGACATGTCAATGCCACCATCTGCCGCTAAGAGGTATGACAACACCACACCAAAACGCAGAGACATTAGAAGGACTGTATCTGTCAAGAAAACTGACATCCCTTCTGCCATGCCCCCTCCTGCTACATCAGTTCTCCCTGCCCTGAGGGAAAGGGATCCCAATAGAGAGTGCCCACTCCATGGCAAGTCTCACTCTCTTCATCACTGTAGGGGGTTTAAGGCAATGCCTCTGAGAGAGCGCAGAGAGTTGTTAAAGAAACATAGAATATGTTACAGGTGCTGCGCATCTACCAACCATATTGCCAAAGACTGTACGGTAGAAGTCAAATGTGCTGAGTGCAGTAGCAATAGACATGTAACAACCATGCACCTTGCCTTAGCTCCTGGAATTGCCCAGCATACCCCTGCCTCCAGTCCTGTACCAGTCCATGGCGGGGAGGGTGAGGGGCCAGTAGCTGCTAAAGCAACAGTCTCATCCTCTTGCACTGAAGTCTGTGGGGAGGGATCCGGTCCCAAATGCTGTGCCAAAATATGCTTAGCCAGTGTTTACCCAGAGGGGAAGCCAGAGGGGGCTGTCCGCATGTACGTTATGTTAGATGAACAAAGCAACAGGTCTCTAGCAAAACCCAAGTTCTTTGACATCTTTGGTATAAAGACACCGGCCACTCCCTACACTCTCAGGACCTGTTCCGGCCTGGTAGACACCACGGGCAGAAGGGCCAGCGGGTACATGATCTCTCCAATTAAGGGCACAAAGAGCTTTCCCTTACCTGCATTGATTGAGTGCAATGATATGCCAGATGAGAGAGAGGAAATACCCACACCTGAGGCCGCTTATCATCATCCCCACTTAAGGCACCTGGCCAGTGAGATCCCTCCCATGGACATGAATGCAGAAATACTAATCCTTCTTGGGAGAGACGTCCTTAGGATGCACAAGGTGCGCCAGCAGTGCAATGGTCCCGATAATGCCCCATATGCGCAGAGACTTGATTTAGGCTGGGTAATCGTAGGAGATGTGTGCCTGGACAGGATGCATCACGCAGACTGTGTGAGTTCCTTTAAGACCTATGTTCTAAGTAATGGCCGTCCTACCTGCTTCAGACCCTGTCCCTGTCATTACCAAGTGAAAGAGGGGCCTTCTGACATAGTGCAGACACCCGATGTCATTCCCACCCCTTATGATGACAGTTTGGGGGGACAGGTTTTCCGCACAACTCACGATGACAACAAGATAGCCTCATCAGTAGAAGACGAGGAGTTTGTCAATATTATGGACAGTGGGTTTGTCAAGGACAAGACCAGTCATTGGGTCGCACCCTTACCCTTTAAACTCAACAGGGCCAAACTCCCAAGCAACCGGGAACAAGCCTTATCCAGACTCAACTCCTTACAGCGCACTTTAAGCCACAAACCTCAGATGAAGGAACACTTTGTCACCTTTATGGGTAGGATATTCAGCAACAACCATGCCGAATCAGCCCCTCCACTACAAGTCTACGAGGAGTGCTGGTACCTGCCTTTCTTTGGGGTATACCACCCACGTAAGCCAAACCAAATAAGAGTAGTGTTTGACTCTAGCGCAAAGCACCACGGTACATCCCTTAATGACGTGCTCCTTACAGGTCCCAACCTCACCAATAACCTAGTGGGGGTGCTATTGAGGTTCAGAAAAGAGCGTGTAGCCATCACTGCTGACATTGAACAAATGTTTCATTGCTTTATTGTGCAAGAGGATCATAGGAACTTCCTCAGGTTTCTGTGGCATCGTGACAATGACACCAGTAAGGAGGTAATCGAGTACCGTATGAGAGTACATGTGTTTGGTAACAGCCCTTCACCTGCCGTAGCTACCTATGGGTTGCGCAGGACTGCATCTGAAGGAGGGGCAGAATACGGGGCAGATGCTCAGCGCTTTGTGGAGAGAGACTTTTATGTTGATGATGCACTGAAGTCCCTGCCCACTGAAGGGGAAGCCATTGATCTGTTGAAAAGAACCCAGAGTATGCTGTCCAAGGCTTGTTTAAGACTGCACAAAATTGCCTCCAATAGCGCAGAGGTCATGAAAGCCTTTCAACCTAGTGACCATGCTCCAGGTTTTAAAGACTTAAACCTAGGGTCAGATTTGCCACCTGTGCAGATGAGCCTAGGCCTGAAATGGGACTTGTCAACAGACTCCTTTGGGTTTCAGGTCAGCTGTGCCAACAAGTCATTTACAAAAAGAGGTGTCCTTTCAGTAGTCAATAGCCTCTATGATCCCATGGGATTTGTTGCCCCCATCACCATTCGGGGTAAATTCCTATTAAGGCAGCTTTCAGAGACTGTGAAAGATTGGGATGAACCGCTGCCTGACAGTAAGCTTAAAAAATGGGAATCCTGGAAGCAGTCCCTTCAAGCCTTAGAAGGGGTTAATGTGTTAAGACGCTATGTACCAATACCTCTTGCCTCAAGTAAAAGAACTGAGATACATGTGTTTTCTGACGCATCCACTGAGGCTATTGCAGCAGTTGCTTATCTAAGGATTACAGATTCCTCAGACAAAAACCATGTTGGGTTCCTGTTCGGCAAGGCGAAGCTAGCCCCCAAACCCGATCATACAATTCCTAGACTTGAACTTTGTGGGGCAGTGCTGGCCGTGGAGATGGCAGACTTTGTGCAGCAGGAGCTAGATGTCAATGTGGACAATGTTAAGTTTTATACGGACAGCAAGGTCGTCCTTGGTTACATTTACAATCAAACCAAGCGCTTCTATGTGTATGTACATAACCGTGTGACAAGAATCAGGAAATATTCTAAGCCTGAACATTGGAGCTACGTTTCGTCTGAACTTAATCCTGCTGATCTCGCTACCAGGGCAATATCTGCCAGTGCCCTAGTGAAATCTGCCTGGTTAACAGGCCCATCATTCTTGCTGGACAAGGAGGAAGAGTCAACTCAGGACAACTTCTTCAGTCTCCAGAATCCCAACAGCGATCCTGAGATCCATCAGGAAGTCAAGACTTATAAAACCAGAGCAGGACAGGACCGCCAGCACTTTGAATGTTTCTCGAGCTGGACGAAGCTTGTACGAGCTATTGCAAGGTTAGTCCATATTGCAAAATGTTTTTGTAAGAAAAACGCTGATACTATCTGTCAGGGGTGGCATGCGTGTAAGGAGTCATTAGATGCGCAGGACATTGCCAGAAGTGAACAAACAGTTATACGCATTGTGCAAGGAGACGCTTTTAAAGTAGAACTGGAATGTTTGCTAAAAGGTCAGAGTGTGCCCCAGACCAGCCCTATTGCCAAGCTAAACCCTGTTATTGACAGTCTGGGTATGTTAAGAGTCGGCGGGCGCTTGAACAAGTCCACCCTTACAGAGTCAGAGAGAAACCCTCTCATTGTTCCCAAAAATCACCATGTTACTACCCTGTTAATCCAGCACCACCATAAATTGATTATGCATCAAGGCAGACATTTCACTGAAGGAGCAATAAGATCCGCAGGTTACTGGGTAGTGGGAGCTAAGAGACTCATTTCTTCTTTACTTCGCAAGTGTGTTCAGTGTCTTAAAACAAGAGGGAAGTTGGAGCAACAGCAAATGGCAGACCTGCCAGCAGAAAGGTGCAGTTCAGAGCCGCCATTTACCTACGTGGGTCTGGATGTTTTCAGGCCATGGTCAGTCACAGCGCGTAAAACTAGAGGAGGCCTAGCAAACAGCAAGCGATGGGCAGTGATGTTTACCTGCATGAGTGTGCGTGCGGTACATATAGAAGTAATTGAATCGATGGACACTTCCAGCTTCATTAATGCGTTAAGACGGTTTCTAGCAATAAGAGGACCAGTGAAACAATTGAGGTCTGACCGTGGTACAAACTTTGTTGGAGCATGCAGGGAGTTACAATTAGATCCTGCATCAGTTCAAAACTGGTTGACAGAAAACAACTGCAGCTGGGCCTTCAACCCTCCTCATTCCTCACATATGGGTGGGTCTTGGGAAAGGATGATTGGCATAACCCGCAGGATTTTGGACTCTATGCTTATGGATTCAAATACTGTGAGGCTGACTCACGAGGTGCTGACCACCCTCTTAGCAGAAGTAGCTGCCATCATTAATTCCAGACCTCTTGTACCAGTTTCTACAGACCCAGAATCTCCAACTATATTAACCCCAGCCATCCTGTTAACACAAAAGTTAGGAGGCATACCCAGCCCTCCTGTTGACCCATCAGACAATATATATAAGAGCCAATGGAAGCGTGTGCAACATCTAGCCAACTATTTCTGGAACAGATGGAAAAGGGAGTATCTTGTTCTGCTACAGGAACGAAGAAAGTGGCAAAATAAAAGTCCAAATTTACAAGAAGGGGACATTGTCTTAGTAAAAGACCAGGACCTTACTCGTCCTTACTGGCCTATGGGACGGATTGATAAGCTTATTCCCAGTGATGACGGCAGCATTAGGAAAGTAGAAGTTATACTCATTAAGGATGGTGAACCGAAATCATTTTTGAGGCCCATTCACCAAGTGATTTTGCTTTTGCCTACTGAAGAATAGTCCCTTGTTAACTTTATCAGTTTACGGCGGGAGTTATCCTGTGGTCGCTGTGAATTCTTGAATTTGCAACCCTGTGGATTACAGTTACCCTGTGGATTACAGTTACCCTGTGGATTACAGTTACACTGTGGATTACAGTTACCCTGTGGATTACAGTTACACTGTGGATTACAGTTACCCTGTGGATTACAGTTACCCTGTGGATTACAGTTACACTGTGGATTACAGTTACACTTTGGATTACAGTTTGCTGTTCTTTTTCCTCGAGGCCTTGGCCTGTAGGCAGCCTTCCACCTTCATTACAATTTGTTCCTGTTTTACATTTTTGCTTTTTTTTTTATGAACAAAGACTACAACTGTTCTTTTTGCATATTGTGTCTATTAAAAGTGCAATTATTAATGCTTTTCCCTTGCAGCTATTCCATGGACTTTGGGCATTTTCCAATGCAGTTAATAAAGGAGTAAAATCCCTTGGATTTTAGGCGAGGAGTGTGCTGCCACTCTGTGACAGATTCAAATGTATTTACATTATTGTTTTTTCTGTTTTTCCCTAGTTGTTCTAAAAATGCATTCAGTTTGTATTGTGTTCTTACTTGTTATGATTTGCTGCCACCCAGTGGTCATCTTGGTGTTCAACATGTATATTTGTATATGTTAATGACCTGGGTGGAGACCTTGCTTCCCGGTCAGAACTAGTTCTTCTTCCTGTCTGCATTCTGTAATTGTGGAACATTGATGGAAGTCATACTTTCTGACCTGGCAAAGGAATTGTCTTTTTACCTAGCGGACCGTGATTTGCTTCAAGGCAAAATAAACTGCCAAGTAATCTACTCCCTGACTCCTTGTCTTGTGGATACAGAGGTACTAGAAGAATTCAGGTACGATTTGAGTAATATCTGCATGCAGTTTTCTCACACATGGCAACGTTCTCATGAGGCTGAGCATAAGACAGTCCATACGTGAGGGGCGCGTGACAGAATAATGAGAGGCAGCTATTGCGCTCATGTTTGGCACAATCAGCCAGCTATCACTGTTGAAAATGACATACTGAGGATGAGAGCCGTCTATTGTACTCATTTTTTGCACAATTAGCCGTCTCTCCCTGAACAAAATGACATACTGAGGATGAGAGCCGACTATTGTAATCATTTTTTGCACAATTAGCTGACTCTCACTGATGAAAATGGCATACAGAGGATGTCACATTGAACAGCCCAGCTTGTTGCTATTCAGCAACAGAGGATGTGAGTCTTCTCTCTATTGCATTCTGTGCCTCAATGTGCCTCACTGTGGCTCTGTGCCCATCCCAGCCTAAATGTGCCTTTCAATGACTCTCCATCTTTATCTGCCTTCATGTGCCTTTCTGCACCTCACTGTGCCTCATTGCGCCACTCTGTGCCTCTTTATGTGCCTCCCTGAGCCTCTCTCTCGCTCACTGTGTATCGGCAATGCAAATTGAGAGACTGGTGAAGTGATTCAAATATGTCCCATTGAACAGCCCAGCTTGTTGCTATTCAGCAACAGAAGGTGTGAGTCTTTTCTCTATTATGTTCTGTGCCTCTCTGTGTCTCACTGTGCCTCATTTTGCCTCTGTGCATCTGAAAATGTTCAAAAGATGAGAGGCAGCTATTGCGCTCATGTTTGGCACAATCAGCCAGCCATCACTGTTGAAAATGACGTACTGAGGATGAGAGCCGTCTATTGTACTCATTTTTTGCACAACTAGCCGTCTCTCCCTGAACAAAATGACATACTGAGGATGAGAGCCGACTATTGTACTCATTTTTTGCACAATTAGCTGACTCTCACTGATGAAAATAACATACAGAGGATGTCACATTGAACAGCCCAGCTTGTTGCTATTCAGCAACATATGATGTGAGTCTTCTCTCTATTGCATTCTGTGCCTCAATGTGCCTCACTGTGGCTCTGTGCCCATCCCAGCCTAAATGTGCCTTTCAATGACTCTCCATCTTTCTCTGCCTTCATGTGCCTCTCTGCTCCTCACTGTGCCTCATTGCGCCACTCTGTGCCTCTTTCTGTGCCTCCCTGTGCCTCTCTCTCGCTCACTGTGTATCGGCAATGCAAATTGAGAGACTGGTGAAGTGATTCAAATATGTCCGATTGAACAGCCCAGCTTGTTGCTATTCAGCAACAGAAGGTGTGAGTCTTTTCTCTATTGTGTTCTGTGCCTCTCTGTGTCTCACTGTGCCTCATTTTGCCTCTGTGCATCTGAAAATGTTCAAAAGATGAGAGGCAGCTATTGCGCTCATGTTTGGCACAATCAGCCAGCTATCACTGTTGAAAATGACATACTGAGGATGAGAGCCGTCTATTGTACTCATTTTTTGCACAATTAGCCGTCTCTCCCTGAACAAAATGACATACTGAGGATGAGAGCCGACTATTGTACTCATTTTTTGCACAATTAGCCGAGTCTCACTGATGAAAATGACATACAGAGGATGAGAACCGTCTATTGTACTCATTTTTTGCACAATTAGCCGAGTCTCACTGATGAAAATGACATGCTGAGGATGAGAGCCGTCTATTGTACTCATTTTTTGCACAATTAGCCGAGTCTCACTGATGAAAATGAGATACTGAGGATGAGAGCCGTCTATTGTACTCATTTTTTGCACAATTAGCCGAGTCTCACTGATGAAAATGAGATACTGAGGATGAGAGCCGTCTATTGTACTCATTTTTTGCACAATTAGCTGACTCACTGATGAAAATGACATACAGAGGATGTCACATTGAACAGCCCAGCTTGTTGCTATTCAGCAACAGAGGATGTGAGTCTTCTCTCTATTGCATTCTGTGCCTCAATGTGCCTCATTGTGGCTCTGTGCCCATCCCAGCCTAAATGTGCCTTTCAATGACTCTCCATCTTTATCTGCCTTCATGTGCCTTTCTGCGCCTCACTGTGCCTCATTGCGCCACTCTGTGCCTCTTTCTGTGCCTCCCTGAGCCTCTCTCTCGCTCACTGTGTATCGGCAATGCAAATTGAGAGACTGGTGAAGTGATTCAAATATGTCCCATTGAACAGCCCAGCTTGTTGCTATTCAGCAACAGAAGGTGTGAGTCTTTTCTCTATTGTGTTCTGTGCCTCTCTGTGTCTCACTGTGCCTCATTTTGCCTCTGTGCATCTGAAAATGTTCAAAAGATGAGAGGCAGCTATTGCGCTCATGTTTGGCACAATCAGCCAGCTATCACTGTTGAAAATGACATACTGAGGATGAGAGCCGTCTATTGTACTCATTTTTTGCACAATTAGCCGTCTCTCTATGAACAAAATGACATACTGAGGATGAGAGCCGACTATTGTACTCATTTTTTGCACAATTAGCTGACTCTCACTGATGAAAATGACATACAGAGGATGTCACATTGAACAGCCCAGCTTGTTGCTATTCAGCAACAGAGGATGTGAGTCTTCTCTCTATTGCATTCTGTGCCTCAATGTGCCTCACTGTGGCTCTGTGCCCATCCCAGCCTAAATGTGCCTTTCAATGACTCTCCATCTTTCTCTGCCTTCATGTGCCTCTCTGCTCCTCACTGTGCCTCATTGCGCCACTCTGTGCCTCTTTCTGTGCCTCCCTGTGCCTCTCTCTCGCTCACTGTGTATCGGCAATGCAAATTGAGAGACTGGTGAAGTGATTCAAATATGTCCCATTAAACAGCCCAGCTTGTTGCTATTCAGCAACAGAAGGTGTGAGTCTTTTCTCTATTGTGTTCTGTGCCTCTCTGTGTCTCACTGTGCCTCATTTTGCCTCTGTGCATCTGAAAATATTCAAATGATGAGAGGCAGCTATTGCGCTCATGTTTGGCACAATCAGCCAGCTATCACTGTTGAAAATGACATACTGAGGATGAGAGCCGTCTATTGTACTCATTTTTTGCACAATTAGCCGTCTCTCCCTGAACAAAATGACATACTGAGGATGAGAGCCGACTATTGTAATATTTTTTTGCACAATTAGCTGACTCTCACTGATGAAAATGGCATACAGAGGATGTCACATTGAACAGCCCAGCTTGTTGCTATTCAGCAACAGAGGATGTGAGTCTTCTCTCTATTGCATTCTGTGCCTCAATGTGCCTCACTGTGGCTCTGTGCCCATCCCAGCCTAAATGTGCCTTTCAATGACTCTCCATCTTTCTCTGCCTTCATGTGCCTCTCTGCTCCTCACTGTGCCTCATTGCGCCACTCTGTGCCTCTTTCTGTGCCTCCCTGTGCCTCTCTCTCGCTCACTGTGTATCGGCAATGCAAATTGAGAGACTGGTGAAGTGATTCAAATATGTCCCATTAAACAGCCCAGCTTGTTGCTATTCAGCAACAGAAGGTGTGAGTCTTTTCTCTATTGTGTTCTGTGCCTCTCTGTGTCTCACTGTGCCTCATTTTGCCTCTGTGCATCTGAAAATATTCAAATGATGAGAGGCAGCTATTGCGCTCATGTTTGGCACAATCAGCCAGCTATCACTGTTGAAAATGACATACTGAGGATGAGAGCCGTCTATTGTACTCATTTTTTGCACAATTAGCCGTCTCTCCCTGAACAAAATGACATACTGAGGATGAGAGCCGACTATTGTAATCATTTTTTGCACAATTAGCTGACTCTCACTGATGAAAATGGCATACAGAGGATGTCACATTGAACAGCCCAGCTTGTTGCTATTCAGCAACAGAGGATGTGAGTCTTCTCTCTATTGCATTCTGTGCCTCAATGTGCCTCACTGTGGCTCTGTGCCCATCCCAGCCTAAATGTGCCTTTCAATGACTCTCCATCTTTATCTGCCTTCATGTGCCTTTCTGCACCTCACTGTGCCTCATTGCGCCACTCTGTGCCTCTTTATGTGCCTCCCTGAGCCTCTCTCTCGCTCACTGTGTATCGGCAATGCAAATTGAGAGACTGGTGAAGTGATTCAAATATGTCCCATTGAACAGCCCAGCTTGTTGCTATTCAGCAACAGAAGGTGTGAGTCTTTTCTCTATTATGTTCTGTGCCTCTCTGTGTCTCACTGTGCCTCATTTTGCCTCTGTGCATCTGAAAATGTTCAAAAGATGAGAGGCAGCTATTGCGCTCATGTTTGGCACAATCAGCCAGCCATCACTGTTGAAAATGACGTACTGAGGATGAGAGCCGTCTATTGTACTCATTTTTTGCACAACTAGCCGTCTCTCCCTGAACAAAATGACATACTGAGGATGAGAGCCGACTATTGTACTCATTTTTTGCACAATTAGCTGACTCTCACTGATGAAAATAACATACAGAGGATGTCACATTGAACAGCCCAGCTTGTTGCTATTCAGCAACATATGATGTGAGTCTTCTCTCTATTGCATTCTGTGCCTCAATGTGCCTCACTGTGGCTCTGTGCCCATCCCAGCCTAAATGTGCCTTTCAATGACTCTCCATCTTTCTCTGCCTTCATGTGCCTCTCTGCTCCTCACTGTGCCTCATTGCGCCACTCTGTGCCTCTTTCTGTGCCTCCCTGTGCCTCTCTCTCGCTCACTGTGTATCGGCAATGCAAATTGAGAGACTGGTGAAGTGATTCAAATATGTCCCATTGAACAGCCCAGCTTGTTGCTATTCAGCAACAGAAGGTGTGAGTCTTTTCTCTATTGTGTTCTGTGCCTCTCTGTGTCTCACTGTGCCTCATTTTGCCTCTGTGCATCTGAAAATGTTCAAAAGATGAGAGGCAGCTATTGCGCTCATGTTTGGCACAATCAGCCAGCTATCACTGTTGAAAATGACATACTGAGGATGAGAGCCGTCTATTGTACTCATTTTTTGCACAATTAGCCGTCTCTCCCTGAACAAAATGACATACTGAGGATGAGAGCCGACTATTGTACTCATTTTTTGCACAATTAGCCGAGTCTCACTGATGAAAATGACATACAGAGGATGAGAGCCGTCTATTGTACTCATTTTTTGCACAATTAGCCGAGTCTCACTGATGAAAATGACATGCTGAGGATGAGAGCCGTCTATTGTACTCATTTTTTGCACAATTAGCCGAGTCTCACTGATGAAAATGAGATACTGAGGATGAGAGCCGTCTATTGTACTCATTTTTTGCACAATTAGCCGAGTCTCACTGATGAAAATGAGATACTGAGGATGAGAGCCGTCTATTGTACTCATTTTTTGCACAATTAGCTGACTCACTGATGAAAATGACATACAGAGGATGTCACATTGAACAGCCCAGCTTGTTGCTATTCAGCAACAGAGGATGTGAGTCTTCTCTCTATTGCATTCTGTGCCTCAATGTGCCTCATTGTGGCTCTGTGCCCATCCCAGCCTAAATGTGCCTTTCAATGACTCTCCATCTTTATCTGCCTTCATGTGCCTTTCTGCGCCTCACTGTGCCTCATTGCGCCACTCTGTGCCTCTTTCTGTGCCTCCCTGAGCCTCTCTCTCGCTCACTGTGTATCGGCAATGCAAATTGAGAGACTGGTGAAGTGATTCAAATATGTCCCATTGAACAGCCCAGCTTGTTGCTATTCAGCAACAGAAGGTGTGAGTCTTTTCTCTATTGTGTTCTGTGCCTCTCTGTGTCTCACTGTGCCTCATTTTGCCTCTGTGCATCTGAAAATATTCAAAAGATGAGAGGCAGCTATTGCGTTCATGTTTGGCACAATCAGCCAGCTCTCTCTGTTGAAAATGACATACTGAGGATGAGAGCCGTCTATTGTACTCATTTTTTGCACAATTAGCCGGCTCTCCCTGAACAAAATGACATACTGAGGATGAGACCCGGCTATTATTTTCATTTTTGGCACAATTAGCCACCTCTCACTGAAGAAAATGACGTACAGAGGATGAGACCCGGCCATTGTATTCATTTTTGGCACAATTAGCCGGCTCTAACTTTTAAATATAAGTGTCGTAATGTAATGTGTCATTTTTCACAAAATCGGAAATTTCTCAAAATTTTTCTAAGTGTCAAGGACGCTTCCAGAAAATCTTCCCCAGGCTCCTGGAAGCGTCCTCGGTATGCCTCCAGCGGCTGCGCCCGCCTGGAAGTCTGACACACGCCTGAAATTTTGAGAGTATGAAAATATGGATTTTCATCCAAAATTCGACTTTCCGCCCGTGCACCGCAAACTTCACCCACAGGTCACTGCCTTGGGGTACTTTACAACATATTGACGCCCCCCTGTGGTGGAAGTAGGGGAAATGTGTCATTTTTCACAAAATGTGGATTTTCTCAAAATGTTTCTAAGTGTCAAGGACTCTTCCAGAAAATCTTCCCCAGGCTCCTGGAAGCGTCCCCGGTACACCTCCGGCGGCTGCCGCCGCCTGGAAGTCTGACACACGCCTGAAATTTTCAAAGTATGAAAATATGCATTTTCATCCAAAAATTCAACTTTCCGCCCGTGCACCGCAAACTTCACCCGCATTTAGGTCACTGCCTTGGGGTGCTTTACAACATATTGACGCCCCCCTGGGGTGGAAGTAGGGGAAATGTGTCATTTTTCACAAAATGTGGATTTTCTCAAAATGTTTCTAAGTGTCAAGGACTCTTCCAGAAAATCTTCCCCAGGCTCCTGGAAGCGTCCCCGGTACACCTCCGGCGGCTGCCCCCGCCTGGAAGTCTGACACACGCCTGAAATTTTTAAAGTATGAAAATATGGATTTTCATCCAAAAATTCAACTTTCCCCCCGTGCACCGCAAACTTTACCCACATTTAGGTCACTGCCCTGGGGTGCTTTACAACATATTGACGCCCCCCTGTGGTGGAAGTAGGGGAAATGTGACATTTTTCACAAAATCGAAAATTTCTCAAAATTTTTCTAAGTGTCAAGGACTCTTCCAGAAAATCTTCCCCAGGCTCCTGGAAGTGTCCCCGGTACACCTCCGGCGGCTGCCCCTGCCTGGAAGTCTGACACACGCCTGAAATTTTCAAAGTATGAAAATATGGATTTTCATCCAAAAATTCAACTTTCCCCCCATGCACCGCAAACTTTACCCACATTTAGGTCACTGCCCTGGGGTGCTTTACAACATATTGACGCCCCTCTGTGGTGGAAGTAGGGGAAATGTGACATTTTTCACAAAATCGGAAATTTCTCAAACTTTTTCTAAGTGTCAAGGACGCTTCCAGAAAATCTTCCCCAGGCTCCTGGCAGCGTCCTCGGTACGCCTCTTAATTAGCCGGCTCTTACTGAAGAAAATGACGTACTGAGGATGAGACCCGGCCATTGTATTCATTTTTGGCACAATTAGCCGGCTCCTACTGAAGAAAATGACGTACTGAGGATGAGACCCGGCCATTGTATTAATTTTTGGCACAATTAGCCACCTCTCACTGAAGAAAATTATGTACTGAGGATGAGACCCTGCCATTGTATTCATTTTTGGCACAATTAGCCGGCTCTTACTGTTAAATATGACATACTGAGGATGAGACCCGGCTATTATTTTCATTTTTGGCACAATTAGCCACCTCTCACTGAAGAAAATGACGTACTGAGGATGAGACCCGGCCATTGTATTCATTTGTGGCACAATTAGCCGGCTCTTACTGTTAAATATGACATACTGAGGATGAGACCCGGCTATTATTTTCATTTTTGGCACAATTAGCCACCTCTCACTGAAAAAATGACGTACTGAGGATGAGACCCGGCTATTATTTTCATTTTTGGCACAATTAGCCACCTCTCACTGAAAAAAATGACGTACTGAGGATGAGACCTGGCTATTATTTTCATTTTTGGCACAATTAGCCACCTCTCACTGAAGAAAATGACGTACTGAGGATGAGACCCGGCCATTGTATTCTTTTTTGTCACAATTAGCCGGCTCTTACTGAAGAAAATGACGTACTGAGGATGAGACCCGGCCATTGTACTCATTTTTTGCACAATTAGCCGAGTCTCACTGATGAAAATGACATACTGAGGATGAGAGCCGACTATTGTACTCATTTTTTGCACAATTAGCTGACACTCACTGATGAAAATGACATACAGAGGATTTCACATTGAACAGCCCAGCTTGTTGCTATTCAGCAACAGAGGATGTGAGTCTTCTCTCTATTGCATTCTGTGCCTCAATGTGCCTCACTGTGGCTCTGTGCCCATCCCAGCCTAAATGTGCCTTTCAATGACTCTCCATCTTTATCTGCCTTCATGTGCCTTTCTGCGCCTCACTGTGCCTCATTGCGCCACTCTGTGCCTCTTTCTGTGCCTCCCTGAGCCTCTCTCTCGCTCACTGTGTATCGGCAATGCAAATTGAGAGACTGGTGAAGTGATTCAACTATGTCCTATTGAACAGCCCAGCTTGTTGCTATTCAGCAACAGAAGGTGTGACTCTTTTCTCTATCGTGTTCTGTGCCTCTCTGTGTCTCACTGTGCCTCATTTTGCCTCTGTGCATCTGAAAATATTCAAAAGATGAGAGGCAGCTATTGCGTTCATGTTTGGCACAATCAGCCAGCTCTCACTGTTGAAAATGACATACTGAGGATGAGAGCCGTCTATTGTACTCATTTTTTTGCACAATTAGCCGGCTCTCCCTGAACAAAATGACATACTGAGGATGAGAGCCGACTATTGTACTCATTTTTTGCACAATTAGCCGAGTCTCACTGATGAAAATGACATGCTGAGGATGAGAGCCGTCTATCGTACTCATTTTTGCACAATTAGCCGAGTCTCACTGATGAAAATGACATGCTGAGGATGAGAGCCGTCTATTGTCCTCATTTTTTGCACAATTAGCCAAGTCTCACTGATGAAAATGACATGCTGAGGATGAGAGCCGTCTATTGTACTCATTTTTTGCACAATTAGCCGAGTCTCACTGATGAAAATGAGATACTGAGGATGAGAGCCGTCTATTGTACTCATTTTTTGCACAATTAGCCGAGTCTCACTGATGAAAATGAGATACTGAGGATGAAAGCCGTCTATTGTACTCATTTTTTGCACAATTAGCTGACTCTCACTGATGAAAATGACATACAGAGGATGTCACATTGAACAGCCCAGCTTGTTGCTATTCAGCAACAGAGGATGTGAGTCTTCTCTCTATTGCATTCTGTGCCTCAATGTGCCTCACTGTGGCTCTGTGCCCATCCCAGCCTAAATGTGCCTTTCAATGACTCTCCATCTTTATCTGCCTTCATGTGCCTTTCTGCGCCTCACTGTGCCGCATTGCGCCACTCTGTGCCTCTTTCTGTGCCTCCCTGAGCCTCTCTCTCGCTCACGGTGTATCGGCAATGCAAATTGAGAGACTGGTGAAGTGATTCAACTATGTCCCATTGAACAGCCCAGCTTGTTGCTATTCAGCAACAGAAGGTGTGACTCTTTTCTCTATCGTGTTCTGTGCCTCTCTGTGTCTCACTGTGCCTCATTTTGCCTCTGTGCATCTGAAAATATTCAAAAGATGAGAGGCAGCTATTGCGCTCATGTTTGGCACAATCAGCCAGCTCTCACTGTTGAAAATGACATACTGAGGATGAGAGCCGTCTATTGTACTCATTGTTTGCACAATTAGCCGGCTCTCCCTGAACAAAATGACATACTGAGGATGAGAGCCGACTATTGTACTTATTTTTTGCACAACTAGCCGAGTCTCACTGATGAAAATGACATACTGAGGATGAGAGTCGACTATTGTACTCATTTTTTGCATAATTAGCCGAGCCTCACTGATGAAAATGACATGCTGAGGACGAGAGCCGTCTATTGTACTCATTTTTTGCTCAATTAGCCGAGTCTCACTGATGAAAATGAGATACTGAGGATGAGAGCCGTCTATTGTACTCATTTTTTGCACAATTAGCCGAGTCTCACTGATGAAAATGAGATACTGAGGATGAGAGCCGTCTATTGTACTCATTTTTTGCACAATTAGCCGAGTCTCACTGATGAAAATGACATGCTGAGGATGAGAGCCGTCTATTGTACTCATTTTTTGCACAATTAGCCGAGTCTCACTGATGAAAATGAGATACTGAGGATGAGAGCCGTCTATTGTACTCATTTTTTGCACAATTAGCTGACTCTCACTGATGAAAATGACATACAGAGGATGTCACATTCAACAGCCCAGCTTGTTGCTATTCAGCAACAGAGGATGTGAGTCTTCTCTCTATTGCATTCTGTGCCTCAATGTGCCTCATTGTGGCTCTGTGCCCATCCCAGCCTAAATGTGCCTTTCAATGACTCTCCATCTTTATCTGCCTTCATGTGCCTTTCTGCGCCTCACTGTGCCTCATTGCGCCACTCTGTGCCTCTTTCTGTGCCTCCCTGAGCCTCTCTCTCGCTCACTGTGTATCGGCAATGCAAATTGAGAGACTGGTGAAGTGATTCAAATATGTCCCATTGAACAGCCCAGCTTGTTGCTATTCAGCAACAGAAGGTGTGACTCTTTTCTCTATCGTGTTCTGTGCCTCTCTGTGTCTCACTGTGCCTCATTTTGCCTCTGTGCATCTGAAAATATTCAAAAGATGAGAGGCAGCTATTACGTTCATGTTTGGCACAATCAGCCAGCTCTCACTGTTTAAAATGACATAAGGCCCCGTCTCACATAGCGAGATCGCTAGCGAGATCGCTGCTGAGTCACAAGTTTTGTGACGCAACAGCGATCTCAGTAGCGATCTCGCTATGTGTGACACGTACCAGCGATCAGGCTCCTGCTGCGAGATCGCTGGTCGTGTCGGAATGGCCTGGACCTTTTTTTGGTCGTTGAGGTCCCGCTGACATCGCTGAATCGGTGTGTGTGACACCGATCCAGCGATGTCTTCACTGGTAACCAGGGTAAACATCGGGTTACTAAGCGCAGGGCCGCGCTTAGTAACCCGATGTTTACCCTGGTTACCAGCGTAAAAGTAAAAAAAACAAACAGTACATACTCACATGCGTCCCCCAGCGTCTGCTTCCTGACACTGACTGAGCTCCGGCCCTAACAGCAGAGCGGTGACGTCACCGCTGTGCTTTCACTTTCATTTTAGGGCCGGAGCTCAGTCAGTGTCAGGAAGCAGATGCTGGGGGACGCATGTGAGTATGTACTGTTTGTTTTTTTTACTTTTACGCTGGTAACCAGGGTAAACATCGGGTTACTAAGCGCGGCCCTGCGCTTAGTAACCCGATGTTTACCCTGGTTACCCGGGTGCTGCAGGGGGACTTCGGCATCGTTGAAGACAGTTTCAACAATGCCGAAGTCGTTCCCCTGATCGTTGGTCGCTGGAGAGAGCTGTCTGTGTGACAGCTCCCCAGCGACCACACAGCGACAAAACAGCGACGCTGCAGCGATCAGCATCGTTGTCTGTATCGCTGCAGCGTCGCTGTGTGAGACGGGGCCCTTACTGAGGATGAGAGCCGTCTATTGTACTCATTGTTTGCACAATTAGCCGGCTCTCCCTGAACAAAATGACATACTGAGGATGAGAGCCGACTATTGTACTCATTTTTTGCACAATTGGCTGACTCTCACTGATGAAAATGACATACAGAGGATGTCACATTGAACAGCCCAGCTTGTTGCTATTCAGCAACAGAGGATGTGAGTCTTCTCTCTATTGCATTCTGTGCCTCAATGTGCCTCACTGTGGCTCTGTGCCCATCCCAGCCTAAATGTGCCTTTCAATGACTCTCCATCTTTCTCTGCCTTCATGTGCCTTTCTGCGCCTCACTGTGCCTCATTGCGCCACTCTGTGCCTCTTTCTGTGCCTCCCTGAGCCTCTCTCTCGCTCACTGTGTATCGGCAATGCAAATTGAGAGACTGGTGAAGTGATTCAAATATGTCCCATTGAACAGCCCAGCTTGTTGCTATTCAGCAACAGAAGGTGTGACTCTTTTCTCTATTGTGTTCTGTGCCTCTCTGTGTCTCACTGTGCCTCATTTTGCCTCTGTGCATCTGAAAATGTTCAAAAGATGAGAGGCAGCTATTGCGCTCATGTTTGGCACAATCAGCCAGCTCTCACTGTTTAAAATGACATACTGAGGATGAGAGCCGTCTATTGTACTCATTGTTTGCACAATTAGCCGGCTCTCCCTGAACAAAATGACATACTGAGGATGAGAGCCGACTATTGTACTCATTTTTTGCACAATTGGCTGACTCTCACTGATGAAAATGACATACAGAGGATGTCACATTGAACAGCCCAGCTTGTTGCTATTCAGCAACAGAGGATGTGAGTCTTCTCTCTATTGCATTCTGTGCCTCAATGTGCCTCACTGTGGCTCTGTGCCCATCCCAGCCTAAATGTGCCTTTCAATGACTCTCCATCTTTATCTGCCTTCATGTGCCTTTCTGCGCCTCACTGTGCCTCATTGCGCCACTCTGTGCCTCTTTCTGTGCCTCCCTGAGCCTCTCTCTCGCTCACTGTGTATCGGCAATGCAAATTGAGAGACTGGTGAAGTGATTCAAATATGTCCCATTGAATAGCCCAGCTTGTTGCTATTCAGCAACAGAAGGTGTGACTCTTTTCTCTATTGTGTTCTGTGCCTCTCTGTGTCTCACTGTGCCTCATTTTGCCTCTGTGCATCTGAAAATGTTCAAAAGATGAGAGGCAGCTATTGCGCTCATGTTTGGCACAATCAGCCAGCTCTCACTGTTTAAAATGACATACTGAGGATGAGAGCCGTCTATTGTACTCATTGTTTGCACAATTAGCCGGCTCTCCCTGAACAAAATGACATACTGAGGATGAGAGCCGACTATTGTACTCATTTTTTGCACAATTGGCTGACTCTCACTGATGAAAATGACATACAGAGGATGTCACATTGAACAGCCCAGCTTGTTGCTATTCAGCAACAGAGGATGTGAGTCTTCTCTCTATTGCATTCTGTGCCTCAATGTGCCTCACTGTGGCTATGTGCCCATCCCAGCCTAAATGTGCCTTTCAATGACTCTCCATCTTTATCTGCCTTCATGTGCCTTTCTGCGCCTCACTGTGCCTCATTGCGCCACTCTGTGCCTCTTTATGTGCCTCCCTGAGCCTCTCTCTCGCTCACGGTGTATCGGCAATGCAAATTGAGAGACTGGTGAAGTGATTCAACTATGTCCCATTGAACAGCCCAGCTTGTTGCTATTCAGCAACAGAAGGTATGACTCTTTTCTCTATCGTGTTCTGTGCCTCTCTGTGTCTCACTGTGCCTCATTTTGCCTCTGTGCATCTGAAAATATTCAAAAGATGAGAGGCAGCTATTGCGTTCATGTTTGGCACAATCAGCCAGCTCTCACTGTTGAAAATGACATACTGAGGATGAGAGCCGTCTATTGTACTCATTTTTTTGCACAATTAGCCGGCTCTCCCTGAACAAAATGACATACTGAGGATGAGAGCCGACTATTGTACTCATTTTTTGCACAATTAGCCGAGTCTCACTGATGAAAATGAGATACTGAGGATGAGAGCCGTCTATTGTACTCATTTTTTGCACAATTAGCCGAGTCTCACTGATGAAAATGACATGCTGAGGATGAGAGCCGTCTATTGTACTCATTTTTTGCACAATTAGCCGAGTCTCACTGATGAAAATGACATACTGAGGATGAGAGCCGTCTATTGTACTCATTTTTTGCACAATTAGCCGTCTCTCCCTGAACAAAATGACATACTGAGGATGAGAGCCGTCTATTGTACTCATTTTTTGCACAATTAGCCGTCTCTCCCTGAACAAAATGACATACTGAGGATGAGAGCCGACTATTGTACTCATTTTTTGCACAATTAGCTGACTCTCACTGATGAAAATTACATACAGAGGATGTCACATTGAACAGCCCAGCTTGTTGCTATTCAGCAACAGAGGATGTGAGTCTTCTCTCTATTGCATTCTGTGCCTCAATGTGCCTCACTGTGGCTCTGTGTACCCGTCCCAGCCTAAATGTGCATTTCAATGACTCTCCATCTTTCTCTGCCTTCATGTGCCTCTCTGCTCCTCACTGTGCCTCATTGCGCCACTCTGTGCCTCTTTCTGTGCCTCCCTGTGCCTCTCTCTCGCTCAATGTGTATCGGCAATGCAAATTGAGAGACTGGTGAAGTGATTCAAATATGTCCCATTGAACAGCCCAGCTTGTTGCTATTCAGCAACAGAAGGTGTGAGTCTTTTCTCTATTGTGTTCTGTGCCTCTCTGTGTCTCACTGTGCCTCATTTTGCCTCTGTGCATCTGAAAATGTTCAAAAGATGAGAGGCAGCTATTGCGCTCATGTTTGGCACAATCAGCCAGCTATCACTGTTGAAAATGACATACTGAGGATGAGAGCCGTCTATTGTACTCATTTTTTGCACAATTAGCCGAGTCTCACTGATGAAAATGAGATACTGAGGATGAGAGCCGTCTATTGTACTCATTTTTTGCACAATTAGCCGAGTCTCACTGATGAAAATGACATGCTGAGGATGAGAGCCGTCTATTGTACTCATTTTTTGCACAATTAGCTGACTCTCACTGATGAAAATGACATACAGAGGATGTCACATTGAACAGCCCAGCTTGTTGCTATTCAGCAACAGAAGGTGTGAGTCTTTTCTCTATTATGTTCTGTGCCTCTCTGTGTCTCACTGTGCCTCATTTTGCCTCTGTGCATCTGAAAATGTTCAAAAGATGAGAGGCAGCTATTGCGCTCATGTTTGGCACAATCAGCCAGCTATCACTGTTGAAAATGACATACTGAGGATGAGAGCCGTCTATTGTACTCATTTTTTGCACAATTAGCCGTCTCTCCCTGAACAAAATGACATACTGAGGATGAGAGCCGACTATTGTACTCATTTTTTGCACAATTAGCCGAGTCTCACTGATGAAAATAAGATACTGAGGATGAAAGCCGTCTATTGTACTCATTTTTTGCACAATTAGCCGAGTCTCACTGATGAAAATGAGATACTGAGGATGAGAGCCGTCTATTGTACTCATTTTTTGCACAATTAGCCGTCTCTCCCTGAACAAAATGACATACTGAGGATGAGAGCCGACTATTGTACTCATTTTTTGCACAATTAGCTGACTCTCACTGATGAAAATGACATACAGAGGATGTCACATTGAACAGCCCAGCTTGTTGCTATTCAGCAACAGAGGATGTGAGTCTTCTCTCTATTGCATTCTGTGCCTCAATGTGCCTCACTGTGGCTCTGTGCCCATCCCAGCCTAAATGTGCCTTTCAATGACTCTCCATCTTTCTCTGCCTTCATGTGCCTCTCTGCTCCTCACTGTGCCTCATTGCGCCACTCTGTGCCTCTTTCTGTGCCTCCCTGTGCCTCTCTCTCGCTCACTGTGTATCGGCAATGCAAATTGAGAGACTGGTGAAGTGATTCAAATATGTCCCATTGAACAGCCCAGCTTGTTGCTATTCAGCAACAGAAGGTGTGAGTCTTTTCTCTATTGTGTTCTGTGCCTCTCTGTGTCTCACTGTGCCTCATTTTGCCTCTGTGCATCTGAAAATATTCAAATGATGAGAGGCAGCTATTGCGCTCATGTTTGGCACAATCAGCCAGCTATCACTGTTGAAAATGACATACTGAGGATGAGAGCCGTCTATTGTACTCATTTTTTGCACAATTAGCCGTCTCTCCCTGAACAAAATGACATACTGAGGATGAGAGCCGACTATTGTAATCATTTTTTGCACAATTAGCTGACTCTCACTGATGAAAATGGCATACTGAGGATGTCACATTGAACAGCCCAGCTTGTTGCTATTCAGCAACAGAGGATGTGAGTCTTCTCTCTATTGCATTCTGTGCCTCAATGTGCCTCACTGTGGCTCTGTGCCCATCCCAGCCTAAATGTGCCTTTCAATGACTCTCCATCTTTATCTGCCTTCATGTGCCTTTCTGCGCCTCACTGTGCCTCATTGCGCCACTCTGTGCCTCTTTATGTGCCTCCCTGAGCCTCTCTCTCGCTCACTGTGTATCGGCAATGCAAATTGAGAGACTGGTGAAGTGATTCAAATATGTCCCATTGAACAGCCCAGCTTGTTGCTATTCAGCAACAGAAGGTGTGAGTCTTTTCTCTATTATGTTCTGTGCCTCTCTGTGTCTCACTGTGCCTCATTTTGCCTCTGTGCATCTGAAAATGTTCAAAAGATGAGAGGCAGCTATTGCGCTCATGTTTGGCACAATCAGCCAGCCATCACTGTTGAAAATGACGTACTGAGGATGAGAGCCGTCTATTGTACTCATTTTTTGCACAATTAGCCGTCTCTCCCTGAACAAAATGACATACTGAGGATGAGAGCCGACTATTGTACTCATTTTTTGCACAATTAGCTGACTCTCACTGATGAAAATAACATACAGAGGATGTCACATTGAACAGCCCAGCTTGTTGCTATTCAGCAACAGAGGATGTGAGTCTTCTCTCTATTGCATTCTGTGCCTCAATGTGCCTCACTGTGGCTCTTTGCCCATCCCAGCCTAAATGTGCCTTTCAATGACTCTCCATCTTTATCTGCCTTCATGTGCCTTTCTGCGCCTCACTGTGCCTCATTGCGCCACTCTGTGCCTCTTTCTGTGCCTCCCTGAGCCTCTCTCTCACTCACTGTGTATCGGCAATGCAAATTGAGAGACTGTTGAAGTGATTCAAATATGTCCCATTGAACAGCCCAGCTTGTTGCTATTCAGCAACAGAAGGTGTGACTCTTTTCTCTATCGTGTTCTGTGCCTCTCTGTGTCTCACTGTGCCTCATTTTGCCTCTGTGCATCTGAAAATATTCAAAAGATGAGAGGCAGCTATTGCGTTCATGTTTGGCACAATCAGCCAGCTCTCTCTGTTGAAAATGACATACTGAGGATGAGAGCCGTCTATTGTACTCATTTTTTGCACAATTAGCCGGCTCTCCCTGAACAAAATGACATACTGAGGATGAGACCCGGCTATTATTTTCATTTTTGGCACAATTAGCCACCTCTCACTGAAGAAAATGACGTACAGAGGATGAGACCCGGCCATTGTATTCATTTTTGGCACAATTAGCCGGCTCTAACTTTTAAATATAAGTGTCGTAATGTAATGTGTCATTTTTCACAAAATCGGAAATTTCTCAAAATTTTTCTAAGTGTCAAGGATGCTTCCAGAAAATCTTCCCCAGGCTCCTGGAAGCGTCCTCGGTATGCCTCCAGCGGCTGCGCCCGCCTGGAAGTCTGACACACGCCTGAAATTTTGAGAGTATGAAAATATGGATTTTCATCCAAAATTCGACTTTCCGCCCGTGCACCGCAAACTTCACCCACAGGTCACTGCCTTGGGGTACTTTACAACATATTGACGCCCCCCTGTGGTGGAAGTAGGGGAAATGTGTCATTTTTCACAAAATGTGGATTTTCTCAAAATGTTTCTAAGTGTCAAGGACTCTTCCAGAAAATCTTCCCCAGGCTCCTGGAAGCGTCCCCGGTACACCTCCGGTGGCTGCCCCCGCCTGGAAGTCTGACACACGCCTGAAATTTTCAAAGTATGAAAATATGCATTTTCATCCAAAAATTCAACTTTCCGCCCGTGCACCGCAAACTTCACCCGCATTTAGGTCACTGCCTTGGGGTGCTTTACAACATATTGACGCCCCCCTGGGGTGGAAGTAGGGGAAATGTGTCATTTTTCACAAAATGTGGATTTTCTCAAAATGTTTCTAAGTGTCAAGGACTCTTCCAGAAAATCTTCCCCAGGCTCCTGGAAGCGTCCTCGTTACAGCCCCAGCAGTTTCTCCCGCCTGGAAGTCTGACACACGCCTGAAATTTTTAAAGTATGAAAATATGGATTTTCATCCAAAAATTCAACTTTCCCCCCGTGCACCGCAAACTTTACCCACATTTAGGTCACTGCCCTGGGGTGCTTTACAACATATTGACGCCCCTCTGTGGTGGAAGTAGGGGAAATGTGACATTTTTCACAAAATCGGAAATTTCTCAAAATTTTTCTAAGTGTCAAGGACGCTTCCAGAAAATCTTCCCCAGGCTCCTGGCAGCGTCCTCGGTACGCCTCTTAATTAGCCGGCTCTTACTGAAGAAAATGACGTACTGAGGATGAGACCCGGCCTTTGTATTCATTTTTGGCACAATTAGCCGGCTCCTACTGAAGAAAATGACGTACTGAGGATGAGACCCGGCCATTGTATTAATTTTTGGCACAATTAGCCACCTCTCACTGAAGAAAATTATGTACTGAGGATGAGACCCTGCCATTGTATTCATTTTTGGCACAATTAGCCGGCTCTTACTGTTAAATATGACATACTGAGGATGAGACCCGGCTATTATTTTCATTTTTGGCACAATTAGCCACCTCTCACTGAAGAAAATGACGTACTGAGGATGAGACCCGGCCATTGTATTCATTTGTGGCACAATTAGCCGGCTCTTACTGTTAAATATGACATACTGAGGATGAGACCCGGCTATTATTTTCATTTTTGGCACAATTAGCCACCTCTCACTGAAAAAATGACGTACTGAGGATGAGACCCGGCTATTATTTTCATTTTTGGCACAATTAGCCACCTCTCACTGAAAAAAATGACGTACTGAGGATGAGACCCGGCTATTATTTTCATTTTTGGCACAATTAGCCACCTCTCACTGAAGAAAATGACGTACTGAGGATGAGACCCGGCCATTGTATTCATTTGTGGCACAATTAGCCGGCTCTTACTGTTAAATATGACATACTGAGGATGAGACCCGGCTATTATTTTCATTTTTGGCACAATTAGCCACCTCTCACTGAAAAAATGACGTACTGAGGATGAGACCCGGCTATTATTTTCATTTTTGGCACAATTAGCCACCTCTCACTGAAAAAAATGACGTACTGAGGATGAGACCCGGCTATTATTTTCATTTTTGGCACAATTAGCCACCTCTCACTGAAGAAAATGACGTACTGAGGATGAGACCCGGCCATTGTATTCTTTTTTGGCACAATTAGCCGGCTCTTACTGAAGAAAATGACGTACTGAGGATGAGACCCGGCCATTGTACTCATTTTTTGCACAATTAGCCGAGTCTCACTGATGAAAATGACATACTGAGGATGAGAGCCGACTATTGTACTCATTTTTTGCACAATTAGCTGACTCTCACTGATGAAAATGACATACAGAGGATTTCACATTGAACAGCCCAGCTTGTTGCTATTCAGCAACAGAGGATGTGAGTCTTCTCTCTATTGCATTCTGTGCCTCAATGTGCCTCACTGTGGCTCTGTGCCCATCCCAGCCTAAATGTGCCTTTCAATGACTCTCCATCTTTATCTGCCTTCATGTGCCTTTCTGCGCCTCACTGTGCCTCATTGCGCCACTCTGTGCCTCTTTCTGTGCCTCTTTCTGTGCCTCCCTGAGCCTCTCTCTCGCTCACGGTGTATCGGCAATGCAAATTGAGAGACTGGTGAAGTGATTCAACTATGTCCTATTGAACAGCCCAGCTTGTTGCTATTCAGCAACAGAAGGTGTGACTCTTTTCTCTATCGTGTTCTGTGCCTCTCTGTGTCTCACTGTGCCTCATTTTGCCTCTGTGCATCTGAAAATATTCAAAAGATGAGAGGCAGCTATTGCGTTCATGTTTGGCACAATCAGCCAGCTCTCACTGTTGAAAATGACATACTGAGGATGGGAGCCGTCTATTGTACTCATTTTTTTGCACAATTAGCCGGCTCTCCCTGAACAAAATGACATACTGAGGATGAGAGCCGACTATTGTACTCATTTTTTGCACAATTAGCCGAGTCTCACTGATGAAAATGACATGCTGAGGATGAGAGCCGTCTACTGTACTCATTTTTGCACAATTAGCCGAGTCTCACTGATGAAAATGACATGCTGAGGATGAGAGCCGTCTATTGTACTCATTTTTTGCACAATTAGCCAAGTCTCACTGATGAAAATGACATGCTGAGGATGAGAGCCGTCTATTGTACTCATTTTTTGCACAATTAGCCGAGTCTCACTGATGAAAATGAGATACTGAGGATGAGAGCCGTCTATTGTACTCATTTTTTGCACAATTAGCCGAGTCTCACTGATGAAAATGAGATACTGAGGATGAGAGCCGTCTATTGTACTCATTTTTTGCACAATTAGCTGACTCTCACTGATGAAAATGACATACAGAGGATGTCACATTGAACAGCCCAGCTTGTTGCTATTCAGCAACAGAGGATGTGAGTCTTCTCTCTATTGCATTCTGTGCCTCAATGTGCCTCACTGTGGCTCTGTGCCCATCCCAGCCTAAATGTGCCTTTCAATGACTCTCCATCTTTATCTGCCTTCATGTGCCTTTCTGCGCCTCACTGTGCCGCATTGCGCCACTCTGTGCCTCTTTCTGTGCCTCCCTGAGCCTCTCTCTCGCTCACGGTGTATCGGCAATGCAAATTGAGAGACTGGTGAAGTGATTCAACTATGTCCCATTGAACAGCCCAGCTTGTTGCTATTCAGCAACAGAAGGTGTGACTCTTTTCTCTATCGTGTTCTGTGCCTCTCTGTGTCTCACTGTGCCTCATTTTGCCTCTGTGCATCTGAAAATATTCAAAAGATGAGAGGCAGCTATTGCGCTCATGTTTGGCACAATCAGCCAGCTCTCACTGTTGAAAATTACATACTGAGGATGAGAGCCGTCTATTGTACTCATTGTTTGCACAATTAGCCGGCTCTCCCTGAACAAAATGACATACTGAGGATGAGAGCCGACTATTGTACATATTTTTTGCACAATTAGCCGAGTCTCACTGATGAAAATGACATAATGAGGATGAGAGTCGACTATTGTACTCATTTTTTGCACAATTAGCCGAGTCTCACTGATGAAAATGACATGCTGAGGATGAGAGCCGTCTATTGTACTCATTTTTTGCACAATTAGCCGAGTCTCACTGATGAAAATGAGATACTGAGGATGAGAGCCGTCTATTGTACTCATTTTTTGCACAATTAGCCGAGTCTCACTGATGAAAATGAGATACTGAGGATGAGAGCCGTCTATTGTACTCATTTTTTGCACAATTAGCCGAGTCTCACTGATGAAAATGACATGCTGAGGATGAGAGCCGTCTATTGTACTCATTTTTTGCACAATTAGCCGAGTCTCACTGATGAAAATGAGATACTGAGGATGAGAGCCGTCTATTGTACTCATTTTTTGCACAATTAGCTGACTCTCACTGATGAAAATGACATACAGAGGATGTCACATTCAACAGCCCAGCTTGTTGCTATTCAGCAACAGAGGATGTGAGTCTTCTCTCTATTGCATTCTGTGCCTCAATGTGCCTCATTGTGGCTCTGTGCCCATCCCAGCCTAAATGTGCCTTTCAATGACTCTCCATCTTTATCTGCCTTTATGTGCCTTTCTGCGCCTCACTGTGCCTCATTGCGCCACTCTGTGCCTCTTTCTGTGCCTCCCTGAGCCTCTCTCTCGCTCACTGTGTATCGGCAATGCAAATTGAGAGACTGGTGAAGTGATTCAACTATGTCCCATTGAACAGCCCAGCTTGTTGCTATTCAGCAACAGAAGGTGTGACTCTTTTCTCTATCGTGTTCTGTGCCTCTCTGTGTCTCACTGTGCCTCATTTTGCCTCTGTGCATCTGAAAATATTCAAAAGATGAGAGGCAGTTATTGCGTTCATGTTTGGCACAATCAGCCAGCTCTCTCTGTTGAAAATGACATACTGAGGATGAGAGCCGTCTATTGTACTCATTTTTTGCACAATTAGCCGGCTCTCCCTGAACAAAATGACATACTGAGGATGAGACCCGGCTATTATTTTCATTTTTGGCACAATTAGCCACCTCTCACTGAAGAAAATGACGTACAGAGGATGAGACACGGCCATTGTATTCATTTTTGGCACAATTAGCCGGCTCTAACTTTTAAATATAAGTGTCGTAATGTAATGTGTCATTTTTCACAAAATCGGAAATTTCTCAAAATTTTTCTAAGTGTCAAGGACGCTTCCAGAAAATCTTCCCCAGGCTCCTGGAAGCGTCCTCGGTACGCCTCCAGCGGCTGCCCCCGCCTGGAAGTCTGACACACGCCTGAAATTTTGAGAGTATGAAAATATGGATTTTCATCCAAAATTCGACTTTCCGCCCGTGCACCGCAAACTTCACCCACAGGTCACTGCCTTGGGGTACTTTACAACATATTGACGCCCCCCTGTGGTGGAAGTAGGGGAAATGTGTCATTTTTCACAAAATGTGGATTTTCTCAAAATGTTTCTAAGTGTCAAGGACTCTTCCAGAAAATCTTCCCCAGGCTCCTGGAAGCGTCCTCGGTACAGCCCCAGCAGTTTCTCCCGCCTGGAAGTCTGACACACGCCTGAAATTTTTAAAGTATGAAAATGTGGATTTTCATTCAAAATTCAACTTTCCGCCCGTGCACCGCAAACTTCACACGCAGTTAGGTCACTGTCCTGGGGTGCCTTACAACATATTGACGCCCCCCTGGGGTGGAAGTAGGGGAAATGTGTCATTTTTCACAAAATGTGGATTTTCTCAAAATTTTTCTAAGTCCCAAGGACTCTTCCAGAAAATCTTCCCCAGGCTCCTGGAAGCGTCCCCGGTACACCTCCGGCGGCTGCCCCCGCCTGGAAGTCTGACACGCCTGAAATTTTCAAAGTATGAAAATATGCATTTTCATCCAAAAATTCAACTTTCCGCCCGTGCACTGCAAACTTCACCCGCATTTAGGTCACTGCCTTGGGGTGCTTTACAACATATTGACGCCCCCCTGGGGTGGAAGTAGGGGAAATGTGTCATTTTTCACAAAATGTGGATTTTCTCAAAATGTTTCTAAGTGTCAAGGACTCTTCCAGAAAATCTTCCCCAGGCTCCTGGAAGCGTCCTCGGTACAGCCCCAGCAGTTTCTCCCGCCTGGAAGTCTGACACACGCCTGAAATTTTTAAAGTATGAAAATATGGATTTTCATCCAAAAATTCAACTTTCCCCCCGTGCACCGCAAACTTTACCCACATTTAGGTCACTGCCCTGGGGTGCTTTACAACATATTGACGCCCCTCTGTGGTGGAAGTAGGGGAAATGTGACATTTTTCACAAAATCGGAAATTTCTCAAAATTTTTCTAAGTGTCAAGGACTCTTCCAGAAAATCTTCCCCAGGCTCCTGGAAGCGTCCTCGGTACGCCTCCAGCGGCTGCCCCCGCCTGGAAGTCTGACACACGCCTGAAATTTTCAGTATGAAAATATGGATTTTCATCCAAAAATTCAACTTTCCCCCCGTGCACCGCAAACTTTACCCACATTTAGGTCACTGCCCTGGGGTGCTTTACAACATATTGACGCCCCCCTGTGGTGGAAGTAGGGGAAATGTGACATTTTTCACAAAATCGGAAATTTCTCAACATTTTTCTAAGTGTCAAGGACGCTTCCAGAAAATCTTCCCCAGGCTCCTGGCAGCGTCCTCGGTACGCCTCTTAATTAGCCGGCTCTTACTGAAGAAAATGACGAACTGAGGATGAGACTCGGCCATTGTATTCATTTTTGGCACAATTAGCCGGCTCCTACTAAAGAAAATGACGTACTGAGGATGAGACCCGGCCATTGTATTAATTTTTGGCACAATTAGCCACCTCTCACTGAAGAAAATTATGTACTGAGGATGAGACCCTGCCATTGTATTCATTTTTGGCACAATTAGCCGGCTCTTACTGTTAAATATGACATACTGAGGATGAGACCCGGCTATTATTTTCATTTTTGGCACAATTAGCCACCTCTCACTGAAGAAAATGACGTACTGAGGATGAGACCCGGCCATTGTATTCATTTGTGGCACAATTAGCCGGCTCTTACTGTTAAATATGACATACTGAGGATGAGACCCGGCTATTATTTTCATTTTTGGCACAATTAGCCACCTCTCACTGAAAAAAATGACGTATTGAGGATGAGACCCGGCTCCTATTTTCATTTTTTGGCACAATTAGCCACCTCTCACGGAAAAAAATGACGTACTGAGGATGAGACCCGGCTATTATTTTCATTTTTGGCACAATTAGCCACCTCTCACTGAAGAAAATGACGTACTGAGGATGAGACCCGGCCATTGTATTAATTTTTGGCACAATTAGCCACCTCTCACTGAAAAAAAAATGACGTACTGAGGATGAGACCCGGCCATTGTACTCATTTTTTGCACAATTAGCCGAGTCTCACTGATGAAAATGACATACTGAGGATGAGAGCCGACTATTGTACTCATTTTTTGCACAATTAGCCGAGTCTCACTGATGAAAATGACATACAGAGGATGTCACATTGAACAGCCCAGCTTGTTGCTATTCAGCAACAGAAGGTGTGACTCTTTTCTCTATCGTGTTCTGTGCCTCTCTGTGTCTCACTGTGCCTCATTTTGCCTCTGTGCATCTGAAAATATTCAAAAGATGAGAGGCAGCTATTGCGTTCATGTTTGGCACAATCAGCCAGCTCTCACTGTTGAAAATTACATACTGAGGATGAGAGCCGTCTATTGTACTCATTTTTTTGCACAATTAGCCGGCTCTCCCTGAACAAAATGACATACTGAGGATGAGAGCCGACTATTGTACTCATTTTTTGCACAATTAGCCGAGTCTCACTGATGAAAATGACATGCTGAGGATGAGAGCCGTCTATTGTACTCATTTTTTGCACAATTAGCCGAGTCTCACTGATGAAAATGAGATACTGAGGATGAGAGCCGTCTATTGTACTCATTTTTTGCACAATTAGCCGAGTCTCACTGATGAAAATGACATGCTGAGGATGAGAGCCGTCTATTGTACTCATTTTTTGCACAATTAGCCGAGTCTCACTGATGAAAATGAGATACTGAGGATGAGAGCCGTCTATTGTACTCATTTTTTGCACAATTAGCCGGCTCACCCTGAGCAAAATGACATACTGAGGATGAGAGCCGACTATTGTACTTATTTTTTGCACAATTAGCCGAGTCTCACTGATGAAAATGAGATACTGAGGATGAGAGCCGTCTATTGTACTCATTTTTTGCACAATTAGCTGAGTCTCACTGATGAAAATGACATACTGAGGATGAGAGCCGACTATTGTACTCATTTTTTGCACAATTAGCCGAGTCTCACTGATGAAAATGAGATACTGAGGATGAGAGCCGTCTATTGTACTCATTTTTTGCACAATTAGCTGAGTCTCACTGATGAAAATGAGATACTGAGGATGAGAGCCGTCTATTGTACTGATTTTTTGCACAATTAGCCGAGTCTCACTGATGAAAATGAGATACTGAGGATGAGAGCCATCTATTGTACTCATTTTTTGCACAATTAGCCGAGTCTCACTGATGAAAATGACATGCTGAGGATGAGAGCTGTCTATTGTACTCATTTTTTGCACAATTAGCCGAGTCTCACTGATGAAAATGACATACTGAGGGTGAGAGCCGACTATTGTACTCATTTTTGGCACAATTAGCCGACTCTCACTGTATAACATAATGCATAAGGAGCAATGCTGCCATCTGGTGGTTTTACACTCATGTTTTAAAAAATCAAGTTTTTAGGCAACAGTGTCACCCGGTGGAATTTCCAATTATTACACTTTCATAAAATTTCATAAGTTAGAGCTCGCTAATTGTCCAAAAAAGCAGCGTCCAAAAGCGTGCTAGCTGGCTCTAACGAAACAACTTTTTTACGTTTTTTCTGCGTAGATCCTCTCAGGAGTCCTATCGGAGGCCGCAGTTTGTGAGCTTTCGAACAGAAACTTTCCCGGACCCCAGAATAAAAACGTGCTATTTTTATCGCGTGCGTAAGCGTCCCGTAGCGCCAAATATAAAATTTTCCCCCGTCAGTCCCTATATTTTACTATAGAGAGATGGTGACTACAGTTTTGTGTAGACTATCGTAAGCTCAATGAGAAAACAGTGACGGATGTGTATCCCATGCCGCGTGTGGATGAGTTGTTAGACCGGCTGGCGAGGGCAAAGTATTTGACCACCATCGATCTATGCAAAGGATACTGGCAGATTCCCCTTAGTCCTGATGTTATTCCCAAGTCAGCATTTGTCAACCCGTTTGGCTTATTCCAGTTTCGAGTTATGCCATTCGGGATGAAGACGGCCCCGGCGACCTTCCAGAGGCTGGCTGACCGACTTCTGTATGGTCTCCAGGACTATGCGTGTGCCTACCTGGATGACATCGCCATCTACAGCGCGACATGGAAAGAGCATCTAAATCACCTAGAGACAGTGTTGGACAGGATCCACAAGGCTGGAATCACCCTGAACCCAAACAAGTGTCACGTGGGCAAAGCAGAGGTTCAGTATTTAGGGCATTAGGTGGGAAGTGGGAAACAGCGACCAGAACCAGCCAAGATTGAGGCAATAGCCAAATGGCCCACCCCACGCACTAAAACCCAGGTCATGGCGTTTCTAGGGACAGCGGGGTATTACAGGAAATTCGTTCCCAATTACAGCAGCGTAGCCAAGCCCCTCACTGATCTGACCCGTAAGAACCAACCCCGCCAGGTAACCTGGACCTCGGAGTGTGAGGAAGCCTACCGCCAGCTACAGGACGCCCTCACCAATACCCCTGTATTGGCCGCACCCGATCCAACTAAACGTTTCCTGGTTCACACAGACGCTTCTATGTTTGGATTGGGGGCAGTACTAAGCCAAGTCGGGCCAGATGGCCAAGAACACCCATAGCTTACCTGAGTTGGAAACTACTGCCCCATGAAGTGAGCTATGCGGCCATCGAGAAGGAGTGCCTGGCAATAGTATGGGCACTCAAAAAGTTACAACCATATTTGTATGGATGACAGTTTTCCCTCCTAACGGACCATAATCCCCTAGTCTGGCTTAATCGGGTCTCCGGAGACAACGCCAGATTACTGAGATGGAGTTTAGCCCTACAACCTCTGGACTTCACCATCCACTACAGACCCGGCAAACAAAACGGTAACGCCGATGGACTAAGTCAACAAACGGAACTTGTACCAACCCCATAAACATCGGTCATCCCCAAACCGATCCGTTAAGGATCAGACTGTGTATGCCGATCGCGTCGCTGAAAAGGGGAGCCGTGTTACAGAACCCCCCAGCACCAAGAATATGTTATGCAGTATATGTATGTATAATAGGTTCCATGTGAAATGCATCAGTCCACAGGCTGCGCCCCTGGACAAGATATTCTCCTTCTGACCTCCCCCACCTTTGTAATTCCCACACTAAATATCGGCAGGCTCCGGCCACCTGCGGCTATTGTAATGTATGTCTGGCCTGCTGTTTTTCTATTGGCCTGCCCTCTGTATCTGTGTTATATATTCTGTGTGCTGTGAATAAAGTGTAGTTAAGGTACCTTCACACTAAACGATATCGCTAGCGATCCGTGACGTTGCAGCGTCCTGGCTAGCGATATCGTTGTGTGTGACAGGCAGCAGCGATCAGGATCCTGATATATCGCTGGTCGTTGAAGAAAGTTCAGAACTTTATTTGGTCGTCAGACCGGCGTGTATCGTCGTGTTTGACACCAAAAGCAACGATGCCAGCGATGTTTTACACTGGTAACCAGGGAAAAAAAAGGGTTACTAAGCGCAGGGCCGCACTTAGTAACCCGATGTTTACCCTGGTTACCATCGTAAAAGTAAAAAAACCAAACAGTACATACTCACCTTCGCGTCCCCCGGCGTCCGCTTCCTGCACTGACTGAGCGCCGGCCGTAAAGTGAAAGTACAGCACAGTGGTGATGTCACCGCTCTGCTGTTAGGGCCGGCACTCACAGTCAGTGCAGGGAAGCGGACGCCGGGGGACGCGAAGGTGAGTATGTACTGTTTTTTTTTTTTTACATTTTACACTGGTAACCAGGGTAAACATCGGGTTACTAAGCGTGGCCCTGCACTTAGCAACCCGATGTTTACCCTGGTTACCCGGGGACCTCGGCATCGTTGGTCGCTGGAGAGCGGTCTGTGTGACAGCTCTCCAGCGACCAAACAGCGACGCTGCAGCGATCGGCATCGTTGTCTGTATCGCTGCAGCTTCGCTTAATGTGAAGGTACCTTTAGACTGGAAATACGTGGAGAAGCAGTGAGATTTTATATGCACCCATGTAACGAAGGAATTCCAGCCAGCGTCCTTCATTCAGAATCCAGCAAAAGCAGAGTGGACCTCCTGAACCACGGGGTGGTACTGAAAGAGGTACTACAGCATCTCCTCCCAGTCCTCCTCCTGAATGTTAGGAATCAAGGGTTGCCATTTTCCCTTAACCACCAAAGGGGTAGAGTCCATGTTTGCTGACAATAGATAGGTGTAGAGAGTGGAGATAAGACCTTGTGGTCCCTGTGATTTAAGTATGCAGATCAGTGGGAGAGAAGATATCTGCATGCCTGTACCTATGTGAGATTGGATCGCTGACCTAAAGGCCCCGTCTCACATAGCGAGATCGCTGCTGAGTCACAAGTTTTGTGACGCAACAGCGACCTCAGTAGCGATCTCACTATGTGTGACACGTACCAGCAATCAGGCCCCTGCTGTGAGATCGCTGGTCGTGTCGGAATGGCCTGGACCTTTTTTTAGTCGTTGAGGTCCCGCTGACATCGCTGAATCGGTGTGCGGCCCTGCGCTTAGTAACCCGATGTTTACCCTGGTTACCAGCATAAATGTAAAAAAAAAGCAGTACATACTCACCATCTGATGTCCGTCAGGTCCCTTGCCGTCTGCTTCCTGCTCTGACTGAGATCCGGCCGTACAGTGAGAGCACAGCACAGCAGTGGCGTCACCGCTGCGCTCTGCTCTCACTGTATGGCCGGCACTGTCAGAGCAGGAAGCAGACGGCAAGGGACCTGACGGACATCAGATGGTGAGTATGTACTGTTTTTTTTTTTTTACATTTACGCTGGTAACCAGGCCCTGCGCTTAGTAACCCGATGTTTACCCTGGTTACCCGGGTGCTGCAGGGGGACTTTGGCATCGTTGAAGACAGTTTCAACGATGCCGAAGTCGTTCCCCTGATCGTTGGTCGCTGGAGAGAGCTGTCTGTGTGACAGCTCCCCAGCGACCACACAACGACTTACCAACGATCACGGCCAGGTCATATCGCTGGTCGTGATCGTTGGTAAATCGCTATGTGAGACGGGGCCTTAAGTTGTAGGTACCTGAAGAATTGAGCTGTTGGGACTGCGTACTGAGTCTGTATCTGTTCAAAAGACATTACAATGTTTTGATTATATAAGTCTTTTACTTTCAATACATTTCTGGAGCTCCAGAACGCAGAGGAGGGATGTTCTTGTAGAGAAGGGAAGTATGTGTTGTGCCATAGTGGCATTTCTGCCACATCATCAGTGAAATCATCTACTTTTTTTAGCTTGTCTCCAGATTGTGCGGGCAAGCTTAAGAGGTAACATTCTAGGAATGTTTGGTTTATCCGTTTCCAGAAATCCTAAAAAACAGTTTGTCCCTGCTGCTTGTGCCAAGTGATTCTCTGAGTTAGGCGGGAGTCACACTACAGCGAGATACGCTCGCAGGTTAAAACCAAGCTCTGGCACCGGCACTCCGGAGTGGAGCGTGCAGCTCCATGTATTGCTATGCGGCTGCACGCTCCGCTCTGGAGTGTCAGTGCCAGAGCTTGGTTTTAACCTGTGAGACTCAGCCGTTTCTCGCTGTGTGTGATCCCGGCCTTAGGGTACTGTCACACAGTCACACTTTGGACGCTACGACGGCACGATCCGTGACGTCGCAGCGTCGTATAAGTATCGCTCCAGCGTCGTAGACTGCGGTCACACTTTGCAATCACGGCGCTGGAGCGATGCCGATGTCCCCGGGTAACCAGGGTAAACATCGGGTTACTAAGCGCAGGGCCGCGCTTAGTAACCCGATGTTTACCCTGGTTACCAGCGTAAACGTAAAAAAAACAAACCGTACATACTCACATTCCGGTGTCTGTCCCCGGCGTCTCAGCTTCTCTGCACTGTGTAAGCAGCAGAGCCGGAAAGCACAGCGGTGACATCACCGCTGTCACCGCTCTGCTCGCTTTCCGGCCGGCAGGCGCTCACAGTGCAGAGAAGCTGAGACGCCGGGGACAGACACCGGAATGTAAGTATGTACTGTTTGTTTTTTTTACGTTTACGCTGGTAACCAGGGTAAACATCGGGTTACTAAGCGCGGCCCTGCGCTTAGTTACCCGATGTTTACCCTGGTTACAAGCAAACACATCGCTGGATCGCTGCCACACACAACGATCCAGCGATGTCAGCGGGAGATCAAGCGACGAAAGAAAGTTCCAAACGATCTGCTACGACGTACGATTCTCAGCAGGGTCCCTGATCGCTGCTGCGTGTCAGACACAGCGATATCGTAACGATATCGCTAGAACGTCACGGATCGTACCGTCGTAGCGATCAAAGTGTGACTGGGTGACAGTACCCTTAGGCAGAGAAGTATCTGGCATCCACGATTCAATTGTCCTAAGCTGTCCTGCTAGGTAGTATAAAAAGAAGTCTGGTAGCGCCACCTCGCCTTGCTTTTTGGGCCTTTGTAAAGTAGACTGCTTAAGTTTAGACCTAGAGTTTCGCTAGATAAATCCAGTGATTAATGAGCTTAAGTTGAAAAGAAGGACTTAGGAATGGGTACCCCACTATGCTGAAATATATAGCTAAATTTAGGGAGTAGAATCATTTAACTAGATTTATCCTTCCAGTGCCTGAAAGTGGTAATTTTCTCCATTGTGTGAATTTAAGTTTAGCGAGGTCAAGCAGTGGGGAGATGATAGATGGGAACTCATTTCTGCTCTTTCTGTATAATAATGTCAGGTATTTAAATTGAGATACAGTTGGGAGCAGAGATAGCCGCTTCAAATGGACCCCTGCTGAATGTTGGAGGAATTAGTTCTGACTTATCCCAGTTTGTAGAGTCCGGAATATTTGCTAAACGTGTCTATAATGGATATGACCTGTGGTAAAGTTCATTCAACCCTGTCAATAAATATTACCATATCGTCCGTGTATAGGCCAATAGTATTCTGTTCAGTCTGCTAAGGTAATGCCCATAATTGTTGTTGTGGAGCGCACACTACCATTCAAAAGTCTGGGGTCACATAGAAATGTCCTTATTTTTTAAAGAAAAGCAGTTTTTTACAATGAAGCCAACATTAAATGATTCAGAAATACACTCTATATATTGTTAATGTGGTAAATGCCCTGTAGACTGTGAGCCCTCGCGGACAGGGTCCTCTCTCCTCCTGTACTTATGTGCGCCTTGTTTCACTCCTGTTTATTGAACTTGTCTATATTTGCCCCGTTCACATATAAAGCGCCATGGAATAAATGGCGCTATAAAAATGAATAATAATAATTGTAGCTGCAAACATCTGGTTTGTAATTCACTATCTTCATAGGTTTATAGAGGCCCATTACCAACAACCAGCAAACACAAGTGAAAAAATGAACGGCACTAGAGCTAATGTGACTAAATCGCTAGATTAGACCTGGAGTAGGATCGCTGTTTTTCTCAGGTGTCACGAACAAGTGTGGGTTATTGGTGCTCTGCATGAAATTGTCATATAGAAGCCAGAACCATTAAAGAAGAATAAATGCGGCACTCACCCCAGGATGATGATAATGTTTGTGAACTTTATTGGACCGTTGAAGCACATTTCTGTGCGAAACGGCCGTAGTCCGTACTCCAACACCGCACCCTCCAATTTACCTGCATAACTGATGTCCTGAAAGATTTCTTCCAGTTATTTTCTCCAATAAAGTTCACGAACATTATCATCATCCTGGGGTGAGTGCCGCATTTATTCTTCTTTAATGATTACCAACAACCATCACTCCAGTGTTCTTATGGTACTTTGTGTTTGCTGTGTAAGAAGGCTAATGGATGGTTAGAATACCCTTGAAAACCCTTGTGCAAGTAAGTTAGCACAGCTGAAAACAGTTTGACTGATTAGAGAACCTATAAACCTGACCTTCCTTTGAGCTATTAATCCCAAAAAGATATGAAGTGACTAAGAGGTAAATGAATAAAAGAATTCTTTATTGAAACAAAGATTAAAATAGTTTAAAAAGACAAGGAAAAGATGGAAAAAGGGACCTCCAAATGATATTAAGGAATGGTACAGATGGAAAATATACAAATTATCTGCATTTAAGACAATGTTTTCCTGAGAAGGTATATGGGCCAGTTAAATCGCGTTGACTACAGTGTCATAATATCCTTTTTTGCACCCCTGTTATGACCCCAATGGTAGGGGGTCTCAAAGACAATAGCGAAGTCTGCAAACATAAAACCCAGCTCATAGGGCAGTGGTAACTGGGCTGACCATATACCTGAACCTAGCACACAAATAACAGCAGCCGGGGAACGTACCTACGTTGATTCTAGACGTCTCGCGCCAGCCGGAGAACTAACTAACCCTAGCAGGGAAAAGAAAGACCTTTCTTGCCTCCAGAGGAAATACCCCAAAAAGTTGGATACAAGCCCCCAACAAATAATAACGGTGAGGTAAGAAGAAAAGACAAACGCAAGAAATGAACTAGGTTTTAGCAAAGAGAGGCCCACTAACTAATAGCAGAATATAGGAAGATGACTTATATGGTCAGCAAAAACCCTCTCTAAAACTCCACGCGGAATATTCAAGAACCCCCGAACCGTCTAACGGCACGGGGGGAGAACATCCGCCCCCTAGAGCTTCCAGCAGTATCAGAAATCACATTTAGTACAAGCTGGACAAAAATAGGAGCACAGTAAATAACCAAAAACAAGAAAGCAGGACTTAGCTTAATTTTGCAAAGAACCAGGACCAGCAGGAAGGAGCAAACAGAAGGATCTGATTACAACGATGCCAGGCACCAGACTGAAAATCCAGGAAGTTCAAATAGCGACACCCCTGGACTAACGAGGCCAGGTGGGTGCCAAGCAAGGGAAGAAGGGAACAAAGTGTCATATCACTAGTGACCACAAGAGGGAGCCAAAAAGTCTAATTCACAACAGTACCCCCCCCTTAAGGAGGGGTCACCGAACCCTCACCAAGACCACCAGGGCGATCAGGATGAGCAACGTGAAAGGCACGAACCAAATCGGCCGCATGCACATCAGAGGCGACCACCCAGGAATTATCCTCCTGACCATAGCCCTTCCACTTGACCAGATACTGAAGCCTCCGCCTGGAGAGACGAGAATCCAAGATCTTTTCCACCACGTACTCCAACTCGCCCCCAACCAACACCGGAGCAGGAGGCTCAACAGAAGGAACCACAGGCACAACGTACCGCCGCAACAAAGACCTATGGAACACGTTGTGAATGGCAAACGACACAGGAAGTTCCAAGCGAAAGGACACTGGATTAAGAATTTCCAAAATTTTATAAGGACCGATGAAGCGAGGCTTAAATTTAGGAGAGGAGACCTTCATAGGAACAAAGCGAGAAGACAGCCACACCAAATCCCCAACGCGAAGTCGGGGACCCACACCGCGGCGGCGGTTGGCAAAACGCTGAGCCTTCTCCTGTGACAACTTCAAGTTGTCCACCACATGATCCCAAATCCGCTGCAACCTATCCACCACGGAATCCACCCCAGGACAGTCAGACGACTCCACATGTCCCGAGGAAAAACGAGGATGGAAACCAGAGTTGCAGAAAAATGGCGAAACCAAGGTAGCGGAACTAGCACGATTATTAAGGGCAAACTCAGCCAACGGCAAGAAGGTCACCCAATCATCCTGATCTGCAGAAACAAAACATCTCAAATAAGCCTCCAGAGTCTGATTTGTTCGCTCAGTTTGGCCATTAGTCTGAGGATGAGAGGCAGATGAAAACGACAAATCAATGCCCATCTTAGCACAAAAGGATCGCCAGAACCTGGAAACAAACTGGGATCCTCTGTCAGACACGATATTCTCAGGAATGCTGTGCAAACTAACCACATTCTGAAAGAATAACGGAACCAGATCGGAAGAGGAAGGCAGCTTAGGCAAGGGCACCAAATGGACCATCTTAGAAAAGCGATCACATACCACCCAGATGACAGACATGCCCCGAGACACTGGAAGATCCGAAATGAAATCCATGGAAATGTGTGTCCAAGGCCTCTTCGGGACAGGCAAGGGCAAAAGCAACCCGCTGGCACGAGAACAGCAAGGCTTAGCCCGAGCACAAGTCCCACAGGACTGCACAAATGACCGCACATCCCGTGACAAAGAAGGCCACCAAAAGGACCTAGCCACCAAATCTCTGGTGCCAAAAATTCCCGGATGACCTGACAACACCGAGGAGTGAACCTCGGAAATTACTCTACTGGTCCATTTAACAGGGACAAACAGTCTGTCAGGTGGACAAGAGTCAGGTCTACCAGCCTGAAATCTCTGCAACACACGTCGCAAATCCGGAGAAATGGCCGACAGGATTACTCCCTCTTTAAGAATACCAACTGGCTCTGAGGCTCCAGGAGAGTCAGGCACAAAGCTCCTAGAAAGAGCATCAGCCTTAACATTCTTTGAACCAGGTAGGTACGAGACCACGAAGTCAAAATGGGAGAAAAACAATGACCAACGGGCTTGTCTAGGATTCAGGCGTTTAGCAGACTCGAGATCCATCAGATTTTTGTGATCAGTCAAAACCACCACACGATGCTTAGCACCCTCGAGCCAATGACGCCACTCCTCAAATGCCCACTTCATGGCCAACAACTCCCGATTGCCAACATCATAATTCCGCTCAGCAGGCGAAAATTTCCTGGAAAAAAAAAGCACATGGTCTCATTACTGAGCAACCAGGGCTTCTCTGCGACAAAACGGCCCCTGCACCGATCTCAGAAGCATCCACTTCAACCTGAAAGGGAAGCGAGACATCAGGCTGACACAAAACAGGCGCCGAAGTAAACCGGCGCTTCAGCTCCTGAAAAGCCTCCATGGCTGCAGGAGCCCAGTTAGCAACATCAGAACCTTTCTTGGTCATATCCGTCAAAGGTTTAACAACGCTAGAAAAATTAGCGATAAAATGACGGTAGAAGTTAGCAAAACCCAAGAACTTCTGAAGACTCTTAACCGACGTGGGCTGAGTCCAATCATGAATAGCTCGGACCTTGACCGGGTCCATCTCCACAGCAGAAGGGGAGAAGATAAAACCCAAAAAGGGAACCTTCTGCACACCAAAGAGACACTTTGAGCCCTTAACAAACAAAGCGTTCTCACGCAAAACCTGAAACACCATCCTGACCTGCCTTACATGGGAATCCCATTCATCAGAAAAAAACAGAATATCATCCAGATAAACAATCATAAATTTATCCAGATACTTCCGGAAGATGTCATGCATAAAGGACTGAAACACTGAAGGAGCATTAGAGAGCCCAAAAGGCATCACCAAGTACTCAAAATGACCTTCGGGCGTATTAAATGCAGTTTTCCACTCATCTCCCTGCTTAATGCGCACAAGGTTGTACGCACCACGAAGATCTATCTTGGTGAACCACTTGGCACCCTTAATCCGGGCAAACAAGTCCGACAACAGAGGCAAAGGATACTGAAATTTAACAGTGATTTTATTCAGAAGTCGATAGTCTATACAAGGTCTCAAAGATCCGTCCTTCTTGGCCACAAAGAAAAATCCCGCACCAAGAGGGGAAGAGGATGGACGAATATGTCCCTTCTCCAGAGACTCCTTGATATACGAACGCATTGCGGTATGCTTAGGTTCAGACAGATTAAATAATCTTCCCTTAGGAAACTTACTACCCGGAATCAAATCTATAGCGCAGTCACAGTCCCTATGAGGAGGAAGAGCACTGGACCTGGACTTGCTGAATACATCCTGATAATCAGACAAATACTCAGGAATATCCGAAGGAGTAGAGGAAGCAATAGACACCGGCGGAGAATCGCAATGAATTCCCTGACAACCCCAACTTGATACAGACATTGCCTTCCAATCCAAAACTGGATTGTGAGTTTGTAACCATGGCAGACCCAAAACGACCAAATCATGCATTTTATGCAAAACAAGAAAACGAATCACCTCTCGATGTTCAGGAGACATGCACATGGTCACCTGTGTCCAAAACTGCGGCTTATTTTCCGCCAATGGCGTAGCATCAATACCTCTCAGAGGAATAGGATTAACCAAAGGTTCCAGAACAAAACCACAGCGCTTGGCAAATGACAGATCCATAAGACTCAGGGCAGCACCTGAATCCACAAACGCCATAACAGGATAGGAAGACAAAGAGCAAATTAAAGTCACAGACAAAATAAATTTAGGTTGCAAATTACCAATGGCGACCGGACTAACCACCTTGGTTAAGCAGTGTAGTAAAGCACGGCACTCTGGGTATCTGGGAGGTGCTCAAGTTAGGTATCCAACCCGTGGTACATAAGCAATAATATACTTGGCACTCAGGAGAACTTTGTAATGAAGTATAACATGATTTATTCAGTGCATCCAGTTCAACATCAACATGAACGTTTTCGGTCCCAACATAGGACCTTCATCAGAAAGGATTTTTGAACACTGGACTGCACAACGTGTCTGAATGGGCCTGCAAGAGGTTCCAATATCAGACTGGGTTCAGGAGGTGTGGTACGGCCTTAAGCAGAAAAACTGAGGAAGCGCTGTGGACCGGCGAGATACTCGCTGAGGAGGGGAGCGCTGGTGCTGCCGCGATTAGAGCGCGCCGTGCTGCAGGGAGCCCTCCCGGAGAAGCCTTCTCCGGGAGGGCTCCCTGCAGCACGGCGCGCTCTAATCGCGGCAGCACCAGCGCTCCCCTCCTCAGCGAGTATCTCGCCGGTCCACAGCGCTTCCTCAGTTTTTCTGCTTAAGGCCGTACCACACCTCCTGAACCCGGTCTGATATTGGAACCTCTTGCAGGCCCATTCAGACACGTTGTGCAGTCCAGTGTTCAAAAATCCTTTCTGATGAAGGTCCTATGTTGGGACCAAAAACGTTCATGTTGATGTTGAACTGGATGCACTGAATAAATCATGTTATACTTCATTACAAAGTTCTCCTGAGTGCCAAGTATATTATTGCCTATGCACCTTGGTTAAGCGTTTAGAGCATGCTGATATAACATGAGTAGAATCACCACAGTAGAAACACAACCCATTCTGACGTCTATGATTTTTCCGTTCAATTCTAGTCTGAACTCTATCACATTGCATTAACTCAGGTGTCTGTTCAGACAACACCACCAGAGGATTAGCAACTTTGCGCTCCCGTAAACGCCGGTCAATTTGAATAGCCAACGCCATGGAATCATTCAGACTTGTAGGAACAGGGAAACCCACCATCACATTCTTAATGGCTTCAGAAAGGCCATTTCTGAAATTTGCGGCCAGAGCACACTCATTCCACTGAGTAAGCACGGACCATTTCCGAAATTTTTGGCAATAAACTTCAGCTTCATCCTGGCCCTGAGAGATAGCCAGCAAAGCTTTTTCTGCCTGAATTTCAAGATTGGGCTCCTCGTATAGCAACCCAAGCGCCAGAAAAAACGCATCAACATCTGCCAATGCCGGATCGCCTGACGCTAACGAGAAGGCCCAATCCTGAGGGTCGCCCCGTAAAAAAGAGATAACAATTTTTACTTGCTGAGCTGAGTCTTCAGACGAACGAGGTCTCAGAGATAGAAACAATTTGCAATTATTTCTGAAATTTCTAAACTTAAATCGGTCTCCAGAGAACAATTCCAGAATAGGTATTTTAGGTTCTGACATAGGACTGCTAGTAACAAAATCTTGAATACTCTGCACACGAGCAGCAAGCTGATCCACACTAGTAATCAAGGTCTGGACATTCATGTCTGCAGCAAGGCTCCAGCCACTCTGAGATAAAGGGGAGGAAAGAAAGAAAAAAAAAAAAAAAACTCAGAATTTCCTTTCTTATAATCCCACTTCTGCAATGCATTAAATATTCACTTATGGCCTGGCATACTGTTATGACCCCAATGGCAGGGGGTCTCAAAGACAATAGCGAAGTCTGCAAACATAAAACCCAGCTCATATGGCAGTGGTAACTGGGCTGACCATATACCTGAACCTAGCACACAAATAACAGCAGCCGGGGAACGTACCTACGTTGATTCTAGACGTCTCGCGCCAGCCGGAGAACTAACTAACCCTAGCAGGGAAAACAAAGACCTTTCTTGCCTCCAGAGGAAATACCCCAAAAAGTTGGATACAAGCCCCCAACAAATAATAACGGTGAGGTAAGAAGAAAAGACAAACGCAAGAAATGAACTAGGTTTTAGCAAAGAGAGGCCCACTAACTAATAGCAGAATATAGGAAGATGACTTATATGGTCAGCAAAAACCCTCTCAAAAACTCCACGCGGAATATTCAAGAACCCCCGAACCGTCTAACGGCACGGGGGGAGAACATCTGCCCCCTAGAGCTTCCAGCAGTATCAGAAATCACATTTAGTACAAGCTGGACAAAAATAGGAGCACAGTAAATAACCAAAAACAAGAAAGCAGGACTTAGCTTAATTTTGCAAAGAACCAGGACCAGCAGGAAGGAGCAAACAGAAGGATCTGATTACAACGATGCCAGGCACCAGACTGAAAATCCAGGAAGTTCAAATAGCGACACCCCTGGACTAACGAGGCCAGCTGGGTGCCAAGCAAGGGAAGGAATAACAAAGTGTCATATCACTAGTGACCACAAGAGGGAGCCAAAAAGTCTAATTCACAACACACCCCTTTTCAGAAAAATAGAATTATTCTTACCGTTAATTCGGTTTCTAGGAACCTTCCACGACGGCATATGGAGGTTGTCTCTTTGCCCTAATGGGGAACAGGAAACACAGAGAGGTTAAAAGGACCTCCCAGCTCCCACTTGCCAGTGACTTACAACTGAGACCATAGCACCGGTTTACCTTCTGAATCCCAGAATTAATCCAGGAATATATAGAGGGCGGGAATTAGTGCCGTCGTGGAAGGTTCCTAGAAACCGAATTAACGGTAAGAATAATTCTATTTTCTCTAGTCACCTTCCACGACGGCATATGGAGGAATACCAACTAATTTGGCACTAGGGAGGGACAACGGCCTGAAGAACCTTGCGGCCGAAGACTAAATCCTTATTGGATAACACATCCAATCTATAATGTTTAGAGAAGGTATGGAGTGAGGACCACGTAGCTGCCCTGCAGATCTGCTCCGGAGATGCGCCTGCTCTTTCTGCCCAGGAAACTGACGTAGATCTGGTTGAGTGGGCCTTGATCCCTACCGGAGGTATTTTATTTTGAGCAAGGTAGGATTCTGTTATGGCTTTTTTATTCCATGTAGCAATGGTATTTTTGGCTACCTTCTTCCCCTTATTTTGCCCCGAGGAATGGACAAAAAGGTTATGATCAATTCTAAGATCTCGAGTTTGATCCAAGTAATGAAGCAGGATACGACGAACGTCCAGAGTGTTAAATTTCCTTTCCTCTGAGTTTGCAGGTTTGTTGCAAAAGGTAGGTAGAACGATTTCTTGAGAACGATGAAATTCAGAGACCACTTTTGGAAGGAAAGAAGGATCCAGACGGAGTACTATTGAGTCATCTCTAACCAGTAAATAAGGTTCTCTTATTGATAAGGCCTGTAATTCACCAACTCTTCTGGCTGAAGTTATAGCTACCAAAAAAACAGTTTTGTAAGCAAGATTTTGTGGGGAACAGGAAGACAGAGGTTCAAAGGGTGGACCCGTAAGACCTTGAAGTACAATGTTAAGATCCCATGGAGGAACTATGATTTGTTGCCTAGGGTTTATTCTGATTGCTGAGGTCATGAATCTTTTGATCCAGTGATGGCCTGCTAGATCTTGATCGAACATAGAACTGAGCGCAGAAATCTGGACCTTCAGAGTACTGGGTTTCAGGCCCATTTCCAAGCCTTTCTGTAAGAAATCTAATATCCTAGGTATATCCGGCCTGAGAGGGTCTGGAAGGATAGGTAGGCAAAAAGATGAAAACTTTTTCCAGATTTTATTGTAAATGGCGTTTGTTACTGGCTTCCTGGATTTTTGTAAGGTGGCTATGACAGGGATTGATAGCCCTTTTGCTCTCAAAACCTGGGCTTCAGAAACCACGCCGCTAAATTCCATTTCTGAGGGTCTGAGTGGAGAACTGGCCCCTGAGAGAGGAGATTGTCTTTTATTGGTAACATAACCGGCCCGTCCACTTGTAGTTGGATGGATGATCAAGTTGAACCAACTTCTTTTGGGCCAAAATGGAGCAATCAGAATAGTTCCGCAGCACCTTTGCAAGGATTGGGATTGGTGGGAATGCGTAGGCCAGATGAAAGTGCCAATCTTGAACTAGAGCATCCACTGCTCTGGGATTGCCTGTTGGATTCAGGGAAAAATATGTTTCGACTTTTGCATTTTGATGGGAGGCAAAGAGGTCGACATCCGGGAGACCCCACCTGCTTACTAAAAGATTGAACGTTTGAGGATCCAGACTCCATTTGCCCGGGTGGATATCTCGCCGGCTCAGATAATCTGCCTGAATATTGGCAGTACCTTTCAGATGAGTTGCCGTTAGGGACAGCAAGTGATTTTCGGCCCAAGCAAAGATTCGAGCAGAGACCTTCTTTAGGCTGGCGAATTTTGTACTGCCCTGGTGTTTGATATGAGCCATCGTGGTCATGTTGTCTGAGTGTATCAGAACATGTTGGCCAGAAATCTGATGATCTGCTGCTAAGAGAGCTTCTTCCACCGCTTTGAGTTCCCGGAAATTCGAAGATCTCCCTCTGATCGTCTGGTCCCAAAGACCCTGATAAGGAACATGATTTATCATGGCTCCCCTGCCCCTCTTGCTGGCATCTGTCTTGATTGTAGTTATTGGGGACTGAACCCAACTCACACCTCTGAGAAGATTTTTCGATCTCATCCACCATGTTAAGGATGCTTTCACCCGACCTGGTGTGCGAATCCTTTTGGTCAGTGAGCTGGGACGACCATCCCAATTGTCTAAGACATGGGTTTGAAGAATTCTTGAGTGGGCTTGAGCCCAAGCCACCGACTGAATGCAGGCTGTCATGGAGCCTAACAGCGACATTCCCTCTCGGAGTGTAGGAGATCTCATCTCCTTGTATTTCCTGATCTTTACTACTAATGTCAGTCTGTGATCGTCTGGAAGAAAGGACATTTGTTTTACCGAGTTCAGAACCACTCCTAAAAACTTCCTGGTTTTTGAGGGTTGAAGCTGAGATTTCTTCATATTCGGAATCCAACCCAGAGACTTCAATATCTCTAATGTAGCTGACACATGGGACATTAGGGTTGCCTCGGTGGGAGCTACTATCAGCAGATCGTCCAGATAGGGCACCACACAAACCCCTTGTCTCCGGATAAAGGACACTGCCTCTGCCATTACTTTGGAGAACACCCTCGGGGCTGATGAAATGCCGAATGGGAGGACTCCGAACTGATAGTGCTCCATCTGGTGATTTCCCTGTATCGCAAACCTGAGATATTTTCTGTGTCTCGGGTGGATAGGAATGTGGAAATATGCATCCTTTAGATTGATAGTTGCCATAAAGGAGTGTTGATTTATTAAAGGGATGGCTGATTTTACAGACTCCATCTTGAATCTTCGATATTTCACATACTGATTCAGACCCTTTAAATTTATAATAATCCGAACTTCCCCTGATGGTTTGGGTACCAGAAATAATCGGGAATAATGTCCCAGACCCTGTTCTGACTGTGGAACCGGGGAGATCACGTTTGATCTCAGAAGATCTCTGAGACCCAATGTTAACAAATTGTGATATCTTGCCGGAAGGGAAGTAATTTTTAGACCCTGAGGGGGGGGAGAAATTAACTCGATCAAAAGGCCCTGCTTGATAACATTGAGGACCCAGTGGGAACTGGTGATGTTTTCCCACTGATCCACATATTTTGAGAGTCTTCCCCCCACCGGGTCAGAGTCATTGTTTATCTTGTTGGGATGACTGCTGCTGCTGCTGTTGTTGAGGGACAAAAATATTTTTCCCTCTCCCTTTTGCATAGCTCCACCTGATGGTTTTGCCTTTACCCCTCGGTTGAGAGGGCTGCGACATTGGGGCACGAAAAAAACGTTTTTTCGGTTGTTTTTGCTCCGGGAGCGCCTTTTTCTTGTCAGTCGCTTTGTCAAGAATGTCGTCTAATGCTGGGCCAAACACATAGTCTCCTTTAAAGGGAATGGCGCACAATTTAGCTTTAGAGGTGATATAGCCACTCCATAGTTTGAGCCAGAGAGCCCTTCTGGCAGAGTTGGAGAGTACTAGAGACCTGGCGGCGATCCTAACGGATTCCAGAGAAGCGTCCACCAGAAAACCAGTAGCTCTAAGCAGTATAGGAAGTGAATCCAACATTTCACCTCTAGGAGTACCCTGCGATATGTGAGACTCTAGTTTTTCTAGCCAACAGGAGAGGGCCCTGGCTACGCAGGTAGAGGCAATATTAGCCTTCAGGACAGATGTAGAGGTTTCCCAAGACTTCTTCAGGAGACTCTCAATCTTCCTGTCCATAGGATCTCTCAATTGCGAAGAGTCCTCAAAGGGGAGTGCCGTTTTTTTGGCGACTCTGGCTACCTGCACATCAACTTTGGGAATGTCAAGTTTGACAAAATCACCCTCTAGAGGAAATCTATGTTTCATCTCTGTAGACATGCTAAGGCGCTTTTCAGGGAGTTCCCATTCCTGCTCAATCATGTTAACCACATTAGCATGAACGGGGAACCCTGTCTTTCTCTCCGATCTGAGCCCACCGAACATATGATCCTGTATGGACTGTGGTACAGGTTCCTCTTCAAGTCCCATCATGTTACGTACAGCAGAGACTAGGTCCTCAATATACTCTGAGGAAAAGAGGTATTTCCTGACCTCAGCTTTAGCGGATGCAGGATCTTCCCAGCCAACAGATGAAGTTTGAGAGTGGTCTGAATCAGAGTCCGATTCAATGACCTGTATCTTCCTTTTCTTAGCTGGGGAGTGTGGTGGCGGAGGTGGAGGTGTGAAAGCTGCCAAGGAAGATTGTACCTCCTGTTTAACAAGAGAGCGAATCTCATCTAGTAGCGATGGTTGCTCCGCTTTAATTATCTTGTCAGTGCAAGGCTGACAGAGTTTTTTATCCCAGTTAGGAGGGAATTTAGCAGCACAGACAGGGCACTTCTTCCTATAGTTAGCTTTAGGGGTAGACCTTTCTCCCTGAAATAAAGAGGGAGAGAGGAGTGAGGAGCTAAACCCCCTAAGGGAACTACCTCCCGGATCCCGTCCCTGCGTACTCACAGTAGCAGGGGCAGCGCTGGGCTCTGCAGACGCAGGGCATAAGGAACCGTCCATACTGAAGAATTTGGTCTTACCTCAGTGGTGGTTCAGCAGGCTTTTCTGGAGAGCGCTCCTAGCACCTGCCTCCAGCGGCGAATCTCCCCCTCCCCCTCCGGTATCCATGTGTGGGACGCCATTGCTCCGACAACGCCTGCCGGGGAAACCCAGAAGTACCGGCTTCAGGGAGCATACGAAAAACCGGAAGTGACGCGCGCGTGACCGCTGACGTCACTTCCGGAACGCCGAGCCGCATGGAGGGGAAGAAGCCGGGAAGCTCAAGGAGGATCCCGGCTGGGGATCCAGGCCTGCTTTACCCTCGCGGGGGCGCAGGAAGGCCTGGAGGGGGTCCTGAGGTACCTGGTATACAGGACGACGGGAGCAGCATAAGGGGAGGCACGGAGCGATGCCAGCTGCCCGGCTAAGCAGGTAAAAACCCGCATAAGAAAAAAACACACTGCAGCCGCCGGCCACTACAGCATATGGAAAGAAAAAACCTCTCCCTGTCCCAAAGGGGAACAGGAAAGACACCGGCAAGTGGGAGGTCCTTTTAACCTCTCTGTGTTTCCTGTTCCCCATTAGGGCAAAGAGACAACCTCCATATGCCGTCGTGGAAGGTGACTAGAGAAATATAAATGTAAATAGTATATATATTAAGATGTCTGACCAGTAGCAGCCTGCTAAGTGGGATAATGAATCATTATGCATCTCAGTAAACCCTTGCGGCTATTCCCCCCCCCCAAAAAAAAAAAAAAAAAATATATATATATATATATATATATATATATATATATTGGGATCTATGAACAGTAGCAGCATACTAAAAGGGATAACAGATCATTATATACACTGTGTTCCAAATTATTATGCACAAAGAGTTTAGGAGTGATAAGGTTAGAATTTCTTTGTTTGTCATTTAAACTCATTGATGGTGATGTGTGTCAGGGCTCTTTATATCACTGAAAGCAATTGCAGATACCTGTGCAAATTAGTTTGGCAGGTGTGTCCAAATAAAGGCAAGACTACTTAAGAAGGCTGTTCCACATTATTAAGCAGCCTACATTTTTGGCCAAAATGGGAAAGAAAAAGGATGTGTCGCCTGCTGAGAAGCAACAAACTGTGGAGTATTTAGGTCAAGGCATGACTACAATCAACATTGCCAAGACACTTCATCGTGATCATCGCACAATCAAGAAGTATGTCGCTGATTCCCAGCACACACGTGTGCGTGCTGATAAGGAAAAATTGAGGACCCTTTCCAACAGGCAATTGTGTAAGGTTAAAAGAGCAGCTGCAAAAATGCCTTGTCATAGCAGCAGACAAGTTTTTGAAGCTGCTGGTGCCTCCAACGTCCCCAGAACAACAAGATTCAGGGTCCTTCAGAGGTGCGTAAGCCATCCTGTCGACCACCTCTATCCACTGCACACAAGCAGAAACAGCTCCAGTGGGCCAAACGATACATGAAGACTGACTTCCAAACTATTTTGTTCACCGATGAGTGCCGTGCAATGCTCGATGTTCCAGTTGGATGGAGTGGAGGATGGCTGGTTGATGGACACCCCATGAAAACACGGCTAAGGTGCCAACAAGGAGGAGGTGGAGTAATGTTTTGGGCTGGAATCATGGGGAGAGAGATTGTCGGCCCCTTTATGATCTCTGAGGGGGTAAAGATGAACTCCATAATCTATGTGGAGATTCTAAAAACACTTCCTGCCATGGTTCAAGAGGAAGAACCGTGCTTTCCGCAGCAAGACCATTTTCATGCATAATAATGCACCATCTCATGCTGCAAAAAACACATCTGCATCTCTGGCTGCTATGGGCATAAAAAAGGACAAACTTATGGTGTAGCCACCATCTTCCCCTGGCCTCAACCCCATTGAGAACCTCTGGAGCATCATCAAAAGGAGTATCTATAATGGCGGGAGGCAGTTCACATCTAAGCAACAGCTCTGGGAGGGTATTCTGCCCACATGCAAAACAATTGAAGCAGAAACCATCCAAAAACTGACAAATTCAATGGACGAGAGAGTTCAGAAGCTTCTTTCGAACAAGGGGTCCTATGTGCAAATGTAACATCACCTAGAATAAAGTTTTCACTTGAAAACTGTTTGATTTCATTTTGTAATAAGCTGATAATGCTTATAACTTCACAATTGACCATTTTTTTGTTCAAAATAAAATAAAAAAGGTTGAAAACTCTGCTGTGCATAATAATTTGGAACATGCATTTTGAGTGTTTATTTTTTTTAAAAATATACTGTTTTCATAGGCAGTTTGTTCCAAAACATTGCAATTATACTAGAATAGTAGATGACTGGGAAATAACAATAACTGCAATTCAGATAGGTAATTTAGAGAAAATTTGAGGAAATATTATTTGCATAATAATTTGGAACACAGTGTATATCTAAATAAACCCTTGCGGCTATTTCCAAACAGCCCACTGGAGGGCAGAAAATGTCAAATCAAAGAATGGAATGGATAATATAAGCAGTGGCTGTTGAAAGCTTAAATCTGTAAGGCTATGTGCACACGTATTCTGGTCCACTGCAGATAAATCCGCAGTGCAAAACCGCTGCGGATTTATTGCAGTTTTTCTGCTGATTTCACTGCGGTTTTACAACTGCGGATTTCTATTGGAGCAGTTGCAAAACCACTGCGGAATCCGCAGAAAGAAGTGACATGCTGCGGAATGTAAACCGCTGCGTTTTCTTCCGCAGCATGTGCACAGCATTTTTTGTTTCCCATAGGTTTACATTGTACTGTAAACTCATGGGAAACTGCTGCGGACCCGCAGCTGCGGAAACGCGACGGATCCGCAGCAAAATCAGCATCGTGTGCACATACCCTAAGGCTATGTGCACACGTTGCAGATTTGACTGTGGAATTTTCTCTGCAGATTCTGAATTTCTTGGCAGAAACCGCAGGTCAGAATCTGCACCTTTGTTTGGTATGTGCACACGCTGCAGATATTTGTGTGCGGATTTCTTCCTTTTTTTTACCCCTGCAGATGTCTATTATGGAAGAGGTGCATAAAAGGAATCTGGTCACAGAAACATCTCTTTACCTGACGTTAGATGCTGAAGTAATATGCAGTGTGGAAGGAGGACTGTACCAAAACCCTGCGCCTGACGAGCACCATTTCGCTATTCAGCTTCTTCACAAAGGGGGCGTTTCACATCCAGAAATTGGGCGTGATGTTTTCGTAGGTCCACCGAGAAGTCATGAAAAATTGAGATTGTGGCGTTATCATGCTTGATGGGGCATTTTTGTGTCACCAAGCGTAGAGTGGTATCTCGGTCCTTACAATTTAGAATACATGCAAGGAATGGATGTAGAGGGCACCGGGTGGGAGAGGTCTGGTTGGGATTCTATGCTCTTTCTACCGCAAACTGTTGAAAGTTTGTCCCCGCGTGTGTTGTTGAGCTACTCCTCCAGAAACCACTCAGGTTGTTGCCCTTCTGTGCGCTCTGGTAATCCGATCATGTGCAAATTATTGCGGTGCAGGTGATTTTCCAAGACATCCGCTTTTTGACGCCAGGCGTTTATTGATCCCGACTAGTGATGAGCGAATATACTCGTTGCTCGAGTTTTCCCAAGCACGCTCGGGAGTACTCCGAGTATTTGTTAGTGTTCTGAGATTTAGTTTTCATCGCCGCAGCTGAATGATTTACAGCTACTAGCCAGGCTGAGTACATGTGGGGGTTGCCTGGTTGCTAGGGAATCCCCACATGTAATCAAGCTGGCTAACAGATGTAAATCATTCAGCTGCGGCGATGAAAACTAAATCTCCGACCAATAACAAATATTCGGAGATCACCCGAGCAACGAGTATACTTGCTCATCACTAATCACAATGTTTCATGAGCTGTACACTTTTTTTTGTGAATCATCTTTTTTTGTAAAGTGGAATTGTCAATTTTGGCAACTTCTCAGAAATCGCACAAAAATAGGGGAGTCCTGTCCAACCTCACTGAATGTTTTTCTGTATGTGATATTGGGTTGTCCCATCATTAGAGCTCTGGTATCTAAGAACATCTAGGGTGCGTGGAGGGGCGATAACTGAAAATGAGGTACGGCAGTGAGCAACGAGTATATTCGCTCATCACTAATCCCGACACTTTTGTTAGTTTAGTGGCCAATCCACCCTGTCCTACAAGCTCCACAACCTATTTTCGGCCTCTGTTATACAGCCTCTCAGGGCCTGCATATCTTGCCGGAGAAGCCCCACTTCAGAATGTACCTCCTCAATCTTCCCTGATAGGGATGTTTTACAGCTAGAGATAGCGTGTAGAAGCTGTTCAGTTACTTGCTTCAGAGTCATATCCTCTTGATTTTCATTCCCCTCATTCTCGCTTATTTGAGATCTGCTCTGGTCTGTATTTTTAGCTGTTGAGATATGTTGTTCCCTTGAGGCACGGGGGAGTCACCTTGTTCAGCCCTGGCATATTTTTTAAGCTTTTCTGCCACATTTGAACTCTTCCCAGAACTCATTTTGTAGGGGGTGTGAGCAGTCTTTTAATGAAGTGAGTACAGTTAATGGCTTAGGCCTCTTTCACACTTCAGTAGTGTTGAGCATTCCGATACCGCAAGTATCGGGTATCGGCCGATACTTGCGGTATCGGAATTCCGATACCAAGTTCCGATACTTTTGTGGTATCGGGAATCGGTATCGGATCCATATTAATGTGTAAAATAAAGAATTAAAATAAAAAATATTGATATACTCACCTCTCCGGAGGCCCCTGCACCTTACCGCTGTTAACAGGCAGCCTCCTTTGCTTAAAATGAGCGCGCTTAGGGCCTTCCATGACGTCACGGCTTCTGATTGGTCACGTGCCGCTCATGTGACCGCCACGCGACCAATCACAAGCCGCGACGTCATTCTGAGGCCCTAAACTCCTCATTCTAGGAATTCAGGACCTGAGAATGACGTCGCAGCTTGTGATTGGTCGTGTGGCGGTCACATGAGCGGCACGCGACCAATCAGAAGCCGTGATGTCATGGAAGGCCCTAAACGCGCTCATTTTAAGCAAAGGAGGCTGCCGGTTAACAGCGGTAAGGTGCAGGGGCCTCCGGAGAGGTGAGTATATCAATATTTTTTATTTTAATTCTTTATTTTACACATTAATATGGATCCCAGGGCCTGAAGGAGAGTTTCCTCTCCTTCAGACCCTGGGAACCATCAGGATACCTTCCGATACTTGGTGTCCCATTGACTTGTATTGGTATCGGTATCGGCGATATCCGATACTTTTCGGGTATCGGCCGATACTATTCGATACCGATACTTTCAAGTATCGGACGGTATCGCTCAAGACTACACTTCAGTCTTCTAGCGTTAGTCAATATCTGCCGTAGCGACGGAGCCATCAAAAATAGTGAAAAACGGAAACAGATCTGTTTGTTTTATACACCAAAAGAGAACGCCTCATATATCAATCTAAGAGGCAAAAGGGAACGAAGGATATATATACCTCCACATAACCATGTGTACCGATAGAAGAAAACAATTGGAGGAGCAAAATCCAATATAAATCATTTATTAATTAAAATATACATAATACAACATGTGATGAGCACAAAAATATATTGCTACAAAAGAGTACAACTAGATGGAACCATCCATCTGTAGATGGGTTTCAGCAGAAAATAGAAAATAACGGGAACAAAGCCCCCAGGCCTAAGAGACCAACTTGAAAACATCCATAGGGTAGTATGATAATCAATCCTAAGTGTTAAAGTGCAAAGAGCAGTACGATATTATAATGCACCTAATAGAAAAACAGTCAGCAATATCTAATACTGCTGCCTCTTAGGGCTCTTTCACACGTCAGTGTCTCCGGTACGTGTAGTGACAGTTTTCTCACGTACCGGAGACACTGACACACGTAGACCCATTTAAATGAATGGGTCTATGCACATGTGCGTGTTTTCACACGGACCGTATGTCTGTGCTGAAAACACGTCGACATGTCCGTTTTCTACCGGCAGCACGTACAGCAATACGGACAGCACACGTGCACACAGAGAACAGTGTGCACTCTCCTCCGTGTGCACGTAGCGCCCGCAGGAGAGACAGCGCTACAGTAAGCGCTGTCCCCCCCGCATGTGGTGCTGAAGGCAGAATTCCTCTCTTCTCCCCCGCCGGAGAGAAGAGATGAAAGATCAAGGTTTTGTTTTTTGTTTTTTTTGGGGGGGTGAAAAATAAAGTTTGCATGTGATCCCGCGCCCCCCCCCCCCCCCCCGTGCGCCGCCTGGCCCCTTGCCGCAGAAATACTCACCCGGCCAGCTCCTGCGATGTCTCCTGTGTCCTCTCAGCGCTGGCCCCTTCTCCTGTGTGAGCGGTCACGTGGGACCGCTCATTACAGTCAGGGAATATTCACTTGAGCACACGGACATACGGACACGGATATCTCCGGTACCGGTTTTTCCGGTACCGGAAATATCAGGACGTGTGAAAGAGCCCTTATATTGCACTAGCCCTATAGCCTGAAAATGCCAGTTAGACCTAATTGTAACCATTTCACATGGAGGCATAAGGGAAAAGAGAAAAGGTATGTATAGTACCTGTGGTCATGATGGCCTGAGCGTCTGTCCCGCACTAATGCACCTCGACGCGCGTTTCTCCACGCCTGTGGCTTCGTCAGGAGGTAAATAAGCTATGAAGTGACGTCACCGCTGTGCTCTGCTTTACGGCCGGCGCTGACACAGTCAGTGCCGGAAGCTCTCGGCAGCAGCGCGTAACCCTGTGGACGCCGGGAAACGTGACAGGCATCAGAATGTGAGTATGTACGGTTTTATTTTTTTACTTTTACAATGGTAACCAGGGTAAATATTGGTTTCCCCATTCCTACAAGTCTGAATGATTCTATGGCGCTTGCTATTCAAATTGACCGGCGTTTGCGGGAGCGCAAAACCGCTAATCCTCTGGTGGTGTTGTCTGAACAAACACCTGATTTAATGCAATGTGATAGAATTCAGACTAGAAATGAGCGGAAAAATCATAGACGTCAGAATGGGTTGTGTTTTTACTGTGGTGATTCTACACATGTTATATCAGCATGCTCTAAACGCCTAACAAGGGTTGTTAGTCCTGTCGCCATTGGTAATTTGCAACCTAAATTTATTTTGTCTGTGACTTTAATTTGCTCTTTGTCTTCTTACCCTGTTATGGCGTTTGTGGATTCAGGTGCTGCCCTGAGTCTTATGGATCTGTCATTTGCCAAGCGCTGTGGTTTTGTTCTTGAACCGTTAGTAAATCCTATTCCTCTTAGAGGTATTGATGCTACGCCATTGGCGGAAAATAAACTGCAGTTTTGGATGCAGGTGACCATGTGCATGACTCCTGAACATCGGGAGGTGATTCGTTTTCTTGTTCTGCATAAAATGCATGATTTGGTCGTTTTGGGTTTGCCATGGTTACAGACCCACAATCCAGTCTTGGATTGGAAGGCAATGTCTGTATCAAGTTGGGGCTGTCAGGGAATTCATGCTGATTCCCCGCCGGTGTCTATTGCTTCCTCTACTCCTTCGGAAGTTCCTGAGTATTTGTCTGATTATCAGGATGTATTCAGCAAGTCCAGATCCAGTGCTCTGCCTCCTCATAGGGACTGTGACTGCGCCATAGATTTGATCCCAGGTAGTAAATTTCCTAAGGGAAGATTATTTAATCTCTCTGTACCTGAGCATACCGCAATGCGTTCGTATATCAAGGAGTCTCTAGAGAAGGGGCATATCCGTCCATCCTCTTCCCCTCTTGGTGCGGGATTCTTTTTTGTGGCCAAGAAGGACGGATCTTTGAGACCTTGTATTGACTATCGGCTTCTGAATAAAATCACTGTAAAATTTCAGTATCCTTTGCCTCTGTTGTCGGACTTGTTTGCCCGGATTAAAGGTGCCAAGTGGTTCACCAAGATAGATCTTCGTGGTGCGTACAACCTTGTGCGCATTAAGCAAGGTGATGAATGGAAGACTGCATTTAATACGCCCGAAGGTCATTTTGAGTACTTGGTGATGCCTTTTGGGCTCTCTAATGCTCCCTCAGTGTTTCAGTCCTTTATGCATGATATTTTCCGGAAGTATCTGGATAAATTTATGATTGTTTATCTGGATGATATTCTGGTTTTCTCTGAAGATTGGGACTCACATGTGGAGCAGGTCAGGATGGTGTTTCAGGTTTTGCGTGAGAATGCTTTGTTTGTTAAAGGCTCAAAGTGTCTCTTTGGAGTACAGAAGGTTCCCTTTTTGGGGTTTATTTTTTCCCCTTCTGCTGTGGAGATGGACCCAGTCAAGGTCCGAGCTATTCATGAGTGGACTCAACCCACGTCAATTAAGAGTCTTCAGAAGTTCTTGGGTTTTGCTAACTTCTACCGTCGTTTTATCGCTAATTTTTCTAGCGTTGTTAAACCTTTGACGGATATGACCAAGAAAGGTTCTGATGTTGCTAACTGGTCTCCTGTAGCCGTGGAGGCGTTGAGTCCAGCCTGATGTCTCACTTCCCTTTCAGGTCGAAGTGGATGCTTCTGAGATTGGGGCAGGGGCCGTTTTGTCACAGAGAGGCCCTGGTTGCTCGGCAATGAGACCATGTGCTTTCTTCTCTAGGAAGTTTTCGCCTGCTGAGCGGAATTATGATGTTGGCAATCGGGAGTTACTGGCCATGAAGTGGGCATTTGAGGAGTGGCGTCATTGGCTCGAGGGTGCTAAGCATCGTGTGGTGGTTTTGACTGATCACAAAAATTTGATGTATCTCGAGTCTGCTAAACGCCTGAATCCTAGACAGGCCCGCTGGTCATTGTTTTTCTCCCGTTTTGACTTTGTGGTCTTGTATTTACCAGGTTCAAAGAATGTGAAAGCTGATGCTCTTTCAAGGAGCTTTGTGCCTGACTCTCCTGGAGTCACAGAACCTGTTGGTATTCTTAAAGAGGGAGTTATCTTGTCAGCCATTTCTCCTGATTTGCGACGTGTGTTGCAGAGATTTCAGGCTGGTAGACCTGACTCTTGTCCACCTGACAGACTGTTTGTTCCTGATAAGTGGACCAGCAGAGTCATTTCCGAGGTTCATTCCTCGGTGTTGGCAGGTCATCCGGGAATTTTTGGCACCAGAGATCTGGTGGCTAGGTCCTTTTGGTGGCCTTCTTTGTCACGGGATGTGCGGTCATTTGTGCAGTCCTGTGGGACTTGTGCTCGAGCTAAGCCTTGCTGTTCTCGTGCCAGCGGGTTGCTCTTGCCCTTGCCTGTCCCGAAGAGGCCTTGGACACACATTTCCATGGATTTCATTTCTGATCTCCCGGTGTCTCAGGGTATGTCTGTCATCTGGGTGGTATGTGATCGCTTTTCGAAAATGGTCCATTTGGTGCCTTTGCCTAAGCTGCTTTCCTCTTCCAATCTAGTTCCTGTGTTCCTTCAGAATGTGGTTCGTTTACACGGCATTCCGGAGAATATTGTGTCTAACAGAGGATCCCAGTTTGTTTCCAGGTTCTGGCGATCTTTTTGCGCTAGGATGGGCATTGATTTGTCATTCTCGTCTGCCTTTCATCCTCAGACTAATGGACAAACTGAGCGAAATAATCAGACTCTGGAGGCTTATTTGAGGTGTTTTGTTTCAGCAGATCTGGATGATTGGGTGACCTTCTTGCCGTTGGCTGAGTTTGCCCTTAATAATCGGGCTAGTTCCGCTACTTTGGTTTCGCCATTTTTCTGCAACTCTGGTTTCCATCCTCGTTTTTCCTCGGGACATGTGGAGCCTTCTGACTGTCCTGGGGTGGATTCTGTGGTGGATAGGTTGCAGCAGATCTGGAATCATGTGGTGGACAACTTAAAATTGTCACAGGAGAAGGCTCAGCGTTTTGCCAACCGCCGCCGCGGTGTGGGTCCCCGACTTCGTGTTGGGGATTTGGTGTGGCTGTCTTCTCGATTTGTTCCTATGAAGGTCTCCTCTCCTAAATTTAAGCCTCGCTTCATTGGTCCTTACAAGATATTGGAAATCCTTAATCCAGTGTCCTTTCGCTTGGATCTTCCGGTTTCGTTTGCCATTCACGTGTTCCATAGGTCTTTGTTGCGACGCTACGTTGTGCCCGTGGTTCCTTCTGCTGAGCCTCCTGCTCCGGTGTTGGTTGAGGGCGAGTTGGAGTACGTGGTTGAGAAGATCTTGGATTCTCGTCTCTCCAGACGGAGGCTTCAGTATTTGGTCAAGTGGAAGGGCTATGGTCAGGAGGATAATTCCTGGGTGGTTGCCTCTGATGTGCATGCGGCCGATTTAGTTTCACGCTGCTCATCCTGATCACCCTGGTGGTCTTGGTGAGGGTTCGGTGACCCCTCCTTAAGGGGGGGTACTGTTGTGAATTAGACTTTTTGGCTCCCTCTTGTGGTTACTTGTGATATTACTCTGGGATTTTCTTCCCTCAGGTTGCACCCAGCTGGGTCGTTAGTTCAGGGGTGTTGCTATATAAACCTCCTGGATCCTTAGTCCAGTGCCTGGCATCGTTGTAATCAGACACATTCTGTTTGCTCCTATCTGCTGGTCCTGGTTCGTGCAAAATTAAGCTAAGTCCTGCTTCTTTGTTTTTTGGGTTATTTGCTTGCTCTCATTTTTGTCCAGCTTGTACTAAATGTGATTCCTGACCTTGCTGGAAGCTCTAGGGGGCTGGTGTTCTCCCCCCGGGCCGTTAGACGGTTCGGGGGTTCTTGAATTTCCAGTGTGGATATTTTTGATAGGGTTTTTGCTGACCATATAAGTTATCTTTCTATATTCTGCTATTAGCTAGTGGGCCTCTCTTTGCTAGATACCTAGCTCATTCTTATGTTTGTCTTTTCCTCTTACCTCACTGTTATTATTTGTTGGGGGCTTCTATCCAACTTTTGGGGTATTTTCTCTGGAGGCAAGAAAGGTCTTTCTTTTCCCTTCTAGGGTTAGCTAGTTCTCCGGCTGGCGCGACACCTCTAGAATCAACGTAGGTACGTTCCCCGGCTGCTGTTATTTGTGGTGCTAGGATTAGATATATGGTCAGCCCAGTTACCACTGCCCTATGAGCTGGTTTTTGTGTTTGCAGACTTAGAAATTATTTCTGAGACCCTCTGCCATTGGGGTCATAACACACGGCCCCGAAACAATCCATCATTATTACTACAAAAGCTGACATGTCAAATTTCAAAAATTAGGTTTGGTCACTAAAGAATTACAATGCATTCTTCCCAATGTACGGTAAGTTCTCTGATGTCTAAGAAGTTGAGATTTAGATAAAAAAATATCCCACATTCAGGACATGAAAATGGCTACTCTCCTGTGTGCATTCTCTCATGTGTAACAAGAGCTGATTTCAGTGTAAAACATTTCCCACATTCCAAACAAGAAAATGGCTTCTCTCCTGTGTGAATTCTCTCGTGTAACAAGAGATGATTTCAGAGTAAAACATTTTCCACATTCTGAGCATGAAAATGGCTTCTCTCCTGTGTGCATTCTCTCATGTGTGACAAGACGATATTTTTTAATAAAACATTTTTCACATTCTGAACATGAAAATGGCTTCTCGCCTGTGTGAATTCTCTCATGTCTAAGAAGAGATGATTTCTCTGTAAAACATTTCCCACATTCTGACCATGAAAATGGCTTCTCTCCTGTGTGAATTCTCTCGTGTGACAAGATATTTTTTAATAAAACATTTTCCACATTCTGAACATGAAAATGGCTTCTCGCCTGTGTGAATTCTCTTATGTTTAAGAAGAGATGATATCTCTGTAAAACATTTCCCACATTCCAAACAAGAAAATGGCTTCTCTCCTGTGTGAATTCTCTCATGTCTAAGAAGAGATGATTTCTCTGTAAACATTTCCCACATTCTGAACATGAAAATGGCTTCTCTCCTGTGTGAATTCTCTCATGTGTAACAAGACGTGATTTTACTGTGAAACATTTTCCACATTCTGAACATGAAAATGGCTTCTCTCCTGTGTGAATTCTCTCATGTGTGACAAGATGATATTTGTTAATAAAACATTTTCCACATTCTGAACATGAAAAAGGCTTCTCTCCTGTGTGAATGCTCTCATGTCTAAGAAGAGATGATTTCTCTGTAAAACATTTTCCACATTCTGAACATGAAAATGGCTTCTCTCCTGTGTGAATTCTCTCATGTGTAACAAGACGTGATTTTACTGTGAAACATTTTCCACATTCTGAACATGAAAATGGCTTCTTCTTTGTGGGAGCTTTTTTATTTTACAAACTTCTTCTGTGACTTTTATTTTGTTTAACAGTCTGTGATGAATTAGGACAGTGTACTTTAAAAGGATCCATGTCTGAGATGTTGGCATGTTCTTCATATGGGTCTTGTGCAATGCTTTTTTGGATTTTGGAGCTGCTGGTACAACCATCTGTTAAGAATTTAATTGATGTGATTTTTGAGTCAAATAACCTTAATACTTATATATATCTAAATATAAAAAAAAACATTAAGACAAGTAAAAATAAAAAAATACATAGAAATTGCAAAGTGTGTAGCAAAGTTCTATTATTAACGGACTAAAAGTGTAATTTACAAGATGTGATGTTTTGACGAAGAATGTTCATTCTCAATCATTGGCCAGTGCAAACATCAAATAAAACATTTGTCATTGGTCGCATATTTTATATGAGAGTAAAAATGATCGTTGTTGACAGCACATCATCCCCTTTGTATAAATTGAGGATGTTCTGCAATAATAAAGTCATGAGATAAGGAAACAAATCATCATTCTTTCATCGAAATGAAAGCTAATAAGCCCCAATCACCTTCCTATACCATCAATCACTGCTTACTGATGAAATTATATTCGCCTTGCAGCCACTCGATTTTATTCTTCAGAAGTAGTGGGATGTAGCAGTCACCTCTCTGTTAGAGCTCCATGCACCACCTCAATGACTTTAACCCCTTAACCCCCAGAGCTTTTTTCAGTTTTCCGCTTTCATTTTTCACTCCCCTTCTTCCCAGAACCATGACTTTTTTTATTTTTCCGTTAATATGGCCATGTGAGTGCTTGTTTTTTGCAGGACGAGTTTTACTTTTGAAAGACACGATTGGTTTTACCACGTCGTGTACTAGAAAATGGGGAAAAAATTCCAAGTGCGGTGAAATTGCAAAAAAGTGCAATCCCAAGCTTGTTTTTTGTTTGGCTTTTTTTTTACTAGGTTCACTAAATGCTAAAACTGACCTGCCATTATGATTCTCCAGGTCATTACGAGTTCACAGACACCAAACAGGTCTAAGTTCTTTAGAATTTAAGTGGTGGAAAAAAAAAATCCAAACTTTGTTAAAAAAAAATGCGCCATTTTCCTATACCCGCAGCGTCTCCATTTTTCATGATCTTGGGTCGGGGGAGGGCTTATTTTTTGCATGCCAAGCTGACATTTTTAATGATACCATTTTGGTGCCGATACGTTCTTTTGATTGCCCGTTATTACATTTTACTGCAATGTTGTGGCGACCAAAAAAACGTAATTCTGGCATTTAGATTTTTTTTCTCGCTACGCCATTTAGCGATCAGGTTAATTCTTTTTTTTTTTATTAATAGATCGGGCGATTCTGAATTCATCGATACCAAATATGTGTAGGTTTGATTTTTTTTGTTTTATATTGAATGGGGCGAAAGAAGGGGGATTTGAACTTTTTTTTTTTTTAAATGTTTAATATTTTTAAAAACATTTTTCTTTTTACTTTTGGCATGCTTCAATAGTCTCCATGGGAGGCTAGAAGCTGAAAACCCGATCGACTCACCTACATAGAGGTGATGATCAGTTCGCCTCTATGTAGCTGAAGTACTGACTTGTTATGCAGGAAAGAAATATATCTTGGTACCGTGTTAGCCAGTAGATAGAAAAATATTTAGAATTGAGAGTCCTCAGTGGTTGATACCTTTGCCTGATGAAGAGACGTGTGTAGTCTCGAAAGCTTGCAATTTGTTACCATCTTTTCAGTTAGCCATTAAAAGGTATCAACCACTGAGGACTCTCAATTCTGACTTGTTATGAGCGCCGACCACTGAGTGGAGCTCACAGCAATCCGGCACTGACAACCAAAGAGGTCTCCAGGAGACCTCTGGTTGTCATGCTGATGAACCGGTGACCCCCGATCACGTGACGGGGGTCACCAGTGTGCGTATTTCTGGCACGAGTGTAGGAAGCGCCATTTAAATGCTGCTGTCAAGAGTTTGATAGAGGCATTTAACTAGTTAATAGCAGCAGGTGAATCGCGATTCCACCCGTGGATATTGCGGGCGCACGTCAGCTGTTCAAAACAGCTGACATGTCCCGGGAAAGATGTGGGCTCACCGCCGGAACCAACATCAAAGGGAGGGATACTGACCTCGGAGTACCATTACACTCAATGTCAGTAAGGGGTTAAGCGAGTAGCTGCAAGGAACATATTTCCATTTCTCCTGGTAGCCGCTCTCCCAGTAAAACAGCCCAACGTGCTTTAAATACTATTTACTTACAGATTACCAATATACCTGCAGGTAAATAGCATTTTTGCAGCTGACATGTTCTCTTTAGGGGTTCATTTACACAGGCAGATATTGACCTGTAACAAGCACTGATTCATGATATGGGAGCAGCTTTGTTCTCTCTCCCCATAGAAAACAGATGAATGATTGGCCGAACCGTCATGGCTATGGTGGATTTCAGAGACAGTGCAGTCAGCAGACTCAGGTACAAGTAATGTCTATACTAACATCTATAATTACATGTCTATGTCTGTGGGCTGGACTATTTTAGAATAATAAAGCACAATTGGATTCCATATTGCATCCTGTGGTGTGTGCTGTGGAAATCTATCTAATATGAGTGCATGTGTGTGGGCAACCAATCATTAAGCATGTGTGTATCAGCCACGCCCACTCCACATAGCAACCAATCACTAAGCAGCTTTCATTTCACCAGAGCTGTTTATAAGAAGCTGAGCTGTGATTGGTTGCTATGAGCAACAGTTTTCCTTGTGGACAGTTGTGGTAACAGAGGCCTATTATTCTTATCATTTCTATGGTGTTATTGTCCCTCTGTAAAGATGGAAATAATTTATTACCGTGCTGACACAGACCACCCTCTGACAGACTGCAGGGGGAGCCCAGTATCACACAATATAGGATTAGATACATGGCTCAGCAGACAGTAGCACACAGGATAGGATTAGATACACAGGTCCGCAGACCGTATGAGACAGGATATGATTAGATACACAGGTCCGCAGACTATCAAACACGATAGGATTAGATACACAGCTCCGCAGACAGTAGCACACAGGATAGAATTAGATACACAGCTCAGTAGACGGTATCACACAGGATAGGATTAGATACACAGCCCAGTATCACACAAGATAGGGTAATTCCATATCAAGTGATCCAAATATGAATTTATTTTTTTTACCTGATGTCTATAGGTTATTTTTTTTTTTATTATTTAGTACAACTTTAGTTCATTACAAATTAAAAGTTTGGAATTTTTTTTTTCATTAGTTAATTTTTTACAGACTACTAAAGTTTTGAAAAACGGGCAAATTTTGGCCTGGAATGGCTTTACATTTATTATCATATCTCGGGCTAGAATTAAGATAAAGAGGTGGGAGAGGCATCATTTTTCTCAGGACAGTACCAGCTTTCATTTGATATGTCACAAGACTATGTTTCTTTATATTTTGTTTTGGAGAAATCAAATTCAAAATTTTGAAGCGCAATTGTGAAAAAAACGTATGTTTTAAATTTGTGAAAAAATGCCTGTGTGTTACTTCTGTTCTTGTTTATATTTGTACAGGGATTCATCTTGGGACCTATCAAAATTTTTATTTTATTTTTTAAGCCTTGAATCATCTGATTTTATGTTTGTGAGAGTTTCTTCCCTTTTTCTTTTCAAATTACAACTTATTGAATTCAACATTTATATGTAACAATAAAGAAACACAAAAAACAAATACCGAAGTGCCAGAATAAATACATCTTAATCATCATAACACAACTTGCACAGCATTTTTAACCTGAATGCATTGAACAAATCAAAAGAAAAAAGGTGATCATATCCTCAAGTGTGATTTTCGATATTCAGTCTCATCCTAATTATATGTTAAAAACAACATTAAAAGAACCAATATTTTTACCACCTATTTATACATGCAAATTATTTTCTACTATATCACTAAACATGTAATTTATGAAGTGTTTAAGAAGAATAGTACAGTAGTTAAATCCTCGTTCTATAAAATATGAACTAATCAATTTTTTTTATTGTGCCATAAATGCAACGTTTCAACCCCTAAGGGTCTTTGTCAAGCATACATAACAGTGACCATGACGGCCTTAAATAGGAAGTAGACACCTATCCCCAGTTAGGTCCGCCCATAAAAATTAACATACAACATAACCGGTGATCAAAATAACAAAAAAATGTGCAAATAATAACATATACATAGTTAAAAACACATCATAATGTCCATAGGAAACACATTGGTTGATAATTCCATCCATGATCGATTTAGTGAGCACATGTGTCAGGTTCAACATAAACAAACAATGTTAGCTGTCAGTTCTGAACCTATCAGTATAGTCACACATAACGTTAGACTGCCAATAGCTACAGCCGTTTCTCACCCTCAAACAACCCGCCTTTACAAAAGGCCAATCCTATGGTTTGTTACTTTAACGCTAAAGCCAATCCTGGCTCTATACCTGCTTTTTAGCCAGCGTCCCGCAGTACCTGATGACGAAGTCTGCTACTGTTCATATGTCTGACCGGAAGCAGGAAGCAAGATCCAAAGTTACTGCGCATGCCCACCGACTCCATGACAACGCTGTATATACACAAATGACAGCGCCGCAGCGTCGGTCACAAGGTCCACCCACCGACAGGAGGGATGACTATTCTAATTCCCAGAGTTAATCCAAACTACATCTAGAGGCTCAAAAGCTTAATCGCTGGGACTATAGCCCGCAATCAAAGGCCTCTGATCGCCATAAAGACTGGGATTTAGAAAACTTATTGCACATGTATGCCGGCCCCATGGTAACAAATATAACGTCACCACGGTTACCTGCAGGTCACGCCCCACCAGGGTAAAAGCTCATCGTTCAAACCCCCCACATAATATATCAGGCGAACAAAAGGCATTAAATGGCCAAAATACAAATTAATGAACAACCATATTGTTTATAAACACCGGCTGTATGTCCAAATATCACAGATAAGTCATAGTTCTTAATGAATCCCTTAGGTAACAAACGTATCTATAAATAGAAAAAAACAGACAATGGGGAGGGAAAAAAACGGGAAACAAACAAAAACAAGGGGAAAAAGAAAGAAAAACAGGAAAAGAAAAAGGGGAAGGGGGGAAAAAAGAGGGGGGGGAGGGGGGGAAAAAGGAGGGGAGGGAAGGGGAAGGAGGGGAGGGAAAAAAGGGGGGGAAAAAGGAGGGGAAAAAAAATAAAAAATAGGAAAAACAAGGGAAGAAAAAGCAAGGGAAGAGAAAAGAGAACCTAAACACTAAATCAATATTAACCAATGTTATCAACAGGAATCCTCGAGAAAGACAAAATGATAACCAACCACCTTCTAAAAACATATCCCACAAAATCCGAACCGCATGAACCAAAAAAACGCCTATCAGAATAAGCCAATCAGGATATAAACAATAAAAGGTTGTAATCAATGTTTAACCCACCCGGCTGGCGAGAACCCAACTTAGAAATCCATTTAAGCTCCTTCTTTTTAAGCAACTTGACCCTATCACCACCTCTACGAAGAGGGGGTACACCATCAATTACTCTAAAACGTAACTGACTGACCGAGTGCCCACACTCTACAAAATGTTTAGGTACCGGTAAATCTATTTTTTTAGTTCTGATGGTACTCTTATGTTTGCCGATACGAGATTTAATCTCCATGGTGGTCTCACCTACATAAATAAGCGAACAAGGACAAATAATCAGATAAACAACGAAACTAGAGGTACATGTATATCTCTCTCTAATATAGAATCTCTGTCCAGTGTGTGGGTGACTAAAGTAATCCCCCTTAATCATATTCCCACAACATGCACATCCCAGACAGGGAAAATTACCCAATCTCGGGGGACCCAAAAACCTCTGTATGCTGCCTACTGACGACCCAACATCAGATTTTACAAGTTTATCTTTCAAATTACGTCCTCTCTTATAGGATAAAATCGGTGGTGAGGCAAATTCTTCAATATTAGGTAAGCCTTGATGTAAAATATGCCAATGCTTAAAAATCATATTTTTCACATACCCACTGGCCGTATTGAATGTAGAAACAAAGGGAATTCGCTTTTGCTTTACCTTCACTTTCTTTTCCCTGACCAACGCTCTCGGTGTCTCCTTAGCCCTATTCAAAAAATTTTTTACACCACTCTCAGGGTACCCTCTTCTCAAAAATTTATTACACATCTCATCAAGTCTAATGTCCAGACGGGTGTCATCCGAAACTATTCTCCTTACTCTGAGCATCTGGCTCCAAGGTAATGACTCTAACATATTCTTCGGGTGGTGACTGTTAAATTGCAACAAACTGTTCCTGTCTGTCTTCTTCACGTATAAATCCGTTTTTAGTGAGGACTAGTGTTGAGCGATACCGTCCGATACTTGAAAGTATCGGTATCGGAAAGTATCGGCCGATACCGGCAAAGTATCGGATCCAATCCGATACCGATACCTGATCCCAATACAAGTCAATGGGACTCATGTATCGGACGGTATCCCTGATGGTTCCCAGGGTCTGAAGGAGAGGAAACTCTCCTTCAGGCCCTGGGAACCATATAAATGTGTAAAAGAAAGAATTAAAATAAAAAATATCGCTATACTCACCTCTCCGACGCAGCCGGGACCTCAGTGAGGGAACCAGCAGCGTTGTTTGTTTAAAATTCGCGCTTTTACTTGGTTACGTGAAGTCCCGGCTTGTGATTGGTCAGGGCGGCCATGTTGCCGGGACGCGGACCAATCACAGCAAGCCGTGACGAAATTACGTCACGGCTTGCTGTGATTGGTCCGCGTCCCGGCAACATGGCCGCCATTAACCAATCACAAGCCGTGACGTCACGGGAGGCTGGACTTGCGCGCTTTTTAAAAAGCGCGCGTGTCCAGCCTCCAGTGACGTCCCGGCTTGTGATTGGTTGCGCCGCGATCAACCAATCACAAGCCGGGAGGCTGGACACACACGCATTTTAAAATTTTAAAATGCGCGCTTGTCCTGCCTCCCGTGACGTCACGGCTTGTGATTGGTTGCGCCGCGATCAACCAATCACAAGCCGGGAGGCTGGACACGCGCGCATTTTAAAATTTTAAAATGCGCGCTTGTCCTGCCTCCCGTGACGTCCCGGCTTGTGATTGGTTGCGCCGCGATCAACCAATCACAAGCCGGGAGGCTGGACACGCGCGCATTTTAAAATTTTAAAATGCGCGCTTGTCCTGCCTCCCGTGACGTCACGGCTTGTGATTGGTTAATGGCGGCCATGTTGCCGGGACGCGGACCAATCACAGCAAGCCGTGACGTGATTTCGTCACGGCTTGCTGTGATTGGTCCGCGTCCCGGCAACATGGCCGCCATTAACCAATCACAAGCCGTGACGTCACGGGAGGCAGGACAAGCGCGCATTTTAAAATTTTAAAATGCGCGCGTGTCCAGCCTCCCGGCTTGTGATTGGTTGATCGCGGCGCAACCAATCACAAGCCGTGACGTCACGGGAGGCAGGACAAGCGCGCATTTTAAAATTTTAAAATGCGCGCGTGTCCAGCCTCCCGGCTTGTGATTGGTTGATCGCGGCGCAACCAATCACAAGCCGGGACGTCACGGGAGGCAGGACAAGCGCGCATTTCAAAATTTTAAAATGCGCGCGTGTCCAGCCTCCCGGCTTGTGATTGGTTGATCGCGGCGCAACCAATCACAAGCCGTGACGTCACGGGAGGCAGGACAAGTGCGCATTTTAAAATTTTAAAATGCGCGTGTGTCCAGCCTCCCGGCTTGTGATTGGTTGATCGCGGCGCAACCAATCACAAGCCGGGACGTCACTGGAGGCTGGACACGCGCGCTTTTTAAAAAGCGCGCAAGTCCAGCCTCCCGTGACGTCACGGCTTGTGATTGGTTAATGGCGGCCATGTTGCCGGGACGCGGACCAATCACAGCAAGCCGTGACGAAATTACGTCACGGCTTGCTGTGATTGGTCCGCGTCCAGGCAACATGGCCGCCATTAACCAATCACAAGCCGTGACGTCATGGGAGGCTGGACTTGCGCGCTTTTTAAAAAGCGCGCGTGTCCAGCCTCCAGTGACGTCCCGGCTTGTGATTGGTTGCGCCGCAATCAACCAATCACAAGCCGGGAGGCTGGACACACGCGCATTTTAAAATTTTAAAATGCGCGCTTGTCCTGCCTTCCGTGACGTCACGGCTTGTGATTGGTTGCGCCGCGATCAACCAATCACAAGCCGGGAGGCTGGACACGCGCGCATTTTAAAATTTTAAAATGCGCGCTTGTCCTGCCTCCCGTGACGTCCCGGCTTGTGATTGGTTGCGCCGCGATCAACCAATCACAAGCCGGGAGGCTGGACACGCGCGCATTTTAAAATTTTAAAATGCGCGCTTGTCCTGCCTCCCGTGACGTCACGGCTTGTGATTGGTTGCGCCGCGATCAACCAATCACAAGCCGGGAGGCTGGACACGCGCGCATTTTAAAATTTTAAAATGCGCGCTTGTCCTGCCTCCCGTGACGTCACGGCTTGTGATTGGTTAATGGCGGCCATGTTGCCGGGACGCGGACCAATCACAGCAAGCCGTGACGTAATTTCGTCACGGCTTGCTGTGATTGGTCCGCGTCCCGGCAACATGGCGCCGTGACCAATCATAAGCCGGGACGTCACTGGAGGCTGGACACGCGCGCTTTTTAAAAAGCGAGCAAGTCCAGCCTCCCGTGACGTCACGGCTTGTGATTGGTTAATGGCGGCCATGTTGCCGGGACGCGGACCAATCACAGCAAGCCGTGACGTAATTTCATCACGGCTTGCTGTGATTGGTCCGCGTCCCGGCAACATGGCCGCCCTGACCAATCACAAGCCGGGACTTCACGTAACCAAGTAAAAGCGCGAATTTTAAACAAACAACGCTGCCGGTTCCTTCGCTGAGGTCCAGGCTGCGTCGGAGAGGTGAGTATAGCGATATTTTTTATTTTAATTCTTTCTTTTACACATTTTTACATTAATGTTGTTTCGATACCGATACCCGATATCACAAAAATATCGGATCTCGGTATCGGAATTCCGATACAGCAAGTATCGGCCGATACCCGATACTTGCAGTATCGGAATGCTCAACACTAGTGAGGACCCATCCTTATACACCATTGTGTCCAGAAATTGTACCTGACCTTGAGAGTATGTTATAGTGAAGCTGAGTTCTGGAAATATATTATTAAGTTCGTTATGAAAGTCCAAAAGTTCCTTAAGTGGTCCCTCCCAGATTACAAATACATCGTCGATGTAGCGCCACCAGGCCCGAACCTGGGGCCAAAACCGGGAAACATACACGTACTGGTCCTCGAGCACCGCCATATAGATGTTAGCATAAGTGGGGGCCACATTGGACCCCATGGCGGTGCCCCTCAGCTGCAGGTAGTAGTCATCCCCAAAGAGGAAATAATTCCTTCTGAGGATGAACTCCAGCAGCTGGAGGACCAGACGTGCACGGTCTGGCCCCACGTCCGAGCCCGATAACACCACATCAACAGCTGCCAAGCCCCTATCGTGCTCTATGGAGGTGTATAACGAAACCACGTCAAAGGATACTAGATACATGTCAGCTGTAACATTAAGACTTTCAATTTTATTCAAAAAATCATCCGTATCACGGATGTAAGACTTCGCCTTTGAGGCAAACCCAGATAACACTTTATCAAGAAAAATTGACACTTTATTGAAAATAGAGCCCCGACCCGACACAATCGGGCGACCTGGAGGGTCAAAATAATCTTTATGAATTTTCGGCAAAACATATATTAATGGCCGAACTGGACAATCAGTAACCAAATACTCTGACAGCTTAGAGTCAATCAGGCCATCCAACAGGGCCTCATTGACTATAAGCTGCAACCCTTGCTGGAAACGCAAAGTTGGGTCATTTGTAAGTTTACAATAAACATTAGTATCAGCTAATTGACGTAATATCTCCCCTTTGTACTTGGTAGTATCCATCACAACCACCGCACCGCCCTTGTCGGCGGCCTTGATTGTGATGGATGTATTCATAGAGAGATTTTCCAAAGCTTGTTTCTCATCAACAGTAAGGTTATGTTGAACACGATTTCTATGTGTCCTTCTTAATGTTTCAAAATCTTTTTCAACCAGCTGTATAAAAGCCTCAACCACATGGGTTTTAGTAGGTGGTACAAAGTCACTCTTATTATATAGACCAAGGCCCTGTGAGGAAAAAACATCAGTATTAACAACATCAGTATTATCAACATCACCCGGACCACTCATATCCTGTTTCTTATCTGCAAAAAAAGATGTTAGGCGACATCTCCTAAAGAAGGCAAATAGATCAGTATCAAGCTCAAACCAGTCAGGTAGATTGGTGGGGCAGAATGAGAGACCCTTCTCGAGAACATTCAATACAATGGGAGACAAAGTTACAGAGGAAATATTGACTACTAAAGCCTTATCTCTTAGTTGTTGAGTCTCCGTCTCTCCTCTCCAGTCCTCTGCTTCATTGTGGTGTTCCGTGTCATTCTCTGTCCTTGCGTTGTTTTTACTCCTTTGATGTCTCCTCCCGCCCCTCCGATATCTCCTCCTGGTGCGGTATCTGTCACTGTTTCCTTCTCCAAAAAATGTGTAGATGCTGAAGCTCCCATGTTTGAATCATCCGTGGAATCAGAGTCGCCGGTTGTAAAACCAAAATGCTGTTTACCCTCCTGGGCTCTCCTACGACGACGAGGTTGAAAAGTTTTGTTATTTCTATATGAGGACGATTGTTTCCCCATATGCCAGGGAAAAACCCGTCCCGTCTTATAGTCGTCATTGTCACGGAACCATTTAGTCCTTTTGGTGCTCTCATTATCCGCACGGAATTTAGTCAGGTTAATATTCAACCGCGTCACATAAGCACTCATGTCGGCTGTAGTCAAATTAACTGTAAGCAATTGCTCATATTCAATGATGGTTTTTTTAAGAGTCTCAATTTCCTTATTCAAAAATTCAATGTTCAACAACATTAGATCAAAACAGTACTTATTTGTTATGGACTCAAATTTCGAGCAAAACAGAGTGTTGTCAGCCAACAATGTGGGCCGAAGGTGCGGATGTAGTCCACGAGGTATCCTACGCACCTTATAATATTCAGTCAATGTAGACATATGCAATTCCAATGAAATCAACCTCCGTTTCTCATTTTCATATTTCCTTTTCAACATGTCGCCAGATGGAACACTCAAGAAGGCAACATCAACCTGTGCAGCGTTAATGATTCGTGCGGCATCATCATCCGTATAGGAAAAAATATTACTGGCACCATCCAGTTCACCAATATCTGGATTAAAGTTAACTTGAGTCATAGTTCACAGGTGCACGCCAACCAAGATCCAAATACAATGCAAAATAATAAGATGGCGGCTGACAGCACTACCGTGTAATGTGGCTGCACGTCCTAGCTCCACAGGATCCAAATGGAGAGTTACATACCAAAAGTTCAAAGTGAAGGACAGCATCCAATCCAGGTGAAGATCAATAATATTTTTATTGTGCCATAAATGCAACGTTTCAACCCCTAAGGGTCTTTGTCAAGCATACATAACAGTGACCATGACGGCGCATGCCCACCGACTACATGACAACGCTGTATATACACAAATGACAGCGCCGCAGCGTCGGTCACAAGGTCCACCCACTGACAGGAGGGATGACTATTCTAATTCCCAGAGTTAATCCAAACTACATCTAGAGGCTCAAAAGCTTAATCGCTGGGACTATAGCCCGCGATCAAAGGCCTCTGATCGCCATAAAGACTGGGATTTAGAAAACTTATTGCACATGTATGCCGGCCCCATGGTAACAAATATAACGTCACCACGGTTACCTGCAGGTCACGCCCCACCAGGGTAAAAGCTCATCGTTCAAACCCCCCCACATAATATATCAGGCGAACAAAAGGCATTAAATGGCCAAAATACAAATTAATGAACAACCATATTGTATATAAACACCGGCTGTATGTCCAAATATCACAGATAAGTTATAGTTCTTAATGAATCCCTTAGGTAACAAACGTATCTATAAATAGAAAAAAACAAATAGAAAAAAACAGACAATGGGGAGGGAAAAAAACGGGAAACAAACAAAAACAAGGGGAAAAAGAAATAAAAACAGGAAAAGAAAAAGGGGGAAGGGGGGGAAAAAGAGGGGGGGAAGGGGGGGAAAAAGGAGGGGAAGGAAGGGGAAGGAGGGGAGGGAAAAAAGGGGGGGAAAAAAGGAGGGGAAAAAAATAAAAAATAGGAAAAACAAGGGAAGAAAAAGCAAGGGAAGAGAAAAGAGAACCTAAACACTAAATCAATATTAACCAATGTTATCAACAGGAATCCTCGAGAAAGACAAAATGATAACCAACCACCTTCTAAAAACATATCCCACAAAATCCGAACCGCACGAACCAAAAAACCGCCTATCAGAATAAGCCAATCAGGATATGAACAATAAAAGGTTGTCCTTATACACCATTGTGTCCAGAAATTGTACCTGATCTTGAGAGTATGTTATAGTGAAGCTGAGTTCTGGAAATATATTATTAAGTTCGTTATGAAAGTCCAAAAGTTCCTTAAGTGGTCCCTCCCAGATTACAAATACATCGTCGATGTAGCGCCACCTGACACATGTGCTCACTAAATCGATCATGGATGGAATTATCAACCAATGTGTTTCCTATGGACATTGTGATGTGTTTTTAACTATGTATATGTTATTATTTGCACATTTTTTTGTTATTTTGATCACCGGTTATGTTGTATGTTAATTTTTATGGGCGGACCTAACTGGGGATAGGTGTCTACTTCCTATTTAAGGCCGTCATGGTCACTGTTATGTATGCTTGACAAAGACCCTTAGGGGTTGAAACGTTGCATTTATGGCACAATAAAAATATTCTTGATCTTCACCTGGATTGGATGCTGTCCTTCACTTTGAACTTACAGCAGATAAATATAGCACAGCCAAGTAGCATACAGCCCACATAGTGTATAACACAGCCCACTTAGTATATTATTATTATTTGTTATAGCGCCATTTATTCCATGGCGCTTTACATGTGAGGAGGGGTATACATAATAAAAACAAGTACAATAATCTTAAACAATACAAGTCATAACTGGTACAGGATGAGTGAGGACCCTGCCCGCGAAGGCTCACAATCTACAAGGGATGGGTGAGAATACAGTAGGTGAGGATAGCGCTGGTCATGCAGCGGTTTGGTTGATCGGTGGTTAATGCAGGTTGTAGGCTTGTCGGAAGAGGTGGGTCTTCAGGTTCTTTTTGAAGATTTCGATGGTAGGCGAGAGTCTGATGTGTTGTGGTAGAGGGTTCCAGAGTAGGGGTGATACGCGAGAGAAATCTTGTATGCGATTGTGGGAAGAGGAGATAAGAGGGGAGTAGAGAAGGAGATCTTGTGAGGATCGGAGGTTGCGTGTAGGTAAGTACTGGGAGACGAGGTCACAGATGTATGGAGGAGACAAGTTGTGGATGGCTTTGTATGTCATGGTTAGGGTTTTGTACTGGAGTCTCTGGGCAATGGGGAGCCAGTGAAGGGATTAACAGAGGGGAGAGGCAGGGGAATAGTGGGGGGACAGGTGGATTAGTCGGGCAGCAGAGTTTAGAATAGATTGGAGGGGTGCGAGAGTGTTCGAGGGGAGGCCACAGAGCAGGAGGTTGCAGTAGTCAAGGCGAGAGATGATGAGGTCATGGACTAGGGTTTTTGCAGATTCTTGGTTGAGGAATGAACGGATTTGTGAAATATTTTTGAGTTGAAGTCGGCAGGAAGTGGAAAGGGCTTGGATATGTGGTTTGAAGGAGAGATCAGCGTCAAGGATTACCCCGAGGCAGCGAGCTTGTGGGACTGGGGAGAGTGGGCAGCCATTTACTGTAATGGTTAGGTTCGTTGGGGGGGGTCACGTGTGATGGGGGAAAGATGATGAGTTCTGTTTTGTCCATGTTAAGTTTCAGAAATCTAGCGGAGAAGAAGGATGAAATAGTGGACAGTCATTGAGGGATTCTGGTTAGTAGGGAGGTGATATCTGGTCCAGAGATGTAGATCTGTGTGTCATCAGCATAGAGGTGATACTGAAAGCCATGAGATTCTATGAGCTGTCCCAGGCCAAAGGTGTAAATGGAGAAGAGCAGGGGCCCAAGGACTGAACCTTGTGGGACTCCGACAGATCGGGGGCGAGGTGAGGAGGGGGTGTGTGAGTGGGAGACGCTGATTGTCCAGTCTGTTAGATATGATGAGATCCAGGATAGGGCCAAGTCTGTGATGCCAAGGGATGAGAGGGTCTAATAATAGGGAATGGCCCACTGTGTCAAAGGCAGCCGACAGGTCGAGGAGGAGAACAGAGTAGTGTCGCTTGCTCTTGGCGGTTAAGAGGTCGTTGGTGACCTTAGTTAGGGCAGTTTCAGTGGAGTGGTGTGACCGGAAGCCAGATTGTAAGCGGTCAAAGAGGGAGCAAGAAGAGAGATGGGAGGACAGTTCAAGGTAGACGAGTTGTTCCAGTAGTTTGGAGACATAAGGGAGAAGTGATATAGGGCGATAGCTAGATACAGAGGATGGGTCAAGAGAGGGCTTTTTGAGGATAGGTGTGATGGAAGCATGTTTAAAGCTTGAGGGGAAAACACCAGTTGTTAGTGATAGGTTGAAGAGATGGGTTAGGGTTGGGATGAAGACTGTGGTGAGGTTTGGGATGAGGTGGGATGGGAGCGGGTCAAGCACACAGGTGGTGAGATGCGATCTTGAGAGTAGAGTGGAGAGTTGATCTTCTGTAATGGTGGAGAAGTTGGTTTTGGAGGCGGAGGGCAGGGAAGTCGGGAGGAAGGGCTCTGGTGCTTGTTGACCAAAACTGTCTCTGATGCTATCAATCTTCTGCTTGAAGAACGAGGCAAAGTCTTCAGCGGAGATAAGTGGGGAGGGAGGAGGTGCTGGGGGACGGAGGAGAGAATTAAAGGAGTTTATAGCACAGCCACATAGTATATAGCACAGCCACATAGTATATAGCACAGCCACATAGTATATAGCACAGCCACATAGTATAAAGCACAGCGATGTAGTATATTGCCCAGCCACGGAGTATATAACACAGCCCACGCAGTATATAACACAGCCCACGCAGTACATAACACAGCCCACGCAGTATATAACACAGCCCATGCAGTATATAACACAGCCCACGCAGTATATAACACAGCCCACGCAGTATATAACACAGCCCACGCAGTATATAACACAGCCCACGCAGTATATAACACAGCCCACGCAGTATATAACACAGCCCACGCAGTATATAACACAGCCCATGCAGTATATAACACAGCCCACGCAGTATATAACACAGCCCACGCAGTATATAACAGCCCACACAGTATATAACACAGCCCACGCAGTATATAACACAGCCCACGCAGTATATAACACAGCCCACGCAGTATATAACACAGCCCACGCAGTATATAACACAGCCCACGCAGTATATAACACAGCCCACGCAGTATATAACACAGCCCACGCAGTATATAACACAGCCAACGCAGTATATAACACAGCAATGTAATATATTGCACAGCCACGTAGTATACAGCACAGCCACGTAGTATACAGCACAGCCACGTAGTATACAGCACAGCCACGTAGTATACAGCACAGCCACGTAGTATATAGCACAGCCCATGCAGTATATAACACAGGCCACGTAGTATAGAGCACAGCAATGTAGTATATTAGATGCAGAAATGAACTACACACACTATGGCGCTCGCCACAACAAGGGAAAAAGGGGAGGGGGGGTAGAGTTGGTGACAGGATGAATGGGCGATATATTGGGCACCCCTAGCTGCTGGAACCACACAGGATCTGTGCCTATCCTGGGAAAGAAATAAGTGTAAAAGATATCACATTGTGGATATGGTGGACCGCGCTCAGGGGTATGTGCTCTGTGGTAATGGGCAGCGGAAGGCTTATGATAGTGTACGAGGAATAGTACCTAGATCACTAATATGTACACAGACCTGCTGTGACTGCTGCAAGAATCTAATGACATAGAGGTGTATGCCTGTGACGGCTATGCAAATGGTGCTTACCTAGCTGTGATTGCTGTAGCACTCCAGCGTCCTAAATAGACCCCGACCTGGCGACCGCGGTAGGGTAAGGTACGGCGTCCGTGAAGGGCAGGGGAAGTGAAGGAGGACTCTGCAGCTGATGCGGTACCTGGGAGCCCCGGCCGAAGGCGTCCCTGGTAACCGCGAGGAAAAAAGAGATGGCCGCTAGCGCCGGCTCGTAGGTGCCTAAGAAGTGACGTCACTAAGGTACGGAACGGCGTTGGAGCCAAAAAGGTGGAGACTAACCAACGCGTTTCGAAGGTGCTCGGCCTTCTTCCTCAGGGAACCCTGACGAAGAAGGCCGAGCACCTTCGAAACGCGTTGGTTAGTCTCCACCTTTTTGGCTCCAACGCCGCTCCGTACCTTAGTGACGTCACTTCTTAGGCACCTACGAGCCGGCGCTAGCGGCCATCTCTTTTTTCCTCGCGGTTACCAGGGACGCCTTCGGCCGGGGCTCCCAGGTACCACGTCAGCTGCAGAGTCCTCCTTCACTTCCCCCGCCCTTCACGGATGCCGTACCTTACCCTACCGCGGACGCCAGGTCGGGGTCTATTTAGGACGCTGGAGTGCTACAGCAATCACAGCTAGGTAAGCACCATTTGTATAGCCGTCACAGGCATACACCTCTATGTCATTAGATTCTTGCAGCAGTCACAGCAGGTCTGTGTACATATTAGTGATCTAGGTACTATTCCTCGTACACTATCATAAGCCTTCCGCTGCCCATTACCACAGAGCACATACCCCTGAGCGCGGTCCACCATATCCACAATGTGATATCTTTTACAATGTAGTATATTGCCCAGCCACGTAATATATACCACAGCCACGTAGTATATAGAACAGAGACATAATATATAACACAGCCCATGCAGTATCTATCACAGCCCACGTAGTTTATAGCAATGTGGGCACCATATCCCTGTTAAAAAAAAAAGAATTAAAATAAAAAATAGTTATATACTCACCTTCTGTCGGCCCCCGGAATCCAGCCCAGGCATTTACCGATGCTCCTCGCGACACTCCGGTCTCAAGAATGCATTGTGGTCTCATGAGATGATGACATAGCGGTCTCGAGAGACCGCTACATAATCATCTCGCGAGACCGCAATGTGTGGACCGGAGCGTCGCGAGGAGCAGCGGGAAAGGCGACGGAAGGTGAGAATATAATCATTTTTTATTTTATTATTTTTAACATTAGATCTTTTTACTATTGATGCTGCATAGGCAGCATCAATAGTAAAAAGTTGGTCACACAGGGTTAATAGCAGTGTTAACGGACTGCGTTACACCGCGGCGTAATGCAGCCATTAACCCTGTGTGAGCGCTGACTGGAGGGGGCACTGACAGAGAGTAGGAAGGGGCGAATTCGTGGCCGGACTGTGCCCGTTGCTGATTGGTTGCGGCCGGCAGGCGATACAGGATTTCTGTGACAGACAGACAGAAAGACAAACAGGTATATATATATATGTGTCCCTTCTAGTGGGTGAAATGTAATCTTGTCCATAAGCGCTTACTAGCAATGACCATTTCCTTTTGTGTCAGAGTATGTACGGCCTGTCATGGTGCTTGGCTCCACCTGAGTTAATATCTGATTTTTGTTCACTTTTAAAATGTCTGGCTTTCTTGGATACACAAAGGATGGCGCTGGACCAGAAGGTGCAAAAAAGTCACTTCTACTTCTTCATTTACACAATCTTTGGAGAGTCCAGTAGCCGCCACCAGTGCCAATCATATTCACAGGTCACATAACCAGTTATGTCATTCATTGCCGATCTTGTGCCGCCTTCTACCACTTCATGGACTTCACGGTCTTTGCTGAATGAAAAAATTCATGTTTTTATTTCTGTTTCACTACATGGAATGACAATGCGGTATTGCTGAGTCCGTGATGGGTTCTGCTTCCTGTAACCGATGTTTTCACAAACTCTCCTCCTCCTCGTAGTCCTGGTTTGTACAATACATGAACTGGATTGTTAAGAATCTTTTTCTCCCTCCATTTGAAGAGTTGCATAGGTGTTAAGATTTGGTCTGAATATGGCCTGTGGAGGCCTGAGCTGCCGGCCTGTCATCTGCTCTGCATTAATTGTCTACCCCTTGTCATTCTCAGGTTGAGCCGTAACAAAGCTTTCTCCTCTGTCCTCTCCTGCTTCTAAGCTGTAACATAAAAAAATACAGTAATATCTAAAAATCATGGATTATTTGGGAAATATAGACCCCACACTTTTAGACCACAGGCTGAACAGATCTGAATTCAAGATTTTTGAACTGACACTGTAATAGTTTTATTTTTTAAAATATGATCCCATCACGATCCCAGCTTGTATTTTGGTACAGATGTGACTAGGAGCATAGCAGGCACATGTGCAGTTTTTGAAATTTTTAAATTAAACTTTTTTTTCGGAAATGCGTTTTAAGGTTTTGCGTTTGCATTCGCATGGGTAAAATATTATCAAAGATACTCTTGTGACATATCTGGCGAAAGGCTGTACAGTTCTGAGTAGAATGGTGATTAATTTGTTTTGCTATCTATTTTCTAGCCTGAGTTATGAGGAGAAATGTAACGGCAGGCAACAACAAAATTAGCACTTTTTCCGAACTTTGAAAATCAATAAAAAAAAATAATGTCTAGAATTTTTTTCCTTCACATTTTGCATTCTCTGACACACTATTACCAAATAACAAAATCTCAAAAGAATTAAAAATATAGGGGTAAAAATCATTGGTTCACTTGAAGTAGAATGACCCGATAGGATTAGATACATGGCTCAGCAGACAGTATCACACAGGACAGAATTAAATACACAGCTCAGCAGATGGTATCACACAGGATAGGATTAGATATACAGCTCAGCAACAGAATGTGCCAAAGGAGAGGACCTTTTCATTCCAAGAATTCCTCTTATTCCATCTGATTTGACTTTTGATTTTAAACACCTCCAGTTTCCAGTTGGACTGGCATTTGCAATGTCCATTAACAAGGCTCAGGGACAGTCCTTGAAAGTAGTAGGGATCGATTTGCAATCTCCATGCTTTTCTCATGGTCAACTTTACGTGGCCTGTTCAAGAGTTGGAACTGCCAAAAAACTGTTAATCTTTGCACCGGAAGGAAAAACCAAAAATGTTGTATATCCAAAAGGCTCTTGAATGAGTTGAAAATAAAATACTATCAATACTTAGGTAATCGTTCAGTTAATTTGTGTTGCAAATCTGTAGTGTTGAGTATGTGATGTGAAATGTTTTTATGTGCAATATAATCATTGTAATTTGTTATAACTAACCACCGTTAGTTACTGTGCTCGGGGAACGCCGGGCTCTTCAGCTAGTCATATCTATGGTTCAGTGAACACTACACATCGACCACTGGCACCCCATCTTCCATGTGACAGAGTGCAGGACTTGCTCACATTGTGTTACTTGTGTCTAGAGAAATGCTCAGATGTCAGTACTACTAGGTGGTGTATTAGGAAGTCATGGCCAAATATAAAGCTGGATAAGCCCAGGCAATTCTCTGCTTTTCCTTATAATCTACTCCTAGCTGTGACTATGAGACAATTGTCATTGTTCAGTATATCAAATAGATTACTTACGATATATATTAATCCTGGAACCAGAACCATGATGGATATCATGTAAAACACTAAACTAGATAGATACTTTGCCAGTGAGGTTTGTCATGTCTTTGATGATCTATCATCCCAGTCTATTCTTAAATCTATATTATAGATACACAACCGGTCTTATTACATATTGCACCATTACATTGTCAGCCCTATATAATCTGTATTTTAGCTGAATGGGGAAATCTATGGCCAAAAAAACTGAGAAAACATAACAAAACTTCAATTTTCCAGTCTGGTGAATGACGAGAATGTGACTATTCTCTGCTTTATTTAATGGTGACTCCTCACTGGGGCAGTTACCTGTAGGAACGTCCTCTTTGCACCTCTCATGATCCTGCACATCATTTTCTCCTTTCTCCATTATGGCCTCAACATCAATATTCTTCAGATATTTGCCTGGATGTCAAAGCTGTGAAAGTAATAAAGTAGAAGTCACAAACAGAAGGAAAACTCACATGGAATGTTCTAGATGGAGGATTTAACTACAAGCTCATGGGGCACCTGAGCCGCCAAAAGATGCTGACTACTGATGAGCGAGTGTACTCGTTGCTCAGGTTTTCCCGAGCACGCTCGAATGATCTCCGAGTATTTGTTAGTGCTCGGAGATTTTGTTTTTGTTGATGCAGCTGCATGATTTACAGCTGCTAGCCAGCCTGAGTACATGTGGGGGTTGCCTGGTTGCTAGAGAATCCCCACATGTAATCAAGCTAACAGTCGGAAATCATGCAGCTGCGGCTAGGAAAACTAAATCTCCGAGCACTTACAAATACTCGAAGACCACCCGAGCGTGCTCAGGAAAACCCAAGCAACGAGTATACTCACTCATCACTAATGCGGACATCTCCACCTCAGTGGCACTGCCCGCAGTCACTACGGCGGAGTGTAGTGATAGAAGCAGGCGTTACTGTAAGTAATTACATTATGGCAAAGTCATTTCCTTCATTAACCCCTTAGTGACTGGGACAAATGTTTGAATTCTGACCAATGTCACTTTATGTGGTAATGTAATAACTCTGGAATGCTTCAAGAAATCCCACTGATTTTGAGAATATTTTTTCGTGGCACATTATAATTTATAATAATGATAAATTTAGGTTGATATGTCTTGTGTTTATTTCTAAAAAAAAAAATATCAGAAATTTTACAAAAATGTAAAAAAATTTGCAATTTTCAAAGTTTGAATGATTATCCCTTTAATCCAGATTGTCATACCACACAAAAACATTAATAAATAATATTTCCCTCATGTCTGCTTTACATCAGCACCATTTATAAAATGTTATTTTATTTTGTCAGCCTTTTAGGAGGTTTAAAAATGTAGCAGTAATTTATCATTTTTTTCATGGAAATAAACAAAATTTATTTTTTTGCGGGACCTGTCCAGATTTGAAGTGACTTTGGGGGTCCTATATATTGGAATAAACCTCAGAAGTGATACCATTTAGAAAACATCACGCCCCGACATATTGAAAACTGCTGTCAGGTAGTTTATTAACCCTTCAGGTGAGTTTAAGGAATGTAAAATGGCATGACAGGAATGAAAAAGTGTATTTTTACCACCTAAATGTCCCTAACTTCTGAACAGGCTGCTATAGCCGGGAGACTCTTAGGGTACCGTTACACTAAACGACTTACCAACGATCACGACCAGCGATACGACCTGGCCGTGATTGTTGGTAAGTCGTTGAGTGGTCGCTGGGGAGCTGTCACACAGACAGCTCTCTCCAGCAACCAACGATCAGGGGAACGACTTTGGCATCGTTGAAACTGTCTTCAACTATGCCGAAGTCCCCCTGCAACACCCGGTTAACCAGGGTAAACATCGGGTTATTAAGTGCAGGGCCGCGCTTAGTAACCCGATATTTACCCTGGTTACCATTGTAAAAGTTTTAAAAAAAAACACTACATACTCACATTCTGATGTCTGTCACGTCCCCCGCCGTCAGCTTCCCGCACTGACTGTGTCAGCGCAGGCCGTAAAGCAGAGCACAGCGGTGACGTCACCGCTGTGCTCTGCTTTACGGCCGGCGCTGACAGTCAGTGCAGGGAAGCTGACTGCGGGGGACGTCACAGACATCAGAATGTGAGTATGTACTGTTTTTTTTTTAACTTTACAATGGTAACCAGGGTAAATATCGGGTTACTAAGCGCGGCCCTGCACTTAGTAACCCGATATTTACACTGGTTACAAGTGAACACATCGCTGGATCGGCGTCACACACGCCGATCCAGCGATGACAGCGGGTGATCAGCGACCAAATAAAGGTCCTGATCATTCCCTACGACCAACGATCTCCCAGCAGGGGCCTGATCGTTGGTCGCTGTGACACATAATGAGATCGTTAAGCGGGATCGTTGCTACGTCACACAAAAGCGTTACGTTGCAACGATATCGTTAACGAAATCGTTATGTGTGAAGGTACCTTTAGGCTGCTATTTGGCCGTGAATTGCTATGGCAAACATCAGGATCACACAATCATGATCTCAGAGTGCCGATGAGATTAAAGCTGAAGCGCCGACAATCTGTTAACCATTTATATGATGTAGTCACTATAGACAGCAGCATCTAAGGGGATAAACAGATATGGACAGTGCCAACACTTATCGTGGCTGATACAGCAAGTGGTCAGCTATAGTGTACAGCAGACAGCTGCTGGATTGTCACTTGTATGGGGATGCTAGTCTCTTATATCTCAGGTCAGTAGAAAGACATATTAATGCTACGTTCACATTTGCGTTGTTGGGCGCAGCGTTGTCGACGCATACGTCATGCGCTTCTATCTTTAACATGGGGAGCGCATGGACATGCGCCGGTATGCGCTGTACTGCGTTTTACGATGCATGTGTCATATAGACGCACAAGACAGGGCGCAGGGGACGCTATTTGTAGCGTTTTCTCTGCGCCAAAAGTCCCGATCTGTAGGATCTTATGACAACGCATGCATCGCAACATGCATTGTTGGTTGCGTCGCCGACGCTGCGCCCAACAATGCAAATGTGAACGTAGCCTAAGGGGTTTAAACGCACTGTTTTATTTTTGCATTATTTAAGCAATGTTTTGTCTGGAGATGTTGCATTTTTGGGATACATGCTATTTTTTTGTGAGGTCGGAAGCATTTTTTTTTTCTTTTTATGGCATTCATTTCTGATATAAATGTCATGTGAGAAAAGTTGTCCACCCATATTTTAATATTTCCATGAAGCCCAGTATGTTTTGAACCACATGTCAAACTCAGGCCTATGGGCCAAATCTGTCTGGCAGGGTGATTCTATTTTGACCACGATGTTCGCACCAATCCCTGCCACCTCCCCGGCATCACTCCTTCAACTGTTCAGCATCCTGGATTCCAATACAGTTGAAGGTACCATATTTTCTGGTGTATAAGACGACTGGGCATATAAGACGACCCCCAACTTTTCCCTATAAAATATGGAATTTGGGATATACCCGCCGTATAAGACGGGGGACATCTTATACGCCCAGTCATCTTATACGGCGTGTAAGTGAAGGACCTGCGATGACGTCGCGGTCACGTGACCACTCACGTGACCGCGACGTCATCGAAGGTCCTTCACTCACTGCATTCTTAGGAACGGAGGCAGACGCTTGCACCGCTGAGGCCCAGGGTCCGTCGGAGGGGTGAGTATATCCATATTTTTTATTTTTATTCTTTATTTTTTACATGAATATGGATCCCAGGGCCTGAAGGAGTCTCCTCTCCTCCAGACCCTGGGAACCATCCAGGATCGCTCTGTGCACCCGTACCCGGCGTATAAGACAACCCCCGACTTTTGGGACAATTTTTAGGGGTTAAAAAAAAGTCGTCTTATACGCCGGAAAATACGGTAATAATGAATGAGGGATCTCAGCCATAATTCTCCTTCTGCATCTGATGTCTCAGTGCAGCGGGTGCGATAACATCTCTATTGCGCTCCAGCTGTGCAGTGCAGTGAAGAGCTTCAGAGTACTAGCTGTCGAGCCTGGAACACTGGCGAGAGCTGAGTATTTTTCTTTTTAATGTGGGGACCATCATGCCATATGGAGTACTTCTAGGGGCCATTATATTGTATGGAGGACTATGTGGGGCCATTATACTGTATGGAAGACTTTGTGAGGACCATTATTCTGTATGGATGACTATTTGGGGCCCATTATACTGTATGGAGGGGCCCAATAAACTGTATAGAGGACTATGTGGAGTCATTACACTGTATGGATGACAATGTGGAGCCCATTATAATGTATGGACTAAGTGCGGCCATTATAATGTATAGAGGACTATGTGGGACCATTATATACTGTATTGGGGACTATATGGCGTCATTACACTGTATGGAAGACAATTTGGGGCCCATTATACAGTATGTAAGTGTCACGCTGTGACAGAAGTAAGGGAGAGGGGACTAGAGCCCCCCGTCTCACATAGCGAGATCGCTGCTGAGTCACAAGTTTTGTGACGCAACAGCGACCTCAGTAGCGATCTCGCTATGTGTGACACGTACCAGCGACCAGGCCCCTGCTGTGAGATCGCTGGTCGTGTCGGAATGGCCTGGACCTTTTTTTGGTCATTGAGGTCCCGCTGACATCGCTGAATCAGTGTGTGACACCGATCCAGCGATGTCTTCACTGGTAACCAGGGTAAACATCGGGTTACTAAGCGCAGGGCCGCGCTTAGTAACCCGATGTTTACCCTGGTTACCAGTGTAAATGTAAAAAAAAACAAACAGTACATACTCACCATCTGATGTCCGTCAGGTCCCTTGCCGTCTGCTTCCTGCTCTGACTGTCTGCCGGCCGTACAGTGAGAGCACAGCACAGCAGTGACGTCACCGCTGTGCTCTGCTCTCACTGTACGGCGGCACTGTCAGAGCAGGAAGCAGACAGCAAGGGACCTGACGGACATCAGAAGGTGAGTATGTACTGTTTTTTTTTTTTTTTTGGTAACCAGGGTAAACATCAGGTTACTAAGCGCGGCCCTGCGCTTAGTAACCCGATGTTTACCTGGTTACCCGGGTGCTGCAGGGGGACTTCGGCATCGTTGAAGACAGTTTCAACAATGCCGAAGTCGTTCCCCTGATCGTTGGTCACTGGAGAGAGCTGTCTGTGTGACAGCTCCCCAGCAACCACACAACGACTTACCAACGATCACGGCCAGGTCGTATCGCTGGTCGTGATCGTTGGTAAATCGCTATGTGAGACGGGGCCTTAAAACTGTCCCTGGAACTGGGATCTTAACTATCCCTGTCTCAGGGGTACCTTACTATGATCTTGTTAAACCCTAATCTGTCCCCTCCCCTACCCCATGGGGTTTGGTACAGAAATGTAAGGGAAACAAGACACAAATACAAAAGAGGGATAACTGATTACCACTATCATACAACAGCACTTACCAAAATAGGCAGGAGGATAAGGAAAGGGAGGAATACACAAACAATCTTATTAATTCATCAATCTAATCCCTATTCAGAGCAATACTATATCCACCATGACTGCAGTTTAGGGGTTAGAGTCTCTATCCCTAGGATACACATGCATCACTTGTGCTATCTAAAACTAACACATAGCTTCCTGTTGTGAAATTGGATTCTGGGCTCCCCCGGTGGCCACTGGTGGAATTGAACTTGTGTGCATCATCCCCTCTGTTCACCTGTTCCCATCAGGATGTGGGAGTCGCTATTTAACCTTGCTCCTCTGTTAGTTCCATGCCGGTCATCAATGTAATCAGAAGCCTTTCTGTGCATGTTCCTGCTTCTAGACAACTCCCAGCTAAGTTGGACTTTAGTCCTTGTTTGTTTTTGTATTTTGTTCCAGTTCACAGCTGTTGTTTCGTTTCTGTGTCTGGAAAGCTCTTGTGAACTGAAATTGCCACTCTGGTGTTATGAGTTAATACTAGAGTCTTAAAGTAATTTCAGGATGGTGTTTTGATAGGGTTTTCAGCTGACCATGAAAGTTCCCTTTCTGTCTTCCTGCTATCTAGTAAGCGGACCTCGATTTTGCTAAACCTATTTTCATACTACGTTTGTCATCTTCATCTAAAATCACCGCCAATATATGTGGGGGCCTCTGTCTGCCTTTTGGGGAAATTTCTCTAGAGGTGAGCCAGGACTGTATTTTCCTCTGCTAGGATTAGTTAGTCCTCCGGCTGGCGCTGGGCGTCTAGGGATAAAACGTAGGCACGCCACCCGGCTACTGTTAGTTGTGCGGCAGGTTTAGTTCATGGTCAGTTTTAGATTCCATCTTCCAAGAGCTAGTTCTTTATATATGCTGGGCTATGTTCTCTTGCCATTGAGAATCATGACAGTTTGACCGGCCAAAAAGGGTTAAATTAATTGGCAGAGAAAGGAGAGAAAAAAGAAGTCTGCTGAAATTTTTTTTTTTTCTCTCCAGTTTTGAGTGTGCTCATAATTGAATCACTTGCAAGTCTGCCTATATTGCAGCCTTCCTCTCTCTCTCTCCTTCTAATCCTTGAATGGCTCTGTGTTCACCTGTTTGAAATGGATCCTCAGAGTTTAGCTACTGGTCTGAATAACCTCGCCATGAAGGTTCAAAATTTACAAGATTTTGTTGTTCATGCTTCTATGTCTGAACCTAGAATTCCTTTGCCTGAATTTTTCTCGGGCAATAGATCGTACTTTCAAAATTTCAAAAATAATTGCAAATTGTTTTTGTCCCTGAAGTCTCGCTCTGCTGGAGATCCTGCACAGCAGGTCAGGATTGTAATTTCCTTGCTCCGGGGCGACCCTCAGGATTGGGCTTTTGCATTGGCTCCAGGGGATCCTGTGTTGCTCAATGTGGATGCGTTTTTTCTGGCTTTGGGGTTGCTTTATGAGGAACCTCATTTAGAGCTTCAGGCGGAAAAAGCCTTGATGTCCCTATCTCAGGGGCAAGATGAAGCTGAAATATACTGCCAAAAATTCCGTAAATGGTCTGTGCTTACTCAGTGGAATGAGTGCGCCCTGGCGGCGAATTTCAGAGAGGGTCTCTCTGATGCCATTAAGGATGTTATGGTGGGGTTCCCTGTGCCTGCGGGTCTGAATGAGTCCATGACAATGGCTATTCAGATCGATAGGCGTCTGCGGGAGCGCAAACCTGTGCACCATTTGGCGGTGTCTACTGAGAAGACGCCAGAGAATATGCAATGTGATAGAATTCTGTCCAGAAGCGAACGGCAGAATTTTAGACGAAAAAATGGGTTGTGCTTCTATTGTGGTGATTCAACTCATGTTATATCAGCATGCTCTAAGCGTACTAAGAAGCTTGACAAGTCTGTTTCTATTAGCACTTTACAGTCTAAGTTTATTCTATCTGTGACCCTGATTTGTTCTTTATCATCTATTACTGCGGACGCCTATGTCGACTCTGGCGCCGCTTTGAGTCTTATGGATTGGTCCTTTGCCAAACGCTGTGGGTATGATTTAGAGCCTCTGGAAGCTCCTATACCTCTGAAGGGGATAGACTCCACCCCATTGGCTAGTAATAAGCCACAATACTGGACACAAGTAACTATGCGTATTAATCCGGATCACCAGGAGATTATTCGCTTTCTCGTGCTGTATAATCTACATGATGTTTTGGTGCTCGGATTGCCATGGCTGCAATCTCATAACCCAGTCCTCGACTGGAAAGCTATGTCTGTGTTAAGCTGGGGATGTAAGGGGACTCATGGGGACGTACCTTTGGTTTCCATTTCATCATCTATTCCCTCTGAGATTCCTGAATTCTTGTCTGACTATCGTGACGTTTTTGAAGAACCCAAGCTTGGTTCACTACCTCCGCACCGAGAGTGCGATTGTGCCATAGATTTGATTCCGGGTAGTAAATACCCTAAGGGTCGTTTATTTAATCTATCTGTGCCTGAACATGCTGCTATGCGAGAATATATAAAGGAGTCCTTGGAAAAGGGACATATTCGTCCTTCGTCATCTCCCTTAGGAGCCGGTTTTTTCTTTGTGTCTAAGAAAGATGGCTCTTTGAGGCCGTGTATTGATTATCGGCTTTTGAATAAAATCACGGTTAAATATCAATATCCGTTGCCACTTCTGACTGATTTGTTTGCTCGTATAAAGGGGGCCAAGTGGTTCTCTAAGATTGATCTCCGTGGGGCGTATAATTTGGTGCGAATTAAGCAGGGGGATGAGTGGAAAACCGCATTTAATACGCCCGAGGGCCACTTTGAGTATTTGGTGATGCCTTTTGGTCTTTCAAATGCCCCTTCAGTCTTTCAGTCCTTTATGCATGACATTTTCCGCGATTATTTGGATAAATTTATGATTGTGTATCTGGATGATATTCTGATTTTTTCGGATGACTGGGACTCTCATGTCCAGCAGGTCAGGAGGGTTTTTCAGGTTTTGCGGTCTAATTCCTTGTGTGTGAAGGGTTCTAAGTGCGTTTTTGGGGTTCAAAAGATTTCCTTCTTGGGATACATTTTTTCCCCCTCTTCCATCGAGATGGATCCTGTCAAGGTTCAGGCTATTTGTGATTGGACGCAACCCTCTTCTCTTAAGAGCCTTCAGAAATTTTTGGGCTTTGCTAACTTTTATCGTCGATTTATTGCTGGTTTTTCTGATGTTGTTAAACCATTGACTGATTTGACTAAGAAGGGTGCTGATGTTGCTGATTGGTCCCCTGCTGCTGTGGAAGCCTTTCAGGAGCTTAAGCGCCGCTTTTCTTCCACCCCTGTGTTGCGTCAGCCTGATGTTGCTCTTCCTTTTCAGGTTGAGGTCGACGCTTCTGAAATCGGAGCTGGGGCGGTGTTGTCGCAGAGAAGTGCCGACTGCTCCGTGATGAGACCTTGTGCTTTTTTTTCTCGTAAATTTTCGCCCGCCGAGCGGAATTATGATATTGGGAATCGGGAGCTTTTGGCCATGAAGTGGGCTTTTGAGGAGTGGCGTCATTGGCTTGAGGGGGCTAGACATCAGGTGGTGGTATTGACCGACCACAAAAATTTAATTTATCTTGAGTCCGCCAGGCGCCTGAATCCTAGACAGGCGCGCTGGTCGTTGTTTTTCTCTCGGTTTGATTTTGTGGTGTCATACCTACCGGGTTCTAAGAATGTTAAGGCGGATGCCCTTTCTAGGAGTTTTGAGCCTGACTCCCCTGGTAATTCTGAACCTACAGGTATCCTTAAGGATGGAGTGATATTGTCTGCCGTTTCTCCAGACCTGCGGCGGGCCTTGCAGGAGTTTCAGGCGGATAGACCTGATCGTTGCCCACCTGGTAGACTGTTTGTTCCTGATGATTGGACCAGTAAAGTCATCTCTGAGGTTCATTCTTCTGCGTTGGCAGGTCATCCTGGAATCTTTGGTACCAGGGATTTGGTGGCAAGGTCCTTCTGGTGGCCTTCCCTGTCACGAGATGTGCGAGGCTTTGTGCAGTCTTGTGACGTTTGTGCTCGGGCCAAGCCTTGTTGTTCTCGGGCTAGTGGATTGTTGTTGCCCTTGCCTATCCCGAAGAGGCCTTGGACGCACATCTCGATGGATTTCATTTCGGATCTTCCTGTTTCTCAGAAGATGTCTGTCATCTGGGTGGTGTGTGACCGTTTCTCTAAGATGGTCCATTTGGTTCCCTTGCCTAAGTTGCCTTCCTCTTCCGAGTTGGTTCCTCTATTTTTTCAAAATGTGGTTCGTTTGCATGGTATTCCAGAGAATATCGTTTCTGACAGAGGAACCCAATTTGTGTCTAGATTTTGGCGGGCATTCTGTGCTAGGATGGGCATAGATTTGTCTTTTTCGTCTGCTTTCCATCCTCAGACTAATGGCCAGACCGAGCGGACTAATCAGACCTTGGAGACATATTTGAGGTGTTTTGTGTCCGCAGATCAGGATGATTGGGTTGCTTTTTTGCCATTAGCGGAGTTCGCCCTCAATAATCGGGCCAGCTCTGCCACCTTGGTGTCTCCGTTTTTCTGTAATTCGGGGTTTCATCCTCGATTTTCCTCCGGTCAGGTGGAATCTTCGGATTGTCCTGGAGTGGATGCTGTGGTGGAGAGGTTGCATCAGATCTGGGGGCAGGTAGTGGACAATTTGAAGCTGTCCCAGGAGAAGACTCAGCTTTTTGCCAACCGCCGTCGTCGTGTTGGTCCTCGGCTTTGTGTTGGGGACTTGGTGTGGTTGTCTTCTCGTTTTGTCCCTATGAGGGTTTCTTCTCCCAAGTTTAAGCCTCGGTTCATCGGCCCGTACAAGATATTGGAGATTCTTAACCCTGTGTCCTTCCGTTTGGACCTCCCTGCATCTTTTTCTATTCATAATGTTTTTCATCGGTCATTATTGCGCAGGTATGAGGTACCCGTTGTGCCTTCCGTTGAGCCTCCTGCTCCGGTGTTGGTTGAGGGCGAGTTGGAGTACGTTGTGGAAAAGATCTTGGACTCCCGTGTTTCCAGACGGAAACTCCAGTATCTGGTCAAATGGAAGGGATACGGTCAGGAGGATAATTCTTGGGTGACTGCCTCTGATGTTCATGCCTCCGATCTGGTCCGTGCCTTTCATAGGGCTCATCCTGATCGCCCTGGTGGTTCTGGTGAGGGTTCGGTGCCCCCTCCTTGAGGGGGGGGTACTGTTGTGAAATTGGATTCTGGGCTCCCCCGGTGGCCACTGGTGGAATTGAACTTGTGTGCATCATCCCCTCTGTTCACCTGTTCCCATCAGGATGTGGGAGTCGCTATTTAACCTTGCTCCTCTGTTAGTTCCATGCCAGTCATCAATGTAATCAGAAGCCTTTCTGTGCATGTTCCTGCTTCTAGACAACTCCCAGCTAAGTTGGACTTTAGTCCTTGTTTGTTTTTGTATTTTGTTCCAGTTCACAGCTGTTGTTTCGTTTCTGTGTCTGGAAAGCTCTTGTGAACTGAAATTGCCACTCTGGTGTTATGAGTTAATACTAGAGTCTTAAAGTAATTTCAGGATGGTGTTTTGATAGGGTTTTCAGCTGACCATGAAAGTTCCCTTTCTGTCTTCCTGCTATCTAGTAAGCGGACCTCGATTTTGCTAAACCTATTTTCATACTACGTTTGTCATCTTCATCTAAAATCACCGCCAATATATGTGGGGGCCTCTGTCTGCCTTTTGGGGAAATTTCTCTAGAGGTGAGCCAGGACTGTATTTTCCTCTGCTAGGATTAGTTAGTCCTCCGGCTGGCGCTGGGCGTCTAGGGATAAAACGTAGGCACGCCACCCGGCTACTGTTAGTTGTGCGGCAGGTTTAGTTCATGGTCAGTTTTAGATTCCATCTTCCAAGAGCTAGTTCTTTATATATGCTGGGCTATGTTCTCTTGCCATTGAGAATCATGACAGCTTCCCCAACAAGTTTTACCTAACAAGCTTCCTCATAGGGTTGGGGCTATACCTTTTTTAAAGAGATTATAATAGTGAGAATTAACAGGCACACTGTTGGGTGTTTTTTTAATTTATGTACCACTGTTTTTTAACAAAGTATAATAAAATCCATGTTTTAAAGCATCCTTTAATTAGGACTTATTTACTCTCTGGGTAATTTGGTATTCTGAATTTGCCATCCCTATGGGCCCCATTTAATGCTCCATACAGAATGGACCCCATATAATGCTGCGCTGCATGCAGTATAATGGCCCCATATATTTCTCAATCTACACTCACTGGCCACTTTATTAGGTACACCTGTCCAACTTCTTGTTAACACTTAATTTCTAATCAGCCAATCACATGGCGGCAACTCAGTGCATTTAGGCATGTAGACATGGTCAAGACAATCTCCTGCAGTTCAAACCGAGCATCAGTATGGGGAAGAAAGGTGATTTGAGTGCCTTTGAACGTGGCATGGTTGTTGGTGCCAGAAGGGCTGGTCTGAGTATTTCAGAAACTGCTGATCTACTGGGATTTTCACGCACAACCATCTCTAGGGTTTACAGAGAATGGTCCAAAAAAGAAAAAAAATCCAGTCAGCGGCAGTTCTGTGGGCGGAAATGCCTTGTTGATGCCAGAGGTCAGAGGAGAATGGGCAGACTGGTTCGAGCTGATAGAAAGGCAACAGTGACTCAAATCGCCACCCGTTACAACCAAGGTAGGCCTAAGAGCATCTCTGAACGCACAGTGCGTCGAACTTTGAGGCAGATGGGCTACAGCAGCAGAAGACCACACCGGGTACCACTCCTTTCAGCTAAGAACAGGAAACTGAGGCTACAATTTGCACAAGCTCATCGAAATTGGACAGTAGAAGATTGGAAAAACGTTGCTTGGTCTGATGAGTCTCGATTTCTGCTGCGACATTCGGATGGTAGGGTCAGAATTTGGCGTAAACAACATGAAAGCATGGATCCATCCTGCCTTGTATCAACGGTTCAGGCTGGTGGTGGTGGTGTCATGGTGTGGGGAATTTTTTCTTGGCACTCTTTGGGCCCCTTGGTACCAATTGAGCATTGTTGCAACGCCACAGCCTACCTGAGTATTGTTGCTGACCATGTCCATCCCTTTATGACCACAATGTACCCAACATCTGATGGCTACTTTCAGCAGGATAATGCGCCATGTCATAAAGCTAAAATCATCTCAGATTGGTTTCTTGAACATGACAATGAGTTCACTGTACTCAAATGGCCTCCCCAGTCACCAGATCTCAATCCAGTGGAGCATCTTTGGGATGTGGTGGAACGGGAGATTCGCATCAGGGATGTGCAGCCGACAAATCTGCGGCAACTGTGTGATGCCATCATGTCAATATGGACCAAAATCTCTGAGGAATGCTTCCAGCACCTTGTTGAATCTATGCCACGAAGAATTGAGGCAGTTCTGAAGGCAAAAGGGGGTCCAACCCGTTACTAGCATGGTGTACCTAATAAAGTGGCCAGTGAGTGTATATATATAATTGTCTAAGGGGTACTTCCGTCTGTCTGTCTGTCTGCAACTTCCGTAACAGAAATCCCACGTCGCTGATTGGTCTCGCCAGCTGCCTGTCATGGCTGCCGCGACCAATCAGCGACGGCCACAGTTCGATTAGTCCCTCCCTACTGCCCTGCAGTCAGTGCCCGGCACCAGCATACTCCCCTCTAGTCACCGCTCACACAGGGTTAATCCCAGCGGTAACGGACCGCGTTATGCCGCGGGTAACGCACTCCGTTAACGCTGCTATTAACCCTGTGTGTCCCCAACTTTTTACTATTGATGCTGCCTATGCAGCATCAATAGTAAAAAGATGTAATGTTAAAAATAATAAAAAAACAAAAACCTGCTATTCTCACCTTCCGTAGTCCACCTAGGCACGCGCGGCTGCCGCCTTCTTCTGTTCCCAGAGATGCATTGCGAAATTAGTCATCTGGGTAATTTCGCAATGCATCCTGGGAACGGAAGATGGCGGCAGCTGAGCACGCATCGCCAGAGCTTCGCTGGATCCCAGGGGGTGAGTATATAATTATTTTTTATTTTAATATTTTTATTTTTTTTTTAACAGGGATATGGTGCCCACACTGATATACTACGTGGCCAGTGTTAGATACTATGTGGGCTGTTATGTACTGCGTGGCCTGTGTTATATACTACGTCGCCTGTGTTATATACTGCGTGGCTGATATATACTACGTGGGCTGTGATATATACTGTTTGGCCTGTGTTATATAGTGCGTGGCCACTGTTATATATTGTGTGGCCTGTATTAACGCATCGGGTATTCTACAATATGTATGTATGTATATAGCAGCCACATAGTATATAGCACAGGCCACGTAGTATTTGTCTGCTATATACTACATGGCTTCTATATACTACGTGGCCTGTGCTATATACTATGTGGCTGCTATATACATACATACAGATTCTAGAATGAATACCCGATGCGTTAGAATCGGGCCACCATCTAGAACAGAATAATGGGCCCCATATGTTACTACATTTCTAAAAAAAGAAAAACAACAAATACTCATTTCTCCCTGTTGTATTCCCCTGCTGCCAGAGCTCCAGAGTCCACTGCTCCGGTCAGGTCTCCTCAGCACATTCTAAGTTCTGATTATCTGACATCTCAGCACAGAGAGCGCGCTGTAGTGACATCAACGTGAACTCTGCACTGAGACATCTCAGATAGAATGACGCTAAGCAGACTGGAGCAGCGGACACCAGCGTGCTGGCATCGGATTCGGGCCCCCCTACCTGTAGTGCATCGAGTCCCAGATCATCAGCTCAGCTAGCCGGGAGCAGCAGCAGGAAGGTTTGCAGCAGAATTCCGCCATTTTCTGCCACCACCCTTCAGGATCCCACATGACTTTTCTAGTCTTCTTCCGGGACAGGTCCTGTTTGTACTGCACATGGCAGCCATTTTAGCGCATGTACAGTACAAACTTCAGGGGTGGGGAAGGAAATTCACTGGACGGTGTTTTTTTCTGCCGGATGCTACGGACAGCAGAGAAAAGCATCAGGTTTTTATGTATTATCTGTAAATTTACAGACGGTTGGCAACTATGACCTTGATGCAAGCTCAATAATTGAGCCCACATCTCTGCCAGCAGATGATGGATGTGATATTCAGAAAGATTTCTGATTTCACGAAGATCACTCACCCATCTTGCGCAGCCACAGGTACCGGTTCTGGAGGAGGTATAGGATCCTGTATGAGATCCGAAGGCGGTGGTGTCGGCTGGTTAGCCATACTGGAGCCTTTACTCTGCGGTGTGGAATGGCTGCTGGAGCGAGTACTGCGGGTGCCGGCAGAAGATCGCTTTCTTTCCGCATTCGGCTTGCGCTGGTGATGATGCTGCTGCTGCGGCTGTAACTGCTGTGGCGGCTGGAGCTGCTGATCGCTGTCCTCCATTATTAGGACTGCATGCAGCAAGGATATACTTCCATGTGACTTTTTAAGAGAAATTTGGCGCCAATCCACCCCCTCCTCCAGGGATGCATCATCGGGAAGCGCTGATCCCCATGCATTCATCTGCGCTCGCGCGTGCTGCCTGGGACCCGGAAGTAGAGATGTACTAGATCCGGGGCGGCGGCCATCTTGGTGCACCTCGCACACCATGCGCATGCGCCTGGCTCTGAATCAGGAAGTGCTTGAATGCGGAAGACAGACATACCGGGTCTCAGAAACCCCTACCACAATCCGGGGAGGCGGCCGCGCTTCCCTCCGAGCACTCTGCAGACCCCTCGGTCCCAGCAGTGGCGGCGGCGGACACCGCACCAGCCGTGACAGGGGCCTCCCCGCCGTCATAGCTCGACTGGTCGGCTCTGGATCTTCAAGGTACCAATCCTAGAGGGTTCCTTGTCAGGGACAGGAAACCAAACTGACGCAGGAGAGAGGTACCACCCTTTTATCCTATAGGTTTCCTGTCCCTGAAGGGCAGATCCCCTCTCTCTGGTAGTGCTGTCATGGGCGACTGAGAAATATAACATCGCCATTTAAATGTAATCCATACAGGAATCCAGGTCTCACAAGTTAAGAAAGCCTTATTAAGGCTATGTGCACATGTTCAGGATTTCTTGCAGAAATTTCCTGAGCAAAACCGGACATTTTCTGCAAGAAATCCGCATGCGTTTTTTGCGCGTTTTTGACTCGTCTTTTTCCGGCGCTTCCCAATGCATTAAATAGCGGAAAAAACACGGAAAATCCGCAAAATTAATGCACATGCTGCGTTTTTTACCACGCTGCGCTTTCTTCGCAGAAAAAAAACGCATCATGTGCACAAAAATTGTGGAATGCATTCTAAATGATGGGATGTATAATGTATGCGTTTTTTATGCGTTTTTATAGCGCAAACTCCGCAACGTGTGCACACAGCCTAAAAGACAAATACTTTCATGGATATACATTAAAATGTGCGAAGTGAGAACATTTTTTTTTTTTAAAGTTATACAAAAAATAATTCAATCCAAATGTGGCAAAATAACCACTACAATATCCCTCTAAGGCTGGAGTCACACAGAACGTATATAAAAAAAAAAAAATCAGTCCGTTTCTCACTGCCGGGAGCCGCACGAGCGTAATGCTAGTGTCACATGTTTTCCATGGAAGTACAATCTGATTTTTCACACCTAACATCCGATTTACATCAGAATGCAGTGCGATTGCTTTCTGATTGCAATGCTATTTTAACATTCGATTTACATAGAGAAATTCTCTGTCATTTACACATACCGTATATACTCGAGTATTAGCCGAGAATTTCAGCCCATTTTTTTTAGGCTGAAATTGCCCCTCTCGGCTTATACTCGAGTCATTCCCAGGGTCGGCAGGGTGGGGGAGCGGCAGCTGTCTAATAATACTCACCTGCTCCTGGCGTGGTCCCTGCACGTCCCTGGTTCACCGGCCCTGGCAGCTTCTTCCTGTATGGAGCGGTCACATGGTAGCGCTCATTACAGTAATGAATATGGACCCGACTCCACTCCCATAGGGGTGGAGCCGCATATTCATTACTGTAATGAGCAGTACCATGTGACCGCTCAATACAGGAAGAAGCTGTCAGAGCCGGAGAAGCAGGGATGTGCAGGGACCGCACCAGGAGCAGGCGAGTATAACGGGGGCATATTCACCTGTCCCACGTTCCACCGTCGGCGCCGCTCTGTTTTCCGCATCCTCTGCAGTGACATTCAGGTCAGAGGGCGTGATGACGCGATTATTGTGCGTGCCGCCCTCTGCCTGAACTTCAGTGCAGAGGACGTGGAAGACACAGCGGCGCCGACGGTGGAACAGGGGACAGATTAATATAGCAAGTGCCGGGGGCCTGAGCGACGAGAGGTGAGCATTTGATTTTTTTTATTTTATATCGCAGCAACAGCATATGGGGCAAATATCTCTATGGACCATCTTATGGGGCCATGTGCAGCATTATATGGGGAAAATTATCTCTGCGGAGCATTTTATGGGGCCATGCGCAGCGTTATATGGGGCAAATATTTCTATGGAGCATCTTATGGGGCCATGTGCAGCGTTATATGGGGCAAATATTTCTATGGAACATCTTATGGGGCCATGTGCAGCATTATATGGGGACAAATATCTCTATGGAGCATCTTATGGGGCCATAATCAGCATTTGTGCAGCATTGTATGGGGCAAATGTCTGTATGGAGCATCTTATGGGGCCATAATCAGCATTTGTGCAGCATTGTATGGGGCAAATGTCTGTATGGAGCATCTTATGGGGCCATAATCAGCATTTGTGCATAATTGTATGGGGCAAATGTCTCTATGGAGCATCTTATGGGGTCATAATCAACATTTTTGCAGCATTATATGGGGCATATTCTAATATGGAGCATCCTATGGGGTCCATCATGAACTGTATGGAGCATTATATAGGGCTCCTGATTCAATATGGATATTCAAAACCACTTAACCTACTGATGTCTCAATTAATTTTACCTTTATTGGTATCTATTTTTATTTTTTAAATTAACCGGTAGCTGCTGCATTTTCCACCCTAGGCTTATACTGGAGTCATTAACTTTTCCCAGTTACTTAAGGCAAAATTAGGGGAGTCAACTTGTACTCGAGTATATACGGTAGATTTCAAAGGAAATAATCTTCAAAACACACACACACACATATATACACTCACTGGCCACTTTATTAGGTACACCATGCTAGTAACGGGTTGGACCCCCTTTTGCCTTCAGAACTGCCTCAATTCTTCGTGGCATAGATTCAACAAGGTGCTTGAAGCATTCCTCAGAGATTTTGGTCCATATTGACATGATGGCATCACACAGTTGCCGCAGATTTGTCGGCTGCACATCCCTGATGCGAATCTCCCGTTCCACCACATCCCAAAGATTTCATGTTGTTTACGCCAAATTCTGACCCTACCATCCGAATGTCGCAGCAGAAATCGAGACTCATCAGACCAAGCAACGTTTTTCCAATCTTCTACTGTCCAATTTCGATGAGCTTGTGCAAATTGTAGCCTCAGTTTCCTGTTCTTAGCTGAAAGGAGTGGTACCCGGTGTGGTCTTCTGCTGCTGTAGCCCATCTGCCTCAAAGTTCGACGCACTGTGCGTTCAGAGATGCTCTTAGGCCTACCTTGGTTGTAACGGGTGGCGATTTGAGTCACTGTTGCCTTTCTATCAGCTCGAACCAGTCTGCCCATTCTCCTCTGACCTCTGGCATCAACAAGGCATTTCCGCCCACAGAACTGCCGCTCACTGGATTTTTTTTCTTTTTCGGACCATTCTCTGTAAACCCTAGAGATGGTTGTGCGTGAAAATCCCAGTAGATCAGCACTTTCTGAAATACTCAGACCAGCCCTTCTGGCACCAACAACCATGCCACGTTCAAAGGCACTCAAATCACCTTTCTTCCCCATACTGATGCTCGGTTTGAACTGCAGGAGATTGTCTTGACCATGTCTACATGCCTAAATGCACTGAGTTGCCGCCATGTGATTGGCTGATTAGAAATTAAGTGTTAACAAGAAGTTGGACAGGTGTACCTAATAAAGTGGCCAGTGAGTGTAAATATACTGTATATATATATATGCATACATACATACAGTCATATGAAAAAGTTTGGGCACCCCTATTAATCATAAGCTTAATGTTTTATAAAAATGGTTTATTTTGCAACAGCTATTTCAGTTTCATATATCTAATAACTGTTGGACACAGTAATGTTTCTGCCTTGAAATGAGGTTTATTGTACTAACAGAAAATGTGCAATCTGCATTTAAACAAACTTTGACAGGTGCATAAGTATGGGCACCCTTATCATTTTCTTGTTTTAAATACTCCTACCTACTTTTTACTGACTTACTAAAGCACTTTTTTTGGTTTTGTAACCTCATTGAGTTTTGAACTTCACAGCTAGGTGTATGCAATCATGAGAAAAGCTACTTTAAGTGGCCACTTGCAAGTTGTTCTCCTGTTTGAATCTCCTCTGAAGAGTGGCATCATGGGCTCCTCAAAACAACTGTCAAATGATCTGAAAACAAAGATTATTCAACATAGTTGTTCAGGGGAAGGATACAAAAAGCTGTCTCAGAGATTTAATCTGTCAATTTCCACTGTGAGGAACATAGTAAGGAAATGGAAGAACACAGGTACAGTTCTTGTTAAGGCCAGAAGTGGCAGGCCAAGAAAAACATCAGAAAGGCAGAGAAGAAGAATGGTGAGATCAGTCAAGGACAATTCTCAGACCACCTCCAGAGAGCTGCAGCATCAACTTGCTGCAGATGTTGTCACTGTGCATCGGTCAACTATACAACGCACTGTGTTTTTTTGCCACCATGTATAACGGCTTTTTGTATTACCAAAAAACTCATTCTTGATTTCATGAGTCCACAGGACCTTCTTCCAAAAAAAGAAATTGGCTTCTCCAAATGTGCTTTTGCATACCTCAGCCGACTCTGTGGCGTGCTTGCAGAAACGGCTTCTTTCGCATCACTCTCCCATACAGCTTCTCCTTGTGCAAAGTGCGTTGTATAGTTGACGGATGCACAGTGACACCATCTGCAGCAAGTTGATGCTGCAGATCTCTGGAGGTGGCCTGAGGATTGTCCTTGACTGATCTCACCATTCTTCTTCTCTGCCTTTCTGATGTTTTTCTTGGCCTGCCACTTCTGGCCTTAACAAGAACTGTACCTGTGTTCTTCCATTTCTTTACTATGTTCCTCACAGTGGAAATTGACAGGTTAAATCTCTGAGACAGCTTTTTGTATCCTTCCCCTGAACAACTATGTCGAATAATCTTTGTTTTCAGATCATTTGACAGTTGTTTTGAGGAGCCCATGATGCCACTCTTCAGAGGAGATTCAAACAGGAGAACAACTTGCAAGTGGCCACTTTAAGTAGCTTTTCTCACGATTGCATACACCTAGCTATGAAGTTCAAAGTTCAATGAGGTTACAAAACCCAAAAAGTGCTTTAGTAAGTCAGTAAAAAGTAGGTAGGAGTATTTAAAATAAGAAAATGATAAGGGTGCCCATACTTATGCACCTGTCAAATTTTGTTTGAATGCAGATTGCACATTTTCTGTTAGGCTAGGTTCACATTGCGTTAATGTGTGCACGCTAACAGACAGCGTTGCACGGCGAAAATGTCGCAATTAACGCAGTGCAACGGGTCCGTTAGCGCACCCATTGACAGCAATGTAAATTTCGCCTGCAGCGCATCGCTAGCGCGTGCCTTTTTCGGCTTGCGCTAGCGATGTGCCTTTCTTCTGTGGCACACCTCGGATGCTGCTTGCAGCAGGGATCTGCGAGAGCAGGGACGTTAACGCGACCCCTAACGCGGCCCCTAAATAAACATTGCGTTAGCGCAATCCGCTAGCGCTGAACGGATTGCCCTAACGCAATGTGAACCTAGCCTAAGTACAATAAACCTCATTTCAAGGCAGAAACATTACTGTGTCCAACAGTTATTAGATATATGAAACAAAATGTCATAGAAAAAATATTAAAGTGCCCAGAAAAAACAATAAATCACCGAAACCCAGCACTAAATAATCAAATAGGTCTTATACAATAAAACATAACATTTATTGTAAATAGAGATAAAAACAACAATCACGACCTAAAAAACGTCCACTGTTTGGCTATAGAAAAGATACAGGGTGCATGGAGTCCCTAATATCAAACTGTCTAGACCCTACCTTGCTGCGGAGGTTGGCACCCTATGAAAACCTGCGCAATGGCGCCCCCGCTCAAGGTAGGCTCCCCTAACTCACCCTGAGAAGCCCTCAAGTGAGAGAAGATAGATATATGAAACTGAAATAGCTGTTGCAAAAAAAAAACTTTTTTATAAAACATTAAGCTTAAGATTAATAGGGGTGCCCAAACTTTTTCATATGACATATATATATATATATGTATATAATGCGTACAGTAAAATCATAGTGTGGCAGGTTAGAATAGAAATGATATATACACTTAGAATGGGTAGATATAAAGATGTCACTGATGCGCAAGCTGACTTCAGAAAGGTGAAGCTAGTTCATTGGCTATGAACTCGCACGACCTTTCTGATGGCACCGAGAAGAACTTTCTCACACTTGCGGTGCCATCAGACAGGGAATAGAAGTTCACAGGGAGACACTGAGCACATGCTGCTCAGTGTCTCTGCTGGATGACAGGCTGTGTGGCCGCATCATGCAACCTGCCATCTAGATGTAGAAGAGCTAGACCCGTCGTGGGACAAATAGATTTTCATCTTCTCGGCGGAAAGGTGAGGAATATTGTTTGTTTTAACTCTTTTGCAGAAGACAATGGCATCGGTGGAATGGGCGAGCTCGCAAGTATGGTTTGACTAAGATTTACTACAGGAGTCTGTGTTATTCTTTCAATTAAAGGACTTTATTCTGGGTGTCTGTGTTTTTATACAATATGACTATGGGGCTATATGACTAATGGGGTGTCTTATAGACACCTCTCCATTACTAACCTCGGGGCTTCATGTCACCTGACAATACAAAGGTGAAATCAACCCTCCCAACTATCACCCCACTTGCCACCGCTACAGGGCAAGTGGGAAGAGCGAGGCTAAGTGCCAGAATTGGCAAATCTTAGAGATGCACCTTTACTGGGCCGGCTGAGAGCTGATGCTTTTAGTCTGGGGGGCCTAGTATCCATAGTCTCTTCCTAGGCTATTAATATCAGCACGCAGCTGTCTGTTATTAATTATAAGGGGACCCTACATCCTTTTTTTTTTTTTTTTTGGGGGGGGTCCCATGTTTTAAAAATCATTAAAGGTTAAAAGTATAGAGCTGTGAGCTGGTATTAATAGCCTGGGAAGATCCATGGGTATTACCCCCTTCCCAGGCTATAGACATCAGCTCGCAGCCATCTGCTTACCCTCTGCTGGTTAAGAATATTACACGGGAGCCCATGCCATTTTTTTCAGAGAAATAATCTTTTATTAAACATGTGCAGTAAGCTGCACACACTGTACTAATTGTATGTGTCACTAAGGCTACGTTCACATTTGCGTTGTGCGATGTTGCGTCTGAGACGCAATGCACAACGCAAACAAAAACGCAACAAAACGCACGCAAAAATGATGCATGCGTCCTTTTTTGCTGAAATTTGGACGCAAAAAAATGCAACATGCTGCGTTTTCTGTGCCCAACGCTTGCGGCAAAAAAACCGCATGCGTCGCAAAACGCAGCACAACGCATGTCCATGCGCCCCCCCATGTTAAATATAGGGGCGCTTGACGCATGCGTCGCCGCAGCGGCACCTGACGCTGCATCGCACAACGCTAATGTGAACGTAGCCTAACATCTATATATCTATTCTATGTGTATATACTGTATGTAATCCATCTAAGAGACGCCTCAGTCCGATATGGGCAGCACTGATTTTCCAATGTCAGAGCACTAGGGACCCGCATCCAGCTGTCTTTTTGCTCCAAAATTTCCAAGAATAACAGATGTTATGAGAAAAGTTGCTCCCCAATTTTTGATGAATATTTACTAAAGCAGATGTCAGGAGTGAGGACGGGTCCTTTTTAACCCCTTAATCCCATATGACGTACTATCCCGTCAAGGTGACCTGGGACTTAATTCCCAGTGACGGGATAGTACGTCATATGCGATCGGCTGCGCTCACGGGGGGAGCGCGGCCGATTGCGGCCGGGTGTCAGCTATCACAGCTGACATCCGGCACTATCTGCCAGGAGTGGTCATGGACCGCTCCCGGCACATTAACCCCCGTCACACTGCGATCAAACATGATCGCAGTTGTCATGATCCCCAATGGCAGAGGAACAGGGAAAAAACGGACTAGCTCTAGGAAGATGGTATCTTAGGTAACCGTGATGCTGAACCTAACACGCAACTAAAAGTAGCCAGGGGGTGTTCCTACATTGTTCCTAGACACCTCGCGCCAGCCGGAGATCTAGCTACCCCTAGTAGAGGAATACACAGACCTGGCTTGCCTCCAGGGAAACCCCAAAAGTTATAGTAGCCCCCCACCTATAATATCGGTTAGGTAAGAGGAAAATACAAACATAGTATGAATATAGATTCAGCAAAGTGAGGCCCTCTAACTAGATAGCGGAAGATACAAAAGAGGACTTCACGGTTACCTCAAAACGCTAAACAGCCATCCAGAAATTACCTTAGCTCCGTTATCAACTCATGACACCGGAGTAGTAATTTCAGATCACTAGAGCTTCCAGCAGCACAAGAAATATAAATGCATGCTGGACAAAACAAATAACAAAATGCCAAAAGATTCAACTTAGCTGAATAGCAGACTTGGAGCAGGTAACAAGCAACAGAGGAGGTCTGGTAACATTGATTGCCGGCACTAGAATGACTGAGCAGCCAGCCTAAGTAGGAAACTCCCAATTGCCTGATGGAAACAGGTGCACTGGGAAACCAAGACAAAAGTCAGCCAGTACCACCAGTAGCCACCAGAGGGAGCCCAAAAACAGAATTCACAACAGTACCCCCCCATAAGGAGGGGGCACCGAACCCTCATGAGAACCACCAGGGCGATCTGGATGCGCCCTATGAAAGGCGCGAACCAAATCAGAGGCATGAACATCAGAGGCAGTCACCCAAGAATTATCCTCCTGACCGTATCCCTTCCATTTAACTAAATATTGAAGTCTCCGTCTGGAAATGCGAGAGTCCAAAATCTTCTCCACAACATACTCCAATTCACCCTCCACCAGCACAGGAGCAGAAGGCTCAACAGAAGGAACAACCGGCACCTCATACCTCCGCAACAACGACCGATGGAAGACATTATGAATGGTGAAAGATGCTGGTAGGTCCAAACGAAAAGATACAGGATTAAGAATCTCCAAAATCTTATAAGGACCTATAAACCGAGGTTTAAACTTAGGGGAAGAGACCTTCATAGGGACAAAACGAGAAGATAACCACACCAAGTCCCCAACACGGAGACGATGACCCTCACGACGATGACGATTAGCAAACTGCTGAGTCTTCTCTTGAGACAACTTCAAATTGTCCACCACATGACTCCAAATCTGGTGCAGTCTATCCACCACAGTGTCCACTCCAGGACAATCCGAAGATTCCACCTGGCCAGATGAAAAACGAGGGTGAAACCCTGAATTGCAAAAGAAAGGAGAAACCAGAGTGGCAGAACTGGCCCGATTATTGAGGGCAAACTCGGCCAACGGCAAAAAGGCGACCCAATCATCCTGATCAGCAGACACAAAACACCTTAAATAAGTCTCCAAGGTCTGATTAGTTCGCTCCATCTGGCCATTAGTCTGAGGATGGAACGCAGACGAAAAAGACAAATCAATGCCCATCCTGGCACAGAACGCTCGCCAGAACCTAGACACAAATTGAGATCCCCTGTCAGAAACGATGTTTTCCGGGATACCATGTAAACGAACCACATTCTGAAAAAACAAAGGAACCAACTCCGATGAAGAAGGCAACTTGGGCAAGGGTACCAAATGGACCATCTTAGAAAAACGGTCACACACCACCCAAATGACAGACATCTTCTGAGAAACCGGGAGATCCGAGATAAAGTCCATAGAGATGTGCGTCCACGGCCTCTTTGGAATAGGCAAGGACAACAATAATCCACTAGCCCGAGAACAGCAAGGCTTGGCCCGAGCACAAACATCACAAGACTGTACGAAGGTACGCACATCCCGAGACAGGGAAGGCCACCAGAAGGACCTGGCCACCAAATCTCTGGTACCAAAAATTCCAGGGTGGCCTGCCAACACAGAAGAATGAACCTCTGAGATGACTCTACTGGTCCACTCATCTGGAACAAACAATCTCCCAGACGGACAACGATCAGGCCTATCAGTCTGAAACTCCTGCAACGCACGTCGCAAGTCTGGGGAGACAGCAGACAAAATCACTCCATCCTTAAGGATACCAGTAGGCTCAGAATCACCAGAGGAGTCAGGCTCAAAACTCCTAGAAAGAGCATCTGCCTTCACATTTTTCGAGCCCGGCAAGTATGAAACCACAAAATTAAACCGGGAGAAAAACAACGACCAGCGCGCCTGTCTGGGATTCAGAGGCCTGGCAGACTCAAGGTAAATCAGATTCTTGTGATCAGTCAAGACCACCACCTGATGTCTAGCACCCTCAAGCCAATGACGCCACTCCTCAAATGCCCACTTCATAGCCAAGAGCTCCCGATTACCGACATCATAATTTCGCTCTGCGGGCGAAAACTTTCGAGAGAAAAATGCACATGGTCTCATCACTGAGCAATCGGGACTTCTCTGTGACAAAACCGCCCCTGCTCCAATCTCGGAAGCATCAACCTCAACCTGAAAAGGGAGCGAAACATCAGGCTGGCGCAACACAGGGGCAGAAGCAAAGCGGCGCTTAAGCTCCCGAAAGGCCTCCACAGCCGCAGAGGACCAATTGGCAACATCAGCACCCTTCTTAGTCAAATCAGTCAAAGGTTTAGCAATACTTGAAAACCCAGTTATAAATCGACGATAGAAATTAGCAAAGCCCAAGAACTTCTGAAGACTCTTCAGGGAAGTAGGCTGCGTCCAATCACAAATAGCCCGAACCTTAACAGGATCCATCTCAACAGAAGAAGGGGAAAAAATATACCCCAAAAAGGAGATCTTCTGAACCCCAAAGATACACTTTGAACCCTTTACAAACAAAGAATTGGACCGCAAAACCTGAAAAACCTTCCTAACCTGTTGAACATGCGACTCCCAGTCATCCGAAAAAATCAAAATATCATCCAAATACACAATCATAAATTTATCCAGATATTTACGGAAAATATCGTGCATAAAGGACTGAAAGACTGAAGGGGCATTAGAAAGACCAAAAGGCATCACCAAATACTCAAAATGGCCCTCGGGCGTATTAAATGCAGTTTTCCACTCATCTCCCTGCTTAATCCGCACCAAATTATATGCACCCCGAAGATCAACCTTAGAGAACCACTTTGCCCCTTTAATACGAGCAAACAAATCAGTCAATAAAGGCAAAGGATACTGGTATTTGACTGTAATCTTATTCAACAGGCGATAATCAATGCAGGGCCTCAGGGAGCCATCCTTTTTACCCACGAAAAAAAAACCTGCTCCTAAAGGGGATGAGGATGGACAGATATGTCCCTTTTCCAAGGACTCCTTAATATACTCTCGCATAGCAGCATGCTCAGGCACAGACAGATTGAACAAACGACACTTGGGGAACTTGCTGCCAGGAATCAAGTCTATAGCACAATCACAATCCCTGTGGGGGGGAAGAGAACTAAATTTAGGCTCCTCAAAAACATCAGAAAAATCAGACAAAAATGCTGGAATTTCAGAGGGAGTAGATGAAGCAATAGAAACCAAAGGTACTTCCCCATGAGCCCCCCGACATCCCCAGCTTAATACAGACATTGTTTTCCAGTCAAGGACTGGATTATGAGTTTGCAACCATGGCAATCCAAGCACTAAGACATCATGCAAGTTATGCAACACAAGGAAGCGAATCACCTCCTGATGGTCAGGAGTACTACACATAGTCACTTGTGTCCAGAATTGTGGTTTATTCCTAGCCAAAGGTGTGGAATCGATACCCTTCAGAGGGATAGGAACTTCCAATGGCTCTAGGCTAAACCCACAGCGTCTGGCAAAGGACCAATCCATAAGACTCAAGGAAGCACCAGAATCCACATAGGCATCCACAGTAATAGATGATAATGAACAGATCAAAGTTACAGACAAAATAAACTTAGACTGTAAGGTGCCAATTGCAAAAGACTTATCAGTAGTGTTGAGCGATACTTTCCGATATCGGAAAGTATCGGTATCGGAAAGTATCGGCCGATACCGTCAAAATATCGGATCCAATCCGATACCGATACCCGATCCCAATGCAAGTCAATGGGACGAAAATATCGGAATTAAAATAAACCCTTTATAAACTTGTAGGTTCATTCTACATGAAGGAAAACAACTAAGAATAATGTAGGATGTATTGGGGGACGTGGCGGAGATATTAAAGGGACAGAGGTTTAGCCCAATGTAATAGAATAGCAGGATTTTTAATTTTTTTTTATGAAGTTCGGCGTTAGAAAGAATTTGACTATGTTATTTTTTTTTTTTTTTATGTCAGATATTGATGTTTCACTACTTCCACGCCCTTCACCTTCTTTTTTACTTCTCCCACGCTTTCTTCTTAATTATCCTCATCATCAGCTTCTTTGACATCAACTTCTTCACCTTATTCATCTTCTTCTTCATCTTCTACCTATTATTTTTTGGGTTACATTGTTCATATTCTTTTTATTTTACTATTATCTTCATCATATTCAACTTCTTCATCATATTCTTATTTGTGACAGGCATTCCCGTAGTTGTTATCTATAAAAGTTTGAAGATTACACCTTCCGTTCTGCCTGTCACAAACCAGTTACATTTGTCCGCGTTCAGTTTGGCCTGCAGCATCAGGCTTTATCCAGGGGCACCACGAGGAGGAACGGACTCACCCCCATACACTGCTTAGTCTTCTTCTGCTTATAATTTACATAATATTTTTTTGCTCTGATATTTTGTGTTATGCTTAATGTCCTTCTGCTCTTTGTTCTGCAGCCTCTTGTTCTTCTGCTTCTCGGTCTTCCAGGTCGTCGTCGTCTCCAGGGTCGTCGTCTCCGGGGTCGTCGTCATCGGGGTGGTCTCCGGGGTCGTCGTCATCGGGGTGGTCTTCAGGGTCATCGTCTCCAGGGTCGTCGTCATCACGGTGGTTGTCGTCTCTGGTGTCGTCGTCATCTTAGGGGTGTTCTTCCGGGTCATCGTGTTTAGTCTCTTGAACTTGGAAATGTAGCAGAAGGTACAAGAAGGCTGAGAAAATGCCGAGAACCAGCTGATGGAACTGGAACTCGGATGGCTACCCGAAGGTCCAAGAGCCAATGGAACTACCGAGGACCAGCTGACGTTACTGGAACCCGGTTACTAAGCAGGAGGTACCCGTGCCTGAAAGCACTACCAAGGACCACCTGACGTTGGTGGAACTCGGATACCCAGAGGGAGGCACCTAAGCCAAAGGCTCTGCCCGGAACCAGCTGACGGTACTGGAACCAGGATGGGGAGCAGAAGGTACAAGAGCAAAAGACACTGCCGAGAACCAGCTGACGGTGCTGGAACCCGGATGGGTAGCCGAAGGTCCAAGAGCCAATGGAACTACCGAGGACCAGCTGACGTTACTGGAACCCGGTTACTAAGCAGGAGGTACCCGTGCCTGAAAGCACTACCAAGGACCACCTGACGTTGGTGGAACTCGGATACCCAGAGGGAGGCACCTAAGCCAAAGGCTCTGCCCGGAACCAGCTGACGGTACTGGAACCAGGATGTGGAGCAGAAGGTACAAGAGCAAGTGTCTGCGTGGCTTTTGCAGGACACGTTGCCGGCTGCACAGCAGGGGAACAGCTGGCGGTGCTGGACCCCACTGACACATTGGCGAGGTGTTTGGCTCTGTGCAGCCAGCACTTCCGGACAGCAACGAGCGGTGTTGTAGCCCGGGCTCTGCAGGGGGAGCAGAGTGTAGGCCGAAGCCTACTTGAACCAATTTCAAAGGTAACCTTTAACCCCCCCTCAGGGGTTAGAAAGTAGAAGAGCCACAGCTTATGCAGCAGTAGTGCTGCACAAGTCAAAGGTTGCTCTTTTAATTTCACTCCTTGCACACGCTGAATGAAACACGTATAACATTTAGCCCTTTATACAGTCAAACTGTGTTGGAGGCGCGAGTTCCCTTTGTAATGAGACGCAGCACAGGTGTCAAGAATCCCACCTTGGTGCTGGGTGCAGCCTCCCGAGCGTTGTTATTTGCTGTACAGGAGTCTGCGCTGTCGTGTTATCCCCTGGCCTAGCGCCGTTAGCGCTGCCCATCTTCTGGCATCATGTAATGTCGGCCGGTGCGGTTCGCGATGCCCATGAATCCCAGCCCCGCAGTGTCTTAACATTGTTAAAACACTGCGGGGCTGGGATTCAGGGCCTGGCGCAGCACATATGTTCGCCTCTCACACTCGGGTCCTTACACCCGCTTCAGACTGTGCGGCGTCATCTGATCCCTTATCGCATGCCACGGCCATGAAGCCGCACAGTCCGAAGAAGGCGGAAGGAGAGGAGGGACAGGCGAACTGATGCACTGATCCTGCCCATCAATCACACCCTCGCAGTCCCAATAAATAAGACACCGAGGGGCGTTGTGTGGGTCAGGGCGGCCGCAGAGGCGCAGGCAGCCAAACAATGATGCCAGAAGACGGGCAGCGCTACCAAGGGGGTTGCAGCGTGTCATTACAAAGGAAAGTCACACCACCGGGACGGTTAAATGGTCACACAGAGGACACATTGCAGACGTGTTTTCAGTTCCACATGTGCGAGGAGAATACGTTTCTGAGCCACCTTGCACACATGCAGCATTACCGCTGTACAAGGTGGCTGGATAACGTAAAAACGCCTGGGGGAGGGGGGACAGGTTCCCTTCAATTTCAGTTCTTGTGTCTGCGTGGCGGTCGCAGGACACGTTGCCGGCTGCACAGCAGGGGAACAGCTGGCGGTGCTGGACCCCACTGACACATTGGCTGGTGTTTTTCTCTGTGCAGCTAGCACATCTGGGCAAAAACTGGCGGTGTGTTAGAGCCCAGGGACAGCAGGAGGAGGAGCAGGAGGAGGAGGAGCAGGGGGAGGGGAGTGTAGGCCGAAGCCTGCACAGGCGGCAGCTTTGGGTGTGTTGTGTCTGCGTGGCTTTTGCAGGACACGTTGCCGGCTACACAGCAGGGGAACAGCTGGCGGTGCTGGACCCCACTGACACATTGGCGAGGTGTTTGGCTCTGTGCAGCCAGCACTTCCGGACAGCAACGAGCGTTGTTGGAGCCCGGGCTCTGCAGGTGGAGCAGAGTGTAGGCCGAAGCCTAATTGAACCGATTTCAAAAGTCACCTTTAACCCCCCCTCAGGGGTTACAAAGTAGAAGAGCCACAGCTTATGCAGCAGCAGTGCTGCGCAAGTCAAAGGTTGCTCTTGTAATTTTTCTCCTTGCACACGCTGAATGGAACACGTATAACATTTAGCCCTTTAGACAGTCAAACTGTGTAATGGAGGCGAGAGTTCCCTTTGTAATGAGACGCAGCACAGGTGTCAAGAATCCCACCTTGGTGCTGGGTGCAGCCTCCCGAGCGTTGTTATTTGCTGTACAGGAGTCTGCGCTGTCGTGTTATCCCCTGGCCTAGCGCCGTTAGCGCTGCCCATCTTCTGGCATCATGTAATGTCGGCCGGTGCGGTTCGCGATGCCCATGAATCCCAGCCCCGCAGTGTCTTAACATTGTTAAAACACTGCGGGGCTGGGATTCAGGGCCTGGCGCAGCACATATGTTCGCCTCTCACACTCGGGTCCTTACACCCGCTTCAGACTGTGCGGCGTCATCTGATCCCTTATCGCATGCCACGGCCATGAAGCCGCACAGTCCGAAGAAGGCGGAAGGAGAGGAGGGACAGGCGAACTGATGCACTGATCCTGCCCATCAATCACACCCTCGCAGTCCCAATAAATAAGACACCGAGGGGCGTTGTGTGGGTCAGGGCGGCCGCAGAGGCGCAGGCAGCCAAACAATGATGCCAGAAGACGGGCAGCGCTACCAAGGGGGTTGCAGCGTGTCATTACAAAGGAAAGTCACACCACCGGGACGGTTAAATGGTCACACAGAGGACACATTGCAGACGTGTTTTCAGTTCCACATGTGCGAGGAGAATACGTTTCTGAGCCACCTTGCACACATGCAGCATTACCGCTGTACAAGGTGGCTGGATAACGTAAAAACGCCTGGGGGAGGGGGGACAGGTTCCCTTCAATTTCAGTTCTTGTGTCTCCGTGGCGGTCGCAGGACACGTTGCCGGCTGCACAGCAGGGGAACAGCTGGCGGTGCTGGACCCCACTGACACATTGGCTGGTGTTTTTCTCTGTGCAGCTAGCACATCTGGGCAAAAACTGGCGGTGTGTTAGAGCCCAGGGACAGCAGGAGGAGGAGCAGGAGGAGGAGGAGCAGGGGGAGGGGAGTGTAGGCCGAAGCCTGCACAGGCGGCAGCTTTGGGTGTGTTGTGTCTGCGTGGCTTTTGCAGGACACGTTGCCGGCTACACAGCAGGGGAACAGCTGGCGGTGCTGGACCCCACTGACACATTGGCGAGGTGTTTGGCTCTGTGCAGCCAGCACTTCCGGACAGCAACGAGCGTTGTTGGAGCCCGGGCTCTGCAGGTGGAGCAGAGTGTAGGCCGAAGCCTAATTGAACCGATTTCAAAAGTCACCTTTAACCCCCCCTCAGGGGTTACAAAGTAGAAGAGCCACAGCTTATGCAGCAGCAGTGCTGCGCAAGTCAAAGGTTGCTCTTGTAATTTTTCTCCTTGCACACGCTGAATGGAACACGTATAACATTTAGCCCTTTAGACAGTCAAACTGTGTAATGGAGGCGAGAGTTCCCTTTGTAATGAGACGCAGCACAGGTGTCAAGAATCCCACCTTGGTGCTGGGTGCAGCCTCCCGAGCGTTGTTATTTGCTGTACAGGAGTCTGCGCTGTCGTGTTATCCCCTGGCCTAGCGCCGTTAGCGCTGCCCATCTTCTGGCATCATGTAATGTCGGCCGGTGCGGTTCGCGATGCCCATGAATCCCAGCCCCGCAGTGTCTTAACATTGTTAAAACACTGCGGGGCTGGGATTCAGGGCCTGGCGCAGCACATATGTTCGCCTCTCACACTCGGGTCCTTACACCCGCTTCAGACTGTGCGGCGTCATCTGATCCCTTATCGCATGCCACGGCCATGAAGCCGCACAGTCCGAAGAAGGCGGAAGGAGAGGAGGGACAGGCGAACTGATGCACTGATCCTGCCCATCAATCACACCCTCGCAGTCCCAATAAATAAGACACCGAGGGGCGTTGTGTGGGTCAGGGCGGCCGCAGAGGCGCAGGCAGCCAAACAATGATGCCAGAAGACGGGCAGCGCTACCAAGGGGGTTGCAGCGTGTCATTACAAAGGAAAGTCACACCACCGGGACGGTTAAATGGTCACACAGAGGACACATTGCAGACGTGTTTTCAGTTCCACATGTGCGAGGAGAATACGTTTCTGAGCCACCTTGCACACATGCAGCATTACCGCTGTACAAGGTGGCTGGATAACGTAAAAACGCCTGGGGGAGGGGGGACAGGTTCCCTTCAATTTCAGTTCTTGTGTCTGCGTGGCGGTCGCAGGACACGTTGCCGGCTGCACAGCAGGGGAACAGCTGGCGGTGCTGGACCCCACTGACACATTGGCTGGTGTTTTTCTCTGTGCAGCTAGCACATCTGGGCAAAAACTGGCGGTGTGTTAGAGCCCAGGGACAGCAGGAGGAGGAGCAGGAGGAGGAGGAGCAGGGGGAGGGGAGTGTAGGCCGAAGCCTGCACAGGCGGCAGCTTTGGGTGTGTTGTGTCTGCGTGGCTTTTGCAGGACACGTTGCCGGCTACACAGCAGGGGAACAGCTGGCGGTGCTGGACCCCACTGACACATTGGCGAGGTGTTTGGCTCTGTGCAGCCAGCACTTCCGGACAGCAACGAGCGTTGTTGGAGCCCGGGCTCTGCAGGTGGAGCAGAGTGTAGGCCGAAGCCTAATTGAACCGATTTCAAAAGTCACCTTTAACCCCCCCTCAGGGGTTACAAAGTAGAAGAGCCACAGCTTATGCAGCAGCAGTGCTGCGCAAGTCAAAGGTTGCTCTTGTAATTTTTCTCCTTGCACACGCTGAATGGAACACGTATAACATTTAGCCCTTTAGACAGTCAAACTGTGTAATGGAGGCGAGAGTTCCCTTTGTAATGAGACGCAGCACAGGTGTCAAGAATCCCACCTTGGTGCTGGGTGCAGCCTCCCGAGCGTTGTTATTTGCTGTACAGGAGTCTGCGCTGTCGTGTTATCCCCTGGCCTAGCGCCGTTAGCGCTGCCCATCTTCTGGCATCATGTAATGTCGGCCGGTGCGGTTCGCGATGCCCATGAATCCCAGCCCCGCAGTGTCTTAACATTGTTAAAACACTGCGGGGCTGGGATTCAGGGCCTGGCGCAGCACATATGTTCGCCTCTCACACTCGGGTCCTTACACCCGCTTCAGACTGTGCGGCGTCATCTGATCCCTTATCGCATGCCACGGCCATGAAGCCGCACAGTCCGAAGAAGGCGGAAGGAGAGGAGGGACAGGCGAACTGATGCACTGATCCTGCCCATCAATCACACCCTCGCAGTCCCAATAAATAAGACACCGAGGGGCGTTGTGTGGGTCAGGGCGGCCGCAGAGGCGCAGGCAGCCAAACAATGATGCCAGAAGACGGGCAGCGCTACCAAGGGGGTTGCAGCGTGTCATTACAAAGGAAAGTCACACCACCGGGACGGTTAAATGGTCACACAGAGGACACATTGCAGACGTGTTTTCAGTTCCACATGTGCGAGGAGAATACGTTTCTGAGCCACCTTGCACACATGCAGCATTACCGCTGTACAAGGTGGCTGGATAACGTAAAAACGCCTGGGGGAGGGGGGACAGGTTCCCTTCAATTTCAGTTCTTGTGTCTGCGTGGCGGTCGCAGGACACGTTGCCGGCTACACAGCAGGGGAACAGCTGGCGGTGCTGGACCCCACTGACACATTGGCTGGTGTTTTTCTCTGTGCAGCTAGCACATCTGGGCAAAAACTGGCGGTGTTAGAGCCCAGGGTCAGCAGGAGGAGCAGGGGGAGCGGAGTGTAGGCCGAAGCCTGCACTCGAGCAAGTTGAAAGGAAACCTTTAACCCCCCCCCCCCCAGGCGTTTGTAGCTGAAAGAGCCATTGTGTACAGCACTAATGCTGGAAAAGGTAAACTTAGCTCTTTTAATTATGGTCCTTGTACATGCGGAACCTAACATTTATGAAATGTGTCCCCACACAGCGTTAAACCGTCCGGTAGGTGGAACTTTCCTTTGTCGTGTGACGCAGCACAGCCATCATTTTTACCCCCTTGTCGCCGTTCGCCCCCTCCTCAGCGTTGTTTGAATCTGTCCCGGAGCCTGCGCTGTTAGGTTAGCCCATGGCCATGCACACATGTTGCGCTGCCCGTCTTCTGACCTCATTTGGTGTCAGGCTGGCTGCGCCTGTGCGGGTGCGCTGGCCGAGATCCCGCCTCGCAGTGTCGTCTAATGTAATCCCACCGCGGGCCTGTGATCCGTGCCCGTGCGCAGTGCATATCCTCTCCTCTCACTCCCCTCCCTACGGCTTCTTCAGACTGTGCGGTGTCACGGCCGTGGCATGCTATTAGGGACCAGCTGACATCGCACAGTCTGAAGAAGCCGTAGGGAGGGGAGTGAGAGGAGAGGATATGCACTGCGCACGGGCACGGATCACAGGCCCGCGGTGGGATTACATTAGACGACACTGCGAGGCGGGATCTCGGCCAGCGCACCCGCACAGGCGCAGCCAGCCTGACACCAAATGAGGTCAGAAGACGGGCAGCGCAACATGTGTGCATGGCCATGGGCTAACCTAACAGCGCAGGCTCCGGGACAGATTCAAACAACGCTGAGGAGGGGGCAAACGGCGACAAGGGGGTAAAAATGATGGCTGTGCTGCGTCACACGACAAAGGAAAGTTACACCTACCGGACGGTTTAACGCTGTGTGGGGACACATTTCATAAGTGTTTGGTTCAGCATGTGCAAGGAGCATCACGAAAAGAGGCACTTTTTCCCTTTGCATCATTACTGCTGCACAAGGTGGCTCCTTCAGTAACAAACGCCTGGGGGGGGGGGGGGTCAGGTTCCCTTACATTTAACTTGTTGTGCCTGCGTGGCGGTCGCAGTACACGTTGCCGTATACACAGCAGGGGAACAGCTGGCGGTGCTGAACCCCACTAACACATTGGCGAGGTGTTTGGCTCTGTGCGTACAGCACTTCTGGACAGCAACTAGCGGTGTTGGAGCCCAGGGACGGGTGGAGGAGGAGGAGGTTGGAGGAGGTAGGAGGGATTGCCACACACACAGCAGGGGAACAGCTGACGTTACTGAACCCCAATAACAGAGGAGGGACTGTTGACTGTGCGTACAGCACTTCTGGACGGCAACTGGCGGTGTTGGAGCCCAGGGACAGGTGGAGGAGGTGGAGGAGGAGGAGGTTGGAGGAGGTAGGAGGGATTGCCACACACACAGCAGGGGAACAGCTGACGTTACTGAACCCCAATAACAGAGGAGGGACTGTTGACTGTGCGTACAGCACTTCTGGACGGCAACTGGCGGTGTTGGAGCCCAGGGGCAGGTGGAGGAGGAGGAGGTTGGAGGAGGTAGGAGGAGGTAGGAGGGATTGCCACACACACAGCAGGGGAACAGCTGACGTTACTGAACCCCAATAACAGAGGAGGGACTGTTGACTGTGCGTACAGCACTTCTGGACGGCAACTGGCGGTGTTGGAGCCCAGGGGCAGGTGGAGGAGGAGGAGGTTGGAGGAGGTAGGAGGAGGTAGGAGGGATTGCCACACACACAGCAGGGGAACAGCTGACGTTACTGAACCCCAATAACAGAGGAGGGACTGTTGACTGTGCGTACAGCACTTCTGGACGGCAACTGGCGGTGTTGGAGCCCAGGGGCAGGTGGAGGAGGAGGAGGTTGGAGGAGGTAGGAGGAGGTAGGAGGGATTGCCACACACACAGCAGGGGAACAGCTGACGTTACTGAACCCCAATAACAGAGGAGGGACTGTTGACTGTGCGTACAGCACTTCTGGACGGCAACTGGCGGTGTTGGAGCCCAGGGACAGGTGGAGGAGGTGGAGGAGGAGGAGGTTGGAGGAGGTAGGAGGGATTGCCACACACACAGCAGGGGAACAGCTGACGTTACTGAACCCCAATAACAGAGGAGGGACTGTTGACTGTGCGTACAGCACTTCTGGACGGCAACTGGCGGTGTTGGAGCCCAGGGGCAGGTGGAGGAGGAGGAGGTTGGAGGAGGTAGGAGGAGGTAGGAGGGATTGCCACACACACAGCAGGGGAACAGCTGACGTTACTGAACCCCAATAACAGAGGAGGGACTGTTGACTGTGCGTACAGCACTTCTGGACGGCAACTGGCGGTGTTGGAGCCCAGGGGCAGGTGGAGGAGGAGGAGGTTGGAGGAGGTAGGAGGAGGTAGGAGGGATTGCCACACACACAGCAGGGGAACAGCTGACGTTACTGAACCCCAATAACAGAGGAGGGACTGTTGACTGTGCGTACAGCACTTCTGGACGGCAACTGGCGGTGTTGGAGCCCAGGGGCAGGTGGAGGAGGAGGAGGTTGGAGGAGGTAGGAGGAGGTAGGAGGGATTGCCACACACACAGCAGGGGAACAGCTGACGTTACTGAACCCCAATAACAGAGGAGGGACTGTTGACTGTGCGTACAGCACTTCTGGACGGCAACTGGCGGTGTTGGAGCCCAGGGGCAGGTGGAGGAGGAGGAGGTTGGAGGAGGTAGGAGGAGGTAGGAGGGATTGCCACACACACAGCAGGGGAACAGCTGACGTTACTGAACCCCAATAACAGAGGAGGGACTGTTGACTGTGCGTACAGCACTTCTGGACGGCAACTGGCGGTGTTGGAGCCCAGGGACGGGTGGAGGAGGAGGAGGTTGGAGGAGGTAGGAGGGATTGCCACACACACAGCAGGGGAACAGCTGACGTTACTGAACCCCAATAACAGAGGAGGGACTGTTGACTGTGCGTACAGCACTTCTGGACGGCAACTGGCGGTGTTGGAGCCCAGGGACAGGTGGAGGAGGTGGAGGAGGAGGAGGTTGGAGGAGGTAGGAGGGATTGCCACACACACAGCAGGGGAACAGCTGACGTTACTGAACCCCAATAACAGAGGAGGGACTGTTGACTGTGCGTACAGCACTTCTGGACGGCAACTGGCGGTGTTGGAGCCCAGGGGCAGGTGGAAAAGCAGAGGAACACAATGTAGGCCGAAGCCTGAGAAAGTCGAAAGGGAACCTTTAACCCCCCCCCAAGGCGTTTGTAGCTGAAAGAGCCAGCTTGTGCAGCACAAAAGATGCAAAAGGAAAAGGTGGCTCTTTTCATCATGCTCCTTGCAAACACAGAACTAAACACTTATAAAATGTGTCCACTGATACCGTAAAACCGTCCCGGAGGTGGGACTTTCCTTCGTAATGTGACACAGCCCAGCCGTCATTCCTACCCCCCCGGCGCCGCGCACCGGCTCCTCAGCGTTGTTTTATTCCGTCAAGGAGCCTGCGCTGTTATGTTATCCCGTGGCCAGGCACACTTAGCGCTGCCCGTCTTCTGGCATCATTTGGTGTCTGGATGGCTGCGCCTGTGCGGCCGCGCTGGCAGAGAGCCCGCCTCACAGTGTCTTCTGATTTAATCCCACTGGGGGCCTGGGATCCATGGACATGCGCAGTGCATATCTGAACCTCCACCTCTCACTCATCTCCCTATGGCTTCTTCAGACTGTGCGGTGTCACGGCCGTGGCATGCTGTTAGGGACCAGCTGACACCGAACAGTCTGAAGAAGCCATAGGGAAATGAGTGAGAGGTGGAGGTTCAGATATGCACTGCGCATGTCCATGGATCCCAGGCCCCCAGTGGGATTAAATCAGAAGACACTGCGAGGCGGGCTCTATGCCAGCGCGGCCGCACAGGCGCAGCCATCCAGACACCAAATGATGCCAGAAGACGGGCAGCGCTAAGTGTGCCTGGCCACGGGATAACATAACAGCGCAGGCTCCAGGACGGAATAAAACAACGCTGAGGAGCCGGTGCGCGGCGCCGGGGGGGTAGGAATGACGGCTGGGCTGCGTCACATTACGAAGGAAAGTCCCACCTCCGGGACGGTTTTACGGTATCAGTGGACACATTTTATAAGTGTTAAGTTCTGCGTGTGCAAGGAGCTAAACAAAAATAGCTACCTTTTCCTTGGGCAGCATTACTGCTGCACAAGGTGGCTCTTTCAGTAACAAACGCCTTGGGGGGGGGGGGACAGATTCCCTTACATTTCAGTTGTTGTGTCAGCGTGGCGGTCGCATGACACATTGCCGGCTACACAGCTGGGGATCAGCTGACGTTACTGAAACCCAATAACACTGGGTCGTATGTTTTGACTGTGCAGACGGCACGTCTGAGCCTCAACTGGCGGTGTTGGAGCCCAGGAATTTAAGTTCAGGTGGTAGAAAGATGAACACAACAGGAGACCTGGATAACGTATACAGTGACCTAATTATTCAATCAGGAGGAGGAGTGGCAAATTCCTGCGAGATCCAGGCCTTGTTCATTTTCAGGAAAGTAAGCCGGTCAACGTTATCGGAGGATAGTCGCATGCGACGGTCAGTTAGTACACCACCTGCAGCACTAAAGACACGTTCCGATAATACACTGGCCGCAGGGCAAGACAGCACCTCCAATGCATACTGGCTTAGCTCTGGCCATGTATCCAGCTTTGAGACCCAAAACTTGAAAGGGGAAGAGCCGTCTGGGAGTACAGCAAGAGGGCAAGACATGTAGTCTGTCACCATCTGACGGAACCGTTGCCTCCTGCTGACTGGAGCCGTCTGTGATGGTGTAGACTTTTGTGGCGGGCACAGAAAACTGTGCCACAGTTCGGCCATACTGGTCTTGCCTTGGGCAGAGGCACTGCTTCTGCTCCCTCTTTGTGCAGAGCCTCCACCACGGCCTGGACGCACTGAGCTGCTTTGGAATGCACTAGCAGCACTTCTCTCAGTTGGAATGGAGAAGATGATGGAATTGACCAGTGTGTCTTGGTACTCCCGCATTTTTCGCTCCCGGTTCAACGGTGTGATGAGGCTTTCTACGTTGTCCCGGTAGCGAGGATCGAGGAGGGTGAACACCCAATAATCAGACATGTTGAGAATGTGGGCGATGCGGCGGTCGTTTCTCAGGCACTGCAGCATGTAATCCACCATGTGCTGCAGACTGCCAACTGCCCAAGAAACGCTGTCCCCTGCTGGAGGCGTGATCTCTGCCCGCTCGTCATCACCCCACCCTCGCTGTACACACTGACTACTGGACAATTGTGTAACTCCCTCCTCTGGACGGATGTCTTCCTCCTCCATTGACTCCTCCTCATCCTCCTCACAAACGGTCCCCTGCCTACGCGTTTGTGAGGAACCACGTGGCGCTGACTGTCCAGAAGATGATGGAAATGGTGAATCCTCATCCTCCACCTCTTCCACAACATCATCCCTTAGCGCTTGCAGTGATTTTTCAAGCAGGCAGATAAGGGGGACAGTCATGCTGACTAGTGCATCATCTGCACTCGCCATCCGCGTGGAATAATCAAAGGGACGCAAAACCTGGCAGACGTCATTCATAGTGGCCCACTCTGTGGTTGTGAAGTCTGTACGGCGCTGACTGCGACTTTTTTGCGCCTGAAGCAGCTGGTACTCCATTACAGCTTGCTGCTGCTCACACAACCGCTCCAACATATGTAACGTGGAATTCCACCTGGTAGGTAGGTCACATATGATGCGATGTTCCGGCAGGCGGTGTCGGCGCTGCAGAGCCGCAATGCGCGCTTTTGCCGTGCTGGAACGCCGCAAGTGAGCACACTCTAGGCGGACCTTGTGCAGCAGTGCATCAAGATCCGGATAGTCCCTCAAAAAGCTCTGCACGACCAAATTGAGCACATGTGCCAGACATGGGATGTGAGTGAGGTTGCCGAGGCCCAGAGCTGCCACCAGATTTCGGCCATTATCACACACTACCATGCCTGGCTGGAGATTCGCTGGCACAAACCACACATCGCTCTCCTGCTTGATGGCATTCCAGAGCTCCTGCGCTGTGTGGCTACGATTCCCCAAGAAAATTAATTTCAAGACGGCCTGTTGACGTTTGGCCACGGCTGTGCTCATGTCGGTCGTAACAGGTACACGTTCATCACGGGTCCATGTGGAGGTGGACTGTGACGGCTCCTGCAGCGATGATTCTGAGGAACTGGTGTAGGAGGAGGAGTCAATGCGTACAGAATGGATTCCTGCAATCCTTGGAGTGGGCAGGACACGTCCTGCGCCACTCGCACGGTCTGTACCCGGCTCAACGACATTAACCCAATGGGCAGTGAGGGAAAGGTATCGCCCCTGTCCATGTTGACTGGTCCACGCATCGGTGGTGAGGTGGACCTTGCTACTGACGGCGTTCAGTAGCGCGTGTTTTATGTGTCCCTCCACATGCTTCTGCAGGGCAGGGACGGCTTGCCTGCTGAAGTAAAAGCGGCTGGGCACATTGTACTGTGGGACTGCCAATGACATGAAGTCACGGAAGCTGTCAGTCTCCACCAGCCTGAATGACAGCATTTCCAGTGACAGAAGTTTGGCAATGCCTGCAGTCAGAGCCTGTGCTCGTGGGTGGTTTGACGAGAAAGGCCGCCTTTTCTCCCATGCCTGTACTACCGATGGCTGTAGACTGGGCTGGGAGTGTGTGGATGACTGGGAAAGTGGCGCTGCGGGTGGAATTACAGCGGGTCTCTGGACAACAGGGGCAGAGGTTCTTCCACGGCGATCCTGGGAGGACGCCGAACCAGCTGCGTGTGAGGTAGAGGAAGAGGCAACACGAGCTGAAGAGGTGGTAGCTGCCGCTGTTGGTTGGCCTACCTCTTCAGTGTGTTTTTCTAACTCCGCCGGGTGCCTGTTGCGCACATGTTTCCACATGTTGGAGGTATTGAGGTTGCTGACATTTTTCCCTCTTTTGACTTTTTGATGACACACGTTGCATCTGACATAGCAAATGTCATCTGCAACTGTGTCAAAAAAGGACCAGGCACTGCAAGTCTTGGGAGCGCCCTTTTTGGCTTTTGGAAGAGACATGCTCCTAACGGGTGCCAAAGCGGAGGCTGCAGGATCCGCAGTCTTCCCCCTCCCTCTCCCTCTTTGGGCCGTACGGGGAATCTCTTCCTCAGAGCTGCTCCCACCACCTTCCTGTCCCTCACGCCAAGATGGGTCGAGGACCTCATCATCTACACTACCCTCTGCCCCCAACTGCTCCTCCTGGGTAGTCTCAGCAGCAGAGCACGCACCAGTAAGTGGCACCTGAGTGTCATCATCAGCTGATGCGGCCTGCGATGTGGTGACCGGAGCCACTGGCCCACCCGCCTCTTCAGAGGAAGACAGAAAAAGCTGTTGGGCATCACTGCACCCTGCCTCTTCTTCCATTTCTCCAATGCTGCTTGGCTGGCCCCCTGTTTCCAAGCCAAGAGATTCAGAGAACAGAAGTAGAGACGGCTCCTGTCCTGGGCTCTCTGTCTGCCTGGGCAATTTGGCAGGTGGTGAAGAGACAGATGGCTGCTCTCCAGTGCTCTGTGTCTGAGAGGATGTGGCACTAATGGAAGTTGATGCATTAGCTGCCATCCATCCGACAACAGCTTCAATTTGTTCTTCACGCAGCAGCGGTGTACGGCGCTCTGACACAAAGCTTCGCATGAACGACTGTTGCCTGGTGAATGTGGGTGCTGATGAGTCACCGGTGCCCGCAGCAGGCACAGAATCCCCACGTCCCCTCCCTGCTCCGCGCCCACGCCCACGCCCACGTGCCTTACTCACTGCCTTCTTCATCTTGGTTGACTGATAAAGATAAGCAGAAAAGTACTAACGGATTTGTGTGCTTATTCCTGAGCAACTCCTCCTAACAGGTATAAGAAGCACTAATTATCTAAAGTGTGGACTAGACTTTAATATGAGCTAATGTGGCCTACAGAAATGTAAAGTGGTGTAACTGGTGTGTTTGGTGAACTGTATTATTTATTTATTTTTTGGGGGCTGAACTGACAACAGATAGAGCTGCAGTCACACGGAGACCGTGCAGACAGACGTAAACGGCGCTGCAAGGCCCAAAAACCCTCCTCTACTTTATCCTATGTAGTGTTTTTCCACAAATTAGCTGGAGACGGGTGGAAAGACACTAATAGGATTTTTTAAAATAAATTAGCAGCAGACTACACTACTTTGAAAAAAAAGAAAATTGATTTGGCGGTATGACGCAGTGAAAAACCCTGAGCTGGAGACAACCAGGCTACGGCTGCTCACAGACTACAGGGCGAGCTGCAGTCACACGGAGACCGTGCAGACAGCCGTAAACGGCGCTGCAAGGCCCAAAAACCCTCCTCTACTTTATCCTATGTAGTGTTTTTCCACAAATTAGCTGGAGACGGGTGGAAAGACACTAATAGGATTTTTTTAAATTAATTAGCAGCAGACTACACTACTTTGAAAAAAAAGAAAATTGATTTGGCGGTATGACGCAGTGAAAAACCCTGAGCTGGAGACAACCAGGCTACAGCTGCTCACAGATTACAGGGCGAGCTGCAGTCACACGGAGACCGTGCAGACAGCCGTAAACGGCGCTGCAAGGCCCAAAAACCCTCCTCTACTTTATCCTATGTAGTGTTTTTCCACAAATTAGCTGGAGACGGGTGGAAAGACACTAATAGGATTTTTTAAAATAAATTAGCAGCAGACTACACTACTTTGAAAAAAAAGAAAATTGATTTGGCGGTATGACGCAGTGAAAAACCCTGAGCTGGAGACAACCAGGCTATAGCTGCTCACAGATTACAGGGCGAGCTGCAGTCACACGGAGACCGTGCAGACAGCCGTAAACGGCGCTGCAAGGCCCAAAAACCCTCCTCTACTTTATCCTATGTAGTGTTTTTCCACAAATTAGCTGGAGACGGGTGGAAAGACACTAATAGGATTTTTTTGAATAAATTAGCAGCAGACTACACTACTTGGGAAAAAAAAAAAAAAAAAGGAACAGTATGAGGCAATGAACCACCCTCCCTGAACTGAATACAACCAACTATGGATGGCCTATGTGGCTGCACTCAGACTGGAGACTGGGCTGCACTCACACACACACACACACAGACCCTGCAGATCGCTGTGAAAACAGCGCTACAAGGCAAAAGCAAGGTGAATAGTAGGTGAACACAGCGGTTGCTAAATTAGCCTTTGGAAAGCACAAAGAAGCAAATCGCTATCTCTAAACTGTCCCTCAGTCAGCAAACAGCGTCCTGTCACTAACTGAATTCACAGCAGAGTGATCGCAAAATGGCGCCAGCGACTTTTAAACTGCATCATGACATCATTACACCAGCCAATCACAGCCTTGCCAGTAGTTTCATGCCCTCCATGCTAAACAGGATGTGCCCACACTTGGAATCAATCTCATTGGCTGAATTTCTGCTTTTTGAATCTTAGAACTTCCGATTCCGGTATCCGATACGCGGCAAGTATCGGAATCCCGGTATCGGAATTCCGATACCGCAAGTATCGGCCGATACCCGATACTTGCGGTATCGGAATGCTCAACACTACTTATCAGCCTTTTTTGTGCGTTTAGAGCATGCTGATATAACATGAGCAGAATCACCGCAGTAGAAGCACAACCCATTTTTACGCCTATAATTCTGCCGTTCACTTCTGGACAGTATTCTATCACATTGCATAATCTCCGGTGCCTGCTCAGAAGACACCGCCAAATGGTGCACAGGTTTGCGCTCCCGTAAACGCCGATCAATCTGAATAGCCATAGTCATGGATTCGTTCAGACCTGTGGGCGTAGGAAACCCCACCATGACATCTTTAACGGCGTCAGAGAGACCTTCTCTGAAATTCGCCGCCAGGGCGCACTCATTCCACTGAGTAAGCACTGACCATTTTTGAAATTTTTGACAATATATTTCAGCTTCATCATGCCCTTGAGAGAGGGCCATCAAGGCCTTTTCAGCCTGAATCTCCAAATTAGATTCCTCATAGAGCAACCCCAGTGCCAGAAAAAACGCATCCACATTGAGCAACGCAGGATCCCCTGGTGCCAATGCAAATGCCCAATTCTGGGGGTCACCCCGCAACAAGGAAATAACAATTTTAACCTGTTGAGCGGGGTCTCCAGCGGAGCGAGATCTCAGAGATAGATACAATTTACAATTGTGCTTAAAATTCAAAAAATGAGATCTATCTCCAGAAAAGAACTCAGGTATAGGGATCTTGGGTTCAGACATAGGAGCATGTATAACATAGTCTTGGATATTTTGAACCTTAGAAGCAAGAGTATTCAGGTTGGAAGCTAAACTCTGGATATCCATTTCTCAGCAACTGAGATCTGAGCCATTCAGGGGTTAAGAGGAGAGAAAAAAAAAAAAACAGCAGATTGCAATTTTGGCTAGACAGAGCCTCAGGGCAAAAAAAAAAAAGTGTCAGAAACTTCTTTTTTTCTCTCTTTCTTCAGCCAATACTTTTAATACATTTGGGCCGGCAATACTGTCATGATCCCCAATGGCAGAGGAACAGGGAAAAAACGGACTAGCTCTAGGAAGATGGTATCTTAGGTAACCGTGATGCTGAACCTAACACGCAACTAAAAGTAGCCAGGGGGTGTTCCTACGTTGTTCCTAGACACCTCGCGCCAGCCGGAGATCTAGCTACCCCTAGTAGAGGAATACACAGACCTGGCTTGCCTCCAGGGAAACCCCAAAAGTTATAGCAGCCCCCCACCTATAATATCGGTTAGGTAAGAGGAAAATACAAACATAGTATGAATATAGATTCAGCAAATTGAGGCCCTCTAACCAGATAGCGGAAGATACAAAAGAGGACTTCACGGTTACCTCAAAACGCTAAACAGCCATCCAGAAATTACCTTAGCTCCGTTATCAACTCATGACACCGGAGTAGTAATTTCAGATCACTAGAGCTTCCAGCAGCACAAGAAATATAAATGCATGCTGGACAAAACAAATAACAAAATGCCAAAAGATTCAACTTAGCTGAATAGCAGACTTGGAGCAGGTAACAAGCAACAGAGGAGGTCTGGTAACATTGATTGCCGGCACTAGAATGACTGAGCAGCCAGCCTAAGTAGGAAACTCCCAATTGCCTGATGGAAACAGGTGCACTGGGAAACCAAGACAAAAGTCAGCCAGTACCACCAGTAGCCACCAGAGGGAGCCCAAAAACAGAATTCACAACACGCAGTGTTCCGGCGGTACAGAGAAGCATCGCGCAGGGAGGGGGCTCCCTGCGTGCTTCCCTGAGACGATCGGTACAAGGCGATGTACTCACCTCGTACCGAGCATCTCCTCCCTAAAGGCCCCAGATCCAAAATGGCCGTGGGGCTACTTCCGGGTCCTGCAAGGACTACTTCCGGGTCCAGAGCAGGCACTGGTAAGCGAGGAGCACTCTCTGTCAGATCGCTGATCTGACCCAGTGCTCTGCAAAGTGTCAGATCAGCGATCTGTCACCATACAGTTATGTCCCCCCTGGGACAAAGTAAAAAAAAATAAAAAAATTCCTAAATAAAGAGAAAAAAATATATATTGTTCCCATAAATACATTTCTTTATCTAAATAATAATAATAAAAAAAACAATAAAAGTACACATTGAGTATCGCCGCGTCCGTAACGACCCGACCTATGAAACTGGCCTACTAGTTAACCCCGTCAGTGAACACCGTAAGAAAAAAAAAAAAAAGAGGCAAAAAACAACGCTTTATTATCATACCAACGAACAAAAAGTGGAATAACACGCGATCAAAAAGACGGATATAAATCACCATAGTACCGCTGAAAACGGCATCTTGTCCCACAAAAAACGAGCCACCATACAGCATCATCAGCAAAAAATAAAAAAGTTATACTCCTCAGAATAAAGCGATGCAAAATTAATTATTTTTTCTATAAAATAGTTTTTATCGTATAAAAGCGCCAAAACATAAAAAAATAATCTAAATGAGGTATCGCTGTAATCGTACTGACCCGAAGAATAAAACTGCTTTATCCATTTTACCAAATGTGGAACGGTATAAACACCCCCCCCCCAAAAGAAATTCATTAACAGCTGGTCATTGGTCATTCTGCCTCACAAAAATCAGAGTAAAAAGCGATCAAAAAATGTCACATGCCCAAAAATGGTACCAATAAAAACGTCAAGTGGTCCCGCAAAAAATAAAAGACCTCACACGACTATGTGGACCAAAATATGGAAAAATTTTAGGTCTCAAAATGTGGGAACGCAAAAAATATTTTTTGCAATAAAAAGCGTCTTTTAGTGTGTGACAGCTGCCAATTATAAAAATCCACTGAAAAACCCACTATAAAAGTAAATCAAACCCCCCCTTCATCACCCCCTTAGTTAGGGAAACATAAAAAAATTATTATTTTTTTTAATTTATTTCCATTTTCCCATTAGGGCTACAGTTAGGGCTGGGGCTAAAGTTAGGGCTGGGGCTAAACTTAGGGCTGGGGCTAAAGCAGGGTGGATTTGATTTAAATCTAACTGATTTAAATCACAATTTAAATCACTAGTCAGTAAGGCTTGATTTAAATCAGTGATTTAAATCAAAGTTTCTACCTAAACTAGTTCTTGCTACTTTAACATGCAAGTAGATGAAGATTTTTAGAATCAATTTTTATATAACTTTTTTCTCCCCAGTTTAATGGGTTAATCATTCATATTTGGACACCACTGTTCTGTTGTACTTAGGAAGGAGAAAAATAATCCTGACCTTAATAACAATTTAAATAGATTTATTCAACTGAAACAATAACAACATTACAGCATAAGTTATTTGCTTAAACAAACATCCATGTTTGTTAACTAATTTGGCTAAACAAAATATATATATATTTTAAGAAACTTAGACTGTCAGCCCAGCTGACACATGAAAAACTTAAATACTACTGTCCCTGCTGTCCTCTGTAGCTCACTTGTCGTCGTCATCTTCATCATCATCTTCTTCTTTGTTCCTATTCATAATCTGGAAAAGAAAAACAAGCTTTCCTGCTTTATTGGGTCCCAACCGATTTCTCAATTTAGAATGAATGAGTCCAAAGGAAGAGATTATTCTTTCAACGCCTGCAGAAGAAGCTACTGCTGTTAAAAGTGAAATCATTACTTGAACAGTCTCTAAATCCAAGCGCTTAAGTGACTTCCAGCAGTTTACTGGTGTGACCTTCCTTAAAATATCTTCAGCAAACATATATTTCTTGAATGGTTCCCCCTTAGCTCTGAAGTTTATTATAGTTGGCATTAAAGATGGATGATTGCTGGATACCCATGTCATAGCTAACTCCTCTGCCTCAGCACTTAGGTTTTGACCCTGATATTGGATATTGACAATATTTGCCAAAAAATTAGCTGGAGTCGGTGCTTGTCCCATTCGTTTGTTTACTGCTTGTAATTTAATTCTGTCCATGTATAGTTCTGTTTTTAAGTGTTCACTCAGTTCCTTCCAAATTTCAACAGCATCCGCAATAAAACAGCTATTTTTCTGTATTTTGTTTAAAGCTTGAGAGATGGGTTTCAGGAAGCTCAGCATATGTTCAACATTTCTCTTAAGCCCAATGTTGAGGATTTTGGCCGTGACAGTGCCATCTATTTTATCTTGATTTTCTTCACAAAGTGTCATCAGAATAGGCCAGTTTTTTATATACTGCTCAAAACAGTCTACCACAGAGTTCCATCTAACATCTTGTGGGAGCATTAGCTTGGTTCCACCCATCCTTTTCAGAGCTGCTGCAGCAAAATGATTATTACGGAAGTATTTAGCAATTTCAACAACATTAGCCTTTATTTCTGGAACACTTAAGTCTTTGGCTAAGAGGTGCAGCAAATGAGCACTGCAACCATATGTTATTAGCAGCTTTGTATTCCCTCCCTGTTCTTCTAAATCTCTTCTCTTGGATACGTTGCAGCATTGTCAGTGACCGAACTGCGTACTAGACATTTGAATTTTTGTTCACATGTCGTTATAGCTTTTACTGCCACTTCTTGTAAGTATTCTGCTGTGTGTGCATTTCCTGACGTATCAGTTGTTTGTGCAAGGAAGACTTTACCTTCTTCTGTTGTTATACAAGCACATACAATAGGATCATTGTGGACATTACTCCACCCAATACTTAGGTTAACAATTTTACCCTCCAGAGCTGTTGCACATTGCTCCATTTCTCTGTCATACACTTGATCCAGCAGTTTCCCTGCAATATCAGCTCTGCTGGGTGGACTGTATCCTGGTCTCAGTGACTGAACCATATTAATGAAATGTGGGTTCTCAGTCAGACGGAAAGAAGAGTTCGTTGCATAAACTGGGCAATTTTTTCATCAATCAACTCTTTTTCTAATCTGCTAGTTCTTATCACAAACCTATCTATGGTGGTTCCAGGAGGTAAAGGTTTTTTCTTCCTTTTGGGTGATGGTGATATGTGGCTGTGGGTGTCTGATGATGATGCTGCTGCTAATGAAGCACTATCCTGGATGGATCACTCTGAAACTGTAGAACAGGATGATGGTGATCTTGGAGGTGGATAGTTTCCAGAATCCATGAATTCCCCTAAACAAAAAAAGTCAATGCTGTTATTTTATTGTTTATACAATTTCTGCTTATTGTACACAACACATCACTGCCCCTGCCGCAAAAGGAATATTTGTTTTTCTTCATAACTGTACCAAATGACAGTAACATGCAGTAATAAGAAATATAATTTTTCTCACACATGACAGTTCAGTCTTTAGAAATAGGATTCAATAAAAATGTTTACCAACCTGAAGATCCTGCCTGTTCAGAAGTGTTTCTTTGGTCATCTTCATCACCGCACTTCTCATGATGTTGCCTCATTCGCGCCACCAGGCCTTGCATCTCTTTGTTGCATCGTTTGCATTTTGCACGCATGCCTGCCTCACCGATAGGCGAAGGAGCTTCATTAAAATATTCCCAAACTGGGTCTCTTTTATGGCCTGCTGCCATTATAAGGAAAGAATGTAATAAACCTCAGATCGTACACACAGATCCAGACTTGTCTGTCTGTGGCTATGCTGCAGTATTGTGCTCAAAGTTTCACTTTCATTTTCTTGTCTGCTTGCCCTTCCTCCTCCTCACACTTAGATTCACATTCTTCTTGTGTTGTGCAGATCTATTCCACTCCAAACAATCAGAAACATTGTCTAACTAATTGGACTTGGCACTGATGGGGTTGATTCTGTATTCATAGGTTTGTAGAACAATAGGATTAAGGTCTTTTTCTCAACTCTGTTCATGTTGTAACATTTTTGCCGTGAAGAAGAGGCTGGGACCTCTGCGGAGTCAAATTCAGTTTTGAGAACTGCGTAAGTAAAGTGAGCGTCTGTGATAATATAGGAGAGAAACTGCCCACTAATCCTACAGAAACCTCTGGAAGGGCATGGCATTGTGAATGTTACACATATACAGCCTTTATTCTACTGAGTTAAACAACTCAGCTTTATCTCATGATGGAAGAACCTTTGGATGGTAAAATATTTTCCTCAAAAAGCAGTTTATTGAAAAAAATCCGATTTAAATCAATAAAATCCGATTTAAATAAAAAAAATCTGATTTAAAAAAAAAAAAAAAACATTGATTTTTATCCACCCTGGGCTAAAGTTAGGGCTGGGGCTAAAGTTAGGGTTGGGGTTTGGATTACATTTACGGTTGGGATTAGGGTTAGATGTGTCAGGGTTAGGGGTGTGGTTAGGGTTATGGTTGGGATTAGGGGTGTGTTTGGATTAGAGTTTCAGTTAGAATTGGGGGTTTCCACTGTTTAGGCACATTAGGGCTCTCAAACGCGACATGGCATCCGATCTCAATTCCAGCCAATTCTGCATTGTAGTAAAACAGTGCTCCTTCCCTTCTGAGCTCTCCCGTGCGCCCAAACAGGGGTTTACCCCAACATATGGGGTATCAGCATACTCAGAACAAATTGGACAACAACTATTGGGGTCCAATTTCTCTTGTTACCCTTGGGAAAATAAAAATTGGGGGGCTAAAAAAACCTTTTTTGTGGGAAAAAAATTAATTTTTATTTTCACGGCTCTGCGTTATAAACTGTAGTGAAACACTTGGGGGTTCAAAGCTGTCAAAACACATCTAGATAAGTTCCTTAGGGGGTCTACTTTCCAAAATGGTGTCACTTGTGGGGGGTTTCAATGTTTAGGCACATCAGGGGCTCTCCAAACGCAACATGGCGTCCCCTCTCAATTCCAGTCAATTTTGCACTGAAAAGTCAAACTGCGCTCCTTCACTTCCGAGCTCTCCCATGCACCCAAACAGTGGTAAAATAAAACAAATTGGAGCTGAAGTAAATTTTTTGTGAAAAAAAAAGTTAAATGTTCATTTTTTTTTAAACATTCCAAAAATTCCTGTAAAACACCTGAAGGGTTAATAAACTTCTTGAATGTGGTTTTGAGCACCTTGAGGGGTGCAGTTTTTAGAATGGTGTCACACTTGGTTATTTTCTAACATATAGACCCCTCAAAATGACTTCAAATGTGATGTAGTCCCTAACAAATATTGGTGTTGTAAAAATGAGAAATTGCTGGTCAACTTTTAACCCTTATAACTCCCTAACAAAAAAAAATTTTGGTTCCAAAATTGTGCTGATGTAAAGTAGACATGTGGGGAATGTTACTTATTAAGTATTTTGTGTGACATACAGTGGGGCAAAAAAGTATTTAGTCAGTCAGCAATAGTGCAAGTTCCACCACTTAAAAAGATAAGAGGAGTCTGTAATTTACATCATAGGTAGACCTCAACTATGGGAGACAAACTGAGAAAAAAAAATCCAGAAAATCACATTGTCTGTTTTTTTATCATTTTATTTGCATATTATGGTGGCAAATAAGTATTTGGTCAGAAACAAAATTTCATCTCAATACTTTGTAATATATCCTTTGTTGGCAATGACAGAGGTCAAACGTTTTCTGTAAAGGTACCGTCACACTAGGCGATATCGCCAGCGATCCGTGACGTTGCAGCGACCTGGATAGCGATATCGCTGTATTTGACACGCAGCAGCGATCTGGATCCTGCTGTGAAATTGCTGGTCGCTGCTAGAAGGTCTGCACATTATTTGGTCGCTAGGTCGCCGTGTATCGCCGTGTTTGACAGCAAAAGCGACGATACCAGCGATATTTTACACTGGTAACCAGGGTAAACATTGGGTTACTAAGCGCAGGGCCGCGCTTAGTAACCCGATGTTTACCCTGGTTACCAGCGTAAAAGTTAAAAAAACAAACAGTACATACTCAACTGCGCGTCCCCCAGCCTCTGCTTCCTGACACTAAAGCGCCGGCCCTAAACTGAAAGTGAAAGCAACAGCGGTGACGTCACCGCTGTGCTGTTAGGGCCGGAGCTCAGTCAGCGTCAGGAAGCAGAGGCTGGGGGACGCGCAGGTGAGCATGTACTGTTTGTTTTTTTAACTTTTACGCTGGTAACCAGGGTAAATATCGGGTTACTAAGCGCGGCCCTGCGCTTAGCAACCCGATGTTTACCCTGGTTACCCGGGGACCTCGGCATCGCTGGTCGCTGGAGAGCGGTCTGTGTGACAGCTCTCCAGCGACCAAACAGCGACGCTGCAGCGATCGGCATCGCTGTCGCTATCGCTGCAGCGTCGCTTAGTGTGAAGGTACCTTAAGTCTTCACAAGGTTGCCACACACTGTTTTTGGTATGTTGGCCCATTCCTCCATGCAGATCTCCTCTAGAGCAGTGATGTTTTTGGCTTTTCGCTTGGCAACACGGACTTTCAACTCCCTCCAAAGGTTTTCTATAGGGTTGAGATCTGGAGACTGGCTAGGCCACTCCAGGACCTTGAAATGCTTCTTACAAAGCCACTCCTTCGTTGCCCTGGCGGTGTGCTTTGGATCATTGTCATGTTGAAAGACCCAGCCACGTTTCATCTTCAATGCCCTTGCTGATGGAAGGAGGTTTGCACTCAAAATCTCACGATACATGGCCCGATTCATTCTTTCATGTACCCGGATCAGTCGTCCTGGCCCCTTTGCAGAGAAACAGCCCCAAAGCATGATGTTTCCACCACCATGCTTTATAGTAGGTATGGTGTTTGATGGATGCAACTCAGTATTCTTTTTCCTCCAAACACGACAAGTTGTGTTTCTACCAAACAGTTCCAGTTTGGTTTCATCAGACCATAGGACATTCTCCCCAAACTCCTCTGGATCATCCAAATGCTCTCTAGCAAACTTCAGACGGGCCCGGACATGTACTGGCTTAAGCAGTGGGACACGTCTGGCACTGCAGGATCTGAGTCCATGGTGGCGTAGTGTGTTACTTATGGTAGGCCTTGTTACATTGGTCCCAGCTCTCTGCAGTTCATTCACTAGGTCCCCCCGCGTGGTTCTGGGATTTTTGTTCACCGTTCTTGTGATCATTCTGACCCCACGGGGTGGGATTTTGCGTGGAGCCCCAGATCGAGGGAGATTATCAGTGGTCTTGAATGTCTTCCATTTTCTAATTATTGCTCCCACTGTTGATTTCTTCACTCCAAGCTGGTTGGCTATTGCAGATTCAGTCTTCCCAGCCTGGTGCAGGGCTACAATTTTGTTTCTGGTGTCCTTTGACAGCTCTTTGGTCTTCACCATAGTGGAGTTTGGAGTCAGACTGTTTGAGGGTGTGCACAGGTGTCTTTTTATACTGATAACAAGTTTAAACAGGTGCCATTACTACAGGTAATGAGTGGAGGAAAGAGGAGACTCTTAAAGAAGAAGTTACAGGTCTGTGAGTGCCAGAAATCTTGATTGTTTGTTTCTGACCAAATACTTATTTTCCACCATAATATGCAAATAAAATGATAAAAAAACAGACATTGTGATTTTCTGGATTTTTTTTTCTCAGTTTGTCTCCCATAGTTGAGGTCTACCTATGATGTAAATTACAGACGCCTCTCATCTTTTTAAGTGGTGGAACTTGCACTATTGCTGACTGACTAAATACTTTTTTGCCCCACTGTATCTCTGTGATTTAATTGCATAAAAATTCAAAGTTGGAAAATTGCGCTATTTTCAAAATTTTCACCAAATTTCCGTTTATTTCACAAATAAACGCACGTTATATCAAATAAATTTTACCACTATCAAGAAGTACAATATGTCACGAGAAAATGTCAGAATCGCCAAGATCCGTTGAAGCGTTCCAGAGTTATAACCTCATAAAGGGACAGTGGTCAGAATTGTAAAAATCGGCCCGGTCATTAACGTGCAAAACACCCTTGGGGCTTAAGGGGTTAAAGGCGACATTTTGTACTACGGGGTGATGGATAATCTGCACCCCCTGTAAATTGTGCCTCTATCCAGGCAATGATTTCAACAGCACTTGTGGGACCCCCAAGCAGGATCAGGGTGGGGGGACACGAGCTCCATCCCCATTCTACCCTCTAGGTTCAGAGACTGTTTTATATTCAGCTTTTTATTGTCATATAGATTTAGTCACCATCAGTATCTGGTATGGGGGTCTGACTGCAGGATTTGGGGGTTATACGGCCACTCTCCTTTATATGGATATAGAACAGCCCAGCTATAGCCTGCATGTAATGACATGTAAGGGCCCTATAACCAGGCATCACAAGTGAATTGTGGGATTTGTAGTCCCACAGCACTAGAACAATACACTCAGCAGGATGAGTAATAAACAGCTGAAGTATGCGCTGAGCTCAGCAGGCACGTTACCACAGCAACCACCACTACAAGTCCCAGCATATTCACCAGATGAACCTAATCAGCAGCTAAAAGGCTCCAGGAAACACCAGATGAACACTGGCTGTGGCCCAGCGCCGGGCGAATAGCTGCAGCCCCGGCTTGGTGATGGCTGCTGGTCCGCTTCACACAGGACGGAGAAAGAGCTCTGCCGGCAGCGAACTGCTCCTTTCCCGCAGACCGACTGATGGTCACACGACAGCTTCCGTATCCGCCCGTGTGCACCGCTCAGGACATTCCGACCGGAAACAGAGGAGCCTGCGCCAGGTGGCCGCTGGGAGACGTGCAACAACGTCACGTGACCGCCAGACACTGTTCCCTTGTTTCTCTTGACTCCTCTTCTTCCCACAACTTTTTCCTTTATTTCATTTTCCAAAATCTTCAATTGCATTTATATTAATGGGAAAGTTGTAAACCTGAACCAAAAACACCAAATCTCAAACGTAACCTGTTCGTTGCCCCTAGCAACCGACCACACAGAGTCCATGTTTGTTAACTCGACTTTCTAGTATAATTAGTTGTCTGGGGTGGGTTGTCTATGTATTTTCTGCCTTTCACACTGGCGGAGCATTATGTCCCTACCACTTGTCCAGTAGTGAGAAAACCCTCTTCCCCCCAGAACATGAATAGTGAAGTTCTTATTTGTCCCTTTCCCGGGTTAAAAAAGCCAGCCCTCAGCTCCCTCAGAAATAGCACTTCATGTGTGAATCGCCAGTTCCAGCACTTAGCCCAGGCTCTTCCAGATACCCTGGTGCAGTGGCATTGGGGTAATGAGATTAGGGGTTGGTGTCCACAACTGTCGCTCACACCAAGCCCTAGGTTTATTGAGAAGGCTACGCGGCAGCCTCTAAGTGTTCAGGGTGCACAAATAGGAATCCACTCCAATAAATTTAGTAAAAGAATTTGGCACTCCGGAATATGATGCAAATAGATTTATTTCACATAGTGCCCATTGTGTTGCAAGAAAATATTTTTGACATTTCAGCCCAAAGTCCTTCCTCAGTACTACAAAAAGATATTACAATAAGTGTATTATAATATAGAAATAAACAACACAAGAAATAACTGTAGCCATTATAAAGCAATAGAAGAAAAATCAAATAAGAGAATGAAAATAAATATAAGTATTGTGCCGAGAGAGGGACTATACATATAGATAGAGCAAAGTGAAGAAAGATTAGAGTTATACAAAAGTTGGTGGAGCACCCCATCAGGGCAAGGGGTACTCGGTACCGGTATTCACAGGGGGGATGTCACGGCGGCGACCCGATCTGTGGCCCTGGGATGTCCATGTAAAAGGGAAAGTGTTGTGAAATTGGATTTTGGGCTCCCCCGGTGGCCACTGGTGGAACTGAACTTGTGTGCATCATCCTTTCTGTTCACCTGTTCCTATCAGGATGTGGGAGTCGCTATTTAACCTTGCTCCTCTGTCACTTCCATGCCGGTCAACATTGTAATCAGAAGCCTTTCTGTGCATGTTCCTGCTGCTAGACAACTCCCAGCTAAGTTGGACTTTAGTCCTCGTTTGTTTTTGTATTTTGTTCCAGTTCACAGCTGAAGTTTTGTTTCTGTGTCTGGAAAGCTCTTGTGATCTGAAATTGCCACTCTGATGTTATGAGTTAATACTAGAGTCTTAAAGTAATTTCAGGATGGTGTTTTGATAGGGTTTTCAGCTGACCATGAAAGTGCCCTTTCTGTCTTCCTGCTATCTAGTAAGCGGACCTCAACTTTGCTAAACCTATTTTCATACTACGTTTGTCATTTCATCTAAAATCACCGCCAATATATGTGGGGGCCTCTGTCTGCCTTTCGGGGAAATTTCTCTAGAGGTGAGCCAGGACTATATTTTCCTCTGCCAGGATTAGGTAGTCCTCCGGCTGGCGCTGGGCGTCTAGGGATAAAACGTAGGCAACGCTACCCGGCTACTGTTAGTTGTGCGGCAGGTTTAGTTCATGGTCAGTTTAGTTTCCATCCTTCCAAGAGCTAGTTCTTATGTTTGCTGGGCTATGTTCTCTTGCCATTGAGAACCATAACAGATTGACCGGCCCACAAAGGGTTAAAGTAATTGGCAGAGAAAGGAGAGAAGAGAGAAGTCTGCTGAAGATTTTTTTTTTTTTTTTTTCTTCAGTTCTGAGTGTGCTTATAATTGAATCTCTTGCAAGTCTGCCTATATTGCAGCCTTTCTCTCTCTCTCTCCTTCTAATCCTGGAATGGCTCTGTGTTCACCTGTTTAAAATGGATATTCAGAGTTTAGCTGCAGGTTTGAATAATCTCACCACGAAAGTTCAAAATTTACAAGATTTTGTTGTTCATGTTCCTATATCTGAACCTAGAATTCCTTTGCCTGAATTTTTCTCGGGGAATAGATCATGCTTTCAAAATTTCAAAAATAATTGCAAGTTGTTTTTGTCCCTGAAATCTCGCTCTGCTGGAGATCCTGCTCAGCAGGTCAGGATTGTGATTTCCTTGCTCCGGGGCGACCCGCAAGACTGGGCTTTTGCATTGGCTCCAGGGGATCCTGCGTTGCTCAATGTGGATGCGTTTTTTCTGGCCTTGGGGTTGCTTTATGAGGAACCTCATTTAGAGCTTCAGGCGGAAAAGGCCTTGATGTCCCTATCTCAGGGGCAAGACGAAGCTGAAATATACTGCCAAAAATTCCGTAAATGGGCTGTGCTTACTCAGTGGAATGAGTGCGCCCTGGCGGCGAATTTCAGAGAGGGTCTCTCTGATGCCATTAAGGATGTTATGGTGGGGTTCCCTGTGCCTGCGGGTCTGAATGAGTCCATGACAATGGCTATCCAGATCGATAGGCGTCTGAGGGAGCGCAAACCTGTGCACCATGTGGCGGTGTCTACTGAGAAGACGCCAGAGAATATGCAATGTGATAGAATTCTGTCCAGAAGCGAACGGCAGAATTTTAGACGAAAAAATGGGTTGTGCTTCTATTGCGGTGATTCAACTCATGTTATATCAGCATGCTCTAAGCGTACTAAGAAGCTTGATAAGTCTGTTTCAATTGGCACTTTACAGTCTAAGTTTATTCTATCTGTGACCCTGATTTGTTCTTTATCATCTATTACCGCGGACGCCTATGTCGACTCTGGCGCCGCTTTGAGTCTTATGGATTGGTCCTTTGCCAAACGCTGTGGGTATGATTTAGAGCCTCTTGAAAATCCTATACCTCTGAAGGGGATTGACTCCACCCCATTGGCTAGTAATAAGCCACAATACTGGACACAAGTAACTATGCGGATTAATCCGGATCATCAGGAGATTATTCGCTTTCTTGTGCTGTATAACCTACATGATGTGTTGGTGCTGGGATTGCCATGGCTGCAATCTCATAACCCAGTCCTCGACTGGAAAGCTATGTCTGTGTTAAGCTGGGGATGTAAGGGGATGCATGGGGACGTACCTTTGGTTTCCATTTCATCATCTATTCCCTCTGAGATTCCTGAATTCTTATCTGACTATTGTGACGTTTTTGAAGAACCTAAGCTTGGTTCACTACCTCCGCACCGGGAGTGTGATTGTGCCATAGATTTGATTCCGGGTAGTAAATACCCTAAGGGTCGTTTATTTAATCTGTCTGTGCCTGAACATGCTGCTATGCGAGAATATATAAAGGAGTCCTTGGAAAAGGGACATATTCGTCCTTCGTCATCTCCCTTAGGAGCCGGTTTTTTCTTTGTGGCTAAGAAAGATGGCTCTTTGAGGCCGTGCATTGATTATCGGCTTTTGAATAAAATCACGGTTAAATATCAATATCCGTTGCCACTGTTGACTGATTTGTTTGCTCGCATAAAGGGGGCCAAGTGGTTCTCTAAGATAGATCTCCATGGGGCGTATAATTTGGTGCGAATTAAGCAGGGGGATGAGTGGAAAACCGCATTTAATACGCCCGAGGGCCACTTTGAATATTTGGTGATGCCTTTTGGTCTTTCAAATGCCCCTTCAGTCTTTCAGTCCTTTATGCATGACATTTTCCGTGATTATTTGGATAAATTTATGATTGTGTATCTGGATGATATTTTGATTTTTTCGGATGACTGGGACTCTCATGTCCAGCAGGTCAGGAGGGTTTTTCAGGTCTTGCGGTCTAATTCCTTGTGTGTGAAGGGTTCTAAGTGCGTTTTTGGGGTTCAAAAGATTTCCTTCTTGGGATATATTTTTTCCCCCTCTTCCATCGAGATGGATCCTGTCAAGGTTCAGGCTATTTGTGATTGGACGCAGCCCTCTTCCCTTAAGAGTCTTCAGAAATTTTTGGGCTTTGCTAACTTTTATCGTCGATTTATTGCTGGTTTTTCTGATGTTGTTAAGCCATTGACTGATTTGACTAAGAAGGGTGCTGATGTTGCTGATTGGTCCCCTGCTGCTGTGGAGGCCTTTCGGGAGCTTAAGCGCCGCTTTTCTTCCGCCCCTGTGTTGCGTCAGCCTGATGTTGCTCTTCCTTTTCAGGTTGAGGTCGACGCTTCGGAAATCGGAGCTGAAGCGGTTTTGTCGCAGAGAAGTTCCGATTGCGCTGTGATGAGACCTTGTGCTTTTTTTTCGCGTAAATTTTCGCCCGCCGAGCGGAATTATGATATTGGGAATCGGGAGCTTTTGGCCATGAAGTGGGCTTTTGAGGAGTGGCGTCATTGGCTTGAGGGGGCTAGACATCAGGTGGTGGTATTGACTGACCACAAAAATTTAATTTATCTTGAGTCCGCCAGACGCCTGAATCCTAGACAGGCGCGCTGGTCGTTGTTTTTCTCTCGGTTTAATTTTGTGGTGTCCTACCTGCCGGGTTCTAAGAATGTTAAGGCGGATGCCCTTTCTAGGAGTTTTGAGCCTGACTCCCCTGGTAACTCGGAACCTACAGGTATCCTTAAGGATGGAGTGATATTGTCTGCCGTTTCTCCAGACCTGCGGCGGGCCTTGCAGGACTTTCAGGCGGATAGACCTGATCGTTGCCCACCTGGTAGACTGTTTGTTCCTGAGGATTGGACCAGTAAAGTCATTTCTGAGGTCCATTCTTCTGCATTGGCAGGTCATCCCGGAATCTTTGGTACCAGGGATTTGGTGGCAAGGTCCTTCTGGTGGCCTTCCCTGTCACGAGATGTGCGAGGCTTTGTGCAGTCTTGTGACGTTTGTGCTCGGGCCAAGCCTTGTTGTTCTCGGGCTAGTGGATTGTTGTTGCCCTTGCCTATCCCGAAGAGGCCTTGGACGCACATCTCGATGGATTTTATTTCGGATCTTCCTGTTTCTCAGAAGATGTCTGTCATCTGGGTGGTGTGTGACCGTTTCTCTAAGATGGTCCATTTGGTTCCCCTGCCTAAGTTGCCTTCTTCTTCCGAGTTGGTTCCTCTGTTTTTTCAAAATCCGCTTGCATGGTATTCCGGAGAATATCGTTTCTGACAGAGGTACCCAATTCGTGTCTAGATTTTGGCGAGCATTCTGTGCTAGGATGGGCATAGATTTGTCTTTCTCGTCTGCTTTCCATCCTCAGACTAATGGCCAGACCGAGCGGACGAATCAAACCTTGGAGACTTATTTGAGGTGTTTTGTGTCCGCAGATCAGGATGATTGGGTTGCTTTTTTGCCTTTAGCGGAGTTTGCCCTCAATAATCGGGCCAGCTCTGCCACCTTGGTGTCTCCGTTTTTCTGTAATTCGGGGTTTCATCCTCGATTTTCTTCTGGTCAGGTGGAATCTTCGGATTGTCCTGGAGTGGATGCTGTGGTGGAGAGGTTGCATCAGATTTGGGGGCAGGTAGTGGACAATTTGAAGTTGTCCCAGGAGAAGACTCAGCTTTTTGCCAACCGCCGGCGTCGGGTTGGTCCTCGGCTTTGTGTTGGGGACTTGGTGTGGTTGTCTTCTCGTTTTGTCCCTATGAGGGTTTCTTCTCCTAAGTTTAAGCCTCGGTTTATCGGCCCATACAAGATATTGGAGATTCTTAACCCTGTGTCCTTCCGTTTGGACCTCCCTGCATCTTTTTCTATTCATAATGTTTTTCATCGGTCATTATTGCGCAGGTATGAGGTACCGGTTGTGCCTTCCGTTGAGCCTCCTGCTCCGGTGCTGGTTGAAGGCGAGTTGGAGTACGTTGTGGAAAAAATCTTGGACTCCCGTGTTTCCAGACGGAAACTCCAGTATCTGGTCAAATGGAAGGGATACGGTCAGGAGGATAATTCTTGGGTGACTGCCTCTGATGTTCATGCCTCCGATCTGGTCCGTGCCTTTCATAGGGCTCATCCTGATCGCCCTGGTGGTTCTGGTGAGGGTTCGGTGCCCCCTCCTTGAGGGGGGGGTACTGTTGTGAAATTGGATTTTGGGCTCCCCCGGTGGCCACTGGTGGAACTGAACTTGTGTGCATCATCCTTTCTGTTCACCTGTTCCTATCAGGATGTGGGAGTCGCTATTTAACCTTGCTCCTCTGTCACTTCCATGCCGGTCAACATTGTAATCAGAAGCCTTTCTGTGCATGTTCCTGCTGCTAGACAACTCCCAGCTAAGTTGGACTTTAGTCCTCGTTTGTTTTTGTATTTTGTTCCAGTTCACAGCTGAAGTTTTGTTTCTGTGTCTGGAAAGCTCTTGTGATCTGAAATTGCCACTCTGATGTTATGAGTTAATACTAGAGTCTTAAAGTAATTTCAGGATGGTGTTTTGATAGGGTTTTCAGCTGACCATGAAAGTGCCCTTTCTGTCTTCCTGCTATCTAGTAAGCGGACCTCAACTTTGCTAAACCTATTTTCATACTACGTTTGTCATTTCATCTAAAATCACCGCCAATATATGTGGGGGCCTCTGTCTGCCTTTCGGGGAAATTTCTCTAGAGGTGAGCCAGGACTATATTTTCCTCTGCCAGGATTAGGTAGTCCTCCGGCTGGCGCTGGGCGTCTAGGGATAAAACGTAGGCAACGCTACCCGGCTACTGTTAGTTGTGCGGCAGGTTTAGTTCATGGTCAGTTTAGTTTCCATCCTTCCAAGAGCTAGTTCTTATGTTTGCTGGGCTATGTTCTCTTGCCATTGAGAACCATAACAGGAAAGGTCTTTAAAGGGATAAAGTTTGTGTTTGTGACTCCACCTGTGGTATTCGGTCAGGGTGACCGACGCTGCTGGGTCCGCTGGGGTGAGGTTATGGCAGATAGATGGTATACCTTCCCACAGGTGAAGTATGTCCCCAGGGCTTCCCAGCATGGATGATGGAATGGTGAAAGGTGCAATGAAGAATGAGGACACAGGGTTGCAGTCTCTTTACCTTGTTCACTGTTGGTTTCAGCAGCCACAGTCCAGAGCACCAGATCACAGGGCAGGCAGAGTCCAGTCGGTTTGGAGGCAAGTCCAGAGTCCCCTTATCCAGGTGGAAATCAGAAGCCTTCCTTTGCGCTGTAGTGGTGTAGACCCTTACTGCTTAAGCTCGAATATGGTCCTCACAGACGTTAAATCTCTCTCTCTGTCCCCCGTAGTCGGATAGGACAATACCCATATGACTGGTGGCTGGAGCCTGTTTATAGAATCTCTTAGATGACCAGGCTCTGTGGAGTGTCACCGTACCTCCTGGGTGTAGGTGCGGACAGGTAACGTGCAATTAGCTGTCCTGCTGGTCTCTGAAGTAAGGCGTAGAGGTCCTTACAACCTTGGTATTCCAGCTACCGGTGTTCTGCGCCTCAGAAAGAGGCAGCCTGCTCCTGGCTGGTCCCCCTCTGGTATCTTCTCCTGTGCTTTGCTTTCCTGCATGCTCACTGCAATATATTCAGCTTTCTATGTGTCTCTTCCCAGGAGCTGCAGCACTTCAGGCTACAGGGCTCCTCTCCTTCCTTTCCCGCTCTCTCTCTGACAGGAACTGACTCCTTTCCCTCCAGATCAGGATGTCTTATAGGGGAGTTCACCTTAAACAGGCTTAGAGCTCCCCCTTCTGGTCTGGAGTGTGAACATTTTGCATGCAATGTGTTACCTGCTAAAGAGATCTTTCATTGCCTCCAAATGTAACATCACTCTCCCCGTGAGGAAAGTGACATTACTGTGATGACCAAAGCCCTGGGGCGCCACATTGGCACCAGAGACAAATATATTCCTATAGTTGTTTACCAGGGAACTGATATCAATCAATCGGATTTAAAAGCAGCACAAATCCAGAAAGGAAAAATATAAATCATGTGCATAGCACTTCAGGATTCTCATTGACTTTGCTGGTATAAGGAATCCCTACCATTTTTGGGCCAATTCCGTGCAGAAAAAATGCTGCAAAACTGCACCGTGTGCACACAGCCTTACTAGAAGAAGGTGTGAATGGTTATCAGTGAGGCTGTGTGCACACGTTCAGGATTTTTCGCATTTTTTCAGCTCCACTATAAAGACATGATAAAACCATTAAAAAACCGCTTACATTAAGCATCCTATTATTAGAATGAAATCCGCATTTTTTGTGCACATGTTGAGTTTTTTTCTGCGGCGGAATCACATTCCGTAAAAAAAAAAACGCAGCATGTTCATTCTTTGTGTGGAATCGTGGGGATTCTGTACCCATAGGAATGCATTGATCCACTTTCTTCCCGCATGGGGCTATGCCCACCATGCGGTAAGTAAGTGGATCATGTGCGGTTGGTACCCAGGGTGGAGGAGAGGAGAAAAAGAATTAAAATAAAAAAATCGTGATATTCTCACCTTCCGGCGTCCTCATAGCCTTCCCGCTCCTCGCGGTACTCCCGTTCCCAGTGATGCTTTGCGACAATGACCTGTGATGACGTAGTGGTCTCACATGATGCTACATCATCTGGGGTCATTGCCGTGAGGCATTACTGGGAACGGGAGCATCGTGAGGGGGCCGCCGGAAGGTGAGAATATCATGATTTTTTTTTTGGGGGGGGGATTATTTTTAACATTCTATCTTTTACTATTAATGCTGCATGTGCAGCATCAATAGTAAAAAGTTGGTCACACTTGTCAAACACCATGTTTGACAAGTGTGACCAACCTGTCAATCAGTTTTCCAAGCGATGCTACAGATCGCTTGGAAAACACTAGCATTCTGCAAGCTAATTACGCTTGCAAAATGCTAGTGTTTAGCGGGAAAATGCATGCCAATTTCGCATGAGTTTTACCCGCGGCAAGGACTTCCGGAGTTGCTGCGGAAATTTCCACGGCAATTCCGGACGTGTGCACATAGCCATACTGTTCAACCTTTCAGTGTAGGACTACTGCACCCAGCCACTGACATCTCATACCCATGTTAAACACTAAGGTACAGTATGTATCAGACAATGGATTCATGGAGTCATCTGGCACATTAGATATTCCGTCACCCATTCTCCTTTGCGAGTTCATTCAGACATTCTGTCATAGTAGATTGCATCCGAGTGTCGCCTCCAGTGGGCGTATAAGTCTGAAAATGATGCACATCAGAGCCAAGTTGACTCTATCACACCATTATAGTCTATGGCCCCGTTAGCGCCTATGTCCAAATCCTGTTTTGCAGGGGTTCGGATGGAGACCCCAAGGGACCCCTGAAATTCTGCAAGAATGCAATGTGAAAGGGGCCTAAGAATCTTTTTCAGTGGATGATCATATGGAATTAGTTTAGGAAAAACTTATTAAAGAGGTTACCATGGGTAGAATGTCTGACCCCTTTTCCTTATTACCAATAGATAATTTGAGGGTCTCGCCCCTAGGTTTGGTCCTCAAAATGGAGATTGGAAAATGTTATTTGATCCACTATTTGTCATCTCCTAAAGGGGTATCTGTAAATGATGATATTGATGAATCCTTGTGAAGTGTTTCTTACATTTAACGTGTTTAGGCAGTAAGACTGGTTCAGCAGGCGGGTCAGGGTGCTTTATTTTCAAAGGCGGATGTTGAATTGGGAATCTACCTCCTGCTGGTACATCCCAGATTATGTTGACTCCCTATAAAGTAGTCTGCTCCACTTCATGCGCTTATTTTGAGGCTTTTAGAACATGTGTGTCTGGGTCCAGCCCATCGTTTCACAAGTGGTGCTAACATTAAATATTTGACTCTCATTTTTGCTCGTTTTGGAGTTTCACTGGAAGTAGTAAAAACTCTGGACCCGATGACCTCACATTTTTTGAGATGTTTTGAAATTGATTCATTAGAGTATAGAATGTCGCTTACCTGAGCCAAAGCTTCTTGATTTGCGGCGAGCAGTAAAAAAAAGCAATGGTGAAGACAGAGATAACTTTGCAATGCCTTCAATTTCTGCTTGGAAAACTGAACCTGTAGAATAATGACCATGGGGAGGATATTTTGCAGGTGGATGGCACAAGTGATGGCGAGTAAAAGATGACAGCAACATTTCATGCTCTTATGAAGCAAACTTAAGGGTGCACACGTTGTGGATTCTCTGCAGATCCGCAGGGTTTTTTGCGTTGCAGAAATGCTGCAGATCCACAATTGATTTACAGTACAATGTAAATCAATGAGAAAAAAAAAGCTGTGCTAATGGTGCGGAAAATCCGGTGCGGAAACGCTGCGGATTAAAAGAAGTAGCTTGTCACTTCTTTTTTTGAGGAGCTGCAGAGTTTTTGTACCCATTCCATTATAGAAATCCGCAGGGGTAAAAAACGCAGGAAATCCGCAAAAAATCTGCAGCAAAAACGCACAAAAAACGCTGCGGATCCGCACAAAAAAAGCGACTAATCCGCAGCTGCGTTTTCTGCCAGGAGGCAGAATCCGCACCAGAAATTCCAAAGGCTAATCCGCGACGTGTGCACATAGCCTAACCCCTTAACGACCGCCGATACGCCTTTTAACGGCGGCCGCTAAGGGTACTTAAACCACAGCGCCGTTAATTAACGGCGCTGTGGAAAAAGTGAATAGCGCCCCCCAGAGTCGGATTTTCTCTGGGGTCTCGGTTGCACATCAGAGGACAGAGAAATAGGGGGATTCGGGGACCCTAACATACTCACCCGGTGTCCCTGGGTCCTCTTCTGTCTTCTCCTGCCAGCCGGCTTTTTCCTCATGGCGGGCGCATGCGCAGTGCGCCCGCCATCTGCTGCCATCTGCCGGCCGGCAGGAGAAGACGAGTTGGGGCTAAAATTAGGGTTAGGGTTGGGGCTAAATTTAGGGTTAGGGTTGGGGCTAAATTTAGGGTTAGGGATAGGGCTAGGGTTAGGGGCTAAATTTAGGGTTAGGGTTAGGCTACTTTCACACTAGCGTTTTTTGGCTTCCGTCGCAATGCGTTGTTGGAGAAAAAACGCATCCTGCAAAAGTGCTTGCAGGATGCGTTTTTTCTCCATTGGCTTGCATTAGCGACGGATTGCCACACGTCGCATCCATCGTGCGACGGATGCGTCGTGCTTTGGTGGACCATCGGCACAAAAAAAGCTACATGTAACTTTTTTGTGCGACGTGTCCGCCATTTCCGACTGCGCATGCGCGGCCGGAACTCCACCCCCGTCTCCCCACACCTCACAATGGGGCAGCGGATGCGTTGAAAAAACAGCATCTGCTGCACCCGTTGTGCGGCGCTTACAACGCTAGCGTCGGTACGTCGGCCCGACACACTGCGATGGGCCGAGTACGACACTAGTGTGAAAGTAGCCTTAGGCTTCTTTCACACTTGCGTCGGTACGGGGCGGTCGCAATGCGTCGGCCCGACGTACCGACGCACGTTGTGAAAATTGTGCACAACATGGGCAGCGGATGCAGTTTTTCAACGCATCCGCTGCCCAGTCTATGTCCTGGGGAGGAGGGGGCAGAGTTACGGCCACGCTTGCGCGGAAATGGCGGATGCGACGTACAAAAAAAGGTTACATTGAACTTTTTTTGTGACGACGGGGGCTAAAGTTATGGTTAGGGTTGGGGCTAAAGTTAGGGTTGGGGCTAAAGTTAGGGTTAGAGTTGGGATTAGGGTTAGGGTTTGGATTAGGGTTGGGATTAGGGTTACGTTTGGGATTAGGGTTTGGATTAGGGTTGGGATTAGGGTTAGGGGTGTGTTGGATTTAGGGTTTTGATTAGGGTTATGGTTAGGGTTGAGATTAGGGCTGTTTTGGGGTTAGGGTTGTGATTATCGTTAGGGTTGTGATTAGGATTATGGATCGGGTTGAGATTAGGGTTAGGGGTGTGTTGGAGTTAGGGTTGAAGTTATAATTTGGGGGTTTCCACTGTTTAGGTACATCAGGGGGTCTCCAAACACGACAGCCAATTTTGCGCTAAAAAAGTCAAATGGTGCTCCCTCCCTTCTGAGCTCTGCTGTGCGCCCAAACAGTGGTTTACCCCCACATTTGGGGCATCAGCGTACTCTGGATTAATTGGACAACTTTTGGGGTCCAATTTCTCCTGTTACCATTGTGAAAATAAAAACTTGGGGGCTAAAAATCTTTTTTGTGGGAAAAAAAATATTTTTTTATTTTCACTACTCTGCATTATAAACTTCTGTGAAGCACTTGAGCATTCAAAGTTCTCACCACATATCTAGATAAGTTCCTTAGGGTGTCTAGTTTCCAAAATTTGGTCACTTGTGGGGGTTTCTACTGTTTAGGTACATCAGGGGCTCTGCAAACGCAACATAACACCCACAGACAATTCTATCAAAGTCTGAATTCCAAAATGGCGCTCCTTCTCTTCCGAGCTCTGCCGTGTGCCAAAACAGTGGTTTACCCCCACATATGGGGTACCAGAATACTCAGGACAAATTGGAGAACAAATATTGGCATCCAATTTCTCTTGTTACCCTTGTGAAAATAAAAACTTGGGGGCTAAAAAAATCTTTTTTGTGGAAAAAAAAATATTTTCTATTTTCACTACTCTGCATTATAAACTTCTGTGAAGCACTTGGGCATTCAAAGTTCTCACCACATATCTAGATAAGTTCCGTGGGGGGTCTAGTTTTCAAAATGGGGTCACTTGTGGTGTATTTCTACTGTTTAGGTACATCAGTAGCTCTGCAAACGCAACATAACGCCCGCAGACCATTCTATCAAAGCCTGCATTTCAAAATGGCGCTCCTTCCCTTCCGAGCTCTGCCGTGCGCCCAAACAGTGGTTTACCCCCACATATGGGGTACTGTTGTGAACTGTTTTCAGGCTCCCTCTTGTGGTCACAGGTGGTATGGTGTGACTTTTGCTTTGGGCTCCCCCTGGTGGCTTTATTTGTTATCCTGCTGGTCAGCTGTCTCGTTATCCTCTGGGAGGTTCCTATATAGCTCTGTTTCACTTCCTCTTGTTGCCGGCTGTCAATGTAATCAGTGCTACTTAGATTCCTGCTGACTACCTTGCTCCCAGTCCCTCCAAGTCAAGCTAAGTTTTGTTTGCTCATTTTTTGATCATCAGTGTTTATCATGTTTTCTGTCCAGCTTGCTAAGATGTGATTCTCTCGCTTGCTGGTTGCTCTAGTGGACTGAGTGTCTCCCCACACACCGTTAGTTGGTGCGTGGGTTCTTGAAATCTCAGGATGGATATTTTGTAAGGGTTTTTTATTGATCGCATAGACCCCTGCTCTATCTTCTGCTTTCTAGTACTAGTGGGCCTCTTTTGCTGAATCTGATTTCATCCCTATGTATGTGCCTTCCTCTTACTTCACCGTTAATATTTGTTGGGGGCTTCTATATCTTTGGGGATTATTTCTCTGGAGGCAAGCGAGGTCTTTCTCTCTCTTTAGGGGTAGCTAGTTTCTCCGGCTGGCTCGAGACGTCTAGGAATTTTTTAGGCACGTTCACCGGCTACCTCTAGTTGTGTTGGATAGGTTCAGGTTTGCAATCAGTCCAGTTACCATCTCCCTAGAGCTTGTCCTAAGTTTAATCACTTGCTGGTCTATTTGTGATCCTCTGCCACTAAAGGATCATAACAGGGTACCAGCATACTCAGGACAAATTGGACAACTTTTGGGGTCCAATTTCTCTTGTTACCCTTGTGAAAATAAAAACTTGGGGGCTAAAAAATCTTTATTGTTAAAAAATATATATTTTTTATTTTCACGACTCTGCATTATAAACTTCTGTGATGCACTTGGGCATTCAAAGTTCTCACTACACATCTAGATAAGTTCCATGGGGGGTCTAGTTTCCAAAATGGGGTCACTTTTGGGGGGTTTCTACTGTTTAGGCACATCAGGGGCTCTCCAAACGCGACATGGCGTCCGATCTCAATTCCAGTCAATTTTGCATTGAAAAGTCAAATGGCGCTCCTTTGCTTCCGAGCTCAGCCATGTGCCCAAACAGTGGTTTACCCCCACATATGGGGTGTCGGCGTACTCAAGACAAATTGTACAACAACTTCTGGGGTCCATTTTCTCCTGTTACCCTTGGTAAAATAAAAATTTGGAGGCAAAAAGATCATTTTTTGTAGAAAAAATGCGATTTTTTTATTTTCACGGCTCTACGTTATAAACTTCTGTGAAGCACCTGGGGGTTTAAAGTGCTCACCACACATCTAGATAAGTTCCTTAAGGGGTCTAGTTTCCAAAATGGTGTCATTTGTGGGGGGTCTCCACTGTTTAGGCACATCAGCGGCTCTCCAAACGTGACATGGCGTCCGATCTCAATTCCAGCCAATTCTACATTGAAAAAGTAAAACGACACTCCTTATCTTCCAAGCTCTGCGGTGCGCCCAAACAGTGGTTTACCCCCACATATGGGGTATCGACGTACTCAGGAGAAATTGCACAACAACTTTTGTGGTCTAATTTCTCCTGTTACCCTTGTGAAAATAAAAATTTTGGGGCAAAAAGATCATTTTTGTAGAAAAAATGAGATTTTTTATTTTCACGGCTCTACGTTATAAACTTCTGTGAAGCACTTGGGGGTTCAAAGTGCTCACCACACATCTAGATGAGTTCCTTAAGGGGTCTAGTTTCCAAAATGGTATCAATTGTGGGGGGGTTTCCACTGTTTAGGCACATCAGGGGCTCTCCAAACGCGACATGGCATCCGATCTCAATTCCAGCCAATTCTGCATTGAAAAAGTCAAACGGTGCTCCTTCACTTCCAAGCTCTGCGGTGCGCCCAAACAGTGGTTTACCTCCACATATGGGATATCGACGTACTCAGGAGAAATTGCACAACAACTTTTGTGGTCTAATTTCTCCTGTTACCCTTGTGAAAATAAGAATTTGTGAGCGAAAAAATCATTTTTGTGAAAACAAATGCGATTTTTTATTTTCACGGCTCTACGTTATAAACTTCTGTGAAGCACTTGGGGGTTCAAAGTGCTCACCACACATCTAGATAAGTTCCTTAAGGGGTCTAGTTTCCAAAATGGTATCACTTGTGGGGGGTTTCCACTGTTTAGGCACATTAGGGGCTCTCCAAACGCGACTTGGCATCCGATCTCAATTCCAGCCAATTCTGCATTGAAACAGTCAAACGGTGCTCCTTCACTTCCAAGCTCTGCGGTGCGCCCAAACAGTGGTTTACCTCCACATATGGGGTATCGGCGTACTCAGGAAAAATTGCACAACAAAATTTGTGGTTAAATTTCTGCTTTTACACTTGTGAAAATTAAAAAAAATGGTTCTGAAGTAAAATGTTTGCAAAATAAAGTTAAATGTTCATTTTTTTCTTCCACATTGTTTTAGTTCCTGTGAAGTACGTAAAGGGTTAATAAACTTCTTGAATGTGGTTTTGAGCAGCTTGAGGGGTGCAGTTTTTAGAATGGTGTCACACTTGGTTATTTTCTATCATATAGACCCCTCAAAATGACTTCAAAGGTGATGTGGTCCCTAAAAAAAACATGGTGTTGTAAAAATGAGAAATTGCTGGTCAACTTTTAACCCTTATAACTCCCTAACAAAAAAAAAAAATTGTTTCCAAAATTGTGCTGATGTAAAGTAGACATGTGAGAAATGTTATTTATTAACTATTTTTTGTGACATATCTCTCTGATTTAAGGGCATAAAAATACAAAGTTTGAAAATTGCAAAATTTTAAAAATTTTCGCCATATTTCCATTTTTTTCATAAATAATCGCAAGTAATATCGAAGAAATGTTACCACTAACTTGAAATACAACATGTCACGAAAAAACAGTCTCAGAATCAGCGGGATCCGATAAAGCGTTCCAGAGTTATAACCTCTTAAAGTGACACTGGTCAGAATTGTAAAAATTGGCTCGGTCATTAAGTACCAAATTGGCTCTGTCACTAAGGGGCTAAATGTGATTTGCAAGTTTTGGACAACTTTTGTCAAACTATACTAGAAAGGCATTGTGGAGATCAGAGGCAGTTTCTACTCTTGATCTACACTGGCTAACAGATGCAGCTTGGTTAACTATGGGGTATTTTTTTAAAGAAGTATGGAGTGTGGGTCTGTGGCCGGAGGACTGGCATACGTCGGGTATTATAGCTAATACTTCATGAATTACTTGTGTGAACAAGGAAATTACTACCATATGGTCACTTTTCTATTTGTCCTATTTATTAGGTTTCCATATAACACACTGGTATATAATACGCACTCCAAATTTTGGGAAGGAAAATAGGAAAAAAATAATTTTTTATGAAATGGTGGTGTTATAATCCGCTTTTACGGTAGCTTACCTGAGGGGTGTCGGTGGAACGGGATTCCAAGTGGCAGGGTCGCTGGTGCAGGAAGCTGGCGGAGGCAGGAGTGGGGTGATGGTGCAGGTCCCAGGCTGGGCTGGTGTAATAGGGTGTTCAGTAGGGTTGAGCGAAACGGATCGGTCAATTTCATAAGTCGCCGACTTTCGGCAAAGTCGGGTTTCATGAAACCCGAGCCGATCCCAGTGTGGGATCGGCCATGCAATCTGCGTCGCGTTTCGTCTGACGCTTTAACCGCCATTTTTTCAGCCAATGAAGGAGTGTGGGCAGCTTGATGATGTAGGTGTCATCTTGCTTTCTGCGGCGTCACAGGGGGTGGGGGTATAAACGCCATCTTACCGTTTTGGATGTAGCGATTTACAGAGTCCGAGGAATGTAGCGATTTACACTCTGTCCGAGGAGAGAGAGAGAGAGAGAGAGAGAGAAAAATATATATACATTATATATATATATAATCCCCATTGACTTGCACTGGGTTTCGTGTTTCAGTCGGTGTTTCGGTCGGCCCACCGACTTTTCACAATAATCGGCCGATTTCACACGATCCAACTTTTGAGAAAGTCGGGTATCACGAAACCTCACTCGATCCTACAAAAGAAAAAATCGCTCAACCCTAGTGTTCAGTAGTGTGGAGGGCTCTGCTGGCATTTTGTGAGAGCCCACAGCCCCGCACTTTCCATATTTTTTAATGCAGTGGACTATTGGAAAATAGCCGCCGGAGGTAGTGCATGTGCAATTGAGATCTCGGGAGCCGAGATCTCTGATGCCAAGATCTCAATCTGCGCGTGCTTGGCCTTCGACTCCAGGCTTTCACAAAATGTCAGCGGAGTCCTTGCAGTCCTACCAGCCTGGGACCTGCAACATCGCCCCACTCCTCCCGCCACTGCCAGTAGCTTCCTGCAGCAGCGAGCCTGGCACCCCACTCCACTGCACCAATAATCTCCACCGCAGCTACAATTTGGATAATAAGACACACCCCCAAGTGCATTTTATAATCCTAAAAATACAATCTTTACCATTCACTTACCTTTTCCACCTTCATACACTTTTTTGATATATACACAGGATAAAAATAAAAAAGCAAGATTTTTGTTTTTGCTCCCATTTTTCATTAGTTGAACTCTAAGATCTTAGGCCATGTTCACATGTTGCGTTTTTTTACCGCGTATCCGCAGTGTTTTTGACGCTGCGGATCTGCAGCAGTTTTCCATGCGGTCTACAGTACCATGTAAACCTATGGAAAACCAAATCTGCTGTGCACATGCTGCGGAAAAAAGGGGCGGAAACGCAGCGTTGTTTTTTCCTCAGCATGTCAATTCTTTTTGCAGAACTGCAGCGCTTCTGCACCCATTGACTTGCATTGAGTCGGGCACTTCCGCAGCAAAACGGCAGATGTAACAAAGCTCTGCGGTTTAGCTGAGTAAACGCTGCAGTTCGGGAGGGGGGAAGAGTGTGGGCGGTGACTGTGTGTGTGGGCGGGGTCTAAGGGCTCTCCGTGCCGGGTCTGCGGGCTGTCCGGGTGGTCTGCGGGCTGTCCGTGCCGGCTCTGTGAGCTGTCTGGGTAGTCTGAGGCCTGTCCGGGTGGTCTGCGGCCTGTCCGGGAGGTCTGCGGCCTGTCCGGGAGGTCTGTGGCCTGTCTGGGAGGTCTGCGGCCTGTCCGGGTGGTCTGCGGCCTGTCCGGGTGTGTGTGGCACTGTGTGTGTGTTGAGGAGAGCCATAAGATCAAATACTTAATTAACCTCAACACATAAGGTAATTGTGGGAAGCAACCTATAACATGTATTGTTTAACCTTACATAAGTTTTCCTCAGACAAAGTAAGACACTTAAGATGGCTGCCATCTCCTCTACCAGAGCCATGTGCTCTGGTATATGAACAATGAAGACACTGAAGATGGCTGCCATTTCCTGTTTCAGCAGACCATGCGGTCTGGTATCCAAGATGACGCCCACTTTGATGACCTCATGGATCCACCCACAGCGACGCCCACTCTGATGACCTCACGGACCAACCCACCTAGATGACCTCATGGATCCGCCCATGGACTTGCTCATGCCCAACCCACTAACCAATGGAATACATCCGATCACTCCCATTTTAGAACTAACCGAGCCCCCTTACAGGAGATATATAACATTGTGTTTGACTAATAAATTTCTTCTTGGAGCTGAGCCACACTTTGATCAAGGAGAGTTACAGCTGACTGTGTCTGGTGTATTTCTTTAGTGCACATGATCAATATCCATTAGGCCAGGAGTAGGCAACTAGAGAATTGAACATTTATATTAATTGTTCAACCCTAATATTTGGCCGCCCAACGGGGGGCCAGCAGAGGAAGAGCCCTGAACCCTGTAAAACCGGCGAGTGGAACGGCTGGATGCACTGAGTACCCCGAATCTGGAGACTGATCACCTCCTTAACAGAACACGGTAAGTCTGCTGATTTTTATAATCTGTAGTCTTTACCTGTGTCCTTCGGGGTATCCTGTGCAGATTGCCTGACCGTGTCCGGTTTTCTTGGTATCTGTAAGACGGCAGAAAGGGTATCTCCGCTGCTGGTCATTTAATTGCAAGAACCGTCATGTTTTAGTTGCCTACTGCCTGTTACATGTTGTGAAGAGGGGAGATGACTAAAAGATAAAAATAAGCAAGTTTTTTTTTCACCTACAGAGGGCTAGAGGCAAGTGATAAAACAGGAAAAACAGGTTTTTACACTGGTAGTTAAAGAAAAGCATTGTGTTTGGAACAGGATGAGAAGGAAAAGCATGTGGTAGGACGGAAAAAAAAAAAAAAAAACAAGTTTTTTTTTTTTTTTTAGGATAGAATAAGCGGGTGTAGAAAAAAAAATAATAATTTTTGTCTGTGGTATACGGTTGTCGCCTGTGATAAGATTTTCAGTTCTGTACATGAGGACTAGGACCTGGAGTAATTGACTCGGCCTAGGGGGACCCGGTAAATCTTGGAGCAATTGGCTCAGTTCGGGCATAATAAATTGTGTAGCGGCTCATTGAAACTTGGAGCAATTGGCTCAGTTTGGGCCAATTAAATTTATAGTTTTTCTTTTTTTGCCCCGTGACATCGAGTAATTGACTCTGCACGGGGACCGGTAAGTTAGGGAGCAATTTGACAAAGTAGGGAATAATTGGTTTGTAAAGTACGGAGCACGGAAGTCAGACAGGGACCACGTGACAAGAAGCAATAGGAACTGGGTACTGCAGACTCAGTTCCCTTTAGAATCTCAGGTTTGAGTCATCTCCCCCGTCTTATTGTTTGTTTGGTGTTTGTTATCTTGATAGATAGATATATATATATACTGTGTATCTATAGAAAGATGGAGAAAGTAATGCAGTTCTGCCGTATGGGCACTAAGCCAAATTCAGATGGCAAGTTAGACTCATGCACATTAGTGGAAATTGTGTGGAATGCCAGAAGGGGGATGGTTACAGCCCCTGGAGTGGAAGCTTGTCTTGAGATAAAAGAAAAGGTATCCTAGAAGATAATGGATTGTTGTCTATTGCTAGGGCAGGAGAAAGAGTCTCTGAAAGTCTGTAAAAAAAAAAAAAAAAAAAAAAAAAAAAAGGAAAAATTGGAAATTGGGTAGAAGAGAAAAGGAATAGAAAGAATAGAGTTTTGAGTTGTGTATTACAAAGCCATTTTGTTAATGGCCAATGTGTTAAATGTAATAGCAGCCAAAATGGTGGCTCAGAGCCATGTGGTAAATGTAATGGTCGCCATTTTGTTAATGGCCAATGTGTTAAATGTAATAGCAGCCAAAATGGTGGCTCAGAGCCATGTGGTAAATGTAATGGTCGCCATTTTGTTAATGGCCAAAGTGTTAAATGTAATAGCAGCCAAAATGGTGGCTCAGAGCCATGTGGTAAATGTAATGGTCGCCATTTTGTTAATGGCCAAAGTGTTAAATGTAATAGCAGCCAAAATGGTGGCTCAGAGCCATGTGGTAAATGTAATGGTCGCCATTTTGTTAATGGCCAATGTGTTAAATGTAATAGCAGCCAAAATGGTGGCCCAGAGCCAGGTGCTAAATGTAATGGCGGCCATCTTGGTGGTGGTAAATATAATTCTAATGGCGGCCATCTTGGTGGTGGTAAATATAATTCTGACGGCGGCCATCTTGGTGGTGGTAAATATAATTCTGATAGCGGCCATCTTGGTGGTGGTAAATATAATTCTGATAGCGGCCATCTTGGTGGTGGTAAATATAATTCTGACGGCGGCCATCTTGTGGATGGAAAAGGTGTTAATGCTGATGGCGGCCATCTTGTGAATGGCAAAGGTGTTAATTCTGACGGCAGCCATGTTGTGGATGGCGAATGTGCTGCTCCTGGTGGTGAACATCTCAGATTAAGGTTACACGCCACATCACCAAATCCTTGTTACCCAGTAATGACCACTAACGGCCAATACTATATTCCTTCGGGAAGTGAACAGGCTTTACCCATGTTTCCTATCTCTGTTGTTTCCAATGGGGCACCAACCCTTTCCTCTATCACTCCTGTTGTGAATCCAGCAGTCCTCCCACCTGGATCGTCCCCAGCACCTACCCTTTCTACTGTCACTTCCACTGCCAATTTAGCCGCACACCCACATGAGATGCTCCAAGCAGCGGCCTCTCCTCCCAATGCTTCCACAACAGCACTCTCACGCAGCCTACATAACCCTATGCCCAGTACCTCACAGGCTGTCTCGCAGCCAAGCGCACACCTGTATGGGACGGTGGCGACTGTATCAAGGGGGGGCTCAATGTGGGAGGGGGATACCAATAGCACAGGAAGCACAAAGGGGAGGGAATGTTGGCAACCTATTTTTAAAAAAGAACTTCCTGAGGGACCCTTGGTAGTGGTGGGAAAGGGTGACATAACAACAATGGAGACAGAAGCTATTGTTAATGCTGCCAATTCTCGGTTAGAGCACAATGGAGGTGTAGCTAGAGCTATAGTGGAAGCAGGAGGGGTGACTATTCAAGCTGACAGTCAAATCATTGTTGAATCACGTGGTCAGATAGCTGTTGGGGACATAGCGGTGACTAAAGCTAGCAATCTTCCATGTAGAATGATCATACATGCTGTGACCCCTACTTATGACCCTATTCATCCAGACGTTAGTGCTCAACAACTTCATGCAGCAATAACTCGCATTAATGAGGACAGGACTGTTAAAGCTTTTAAGACTGCCTGCGTCACCTGGAGCCCATACCATGATACTGGAGCTGCCCAAATAGAGCCCCTCATTCCAGGACTGTTACCTCCTCCTGCTCCTCATAAACAAGGGACTACATCTGCACTCCCGGTGCCATCTCTACTCCCGCCTCTGGTGCCACCACCAACAGTGCCGATGCTCATGTCTGAAGAGCCCACCATCTATGTCAAGTTTACACCCCAGCAAGCTGCTACTCTGTTGAACCAAGTTCTAGATCCAGAAAAACAGCTGATGCCTTTACTTGTTTGTCAGTGAAGTAGCAGGACATGCTTCCGGAGTCCTAGCACAAAAACATGGGGGAAGAACAAGACCAATCGGCTACTACTCTGCCCGCCTGGACTCGGTGTCTCAAGCTTCCCCGACTTGCCTCAGAGCTGTTCATGCTGCACATATGCTTCTGGACAAAACTTCTGATATCATCTTAGGACATCCGGTTCTCTTAATGGCTCCACACGACATAAAAGCTATTCTAGGCCAGACTCAACCTAAACACCTGTCGCTACAGCGTCATATGAGACTCCAATGTTCCCTCTTGATTCCGGATAATGTCACTCTTGTCCGCTGCACCATCCTAAACCCGTCCACGCTGCTTCCTCTTTCCAGGGGGGATGTGGATGGGGATGTGGATGATGATACTGATGCTCTCGGAGAAGATGCCTCTACACACTCAGAGGATCATGACTGTCTTGAACAAATGCATGAAGAAGCAGCCTCCAAGAAAAACGTGTCTGAAGACCCACTCCCACATGCTGACCTGACGTTCTTCACTGATGGTTCCAGATTTACAGATGAAACAGGAAGGTTCCATACGGGATATGCCATGGTTACACATGACCAGGTCATCTCAGCCGGATCCCTACCACCGCACGTCTGCACAAGAAGCGGAACTTAAAGCTTTGACGTTGGCTTGTCAGGAAGCGACGGAGAAGATGGTCAACATCTACACGGATTCAAGATACGCTTTTCGAGTGGCTCATAACTTCAGGCAGTATCTGGGCAGCCAGAGGATACCTAACGTCCAGTGGAACTCCTGTAAAACATGCTGCTACCATGCAAGAACTTGTGGTCGCTCTGAATCTACCTTCAGAGGTTGCAGTGATCAAGATCAAAGCTCACCGGAGACTGGATTCTCCAGAAGCAAGGGGGAACTTCTTTGTTGACAAAACAGCAAAAACCTATCCTGTATCATTTAGGAAAGAGAAAGCAGCGGTGTACGTGTCACAAGACACTGAAGAAGGGACTAAAGCCTCTCTTATGAGGATTATCCATATACATCAAGACAAGACATCAGATGATGAAAAGAAGTCATGGCAAGAAGGAGGAGCTAAAAAAGGATGAAGATGGAGTCTGGAGGGTGAACACAAAGGTCTACCCCATAATCTGTACTCCTCAGTGACAGAATGGGCACACGTTATCACCCACAGAGGCAAGAATCAGATGAATGACCTGACCTGATAATTTGGAAGATTTATATGGCACCTGGGATCTCTACTGTCACCCAAAATTATTTCAAGTCCTGCCTTGTGTGTGCAACATGCAATCCAGCACCACCTCAGAAAGTTACTCAGAAACATTTGGCTAAACCACTATCCCTTTCAGAAAATTCAGATTGACCACATTCAAATGCCAAAAGTAGGGAAGTACGAGTATGTACTGGAAGTGACTGACATGTTCTCAGGATGGCCCGAAGCCTATCCAGTAACCAACATGACTGCCGGAGTGACTGTTAAGAGACTGATGACTGAAGTAGTCTGCAGGTATGGGGTCCCAGAGGGAATTGAGAGTGACCAAGGACCTGCGTTCACTGCAGCACTGACTAAGGAACTATGGACACTGGTGGGAGCGGATTTGGGTTTACATACTCCATATCACCCTCAGAGCAGTGGGAAAGTAGAAACACTGAATGGCACCTTCAAAAATAAACTACTGAAAGCCAGTTAGGAGGTCAGACTTGGGACAGACATTTTGCACGTTGCCTTATACTCAGTCAGAAACACTCCAAGGGGTCCCACTAAACTCACACCATACGAGATTCTTTTTTTGGGGGGCCTCCAAGATTGGGTCAATATTTTCCACAACAGCTAGCCTTGGGAAGTGATACTCTTGTAAATTCTGTAATTGTTGTTACTAAAGAACTGTCAGTAACACATGTACGAGTTTTATCATCCATTCCAGGTCCAGATTCCAGTGAAGGTACCCATGCTCTCCAACCTGGTGACTACGTGCTTGTAAAGAAGTTCATCAGAAAAGACATTCCTGGAGTCGAGATTTAAGGGTCCCTACCAAGTGCTCCTGACTACTCCTACTTCGGTCAGGATTGCTGAGCGCCTCCTGGATCCATCTCTCACATTGTAAACTTCTTAGACAGGTAGGGACAGAGTAGGATCTGACCTGCTTGTCAAAGTCCAGCTACAAAGGGAGGTTTTCCACAAGGGAAAACTTGTCTCAAACTGGTGAAAACTCCAATTCCCCCTCCCGGGCAAGACGGTCAGATCTAGGATGTACAACAGGGTTAGTCGCACATGTGTATTTTACTCCAAGTAACCATGGAGATGGGAGATTGGAGAGTAATAGATCCAGCAGGTTGGGAAGTCCCGAGGACACTGGTAACACGCTCTGATATACCTCCTCAGTATACCCATAATTAGTCACACATTCTCTGGTGTCTATAGCATCCATATTGTCATGAAGCCTCTGATGTCATAATAACACTTAACATCGATGGGTTAGGGAACCACGGTGGGATCAAGATAAAAGAAAAGGTTAATAAAGTATTTAGGGGGGACTGTTGAGGAGAGCCATAAGATCAAATACTTAATTAACCTCAACACATAAGGTAATTGTGGGAAGCAACCTATAACATGTATTGTTTAACCTTACATAAGTTTTCCTCAGACAAAGTAAGACACTTAAGATGGCTGCCATCTCCTCTACCAGAGCCATGTGCTCTGGTATATGAACAATGAAGACACTGAAGATGGCTGCCATTTCCTGTTTCAGCAGACCATGCGGTCTGGTATCCAAGATGACGCCCACTTTGATGACCTCATGGATCCACCCACAGCGACGCCCACTCTGATGACCTCACGGACCAACCCACCTAGATGACCTCATGGATCCGCCCATGGACTTGCTCATGCCCAACCCACTAACCAATGGAATACATCCGATCACTCCCATTTTAGAACTAACCGAGCCCCCTTACAGGAGATATATAACATTGTTTGACTAATAAATTTCTTCTTGGAGCTGAGCCACACTTTGATCAAGGAGAGTTACAGCTGACTGTGTCTGGTGTATTTCTTTAGTGCACATGATCAATATCCATTAGGCCAGGAGTAGGCAACTAGAGAATTGAACATTTATATTAATTGTTCAACCCTAATATGTGTGTGTGCACATGTGTGTGTGCTTGTGTGTGTGTGCAGGCATCATCCAATGGGACTACAAGTCCCATCAGGCTATGCCTGCTACAGTGACAGTGAGTGACACATTAGCCAATGATGGGACAGTAGTAGTCCCATCATCAGGCTAATGTGTTGAATGTATAAAAAAAAAAAACATAAACATACAACATACATACAACATACTGCATACATACATACATACAACATGCATACTACATACATACAACGTACTACATACATACTACATACATATGGAGCGCCCCCACGCACAAGGGCAATGGGGTACTCGGCACCGGGTCTCTCTCTCTCTCGGTTCTGGGGATGTCACGGTGGCCCGACCTGGTCCGTGGCCCTTCTGAGGGGCGTCCACTTAATGGGGTACGGTGTTCGTGACTTCACCTGTGGTATTCGGTCAGGGTGACCGACGCTGCTAGGGGTCCGCTGGGGTGATGGAATGGCAGCTAGATGGTATTCCTTCCCACAGGTGAAGTATGTCCCCAGGGCTTCCCAGTTGTATAGGTGGTGATGGTGGACGGTGTAAGGCGCAATGAATAACGAGGATACAAAGGTTGCAGTCTCTTTACCTTTTACTGAAGACTTCGGAGTCCACAGTCCAGAGCACCGTTCACAGGGCTGGCTGAGTCCGGCCAGTCCGAAGGCACATCCAGAGTTCCCTTATGCAGGTGGAAATCAGTAGCCTTCCTACTAGCGCCTGTGTGTTGTAGTACCTCCCTGCTGAGTACCATGGGATAGTCCTCACAACTTTCGTGGATGTTTCTGATGTTCTCTCTCTGTCCCCCAGATGGTATGGATAGGACAACCCGTATGACGGGGTAGGCCTGGAGCTATTTTATAGGGACCCTAGCATCGCCCCTCTCCCACAATTTGCCTCCGTGTCTTCTTAGGTATTAAGGTCGGGTAGCCAACTTGGAATTAACTGCCCTGCCGATTTTTGAAGTAATACGTAGAGTTAATTACTCCCTTGGTGTTCTGGCCACCGGCTACGCGCCTCAGAAGGAGGCTGCTAATCTTGGGGCAGGTCTCCTCCCGGTATTATCTCCTTGTGCTGTGACTTCGTTTCTCACTCTCCACAATATACTTCGCTTCGTGTCCTTTCTTAGGATGCTGCCGCAATGAAGTGCAGGCGCAGCTCCGTAACGTTCTATCTCTTGCTATGTCTCTGTCAGGATCCCACCCTTGACAGGGATCTCTGTCTGCAGCTCAGATGTTCCTCCTTCTCCCCCTGTCTGCCTGACAGATCTTCTCTGGGTCGAACCCAGGTAGCTTCTCCCTAACTTCCTTTCCAACCCACCAGTTTTACCCGAGTGTGAGAAGTGGCCTAGTAAATAGAACCTTTGCTCCCCCTGGTGGACTGGAGTGTGAAGTGTAGTGTGTGACTGTGATACCTGGTCAGGTGAACTCCTTTAGTGCCATCAGACGTAACATCACTCCCCCTGGTGGAAGAGTGACATCACTGCAATGACCAGGACTCTTGGGCGCTGCCCATACAACATGCTACATACATACAACATGCTACATACTACATACAAACGTATGAAACTGAGATGTGAAATGATGAATCTGGCCTCCGAATCCGGTTTTTCATGCATTTTTCCATTGAAATCATGCACATTTTCCGTTCTCTCTCTCTCAAAAAAATCAATTGCATCAGTTTTTCACTATTTGCAACGGATCCGTTTTTTCAAAAATTTGCCGGATTCGCTCAATGGGTGGCACGCCCAGTGAGTATGCTGGCCATGCAAGAACTGGGATGTTTTCAGCTTCCAAGGATTTTGTACAGATCCTTGCAGCATGGGGCCATGCTTTATGATGCTGCAGCATGAGGTGAATGTAGTAGATGAATGGCAAAATGATGGGCCTCAGAATTTCATCACGTTATCTCTGTGCATTCAAAATGGCTTCCATAAAATGCACTTGTGTTTGTTGTCCATAACATACGCCGCCATACCATAACCCCACTTGATTCACAATGATGACATCGGCAAATTGCTTACACGATGCAATATATGCAGTCTGCTATCTGCCCTGTAGAGGGAAAATCAGGATTCATCCATGAAGAGAACACCTCTCCAATGTGCCAGTCACCAACGAATGTGAGCATTTTCCCACTCAAGTCAGTTACAATGACAAACTGCAGTCAGGTGGAGACCCTGATGAGGACAACGAGATTACAGTTGTGCTCAAAAGTTTACATACCCCAGCAGAATTTTTGCTTTCTTGGCCTTTTTCCAAGAGACTATGAATGATAACACCAAAACTTTTTCTCCACTCATGGTTAGTGGTTGGGTGAAGCCATTTATTGTCAAACTACTGTGTTTTCACTTTTTAAATCATAATGACAACTCAAAACATCCAAATGACCCTGATCAAAAGTTCACATACCTTGGTGATTTTGGCTTGATAACATACACAGAAGTTGACACAAATGGCTACAAAAGGTAACATCCTCACTATTTCTCTGTTACCCTTCTGAAAACAAAAATTCGGTCTAATGTAACATATCAGTGAAAAAAAGTTAAATGCTAATTTTTTTACTTCGACATTCCATTAATTCCTGTGTAGCTCTGTAACAATTATGTGGGTACTATGGAATTTGATTGCGTGGGATAAAACTTATTTGAGACCAAAGCTGAGGCAAATAAGTGTATTTAACAAAATCAGAAATGTAACAAAACTAACAGAGATCTTCCTGCAATTGTAATGAAGTGCACAGCACAATATAGAAATGTTCAGCAAACTGAATGGCGAGGCGCGACCGCTAATACGAACCAGTCCAGCAGTAATATGATGCAGGAGTGCACACAGCACTTTAAAGGAAGAAGTCCAGCAATAATATGAGTGAGAATGCACACAGCACTAGACGTGTAAGTCCAGCAATAATATGAGTGAGAATGCACACAGCACTAAACATGGAAGTCCTGCAATAATATGAGTGAGAATGCACACAGCACTAAACGTAGAAGTCCAGCAATAATATGAGTGAGAATGCACACAGCACTAAACGTGGAAGTTCAGCAATAACATGAGTGAGAATGCACACAGCACTAAACGTGGAAGATCAGCAATAATGAGTGAGAAAGCACACAGCAATAAACGTGGAAGTCCAGCAATAATATGAGTGAGAAAGCACACAGCAATAAACGTGGAAGTCCAGCAATAATATGAGTGAGAAAGCACACAGCACTGTTGTGAATTCCGTTCTCAGGCTCCCTCCTGTGGTCAAGAGTGGTACTGTGTGAGTTCTGTTCTTGGGCTCCCTCTTGTGGCCTTTAGCATTACGGCTGGTCTGTAGGTGGCTCAGCTGTCTCGTTTCCTGCTATTCTGGTTCCTATTTAATTCACCTGGACCTTTACTGGTTGCATGCTGTCGTTGTATTCAGTACTGGTTCTGATCTCTCCTGGACTTCCCTTGTGACCTGTCTCCTCCTGGAGAAGCTAAGTCTTGCTAGTTCATTTGCTCATTGTTTCCTTGAAAATGTTTCTCACTATATGATGAGTTCAGTCCAGCTTGCTTATATGTGATTTTCTCGCTGGCTGGTAGCTCTGGGGTGCGGAGTGCGCCCCTCGCATCGTGAGTCAGTGTGGGGGTTCTTGTATTCTCTGCGTGGATATTTTTGATAGCATTTTGTACTGACCGCACAGATCCCTCGCTATCTTCTGACTATTTAGTATTAGCGGGCCTCATTTGCTAAAACCTGTTTTCATTTCTACGTTTGTGCTTTCCCCTTAACTCACCGTTATTATTTGTGGGGGGCTGTCTAAACTTTGGGGTTATTTCTCTGAGGCAAGTGAGGCTTGCTTTCTCTCAAGGGGTAGCTAGTTTCTCAGGCTGTGAAGAGGCGTCTAGGTTTTTAGGTAACGCTCCACGGCTGCCTTTAGTGTGTTTGGATATTATCAGGGTCGCAGTCAGTATAGTTACCACATCCCCAGAGCTTGTCCTATTATTCTGGTTTACCTATCAGGTCAGTTTTGTGATCCTTACCACCAGGATCCATAACACAGCACTAAACGTCGAAGTCCAGCAATAATATGAGTGAGAATGCACACAGCACTAAACGTGGAAGTCCAGCAATAATATGAGTGAGAATGCACACAGCACTAAACGTGGAAGATCAGCAATAATGAGTGAGAAAGCACACAGCAATAAACGTGGAAGTCCAGCAATATTATGAGTGAGAATGCACACAGCACTAAACGTGGAAGTCCAGCAATAATATGAGTGAGAAAGCACACAGCACTAAACATGGAAGTCCAGCAATAATATGAGTGAGAATGCACACAGCACTTAAACGTAGAAGTCCAGTAATAATATGATCACAAGTACGCATGGCACTTATTTGTGGAAGTCCAGAAATACACAGGTGGAGCAATAACAGGAAAAGGTCTCTTAATGTACCTTTTGGGCTTAAAAGTATTGCTCAAGTCCAGCACCGCAGCCCAACAGACACAGTCCAATAATGATGTCAGGATTTCTAACATCACAGCAGTTCCAGAGGCAAGTAGCTCCTCACCAGAAGTCTGGCCAAAAGATAACTCCGGTCAGAATCAGGGAGCTGCACAGAGGACTGAAGGTGCCTGAATGTAGAGAGGTAGAGCACCAAGTAACGAGCAGCAGCAGCAGGAAGTCCAGTAGCAAACAGGCAGAAACTAAGGAGCCAACAGCAACAAAATACTCAGGCAAGGAGGATCTCCTGACCCGGACTTAAATAACAGGAAAGACAGGAAGTTCAAGGGCAGGGCTTAGTACCAGTCTCCATCTTGGACAAGGGCAAAACAGGCTCCAGGGAACATCCGGAACCCTTACAAGCTCCTTAAAGGTTAATAAACTACTTGAATGTGGTTTTGAGCACCTCTTTACAAAACAATTCCAGTTCAGTTAAGTTTGATGGTTGCTGAGCATGGACAGCCCTCTTCAAATGATCCCACAGATGTTCAATGATATTCAGGTCTGGGAACTGGGGTGGCCACTCCAGAACAGTGTAATTGTTCCTCTGCATGAATGCCTGGGTAGATTTGGAGCGGTGTTTTGGATCATTGTCTTGCTGAAAGATCCATCCCCTGCGTAACTTCAACTTTGAAACTGATTCATGAAAATTATTGTCAAGAATCTGCTGATACTGAGAGGAATCCATGCGTCCCTCAACTTTAACAAGATTCCCGGTGCCGGCATTGGCCACACAGCCCCAAAGCATGATGGAACCTCCACCAAATTTTACTGTGGGTAGCAAGTGTTTTTCTTGGAATGCTGTGTTTTTTTGCCACCATGCATAACGCCTTTTTGTATGACCAAACAACTCAATCTTGGTTTCATCAGTCCACAGGACCTTCTTCCAAAAAGAAATTGGCTTCTCCAAATGTGCTTTTGCATACCACAGCCGACTCTGTTTGTGGCGTGCTTGCAGAAACGGCTTCTTTCACATCACTCTCCCATACAGCTTCTCCTTGTGCAAAGTGCGTTGTATAGTTGACGGATGCACAGTGACACCATCTGCAGCAAGTTGATGCTGCAGCTCTCTGGAGGTGGTCTGAGGATTGTCCTTGACTGATCTCACCATTCTTCTTCTTTGCCTTTCTGATGTTTTTCTTGGCCTGCCACTTCTGGCCTTAACAAGAACTGTACCTGTGTTCTTCCATTTCCTTACTATGTTCCTCACAGTGGAAATTGACAGGTTAAATCTCTGAGACAGCTTTTTGTATCCTTCCCCTGAACAACTATGTTGAATAATCTTTGTTTTCAGATCATTTGACAGTTGTTTTGAGGAGCCAATGATGCCACTCTTCAGAGAAGATTCAAACAGGAGAACAACTTGCAAGTGGCCACTTTAAGTAGCTTTTCTCATGATTGCATACACCTAGCTATGAAGTTCAAAGCTCAATGAGGTTAGAAAACCAAAAAAAGTGCTTTAGTAAGTCAGTAAAAAGTAGGTAGGAGTATTTAAAACAAGAAAATAAGGGTGCCCATACTTATGCACCTGTCAAATTTTGTTTGAATGCAGATTGCACATTTTCTGTTAGTACAATAAACCTCATTTCAAGGCAGAAACATTACTGTGTCCAACAGTTATTAGATATATGAAACTGAAATAGCTGTGGCAAAAAAAAAACAAATTTTATAAAACATTAAGCTTAAGATTAATAGGGGTGCCCAAACTTTTTCATATAACTGTAAAAAAAAATAAAAGTTTGAAAATTGAAAAATGTTCTACATTTTTTCCAATTTTTTTCACAAATAAACGCAAGTCATATCGAAGAAAGTATACCTCTATTATGAAGTACAATAGAGTGGGGAAAATACTTATTTGATACACTGCAGATTTGGAAAGTTTTCCCACCTACAAAGAAAGGAGAGATCTGTGCAATTAATACAGGTAGTAATAATAATCTTTATTTATATGGCACCAACATATTCCCATATTCCGCTGCACTTTACAATTAAACAATAATAAGGTAATAAGTGCAGAGTAGGAGAAATTCTTAAAGAAAAGCAAATCGGTCTTGTCATGTCGGACGCTGTTCATACTAGGGCGTTCGACAGACAGCGGTAATTCCGCTTTTGTCCACTATGCGCTCAGTGGCGTCGGCTAGATTTTGTCTAGCTGGTCCGGGGTTAATGTAGCTGGTGCTCGGTTTGGAAGCTGGGTCACGCCCACTGCCTTTAAATAGTTCTTCTGAACATTGGGCGTCGCCGATTATAGCTTCTGTCTAGTGCTTGGTTATCTCGGTCTGGAGTGGTGAGCTAGGAGTTGGAGTATCGTATCTGGTGGTGTATTTCCCTTTGTCTTATTTATTCCTTCCTATATTTGTATTTGTTTTGCCCTGTGCATTTACAGTGTATTCCTGAGTGACTGCGGCTTGGTTCATATTTTCAGTTATCCTTGTCTGTGCCAACTGTGGGTATTGGTGTATGATCTCTTCACTGGGTGGTGGGTGGTGGTTTCAGCCTAGGGTTGAAACAGGAGTTATGGTGATGGTGGAGGCCTAGACATGCACACCTGTTATGGACCTGGTGGTTAGGAGCACCTGGAATGACCTGATGAGTAAACTAGGAATCGGAACTAGCTCTGGGGAAGTGGGAACTCTGCTGACCGCAAACCCTACTCCTATCACACACACTAAAAATAGCCGTGGAGCGTACCTAACTCTCCCTAGACGCCTCGTCAAAGCCTAAGAGCTAACTACCCCGAAAGATAGAAATAGAAGCCTAACCTTGCCTCAGAGAAATTCCCCAAAGGTAAAGGCAGCCCCCACATATATTGACTGTGAGTTAAGAGGAAAGTCACAAACACAGGAATGAAACAGGTTTTAGCAAAGGAGGCCAGACTTCACTAAATAGTCAGAGGATAGAAAAGGGGAACTATGCGGTCAGCACAAAAAACTACAAAAACCACGCAGGGTATGCAAAAAGACCTCCGCACCGACTCACGGTGCGGAGGTGCAACCCTGCAGCCCCAGAGCTTCCAGCTAGCAAGGAAATATCATAATAGCATGTACTAAGAAATAGGTTCAAATACAATGAACAACAAATGAGCTAGCAGGAAATTAGCTTCTGCTGGAGCAGACAGGTCTTCAGAGAAATCCAAGAGAGATCTGAACCAGTACTGAGACATTGACAGCTGGCATGAAGTAACGATCTGAGTGGAGTTAAATAGGGAAGCCAGCATAGCAATAAACGAGGGCAGCTGAGAAAGCCAACCTCAGTAACCAGCAGTTCCACTCAAAGCCACCAGAGGGAGTCCAAGAGCAGAACCAACCAAAGTACCATTCCCGACCACAGGAGGGAGTCCGAGAACGGAATTCACAACAGTACCCCCCCTTGAGGAGGGGTCACCAAACCCTCACCAGGGCCCCCAGGCCGATCAGGATAAGCCAAATGAAAGGCACGAACTAAATCGGCAGCATGGACATCGGAGGCAATGACCCAGGAATTATCCTCCTGACCATAGCCCTTCCACTTAACCAGGTACTGAAGCTTCCGTCTCGAAATACGAGAATCCAAAATTTTTTCCACCACATACTCCAACTCCCCCTCAACCAACACCGGAGCCGGAGGATCAACGGAAGGAACCATAGGCGCCACATACCTCCGCAGCAACGACCTATGGAACACGTTATGGATGGCAAAAGAAGCTGGAAGGACCAAACAAAATGACACAGGGTTGAGAATTTCAGAAATCTTATAAGGACGAATGAAACGAGGCTTAAACTTAGGAGAAGAAACCTTCAAAGGAACATAACGAGAAGACAACCAAACCAAATCCCCAACACGAAGTCGGGGACCAACACAGCGACTGCGGTTAGCAAAACGTTGAGCCTTCTCCTGGGACAACGCCAGATTGTCCACTACGTGAGTCCAAATTCGCTGCAACCTGTCCACCACAGAATCCACGCCAGGACAATCAGAAGGCTCAACCTGCCCTGAAGAAAAACGAGGATGAAAACCAGAATTGCAAAAAAAAGGCGAAACCAAAGTAGCCGAACTAGCCCGATTATTAAGGGCGAACTCAGCCAATGGCAAGAAGGTCACCCAATCATCCTGATCAGCGGAAACAAAGCATCTCAGATAGGTTTCCATAGTCTGGTTGGTTCGTTCGGTTTGGCCATTTGTCTGAGGATGGAAAGCTGAAGAAAAAGACAAATCAATGCCCATCTTAGCACAAAAGGACCGCCAAAACCTAGAGACTAACTGGGAACCTCTGTCCGACACAATGTTCTCCGGAATGCCATGCAAAGGAACCACATAAAAAATAATGGCACCAAATCAGAGGAGGAAGGTAATTTAGGCAAGGGTACCAATTGGACCATCTTAGAAAAGCGATCACAAACCACCCAAATGACGGACATCCTCTGAGAGACAGGAAGATCTGAAATAAAATCCATGGCAACATGCATCCAGGGCCTTTTTGGGACCGGCAAGGGAAAAAGCAACCCACTTGCACGAGAACAGCAGGGCTTGGCCCGAGCACAAGTCCCACAGGACTGCACAAAAGAACGCACATCCCGCGACAAGGAAGGCCACCAGAAGGACCTAGCAACCAAATCTCTGGTACCAAAAATTCCAGGATGACCAGCCAACACCGAACAATGAACCTCAGAAATAACTCTGCTAGTCCATCTATCAGGGACAAACAGTTTCTCCGCTGGACAACAGTCAGGTCTATCAGCCTGAAACTCCTGCAGCACCCGCCGCAAATCAGGGGAGATGGCAGAGAGAATTACCCCCTCTTTGAGAATTCCGGCCGCCTCAGGAACTCCCAGAGAATCAGGCACAAAACTCCTAGAAAGGGCATCAGCCTTCACATTCTTAGAACCCAGAAGGTATGAAACCACAAAATCAAAACGGGAGAAAAACAGCGACCATCGAGCCTGTCTCGGATTCAACCGCTTGGCAGACTCGAGATAAGTCAGATTCTTGTGATCCGTCAAAACCACCACGCGGTGCTTGGCTCCTTCAAGCCAATGTCGCCACTCCTCAAATGCCCACTTCATAGCCAGCAACTCCCGATTGCCAACATCATAATTACGCTCAGCAGGCGAAAACTTTCTAGAAAAGAAGGCACATGGCTTCATCTCAGAGCCATCAGAACTTCTTTGAGACAAAACAGCCCCTGCTCCAATCTCAGAAGCATCAACCTTGACCTGAAAAGGGAGCGAAACATCTGGCTGACGCAACACAGGGGCAGAAAAAAAAGGACGTTTCAGCTCCTGAAATTCCTCAACGGCCGCAGAGAACCAATTCACCACATCAGCACCTTTCTTTGTCAAATCAGTCAAAGGTTTAACCACACTAGAAAAATTAGCGATGAAACGACGATAAAAATTAGCAAAGCCCAGGAACTTCTGTAGGCTCTTCACAGATGTAGGCTGAGTCCAATCATAAATGGCCCGAACTTTAACAGGATCCATCTCGATAGTAGAAGGGGAAAAAATAAAGCCCAAAAAGGAAACCTTCTGAACTCCGAAAAGACATTTAGACCCCTTCACAAACAAGGAATTAGCACGAAGAACCTGAAACACCATTCTGACCTGCTTCACATGAGACTCCCAATCATCCGAAAAGACCAAAATATCATCCAAATATATAATCATGAATCTATCCAGATACTCTCGGAAGATGTCTTGCATAAAGGACTGAAACACAGATGGAGCATTAGAAAGCCCGAATGGCATTACCAGGTATTCAAAATGACCCTCGGGCGTATTAAATGCTGTTTTCCATTCATCGCCCTGTTTAATACGCACAAGGTTATACGCCCCTTGAAGATCTATCTTGGTGAACCAACTAGCCCCCTTAATCCGAGCAAACAAATCAGACAGCAGAGGCAATGGGTACTGAAATTTGACCGTGATTTTATTGAGAAGGTGGTAATCTATACAGGGTCTAAGAGAACCATCCTTGGCCACAAAAAAGAACCCTGCTCCCAATGGTGATGAAGATGGACGAATATGCCCTTTCTCCAAGGACTCCTTTATATAACTCCGCATAGCGGCGTGCTCTGGCACAGATAAATTGAAAAGTCGGCCCTTAGGAAACTTACTACCAGGAATCAAATTTATAGCACAATCACAATCCCTATGAGGGGGTAGGACACTGGATTTGGGCTCATCAAATACATCCTGGTAATCTGACAGAAACTCAGGGATTTCAGAAGGAGTGGAAGAAGAAATTGACACCAACGGAACATCGCCATGTACCCTGTCATGGTTCTCTAATGGCAAGAGAACATAAATACAAACTAGCTCTTGGAAGATGGCAACTCGAGCTGACCGTGAGCTAAACCTATCGCACAACTAGCAGTGGCCGGGTAGCGTGCCTACGTTTTTATCCCTAGACGCCCAGCGCCAGCCGGAGGACTAAATAACCCTAGCAGAGGAAAGTACAGACCTGGCTTACCTCTAGAAGATTTACCCCAAAGGCAGACAGAAGCCCCCCACATATATTGTCGGTGAATGCAGAGGAAATTGACAAACGTAGTATGATGATAGGTTCAGCAAAGGGAGGTCCGCTTACTAGATAGAAGAAGACAGAAAAGGGAACTTCACGGTCAACTGAAAACCCTTACAAAAATACCATCCTGAAATCACTTTAAGACTCTAATATCAACTCATGATACCAGAGTGGCAATTTCAGCTCAACAAGAGCCTCCAGTCACAGAAATAAACAATCACTGAGAACTGGAACAAAAATGCAAAACAAACATGGGACAAGAGTCCAACTTAGCTGATAGTTGACTAGTAGCAGGAACATGCAACAGAAAGGCTTCTGGTTACATTGATGGCCGGCATAAGAATGACTGAGGAGCAAGGCTAAATAGAAAACTCCCACATCCTGATGGAAGCAGGTGAACAGAGAAGGTGAAACACACAAGTTCAATACCACCATTGACCACCGGGGGAGATTCACAAAAACCAAAATCACAACAGTACCCCCCCCTCAAGGAGGGGGCACCGAACCCTCACAAGAACCACCAGGGCGATCAGGATGAGCCCTATGAAATGCACGGACCAAATCGGAGGCATGAACATCAGAGGCAGTCACCCAAGAATTATCCTCCTGACCGTAGCCCTTCCACTTGACCAGATACTGAAGTTTCCGTCTGGAAACACGGGAGTCCAACGTACTCCAACTCACCCTCAACCAACACCGGAGCAGGAGGCTCAACGGAAGGCACAACCGGTACCTCATACCTGCGCAATAATGACCGATGGAAGACATTATGAATAGAAAAAGATGCAGGAAGGTCCAAACGAAAGGACACAGGGTTAAGAATCTCCAATATCTTGTACGGGCCGATGAACCGAGGCTTAAACTTGGGAGAAGAAACCCTCATAGGGACAAAACGAGAAGACAACCACACCAAGTCCCCAACACTAAGACGAGGACCAACCCGACGACGGCGGTTGGCAAAATGCTGAGTCTTCTCCTGGGACAACTTCAAATTGTCCACCACCTGCCCCCAAATCTGATGCAACCTCTCCACCACAGCATCCACTCCAGGACAATCCGAAGACTCCACCTGACCGGAAGAAAAACGAGGATGAAACCCCGAATTACAGAAAAAAGGAGAAACCAAGGTGGCAGAACTAGCCCGATTATTGAGGGCAAACTCCGCCAACGGCAAAAAGGCAACCCAATCATCCTGATCCGCAGACACAAAACACCTCAAATAAGTCTCCAAGGTCTGATTAGTTCGTTCGGTCTGGCCATTAGTCTGAGGATGGAAAGCAGACGAAAAAGATAAATCAATGCCCATCCTAGCACAGAATGCCCGCCAAAATCTAGACATGAATTGAGTCCCCCTGTCAGAAACGATATTCTCCGGAATACCATGCAAGCGAACCACATTCTGAAAAAACAGAGGAACCAACTCGGATGAGGAAGGCAATTTAGGCAAGGGAACCAAATGGACCATCTTAGAGAAACGGTCACACACCACCCAGATAACAGACATTTTCTGAGAAACAGGGAGATCCGAAATAAAATCCATCGAGATGTGAGTCCAAGGCCTCTTCGGAATAGGCAAGGATAACAGCAATCCACTAGCCCGAGAACAACAAGGCTTGGCCCGAGCACAAACATCACAAGACTGCACAAAACCTCGCACATCTCGCGACAGGGAAGGCCACCAGAAGGACCTAGCCACCAAATCCCTGGTACCAAAGATTCCAGGATGACCTGCCAATGCGGAAGAATGAACCTCCGAGATGACTCTACTGGTCCAATCATCAGGAACAAACAGTCTACCAGGCGGGCAACGATCAGGTCTATCCGCCTGAAACTCCTGCAAGGCCCGTCGCAGGTCTGGGGAGACAGCAGACAATATCACTCCCTCCTTAAGGATACCTGTAGGTTCAGAATTACCAGGGGAATCAGGCTCAAAACTCCTAGAAAGGGCATCCGCCTTCACATTCTTAGAACCCGGCAGGTAAGAAACCACAAAATTAAACCGAGAGAAAAATAACGACCAGCGCGCCTGTCTAGGATTCAGGCGCCTGGCAGACTCAAGATAAATCAAATTCTTGTGGTCGGTCAATACCACCACCTGATGTCTAGCCCCCTCAAGCCAATGACGCCACTCCTCAAAAGCCCACTTCATAGCCAAGAGCTCCCGATTACCAATATCATAATTTCGCTCGGCGGGCGAAAATTTACGAGAAAAGAACGCACAAGGTCTCATCACGGAGCAGTCAGAACTTTTCTGCGACAAAACCGCCCCAGCTCCAATTTCAGAAGCGTCGACCTCAACCTGAAAAGGAAGAGCAACATCAGGCTGACGCAACACAGGGGCGGAAGAAAAGCGGCGCTTAAGCTCCCGAAAGGCCTCCACAGCAGCAGGGGACCAATCAGCAACATCAGCACCCTTTTTAGTCAAATCAGTCAATGGTTTAGCAACATCAGAGAAACCAGTTATAAATCGACGATAAAAATTAGCAAAGCCCAAAAATTTCTGAAGGCTTTTAAGAGAAGAGGGTTGCGTCCAATCACAAATAGCCTGAACCTTGACAGGATCCATCTCAATGGAAGAGGGGGAAAAAATGTACCCCAAAAAAGAGATCTTCTGAACCCCAAAAACACACTTAGGACCCTTCACACACAAGGAATTAGACCGCAAAACCTGAAAAACCCTCCTGACCTGTTGGACATGAGAGTCCCAGTCATCCGAAAAAATCAAAATATCATCAAGATACACAATCATAAATTTATCCAAATATTCACGGAAAATGTCATGCATAAAGGACTGAAAGACTGAAGGGGCATTTGAAAGACCAAAAGGCATTACTAAATACTCAAAGTGGCCCTCGGGCGTATTAAATGCGGTTTTCCACTCATCCCCCTGCTTAATTCGCACTAAATTATACGCCCCACGGAGATCGATCTTAGAGAACCACTTAGCCCCCTTTATTCGAGCAAACAAATCAGTCAGTAGTGGCAAAGGATACTGATATTTAACCGTGATTTTATTCAAAAGCCGGTAATCAATACACGGCCTCAAAGAGCCATCTTTTTTAGATACAAAGAAAAAACCGGCTCCTAAGGGAGATGATGAAGGACGGATATGTCCCTTTTCCAAGGACTCCTTAATATATTCACGCATAGCAGCATGTTCAGGCACAGATAGATTAAATAAACGACCCTTAGGGAATTTACCGCCCGGAATCAAATCTATGGCACAATCGCAATCTCTGTGCGGAGGTAGTGAACCAAGCTTAGGTTCCTCAAAAATGTCACGATAATCAGATAAAAATTCCGGAATCTCAGAGGGCATAGATGACGAAATGGAAACCAAAGGAACGTCCCCATGAGCCCCCTGACATCCCCAACTTAACACAGACATAGCTTTCCAGTCAAGGACTGGGTTATGAGATTGCAGCCATGGCAATCCAAGCACCAAAACATCATGTAGATTATACAACACAAGAAAGCGAATAATCTCCTGGTGATCCGGATTAATACGCATAGTCACTTGTGTCCAGTATTGTGGTTTATTACTAGCCAATGGCGTGGAGTCAATACCCTTCAGAGGTATAGGAACCTCCAAAGGCTCTAAATCATACCCACAGCGCTTGGCAAAGGACCAATCCATAAGACTCAAAGCGGCGCCAGAGTCGACATAGGCGTCCGCGGTAATTGATGACAAAGAACAAATCAGGGTCACAGACAGAATAAACTTAGACTGTAAGGTGCCAATTGAAACAGACTTATCAATCTTCTTAGTACGTTTAGAGCATGCTGATATAACATGAGTTGAATCACCACAATAGAAGCACAACCCATTTTTTCGCCTAAAATTCTGCCGTTCGCTTCTGGACAGAATTCTATCACATTGCATATTTTCTGGCGCCTTCACAGTAGACACCGCCAAATGGTGCACAGGTTTGCGCTCCCGCAAACACCGATCAATCTGAATAGCCATTGTCATGGACTCATTCAGACCTGCAGGCACAGGGAACCCCACCATAACATCTTTCACGGCATCAGAGAGACCCTCTCTGAAATTCGCCGCCAGGGCGCACTCATTCCACTGAGTAAGCACAGACCATTTACGAAATTTTTGGCAGTATATTTCAGCTTCATCTTGCCCTTGAGACAGGGCCATCAAGGCTTTTTCAGCCTGAATCTCTAAATGAGGTTCCTCGTAAAGCAACCCCAAGGCCAGAAAAAACACATCCACATTGAGCAACGCAGGATCCCCTGGTGCCAATGCAAATGCCCAATCCTGAGGGTCGCCCCGGAGCAAGGAAATTACAATCCTGACCTGCTGTGCAGGATCTCCAGCGGAGCGAGATCTCAGAGACAAAAACAATTTACAATTATGTCTAAAATTCTGAAAGCGAGATCTATCCCCGGAGAAAAATTCAGGTAAAGGAATTCTAGGTTCAGATACAGGAGCATGAATAACAAAATCCTGCAAACTTTGAACCTTCGTAGCGAGATTATTCAAACCTGTAGCCATACTCTGAAGATCCATTTTAATCAGGTGAGATCAGAGCCATTCAAGGATTAGAAGGAGAGAGAGACGAAGGCTGCAGTATACAAGGAGATGCAAGTGATTCAACTATAAAGCAGTCTCTGAGAAAAAAAAAAAAAAAATTTCCTGCAGACTTCTTTTTCTCTCCTTTCTTCTGCCAATTATTTTAACCCCTGGCCGGCCATACTGTCATGGTTCTCTAATGGCAAGAGAACATAAATACAAACTAGCTCTTGGAAGATGGCAACTCGAGCTGACCGTGAGCTAAACCTATCGCACAACTAGCAGTGGCCGGGTAGCGTGCCTACGTTTTTATCCCTAGACGCCCAGCGCCAGCCGGAGGACTAAATAACCCTAGCAGAGGAAAGTACAGACCTGGCTTACCTCTAGAAGATTTACCCCAAAGGCAGACAGAAGCCCCCCACATATATTGTCGGTGAATGCAGAGGAAATTGACAAACGTAGTATGATGATAGGTTCAGCAAAGGGAGGTCCGCTTACTAGATAGAAGAAGACAGAAAAGGGAACTTCACGGTCAACTGAAAACCCTTACAAAAATACCATCCTGAAATCACTTTAAGACTCTAATATCAACTCATGATACCAGAGTGGCAATTTCAGCTCAACAAGAGCTTCCAGTCACAGAAATAAACAATCACTGAGAACTGTAACAAAAATGCAAAACAAACATGGGACAAGAGTCCAACTTAGCTGATAGTTGACTAGTAGCAGGAACATGCAACAGAAAGGCTTCTGGTTACATTGATGGCCGGCATAAGAATGACTGAGGAGCAAGGCTAAATAGAAAACTCCCACATCCTGATGGAAGCAGGTGAACAGAGAAGGTGAAACACACAAGTTCAATACCACCATTGACCACCGGGGGAGATTCACAAAAACCAAAATCACAACAGTACCCCTTGACAACCCCAACTAGACACAGACATTGATTTCCATTCCAATATTGGATTATGAACCTGTAGCCATGGCAAACCCAACACGACCACATCATGCAAATTATGCAACACCAAAAAGCGAATATCTTCCTGATGTGCAGGAGCCATGCACATGGTCAACTGAGTCCAATACTGAGGCTTATTCTTGGCCAAAGGCGTAGCATCAATTCCTCTTAATGGAATAGGATACTGCAAAGGCTCCAAGAAAAAACCACAGCGCCTGGCAAACTCCAAGTCCATCAAATTCAGGGCAGCGCCCGAATCCACAAATGCCATAACCGAGTAGGACGACAAAGAGCAAATCAGAGTAACGGACAAAAGAAATTTAGGCTGTACAGCACCAATGGTGACAGACCTAGCGAACCGCTTAGTGCGCTTAGGACAATCAGAGATAGCATGAGTGGAGTCACCACAGTAAAAACAGCCTATTCTGAAGTCTGTGTTCCTGCCGTTCAGCTCTGGTCAAAGTCCTATCACATTGCATAGGCTCGGGCCTCTGCTCAGAGGACACCGCCAAATGGTGCACAACTTTGCGCTCGCGCAAACGCCGATCGATCTGAATGGCCAAGGACATTGATTCATTCAGACCAGCAGGCGTGGGGAACCCCACCATAACATCCTTAAGGGCTTCAGAGAGACCCTTTCTGAAAATTGCTGCCAGAGCACACTCATTCCACTGAGTAAGCACAGACCACTTTCTAAACTTCTGGCAATATACCTCCGCTTCATCCTGACCCTGACACAAAGCCAGCAAGATTTTCTCTGCCTGATCCACTGAATTAGGTTCATCATAAAGCAATCCAAGCACCAGAAAAAACGCATCTACATTAAGCAATGCAGGATCTCCTGGCGCAAGGGAGAATGCCCAGTCTTGAGGGTCGCCACGCAACAAAGAAATAATTATTTTTACTTGCTGAATGGGGTCACCAGAGGAGCGGGGTTTCAAAGCAAGAAACAGTCTATAATTATTTTTGAAATTCAGAAACTTAGATCTATCCCCAGAAAACAAATCAGGAATTGGAATTCTAGGCTCTAACATAGGATTCTGAACTACATAATCCTGAATGCTTTGTACCCTTGCAGTGAGTTGCTCCACACAAGAGGACAAACCTTGAATATCCATATTTACACCTGAGTCCTGAACCACCCAGAGGTTAAGGGGAAAAGAAAAACAAAACACACTGCAGAGAAAAAAAATGGGCTCAGAACTTCTCTTATCCCTCTTTTGAGATACATTAACACTTTGTTGGCCAGCTGTACTGTTATGGACCTGGTGGTTAGGAGCACCTGGAATGACCTGATGAGTAAACTAGGAATCGGAACTAGCTCTGGGGAAGTGGGAACTCTGCTGACCGCAAACCCTACTCCTATCACACACACTAAAAATAGCCGTGGAGCGTACCTAACTCTCCCTAGACGCCTCGTCACAGCCTAAGAGCTAACTACCCCTAAAGATAGAAATAGAAGCCTAACCTTGCCTCAGAGAAATTCCCCAAAGGTAAAGGCAGCCGCCACATATATTGACTGTGAGTTAAGAGGAAAGTCACAAACACAGGAATGAAACTGGTTTTAGCAAAGGAGGCCAGACTTCACTAAATAGTCAGAGGATAGAAAAGGGAACTATGCGGTCAGCACAAACAACTACAAAAACCACGCAGAGTATGCAAAAAGACCTCAGCACCGACTCACGGTGCGGAGGTGCAACCCTGCACCCCCAGAGCTTCCTGCTAGCAAGGAAATATCATAATAGCAAGCTGGACAGAACTTTGCATGTACTAAGAAATAGGTTCAAACACAATGAACAACAAATGAGCTAGCAGGAACTTAGCTTCTGCTGGAGCAGTCAGGTCTTCAGAGAAATCCAAGAGAGATCTGAACCAGTACTGAGACATTGACAGCTGGCATGAAGTAACGATCTGAGTGGAGTTAAATAGGGAAGCCAGCATAGCAATAAACGAGGGCAGCTGAGAAAGCCAACCTCAGCAACCAGCAGTTCCACTCAAAGCCACCAGAGGGAATCCAAGAGCAGAACCAACCAAAGTACCATTCCCGACCACAGGAGGGAGTCCGAGAACGGAATTCACAACACACACCATCAGTGTAAACTCTAGGAGAGGGTCAGTCAGGATTTCCCTAGTCTGAGGGAAATTGCAGGGGCCCGGGTTATTTGCTGTTGCCCACCTAGGCTTCCCGTGACAGGTCTGTGAGAGACAGGCTGGCTGGTAGGTGATTAAAAACTTTATGCAATAAAATGCAATTTAATTATTTAAAATCATACAATGTGATTTTCTGGTTTTTATTTTTAGATTCTGTCTCTCACAGTTAAAGTTTACTAGTGATAATTACAGACCTCTCCATTCTTTGTAGGTGGGAAAACTTGAAAAATCGGCAGTGTATCAACTACTTATCTTCCCCACTGTATATCAGTATGTCTCAGAATCAGTGAGATCCATTGAAGCATTCCAGAGTTATTACCTCATAAAGTGACACTGGTCAGAATTTAAAAAGTTGTTCTGGTCAGGAAGGTGAAAATAGGCATGTGTGCGAAAGGGTTAAAATAGCATCCTTAGCGTAATCCCCAATATATAAGCTCCCTCAAAGTCACTTCAAAACTAAATAGGTCCCTAAAATACCAGTTTCTGAACATTACCCTAAAATAATGAAAAATTACTAAACTACTAAACTTTTAACCCTTCAAACAAAATAAAAGGTTGTTTGAAAAATTACTGACATAGAAGACATAAGGTAAATGTTTTGGCAATTTTTTTATGTAATATAACTATACAGTTTACAGGTATAAACATTCAAAGCTGGAATATTACATATTATTTATTACGGTACATTTATTACCAACATAAAGAACAACATATAAGGAACAAAATATTTTTAGAATAACTGGGATATGAGACATTCCATAATTATAACTGCACAAAGTGACATGTCAGATTTCAAAAATTAGGTTTGGGCACTAAAGGATTACAATGCCTTCTTCCCAATGTGAGTTCTCTGATGTCTAACAAGTTGAGATTTAGAAAAAAAAAATATCCCACAATCTGAACATGAAAATGGCTTCTCCCCTGTGTGAATTCTCTCATGTATAACAAGAGTTGAAGAGCTAGGAGTTGGAGTATCGTATCTGGTGGTGTATTTCCCTTTGTCTTATTTATTCCTTCTTATATTTGTATTTGTTTTGCCCTGTGCATTTATAGTGTGTTCCTGAATGACTGCAGCTTGGTTCATATTTTCAGTTATCCATGTCTGTGCCAACTGTGGGTATTGGTGTATGATCTCTTCACTGGGTGGTGGTTTCAGCCTAGGGTTGAAACAGGAGTTAGGGTGATGGTGGAGGCCTAGACATGCACACCATCAGTGTAAACTCTAGGAGAGGGTCAGTCAGGATTTCCCTAGTCTGAGGGAAATTGCAGGGGCCCGGGTTATTTGCTCTTGCCCACCTAGGCTTCCCGTGACATTATAATCGGCCTTGAAAGAAAAGAAAAAAAAAAAGGGTTTCCTTTTTTTTTTCTTGTCATGGATCCCATGACTTCCATAACCCGCCAGTTGGAGGCGCTGTCCCTACAGGTCACTGAGTTGAGTGGGGCAGTGCAGCAACAGGGACTAGCAGTATCTAATGTGCAAGCTGGAACGACAGGTAGAGTTGCTGAACCTAAGTTTCCTTTGCCTGAAAAGTTTGCTGGGGAACTGTTGTGAACTCAGTTTTCAGGCTCCCTCTTGTGGTCACAGATGGTATTGTGTGACTTTGGTTTTTGGGCTCCCCCTGGTGGTTTGGTTTATTATCCTGCGGGTCTGGCTGATCAGCTGTCTCGTTATCCACCAGGGAGGCTCCTATTTAGCTCTGCTTCACTTCCACTTGTCGCCGGCTGGCAATGTATTCAGTGCTATTCTGATTGCTCTTGTTCATCTCGGTTTCTGCCTCTTCAGGATAAGCTAAGTTCTGTTTGAATATTTTTTTCTCATCTGCCTGCAATATTGATTTCTATGTATGATGAGTCTAGTCCAGCTTGCTAATATTTGATTTCCTTTTTGCTGGTAAGCTCTGGGTCGGAGTTGCTTCCCCCGCACCTCTGCGTGGATATTTTGAATAGGGTTTTGTATTGACCGCACAGTCCCCTTCCTATTTTCTGCTATCTAGTTTTAGCGGGCCTCGTTTGCTAAATCTAATTTCATCTCTGCGTTTGTGCCTTCCCCTTAACTAACCGTTAATATTTGTGGGGGGCTATTCTATCTCTTTGGGGTCATTTCACGGAGGCAAGCGAGGACTTTCTTTCCCTCTAGGATTAGTCAGTTTCTCCGGCTGTGACGAGACGTCTAGGAATTTTTTAGGTAACGTTCCACGGCTACTTCTAGTTGGTGCGGATAGGATCAGGTTGCGGTCAATCTAGCTACCACTTCCCCAGAGCTAGTTCTCGTTAGTACTTAGCTTGTCAGTCTTGCGATCCTTGCCACTGGGATCATAACAGTACAGCCGGCCAGTAAGGTGTTAATTGCATGGCAGAAGCAGGAGAAAAGAAGCCTGGAGAAATTTTTTTTTTTCTCTCTCTTTGCTGCCGTGTGTCTAGTTGCTGTGTGTCTAGCTTCTCTCCTCCTCTTAATCTTGGTGTTTCTCTGAGTTCAGCTGCTGATATGGATATCCAGAGTTTAGCCTCCAGTGTAGATCATCTTGTTGCAAGGGTACAAAGTATTCAGGATTTTGTTGTGCACAGTCCTATGTCAGAGCCTAGGATACCTATTCCGGAGTTGTTTTCTGGAGATAGATCTAGGTTCCTGAATTTTAAGAACAATTGCAAGTTGTTTCTTTCTTTGAAACCTCGTTCCTCTGGGGATTCTGTTCAGCAAGTAAAGATTGTTATTTCTTTCTTGCGTGGCGATCCGCAAGATTGGGCTTTCGCATTGGCTCCAGGGGATCCTGTATTACTTAGTGTGGATGCATTTTTTCTGGCCCTTGGATTGCTCTATGAGGAACCTAATCTTGAGAATCAGGCTGAAAAAGCATTATTGGCCCTCTCTCAGGGGCAAGATGATGCAGAGGTGTACTGCCAGAAATTTCGTAAATGGTCGGTGCTTACTCAATGGAATGAGTGTGCCCTGGCTGCAAATTTCAGAAAAGGTCTTTCTGAAGCCATTAAGAATGTCATGGTGGGGTTCCCTACGCCTGCAGGTCTGAATGAGTCAATGACTCTGGCCATTCAGATTGATCGGCGTTTGCGGGAGCGCAAACCTGCGCACCATTTGGCGGTGTCTTCTGAACAGACACCTGAGTCTATGCAATGTGATAGAATTCTGACCAGAAGTGAACGGCAAAATTATAGACGGCAAAATGGGTTGTGCTTTTACTGTGGTGATTCAGCTCATGTTATCTCAGCATGCTCTAAACGCACAAAAAGGATTGATAAATCGGTCACCATCGGTACTTTACAGCCTAAGTTTATTTTGTCTGTTACCCTGATTTGTTCTCTGTCATCTTACCCGGTTATGGCTTTTGTGGATTCAGGTGCTGCCCTGAGTCTGATGGATTTGTCATTTGCCAGGTGCTGTGGTTTTGTTTTGGAGCCTTTAAAATTCCCTATCCCACTAAGGGGAATTGATGCTACACCATTGGCTACGAATAAACCTCAGTACTGGACACAAGTGACCATGTGCATGACTCCTGCTCATCAGGAGGTGATTCGTTTTCTTGTATTGCATAACTTGCATGATGTTGTCGTGCTGGGCCTGCCATGGTTGCAGACTCATAATCCATTCCTGCATTGGAAAGCTGTCTGTGGCAAATTGGGGTTGTCAGGGAATTCATGGCGACGCTCCTGTGGTGTCAATTGCTTCATCCACTCCTTCTGAGGTCCCTGCGTTTTTGTCAGATTACCAGGATGTATTTGATGAGCCCAAACTCAGTTCTCTACCTCCTCATAGGGATTATGATTGTGCTATAAATTTGATTCCTGGTAGTAAATTTCCTAAGGGACGACTTTTCAATTTGTCAGTGCCGGAGCATGCTGCTATGCGGAGTTATATAAAGGAGTCTTTGGAGAAAGGACTTATTCGCCCCTCCTCGTCCCCTCTTGGTGCGGGGTTCTTTTTTGTGGCTAAGAAAGATGGTTCCCTGAGACCTTGTATTGATTATCGCCTTCTAAATAAAATCACGGTCAAATTTCAGTATCCTTTGCCATTGTTATCTGATCTGTTTGCTCGCATTAGGGGGGCTAGTTGGTTCACCAAGATAGATCTTCGAGGTGCGTATAACCTTGTGTGTATTAAGCAGGGTGATGAATGGAAAACTACATTTAATACGCCCGAAGGCCATTTTGAGTAGTTGGTGATGCCTTTTGGACTTTCTAACGCTCCTTCTGTCTTTCAGTCCTTTATGCACGACATCTTCCGGGAATATCTGGATAAATTTATGATTGTGTATCTGGATGATATTCTGGTTTTTTCGGATGATTGGGAGTCCCATGTTGAGCAGGTCAGGATGGTGTTTCGGGTCCTGCGTGCCAATGCGTTATTTGTGAAGGGCTCAAAATGTCTTTTTGGAGTCCAGAAGGTTTCTTTTTTGGGTTTCATTTTTTCTCCTTCTGCTATTGAGATGGACCCAGTCAAGGTTCAGGCCATTCATGACTGGACTCAGCCTACATCTGTTAAGAGTCTTCAGAAGTTCTTGGGTTTTGCTAACTTTTACCGTCGCTTCATCGCTAATTTTTCTGGTGTTGTTAAGCCATTGACGGATTTGACCAAGAAGGGCTCCGATGTTACTAATTGGTCTCCTGCGGCTGTGGAGGCCTTTCGGGAGCTGAAGCGTCGGTTTTCTTCAGCTCCGGTCTTATGTCAGCCAGATGTCTCCCTTCCCTTCCAGGTTGAGGTTGATGCTTCTGAGATTGGAGTGGGGGCTGTTTTGTCGCAGAGAAGCTCTGATGGCTCTGTGATGAAGCCATGTGCTTTCTTTTCAAGAAAGTTTTCGCCTGCCGAGCGGAATTATGATGTTGGTAATCGGGAGTTGTTGGCTATGAAGTGGGCATTTGAGGAGTGGCGACATTGGCTCGAGGGAGCTAAGCATCGTGTGGTGGTTTTGACTGATCACAAAAATCTGATTTATCTCGAGTCAGCCAAGCACCTGAATTCTAGACAGGCTCGTTGGTCGTTGTTTTTCTCCCGTTTCGATTTTGTGGTTTCGTACCTGCCTGGTTCGAAGAATGTGAAGGCTGATGCTCTTTCTAGGAGCTTCATGCCTGACTCTCCGGAAGATTCAGAGCCGGCTGGTATTCTCAAAGAGGGACTGATTTTGTCTGCCATTTCCCCAGATTTGCGACGTGCGCTGCAGAAATTTCAGGCAGAAAGACCTGACCGTTGCCCACTAGAGAGACTGTTTGTCCCAGATAGATGGACCAGCAGAGTTATTTCCGAGGTTCATTCTTCGGTGTTGGCAGGCCATCCTGGGATTTTTGGTACCAGAGATTTGGTGGCTAGGTCATTTTGGTGGCCGTCCTTGTCGCGGGATGTGCGTTCCTTTGTGCAGTCTTGTGGAATTTGTGCTCGGGCTAAGCCTTGCTGTTCTCGTGCCAGTGGCTTGTTGTTGCCTTTGCCTGTCCCGAAGAGGCCTTGGACGCACATTTCCATGGATTTTATTTCGGATCTCCCTGTCTCTCAGAAAATGTCTGTCATTTGGGTGGTGTGTGATCGTTTTTCTAAGATGGTCCATTTGGTGCCCTTGCCTAAGTTACCTTCCTCCTCCGAGTTGGTTCCGCTGTTTTTTCAAAATGTGGTTTGTTTGCACGGGATCCCTGAAAATATTGTTTCCGACAGAGGATCCCAGTTTGTGTCTAGATTTTGGCGGACCTTTTGTGCTAAGATGGGCATTAATTTGTCTTTTTCGTCGGCCTTCCATCCTCAGACGAATGGCCAAACCGAGCATACTAATCAGACTTTGGAAACCTATTTAAGATGTTTTGTTTCTGCTGATCAGGACGACTGGGTGACTTTTTTGCCATTGGCCGAGTTTGCCCTTAATAATCGGGCTAGTTCTGCTACTTTGGTTTCGCCTTTTTTTTGTAATTCAGGGTTTCATCCTCATCTTTCCTCGGGTCAGGTGGAGCCTTCTGACTGTCCTGGAGTGGATGTTGTGTTGGATAGGTTGCATCAGATTTGGAATCATGTGGTGGACAATTTGAAGTTGTCACAAGACAAGGCTCAGCGCTTTGCCAACCGCCGTCGCTGTGTGGGCCCCCGACTTCGTGTTGGGGACTTGGTGTGGTTGTCTTCTTGCTTTGTTCCTATGAAGGTCTCCTCTCCTAAGTTTAAGCCTCGGTTTATCGGTCCTTATAAGATTTTGGAAGTCCTTAACCCTGTGTCTTTTCGTTTGGACCTCCCGGCATCGTTTGCTATTCATAATGTGTTCCATCGTTCGTTGTTGCGGAGGTATGTGGTGCCTGTGGTTCCTTCGGTTGAGCCTCCTGCCCCTGTGCTGGTTGAGGGAGAATTGGAATACGTGGTGGAGAAGATCTTGGATTCTCGTGTTTCTAGACGGAGGTTTCAGTATTTGGTTAAGTGGAAAGGCTATGGTCAGGAGGATAATACCTGCATTGTCGCCTCTGATGTTCATGCAGCCGATTTGGTTTGTGCCTTCCATGCGGCTCACCCTGATCGCCCTGGGGATTTTGTTGAGGGTTCGGTGACCCCTCCTCAAGGGGGGGGTACTGTTGTGAACTCCGTTTTCAGGCTCCCTCTTGTGGTCACAGATGGTATTGTGTGACTTTGGTTTTTGGGCTCCCCCTGGTGGTTTGGTTTATTATCCTGCGGGTCTGGCTGATCAGCTGTCTCGTTATCCACCAGGGAGGCTCCTATTTAGCTCTGCTTCACTTCCACTTGTCGCCAGCTGGCAATGTATTCAGTGCTATTCTGATTGCTCTTGTTCATCTCGGTTTCTGCCTCTTCAGGATAAGCTAAGTTCTGTTTGAATATTTTTTGCTCATCTGCCTGCAATATGATTTCTATGTATGATGAGTCTAGTCCAGCTTGCTAATATTTGATTTCCTTTTTGCTGGTAAGCTCTGGGTCGGAGTTGCTTCCCCCGCACTTTTAGTCGGTGCGGGGGCTCGAGCAATCTCTGCATGGATATTTTGAATAGGGTTTTGTATTGACCGCACAGTCCCCTTCCTATTTTCTGCTATCTAGTTTTAGCGGGCCTCGTTTGCTAAATCTAATTTCATCTCTGCGTTTGTGCTTTCCCCTTAACCGTTAATATTTGTGGGGGGCTATTTTATCTCTTTGGGGTCATTTCACTGAGGCAAGCGAGGACTTTCTTTCCCTCTAGTCAGTTTCTCCGGCTGTGACGAGACGTCTAGGAATTTTTTAGGTAACGTTCCACGGCTACTTTTAGTTGGTGCGGATAGGATCAGGTTGCCGTCAATCTAGCTACCACTTCCCCAGAGCTAGTTCTCATTAGTACTTAGCTTGTCAGTCCTGCGATCCTTGCCACTGGGATCATAACAGGGAACGCAGTAAATTTGTTTCTTTTCGTGAAGCTTGCAAACTATATTTCCGTATGCGCCCGATCTCCTCGGGTAATGAGGCTCAGCGTGTGGGCCTGGTGTTGTCATTATTAAACGGGGATCCCCAAGCATGGGCGTTTTCTTTGCCATCTGATTCTGCTGCATTTGACTCTGTGGAGACTTTTTTTTCTTCTCTTGGAAACATTTATGATGAGCCTGACTGGCTCTAGCAGATCTAAGATACACTACTATTCGCCAGGGGGAGCGAGTTGCAGAGGATTACTGTTCTGAATTTCACCGCTGGGCGGTCGACACACAGTTGAATGATCCAGCGCTGCGGAGTCAGTATATTCACTGGGTTTCTGGAAGGGTTAAAAAAGCCTTCTAATGTACGAGACTCCTGCTTCTCTAGATTCCGCTATGAGTCTGTTTGTCCGCATTGATCACCGTTTGCGTCAGGGGGAGCATGAGACGCCGCCTATGGGAGAGGGTTTAGGTTCACGTGAGGTTGCTGCAGGTGAGCCCACGGAGCCTATGCAAATCGCAGGGGTGTCATATGTTAAGCGTCGAGCCCCTGTCCTCAGGAAGCAGGGAGCCTGTTTTTACTGCGGTAAAACTGGTCATTTTGTTAACATTTGTCCTCTGCTGTCTAAGAAAAACGCAACGGCGGAAAACTTCTAAGCTCAGAGGGTGTGGAGGAGGCCAATCTGAGCTTATGTATATCCTCCATGGTGGTTTCTCAATGCATGTTCCCTGCTAAGGATATTATCGCTGGCAGTGAGCTGCCAATTATTGTTTTTGTGGATAGTGGTTCTGCCACAAATCTCATTGATGAGGAGTTTGCGCGCACTGCTGGTTTTAAGATCGAAAAACTGCCTCATCCTATCCGTGTGGTCACCATCAATGCTGCTCCTCTCTCACAGGGGGAGATTACTGAGTTTGTGGCTGAGGTGAAACTCCACATTGGGGTTCTACATTTCGAGCAGGTTACATGTAAGGTACTCAAGAATCTTCCTGCACAGGTGGTTTTGGGTTTTCCATGGTTGTCTATGCACAACCCGGTTATTGACTGGAAAACTCAGGACATTATTCAGTGGAGCAAGTTCTGCCAGGAGAATTGCCTGGCCACATGTGTGTCTGCTGTGACTTCAAGCGTTCCGGAGTCACTTCTGGATTTTGTGGATGTGTTCTCTGAGAAGGGCTGTTCAGAGTTGCCACCACATCGCTCCTATGACTGTACTATCAGGTTTAAACCAGGGGCCAAATTGCCTAAAGCAAGGATGTTTAACATCTCCGGTCCGGAGAGACAAGCGTTAAAGGATTACATTGCTGAAAGTTTGAGCAAAGGGCACATCAGGCCTTCATCCTCGCCTGTGGCAGCAGGGTTCTTCTTCGTTAAGAAGAAAGATGGCGGACTACACCCGTGTCTGGATTTCAGGGAGTTGAACCAGATTACGGTTCGTGATCCATACCGGCCTATGCCATTGATACCGGATTTGTTCAATCAGGTGGCAGGTGCTAAATGGTTTACCAAGCTTGACCTCAGAGGGGCGTACAACCTCATAAGAGTCCGTCAAGGTGATGAGTGGAAGATGGCTTTTAATACCCCTGAGGGTCATTTTGAAAATTTGGTGATGCCATTTGGGTTGACTAACGCACCTGCAGTGTTCCAACATTTCATTAATGATGTGTTCTCGCATGTTTTGAGGAAATTCGTTATCGTGTACCTAGATGACATTCTCATATATTCTTGCGACCGTGATACTCATTTAGATCATGTCAGGCAGGTGTTACAGCTTCTCAGAGAGAATAAGCTGTATGCAAAACTTGAGAAATGTGTATTTTCTGTTCAAGAGTTGCCTTTCTTCGGTTATATTGTGTCTGCTTCTGGTTTTAAAATGGACGCCGCTAAGGTGCAAGCGGTGCTGCATTGGGAACGGCCTGATAACCTGAAAGCACTTCAGCGGTTCCTTGGGTTTTCTAACTACTATAGGAAGTTTATCAAAGATTTTTCCATCATTGCTAAACCGCTAACTGACATTACTAAAAACGGTACCAATTTCTCCATTTGGCCTGAGGCTGCTGTGCGCGCATTTGAATTTCTTAAGAACAGTTTTGTTTCAGCCCCCATTCTTGTGCAGCCAGACGTATCAAAACCTTTTGTTGTGGAAGTTGATGCGTCTGAGGTTGGTGTGGGGGCGGTACTATCACAAGGCTCATCTTTGAGTGATTTGCGTCCATGCGCCTATTTTTCCAAGAAACTGTCGCCTGCCGAACATAACTACGATATCGTCAACTGGGAGTTGTTGGCAATCAAGTTGGCCTTTGAGGAATGGCGACACTTCTTGGAGGGGTCGGTTCATCAGGTTACTGTTATTACTGACCATAAGAATTTGCTTTATTTTGAGTCTGCCAAGCGTCTGTCTCCCAGGCAGGCTCGCTGGGCATTGTTTTTCACGCGGTTCAACTTTGTTGTCACTTACAGACCGGGGTCTAAAAACACTAAGGCGGATGCTCTGTCCAGGTGTTTTCCGGGGGGAGAACCTCGGGAGGATCCAGTACCCATCCTCCAAAAGGGTGTTGTGGTTTTGGCTCTCACTACCGAGGTTGAGGCTGAGATTGCCGAGGCTCAGGAGGAGGTACCATCTGAGCTTCCCATCAACAAATCTTTTGTATCGCTTCATCTCCGCTTAAAGGTTTTGGCGGAGCATCATAATGCTGTCCTGGCTGGCCACCCAGGGGTTAGAGGTACCTTGGAGTTGGTGTCACGTCGGTTTTGGTGGCCCAAGATCCGACAGGACGTGGTCTCATACGTGTCAGCTTGCACCACGTGCGCTAGGGCTAAGACGCCCCACTCCCATCCTGTTGGCACACTACTTCCTCTTGAGGTACCTAGTAAGCCATGGACGGAAATCTCCATGGATTTCATCACTTATTTGCCCTCCTCAGCTGGGAACACGGTCATCTTGGTGATTGTTGATCGGTTTTCAAAAATGTCGCACTTTGTGTCTTTGCCTTCGTTGCCTAACTCTAAGACTCTGGCTCAGGTATTTGTGCAGGAGGTGGTCAGACTTCATGGGGTTCCATCTGAAATTGTGTCTGATAGTTGTACTCAGTTTGTGGCAAAAGTTTGGAAAGCATTTTGCTCACGGCTGGGGATCAAGTTGTCTCATTCTTCTGCGTTTCATCCTCAGTCAAATGGTCAGACCGAGCGTATGAACCAAAATTTGGAACAGTACTTACGCTGCTTTGTCTCTGATAACCAGGAGTGGTCGACGTTCCTTCCTTTGGCTGAGTTTGCCATCAATAATCACCACCAGGAGTCGTCTGGGGAGTCTCCGTTTTTTTGTGTTTACGGGCTACATCCTCAATTTTGTACTTTGAGTCAGAAAGGCTCTTCCGGCGTTCTGGAGGAAGACCAGTTAGGAGCACAATTGTCATCAGTCTGGAGGAGAGTTAAACAGCGCCTGTTGAGTGTGGGTGCTAGGTACAAACGTGTGGCTGACAGTAGGCGTGTGCCAAGTCCAGACCTGAGTGTGGATGACTGGGTGTGGTTATCCACAAAAAACATAAGACTCAAGATACCATCCCTTAAATTGGGTCCAAGGTTTATTGGTCCATTTAGGGTCGCCGCCATCATTAACCCTGTAGCGTACCGATTGGAGCTTCCTACGGTGTATAAGATACACAACGTGTTCCACAGATCGTTGCTAAAAAAGACGGTGGGTCTTGTGGACGCAACACCAATGCCTTCTCCAGTCTTGGTGGATGGTAATTTGGAATTTGAGTCTCCGAGGTGGTTGACTCTCGTGTAGTGCGTCGCACTTTACAGTACTTGGTTCACTGGCGTGGTTATGGGCCTGAGGAGAGGTCCTGGGTACCAGCCTTGGACGTTCATGCGGATCGGCTGGTCAGTATGTTTCACCGCCGCCATCCGGACAAGCCGGGTCCTATAAGTCGTGAGGGCCCTGGGGTCCCTCGTAGAAGGCGGGGTAATGTCATGTCGGACGCTGTTCATACTAGGGCGTTCAACAGACAGCGGTAATTCCGCTTTTGTCCACTATGCGCTCAGTGGCGTCGGCTACATTTTGTCTAGCTGGTCCGGGGTTAATGTAGCTGGTGCTCAGATTGGAAGCTGGGCCAAGCCCACTGCCTTTAAATAGTTCTTCGGAACATTGGCCGTCACCGATTATAGCTTCTGTCTAGTGCTTGGTTATCTCGGTCTGGAGTGGTGAGCTAGGAGTTGGAGTATCGTATCTGGTGGTGTATTTCCCTTTGTCTTATTTATTCCTTCCTATATTTGTATTTGTTTTGCCCTGTGCAATTATAGTGTACTCCTGAGTGACTGCGGCTTGGTTCATATTTTCAGTTATCCTTGTCTGTGCCAACTGTGGGTATTGGTGTATGATCTCTTCACTGGGTGGTGGGTGGTGGTTTCAGCCTAGGATTGAAACAGGAGTTAGGGTGATGGTGGAGGCCTAGACATGCACACCATCAGTGTAAACTCTAGGAGAGGGTCAGTCAGGATTTCCCTAGTCTGAGGGAAATTGCAGGGGCCCGGGTTATTTGCTGTTGCACACCTAGGCTTCCCGTGACAGGTCTGTGAGAGACAGGCTGGCTGGTAGGTGATTAAAAACTTTATGCAATAAAATGCAATTTAATTATTTAAAATCATACAATGTGATTTTCTGGTTTTTATTTTTAGATTCTGTCTCTCACAGTTAAAGTATACTAGTGATAATTACAGACCTCTCCATTCTTTGTAGGTGGGAAAACTTGAAAAATCGGCAGTGTATCAACTACTTATCTTCCCCACTGTATATCAGTATGTCTCAGAATCAGTGAGATCCATTGAAGCATTCCAGAGTTATTACCTCATAAAGTGACACTGGTCAGAATTGAAAAAATTGTTCTGGTCAGGAAGCTGAAAATAGGCATGTGTGCGAAAGGGTTAAAATAGCATCCTTAGCGTAATCCCCAATATATAAGCTCCCTCAAAGTCACTTCAAAACTAAATAGGTCCCTAAAATACCAGTTTCTGAACATTGCCCTAAAATAATGAAAAATTACTAAACTACTAAACTTTTAACCCTTCAAACAAAATAAAAGGTTGTTTGAAAAATTACTAACATAGAAGACATAAGGTAAATGTTTTGGCAATTTTTTAATGTAATATAACTATACAGTTTACAGGTATAAACATTCAAAGCTGGAATATTGCATATTATTTATTACATTTATTACCAACATAAAGAACAACATATAAGGAACAAAATATTTTTAGAATAACTGGGATATGAGACATTCCATAATTATAACCGCACAAAGTGACATGTCAGATTTAAAAAATTAGGTTTGGGCACTAATGGATTACAATGCCTTCTTCCCAATGTGAGTTCTCTGATGTCTAACGAGTTGAGATTTAGAAAAAAAAAAAAATATCCCACAATCTGAACATGAAAATGGCTTCTCCCCTGTGTGAATTCTCTCATGTATAACAAGAGTTGATTTTTGTGTAAAACATTTTCCACATTCCGAACATGAAAATGGCTTCTCTCCTCTGTGAATTCTCTCATGTGTAATAAGTAGTGTTGAGCATTCCGATACCGCAAGTATCGGGTATCGGCCAATACTTGCGGGTATCGGAATGCCGATACCGAGATCCGATACTTTTGTGGTATCGGGTATCGGTATCGAAACAACATTAATGTGTAAAATAAAGAATTAAAATAAAAAATATTGCTATACTCACCTCTCCGGTGCAGCCTGGACCTTACCGAGGGAACCGGCAGCGTTCTTTGCTTAAAATGCGCGCGTTTCCTGCCTCCCGTGACGTCACGGCTTGTGATTGGTCGCGTGCTGCCCATGTGGCCGCGACGCGACCAATCACAGCAAGCCGTGACGTAATTTTCAGGTCCTGAATGCCTAATTCTAGGCATTCAGGGTTTTAAAATTACGTTACGGCTTGTGATTGGTCGCGTCGCGGTCACATGGGCGACGCGACCAATCACAAGCCGTGACGTCACGGGAGGCAAGAAATGCGCGCATTTTAAAATTACGTCATGGCTTGTGATTGGTTGCGTGCCGCCCATGTGACCGCGACGCGACCAATCACAGCAAGCCGTGACGTAATTTCAGGTCCTGAATGCCTAATTCTGCATTCAGGACCTGAAAATTACATCACGGCTTGTTCCCTGCTAAGGTTATTATCGCTGGCAGTGAGCTGCCAATTACTGTTTTTGTGGATAGTGGTTCTGCCACAAATCTCATTGATGAGGAGTTTGCGCGCACTGCTGGTTTTAAGATCGAAAAACTGCCTCATCCTATCCGTGTGGTCACCATCAATGCTGCTCCTCTCTCACAGGGGGAGATTACTGAGTTTGTGGCTGAGGTGAAACTCCACATTGGGGTTCTACATTTTGAGCAGGTTACATGTAAGGTACTCAAGAATCTTCCTGCACAGGTGGTTTTGGGTTTTCCATGGTTGTCTATGCACAACCCGGTTATTGACTGGAAAACTCAGGACATTATTCAGTGGAGCAAGTTCTGCCAGGAGAATTGCCTGGCCACATGTGTGTCTGCTGTGACTTCAAGCGTTCCGGAGTCACTTCTGGATTTTGTGGATGTGTTCTCTGAGAAGGGTTGTTCAGAGTTGCCACCACATCGCCCCTATGACTGTACTATCAGGTTTAAACCAGGGGCCAAATTGCCTAAAGCAAGGATGTTTAACATCTCCGGTCCGGAGAGACAAGCGTTAAAGGATTACATTGCTGAAAGTTTGAGCAAAGGGCACATCAGGCCTTCATCCTCGCCTGTGGCAGCAGGGTTCTTCTTCGTTAAGAAGAAAGATGGCGGACTACACCCGTGTCTGGATTTCAGGGAGTTGAACCAGATTACGGTTCGTGATCCATACCGGCCTATGCCATTGATACTGGATTTGTTCAATCAGGTGGCAGGTGCTAAATGGTTTACCAAGCTTGACCTCAGAGGGGCGTACAACCTCATAAGAGTCCGTCAAGGTGATGAGTGGAAGACGGCTTTTAATACCCCTGAGGGTCATTTTGAAAATTTGGTGATGCCATTTGGGTTGACTAACGCACCTGCAGTGTTCCAACATTTCATTAATGATGTGTTCTCGCATGTTTTGAGGAAATTCGTTATCGTGTACCTAGATGACATTCTCATATATTCTTGCGACCGTGATACTCATTTAGATCATGTCAGGCAGGTGTTACAGCTTCTCAGAGAGAATAAGCTGTATGCAAAACTTGAGAAATGTGTATTTTCTGTTCAAGAGTTGCCTTTCTTCGGTTATATTGTGTCTGCTTCTGGTTTTAAAATGGACGCCGCTAAGGTGCAAGCGGTGCTGCATTGGGAACGGCCTGATAACCTGAAAGCACTTCAGCGGTTCCTTGGGTTTTCTAACTACTATAGGAAGTTTATCAAAGATTTTTCCATCATTGCTAAACCGCTAACTGACATTACTAAAAAGGGTACCAATTTCTCCATTTGGCCTGAGGCTGCTGTGCGCGCATTTGAATTTCTTAAGAACAGTTTTGTTTCAGCCCCCATTCTTGTGCAGCCAGACGTATCAAAACCTTTTGTTGTGGAAGTTGATGCGTCTGAGGTTGGTGTGGGGGCGGTACTATCACAAGGCTCATCTTTGAGTGATTTGCGTCCATGCGCCTATTTTTCCAAGAAACTGTCGCCCGCCGAAAGTAACTACGATATCGGCAACTGGGAGTTGTTGGCAATCAAGTTGGCCTTTGAGGAATGGCGACACTTCTTGGAGGGGTCGGTTCATCAGGTTACTGTTATTACTGACCATAAGAATTTGCTTTATTTTGAGTCTGCCAAGCGTCTGTCTCCCAGGCAGGCTCGCTGGGCATTGTTTTTCACGCGGTTCAACTTTGTTGTCACTTACAGACCGGGGTCTAAAAACACTAAGGCGGATGCTCTGTCCAGGTGTTTTCCGGGGGGAGAACCTCGGGAGGATCCAGTACCCATCCTCCAAAAGGGTGTTGTGGTTTTGGCTCTCACTACCGAGGTTGAGGCTGAGATTGTCGAGGCTCAGGAGGAGGTACCATCTGAGCTTCCCATCAACAAATCTTTTGTATCGCTTCATCTCCGCTTAAAGGTTTTGGCGGAGCATCATAATGCTGTCCTGGCTGGCCACCCAGGGGTTAGAGGTACCTTGGAGTTGGTGTCACGTCGGTTTTGGTGGCCCAAGATCCGACAGGACGTGGTCTCATACGTGTCAGCTTGCACCACGTGCGCTAGGGCTAAGACGCCCCACTCCCATCCTGTTGGCACACTACTTCCTCTTGAGGTACCTAGTAAGCCATGGACGGAAATCTCCATGGATTTCATCACTTATTTGCCCTCCTCAGCTGGGAACACGGTCATCTTGGTGATTGTTGATCGGTTTTCAAAAATGTCGCACTTTGTGTCTTTGCCTTCGTTGCCTAACTCTAAGACTCTGGCTCAGGTATTTGTGCAGGAGGTGGTCAGACTTCATGGGGTTCCATCTGACATTGTGTCTGATAGTTGTACTCAGTTTGTGGCAAAATTTTGGAAAGCATTTTGCTCACGGCTGGGGATCAAGTTGTCTCATTCTTCTGCGTTTCATCCTCAGTCAAATGGTCAGACCGAGCGTATGAACCAAAATTTGGAACAGTACTTACGCTGCTTTGTCTCTGATAACCAGGAGTGGTCGACGTTCCTTCCTTTGGCTGAGTTTGCCATCAATAATCACCACCAGGAGTCGTCTGGGGAGTCTCCGTTTTTTTGTGTTTACGGGCTACATCCTCAATTTTGTACTTTGAGTCAGAGGGGCTCTTCCGGCGTTCTGGAGGAAGACCAGTTAGGAGCACAATTGTCATCAGTCTGGAGGAGAGTTAAACAGCGCTTGTTGAGTGTGGGTGCTAGGTACAAACGTGTGGCTGACAGTAGGCGTGTGCCAAGTCCAGACCTGAGTGTGGATGACTGGGTGTGGTTATCCACAAAAAACATAAGACTCAAGATACCATCCCTTAAATTGGGTCCAAGGTTTATTGGTCCATTTAGGGTTGCCGCCGTCATTAACCCTGTAGCGTACCGATTGGAGCTTCCTACGGTGTATAAGATACACAACGTGTTCCACAGATCGTTGCTAAAAAAGACGGTGGGTCTTGTGGACGCAACACCAGTGCCTTCTCCAGTCTTGGTGGATGGTAATTTGGAATTTGAGTCTCCGAGGTGGTTGACTCTCATGTAGTGCATCGCACTTTACAGTACTTGGTTCACTGGCGTGGTTATGGGCCTGAGGAGAGGTCCTGGGTACCAGCCTCGGACATTCATGCGGATCGGCTGGTCAGTATGTTTCACCGCCGCCATCCGGACAAGCCGGGTCCTATAAGTCGTGAGGGCCCTGGGGTCCCTCGTAGAAGGCGGGGTAATGTCATGTCGGACGCTGTTCATACTAGGGCGTTCAACAGACAGCGGTAATTCCGCTTTTGTCCACTATGCGCTCAGTGGCGTCGGCTAGATTTTGTCTAGCTGGTCCGGGGTTAATGTAGCTGGTGCTCAGATTGGAAGCTGGGCCAAGCCCACTGCCTTTAAATAGTTCTTCGGAACATTGGCCATCACCGATTATAGCTTCTGTCTAGTGCTTGGTTATCTCGGTCTGGAGTGGTGAGCTAGGAGTTGGAGTATCGTATCTGGTGGTGTATTTCCCTTTGTCTTATTTATTCCTTCCTATATTTGTATTTGTTTTGCCCTGTGCAATTATAGTGTACTCCTGAGTGACTGCGGCTTGGTTCATATTTTCAGTTATCCTTGTCTGTGCCAACTGTGGGTATTGGTGTATGATCTCTTCACTGGGTGGTGGGTGGTGGTTTCAGCCTAGGATTGAAACAGGAGTTAGGGTGATGGTGGAGGCCTAGACATGCACACCATCAGTGTAAACTCTAGGAGAGGGTCAGTCAGGATTTCCCTAGTCTGAGGGAAATTGCAGGGGCCCGGGTTATTTGCTGTTGCACACCTAGGCTTCCCGTGACAGGTCTGTGAGAGACAGGCTGGCTGGTAGGTGATTAAAAACTTTATGCAATAAAATGCAATTTAATTATTTAAAATCATACAATGTGATTTTCTGGTTTTTATTTTTAGATTCTGTCTCTCACAGTTAAAGTTTACTAGTGATAATTACAGACCTCTCCATTCTTTGTAGGTGGGAAAACTTGAAAAATCGGCAGTGTATCAACTACTTATCTTCCCCACTGTATATCAGTATGTCTCAGAATCAGTGAGATCCATTGAAGCATTCCAGAGTTATTACCTCATAAAGTGACACTGGTCAGAATTGAAAAAATTGTTCTGGTCAGGAAACTGAAAATAGGCATGTGTGTGAAAGGGTTAAAATAGCATCCTTAGCGTAATCCCCAATATATAAGCTCCCTCAAAGTCACTTCAAAACTAAATAGGTCCCTAAAATACCAGTTTCTGAACATTGCCCTAAAATAATGAAAAATTACTAAACTACTAAACTTTTAACTCTTCAAACAAAATAAAAGGTTGTTTGAAAAATTACTAACATAGAAGACATAAGGTAAATGTTTTGGCAATTTTTTAATGTAATATAACTATACAGTTTACAGGTATAAACATTCAAAGCTGGAATATTGCATATTATTTATTACATTTATTACCAACATAAAGAACAACATATAAGGAACAAAATATTTTTAGAATAACTGGGATATGAGACATTCCATAATTATAACCGCACAAAGTGACATGTCAGATTTCAAAAATTAGGTTTGGGCACTAATGGATTACAATGCCTTCTTCCCAATGTGAGTTCTCTGATGTCTAACGAGTTGAGATTTAGAAAAAAAAAAATATCCCACAATCTGAACATGAAAATGGCTTCTCCCCTGTGTGAATTCTCTCATGTATAACAAGAGTTGATTTTTGTGTAAAACATTTTCCACATTCCGAACATAAAAATGGCTTCTCTCCTCTGTGAATTCTCTCATGTGTAATAAGTAGTGTTGAGCATTCCGATACCGCAAGTATCGGGTATCGGCCGATACTTGCGGGTATCGGAATGCCGATACCGAGATCCGATACTTTTGTGGTATCGGGTATCGGTATCGAAACAACATTAATGTGTAAAATAAAGAATTAAAATAAAAAATATTGCTATACTCACCTCTCCGGCGCAGCCTGGACCTTACCGAGGGAACCGGCAGCGTTCTTTGCTTAAAATGCGCGCGTTTCCTGCCTCCCGTGACGTCACGGCTTGTGATTGGTCGCGTGCCGCCCATGTGGCCGCGACGCGACCAATCACAGCAAGCCTTGACGTAATTTTCAGGTCCTGAATGCCTAATTCTAGGCATTCAGGGTTTTAAAATTACGTTACGGCTTGTGATTGGTCGCGTCGCGGTCACATGGGCGACGCGACCAATTACAAGCCGTGACGTCACGGGAGGCAAGAAACGCGCGCATTTTAAAATTACGTCACGGCTTGTGATTGGTTGCGTGCCGCCCATGTGACCGCGACGCGACCAATCACAGCAAGCCGTGATGTAATTTCAGGTCCTGAATGCCTAATTCTGCATTCAGGACCTGAAAATTACGTCACGGCTTGCTGTGATTGGTCGCGTCGCGGTCACATGGGCGGCACGCAACGAATCACAAGCCGTGACGTAATTTTAAAATGCGCGCGTTTCCTGCCTCCCGTGACGTCACGGCTTGTGATTGGTCGCGTCGCCCATGTGACCGCGACGCGACCAATCACAAGCAGTAACGTAATTTTAAAATCCTGAATGCCTAGAATTAGGCATTCAGGACCTGAAAATTACGTCACGGCTTGCTGTGATTGGTCGCGTCGCGGCCACATGGGCGGCAGGTGACCAATCACAAGCCGTGACGTCACGGGAGGCAGAAAACGCGCGCATTTTAAGCAAAGAACGCTGCCGGTTCCCTCGGTAGGGTCCATGCTGCGTCGGAGAGGTGAGTATAGCAATATTTTTTATTTTAATTCTTTATTTTACACATTGATATGGATCCCAGGGCCTGAAGGAGAGTTTCCTCTCCTTCAGACCCTGGGAACCATCAGGGATACCGTCCGATACTTGAGTCCATTGACTTGTATTGGTATCGGGTATCGGATTAGATCCGATACTTTGCTGGTATCGGCCGATACTTTCCGATACCGATACTTTCAAGTATCGGACGGTATCACTCAACACTAGTAATAAGATGTGATTTTAGAGTAAAACATTTCCCACATTACGAACATGAAAATGGCTTTCTCTCCTGTGTGAATTCTCTCATGTGTAACAAGATTTGATTTGACTGTAAAACATTTTCCACATTCTGAACATGAAAATGGCTTCTCTTCGGTGTGAACTCTCTCATGTGCAACAAGATGTGAGATTCCTGTAAAACATGTCCCACAATCTGAACATGAAAATGGCCTCTCTCCTGTGTGAATTCTCTCATGTTTAAGAGATGATTTCTCTGTAAAACATTTCCCACATTCTGAACATGAAAATGGATTCTCTCCTGTGTGAATTCTCTCGTGTGACAAGATGATATTTTTTAGTAAAACATTTTCCACATTCCGAACATGAAAATTGCTTCTTCCATGTAGGAGCTTTTTTATTTTCCACACATCTTCTGTGACTTTTATTTTGTTTAACAGTCTGTGATAAATTAGGACATGGTACTTTAAAAGGATTCATGTCTAAAGGTACCTTCACACGAAACGACTTTGTAACGATATCGCTAGCGATCCGTGTTGTTGCAGCGTCCTGGCTAGAGATATCGTTTAGTTTGACACGCAGCAGCGATCAGGATCCTGCTGTGATGTCGCTGCTCGCTGAATAAAGTTCAGAACTTTATTTGGTTGTCCGATCGCCGTGTATCGTTGTGTTTGACAGCAAAAGCAACAATACCAGCTATATTTTACACTGGTAACCAGGGTAAACATCGGGTTACTAAGCGCAGGGCCGCGCTTAGTAACCCGATGTTTACCCTGGTTACCAGCGTAAAATGTAAAAAAAACAAACAGTACATACTTACATGTGTCCCCCGGCGTCCGCTTCCCACACTGACTGAGCGCCGCAAAGTGAAAGTGAAAGCACAGCACAGCGGTGACGTCACCGCTGTGCCCTGCTACTGCCGGCGCTCACACAGTGCAGGAAGCGGACGCCGGGGGAGGCATGTAAGTATGTACTGTTTGTTTTTTTTACATTTTACGCTGGTAACCAGGGTAAACATCGGGTTACTAAGCGCGGCCCTGCGCTTAGCAACCCGATGTTTACCCTGGTTACCCGGGGACCTCGGCATCGTTGGTCGCTGGAGAGCGGTCTGTGTGACAGCTCTCCAGCGACCAAACAGCGACGCTGCAGCGATCGGCATCGTTGTCGCTATCGCTGCAGCGTCGCTTCGTGTGAAGGTACCTTGAGATGTTGGTATGGTCTTCATATTGGTCTTGTGCATTCCTTTTTTGGAGCTGCTGGTACGACCATCTGTCAAGAATACAACTTATGTGATTTTTTTGTCAAATAACCTTAATACTTATATTTATCTAAATATTAAGTAAAAATAAAAAAATGAGATAGAAATTGCAAAGTGTGTAGCAAACATCTATTATTGGGCAGCACGGTGGCGCAGTGGATAGCACAGCAGCCTTGCAGCGCTGAAGGCCTGGGTTCTAATCCCACCTTGGACAACATCTGCAAAGAGTTTGTATGTTCTCTCCGTGTATGCATGGGATTCCTCTGGGCACTCCGGTTTCCTCCCACACTCCAAAGACATACTGATAGGGAATTTAGATTGTGAGCCCCAACGGGGACAGCAATGATAATGTGTACAAACTGTAAAGCGCTGCATATGTTAGCGCGATATAAAGATTATTATTAACTGACTAAACTGCAGGTAAATAGCATTTTTGTAGCTGACAGGTTATCTTTAGGGGTTCATTTACACAGGCAGATATTGACCTGTAACAAGCACTGACAAATGATATGGGAGCAGCTTTGTTCTCTCTCCCCACAGAAAATAGATGAATGCTTGGCCGAACCATCATGACTATGGTGAATTTCGGAGACAGTGCGGTCAGCAGACTCAGGTACAACTAATGTCTGTACTAACATCTCTAATTACATGTCTGTCTGTGGTCTGGACTGTTTTAGAATAATAAAGCATAATTGGTTTCCATATTGCATCCTGTGGTATGTGCTGTGGAAATTATGTCTATTCTTTAATGAGCACTACACGTTGACCACTGGCACCCCATCCTCCATGTGACAGAATGAGGACTTTCTCATATTGTGTCACTTATGTCTAGAGAAATGCTCAGGTGTCAGTACTACTAGGTGGTGTCCGTCTCACACAATCGCTGACCGCTACATGCAGAACAGAGGAGCCATATGGTCGTGTATTAGGAAGTCATGGCCATGGAGACATATAAAGATGGATCAGGCCAGGCAATTCTCTTCTTTCTCTTATAATGCACTACAGGCTGTGACTATGAGACAATTGTCTTAAAACAGTTTTTTTTTTTTAATCTCCAGCTAGTTCAATATATCAAATAGGTTACTTAGGATATATATTACTCCTGGAACCAGAACCATGATGGAGATGATGTAAAACACTAAACTAGATACTTTGCCAATGAGGTGTCACGCGTCTTTGATGATCTATCATTCCAGTCTATTCTTAAATCCATATTATAGATGTCGGAGAAACATTAATCATTTTCTATGGTTTCGATTACACATCCAATGCTTGCTGCTATTTCTCCAGTATTCATTTCTATAGAAGCAGGTCTCACACACACAGCTCCAGGGCTCATGCTCCCCCCACCCCCATTAGGTTTGTGCAGTGTAAACAGGAAGCCCCATGTGCAGGCAGGTAGCTGCAGTCCTCCCCCTCCCTCTGCCTGTGTGTAATTCTATCCCACTCTCACCCTCCCTCTGGAATGTGGTTTATGACCCCTAGTTAACAGAGTTAAGAGTGATTACCCCCCCCCAACCAATACCCCCACACACACACACAAAAATGTCCTCCCATCTTCTAAATACACACACAACACTCAGCTCAGCCTTCCTGTTTTTGTATATGAGGGAACCGCAGCTGGGAATCAACTCTCCAGCAAAAAAAAAAGCATCAGGAGAATGAATTCCAACCACCCGATCCTTATTTACCCCAACATCATCTGTTCATGTAGATTTTCAGCGGAAATCAACCATTTTTAACCCCTTCATGACCCAGCCTATTTTGGCCTTAATGACCTTGCCGTTTTTTGCAATTCTGACCAGTGTCCCTTTATGAGGTAATAACTCCGGAACGCTTCAACGGATCCTAGCGATTCTGAGACTGTTTTTTCGAGACATATTGGGCTTCATGTTAGTGGTAAATTTAGGTTGATAATTTCTGAGTTTGTGAAAAAAACGGAAATTTGGCGAAAATTTTGAAAATTTCGCAATTTTCACATTTTTAATTTTTATTCTGTTAAACCAGAGAGTTATGTGACACAAAATAGTTAATAAATAATGTTTCCCACATGTCTACTTTACATCAGCACAATTTTGGAAACAATTTTTTTTTTTGCTAGGAAGTTATAAGGGTTAAAATTTGACCAGTGATTTCTCATTTTTACAACAAAATTTACAAAACCATTTTTTTTAGGGACCACCTCACATTTGAAGTCAGTTTGAGGGTTCTATATGGCTGAAAATACCCAAAAGTGACACCATTCTAAAAACTGCACCCCTCAAGGTGCTCAAAACCACATTCAAGAAGTTTATTAACCCTTCAGGTGTTTCACAGCAGCAGAAGCAACATGGAAGTAAAAAATGAACATTTAACTTTTTAGTCACAAAAATTATCTTTTAGCAACAATTTTTTTTATTTTCCCAAGGGTAAAAGGAGAAACTGGACCATGGACGTTGTTGTCCAATTTGTCCTGAGTACGCTGATACCTCATATGTGGGGGTAAACCACTGTTTGGGCGCACGGCAAGGCTCGGAAGGGAAGGAGCGCCATTTGACTTTTTCAATGAAAAATTGGCTCCAATCTTTAGCGGACACCATGTCGTGTTTGGAGAGCCCCCGTGTGCCTAAACATTGGAGCTCCCCCACAAGTGACCCCATTTTGGAAACTAGACCCCCAAAGGAACTTATCTAGAAGCATAGTGAGCACTTTAAACCCCCAGGTGCTTCACAAATTGTTCCGTAAAAATGAAAAAGTACTTTTTTTTCACAAAAAAATTATTTTAGCCTCAATTTTTTCATTTTCACATGGGCAACAGGATAAAATGGATCCTATAATTTGTTGGACAATTTCTCCTGAGTACACCAATACCTCACATGTGGGGGTAAACCACTGTTTTGGCCCACGGTAAGGCTCGGAAGGGAAGGAGCGCCATTTGACTTTTTGAATGAAAAATTATCTCCATCGTTAGCGGACACCATGTCGCGTTTGGAAAGCCCCTGTGTGCCTAAACATTGGAGCTCCTCCACAAGTGACCCCATTTTGGAAACTAGACCCACCAAGGAACTTATCTAGATGCATAGTGAGCACTTATAACCCCCAGGTGCTTCACAGAAGTTTATAACGCAGAGCCGTGAAAATAAAAAAAATTTTTTCTTTCCTCAAAAATGATTTTTAGCCCAGAATTTTTTATTTTCCCAAGGGTAATAGGAGAAATTGGACCCCAAATGTTGTTGTCTAGTTTGTCCTGAGTACGATGATACCCCATATGTGGGGGTAAACCACTGTTTGGGCGCACGGCAGGGCTCGGAAGGGAAGGCACGCCATTTGGCTTTTTGAATGGAAAATTAGCTCCAATCATTAGCGGACACCATGTCGCGTTTGGAGAGCCCCTGTGTGCCTAAACATTGGAGCTCACGCACAAGTGACCCCATTTTAGAAACTAGACCTCCCATGGAACTAATCTAGATGTGTGGTGAGCACTTTGAACCCCCAAGTGCTTCACAGAAGTTTATAACGCAGAGCCATGAAAATAAAAAATAATTTTTCTTTTCTCAAAAATGATTTTTTAGCCCACAATTTTTTATTTTCCCAAGGGTAACAGGAGAAATTGGACCCCAAAATTTGTTGTCCAATTTCTCCTGAGTATGCTGATACCCCATATGTGGGAGTAAACCACTGTTTTGGCACACGTCGGGGTTCGGAAGGGAAGTAGTGACGTTTTGAAATGCAGACTTTGATGGAATGCTCTGCGGGCGTCAGGTTGCGTTTGCAGAGCCCCTGATGTGCCTAAACAGTAGGAACTCCCCACAAGTGACTCCACTTTGGAAACTAGACCCCCAAGGGAACTTATCTAGATGTGTGGTGAGCACTTTGAACCCCCAAGTGCTTCACAGAAGTTTATAACGCAGAGCCGTGAAAATAATAAATGTGTTTCATTTCCTCAAAAATATTTTTTAGCCCAGAATTTTTTATTTTTGCAAGAGTAACAGGAGAAATTGGACCCCAAAAGTTGTTGTCCAGTTTCTCCTGAGTACGCTGATACCCCATATGTGGGGGTAAACCACTGTTTGGGCATATGCCGGGGCTCGGAAGGGAAGTAGTGGCATTTGAAATGCAGACTTTGATGGAATGGTCTGCGGGCGTCACATTGCATTTGCAGAGCCCCTGATGTGCCTAAACAGTAGAAACACCCCACAAGTGACCCCATTTTGGAAACTAGACCCCCCAAGGAACTTATCTAGATGTGTGATGAGCACGTTCAACCCCCAAGTGCTTCACAGAAGTTTACAACGCAGAGCCGTGAAAATAAAAAATCATTTTTCTTTCCTCAAAAAAGATGTTTTAGCAAGCAATTTTTTATTTTCCCAAGGGTAACAGGAGAAATTGGACCCCAAAAGTTGTTGTCCAATTTCTCCTGAGTACGCTGATACCCCATATGTGGGGGTAGACCACTGTTTGGGCATATGCCGGGGCTCGGAAGGGAAGTAATGGCATTTGAAATGCAGACTTTGATGGAATGGTCTGCGGGCGTCACATTGCATTTGCAGAGCCCCTGATGTGCCTAAACAGTAGAAACACCCCACAAGTGACCCCATTTTGGAAACTAGACTCCCCAAGGAACTTATCTAGATGTGTGATGAGCACGTTCAACCCCCAAGTGCTTCACAGAAGTTTACAACGCAGAGACGTGAAAATAAAAAATAATTGTTCTTTCCTCAAAAATTATGTTTTAGCAAGTAATTTTTTATTTTTGCAAGGGTAACAGGAGAAATTGGACCCCAACAGTTGTTGCCCAGTTTGTCCTGAGTACGCTGGTACCCCAAATGTGGGGGTAAACCACTGTTTGGGCGCACGTCGGGGCTTGGAAGGGAGGGAGCACCATTTGACTTTTTGAACGCAAGATTGGCTGGAATCAATGGTGGCGCCATGTTGCGTTTGGAGACCCCTGATGTGCCTAAACAGTGGAAACCCCTCAATTCTAACTTCAACACTAACCCCAACACACCCCTAATCCTAATTCCAACTGTAGCCATAACCCTAATCACAACCCTAACCCCAACACACCCCTAACCACAACCCTAACCGCAACACACCCGTAACCCTAATTCCAACCCTAACCCTAATCCCAACCCTAACCACAACTGTAACCCCAACACACCCTTAACCCTATCCGTAACCCTAACCACAAGCCTAATCTTAACCCTATTTCCAACCCTAACTCTAATTCCAACCCTAACCCTAAGGCTATGTGCCCACGTTGCGGATTCGTGTGAGATTTTTCCGCACGATTTTTGAAAAATCTGCAGGTAAAAGGCACTGCGTTTTACCTGCAGATTTACAGCAGATTTCCAGTGTTTTTTTGTGCGGATTTCACCTGCGGATTCCTATTGAGGAACAGGTGTAAAACGCTGCGGAATCCGCACAAAGAATTGACATGCTGCGGAAAATACAACGCAGCGTTTCTGCACGGAATTTTCCGCACCATGGGCACAGTGGATTTGGTTTTCCATAGGTGTACATGGCACTGTAAACCTGATGGAAAACTGCTACGAATTCGCAGCAGCCAATCCGCTGCGGATCCGCAGCCAAATCCGCTGCGGATCCGCGGCCAATCCGCTGCGGATCCGCAGCCAAATCCGCACTGTGTGCACATGCCATAACCCTAACCCTACCCGTAACCCTAACCCTACCCCTAACCCTAACCCTACCCGTAACCCTAACCCTACCCCTAACCCTACCCGTAACCCTAACCCTACCCCTAGTTCTAACCCTAACCCTAGTGGAAAACAGAAAAAAAAATAATAATAATATTTTCTTTATTTTATTATTGTCCCTACCTATGGGGGTGATAAAGGGGGGGGTTTATTTATTATTTTTTTTATTTTGATCGCTGTGATAGAACCTACCACAGCGATCAAAATGTACTTGTAAGGAATCTGCCGGCTGGCAGATTCGGCGGGCGCACTGAGCATGCGCCCGCCATTTTGGAAGATGGCGGCGCCCAGCGAGGAGACGTACGGACACCGGGAGGATCGGTAAGTATGAAGGGGTGGTGGGGGGGTGGATCGGAGCACAGGGGGGGTGATCGGACCACAGGGGGGGTGAATCCAAACAAGGAGGGAGCGGACAGCAGGACGGGGGAGGCGGCAGGCGGACGGAGGGGACCGGACCCCATAACGGAGGACTGGGGGGGCGATCGGTGGGTGTGGGGGGGTCACTTCAGTATTTCCAGCCATGGCCGATGATATTGCAGCATCGGCCATGGCTGGATTGTAATATTTCACCTGTTTTTTAGGTGAAATATTACAAATCGCTCTGATTGGCAGTTTCACTTTCAACAGCCAATCAGAGCGATCGTAGCCACGGGGGGGGGGGTGAAGCCACCCCCCCCTGGGCTGAAGTACCACTCCCCCTGTCTCTGCAGATCGGGTAAAATGGGAGTTAACCCCTTCACCCGATCTGCAGGGACGCGATCATTCCATGACGCCACATAGGCGTCATGGGTCGGATTGGCACGGGTTTTCATGACGCCTACGTGGCATCATGGGTCGGGAAGGGGTTAAAACAGGATTCCTAGGATTATGTGTAATGCTCGCACCATGGCTGGTTGGCGCGAGCGTGGGAGGTGTGGCCCCACCGGACCACTAACCAGACTACCCTGGGAGGGGCGTAACTAAGCAGCTATCTTGAGCTGCCAGGTGCCAATCCAGGGTGGTGTCTGGCTGTGGCTGCTGATCCCACCGGGGGATGGAACACAGGCAAGCAGGCAGACGGGCACGGCTGAGACACTGGCAGGACAGGTAGGCACCGGAATTCAGGCAGGTATATGGAAACAGGTAGGAACCTGTTCAGACAGGAGGGTATATGGGAACAGGTAGGAACCTGACCCGCAAATTACTGAATGGAGGAAGAGCAAGACCGTGAGAGCGGATGCAAAGCAGAAACACAGGAGGCAGAGCCAAGAGCAGAGAAGAAGGAGGCAGAGCCAAGAGCAGAGGAGGCGGAGCAAAGAGCAGAGAAGGAGGCGGAGCAAAGAGTAGAGAAGAAGGAGGCAGAGCAAAGAGCTGAACCACATGAGGCAGAGCCAAGAGCTGAACCACTGGAGGCAGAGCCAAGAGCTGAACCTCTGGAGGCAGAGCCAAAAGCAGGAAGTCGCAGAGCCACAGGTTGCGGCAAGCAGAGCAGCAAGGCGCAGAGCCACAGATTGTGGCAAGCAGAGCAGTAAGGCGCAGAGCCACAGCTGGTGGAGAGCAGAGGAGAGAGGTGCAGAACCACAGGGTGTGGTGAGCAGAGAGGCGCAGAGCCACAGGTTGTGGCGAGCAGAGAGGCACAGAGCCACAGGTTGAGCAGAGCAGGAGGGAGAGAACACAGAGGTACGCACAGCAGAGTGGGAAAGGTAAACAAGCAAGGAACAACAGGAACGGACATAGACCAGAGTACTCACAGGGACAGACACGGATACATGAACTCGACACGGATATAGGCCTGGGTATTGCAGCCCCCAGAAGGCAGAGATAGGACCTGGCAGCTCAGTAACAAGATACTGAGGGAAATAGTTTGCTCAGGCATCCTCCAATGGGTGAGGATGCCTTAAGTATCAGAGGTCTCTAGGCAATTGGCCAGGGACACCTTAGGGAGGTGCACACAGTCTCAATAAGAATCTGGAATTGCCAGTGTCGTACGACAATCCCCCTGGAAGAAGCTATCGCGAAACGCGCATTGGGGCGTAGCTGCTAACACAGGTTATGTATCACTTTATTCAGAGGTTTATTTGTACCTGCACCTTTTGTATATAATGTATCTGCTTCTGCCTATTGATAAAATGAGCACTTAAGATTGCAAATCTGGAGGTCATGTATGCACTAAGCACTTTGCACTTTATGTACTATTGATGCAATTTAGCACTTTATATAATTAATGACACATGACTGACTGAAAATAGTGCTTCTCTAAGGCAGTGGGTTGCAGATATATCTGTGTGGACATTTCATTTAGATTAAGCACACTGTGATACTGTATCATCCCACCCTTCACATGAAGAATTAAAATTTGCACTAGTACTTATCTTTCCTTTGGAAATATTTAAACAGCCCATTAGTAATAGTATTTGGAGCTGACATTCATATTACTATACATCACTTATAATGAGGACCCAGGTATCATAAAGTGTGCTGGTCTTTTAAATTCTAGACTGATATCATTAATCTACCTTATAAACAGGTGCTGAGATACTTTTGTTGAGGTTAATTAAGTATTTGATCTTATGGCTCTCCTCAACGACCATACGAAGATATGTTTATGCATCTAGTAGTGTCCCCCACTTGTCCTACCAACCTTCTGGGAGCAGACCTTCTCCAAAAGCTGAGAGCAACTATAGCTTATTCATCAGATGGTCTCACCATCACCATCACTGACCCGCTCGATCCGAGCGAAGAGTGTCAACTTCAAGCTGCACCTCTGCTTATGATGATGGATGAAGCTGCTAAAACAGTCTCGAGTGTTCCGCCAGAAGTAATGTCACAAGTTCCATCTACTCTATGGTCTACTGGCCCTGAAGATATTGGACGTCTTGCTGTGCCCCCGGTGCGGGTCATTCTTAAACCTGGAGCTCAGCTTCCAAGGGTGCCCCAATATCCACTCAAATCTGTCCAAGAAGAGTCTTTAGCCACTCAAATCAAGACTCTCTTGGAGAACGGGGCACTAGTCAAATGTAACTCTCCCTGTAACACACCTTTGTTTCCAGTAAAGAAGAGGACATTAAAAGGAGAAGCTCCAAAGTATCGTATGGTTCAAGATCTCCGGGCTGTTAATGCAGCAACTGTACTAGAAAGTCCAATTGTGCCCAATCCACATACATTGCTGTCGGAAATACCATCAGATGCAGAACGTTTCACTGTCATAGACCTGGCCAATGCTTTCTTCAGCATACCACTGCATACAGAAGATTGGTACCTGTTTGCTTTCACTTACAGAGGATCACAATATACCTGGACGGTCTTACCACAAGGAGCACAGAACTCACCAAGTCATTTCTCTCAGGCCCTTGCCACTTGTCTACAGCCATGGAGAGAGCTTAACCATCAAGTTGTCCTCCTTCAATATGTGGATGATCTCCTACTATGCTGTCCTAATCAGGCGACCGCTGAAGAGTCAAGTCTCAGTCTTCTTCTTCATCTTGCACAACAAAACTGTAAGGTGTCCCTCAACAAAGTCCAGTGGTGTCAGCCTAAAGTCGTGTTTTTAGGCCACTGTCTCTCTCCGAAATTGAAACACCTAACGGATGAAAGGAAGCTTGCTATTAAGACCGTTCCTCTACCAAAAGGACCTAAGCAGTTACAAGCTTTTTTGGGACTTATCACATATTGTCGCCAATGGATTCCAGACGCCTCCAAGCTGATGCAACCGTTGTACGATGACCTTAAGACGTCAGCATTTCCACTATGTCCCAAATCTGTTGAAGCCTTCTATGCTCTTAAACAGGCCATACAGTCTGCACCAGCTCTTGGAATCCCAAATTATCAACTACCTTTTTACTTGTTTGTCAGTGAAGTAGCAGGACATGCTTCCGGAGTCCTAGCACAAAAACATGGGGGAAGAACAAGACCAATCGGCTACTACTCTGCCCGCCTGGACTCTGTGTCTCAAGCTTCCCTGACTTGCCTCAGAGCTGTTCATGCTGCACATATGCTTCTGGACAAAACTTCTGATATCATCTTAGGACATCCGGTTCTCTTAATGGCTCCACACGACATAAAAGCTATTCTAGGCCAGACTCAACCTAATCACCTGTCGCTACAGCGTCATATGAGACTCCAATGTTCCCTCTTGATTCCGGATAATGTCACTCTTGTCCGCTGCACCATCCTCAACCCGTCCACGCTGCTTCCTCTTTCCAGGGGGGATGTGGATGATGATACTGATGCTCTCGGAGAAGATGCCTCTACACACTCAGAGGATCATGACTGTCTCGAACAAATGCAGGAAGAAGCAGCCTCCAAGAAAAACGTGTCTGAAGACCCACTCCCACATGCTGACCTGACGTTCTTCACTGATGGTTCCAGATTTGCAGATGAAACTGGAAGATTCCATACGGGGTATGCCGTGGTTACACATGACCAGGTCATCTCAGCTGGATCGCTACCACCGCACATGTCTGCACAAGAAGCGGAACTTAAAGCTTTGACGTTGGCTTGTCAGGAAGCGACGGAGAAGGTGGTCAACATCTATACGGATTCAAGATACGCTTTTGGAGTGGCTCATGACTTCGGCAGTATCTGGGCAGCCAGAGGATACCTAACATCCAGTGGAACTCCTGTAAAACATGCTGCTATCATACAAGAACTTGTGGCCGCTCTAGATCTACCTTTGGAGGTTGCAGTGATCAAGATCAAAGCTCACAGGAGATTGGATTCTCCAGAAGCAAGGGGGAACTTCTTTGCTGACAAAACAGCAAAAACCTATGCTGTGGATCCATTTGGGAAAGAAAAAGCAGCGGTGTACGTGTCACAAGACACTGAAGAAGGTACTAAAGGCTCTCTTATGAGGATCATCCATCTACATCAAGACAAGACATCAGATGATGAGAAGAAGTCATGGCAAGAAGGAGGAGCTAAAAAGGATGAAGATGGAGTCTGGAGGATGAACAAAAAGGTCTGTCTACCCCGTAATCTGTACCCTTCAGTGACAGAATGGGCACACGGTATCACCCACAGAGGCAAGAATCAGATGAATGACCTAATTTGGAAGACTTATATGGCACCTGGAATCTCTACTGTTACCCAAAAATATTGCAAGTCCTGCCTTGTGTGTGCAACATGCAATCCAGCACCGCCTCAGAAAGTTACTCAGAAACATTTGGCTAAACCATTTTATCCCTTTCAGAGGATTCAGATTGATCACATTCAAATGCCAAAAGTAGGGAAGTACGAGTATGTACTGGTAGTGACTGACATGTTCTCAGGATGGCCCGAAGCCTATCCAGTAACAAACATGACTGCCAGAGTGACTGTTAAGAGACTGATGACTGAAGTAGTCTGCAGATATGGGATCCCAGAGGTAATTGAGAGTGACCAAGGACCTGCGTTCACTGCAGCACTGACTAAGGAACTATGGACACTGGTGGGAGCGGATTTGGGTTTACATACTCCATATCACCCTCAGAGCAGTGGGAAAGTAGAAAGATTGAATGGCACCTTGAAAAATAAAATACTGAAAGCCAGTCAGGAGGTCAGACTTCCTTGGACAGACATTTTGCCCATTGCCTTATACTCAGTCAGAAACACTCCAAGGGGTCCCACTAAATTCACACCATACGAGATTCTTTTTGGGGGGCCTCCAAGGTTGGGTCAATATTTTCCACAACAGCTAGCCTTAGGAAGTGATACTTTGGTGAAATATGTCATTGCCCTTACTAAAGAACTGTCAGTAACACATGCACGAGTTTTATCATCCATTCCAGATCCAGATTCCATTGAAGGTACCCATACTTTCCAACCCGGTGACTACGTGCTGGTTAAGAAGTTCGTCAGAAAGACTTCCCTGGAGTTGAGATTTGAGGGTCCCTACCAAGTGCTCCTGACTACTCCTACTTCAGTCAAACTTGAAGGAAGACCGACGTGGATACACGCCTCTCACTGCAAGAAGTTCGTGCCACCATCAGAACCCTCTACATAATGTTGCATATCCTTTACTTTGTGTATTGTGCCATTCTATACTCCTTTGTAGGAGCACAACAGGTCGCAATCACCCAAACTGGGGGGGTGATCACATTCTGGTACAATACTACTGCACACGTTGCTTCTTTTAAATTTGATTATTGTGATGTAGTACAGTGCGACACTAAGTGGGTTTCCTCACCTTCCACAATGAGTCAACCTGCACAGCTGAGATCAGGACAATATATATGTGTTACAGGAGATGGATGGGGACGAACATGTAGTTCATGGAGGGAGCGGTTGGGTGGAACACCGGTGAAGATTGGGGGTATAGACCAAACACAGCCTCAAGAAAACAGGACTCACAGGGCAAATCCCTACTCACTAGGATGACACTCTCCCGTACAAAAGTCCTCAAACCCTGTGATACCATTGGCCAATGCAACCCTTTAGTCCTCAACCTAGAGAACCCTCAACCTGGCGATAATGGCACCTATCTGCTGGGTACATATGTAAATGGTGTGTGTGCCAGTTGTGCCCATCTAGGTCAATTCATATTAGCAGATATAAAAGAAATGTCCCCAAAAGATAAAAATAAGCATTCAAACCCTCTTAACAAGGTGACAGCCATTGCAAACCCCACATTTGAAGATATTCTTGCTATTGAAACAGGATACACTGAGACCAACTTATGGTTGAAGTGGATGAAATATACAGCCAATCAATATAATAAATCTAATTGCTTTGTCTGTGCAGGAGCGAGACCCCACTTGGGATCTGTCCCTCTAGATTTACCCCCAGATGTGGAAAAGTGTTTCCTGAGTCTGTTTACTAACAAATCCCTTAATGAAACAAATTGCGAAAATTGGAAAAAGAAGTATCCTATAGTCACAAATGGAGCGCCCCCACACCGCCGCAGGGCCGAGGGGTACCCGGAGCCGGGCCTCTAGGTCTCAGTCCTGGGGTTGTCACGGTGGCTAGACCCGGTCCGTGGCCCTGTCCGTCAGTGGGGGACGTCCGGTGCAATAAGTGATGTCAATGGTGGTGTAGCGGTGCAGTTGTGGGGTGCAGGTCGCGGTAAATAACGAGGACACCAGGTTGCAGTCTCTTTACCTCTTTACTGGAGATCTCTGGGTCCTCAGTCCAGAATACGGTTCACCAGGCTGCGCAAGTCCGGCCGGTCCAATGGCACCTCCAGAGTTCTCCTCTCAGGTGGAAATCAGTGCCTTCCTTCTAGCGCTGTGTGTTGTAGTCCTTCCCTGCTGTGCTCACGGAAAGTACCCCACAACGGTTGTGTCTGTGTTATGACCCCAATGGCGAGGGTCTCAGAGGAATGTGGAAGTCTGAGGAATACAAAAAACCAGCTCATAGGGCAGTGGTAACTGGGTTGACCATATAACTACTCCTAACGCCAACACTAGAAGTAGCCGGGGATCATTCCTACGATGATTCTAGATGACACGCTCCAGCCGGAGAATCTAGCTACCCCTAGTAGAGGAAAACAAAGACCTTTCTTGCCTCCAGAGAAATGGACCCCAAAGCTGGATAGAAGCCCCCCACAAATAATAACGGTGAGGTAAGAGGAATTGACAAACACAGAAATGAATCAGATTTAGCACAGAGAGGCCCGCTAACTAATAGCAGAATCAAGAAAGGTAACTTATATGGTCAACGAAAACCCTATTAAAATCCACACTGGAAATTCAAGAACCCCCGAACCGTCTAACGGTCCGGGGGGAGAACACCAGCCCCCTAGAGCTTCCAGCAAAGGTCAGGATGCAGATTAGGAACAAGCTGGACAAAAATGCAAAAACCAAAACAAATAGCAAAAGCAAAAAGCAGACTTAGCTGATATTTTCTGGAACCAGGATCAATAGACAAGAGCACAGCAGACTAGCTCTGATAACTACGTTGCCAGGCACAGAACTGAAGGTCCAGGGAGCTTATATAGCTACACCCTTAACTAACGACCTCAGGTGCGGATAAAAGGAATGACAGAAAAACCAGAGTCAAAAAACTAGTAACCACTAGAGGGAGCAAAAAGCAAAATCACAACAGTACCCCCCCCTTAGTGAGGGGTCACCGAACCCTCACCACGACCACCAGGGCGATCAGGATGAGCGATCACATATCACCCAGATAACGGACATGCCCTGAGATAGCGGAAGATCAGAAATGAAATCCATGGAGATATGTGTCCAAGGTCTCTTCGGGACAGGCAAGGGCAAGAGCAAACCGCTGGCACGAGAACAGCAAGGCTTAGCTCGAGCACAAATCCCACAGGACTGCACAAATGACCGCACATCCCTTGACAAGGAAGGCCACCAAAAGGACCTGGCCACCAGATCTCTGGTGCCAAAAATTCCCGGGTGACCTGCCAACACCGAGGAATGAACCTCGGAAATGACTCTGCTGGTCCACTTATCCGGGACAAACAGTCTGTCAGATGGACAAGACTCAGGCCTATCAGCCTGAAATCTCTGCAACACACGTCGCAGATCCGGAGAAATAGCTGACAAGATAACTCCATCTTTAAGAATACCAACAGGGTCAGCGACTCCAGGAGCATCAGGCACAAAGCTCCTAGAAAGAGCATCGGCCTTCACATTCTTTGAACCTGGTAAATACGAGACAACAAAATCAAAGCGGGAGAAAAACAATGACCAGCGGGCCTGTCTCGGATTAAGGCGTTTAGCAGACTCGAGATACATCAGATTTTTGTGATCAGTCAGGACCACAACACGATGCTTAGCACCCTCGAGCCAATGACGCCACTCCTCAAATGCCCATTTCATGGCCAACAACTCCCGATTGCCCACATCATAATTTCGCTCAGCAGGTGAAAACTTCCTAGAGAAAAAGGCACAAGGTTTCATAACAGAGCAACCAGGGCCTCTCTGCGACAAAACGGCCCCTGCTCCAATCTCTGAAGCATCCACCTCAACCTGAAAGGGAAGCGAGACATCAGGCTGGCACAAAACAGGCGCCGAAGTAAACCGGCGTTTCAACTCCTGGAAAGCCTCCACGGCAGCAGGAGCCCAGTTAGCTACATTGGAGCCCTTCTTGGTCATATCCGTCAAAGGTTTCACAATGCTAGAAAAATTAGCGATAAAACGACGGTAGAAGTTAGCGAAGCCCAAGAACTTCTGAAGACTCTTAACCGACGAGGGCTGAGTCCAATCAAGAATAGCTCGGACCTTGACTGGGTCCATCTCCACAGCAGAAGGGGAAAAAATGAACCCCAAAAAGGGAACCTTCTGTACACCAAAGAGACATTTTGAGCCCTTGACAAACAAAGAATTTTCACGCAAAATTTTAAAGACCAACCTGACCTGCTCCACATGCGAATCCCAATTATCAGAAAAAACCAGAATATCATCCAGATAAACAATCAAAAATTTATCCAGATACTTCCGGAATATGTCATGCATAAAGGACTGAAAAACTGAAGGCGCATTGGAGAGCCCAAAAGGCATCACCAAGTACTCAAAATGACCTTCGGGCGTATTGAATGCGGTTTTCCATTCATCACCTTGTTTAATGCGCACAAGGTTGTACGCACCACGAAGGTCTATCTTGGTGAACCACTTGGCACCCTTAATCCGGGCAAACAAGTCAGACAACAGCGGTAAAGGATACTGAAATTTAACAGTGATCTTATTTAAAAGCCGATAATCAATACAGGGTCTCAAAGATCCGTCCTTTTTTGCCACAAAAAAGAATCCCGCACCAAGAGGGGAAGAAGACGGACGAATATGTCCTTTCTCCAGAGACTCCTTGATATATGAACGCATAGCGGTATGCTCAGGTACCGACAGATTAAACAGTCTCCCCTTAGGAAATTTACTGCCTGGTATCAAATCAATAGCACAGTCACAGTCCCTATGAGGAGGCAATGCACTGGATTCAGACTCACTGAAGACATCCTGATAATCAGACAAATACTCCGGAACTTCCGAAGGCGTAGAAGAAGCAATAGACACAGGCAGGGAATCCCCATGAATACCACGACAGCCCCAACTTGAGACTGACATAGCCTTCCAGTCCAGGACTGGATTATGGGTCTGTAACCATGGCAGCCCCAAAACAACCAAATCATGCATTTTATGTAAAACCAGGAAACGCATCACCTCGCGGTGTTCAGGAGTCATGCACATGGTAACCTGTGTCCAATACTGCGGTTTATTTGCTGCCAATGGCGTAGCATCAATACCCCTAAGGGGAATAGGATTTTCCAATGGTTCAAGAGTAAAACCACAGCGCTTAGCAAATGAGAGATCCATAAGACTCAGGGCAGCACCTGAATCTACAAACGCCATGACAGGATAAGATGACAGTGAGCAAATCAGAGTTACAGACAGAATAAATTTAGGTTGCAAATTACCAACGGTGACAGGACTAACAACCTTAGCTATACGTTTAGAGCATGCTGAGATAACATGTGTAGAGTCACCACAGTAGTAGCACAAGCCATTCCGGCGTCTATGAATTTTCCGCTCATTTCTAGTCAGGATTCTATCACATTGCATTAAATCAGGTGTCTGTTCAGACAACACCATGAGGGAATTTGCGGTTTTTCTATCACATTGCACCGAGTTAGGTGTCTGTTCAGACAACACCATGAGGGAATTTGCGGTTTTGCGCTCCCGCAACCGCCGGTCAATTTGAATAGCCAGTGCCATAGTATCATTCAGACCTGTGGGAATGGGAAATCCCACCATAACATTTTTAATGGCTTCAGAAAGGCCATTTCTGAAATTAGCGGCCAGTGCACACTCGTTCCAATGTGTCAGCACGGACCACTTCCGAAATTTTTGGCAATACACTTCAGCCTCGTCCTGCCCCTGAGACATAGCCAGCAAGGCCTTCTCTGCCTGAATCTCAAGATTGGGTTCCTCATAAAGCAAACCGAGCGCCAGAAAAAACGCATCAATATCAGCCAATGCCGGATCTCCTGGCGCCAGCGAAAAAGCCCAATCCTGAGGGTCGCCCCGTAAGAACGAAATAACAATTTTTACTTGCTGAGCAGAGTCTCCAGATGAACAGGGTCTCAGGGACAAAAACAATTTACAATTATTCACGAAATTCCTAAACTTAAATCTGTCTCCGGAAAACAGTTCAGGAATCGGTATTTTAGGTTCAGACCTAGGATTTCTGATAACATAGTCTTGTATGCCCTGCACACGAGTAGCCAGCTGGTCCACACTTGTAATCAAGGTCTGGACATTCATGTCTGCAGCAAGCATAGCCACTCTGAGGTAAAGGGGAAGAAGAAAGAAAAAAAAAAAAAAAAAACAAAACTCAGAATCTTCTTTCTTATAATCCCTCTTTTGCAATGCACTAAACATTTAATACTGGCCTGGCAAACTGTTATGACCCCAATGGCGAGGGTCTCAGAGGAATGTGGAAGTCTGAGGAATACAAAAAACCAGCTCATAGGGCAGTGGTAACTGGGTTGACCATATAACTACTCCTAACGCCAACACTAGAAGTAGCCGGGGATCATTCCTACGATGATTCTAGATGACACGCTCCAGCCGGAGAATCTAGCTACCCCTAGTAGAGGAAAACAAAGACCTTTCTTGCCTCCAGAGAAATGGACCCCAAAGCTGGATAGAAGCCCCCCACAAATAATAACGGTGAGGTAAGAGGAATTGACAAACACAGAAATGAATCAGATTTAGCACAGAGAGGCCCGCTAACTAATAGCAGAATCAAGAAAGGTAACTTATATGGTCAACGAAAACCCTATTAAAATCCACACTGGAAATTCAAGAACCCCCGAACCGTCTAACGGTCCGGGGGGAGAACACCAGCCCCCTAGAGCTTCCAGCAAAGGTCAGGATGCAGATTAGGAACAAGCTGGACAAAAATGCAAAAACCAAAACAAATAGCAAAAGCAAAAAGCAGACTTAGCTGATATTTTCTGGAACCAGGATCAATAGACAAGAGCACAGCAGACTAGCTCTGATAACTACGTTGCCAGGCACAGAACTGAAGGTCCAGGGAGCTTATATAGCTACACCCTTAACTAACGACCTCAGGTGCGGATAAAAGGAATGACAGAAAAACCAGAGTCAAAAAACTAGTAACCACTAGAGGGAGTAAAAAGCAAAATCACAACAGTCTGTTTCTTAAGTTCCCTCACAACTCGATTAATTGATGTTCCTCTCGTAATCCATCCCTCCCTGTTATTCAGGTTGGAACGGCACCCGTTTGTCAGGTAGGCCTGGAGTTCTTCCGGGACCCTAGAGACGCCCCTCTCCCGCAATTGCCCCCCAAGACTTCATAGGTGATATGTGGTAGACAGCCCGCCTGAGACTGACTGTCCTGCCGCTGTTTGGAGTATGGCTTTAAAGCTGTATATTATTCCACTCCCTCGGCGTTCCGGCCACCGGTAATGCGCCTCAGTAAGGTGCTGCCTCTTTCAGCAAAACCCCTACTGGTATTCTCCTTCTGCTTGATCTCGTTTCTCACTCAGCACAATCTATCTCGCTTCTAGTCCTTTCTTGGGCACCGCCGCTATACTGAGCAGGCGCGGTCCCGTTACGTTCTTTCCAATGCCAAGCCTCTGTCAGGATCCCACCCCTGACAGAGACCCTACTGTCTCTTCCTCCACAACACCCTCTGCCACCAGGTGTTGCTTCGTTCAATCCAGTCAGCTTTCTCCCTAACTTCCTGCCTGACCCCCAGTTTTACCCACTATGGTGGGGAGTGGCCTAATGAATAGAACCCTTAGCTCCCCCCCGGAGGCCCAGCTGTGAAACATATTGGTGTCTGTGATACCTGATTAGAGGAACTCCTTCAGTGCCATCGAACGCACCATGGCTCCCCATAGTGGCGGAGCCACAGTACTGCAACGACCAGGACTCTGGGGCGCTGCACTCCCCCCTGGTTAAACACAGTACTCCGGGACTGGGAAGAAAAACAACAATACAGGTTAGTAAAAAGACATACAATTTTGTTGAGTGCAAATAACAGTAAGTATACTTGAACAGGCTTCCCTTTATGGGAGGTGAGGACACTTTAACGTTACAAACATAATCAAACATCATAGCAACAGGCTACAATTAACTCTCATTACCCAACCGGGTATTCTACTAAGTGCAAATTTTATGAACAATAATTTAACATTGCCCTTAAGGACCCACACTCTAAATCCACTAAAGGCCCTCCTATAATCACATTATAAGGTAAATTAACTTTTACATTCTCCTACTTTGAACCTGCAGGACCGCCTGTCCCTATGGCACCAGACCTACTGCCTCTCCTTTCTTTTACAGGACCGCCCCGTTCAGCCAGGGCCTACTGCCTTTCGCTACTATACATAGTATAGACATAACATTCCTTTCAGTTTGAGAACATGGAGTCCACTCTGCTTGACTCCTATAAGGACTCACTCACTAACCCCTACGGGTTTACTTTCTGTCCTTAGTAACGAACTAACTTTCTATGGGGACGCGGGGTTTACCTTCTATCCTCACCTTCATTATTACTTCTTCACTTCCAGCTAAACGGAACTCTACACCTACCCCTACGGGCTGTCTGCATCCTTTTTCTTTAAGAGAACATTATTTAAATTCCACATTCTAAACAGATTAAAACACACATAACTTTTTCACGTAAAACAGTTACATTTCTTTCAAAGCATCATCGTGACATTACTGTTCTAAACAGTATCTCTTTCAAGTTCAATTCTAACCTCCCCTTTAAGAGGAGGTCAAGTCTTTCTGAGGTAGCTCGTCTTTTCAGCCTACCAGTCCATGCAAAGGCTCCGGAATGGCATCTTCGCAAAGTGTCTTTAAATAAAACCAGTAGGAAGCACCTTTAAGAAGGTGCAAACTATTTACAGGAAAGTTTGAATCATGCAATGTTCATGATTTCGCAGTTCGTGTAACTTTGTAAAACTTTAAGGAAAACAACAATAGTGACCCCGGGTCAACAAAGGAGTCACCTTTTAAAGTTTACCCTGGACGGGTTCAGCAGCAACTTAAAGAACAAACAGTAACTATTTACATTTTCAGGAAACAATAAATTTCAGAATCCCCCACGAGGCGCCACCTGGCGGGTGAACCCCTGCAACACAGGCGGTTCAGGTTCCAGGTTCGATTATAGTGTAGATGGTTAGCACTCGACTATGTAGAAAAAAGGTGCCAGTGAAAAGGAACCAAAGGTTCTGTAAAGTCCAAAATAAATATAGAATCACTGCACTCAATGGAAATGTGTGCTTTCAAGTGAATAAATTTTATTTACGGTGGTGGGTGAAGCGACAATTTTTGACGTTTCGGCCGGACTTCGGCCTTTATCACATAGTCGCTGGAAAAAATAAAACAATATATACAATCAGAATATTTCATATACAAATATACAGAATATTTACAAAGTATAAGGGGGCCAACATATCCAAGTTTATGTGGGCGTAAAAAATGTAGATGCATTTAGGCTAGCGACATCAAAGAACAAAAGATACTGGGTATTAGTGGTATAGAAGTTAGTATAGAACAAAAATTCGAGGGATAATCAAAATTAAATATAGATTCAATAGACAAGGAGCATACCCTTTATGGTCACCGAAAGATTATTGGCACCGTTTTTTTGGGATATCTCAAATTGATCATGTACATCCTAAAGATAAAAGGATAGTTTAAGAAGATAATCTAGACATCATTGGCAAAGTGTAGCGTTAGGAACAGAAACATTAATACAATCTGAAATGGTGCCTATCTCAGTGATGTGATGTGGCCGAGGGTAAGCAATGAAGGAGGGAAGAAAAGGGGAAAGGAAAAGAATGTTTTTTTACCAATTAAATGGACGGTCCAGGAGAAGTTTGCGGCAAGCCACGGGAGCGCTTTCCTGACTGTGACCACTGAGCTATAATGGGTAAAGTGGTCAGGGTGAGGATATAATATACGTTGGCACTAGGGTTTAAGTGAGCGGTAAATGTACAAGGCAGTACTTACAAAGATTGGTGGCGCAGTAGTCATGCAGGCGCAACGGCGTGTTAGTGCAGTATATGCGTACTGCGGGGAACAGGAGCAGCAAGCCAGGGGAGCGTAGTTATGCCCGTGACAACTGTGCTATGGTAGGGAGAATGGTCAGGGTGAGTATATGGCATGTAATCTAGCATAAGTTCCACTGAGCGGTAACATGGTACTTACTGGAATTGGTGGCGCAGTGGTCCTGTGGGGCGAAAGCGCGGTGGTGCAGCGTGTGTATACTGCACCGGAGGAGGAGCCCTTTTCTAGTCGCGCCGTCCGGTCATGTGACCGGAAGTGAGTGTGGAGCCATTGCGCCTGCGCAAGTCAATAGTATGGTGTCAGCGGACCTCTGCGCTTGTGTGTATCGTGTACGGCCGCTCCTTGTCATGATGTATAATGTCATGGCAGTTTGTGGTCAGGAAGGGGGAATGAATCGCGATCTAGCGTACGCGCCAGCTGGACTGTACTAGCAGGGACTGTCTGCGCCTGCGTGGGTGACGGAGTCGCATCAGTTCTAAATAAAAGAAAAGAAAAAAGGGAAAAAAGAAAGAGGCACAAGTAGCTAGAAGTGGGGGTCGAATCACCTTGTCCATATACAGACAATGTTAATAATGTAAATGTGGTAACAATATACCTCACATTCGGCGGTCCATACAAATAGATTGTTGTTCGTGTATATAAGGTAGCTTATATATGGCATAATCGGCGGTCAGTATAATGGGAATGGTACCCTTGACAATTGGATCAATAGAGATGCATAAATAAAAATTGCAATAATCGACATTTGTAGGAGTCCAAACAAAATAGGAGGTAAAGAAAGTAAGTAAAATGAGAAAATAAAGAAATAAAAAATGAAAGGGGAGAAGAAACCATAAAGCAAAACAAGGGGGGGGGGAAGAGAAGGGAAGGAAAGAAAGAGGGGGCAAAAAAGAGGAGGGATGCAGGTTGTTCTTACCGCCCCAGAAGAAGGATGAAGAAACTGAGACAAACGATTTTTCAATAAGTCTAGGGAGAGAGATATATCAGATTAGCCAATCTATTTCTCGATTTAATCCTCTGGGGTGTAGGGTGTCTAAGGTGTATATCCAATAAGTTTCTCTTTGTTTTAATAAACGGATGTGGTTTCCACCTCTTTTTGGTCTTGGCACTTTCTCAATGATCTGGTACCTTAATTGAGATACATTATGTCTTGCTTCTTTAAAATGTGCTGGTAGAGGTAGCCATGTCTTACCACATCGGATGGTGGACTTATGTGCAGAGATACGGTCGCGTATGGCCTGAGTGGTCTCTCCCACATATAGCAATCCACATGGGCATTTTACGATGTATACAACAAAGTTTGTTTCGCATGTGAAGAAATCCTTGATAGGGTATGATTTACCTGTTCGAGGGTGTATGACTTCACTGCCTTTAATGATGTTTGAACAGCTCATACATTTTAGGCACGGGAAAGTGCCAGTTCTGCGGAGTCCTGTGAGGGTACGTGTTGATGTTTTGTTGTTGTGTCCTATGTCTGCTCTGACTACCCTATCTTTGATGTTTTGAGGTCTTCTAAGACACATTAAAGGTGGATTTCTGAATACGGTAATATTGGGATATGCTTTTGTAAGGAGAGGCCAGTGTTTTTGAATCAGATTGTGGACTTTGTTCATGGATGGATGATGGTCATGGACAAACGGTAACCAGGTTCCAGGTTCACTCCCGCGGCCAGGTACACCCCATGGGTGCGGGTCTGTTGCACAACCAGATCGTGTGCGGTGATGAGGGTCTGCGTTCCCACTTCCCTCTGCGCTGGTACATCAGGAACATCGGTCACTCGAAGAGGCACCTCCTTAGCCACTACGGTGGTTGCGGTGGTCAGGCGGCGGATCGCAGGTTCTGTGATCAGACAGGTGGGGGCGACCGGGGTGGCTACAGCTCGGTCACACGGTGGCACTTTGGCTACAGGGGCTGGTTTCTCTTTCTTGTAGACATTCAGAGCGAACCACCCCTTCTCCCCGAGATGCCTAGTATAGATGACGCCGTCTCCCGGGTAGAGGTCTCGATCGGGGTGGCCCTCTCTGAGGTGCGACTCGACATCCCGCCGGTTAACAAAGACCTCCGCGTATAGCCCCGGTTCTTTAATAAAGCCCCAGCCTCCTCGGAGCTTAAAAATGGTGACGATGCCCTGCCTGCGCGGGGCCTGGTGAGTGGTGGGGTCCTTGCGGGCCCGGTCCTTGACCGCCAAATCTTTTTGATGGTGGGCCTCCCGCCCGGCCTGATGTGCTTTCTCTTCCTCCTTCCACCGTTGCTCTAGCTGGGCCCGGTATTCCTCCCAGCTTAGGGCCTGTACCATCTCCCCCTCCTGGGTCTCCACCCCGGGGAACCCCATAAGATTGGATCCGGGGTTCACCCAGCGGCACACCGTGCGCTCCGCGTGGACCTCACACAGCAAGGGAGTAGGGGTGATTGGGGCTCGCATACGGTGTTCCATGCCCGTGGCTTCCTCCCATGGTAGCAGGCGCTGGAGTCTATGGGTTCCCGGGAGAGGTGGTGCTGCTACGGGACCCACTAACACACCCTCGGCTGGCGGGGCAGGATCGGCGGACTCACCAACTGGTACGAGTCCACTTTCCGCGACAGGTCCCGCTGGTTCTTCCGGTGAGAACTCCGATGTCTGGGAACCCTCTGCCGGCACCACCGGGCGCGGAACCTGGACCCTCACATTCAGTTGGAGGAGCTGGTTATATAAGTCCTCCATCTCGGCTCTCAGGAATCTGGTGTTATCCACGGAGAATGGGCTGCTGGGCTCATCCGGGTAGTCGGGGGAGACGTCCACTTCAACCCCACTGTCGGGTTCGGAGCTGCTGGCCATAGCGTCCTCCACGTGGGTCACTTCCTGGTCTTTTTCCCGCTCTCTCCTTCGCAAGCGGTTTCGTTTTCTCTGCCTCCGCCCCCATTAAGGATTAGGAGGCGGATCTCTGCTGCTGACGGACACGTCCTCACCGCGCAGAAATATTTAGACTGGGCGGCCATTGCTGTTCGCGCTTTCCAACTTGCCTACGCCCACTTCACGCCCCTCTTCTCTTCCTGCGCTCTCCTCAGCGCTGCAATGGCGGCGGATTTTGGCGGCAACTGGCACAGCACACAGTCTTTGCAATAAAGTACAGTCCAAGCACAGTAAATCACAATCTCTAGGCACACATGACCTGATTCTTCAGGCTTAAGTAGATCCTGTTCGTGACGCCAAGTTTGGAGCGCCCCCACACCGCCGCAGGGCCGAGGGGTACCCGGAGCCGGGCCTCTAGGTCTCAGTCCTGGGGTTGTCATGGTGGCTAGACCCGGTCCGTGGCCCTGTCCGTCAGTGGGGGACGTCCGGTGCAATAAGTGATGTCAATGGTGGTGTAGCGGTGCAGTTGTGGGGTGCAGGTCGCGGTAAATAACGAGGACACCAGGTTGCAGTCTCTTTACCTCTTTACTGGAGATCTCTGGGTCCTCAGTCCAGAATACGGTTCACCAGGCTGCGCAAGTCCGGCCGGTCCAATGGCACCTCCAGAGTTCTCCTCTCAGGTGGAAATCAGTGCCTTCCTTCTAGCGCTGTGTGTTGTAGTCCTTCCCTGCTGTGCTCACGGAAAGTACCCCACAACGGTTGTGTCTGTTTCTTAAGTTCCCTCACAACTCGATTAATTGATGTTCCTCTCGTAATCCATCCCTCCCTGTTATTCAGGTTGGAATGGCACCCGTTTGTCAGGTAGGCCTGGAGTTCTTCCGGGACCCTAGAGACGCCCCTCTCCCGCAATTGCCCCCCAAGACTTCATAGGTGATATGTGGTAGACAGCCCGCCTGAGACTGACTGTCCTGCCGCTGTTTGGAGTATGGCTTAAAGCTGTATATTATTCCACTCCCTCGGCGTTCCGGCCACCGGTAATGCGCCTCAGTAAGGTGCTGCCTCTTTCAGCAAAACCCCTACTGGTATTCTCCTTCTGCTTGATCTCGTTTCTCACTCAGCACAATCTATCTCGCTTCTAGTCCTTTCTTGGGCACCGCCGCTAAACTGAGCAGGCGCGGTCCCGTTACGTTCTTTCCAATGCCAAGCCTCTGTCAGGATCCCACCCCTGACAGAGACCCTACTGTCTCTTCCTCCACAACACCCTCTGCCACCAGGTGTTGCTTCGTTCAATCCAGTCAGCTTTCTCCCTAACTTCCTGCCTGACCCCCAGTTTTACCCACTATGGTGGGGAGTGGCCTAATGAATAGAACCCTTAGCTCCCCCCGGAGGCCCAGCTGTGAAACATATTGGTGTCTGTGATACCTGATTAGAGGAACTCCTTCAGTGCCATCGAACGCACCATGGCTCCCCATAGTGGCGGAGCCACAGTACTGCAACGACCAGGACTCTGGGGCGCTGCACAAAAACACCTAATCCAGGTGAAGGCATCACCATATACCCAGGAAAGTACACCTGTTACACTAATACTGAAGGGAGCATATTTTTGGGTAATTTCACAAAGGGATATTGCAGCAGATATAGTAATGCAAGCAGGGGGGACCTGATTAACCAAACCCAGTCTATTTCTGATGTTTTCTGGATATGTGGAGACATGAAGATCAGAACTCATTTAGAAGGAGAGTGGATAGGAGAATGTACACTAGCCAAAGCCATAATGCCCTTCTACATAGCAGCAGAAGCTGAGGAAGCCCTAACTTCAGAAAATCTCCACAGAACAAAACGGGAAACAAATTTAGAACCAAGAGGCAGTTTTGACCCCCACATTTATATCGATGCTATAGGAGTCCCAAGGGGGGTACCAGATGAATTTAAAGCCAGGGATCAAGTCAAAGCAGGTTTTGAATCGTTTATCTTACCCCTAGTGACAATAAATAAAAATGTAGACTGGATCAATTACATCTATTATAATCAACAGAGATTTGTCAATTACACTAGAGAAGCTCTTCAAGGTTTGGCAGACCAACTAGGCCCTACATCAATAATGGCTTTTCAAAACAGAATGGCCCTTGACATGATATTGGCAGAAAAAGGAGGTGTTTGCAAAATGGTGAAATCTGCATGCTGTACCTATATTCCAGATAATACAGGTCCCACAGGGAAGGTTACAGTAGCCATAAAAAAGCTGAACTCCCTACAAAAAGAATTAAAGAAAAATTCAGGTGTAGAAGATCCCTGGGACCAATACTTTTCATGGATGAAAGGGTGGCAGAGATGGCTAGCTCAGATAGGCGTAGTTATCCTCGTCGTCCTAATCGTTGCAGCTATTATTGTTTGTTGTGTTCTTCCCTGTGTAAGGAAAATGATCGAAAGAGGAGTAAAAACATCAGTGCCCATTTTCATAGCTCAGGAGGTGAGTTATTCTGCAGACATAGAACAGCTAGGCCCTCTTCGGTCTTTTACAGTCCACAACTAGGCAGTCAGAGCAGCTGTAAGCAAGTTGTGCCTACTTCACTCAGGGTTGCTGAGCGCCTCCTGGATCCATCTCTCACATTGTAAACTTCTTAGACAGGTAGGGACAGAGTAGGATCTGACCTGCTTGTCAAAGTCCAGCTACAAAGGGAGGTTTTCCACAAGGGAAAACTTGTCTCAAACTGGTGAAAACTCCAATTCCCCCTCCCGGGCAAGACGGTCAGATCTAGGATGTGTACAACAGCGTTAGTCGCATGTGTATTTTACTCTACGTAACCATGGAGATGGGAGATTGGAGAGTAATAGATCCAGCAGGTAGGGAAGTCCCGAAGACATGGGTAACGCGCTCCGATATACCTCCTCAGTATACCCATAATCGGTCACACATTCTCTGGTGTCTATAGCATCCATATTGTCATGAAGCCTCTGATGTCATAATAACACTTAACATCGATGGGTTAGGGAACCACGGTGGGATCAAGATAAAAGAAAAGGTTAATAAAGTATTTAGGGGGGACTGTTGAGGAGAGCCATAAGATCAAATACTTAATTAACCTCAACACATAAGGTAATTGAGGGAAGCAACCTATAACATGTATTGTTTAACCTTACATAAGTTTTCCTCAGACAAAGTAAGACACTTAAGATGGCTGCCATCTCCTATACCAGAGCCGTGTGCTCTGGTGAACAATGAAGACACTGAAGATGGCCGCCATTTCCTGTTTTACCAGACCGTGTGGTCTGGTATCCAAGATGACGCCCATCCTGATGACCTCATGGATCCACCCACAGCGACGCCCACCCTGATGACCTCACGGACCAACCCACCTTGATGACCTCATGGATCCGCCCATGGACTTGCTCATGCCCAACCCAATAACCAATGGAATACATCCGATCACTCCCATTTTAGAGCTAACCGAGCCCCCTTACAGGAGATATATAACATTGTGTTTGACTAATAAATCTCTTCTTGGAGCTGAGCCACACATTGATCAAGGAGAGTTACAGCTGACTGTGTCTGGTGTATTTCTTTAGTGCACATGATCAATATCCATTAGGCCAGGAGTAGGCAACTAGAGAATTGAACATTTATATTAATTGTTCAACCCTAATACTTTGTGGTACACATGAATGTGTTGCAGTTTACTTTGTGTTTGTGTTCCCTTTTATATGTATTTTAAATGTTATGTTTAGTATTATTGCAATAAAAGCTTGTATAAATGTTCATACTTTGGCGTTTGACTTCCTTGATTATTTTTACTATAGATGCTGCTTTTGCAGCATCTATAGTAAAAGATAGAATGTTTAAAAATAATAAAAAAGATAAAAAAAATGCTTATACTCACGCGCAGACAGCTGATCTCCTCACCGGCGTCCGTTCCGTATAGATGGTGTGTGCGCGCAGGACCTTCCATGACGTCGCGGTCACGTGAGCGGTCACATGACCGGTCTCGACCAATCACAGGACCGTGACGTCATCGCAGGTCCTTCACCGCACACCAGCTACAGAAACCGAAGCGGCAGCGTGCAGCGGAGAGGCGGGAAGACATCGAGGGTGAGTATAGGACTATTTTTTATTTTCATTCTTATTTTTTGACCAATTATATGGTGCCCAGTCCGTGGAGGAGAGTGTCCTCTCCTCCACCCTGGGTACCAACCGCACATAATCTGCTTACTTCCCGCATGGTGTGCACAGCCCCGTGCGGAGCAGATCAATGCACTCCTAGGTGTGCGGAATCCCCTGCAATTCCGCATTTTAATGAACATGTTGCTTTTTTTTCCGCGATGCGATTTTTTCGCGGAAAAAAAGGCTACATTTGCACAAAAAATGCGGAATACACTGAAAATAATGGGAGGCATATGTTAGCGTTTTTTTCGCGTTTTATCACGTTTTTATAGCGAAAAATACTGAATGTGTGCACATGGCCTTACACTGCCACTACTTACTTGGACAGGGAGGGATATCCCTACATTATACACTTTACCATTAACTGGCTTTGAGTTTAATCTAGTTACTAATGCAGGCTTGTTTGAATTAAATTATCGACTGTGGTTGGTCCCTGCTCTGTAAGCAGTTACCTTGGATATTTTCATGTTTTTAAAGGAAAGGTGCCGCAATTTTGTTTTTTATATAAACAATTATTTTTAATACAAAATTATTTTTTTTAACCTTAATATCTTTTTTATTATTAATTATTTTTGCAGCCACTGGGCGCCGCCATTTTGCTTTGCAGGAGTGTAAGAGTCCCAGCACGACACTTACTCTCTGCAACTACGGCGGCCCAGGGCATATGACTCAGCAGTCGGGAGCCGACCGCAGTCACCGCATATCTCCTGCTCTGATGTGGCCACGCCCCCCTGGGCTGTCTCCACATCACAGCAGAGGCAGGAGGGCAGCGCCATGTTTCTTCAGCCCACAGTGTGTGAGCTCCACTCACTGTGACTGAGAGATGCGCTGTTATAGGAGAGACAGCTCCAGCTGCCTCTCCTTTCACACTGTCAGCAGTCGGCCCGGCCGTTCCCTGTCCTCTGCTGCCTGGTGCCCTGGCTCTAATCTCTAGAATCGCTAGAGAGAGTGAAGTGCTCCGGTCTGATGTCCTCTATCAGGAGCTGCAGAGAGGTAACAGGGGGGGAGGGGGAGAATCTCTGTGCTGCTCCCGCCCGGGGCTCCACAGGAGCACTAAGATGATGGCTGCCATGGCAACCTGACAACATGGGCCCCTAGGGGCCATAACCGACGCCCCACTGGGTTTGCGCCTCTTAATGTTGTCAGAGATTGACTCAGCGTATAAGTGGTTAAATAACATCAGCTGTTAGCCACACCAGTTTCATTTAAGCCACACCCCTTTACCATGAAGCCACACCCCTTTACATAGTTCCGTATTAAAGGGATTGTCCATTATTCCAGCTTTTAACCTTCTGTAAAAATGATATGGTCTCTACTCACCGTCCCCTGCCCCAGCACCAGCTCCCTGGCCTTTGTGACATCACAACTACAGTGTGCGACTGCTGCAGCCAATCACTAGGCTCATACCGTCTACTAAGCATCACGATGGAGCTCACTGATTGGCTGCAGCGGTCACATGCTATAGTTGTGATGCGTTTCCTTTTTCAGACGTCTGCACGAAAATAAACCATAGCAATCAGCTCTGATTATTGCAGGTGGTAAACGTTTTCCCTTTTATGCTTAACCCCTTCATGACCTTGGGATTTTCCGTTTTTCAGTGTTCGTTTTTCACTCCCCTCCTTCCCAGAGCCATAACTTTTTTATTTCTCCATCCATATGGCCATGTGGGGGCTTATTTTTTGCAGGACGAGTTGTACTTTTGAACGACATCATTGGTTTTAGCATGTCGTGTACTAGAAAATGGGAAAAAAATTCCAAGTGCGGTGAAATTGCAAAAAAAGTGCAGGCCCACACTTGTTTTTTGTTTGGCTTTTTTGCTAGGTTCACTAAATGCTAAAACTGACCTGCCACTATGATTCTCCAGGTCAGTACGAGTTCATAGACACCTAACATAACTAGGTTATTTTTTATCTAAGTGGTGAAACAAAATTCCAACCTTTGCTAAAAAAAAAATTGCACCATTTTCCGATATCCGTAGCGTTTCCATTTTTCGTGATCTGGGGTCGGTTGAGGGCTTATTTTTTGCGTGCTGAGCTGACATTTTTAATAATAACATTTCGGTGCAGATACATTATTTTGATCGCCTGTTATTGCATTTTAATGCAATGTCACGGCGACCAAAAAAAAACGTAATTCTGGCGTTTCGAATTTTTATCTCGCTACGCCATTTAGCGATCAGGTTAATGCTTTGTTTATTGATAGATCGGGCCATTCTGAACGCGGCGATACCAAATATGTGTAGGTTTGATTTTTTTGTTATTGATTTACTTTGATTGGGGCGAAAGGGGGGTGATTTAAACTTTTATATTTTTTTTATTTTTTTCACTTTTTTTTTACTTTTGCCATGCTTCTATAGCCTCCATAGGAGGCTAGAAGCAGGCACCACTCGATCATGTGATGGGGGTCGGCGATGCGATCATATCCGGCCACCCGGCCGGAAGCGGTAGTTAAATGCTGCTGTCTGCGTTTGACAGCGTCATTTAACTAGTTAATAGGCGCGGGCAGATCGCGATTCTGCCCGCGCCTATTACAGGCACATGTCAGCTGTTCAAAACAGCTGACATGTCCCGGTCTTCAAAGCGGGGCTTCTGACCTCGGACGTACTATCCCGTCCGAGGTCAGAAAGGGGTTAAACATGGCGGCTAGATATTAGTCAGATCGTATGGGATAGTGCATTCCAGAAAACTGGGCCAGCTGTTGTGAATTCCGTTCTCAGGCTCCCTCCTGTGGTCATGAGTGGTACTTTGTGAGTTCTGTTCATGGGATCCCTCTGGTGGCTTTGAGGGATACGGCTGGTCTGTAGCTGGGCTCCAGCTGCCTCGTTTTCTGCTATGCTGGATGCCTATTTAACTCCACCTGGACCTTTACTTGTTGCCTGCTGTCGTTGTATTCAGTACTGGTTCAGATCTCTCTGGGACTTCCCTTGTGACCTGTCTCCTCTTGGAGAAGCTAAGTTCATGCTAGTTCATTTTTGCTCAATGCTTTTTGAAAATGTTTCTCAGTATATGATGAGTTCAGTTCAGCTTGCTTATATGCTATTTTCTTGCTAGCTGGAAGCTCTGGGGTGCAGAGTTGCGCCCCTCACATCGTGAGTCGGTGTGGGGGTCTTTTGTATTCTCTGCGTGGATAATTTTTGTAGTATTTTATACTGACCGCACAGATTCCTTGCTATCTTCTGACTATTTAGTTATTAGCGGGCCTCATTTGCTAAAACCTGTTTTCATTTCTATGTTTGTGTTTTCCCCTTAAACTCACCGTTATTGTTTCTGGGGGGCTGTCTATACTTTGGGGAAATTTCTCTGAGGCAAGTGAGGCTTTGTTTCTCTCTAGGGATAGCTAGTTCTCAGGCTGTGAAGAGGCGTCTAGGCAGAGTCAGGAACGCTCCACGGCTGCCTATAGTGTGTGTTGATAGGATCAGGGTTGCGGTCAGTAAAGTTCCCACATTCCCAGAGCTTGTCCTTTATATCTGGTTTACCTATCAGGTCATTTCATGTGTTCCTAACCACCAGGACCATAACAGTACAGCAGGCCAGTAAAGTGTTAATGCATCGCAAAAGAGGGATAAGAGAAGTTCTGAGCTCATTTTTTTTTTTCCTCTGCAGTGTGTTTAGCCTCTCTCCTCCCCTTAATCTCTGGGTGGTTCAGGACTCAGCTGCAGATATGACAGAAAAAGAAGTCTCGCACTCAACTTAAGTATATTTGCAGATTTATTTGGTGCTGAGGTAGCACTGGAGAAACGTTTCAGCCTCAATTAGGCTTTCATCAGTCACTACAACATTCAGGATGAAAACAAAATATAATACAGTGTACAAATGAACAGCAATAAAAAACAATAAAAAACAAAGTATATACAATTTATCAAAAGAGCCATACTTGTAAGATAATATAAATTTCATATCAGAGTAGTACTATGCCTAATATCATCGCTCAATATAATGATTGGAAATAAACAAAATATATTCTGGAAAAAGTATTCTGGAAAAAAGCACACATACCGTGCTGTGTCTTTCACGCTGCATGAACAGTAGTGATGGTCAGGACACAAGTCATGTGTGATGCCTACAAATGGCGTGATAGAAGAGGGTATTGGTATATGACCGTGTGAACGGAAAGGATATGGATGACAATGTGCTTAGTAAGATAGTAGTACTTACACTAGGTGGTCACCTTGTGGACACGTACAATGGTAATAGAGACCGGATACTGAGTAAATATAAGTCACTGATAGTGAAAAACAAGGAAGGAACAGGTAAAGGTATAGGCCGGTGGTATATAGTAATATATGCTGTACGAGCAAGACTCCCTGTGTATTTACCTCAGATGGGCTGGCCCGGGTATACGGTAATCTGTACCAAGGTAACCAGATGAGGAATCCGTGGCTAGATGAAATATCAAATAGGGGCTAAATGTCACCGGAGGTAGATAATGTAATGGTGCGTCCTGACATATGGTGTGTTCCCGACATACCTGGAGTGGAGCCGCTGTGGAGTAGATGCGATCTTACCAGACGCGGTGTCCACCGCTTGTCTGGGATCCTAATGTGAGCGGCGCTATTTGAATCTTTAGGTGTGCGTCCAACCGGAAGTGACGTGGTGTAATCACCGTCGGACCGGAAGTCCATGGCTGAGCGTGTGTGAGGAAGTGTATGCGCTCCATGGTGTAGGCGGTGCTGCGTTCCACAGTGTCCGCACTACTAGGGCGAGAAAAACAGCTCAATGCTGCCTAAATAGCCGGTGGCATGTAATGAATTCCAGTATAGGGGCATGAAAGATATAATATTCGTATTGGGACACAATACACATACATTACAAGAGTGCCAACAAACAGGATGGATCTCAGCGTGGTCCGTGGTGAAAAGTGGCACAGTGAATAGTGATCGATCCGGTGAAGATTCGTGCTGTGTCAGACATCATTAATATAGTCGATTCTACAAAACGAGAAAAAATATGTCAATTACACAGATCATATCACATATGCAGTGTAACATCTACTGTAATAATACCAATAAGAGTGATAATATCCTCAGATGAACGCCGTTAACTCATATTCCCTGTTAAGTCCCTTTGGAGATAGTGTATCTAAAGAGTGAATCCAATATGCCTCACGTTTCTTAAGCATAAGTACCCTATTGCCCCCCCTGCGTTGTATGGGGACATGCTCCAAAACCTGGAATTTCAACTGTGAAATACTGTGTCCTGATGTATGAAAATGATAGGGTAAGGGTAACAAAAGATTATTGCAGCGTATAGTAGATTTGTGCTTCGACACTCGATCCCTAATGGGTTGCGTCGTTTCACCTACGTACAAAAGCCCACAGGGGCATTTAACCACATAGACCACGTAGGCGGAACTGCATGTGAAATACCCCCGAATTTTGAACTCCTTACCGGAGTATGGATGTCTGACAACATTCCATTTTAGTACGTTGTTGCACTGGACACAATTTAAACAAGGGAAGGTGCCTTCCCTTGGAGTGCCCAGGAAACTCTGTCTCATATTGGTTTTGGTGCCAATGTCTGCTCTGACTAAATTGTCTCGTAGACTGGGGGCCCTTTTGAAGCATGGGAGGAATGGTTGTTGGAACTCCTTCACTTTGGGAAAAGCATTGGAAAGGATAGTCCAGTTATTCCGTATCGCCCTATGTAATTTGTACATGTAGGGGTGGAACGAATGTACAAAGGGGATTCGTAGGGAGGTATCCATCCTGGGTCTACTTGTAGTGGTTCTAGAAGTTTCTAGTAGGGATGAGGGATAACCTCTAGCCCTAAATTTTGTTGTCATTTCTCTTGTACGTAATTCTCTAGTGTCCCTATTGGAGACTATACGTTCTACCCTTTGGTATTGTGCTCTGGGTATGGATTTCTTGGTCCATCCCCCATCGACCAAGAAATCCATACCCAGAGCATGCAGTTCAGCCTACGTGGTCTATGTGGTTAAATGCCCCTGTGGGCTTTTGTACGTAGGTGAAACGACGCAACCCATGAGGGATCGAGTGTCGAAGCACAAATCTACTATACGCTGCAATAATCTTTTGTTATCCTTACCCTATCATTTTCATACATCAGGACACAGTATTTCACAGTTGAAATTCCAGGTTTTGGAGCATGTCCCCATACAACGCAGGGGGGGCAATAGGGTACTTATGCTTAAGAAACGTGAGGCATATTGGATTCACTCTTTAGACACACTATCTCCAAAGGGACTTAACAGGGAATATGAGTTAACGGCGTTCATCTGAGGATATTATCACTCTTATTGGTATTATTACAGTAGATGTTATACTGCATATGTGATATGATCTGTGTAATTGACATATTTTTTCTCGTTTTGTAGAATCGACTATATTAATGATGTCTGACACAGCACGAATCTTCACTGGATCGATCACTATTCACTGTGCCACTTTTCACCACGGACCACGCTGAGATCCATCCTGTTTGTTGGCACTCTTGTAATGTATGTGTAACCACATTCACCCTGATTTACCATCACTATACCCTATGGTCCACCTAATATACTGAGTAATTGCCCGGATCTTTTTTCCTCTTGGATAATATGCCCAGCTGTACTGCATAGTTCACTGCCTAGCTATATAGGCACGGTGTTCTTTCTCCAACATGAATTACATTCACTAGACTCTCAGAGTCCTATCTCCCCCTGGCTCCCTTTCTTGGCTGATCACGCCCAGGTCTGTTTACATTCACCAATAGCGAGTGTTTTCCACTGCCCCCCTTCTTACGGGTCCACCCATTTTCTCACTACCTCATTAAGGTGTGTCCCAATACGAATATTATATCTTTCATGCCCCTATACTGGACTTCATTACATGCCACCGGCTATTTAGGCAGCATTGAGCTGTTTTTCTCGCCCTAGTAGTGCGGACACTGTGGAACGCAGCACCGCCTACACCATGGAGCGCATACACTTCCTCACACACGCTCAGCCATGGACTTCCGGTCCGACGGCGATTACACCACGTCACTTCCGGTTGGACGCACACCTAAAGATTCAAATAGCGCCGCTCACATTAGGATCCCAGACAAGCGGTGGACACCGCGTCTGGTAAGATCGCATCTACTCCACAGTGGCTCCACTGCAGGTATGTTGGGAACACACCATATGTCAGGACGCACCATTACATTATCTACCTCCGGTGACATTTAGCCCCTATTTGATATTTCATATAGCCACGGATTCCTCATCTGGTTACCTTGGTACAGATTACCGTATACCCGGGCCAGCCCATCTGAGGTAAATACACAGGGAGTCTTGCTCGTACAGCATATATTACTATATACCACCGGCCTATACCTTTACCTGTTCCTTCCTTGTTTTTCACTATCAGTGACTTATATTTACTCAGTATCCGGTCTCTATTACCATTGTACGTGTCCACAAGGTGACCACCTAGTGTAAGTACTACTATCTTACTAAGCACATTGTCATCCATATCCTTTCCGTTCACACGGTCATATACCAATACCCTCTTCTATTACGCCATTTGTAGGCATCACACATGACTTGTGTCCTGACCATCACTAATGTTCATGCAGCGTGAAAGACACAGCACGGTATGTGTGCTTTTTTCCAGAATACTTTTTCCAGAATATATTTTGTTTATTTCCAATCATTATATTGAGCGATGATATTAGGCATAGTACTACTCTGATATGAAATTTATATTATCTTACAAGTATGGCTCTTTTGATAAATTGTATATACTTTGTTTTTTATTGTTTTTTATTGCTGTTCATTTGTACACTGTATTATATTTTGTTTTCATCCTGAATGTTGTAGTGACTGATGAATGCCTAATTGAGGCTGAAACGTTTCTCCAGTGCTACCTCAGCACCAAATAAATCTGCAAATATACTTAAGTTGAGTGCGAGACTTCTTTTTCTGTCTATAGAAGGATTTGGGTACCTAGTCTCTGCACCAGAAGTAGCAGTGCACACGGTGTTTTTTCTATATCAGCTGCAGATATGGACATTCAAAGTCTGTCCTCTAGTGTGGATTATCTCACTACAAGGATACAAAGCATTCAGGATTATGTAGTTCACAGTCCTATGTCAGAGCCTAAAATACCAATTCCTGAGTTGTTTTCTAGAGATAGATCTAAGTTTTTGAATTTCAAAAATAATTGCAAATTGTTTCTTTCTCTGAGACCTTGTTCCTCTGGTGACCTTGCTCAGCAAGTTAAAATTATTATTTCTTTGTTACGTGATGACCCTCAAGATTGGGCATTCTCCCTGGCGCCAGGAGATCCTGCATTGCTAAATGTGGATGTGTTTTTTCTGGCGCTTGGATTGCTTTATGAGGAACCTAATCTAGTAGACCAGGCAGAAAAGATTTTGCTGGCTCTTTCTCAGGGTCAGGATGAAGCAGAGGTTTACTGTCAGAGGTTTAGGAAGTGGTCTGTGCTCACTCAATGGAATGAGTGTGCCCTGGCAGCGATTTTCAGAAAGGGTCTTTCTGAAGCCCTTAACCCCTTCCCGACCTTTGACGCATACGCTGCGTCATGAAAGTCTGTGCCAATCCGACCTATGACGCAGCGTATGCGTCATGGAATGATCGCGTCCCTGCAGATCGGGTGAAAGGGTTAACTCCAATCTCACCCGATCTGCAGAGACAGGGGGAGTGGTGCTTCAGCCCAGGGGGGGTGGCTTCACCCCCCCGTGGCTACGATCGCTCTGATTGGCTGTTGAAAGTGAAACTGCCAATCAGAGCGATTTGTAATATTTCACCTAAAAAACTGGTGAAATATTACAATCCAGCCATGGCCGATGCTGCAATATCATCGGCCATGGCTGGAAATACTTAAGTGACCCCCCCACACCCACCGATCGCCCCCCCAGTTCTCCGTTATGGGGTCCGGTCCCCTCCGTCCGCCTGCCAGCTCCCCCGTCCTCCTGTCCGCTCCCTCCTTGTTTGGATTCACCCCCCCCTGTGCTCCAATCCACCCCCCCACCACCCCTTCATACTTACCGATCCTCCCGGTGTCCGTACGTCTCCTCGCTGGGCGCCGCCATCTTCCAAAATGGCGGGCGCATGCACAGTGCGCCCGCCGAATCTGCCAGCCGGCAGATTCCTTACAAGTACATTTTGATCGCTGTGGTAGGTTCTATCACAGCGATCAAAATAAAAAAAATAATAAATACCCCCCCCCCCTTTATCACCCCCATAGGTAGGGACAATAATAAAATGAAGAAAATATATATATATTTTTTTTCGTTTTCCACTAGGGCTAGGGTTAGAACTAGGGGTAGGGTTAGGGGTAGGGTTAGGGTTACGGGTAGGGTTAGGGGTAGGGTTATGGCATGTGCGGATTTGGCTGCGGATCCGCAGCTGATTGGCCGCGGATCCGCAGCGGATTGGCCGCGGATCCGCAGTGGATTTGGCTGCGGATCCGCAGCGGATTGGCCGCTGCAAATTCGTTGCAGTTTTCCATCAGGTTTACAGTACCATGTACACCTATGGAAAACCAAATCCACTGTGCCCATGGTGCGGAAAATTCCGTGCAGAAACACTGCGTTGTATTTTCCGCAGCATGTCAATTCTTTGTGCGGATTCCGCAGCGTTTTACACTTGTTCCTCAATAGGAATCCGCAGGTGAAATCCGCACAAAAAAACACTGGAAATCTGCTGTAAATCTGCAGGTAAAACGCAGTGCCTTTTACCTGCAGATTTTTCAAAAATCGTGCGGAAAAATCTCACACGAATCCACAACGTGGGCACATAGCCTTAGGGTTAGGGTTGGAATTAGAGTTAGGGTTGGAAATAAGGCTAGGGTTGGAAATAGGGTTAAGATTAGGCTTGTGGTTAGGGTTACGGATAGGGTTAGGGGTGTGTTGGGGTTACAGTTGTGGTTAGGGTTGGGATTAGGGTTAGGGTTGGGATTAGGGTTAGGATTAGGGTTAGGGTTGGAATTAGGGTTACGGGTGTGTTGCGGTTAGGGTTGTGGTTAGGGGTGTGTTGGGGTTAGGGTTGTGATTGGGGTTATGGCTACGGCTGGGATTAGGATTAGGGGTGTGTTGGGGTTAGTGTTGAAGTTAGAATTGAGGGGTTTCCACTGTTTAGGCACATCAGGGGTCTCCAAACGCAACATGGCGCCACCATTGATTCCAGCCAATCTTGCGTTCAAAAAGTCAAATGGTGCTCCCTCCCTTCCAAGCCCCAACGTGCGCCCAAACAGTGGTTTACCCCCACATTTGGGGTCCAAGCGTACTAAGGACAAACTGGGCAACAACTGTTGGGGTCCAATTTCTCCTGTTACCCTTGCAAAAATAAAAAATTACTTGCTAAAACATAATTTTTGAGGAAAGAACAATTATTTTTTATTTTCACGGCTCTGCGTTATAAACTTCTGTGAAGCACTTTGGGGTTGAAAGTGCTCACCACACATCTAGATAAGTTCCCTTGGGGGTCTAGTTTCCAAAGTGGAGTCACTTGTGGGGAGTTCCTACTGTTTAGGCACATCAGGGGCTCTGCAAACGCAACCTGACGCCCGCAGAGCATTCCATCAAAGTCTGCATTTCAAAACGTCACTACTTCCCTTCCGAACCCCGACGTGTGCCAAAACAGTGGTTTACCCCCACATATGGGGTACCAGCACACTCACAACAAACTGGGCAACAAATATTGGGGTCCAATTTCTCCTGTTACCCTTGTGAAAATAAAAAATTGCTTGCTAAAACATCTTTTTTGAGGAAAGAAAAATGATTTTTTATTTTCATGGCTCTGCGTTGTAAACTTCTGTGAAGCACTTGGGGGTTGAACGTGCTCATCACACATCTAGATAAGTTCCTTGGGGGGTCTAGTTTCCAAAATGGGGTCACTTGTGGGGTGTTTCTACTGTTTAGGCACATCAGGGGCTCTGCAAATGCAATGTGACGCCCGCAGACCATTCCATCAAAGTCTGCATTTCAAATGCCACTACTTCCCTTCCGAGCCCCGGCATATGCCCAAACAGTGGTCTACCCCCACATATGGGGTATCAGCGTACTCACAACAAACTGGGCAACAAATATTGGGGTCCAATTTCTCCTGTTACCCTTGTGAAAATAAAAAATTGCTTGCTAAAACATCTTTTTTGAGGAAAGAAAAATGATTTTTTATTTTCACGGCTCTGCGTTGTAAACTTCTGTGAAGCACTTGGGGGTTGAACGTGCTCACCACACATCTAGAAAAGTTCCTTGGGGGGTCTCATTTCCAAAATGGGGTCAATTGTGGGGGGTTTCTACTGTTTAGGCATATCAGGGGCTCTGCAAATGTAACATGATGCCCGCAGACCATTCCATCAAAGTCTGCATTCCAAAACGTCACTACTTCCCTTCCGAGCCCCGGCATATGCCCAAACAGTGGTTTACCCCCACATATAGGGTATCAGCGTACTCAGGAGAAACTGGACAACAACTTTTGGGGTCCAATTTCTCCTGTTACTCTTAGGAAAATAAAAAATTGTGGGCTAAAAAATCATTTTTGAGAAAAGAAAAATTATTTTTTATTTTCATGGCTCTGCGTTATAAACTTCTGTGAAGCACTTGGGGGTTCAAAGTGCTCACCACACATCTAGATTAGTTCCTTGGGAGGTCTAGTTTCCAAAATGGGGTCACTTGTGTGGGAGCTCCAATGTTTAGGCACACAGGGGCTCTCCAAATGCGACATGGTGTCCGCTAATGATTGGAGCTAATTTTCCATTTAAAAAGCCAAATGGCGTGCCTTCCCTTCCGAGCCCTGCCGTGCGCCCAAACAGTGGTTTACCCCCACATATGGGGTATCATCGTACTCAGGACAAACTGGACAACAACATTTGGGGTCCAATTTCTCCTATTACCCTTGGGAAAATAAAAAATTCTGGGCTAAAAATCATTTTTGAGGAAAGAAATTATTTTTTATTTTCACGGCTCTGCGTTATAAACTTCTGTGAAGCACCTGGGGGTTATAAGTGCTCACTATGCATCTAGATAAGTTCCTTGGGGGGTCTAGTTTCCAAAATGGGGTCACTTATGCGGGAGCTCCAATGTTTAGGCACACAGGGGCTCTCCAAACGCGACATGGTGTCCGCTAACGATTGGAGCTAATTTTCCATTCAAAAAGTCAAATGGCACGCCTCCCCTTCCGAGCCTTGCCGTGCACCCAAACAGTGGTTTACCCCCACATATGAGGTATCGGCGTACTCAGGAGAAATTGCCCAACAAATTTTAGGATCCATTTTATCCTGTTGCCCATGTGAAAATGAAAGAATTGAGGCTAAAAGAAATTTTGTGTGAAAAAAAAGTACTTTTTCATTTTTGCGGATCAATTTGTGAAGTACCTGGGGGTTTAAAGTGCTCACTATGCCTCTAGATAAGTTCCTTGGGGGGTCTAGTTTCTAAAATGGGGTCACTTGTGGAGGAGCTCCAATGTTTAGGCACACAGGGGCTTTCCAAACGCGACATGGTGTCCGCTAAAGATTGGAGCCAATTTTTCATTGAAAAAGTCAAATGGCGCTCCTTCCCTTCCGAGCCCTGCCGTGCGCCCAAACAGTGGTTTACCCCCACATATGAGGTATCAGCGTACTCAGGACAAATTGGACAACAACTTCCATGGTCCAGTTTCTCCTTTTACCCTTGGGAAAGTAAAAAAATTGTTGCTAAAAGATCATTTTTGTGACTAAAAAGTTAAATGTTAATTTTTTCCCTCCATGTTGCTTCTGCTGCTGTGAAACACCTGAAGGGTTAATAAACTTCTTGAATGTGGTTTTGAGCACCTTGAGGGGTGCAGTTTTTAGAATGGTGTCACTTTTGGGTATTTTCAGCCATATAGAACCCTCAAACTGACTTCAAATGTGAGGTGGTCCCTAAAAAAAATGGTTTTGTAAATTTTGTTGTAAAAATGAGAAATCACTGGTCAAATTTTAACCCTTATAACTTCCTAGCAAAAAAAAAATTTGTTTCCAAAATTGTGCTGATGTAAAGTATACATGTGGGAAACGTTTTTTATTAACTATTTTGTGTCACATAACTCTCTGGTTTAACAGAATAAAAATTCAAAATGTGAAAATTGCGAAATTTTCAAAATTTTCACAAAATTCCCGTTTTTTTCACAAATAAACTCAGAAATTATCGACCTAAATTTACCACTAACATGAAGCCCAATATGTCACGAAAAAACAATTTCAGAATCGCTAGGATCCGTTGAAGCGTTCCGGAGTTATTACCTCATAAAGGGACACTGGTCAGAATTGCAAAAAACGGCAAGGTCATTAAGGCCAAAATAGGCTGGGTCATGAAGGGGTTAAGGATGTTATGGTGGGGTTCCCCACGCATGCGGGTCTGAATGAGTCAATGTCTTTGGCCATTCAGATTGATCGGCGTTTGCGGGAGCGCAAACCTGTGCACCATCTGGCGGTGTTTTCTGAGCAGAAGCCTGAGTCTATGCAATGTGACAGGATTCTGACCAGAATTGAACGGCAAAATCACAAACGTCAGAATGGGTTGTGCTTTTACTGTGGTGACTCCACTCATGTTATCTCTGATTGTTCTAAACGCACAAAAAGGTTCGCTAAGTCTGTCACCATTGGTACTGTACAGCCTAAATTCGTTTTGTCTGTTACTTTGATTTGCTCTCTGTCATCCTACTCAGTTATGGCTTTTGTCGATTCAGGCGCTGCCCTCAATTTGATGGATTTGGCATTTGCCAGGCACTGTGGTTTTATCTTGGAGCCTTTGCAATTCCCTATTCCACTAAAGGGAATTGATGCTACGCCATTGGCCAAGAACAAGCCTCAGTATTGGACTCAAGTGACCATGTGCATGACTCCTGCACATCAGGAGGTTATTCGCTATCTGGTGTTACATAATTTGCATGACGTTGTCGTGTTGGGTCTGCCATGACTGCAGGTTCATAATCCAGTCCTAGATTGGAAAGCAATGTCTGTGTCAAGTTGGGGTTGTCAAGGGGTACATGGCGATGTTCCTTTGGTGTCAATTGCTTCTTCTACTCCTTCTGAAGTCCCTGAATTTTTGTCGGATTACCAGGATGTATTTGATGAGCCCAAATCCAGTGCCCTACCTCCTCATAGGGATTGTGATTGTACTATAAATTTGATTCCTGGTAGTAAGTTCCCTAAGGGTCGACTTTTTAATTTATCTGTACCAGAACATGCCGCTATGCGGAGTTATATAAAGGAGTCTTTGGAGAAAGGGCATATTCGTCCGTCCTCGTCACCTTTGGGTGCAGGGTTCTTTTTTGTGGCCAAGAAGGATGTTTCTCTGAGACCCTGTATAGATTACCACCTTCTAAATAAAATCACGGTCAAATTTCAGTACCCTTTGCCTCTGCTGTCCGATCTGTTTGCTCGGATTAGGGGGGCTAGTTGGTTCACCAAGATAGATCTTCGAGGAGCTTATAATCTTGTGCGTATAAAGCAGGGCGATGAATGCAAAACAGCATTTAATACGCCCAAAGGCCATTTTGAGTACTTGGTGATGCCTTTTGGGCTTTCTAATGCCCCTTCCGTGTTTCAGTCCTTCATGCACGACATCTTCCGAGAGTATCTGGATAGATTTATGATTGTGTACCTGGATGATATTTTGGTCTTTTCTGATGATTGGGAATCTCATGTGAAGCAGGTCAGGATGGTATTTCAGGTCCTGCGTGCCAATGCCTTGTTTGTGAAGGGCTCTAAATGTCTCTTCGGAGTCCAGAAGGTTTCCTTTTTGGGCTTTATTTTTTCCCCTTCTACTATCGAGATGGATCCAGTTAAAGTCCAGGCCATTTATGACTGGACTCAACCTACATCGGTGAAGAGTCTTCAGAAGTTCTTGGGCTTTGCTAATTTTTACCGTCGCTTCATCACTAATTTTTCTAGTGTGGTTAAGCCTTTGACGGATTTGACCAAAAAGGGTGCTGATGTGACGAATTGGTCTTCTGCGGCTGTTGAGGCCTTTCAGGAGCTGAAACGTCGGTTTTCTTCGGCTCCTGTCTTGCGTCAGCCGGATGTCTCTCTTCCTTTTCAGGTCGAGGTTGATGCTTCTGAGATTGGAGCAGGGGCTGTCTTGTCGCAGAGAAGCTCTGATGGCTCTGTGATGAGACCATGTGCTTTCTTTTCTAGAAAGTTTTCACCTGCCGAGCGGAATTATGATGTTGGTAATCGGGAGTTGTTGGCAATGAAGTGGGCATTCGAGGAGTGGCGACATTGGCTTGAGGGAGCCAAACATCACGTGGTGGTCTTGACGGATCACAAGAATTTGATTTATCTCGAGTCTGCCAAGCGGTTAAATCCTAGACAAGCTCGATGGTCGCTGTTTTTCTCCCGTTTCGATTTCATGGTTTCGTACCTTCCGGGCTCAAAGAATGTGAAGGCTGATGCCCTTTCTAGGAGTTTTGTGCCTGACTCTCCGGGAGTTTCTGAACCGGCTGGTATCCTCAGAGAGGGGGTGATTTTGTCTGCCATCTCCCCTGATTTGAGGCGGGTGCTGCAGGAAATTCAGGCAGATAGACCTGACCGTTGTCCACCGGAGAGACTGTTTGTCCCGGATAGATGGACCAGTAGAGTTATTTCCGAGGTTCATTCTTCGGTGTTGGCGGGTCATCCTGGGATTTTTGGTACCAGGGATTTGGTGGCTAGGTCCTTTTGGTGGCCTTCCTTGTCACGGGATGTGCGTTCCTTTGTGCAGTCCTGTGGGATTTGTGCTCGGGCCAAGCCTTGCTGTTCTCGTGCCAGTGGATTGCTTTTGCCTGTCCCGAAGAGGCCCTGGACGCATATTTCCATGGATTTTATTTCGGATCTTCCAGTCTCTCAGAGGATGTCTGTCATCTGGGTGGTTTGTGATCATTTTTCTAAGATGGTCCATTTGGTGACCTTGCCTAAGTTGCCTTCCTCCTCTGATTTGGTTCCGCTGTTTTTTCAGAATGTGGTTCGTTTGCATGGTATTCCGGAGAACATTGTGTCTAACAGAGGGTCCCAGTTTGTGTCCTGATTTTGGCGGTCCTTTTGTGCTAAGATGGGCATTGATTTGTCTTTTTCTTCGGCCTTCCATCCTCAGACGAATGGCCAAACCGAACGAACTAATCAGACCTTGGAAACTTATCTGAGATGTTTTGTTTCTGCTGATCAGGATGATTGGGTGACTTTTTTGCCATTGGCCGAGTTCGCCCTCAATAATCTGGCTAGTTCTGCTACTTTGGTTTCGCCTTTTTTTTTGTAATTCTGGTTTTCATCCTCGTTTTTCCTCAGGTCAAGTTGAGCCTTCTGACTGTCCTGGGGTGGATTCTGTGGTGGATAGGTTGCAGCAGATTTGGAACCACGTAGTGGACAATTTGACGTTGTCACAGGAGAAGGCTCAGCGCTTTGCTAACCGCCGTCGCTGTGTGGGTCCCCGACTTCGTGTGGGGGATTTGGTATGGTTGCCTTCTCGTTATGTTCCTATGAAGGTTTCCTCTCCTAATTTCAAGCCTCGTTTCATCGGTCCTTATAAGATTTCAGAAATCCTCAATCCTGTGTCATTTCGTTTGGACCTCCCAGCATCTTTTACCATTCATAATGTGTTCCATAGGTCATTGTTGCGGAGGTATGTGGTGCCTGTGGTTCCTTCTGTTGATCCTCCTGCTCCGGTGTTGGTCGACGGAGAATTGCAGTATGTGGTGGAGAAGATCTTGGATTCTCGTATTTCGAGATGGAAGCTTCAGTACTTGGTTAAATGGAAGGGCTATGGTCAGGAGGATAATTCCTGGGTTGTTGCCTCTGATGTCCATGCTGCCGATTTGGTTCATGCCTTTCATTTGGCTCGTCCTGATCGGCCTGGGGGCTCTGGTGAGGGTTCGGTGACCCCTCCTCAAGGGGGGGGTACTGTTGTGAATTCCGTTCTCGGGCTCCCTCCTGTGGTCATGAGTGATACTTTGCGAGTTCTGTTCATGGGCTCCCTCTGGTGGCTTTGAGGGATACGGCTGGTCTGTAGCTGGGCTCCAGCTGCCTCGTTTTCTGCTATGCTGGCTGCCTATTTAACTCCACCTGGACCTTTACTTGTTGCCTGCTGTCGTTGTATTCAGTACTGGTTCAGATCTCTCTGGGACTTCCCTTGTGACCTGTCTCCTCTTGGAGAAGCTAAGTTCATGCTAGTTCATTTTTGCTCATTGCTTTTTGAAAATGTTTCTCAGTATATGATGAGTTCAGTCCAGCTTGCTTATATGCTATTTTCTTGCTAGCTGGAAGCTCTGGGGTGCAGAGTTGCGCCCCTCACATCGTGAGTCGGTGTGGGGGTCTTTTGTATTCTCTGCGTGGATAATTTTTGTAGTATTTTATACTGACCGCACAGATTCCTTGCTATCTTCTGACTATTTAGTTATTAGGGGGCCTCATTTGCTAAAACCTGTTTTCATTTCTATGTTTGTGTTTTCCCCTTAAACTCACCGTTATTATTTGTGGGGGGCTGTCTATACTTTGGGGAAATTTCTCTGAGGCAAGTGAGGCTTTGTTTCTCTCTAGGGATAGCTAGTTCTCAGGCTTTGAAGAGGCGTCTAGGCAGAGTCAGGAACGCTCCATGGCTGCCTATAGTGTGTGTTGATAGGATCAGGGTTGCGGTCAGTAAAGTTCCCACATTCCCAGAGCTTGTCCTTTATATCTGGTTTACCTATCAGGTCATTTCATGTGTTCCTAACCATCAGGACCATAACAGCCAGCACGAGGAAAGTCTTGGAGACGGAGGTGAGAGGTTCAGATTATGGAGGATGATAGTCTTAGATCAGTTGCTGAATGGAGGACACGGGTAGGGTGGTAGACAGAAATGAGGGATAAGATATAGAGCAGTGCTGAACTGTGGAGAGAGATAATTTATATTGTATTCTGTAGCGGATGGGTAACTGGTGCAATGACTGGCACAATGTGGAAGCATTGGTGAAGCGGCTGGACAGAAATACAACCCTGGTTGCCACATTCAGGACAGATTGCAGATGAGAAAGTTTGGTTAGAGGGAGACGGATCAGTAAAGTTGTGACAAAAATGAATAAGGGCGACAGTAAGAGATTTTGCTGTTTCAAAGGTGAGAAAAGGTCGGATTCTGGAGATGTTTTTAAGATGCAGGCGACATGAGCGAGTGAGGGATCGGATATAGGGATTAAGGGAAAGTTCTGAGTCAAATATGACCCCAAAGACAGCGAGCGTCCTGCTGGGGAGTTATGGGTGACTGTTGTGAATTGGACTTTTTGGCTCCCTCTTGTGGTCACTAGTGATATGACTCTGGGATTGTCTTTCTCCTGCTTGGCACCCACCTGTTCGTTAGTCCAGGGGGTGTTGCTATTTAAACTCCTTGGATTCTCAGTCTGGTGCCTGGCATCGTTGTAATCAGTTCCTTTCTGTTTGCTCCTGTCTGCTGGTCCTGTGTTGTGAATTTGTTTTTAGGCTCCCTCTAGTGGCTACTAGTGATTTGACTCTGGGTATGTCTGTTATCCCTTGTATGTTCACCTGGGTCGTTAGTTGGGGGTGTTGCTATATAAGCTCCCTGGACCTTCAGTTCTATGCCTGGCAACGTTGTAATCAGAGCTAATCTGCTGTGCTCTGGTCTTCTGATCCTGGTTCCTGCTTAATTAAGCTAAGTCTGCTTTTTGCTATTTGTTTTTTGTTTGCATTTTTGTCCAGCTTGTACTTTATCAGTATCCTGACCTTGCTGGAAGCTCTAGGGAGCTGGTGTTCTCCCCCCGGGCCGTTAGACAGTTCGGGGGTTCTTGAATTTCCAGCGTGGATGTTTGATAGGGTTTTTGTTGACCATATAAGTTATCTTACTACTTTCTGCTATTAGTAAGTGGGCCTCTCTTTGCTAAACCTAGTTCATTTCTGTGTTTGTCATTTCCCCTTACCTCACCGTTATTATTTGTGGGGGGCTTGTATCCTACTTTTGGGGTCCTTTCTCTGGAGGCAAGAGAGGTCTTTGTTTTCCTCTTCTAGGGGTAGTTAGTCCTCCGGCTGGCGCGAGACATATAGCGATCAACGTAGGCATGTTCCCCGGCTACTTCTAGTGTTGGCGTTAGGAGTAGATATATGGTCAACCCAGTTACCACTGCCCTATGAGCTGGATTTTTGTATTTCGCAGACTTACTTGTTCCTCTGAGACCCTCGCCATTGGGGTCATAACAGTTTGCCAGGCCAATATTAAGTGTTAAATGCATTGCAGAAGCGGGATTATAAGAAAGAAAATTCTGAGTTTTTTTTCCTCTTTCTCATTTTTTTTTTTTTTTCTTTTCCCCTTTACATCTGAGTGGCTTAAGCTTGCTGCAGACATGAATGTCCAGATCTTGATTACAAGTGTGGACCAGCTTGCTGCTCGTGTGCAGGGCATACAAGATTATGTTACCAGACATCCTATGTCAGAACCTAAGATACCGATTCCTGAACTGTTTTCCGGAGACCGATTTAAATTTAGAAATTTCAGGAATAATTGTAAATTGTTTTTTTCCCTCAAACCCTGTTCATCTGGAGACTCCGCTCAGCAAGTAAAAATTGTTATTTCTTTTTTACGGGGCGACCCTCAGGATTGGGCCTTCTCGCTGGCGCCAGGAGATCCTGCATTGGCTGATATTGATGCATTTTTTCTGGCGCTGGGTTTGCTTTATGAGGAACCCAATCTTGAGATTCAGGCAGAAAAAACCTTGCTGGCTATGTCTCAGGGCCAGGACGAGGCTGAAGTGTATTGCCAAAAATTTCGGAAATGGTCCGTGCTGACCCAGTGGAACGAGTGTGCATTGGCTGCAAATTTTAGAAACGGCCTTTCTGAAAACATTAAGAATGTTATGGTGGGTTTTCCCATTCCCACAGGTCTGAATGATTCCATGGCCCTGGCCATTCAAATAGACCGGCGGTTGCGGGAGCGCAAAACCGCAAATCCCCTCATGGTATTGTCTGAACAGGCACCTGATTTAATGCAATGTGACAGAATCCTGACTAGAAATGAGCGGAAAATTCATAGACGCCAGAATGGCTTGTGTTACTACTGTGGTGATTCTACACATGTTATCTCAGCATGCTCTAAACATCTTACTAAGGTTGTTAGTCCTGTCTCTATTGGTAATTTGCAACCTAAATTTATCCTATCTGTAACTTTGATTTGTTCACTATCGTCCTATCCTGTCATGGCGTTTGTGGATTCAGGTACTGCCCTGAGCCTTATGGATCTGTCATTTGCCAAGCGCTGTGGTTTTGTTCTTGAGCCATTAGAAAATCCTATCCCTCTCAGGGGTATTGATGCTACTCCGTTGGCAGAAAATAAACCGCAGTTTTGGACACAGGTCACCATGTGCATGACTCCTGAACATCGGGAGGTGATACGTTTTCTTGTTTTGCATAAAATGCATGATTTAGTTGTTTTGGGGTTGCCATGGTTACAGACCCATAATCCAGTCTTGGACTGGAAGGCAATGTCAGTGTCAAGTTGGGGTTGCCGTGGGATTCATGGGGATTCCCTACCCGTGTCTATTGCTTCTTCTACGCCTTCGGAAGTTCCGGAGTATTTGTCTGATTATCAGGATGTCTTCAGCGAGTCCAGGTCCAGTGCAATGCCTCCTCATAGGGAATGTGACTGTGCAATAGATTTGATTCCAGGCAGTAAGTTTCCTAAGGGAAGACTGTTTAATCTGTCGGTACCTGAACATACCGCTATGCGTTCATATATTAAGGAGTCTCTGGAGAAGGGGCATATCCGTCCTTCTTCTTCCCCTCTTGGTGCGGGATTCTTTTTTGTGGCCAAAAAGGACGGATCTTTGAGGCCTTGTATTGACTATCGGCTTTTAAATAAGATCACTGTCAAATTTCAGTATCCTTTGCCGCTGTTGTCAGACTTGTTTGCCCGGATTAAAGGTGCCAAGTGGTTCACCAAGATAGACCTTCGTGGTGCGTACAACCTTGTGCGCATTAAGCAAGGTGATGAATGGAAAACCGCATTCAATACGCCCGAAGGTCATTTTGAGTACTTGGTGATGCCTTTTGGGCTTTCTAATGCGCCTTCAGTTTTTCAGTCCTTTATGCATGACATTTTCCGGAAATACCTGGATAAATTTTTGATCGTTTATCTGGATGATATTCTGGTTTTTTCTGATGATTGGGACTCGCATGTGGAGCAGGTCAGGATGGTCTTTAAGATTTTGCGTGAAAATTCTTTGTTTGTTAAAGGCTCAAAGTGTCTCTTTGGTGTACAGAAGGTTCCTTTTTTAGGGTTCATTTTTTCCCCTTCTGCTGTGGAGATGGACCCAGTCAAGGTCCGAGCTATTCATGATTGGACTCAACCCTCGTCAGTTAAGAGTCTGCAGAAGTTCTTGGGTTTTGCTAACTTCTACCGTCGTTTTATCGCTAATTTTTCTAGCGTTGTTAAACCTTTGACGGATATGACCAGGAAAGGCTCTGATGTAGCTAACTGGGCTCCTGCTGCCGTGGAGGCTTTCCAGGAGTTGAAGCGCCGGTTTACTTCGGCGCCTGTTTTGTGCCAGCCTGATGTCTCACTTCCCTTTCAGGTTGAGGTGGATGCTTCGGAGATTGGGGCAGGGGCCGTGTTGTCACAGAGAGGTCCTGGTTGCTCTACTATGAGACCTTGTGCCTTTTTCTCTAGGAAGTTTTCGCCGGCAGAGCGAAATTATGATGTGGGCAATCGGGAGTTGTTGGCCATGAAGTGGGCATTTGAGGAGTGGCGTCATTGGCTCGAGGGTGCTAAGCATCGTGTGGTGGTCTTGACTGATCACAAAAATTTGATGTATCTCGAGTCTGCTAAACGCCTGAATCCTAGACAGGCCCGCTGGTCATTGTTTTTCTCCCGTTTTGACTTTGTGGTCTCGTATTTACCAGGTTCAAAGAACGTGAAGGCCGATGCTCTTTCTAGGAGCTTTGTGCCTGATGCTCCTGGAGTCGCTGAACCTGTTGGTATCCTTAAGGAGGGAGTTATCTTGTCCGCTATTTCTCCGGATCTGCGACGAGTGTTGCAGAGATTTCAGGCTGGTAGGCCTGACTCTTGTCCACCTGATAGACTGTTTGTGCCTGATAAGTGGACCAGCAGAGTCATTTCCGAGGTGCATTCCTCGGTGTTGGCAGGGCACCCGGGAATTTTTGGCACCAAAAATCTTGTGGCCAGGTCCTTTTGGTGGCCTTCCTTGTCTAGGGATGTGCGGTCATTTGTGCAGTCCTGTGGAACTTGTGCTCGAGCTAAGCCTTGCTGTTCTCGTGCCAGCGGGTTGCTCTTGCCCTTGCCTGTCCCGAAGAGACCTTGGACCCACATCTCAATGGATTTCATTTCGGATCTTCCGGTGTCTCAGGGCATGTCTGTCATCTGGGTTATATGTGATCGTTTTTCAAAGATGGTCCATTTGGTCCCTTTGCCTAAGCTGCCTTCCTCTTCCGATCTGGTTCCTGTGTTTTTCCAGAACGTGGTTCGTTTACACGGCATTCCTGAGAATATTGTGTCAGACAGAGGATCTCAGTTTGTGTCCAGATTCTGGCGATCCTTTTGTGGTAGGATGGGCATTGATTTGTCGTTTTCGTCCGCTTTTCATCCACAGACTAATGGACAAACAGAACGAACTAATCAGACTCTGGAGGCTTATTTGAGGTGTTTTGTCTCTGCTGATCAGGATGATTGGGTGGCCTTCTTGCCGTTGGCTGAATTTGCCCTTAATAATCGGGCTAGTTCCGCCACCTTGGTTTCGCCATTTTTCTGCAACTCTGGTTTCCATCCTCGTTTTTCCTCGGGACATGTGGAGTCTTCTGACTGTCCTGGGGTGGATTCTGTGGTGGATAGGTTGCAGCAGATCTGGAATCATGTGGTGGACAACTTGAAGTTGTCACAGGAGAAGGCTCAGCGTTTTGCCAACCGCCGCCGCGGTGTGGGTCCCCGACTTCGTGTTGGGGATTTGGTGTGGCTTTCTTCTTGCTTTGTTCCTATGAAGGTCTCCTCTCCCAAGTTTAAGCCTCGCTTCATTGGTCCTTACAAGATATTGGAAATCCTGAATCCGGTATCCTTTCGCCTGGATCTTCCGTTGTCGTTTGCCATTCACAACGTGTTTCATAGGTCCTTATTGCGGCGGTACGTTGTGCCTGTGGTTCCTTCTGCTGAGCCTCCTGCTCCGGTGTTGGTTGAGGGCGAGTTGGAGTATGTGGTGGAGAAGATCTTAGATTCTCGTCGCTCCAGGCGGAGGCTTCAGTACCTGGTCAAGTGGAAGGGCTATGGTCAGGAGGATAATTCCTGGGTGGTCGCCTCTGATGTGCATGCGGCCGATTTAGTTCGTGCCTTTCACGCCGCTCATCCTGATCGCCCTGGTGGTCTTGGTGAGGGTTCGGTGACCCCTCACTAAGGGGGGGGTACTGTTGTGAATTTGTTTTTAGGCTCCCTCTAGTGGCTACTAGTGATTTGACTCTGGGTATGTCTGTTATCCCTTGTATGTTCACCTGGGTCCTTAGTTGGGGGTGTTGCTATATAAGCTCCCTGGACCTTCAGTTCTATGCCTGGCAACGTTGTAATCAGAGCTAATCTGCTGTGCTCTGGTCTTCTGATCCTGGTTCCTGCTTAATTAAGCTAAGTCTGCTTTTTGCTATTTGTTTTTTGTTTGCATTTTTGTCCAGCTTGTACTTTATCAGTATCCTGACCTTGCTGGAAGCTCTAGGGAGCTGGTGTTCTCCCCCCAGGCCGTTAGACGGTTCGGGGGTTCTTGAATTTCCAGCGTGGATGTTTGATAGGGTTTTTGTTGACCATATAAGTTATCTTACTACTTTCTGCTATTAGTAAGTGGGCCTCTCTTTGCTAAACCTAGTTCATTTCTGTGTTTGTCATTTCCCCTTACCTCACCGTTATTATTTGTGGGGGGCTTGTATCCTACTTTTGGGGTCCTTTCTCTGGAGGCAAGAGAGGTCTTTGTTTTCCTCTTCTAGGGGTAGTTAGTCCTCCGGCTGGCGCGAGACATATAGCGATCAACGTAGGCATGTTCCCCGGCTACTTCTAGTGTTGGCGTTAGGAGTAGATATATGGTCAACCCAGTTACCACTGCCCTATGAGCTGGATTTTTGTATTTCGCAGACTTACTTGTTCCTCTGAGACCCTCGCCATTGGGGTCATAACAGTCCTGGTTCTTTGCAATATAAGCGAAGTCCTGCTTCCTTATTTTTTGGTTATTTGTATTGCTCTTATTTTTGTCCAGCTTGTACTAAATGTGATTCCTGATTTCGCTGGAAGCTCTGGGGGGCTGATATTCTCCCCCCGTGCCGTTAGACGGTACGGGGGTTCTTGAATAATCAGCGTGGAAACTTTGACAGGGTTTTTGCTGACCGTGTAAGTCATCTTCCTATATTCTGCTATTAGTTAGTGGGCCCCTCTTTGCTAAAGCCTAGTTCATTCCTACGTTTGTCTTTTCTTCTTACCTCACCGTTATTATTTGTTGGGGGCTTGTATCAAACTTTTTGGGGTCTTTTCTCTGGAGGCAAGAAAGGTCTATCTTTTCCCTGATAGGGTTAGTTAGTTCTCCGGCTGGCGCGAGACGTCTAGAATCAACGTAGGTACGTTCCCCGGCTGCTGCTATTTGTGTGCTAGGATCAGGTATACGGTCAGCCCAGTTACCACTGCCCTATGAGCTGGTTTTAATGTTTGCAGACTTGGCTATAACCTCTGAGACCCTCTGCCACTGGGGTCATAACAGTATGCCAGGCCAAGGTGAATAGTTAATGCATTGCAGAAGTGGGATTAAAAGAAAGGAAATTCTGAGTTGTTTTTTTTTTTTCTTTCTTCCTCCCCTTAATCTCTGTGTGGCTTTGAGCTTTGCTGCAGACATGAATGTCCAGACTCTGATTTCTAGTGTGGATCAGCTTGCTGCTCGTGTGCAGGGCATTCAAGATTTTGTTACTAGTAGTCCTATGTCAGAACCTAAAATACCTATTCCGGAGCTGTTCTCTGGAGACCGATTTAAATTTAGAAATTTCAGGAATAATTGTAAATTGTTTCTATCTCTGAGACCCCATTCGTCTGGAGACTCAGCTCAGCAAGTTAAAATTGTTATCTCCTTCTTGCGGGGCGACCCTCAGGATTGGGCCTTCTCATTGGCGCCAGGAGATCCGGCATTGGCAAACATTGATGCGTTTTTCCTGGCGCTCGGATTGCTCTATGAGGAGCCCAATCTTGAAATTCAGGCTGAAAAAGCTTTGCTGGCTATCTCTCAGGGCCAGGATGAAGCTGAAGTGTATTGCCAAAAATTTCGGAAATGGTCCGTGCTTACTCAGTGGAATGAGTGTGCTCTGGCCGCAAATTTCAGAAATGGCCTTTCTGAAGCCATTAAGAATGTGATGGTGGGTTTCTCCATTCCTACAAGTCTGAATGATTCCATGGCGCTGGCTATTCAAATTGACCGGCGTTTGCGGGAGCGCAAAGCCGCTAATCCTCTGGTGGTGTTGTCTGAACAGACACCTGATTTAATGCAATGTGATAGAATTCAGACTAGAAATGAACGGAAAAATCATAGACGTCAGAATGGGTTGTGTTTCTACTGTGGTGATTCTACACATGTTATGTCAGCATGCTCTAAACGCTTAACAAAAGTGGTTAGTCCAGTCGCCATTGGTAATTTGCAACCTAAATTTATTTTGTCTGTGACTTTAATTTGCTCATTGTCTTCCTACCCTGTCATGGCGTTTGTGGATTCAGGTGCTGCCCTGAGTCTTATGGACTTGTCGTTTGCCAAGCGCTGTGGTTTTGTTCTGGAGCCTTTGGTAAATCCTATCCCTCTGAGAGGTATTGATGCTACGCCATTGGCGGAAAATAAGCCGCAGTTTTGGACACAGGTGACCATGTGCATGTCTCCTGAACATCGGGAGGTGATTCGTTTTCTTGTTCTGCATAAAATGCATGATTTGGTCGTTTTGGGTCTGCCATGGTTACAGACCCACAATCCAGTTTTGGATTGGAAGGCAATGTCTGTGTCAATATTTATACATATATTAGTCCAAAAAAGTAAATGTGAACACATTCAAGATAATATAAGACATACGGAGGCCCGTCAGTGAAATCAAACAAGCCACCAGAATGTATTGTTCAAAATATAATTAGAAAACCTTTATTAATACAACATCAATAAAAACACCAATATTGGTACAAACCAATCAACATATAAAAATGCCTCCGATCATAATGTACAGAGCTAGAACAACCTCCACTAAATGCCTATTATATTAACGCACATCCATAACTGATGAAATGGCACTGGAAAAATATTTGTTCAAGGAGATATATATAACGCTGTAAAAATATATAATTGTTATAAGTATGCCACATATATCGACCATAAACACACTAGATTCAGATGTATATAGTGTTACACTAGTAACTAACTATAATGCCAAATGGCACAAAAGGAACCCAGGCTACTCAAGACAATCTACTACAATATTCAGACACTGGAAAACGCATTTATTTATTAATTCAAGATGTATATGATACCTGAAGGTATGCAATTATTGTAGGTATGCCACGTGTATCAATCAACAACACAAAGTTCAGGCATATAAAGTGTTACACTGGTAACTAACTGAAATACATGTGACCGCATCGGAAACCAATGTGGTGACCCGATATGTGGCTACTACAGAAAATCACCTATAATATTTACCAGAATGGAGGCTGCACAAGCCCTGCTGAATCCCCAACGCGCGTTTCAAAATGAATTCTTCTTCCGGGGGTATGTGACGAGGAGGGGAAGGGAAATGTATTTAAATACCGATCAGCCAATCAATGCCCGTATGCAATTGCTATAGGGACGCCCATTATGACATCACAGACCCACATGGGGCTGTTGCTATGATACGTGGTGATACTATCAATATCCTATAAAGTGCGCAGTAGCGGAAGTGCCTTAGCATAAGAAGAGTTTCCATGATAAAATTATAAATAAGTATGTTTAAAATACTTTATTAGAAATGGGCACCTCCAAAATATAGCAAAATCGGCACTAAAAGATGAAATCAAGGAAACATACATAAACGGCGTTATGGTTAACGCCCACTATGACGTCACAGAATCATGTGACCGTAACTAGGAAACATAGCAACGCTGCTCTAATATAACAGATGTACCTGATGGTAACGGTACCCTATCAAAAGGAGACAGTGCCTGTCAAATACCGTGTGCATAAAGTGCTAGCTGTGAACAAACGAACATACTAAGGTAATATATTTAGGAGATATGTGGCGCATGTGCTGTCGGACCCACATACCAAGGGACCCACACCCCGGCGGCAATGACTAACCAGCGCTCTGCCCCGGTACCGGGAGAGTGCGTCTGGCCAGCCCAAGTGCCGCTAGGAGGAGGATCCGGCCATGAGTCAAAAGCACATGCGCTCCACCTGAAAAAATGTGTCCCCTAAACCTAAGGGAAGGCAGATGACTAAAACGTCCCTAACGGTAAAGTGCACGTGCAAAGAGAAAATTTGTAGAACTATACCAAGTTAATAAAGGGAACTAAAGCACCCATAAAAAATGTGAATGACCATATATAAGTGACATTGACTACAAAATTAGTGTACAGGAACATATTTAAAAAAATAAGTATATATTTATATATAAAATGCAAATATACAGTACGTCGCCAAATATATAATAGTGAGGTGTCCATAAGGTAATCCAGGCAACAGCTCCTTTTCAGAGATGGCTTGCACTTGTCACTTTTAGAAGAGCATTATTCAAATGCAATTGGCAATGGCTAGAATATATAGACGGCTGATTATTCACTACTGAAATAAGGAATAAAAGAAAACAGAATTAGCATGAGCAAACAACCAACAATAAAAAATACACAATAAAACCCTAACCCTTAAAATACCGGATAAGTTCAATGGTACAGAGCCAATAACCCAATATACCAAGAGATAATCAGGCAACTCAAAAAGGGAATAGGAAAAAATTTATTTACAAAAAGGCCCCAAAACCATGGCTTTCATTGAGTCCCTGCGGGGCCATAGTGCCCAGCCTGTAAATCCAGCGACTCTCAGTTTGCGCAAGGAGTCGGCTTAAGTTACCACCACGTATGCCCATGGACACTAAATCAATGCCCCTCACCACAAGTCCGGCGGGATTGCAATTATGGAATGATTTAAAATGTCGGGCCAAAGTTTTTAGTTTAACATCATTTTCATCATTATCTTCAACAGTTTTTGCTTTTGCAATATCTCTACAGTGTTCCCTAATCCGGACTCTAAGCTCGCGGGTGGTGAGGCCAATATAGATTTTCCCACAAGGGCAAGTCGCGTGGTAGATAACACCTTTGGTAGCACAATTGATGTATTTCCTAATGTCATATTTTTTAGACCCGTCAAAATTATTGAAGGTTTTGGCCTTGATTGTGTTAGCACAGGCCTTACATAGGCCACATGGAAAGAACCCATTATTGACCCCCGTCCCACTACTATGTCTATTGGGGTTGTAAAAACTGTGCACTAGAGTATCAGATAAATTTCTTGATCTCCTGGGCGTTACAAGAGGTTTGGAAGGTAAGATTTTTTTCAAAATGGGGTCAGTAAATAATACCTGCCAATGCTTATCGATTATGTCCCTGAATTGATGCCATTTATTGTGGTAGGTGGTAATTAGCCTAACCTGTCCAGAGTTTTTGTCTTCATTTTTGTTACTTTGCCCATATAAAAGCTCTTGTCTAGAGCTACGTGCTGCTCTCTTATATCCCCTCCTAATACTTTTTTTACTATCTCCCCTGTCGTAAAAGCGTTCTGCCAAATCCTTGGCCTGGGCTTCAAAGTCCTCCGTCTTAGTACAAATCCTTTTGGCCCGAAGGAACTGTCCTACGGGGATACCTCTAATAGTGGATTGAGGATGAGACGAAGTAGCGTGTAGGAGGGAATTTGTAGATGTAGGCTTTCTAAAAAGGTTGGTTTGTAAACAACCATTTTGAGCTGTGGTAATACAGAGATCCAAAAATTCCACTTTCCTTCCTGCCTTAAACGTAAGTCATTGCCAATTGCCTTTGAATAATGCTCTTCTAAAAGTGACAAGTGCAAGCCATCTCTGAAAAGGAGCTGTTGCCTGGATTACCTTATGGACACCTCACTATTATATATTTGTCGACGTACTGTATATTTGCATTTTATATATAAATATATACTTATTTTTTTAAATATGTTCCTGTACACTAATTTTGCAGTCAATGTCACTTATATATGGTCATTCACATTTTTTATGGGTGCTTTAGTTCCCTTTATTAACTTGGTATAGTTCTACAAATTTTCTCTTTGCACGTGCACTTTACCGTTAGGGACGTTTTAGTCATCTGCCTTCCCTTAGGTTTAGGGGACACATTTTTTCAGGTGGAGCGCATGTGCCTTTGACTCATGGCCGGATCCTCCTCCTAGCGGCACTTGGGCTGGCCAGACGCACTCTCCCGGTACCGGGGCAGAGCGCTGGTTAGTCATTGCCGCCGGGGTGTGGGTCCCTTGGTATGTGGGTCCGACAGCACATGCGCCACATATCTCCTGAATATATTACCTTAGTATGTTCGTTTGTTCACAGCTAGCACTTTATGCACACGGTATCTGACAGGCACTGTCTCCTTTTGATAGGGTACCGTTACCATCAGGTACATCTGTTATATTAGAGCAGCGTTGCTATGTTTCCTAGTTACGGTCACATGATTCTGTGACGTCATAGTGGGTGTTAACCATAACGCCGTTTATGTATGTTCCCTTGATTTCATCTTTTAGTGCCGATTTTGCTATATTTTGGAGGTGCCCATTTCTAATAAAGTATTTTAAACATACTTATTTATAATTTTATCATGGAAACTCTTCTTATGCTAAGGCACTTCCGCTACTGCGCACTTTATAGGATATTGATAGTATCACCACGTATCATAGCAACAGCCCCATGTGGGTCTGTGATGTCATAATGGGCGTCCCTATAGCAATTGCATACGGGCATTGATTGGCTGATCGGTATTTAAATACATTTCCCTTCCCCTCCTCGTCACATACCCCTGGAAGAAGAATTCATTTTGAAACGCGCGTTGGGGATTCAGCAGGGCTTGTGCAGCCTCCATTCTGGTAAATATTATAGGTGATTTTCTGTAGTAGCCACATATCGGGTCACCACATTGGTTTCTGATGCGGTCACATGTATTTCAGTTAGTTACCAGTGTAACACTTTATATGCCTGAACTTTGTGTTGTTGATTGATACACGTGGCATACCTACAATAATTGCATACCTTCAGGTATCATATACATCTTGAATTAATAAATAAATGCGTTTTCCAGTGTCTGAATATTGTAGTAGATTGTCTTGAGTAGCCTGGGTTCCTTTTGTGCCATTTGGCATTATAGTTAGTTACTAGCGTAACACTATATACATCTGAATCTAGTGTGTTTATGGTCGATATATGTGGCATACTTATAACAATTATATATTTTTACAGCATTATATATATCTCCTTGAACAAATATTTTTCCAGTGCCATTTCATCAGTTATGGATGTGCGTTAATATAATAGGCATTTAGTGGAGGTTGTTCTAGCTCTGTACATTATGATCGGAGGCATTTTTATATGTTGATTGGTTTGTACCAATATTGGTGTTTTTATTGATGTTGTATTAATAAAGGTTTTCTAATTATATTTTGAATAATACATTCTGGTGGCTTGTTTGATTTCACTGACGGGCCTCCATATGTCTTATAATGTCTGTGTCAAGTTGGGGCTGTCAGGGAATTCATTGCGATTCCCCGCCGGTGTCTATTGCCACCTCTACTCCTTCAGAGGTTCCTGAGTATTTGTCTGACTATCAGGATGTATTCAATGAGTCCAGTTCCAGTGCGCTTCCTCCTCATAGGGACTGTGACTGCGCTATAGATTTGATTCCGGGTAGTAAATTTCCTAAGGGAAGGTTATTCAATCTGTCTGTACCTGAGCATACCGCAATGCGTTCTTATATCAAGGAGTCTCTGGAGAAGGGGCATATTCATTGACTAAGATCGGGTACGATCAAAATGCGTCGCATGTACTCTGTACTTGGACTTTTGCGCTAAGGCAAGGACTGTTTGTACTACACCAATTTTTAATGGAGAAATAAAGCATTTGAATTTTATGGAGCTGGAACGCCTTCCTTACTTCGTTATGTATATCCATCTTAGTCTAAGATGATGTTCCGTGCACCTGCCTGGATTGGTGAGCTGGCTGTGGCTTCTTATAGCCTTTTCTTTTTTCACGGAGGCTTCAGTATCTGGTCAAGTGGAAGGGCTATGGTCAGGAGGATAATTCCTGGGTGGTCGCCTCTGATGTGCATGCGGCCGATTTGGTTCGTGCCTTTCACGCTGCTCATCCTGATCGCCCTGGTGGTCTTGGTGAGGGTTCGGTGACCCCTCCTTAAAGGGGGGGTACTGTTGTGAATTGGACTTTTTGGCTCCCTCTTGTTGTCACTAGTGATATGACTCTGGGATTGTCTTTCTCCTGCTTGGCACCCACCTGTTCGTTAGTCCAGGGGGTGTTGCTATTTAAACTCCCTGGAATCTCAGTCTGGTGCCTGGCATCGTTGTAATCAGTTCCTTTCTGTTTGCTCCTGTCTGCTGGTCCTGGTTCTTTGCAATATAAGCTAAGTCCTGCTTCCTTATTTTTTGGTTATTTGTATTGCTCTTATTTTTGTCCAGCTTGTACTAAATGTGATTCCTGATTTCGCTGGAAGCTCTGGGGGGCTGATATTCTCCCCCCGTGCCGTTAAGACGGTACGGGGGTTCTTGAATAATCAGCGTGGAAACTTTCACAGGGTTTTTGCTGACCGTATAAGTCATCTTCCTATATTCTGCTATTAGTTAGTGGGCCTCTCTTTGCTAAAGCCTAGTTCATTCCTACGTTTGTCTTTTCTTCTTACCCCACCGTTATTATTTGTTGGGGGCTTGTATCCAACTTTTTGGGGTCTTTTCTCTGGAGGCAAGAAAGGTCTATCTTTTCCCTGATAGGGTTAGTTAGTTGTTGTGATTCGGTTTGTGGGCTCCCCCGGTGGTCTCTTTTGGTACTGGTGTCTTGTGAGCCTTGCCTCCTCAGTTCACCTGTTCCTATTAGGATGTGGGAGTATCCTATTTAGCCTTGCTCCTCAGTCATTCTAATGCCGGCCATCAATGTAACCAGAGTCTTTCTGTTGCATGTTCCTGCTCCCAGTCTGCTGATCAGCTAAGTTGGACTATTCAGTCCTTGTCTATTTTTGCATGTTTTGTCCAGTTTGCAGTTATGTGAATCTCTGCAGCTGGAAGCTCTTGTGGACTGAAATTACCACTCCGGTGCCATGAGTTGGCACATGAAGTAAGGTAATTTCAGGATGGTATTTGATAGGGTTTTGTAGCTGACCACGAAGTCCACTATTGTATCCTTCTGCTATCTAGTTAGTGGGCCTCGCTGTGCTAAATCTGCTTTCATACTACGTGTGTCTTTTCATCTGCACTCACCGTTATTATATGTGGGGGGCTACTATCTCCTGTGGGGACATTCTCTGGAGGCAAGCCAGGACTGTGTTTCTTCTACCAGGGGTAGTTAGTTCTCCGGCTGGCGCGAGGCGTCTAGCGAAAAAATAGGTACGCCCCCTGGCTACTATTAGTTGTGTGTATAGGTTCAGCATCGCGGTCAGCTCTAGTTTCCATCACCCGAGAGCTTGTCCGTTTTTTATATGCTCCTGATGTTCCCTTGCTATTGGGAACCATAACAGTATGGCCGGCCCGCATGTTTAATCTATGGGCTGAAGCAGGAGAGAAGAAGGAACTGTGTGAAATTTTTTTTTTTTTTTTTCCTTTCCTCTGAAGTTGCACTCCTGCTCTAATTGCAGTCTCCTGCTGTCCTCTCCTCTTAACCCCTGAATGGCTCAGACTTTATCTGTTGAAATATGGATCTCCAGAGTCTGGCTACAAATTTGAATAATCTTGCCGATAAAGTTCAGAATATACAAGATTTTCTTATACATGCTCCTCGGTCTGAACCTAAAATTCCTATACCGGAGTTTTTTTCTGGAGATCGATCTTGTTTTCTGAATTTTAAATACAATTGTCAATTGTTTCTTTCTCTGAGATCTCGTTCTGCTGGAGACCCTGCCCAGCAGGTTAAAATTGTTATTTCTTTACTGCGGGGTGACCCTCAAAATTGGGCATTTTCATTGGCGCCAGGGGATCCTGCGTTGCTCAATGTGGATGCGTTTTTTCTGGCCTTAGGGTTGCTTTATGAGGAACCAAATTTAGAGATACAGGCTGAAAAAGCCCTGATAGCCCTCTCTCAGGGGCAAGATGAAGCCGAAATATATTGCCAAAAATTTCGAAAATGGTCTGTGCTTACTCAGTGGAATGAGTGCGCTCTGGCGGCAAAATTCAGTGAAGGTCTCTCTGATGCCGTAAAGGACGTCATGGTGGGGTTTCCTGCGCCTACGGGTCTGAATGAGTCCATGACAATGGCTATTCAGATTGATCGGTGTTTACGGGAACGCAAACCTGTGCACCATATGGCGGTGTCTTCTGAGAAGGCACCAGAGAGTATGCAATGTGATAGTTTTCTGTCCAGAAGCGAACGACAGAATTATAGGCGCAAAAATGGCTTGTGCTTCTATTGTGGGAATTCTACTCATGTTATATCAGCATGCTCTAAACGAACAAAGAAAGTTGATAAATCCTCTGCTATTGGCACTTTGCAGTCTAAGTTTATTTTGTCTGTGACTTTAATTTGTTCGTTATCTTCTATTGTCACGGATGCTTATGTGGATTCTGGCGCCGCTTTGAGTCTTATGGATTGGTCCTTTGCCATTGCTGACAGATTTATTTGCTCGCATTAAGGGAGCTAAGTGGTTCTCTAAGATTGATCTTCGCGGTGCGTATAATTTGGTGCGAATTAAGCAGGGGGATGAGTGGAAAACCGCATTTAATACGCCCGAGGGCCATTTTGAGTATTTGGTAATGCCTTTTGGTCTGTCAAATGCCCCTTCGGTCTTTCAGTCCTTTATGCACAATATTTTCCGTGAATATCTGGATAAATTTATGATTGTGTATTTGGATGATGTTTTGGTTTTTTCGGATGACTGGGAGTCTCATGTTCAACAGGTTAGGAGGGTTTTTCAGGTTTTACGGACCAATTCTCTGTTTGTAAAGGGTTCAAAGTGTGTTTTTGGGGTTCAGAAGATTTCTTTTTTGGGGTACATTTTTTCCCCCTCTTCTATTGAGATGGATCCTGTTAAGGTTCGGGCTATTTGTGACTGGACGCAACCGACTTCTCTTAAGAGCCTTCAGAAATTTTTGGGCTTTGCTAATTTTTATCGTCGATTCATAACTGGTTTTTCTAGCGTTGTCAAGCCTTTGACTGATTTGACTAAAAAAGGTGCTGATGTTACCGTTTGGTCCCCTGCTGCTGTGGAGGCCTTTCGGGAGCTTAAGCGCCGCTTTTCTTCTGCTCCTGTGTTGCGCCAGCCTGATGTTTCACTTCCTTTTCAGGTGGAAGTTGATGCTTCCGAGATCGGAGCGGGGGCGGTTTTGTCACAGAAAAGTTCAGATTGTTCAGTGATGAGACCTTGTGCGTTCTTTTCTCGAAAATTTTCGCCCGCCGAGCGAAACTATGATATTGGTAATCGGGAGCTTTTGGCGATGAAGTGGGCATTCGAGGAGTGGCGTCATTGGCTTGAGGGTGCTAGACATCAGGTGGTGGTCTTGACTGATCACAAAAATTTGATTTATCTTGAGTCGGCCAGACGTCTGAATCCTAGACAGGCGCGCTGGTCGTTGTTTTTCTCCCAGTTTGATTTTGTGGTCTCGTATCTGCCAGGTTCTAAAAATGTGAAGGCGGATGCCCTTTCTAGGAGTTTTGAACCTGATTCCCCTGGTGATTCTAAACCTACTGGTATCCTTAAAGATGGGGTGATATTGTCTGCTGTCTCCCCAGACCTGCGACGTGCTTTACAAGAGTTTCAGGCGGATCGGCCTGATCGTTGTCCGCCTGGTAGATTGTTTGTGCTGGATGAGTGGACCAGTAGACTTATCTCGGAGGTTCATTCTTCTGCGTTGGCAGGTCATCCAGGAATTTTTGGTACCAGAGATTTGGTGGCTAGGTCCTTCTGGTGGCCTTCCCTGTCTCGGGACGTGCGTACTTTTGTGCAGTCTTGTGATGTTTGTGCTCGGGCCAAGCCTTGTTGTTCTCGGGCTAGTGGTTTGTTGTTGCCCTTGCCTGTTCCAAAGAGGCCTTGGACACACATCTCTATGGATTTTATTTCTGATCTCCCTGTTTCTCAGAAAATGTCTGTCATCTGGGTGGTGTGTGACCGTTTTTCTAAAATGGTTCATTTGGTGCCTTTGCCCAAGCTGCCTTCCTCATCTGAGTTGGTGCCCCTGTTTTTTCAGAATGTGGTTCGGTTGCATGGTATCCCGGAGAATATAGTTTCCGACAGGGGATCCCAGTTTGTGTCCAGATTTTGGCGGGCGTTTTGTGCCAGGATGGGCATTGATTTGTCTTTTTCGTCTGCATTTCATCCCCAGACGAATGGCCAGACGGAGCGTGCTAATCAAACCTTAGAGACTTATTTGAGGTGTTTTGTGTCTGCTGATCAGGATGACTGGGTCACCTTTTTGCCGTTGGCAGAATTTGCCCTTAATAATCGGGCCAGTTCTGCCACTTTGGTTTCCCCTTTCTTTTGCAATTCGGGGTTCCATCCTCGTTTTTCATCTGGTCAGGTGGAATCTTCGGATTGTCCTGGAGTGGATACTATGGTGGATAGGTTGCATCGTATTTGGGGTCAGGTGGTGGACAATTTAAAGTTGTCCCAGGAGAAGACTCAACGTTTTGCTAATCGCCATCGTCGTGTTGGTCCTCATCTTCGTGTTGGGGACTTGGTGTGGTTGTCTTCCCGTTTTGTCCCTATGAGGGTCTCTTCTCCTAAGTTTAAGCCTCGGTTCATCGGTCCTTATAAGATTTTGGAAATTCTTAACCCTGTATCTTTTCGTTTGGACCTCCCAGCATCCTTTGCTATCCATAATGTCTTCCATCGGTCATTATTGCGGAGGTATGAGGTACCAGTTGTGCCTTCCGTTGAGCCTCCTGCTCCTGTGCTGGTTGAGGGTGAATTGGAGTACGTGGTGGAGAAAATCTTGGACTCCCGTGTTTCCAGACGGAGACTTCAGTATCTGGTGAAGTGGAAGGGCTATGGTCAGGAGGATAATTCTTGGGTTACAGCTTCTGATGTTCATGCCTCTGATTTGGTCCGTGCCTTTCATAGGGCTCATCCAGATTGCCCTGGTGGTTCTTGTGAGGGTTCAGTGCCCCCTCCTTAGGGGGGGTACTGTTGTGATTCGGTTTGTGGGCTCCCCCGGTGGTCTCTTTTGGTACTGGTGTCTTGTGAGCCTTGCCTCCTCAGTTCACCTGTTCCTATTAGGATGTGGGAGTATCCTATTTAGCCTTGCTCCTCAGTCATTCTAATGCCGGCCATCAATGTAACCAGAGTCTTTCTGTTGCATGTTCCTGCTCCCAGTCTGCTGATCAGCTAAGTTGGACTATTCAGTCCTTGTCAATTTTTGCATGTTTTGTCCAGTTTGCAGTTATGTGAATCTCTGCAGCTGGAAGCTCTTGTGGACTGAAATTACCACTCCGGTGCCATGAGTTGGCACATGAAGTAAGGTAATTTCAGGATGGTATTTGATAGGGTTTTGTAGCTGACCGCGAAGTCCACTATTGTATCCTTCTGCTATCTAGTTAGTGGGCCTCGCTGTGCTAAATCTGCTTTCATACTACGTGTGTCTTTTCATCTGCACTCACCGTTATTATATGTGGGGGGCTACTATCTCCTGTGGGGACATTCTCTGGAGGCAAGCCAGGACTGTGTTTCTTCTACCAGGGGTAGTTAGTTCTCCGGCTGGCGCGAGGCGTCTAGCGAAAAAATAGGTACGCCCCCTGGCTACTATTAGTTGTGTGTATAGGTTCAGCATCGCGGTCAGCTCTAGTTAACATCACCCGAGAGCTTGTCCGTTTTTTATATGCTCCTGATGTTCCCTTGCTATTGGGAACCATAACAGTTAGTTCTCCGGCTGGCGCGAGACGTCTAGAATCAGCGTAGGTACGTTCCCCGGCTGCTGCTATTTGTGTGCTAGGATCAGGTGTACGGTCAGCCCAGTTACCACTGCCCTATGAGCTGGTTTTAATGTTTGAAAACTTGGCTATAACCTCTGAGACCCTCTGCCACTGGGGTCATAACAGGTGACCCACCCAAGGTAGCTGGAATATTGGGTATAGGTAGGTTAGTAAAAGGAGAAAACACAAGAAGTGTCAGATAGAGGGAGGACATGACATTAGAGAGAGTGGAGAATCCCTGGCATTTTGTAGTAAACCAGGGGTGATGTCAGGCGACGAGGTGCATAACTGGGTGTCATCATAGAGATGATACTGGAAACCAAATCTATTGATGGCTTGTCCAATAGGGGCTGTGTATAGAGAGAAGAGTGGGGGGCCTAGTATGGAACCCCAACAGAGGAGGACTGAGCCCTGAGGAACCCTGATAGTAAGGGGACGAGGAGGGGAGTAAGAGCCGTCAAACGGTACGAGGAGGGGAATAAGAGCCGTCAAACGGTACAGTGAAGGAGCGGTCAGAGAGGTGAAGAGCAGCTGGTGATCCACAGTGTCAGATGCTGCAGAGATCCAGGATTGTCAGCAGGGAGCAGTAACTATTGGATTTTGTGGTTAGTAGGTTATTAGAGAATTTAGTGAGGGCAGTTTCACCAGAGTGTGAAGAACGTCATGAGGAAACCTCCATGGAAGGTTTTAGGAGACACTCAAAAGGTTTCAGACATTTGCCAGTTTTCATCAAATCAGAGTCGATCGGAGACAAGAACACACAACCAGTGTCTGTTAGTGTACCGGCTTGTCGGACTCTCAGCTAACCAGTCACAAGTTTTGCATAAAGATAAGGAGAAGTGGGAATGGCTTCTTACATTACATTACCTACGACAAAAGATCTTTCAATTGGGAAAAACAACATCGTAAATTATGGATTCTGTCAAATTCCTTTCACACTGGTTTTACCCAGATTACTATACTATCAGAGACAAAGGAATGTTTCACACACAGACACCTCTATTTAAGATATGATGCCCTGTTATTGGTTTATTAATAACACTTTTAAAGCTAATACTAAAATATATAAAATTATCAGAGATATACCGGTAGGTTTAATTGTCTAAATAACAATAAAAGCAACATATAAATATTTTACCACAACAAGCAGAAACCAGATTGTAAAGGGTCAAGAAGAGAGTGATCTGAGAGATAGCGGATCAGATGGGAGTGAACCAAGCTTGGTTTGGAGATAAAGGGAAGATTAGAGACCAGTCTGTAGTTAGCAGCGCAGTTCTGATCCAGGGAAGGCTTTTTAAGTAAAAGGGTTATGATGGAGTTTTTGAATGAAGAAAAAAATACCACATGAAAGAGGTTCAATATTTTGGTTAGGTGGGTAGAGACAGCTGGGGAGAGGGACTGAAGGAGATGTGAGGAAATAGGGTCACTGTTGCAGTAGTTGTAGGACGCAAAGTAGCAAGGAGTCTGGTCAGTTCTTCTGTGACTGGCTTCTAGATGGAAAGAGAACTTGAGGTGCGAGAGGAAGGGGATCCAGGCTCTGCGGGTTTGCATGAAAATGTCTTGATGGATAGGATTGTTTGTGGGAAATAAGTGGGCAGAACGTCAGCACTTAAGGCCCCGTCTCACACAGCGATTTACCAACGATCACGACCAGCGATACGACCTGGCCGTGATCGTTGGTAAGTCGTTGTGTGGTCGCTGGGGAGCTGTCACACAGACAGCTCTCTCCAGCGACCAACGATCAGGGGAACGACTTCGGTATCGTTGAAACTGTCTTCAATGATGCCGAAGTCCCCCTGCAGCACCCGGGTAACCAGGGTAAACATCGGGTTACTAAGCGCAGGGCCGCGCTTAGTAACCCGATGTTTACCCTGGTTACCAAAAAAAACAAACAGTACATACTCACCATCTGATGTCCGTCAGGTCCCTTGCCGTCTGCTTCCTGCTCTGACTGAATGCCGCCGTACAGTGAGAGCAGAGCGCAGCGGTGACGTCACTGCTGTGCTGTGCTCTCACTGTACGGCCGGATCTCAGTCAGAGCAGGAAGCAGACGGCAAAGGACCTGACGGGCATCAGATGGTGAGTATGTAGTGTTTGTTTTTTTTTACATTTACGCTGGTAACCAGGGTAAACATCGGGTTACTAAGCGCGGCCCTGCGCTTAGTAACCCGATGTTTACCCTGGTTACCAGTGAAGACATCGCTGGATCGGTGTCACACACACACCGATTCAACGATGTCAGCGGGACCTCAACGACCAAAAAAAGGTCCAGGCCATTCCGACACGACCAGTGATCTCACAGCAGGGACCTGGTCGCTGGTACGTGTCACACATAGCGAGATCGCTACTGAGGTCGCTGTTGCGTCACAAAACTTGTGACTCAGCAGCAATCTCGCTAGCGATCTCGCTATGTGAGACGGGGCCTTTAGTTTAGTGATGGGAGTCTGTACTTTAGGGCTCAGGAGGGAGTGAAAGGTTTCAAAGAGTCATTTTGGATTGTTGGCTAGAGATGTGATAAGGGTGGTAATGTAGATTTGTTTAGCAAGCAGAGTTATAAGTTTCAAGCTAAACTTATAGTGGATGAAGTCATCGTCTGATAGTGATTTTCTGTGTGTGTGGTAAGTGGGGGTGTCTTGGGTGTTGAGACAATTCTTGACAGAGAAGAAAGGAAAGAAGGTTGTGGTCAGAGAGTGGTAGAGGGGAGTTAGTGAAGTCGTGAAGTGAGCAGAGTCTTGAGAATGCCAGGTCCAGAGTATTCCCGTCTTCATGTGTAGGAGAGTTAGTAAACTGTGAGTGGCCAAAGGAGGAGGTTACAGAAAGAAGATGAGAGGCAGATTGGGGGAGGGGATCATCGATGAGGATGTTAAAATCCCCCATGATGAGAGTGGGAATATCACAGAATAGGAAGTGTGGAAGCCAAGTGGCAAAGTGATCCAAACACTGACGGGAGGAGCCTAGAGGGCCATACACAACCGCCACTCGCCGGGAGAAGGGTCTGAAGTGTCTAACGGTGTGGACTTCGAAGGAAGACAACATATGTGAGGGAACCAGGGGGATGACCTGGAAATCACATTGTGATGAAAGGAGCAAACACCTCCACCTTGTCTGCTCTCAAGTCTGGGGGTATGTGAAAATTGTAGCCCACCATATGAGCGAGCAGCAGCGGCAGTGGCATCAGACTGCTGGATCCAGGTTTTAGTGAGAGCAAGAAGGTTGAGCGAATTTGCAAGGAAGAAATGTTGGATGTAGAGGACTTTGTTGCACGCTTATTGTGAGTTCCAAAGGGCATAATTAAAAGACACAGAAGAAGGCAAGAAACAAATGTTTATAAGATTGGTAGGGTTCCTATGTGCTGCAGGATGAGAGTTAGATATAGCAGTGTATGGAGGTCCAGGATTGGGAGAGATGTCGCCAGCGAGTAGGAGAAGGAGACAGAAGAGAAGGAGCAGGTGGCTCAATGATTTGTGTGAGCGTTTTGTGCGCTGTATGGTGGTAGTGGATGGTTTTGCATGGTTGAGAAATATCACCAGTAGTGTTGAGCATTCCGATGCTGCAAGTATCGGGTATCGGCCGATACTTGCTGTATCGGAATTTCCGATACCGAGATCCGATATTTTTGTGATATCGGATATCGGTATCGAAACAACATTAATGTAAAAATGTGTAAAATAAAGAATTAAAATAAAAAATATCGCTATACTCACCTCTCCGACGAAGCCGGGACCTCGGCGATTGTAAGCGGCAGCGTTGTTTGTTTAAAATTCCCGCTTTTACTTAGTTACGTGAAGTCCCGGCTTGTGATTGGTCAGGGCGGCCATGTTCCTGGGACGCGGACCAATCACAGCAAGCCGTGACGAAATTACGTCACGGCTTGCTGTGATTGGTCCGCGTCCCAGGAACATGGCCGCCATTAACCAATCACAAGCCGTGACGTCACTGGAGGCTGGACACGCGCTTATTTTAAAAAGCGCGCGTGTCCAGCCTCCAGTGACGTCACGGCTTGTGATTGGTCACAGCGCCATATTGCCGGGATGCGGACCAATCACAGCAAGCCGTGACGAAATTACGTCACGGCTTGCTGTGATTGGTCCGCATCCCGGCAACATGGCCGCCATTAACCAATCACAAGCCGTGACGTCACTGGAGGCTGGACACGCGCTTATTTTAAAAAGCGCGCGTGTCCAGCCTCCAGTGACGTCACGGCTTGTGATTGGTCACGGCGCCATATTGCCGGGATGCGGACCAATCACAGCAAGCCGTGACGTAATTTCGTCACGGCTTGCTGTGATTGGTCCGAGTCCCGGCAACATGGCCGCCCTGACCAATCACAAGCCGGGATTTCACGTAACTAAGTAAAAGCGGGAATTTTAAACAAACAACGCTGCCGCTTACAATCGCCGAGGTCCCGGCTTCGTCGGAGAGGTGAGTATAGCGATATTTTTTATTTTAATTCTTTATTTTACACATTTATATGGTTCCCAGGGCCTGAAGGAGAGTTTCCTCTCCTTCAGACCCTGGGAACCATCAGGGATACCGTCCGATACATGAGTCCCATTGACTTGCATTGGGATCGGGTATCGGTATCGGATTGGATTCCGATACTGTGACGGTATCGGCCGATACTTTCCGATACCGATACTTTCCGATATCGGAAAGTATCGCTCAACACTAATCACCAGAAAAGGGGACAGAAGGCCAGAGTCACACGGAGACAGGTAAGGCTACTTTCACATTTGTGTCCTTTACTCGCCCATCACAAAGTGTCGGCGCGACGTACTTACGGAAGTTTGTCCTTTCACATTTCCGTCTGTAGTCCCGGGGAGAAAAGAGAGTGAGTGCGAGATTTCCTGCTGGGCATGCGTAGTCAGAAACACTGGATACAACGTACAGAAAAACGTTCCCTTGAACGCTTTTTGCCAAAGACGGGCCGTCTTCACAGGATCCAGTGCACAACGGACGAAACGTGTGTCCATCCGTCATGATAAATTGCTAAAACAAGTGTATGGGAAAATGCAGGATCCTGCAAATTCAAAAATCGACGTATTGTGAAGGCAGAAGAAAGACGGAAATGTGAAAGTAGCCTAAGAAGTATAAGAATGGGGGAAATGAACAAACAGAAGATAATAAGAGACAAATACTACTAACACAGCAGAGAACTGAATGGGAAGAAGCCATAGCAGCAAAGACACAGATGTGAATGGGGATAATGAATCTGCAGAGTATCAGATGTGAACAGATGGATTGGCAGGAACGATGGTGGTACTGAAGAATATAAGATGACATTTCTGTAGATACTCTCCAGATCCCCTGAGATAATACAGGAATGTGGAGATTTGGTGTTAATCATCTATTGTGCACGAAAACAATGTAAATGTCACCAGAACCGGATTTTCTTCTTCGGAGGAGGAACAAGATAAATGTACACGAATACTGCGAGACAGGTGTAACGGGGGTAATTCCCAATCACTAGGCTGCTCTTCCACTGTCAGCCATGGGCAAGAGCCGTGGAGACTATTAGTGTATCATGTGTATCACGGTGCACATACACAGGGCCGCCATCAGGGCATTACTGCCCTGACTGGCGTATGGGGCCTGGTGGGCAGAGGGGGCCCGCGTTGGGCCCCGTCTCATCTGCCCATCGAACTCCGCAGCAGCAGGCTTCTGACGGTACACTGAACCTGCGTCCGAGACGCAGGTTCAGTGTCCTCTATTGCCATGCGGGCCCCTCCGGGCCTGCAAGGCAACAGTTAAAGCTGCTAGCCAATCGGAGGCTGGCAGCTGACGTCAGCGAGCACGTCGCCGGCGTATGACGTCATTGTCATTCGCCGGCAAGTCCGCGCTGAAATGCCTGGTATGGACGTCGGCGCTGGACAATGGCCAGGTAAGAAAGGTGGGTTTTGTTTTTTTTTACTGAATGAGGCAAGCCTGGGGCATGATGAAGACACGGGGCAGGAATGAAAACACAGGGGGCAGGAATGAAAACACGGGGAAGGAATGGAAACATGGGGCAAGAATGGAAACACTGGGGGCAGGAATGAAAACACTAGGAGCAGGAATGAAAACACAGGGGGCAGGAATGAAAACGGGGCAAGACTGAAAATACAGGGGGCAGGAATGAAAACGGGGCAAGAATGATAACAAAGAGGGCAGAAATGAAAACACAGGGCAGGAAAGAAAACGGGGGGTAGGAATGAAAACACGGGGGGCAGGAATGAAAACACAGGGGGCAGGAATGAAAACGGGGCAAGACTGAAAATACAGGGGGCAGGAATGAAAACGGGGCAAGAATGATAACAAAGAGGGCAGAAATGATAACACAAGACAGGAAAGAAAACGGGGGGCAGGAATGAAAATATGGGAGGCAGGAATGAAAACACTGGGGGCAGGAATGGAAACACGGGGCAGGAATGAAAACACAGGGGGCAGGAATGAAAGCAACTCGGGGCAGGAATGAAAACTACACAGGAGGCAGAATGTGTGACAGAGGGCAGAATGTGAGACACGGGGCAGGATGTGTGACACGATGAGCAGGATGAGAGACGGGGGGGCAGGATGTGAGACGGGCAGAATGTGAGACGGCGGGCAGGATGTGGGACACGGGGCAGAATGTGTAACACGGGGCAGAATGTGTGACATGGGGTAGGATGTGAGACACGGGGCAGGATGTGAGACACGGGGCAGGATGTGAGACACGGGGCAGGATGTGAGACACAGGATGGAGACAGATGGGTCAGAATGTGAGACAAATGGGGCAGGAATATGGTGCAGGATCAAGGGGCAGGATGGATACGATGGAAACAGATGGGGCAGGACCATGGGACAGATGGGGCAGGATCATGTGACAGATGGGGCAGGATCATGGGACAGATGGGGCAGGATCATGGGACAGATGGGGCAGGATGGGGAGATCATATGGGGGCAGAATGGATACTCCTGAGGGCAGGATGTGAGAACAAATGGCTGGAGCCAGGAATGAGATACACGGGGCCAGGATGGGGGATATTATTACCATAGGGGCTAATTAAGGGATATTATTACTGCAGTGATGTATTTATTTTATTTTTTGAGGATACTGTTTTAAATAAGGGGGCGGTCCTGTTACTGTGCAGAGTGACACTAGGTTGCCTTTTTTCTTCATCTGGTGTAGTGTAGAAGTCGGGAAAAATTAAGCAATTTGTTCTGCAAGCGGAGCTCTAGATAACTGTTATTTCCTGCAGAAATGAGTCCTGGCTAGAAAACGTGATGGTGGTCTGTGCTGAATGATGATGGAAAGCGAGGCTGAAGGACTTTGCCTAGAGACGTCACTGGTGAGTTAGTGTGTTACCTGTACACAGACACGGCATACTAAGTACAGATCTCCTATGTATAATGGCACTTATGGTGATAGTATTGTGTTTTTTTATTAATGATTAGTATTGCAGTATTCAGTCACTATGTGGTGGTAACATGTGGTCTGGTCATGGTGTGGCGGTATTTGTTCCCTGTATGTGGTATTATTGGTCACTATGTGGTGGCAATATGTGATCTGGACATGGCATGGCTGTGTTTGTTCCTTGTATGTGGTATTATAGGTCATTATGTGGTAGTAATATGGTGTCTGATCATGGTGTGGCGGTATTTTTCCTTGTTTATGATATTATTGGTCATTTTAAAAATTGAAAAATAAATAAAAATATACCTAAATTGTATTGGATATTTTAACAAATGTTTAGTAAGTTACATTAGAATAGAGTCCAGCCAGAAGAGAGTACCTTGTCTTGATGGTGGATTAAAAATTCTTTTGGCGAAAACAAAAGCTGCTGGCTATGTATGTGGTGATGGGAAATGTAAGGTTATGTGCACAAGTTGCGGATTGTATGCGTTTTTGCCGCATTTTTCCACTACTAAAACGCATACACAAAACAACCCATTGAATTCAATGGGATTCCGCAATGCTGTGCTAATGCTGCATATTTTTCCGCGGCGGAATCGCATTGCGGAAAAATATGCAGCATGCTCCTTCTTTGTGCGGAATTGCGGCAATTCCGCACACATTGGAATGCATTGATCCGCTTACTTTCCACATGGGGCTATGCCCACCATGCGCAAAGTAAGTGGAACATGTGCGGATGATGATACCCAGGGTAGAGGAGAGGAGACTCTCCTCCAGGGACTGAGCACCATATCCTGTGTAAAAAAAAAAAAGAATTAAAATAAGAAATGAGAATATACTTACCTTCCGATGGCCCCCGGAGTCCTCCTGCCTCTCAGCGGTGCACGCGGCGGCTTCTGTTCCCAGGGATGCATTGCGCAGAGCATCCCTGGGAACGGAAGCCGCCGGGAGCGCTGTTGAGGAGATCGGCAGCCATGAGAAGGTGAGAATAACCATTTTTTAAATTATTTTACACATTCTATCTTTTACTATTGATGCTGCATAGGCAGCATCAATAGTAAAAAGTTGGTCACACTTGTCAAACACTATGTTTGACAAGTGTGACCAACCTGTCAATCAGTTTTCTGCAAGCTAATTACGCTTGCAAAACACTAGTGTTTAGCGGTAATACACATGCCAATTCCACATGCATTTTACCCGTGGCAGGGACTTCCGGAATTGCAGCGGAAATTTCCGCGGCAATTCCACAATGTGTGTGAAGCCCCCCCAAACGCAGGGCAGCGGGGCACTCGGTACCAGGTCCCTCGGTCTCGGTTCTAGGGGTGTCATGGTGGCCCGACCCGGTCCGTGGCCCTGCTAAGGGGCGCCCAAATAAAGGTGTAGGTGAGAGTTTGTCAAGTGTTCGTGACGCCACCTGTGGTATTCGGTCAGGGTGACCGACGCTGCTAGGGGTCCGCTGGGGTGGTGGAATGGCAGCTAGATGGTATAACTTCCCACAGGTGAAGTATGTCCCCAGGGCTTCCCTTGATGAGTAGATGGTAATGGTGTAGGTCGCAGTAAATGACGAGGACACAGGGTTGCAGTCTCTTTACCTTTTTACTGAAGGCTTCGGCATCCACAATCCAGAGCACTGCTAACAGGGCTGGCTGAGACTGGCCGGCCTGAAGGCACATCCAGAGTTCCATTTGCAGGTGGAAATCAGTAGCCTTCCTACTAGCGCCTGTGTGTTGTAGTACTTCCCTGCTGAGCACCACGGGATAGTCCTCACAACTGGCGTGTATGTTTCTGTTCTCTCTCTCCGTCCCCCAGATGGTATGGATAGGACGCACCCGTATGACGGGGTAGGCCTGGAGTTATTTTATAGGGACCCTAGAGACGCCCCTCTCCCACAATTGCCTCCGTTGTCTTCATTAGGTGTAAAGGTGAGACAGCCAACCTAGAGTTAACCGCCCTGCCGTAGTTCAAAGTAATGCGTAGAGCCTATTACTTCCTCGGCGTTCCGGCCGCCAGCTACGCGCCTCAGAAGGATGTTGCCGATCTTGGGGCACGACTCCTCCTGGTTCTATCGCCTTTGTGCTGTGATCTCGTTTCTCACTTCTCCACAATATACTTCGCTTCGTGTCCTTTCTTAGGATGCCGCCGCAATGAGGTGCAGGCACGGCTCCGTAACGATCTGTCTCGTGCTAGGCCACTGTCAGGATCCCACCCCTGACAGGGACCTCCCTGAGTCTTCCCAAGCAACTCTCTCTCTCGCTAGATGTTACCTGGGCAAAACCTAGTCAGCTTCTCCCTAACTTCCTATCCGACTCCCAGTTTTACCAGAGTGTGAGGAGTGGCCTAATACATAGAACCTTTTGCTCCCCCTGGTGGCCGGAGTGTGAAGTGTAGTGTGTGACTGTGATACCTGGTCAGGTGAACTCCTTTAGTGCCATCAGACGTACCATCACTCCCCCATGTGGAAGAGCGACAATACTGCAACGACCAGGACTCTGGGGCGCTGCATGTGCACATAGCCTAAATCTGTGATTGGTGAGGATGTGGTGCAGAAGTGGAGTTTTCCAAAAGAGGGCAGTGGGACTGTGGATTGTAGAGGGGTGGAGCCTGAGCAAAGTCTCAAGGGGGGCCCCGACAATTTTGCCAGTATGAGGCCCCGAAATTCCTAGTGGCAGCCCTACACATACACATAAATGCCCCAGATCCGAGCTCTGCGGAGATCGGGGTTGCAGAAGAGTAAGCTCCTGCCGTTAACCCCATGTCTTGCACCTCATGCCCCAGATCTGGGCTGTGCGGAGATCGGGGGTCAGAAGCGAAAGCTCCTGCCGTTACCCCCATGTCCTGCGCCTCATGCCCCAGATCCGGGCTGTGCGGAGATCGGGGGTCAGAAATGTAAGCTCCTGCTGTTACCCCATGTCCTGCGCCTCATGCCCCAGATCCGGGCTGTGCAGAGATCGGGGGTCAGAAGTGTAAGCTCCTGCCGTTATCCCCATGTCCTGCGCCTCATGCCCCAGATCCGGGCTGTGCGGATATCGGGGTCAGAAGTGTAAGCTCCTGCCGTTACCCCCACGTCCTGCGCCTCATGCCCCAGATCCAAACTGTGCGGAGATTGGAAGTCAGAAATGTAAGCTCCTGCCGTTACCCCCACATCCTGCGCCTCATGCCCCAGATCTGGGTTGTGCAGAGATCGGGGGTCAGAAATGTAAGCTCCTGCCGTTACCCCCACGTCCTGCGCCTCATGCCCCAGATCCGGGCTGTGCGGAGATCGGGGGTCAGAAGTGTAAGCTCCTGCCGTTACCCCCATGTCCTGCGCCTCATGCCCCAGATCCGGGCTGTGCGGAGATCGGGGGTCAGAAGTGTAAGCTCCTGCCGTTACCCCCACGTCCTGCGCCCCATGCCCCAGATCCGGGCTGTGCGGAGATCGGGGGTCAGAAGTGTAAGCTCCTGCCGTTACCCCCACGTCCTGCGCCTCATGCCCCAGATCCGGGCTGTGCGGAGATCGGGGGTCAGAAGTGTAAGCTCCTGCCGTTACCCCCACGTCCTGCACCTCATGCCCCAGATCCGGGCAGTGCGGAGATCGGGGGTCAGAAATGTAAGCTCCTGCCGTTACCCCCACGTCCTGCGCCTCATGCCCCAGATCCGGGCTGTGCGGAGATCGGGGGTTAGAAGTGTAAGCTCCTGCCGTTACCCCCACGTCCTGCACCTCATGCCCCAGATCCGGGCTGTGCGGAGATCGGGGGTCAGAAGTGCAATCTCCTGCCGTTACCCCCACGTCCTGCGCCTCATGCCCCAGATCCGGGCTGTGCGGAGATCGGGGGTCAGAAGTGTAAGCTCCTGCCGTTACCCCCACATCCTGCGCCTCATACCCCAGATCCGGGCTGTGCGGAGATCGGGGGTCAGAAGTGTAAGCTCCTGCCATTACCCCCACGTCCTGCACCTCATGCCCCATGTCATGATATGGTATGAAATCTCATATAAGTAGTTTCTCTTGCTAGCAAGCTGTGGGCTAAAAAGCCCCCCTTCCCTTTCACTCAGCCAAGAGCTGCCTTGCCAATGTACATGGGGGAAGAGCGTTTTATTGCCTAAAGGAATTTTTACGACCAGGTTAGAAGCTTCCTCCAGCAAGAACTGGATTCTAAGTCTCTAGAACCATGCGGTCCTTTGTTCCATTTTTGTAAGATATTAGGCAGACGATGTAAGATAGGAAAATGGTAGATATATCTTCTTATTCTCCCTCGGTAGATCTACGCATCACTCTAAATACGGGCGTCTAACTCCATCGGGTGAAGAAGTAGGGATTGCTCTGTAAATAATAGGACATATTTGATCTCATCGGAATGCCCACGATAATACGAGATGTATGCTGGGTATGGTACGTTTATGACATGTGCTGTAGCGAAGTTATAGAAAGTAGAGAAATTTAAGGTTGCCTTACTCAAACTGAAGAAAGGGGAGGGCGATCCTAACTCAACCCTTTCTGTGAGGTCACAGGCTGTAGGTTATAAAGTTGCTGGCAGGCTTCCAGGGGGGAGTTGTGAGTTTTTACCTGAAGCGACCTGACTGCGGGTGCTAATGCACTGGGATAGATGGAAACCCCCCTAGCCTGGTTGCCTGCAATGCTCTGAACAACTGTAAGTGTATTTCTCATGTTATTCCCTGTTTTTTTATAATTACCTTGTACATATTTGCAATTGTCTCATTTGTAACATCTTTGTAAAATATTTTGATAAAGCACTGCCTAACCTTTCTGGAGTATAATATTCAATACTAGTTCGTTCTTTATGCTCTAAAAACGTACCCTGTCTCTTGAAGGGAAATTACGCTACTGTTTTGGGTTAGCTCCGGACCCGTTTAATCGGAGCTGGTGGCAGCTTACCGTGTGCAGGCTTTTGGGGGTTGTTTCAGCAACTGCGGCTTGATAATTATTGTTCCTGCCTGAGTGGGAGTAGTTATTGCGTCGCTGCCGCGCGCCCAATAGCCAGTACATGGCAGGCAGCGTTTCTGGCGACTAATCGCCCTAGGTGCAGTACCTAATCTGACCTGACAGAAAGGGGGGCGCCAGAGAGCTGCAAGGTTTAAGTGGAACTGTAAGCGGGATACACAAATCCCTGCAGTTCAAGGTATATTGAAGAGCAGTGGGATACCTAAAATAAGCCCCTGCTGTAACCTAAGAGGTCAATAAACGTGTGTTTTTTTATCACATTGTGACAGTGGAGGGATAACTAAGATAAGCCCCCTGCACATGTGATAGCCGTCTGTTGGTCTAAAGTCACCCCAATCCGGGACATATTGGTGGCAGTGGTCAGAAATCCCTGTGGATTTCGTGACAAACTGCTGGCCGCAGCTAAGGGATCTTGACAGTCACGGTGTGAACTGTTGTGAATTTACCTTTTGGCTCCCTCTAGTGGCTACTAGTGATTTGACTCTGGGTATGTCTGTCATCCCTTGTATGCTCACCTGGGTCGTTAGGTCAGGGGTGTTGCTATATAAGCTCCCTGGACCTTCAGTTCAATGCCTGGCAACGTTGATATCAGAGCTAATCTGTAGTGCTCTTGTCTGCTGATCCTGGTTCCTGCTTGATTAAGCTAAGTCCGCTTTCTTGCTTTTTGCTATTCGTTTTTGTTTGCATTTTTGTCCAGCTTGTATATAATCTGTATCCTGACCTTGCTGGAAGCTCTAGGGTGGCTGGTGTTCTCCCCCCGGGCCGTTAGACGGTTTGGGGGTTCTTGAATCTCCAGCGTGGATTTTTGATAGGGTTTTTGTTGACCATATAAGTTATCTTACTACATTCTGCTATTAGTAAGTGGGCCTCTCTTTGCTAAACCTAGTTCATCTCTGTGTTTGTCATTTCCTCTTACCTCACCGTTATTATTTGTGGGGGGCTTGTATCCTACTTTTTGGGGTCTTTTCTCTGGAGGCAAGAGAGGTCTTTGTTTTCCTCTTCTATGGGTAGTTAGCTCTCCGGCTGGCGCGAGACATCTAGCGACCAACGTAGGCATGTTCCCCGGCTACTTCTAGTGTTGGCGTTAGGAGTAGATATATGGTCAACCCAGTTACCACTGCCCTATGAGCTGGATTTTTGTACTTCGCAGACTTGCTGATATCGCTGAGACCCTCGCCATTGGGGTCATAACAGTTTGCCAGGCCAGTATTAAATGTTAAATACATTGCAGAAGCGGGATTATAAGAAAGAAAGTTCTGAGTTTTTTTTTTCTCTCTCATTTTTTTTTTTTCTTTTCCCCTTTACCTCTGAGTGGCTTGTGATTGCTGCAGACATGAATGTCCAGACCTTGATTACAAGTGTGGACCAGCTTGCTGCTCGTGTGCAGGGCATACAAGATTATGTTACCAGAAATCCTATGTCAGAACCTAAGATACCGATTCCTGAACTGTTTTCCGGAGACCGATTTAAGTTTAGAAATTTCAGGAATAATTGTAAATTGTTTTTGTCCCTGAGACCCTGTTCCTCTGGAGACTCCGCTCAGCAAGTGAAAATTGTTATTTCTTTTTTACGGGGCGACCCTCAGGATTGGGCTTTCTCGCTGGCGCCAGGAGATCCGGCATTGGCTGATATTGATGCGTTTTTTCTGGCGCTCGGTTTGCTTTATGAGGAACCCAATCTTGAGATTCAGGCAGAAAAAGCCTTGCTCGCTATGTCTCAGGGCCAGGACGAGGCTGAAGTGTATTGCCAAAAATTTCGGAAATGGTCCGTGCTGACCCAGTGGAACGAGTGTGCATTGGCTGCAAATTTTAGAAATGGCCTTTCTGAAGCCATTAAGAATGTGATGGTGGGTTTTCCCATTCCCACAGGTCTGAATGATTCCATGGCCCTGGCAATTCAAATTGACCGGCGGTTGCGGGAGCGCAAAACCGCAAATTCCCTCATGGTGTTATCTGAACAGGCACCTGATTTAATGCAATGTGATAGAATCCTGACTAGAAATGAGCGGAAAATTCATAGACGCCAGAATGGCTTGTGTTACTACTGTGGTGATTCTACACATGTTATCTCAGCATGCTCTAAGCGTCTTACTAAGGTTGTTAGTCCTGTCGCCATTGGTAATTTGCAACCTAAGTTTATTCTATCTGTAACTTTGATTTGCTCACTGTCATCGTATCCTGTCATGGCGTTTGTGGATTCAGGTGCTGCCCTGAGTCTTATGGATCTGTCATTTGCCAAGCGCTGCGGTTTTGTTCTTGAGCCATTAGAAAATCCTATCCCTCTTAGGGGTATTGATGCTACGCCATTGGCAGAAAATAAACCGCAGTTTTGGACACAGGTTACCATGTGCATGACTCCTGAACATCGGGAGGTGATACGTTTTCTTGTTCTGCATAAGATGCATGATTTGGTTGTTTTGGGTTTGCCATGGTTACAGACCCATAATCCAGTCTTGGACTGGAAGGCAATGTCAGTGTCAAGTTGGGGCTGTCATGGAATTCATGGAGATTCCCTGCCCGTGTCTATTGCTACTTCTACGCCTTCGGAAGTTCCGGCGTATTTGTCTGATTATCAGGATGTCTTCAGCGAGTCTAGGTCAAGTGCATTGCCTCCTCATAGGGAATGTGACTGTGCAATAGATTTGATTCCAGGCAGTAAGTTTCCTAAGGGAAGACTGTTTAATCTGTCGGTACCTGAACATACCGCGATGCGTTCATATATCAAGGAGTCTCTGGAGAAGGGGCATATCCGTCCTTCTTCCCCTCTTGGTGCGGGATTTTTTTTTGTGGCCAAAAAGGACGAATCTTTGAGGCCTTGTATTGACTATCGGCTTTTAAATAAGATCACTGTCAAATTTCAGTATCCTTTGCCGCTGTTGTCAGACTTGTTTGCCCGGATTAAAGGTGCCAAGTGGTTCACCAAGATAGACCTTCGTGGTGCGTACAACCTTGTGCGCATTAAGCAAGGAGATGAATGGAAAACCGCATTCAATACGCCCGAAGGTCATTTTGAGTACTTGGTGATGCCATTTGGGCTCTCTAATGCACCTTCAGTTTTTCAGTCCTTTATGCATGACATTTTCCGGAAGTATCTGGATAAATTTTTGATCGTTTATCTGGATGATATTCTGTTTTTTTCTGATGATTGGGACTCGCATGTGGAGCAGGTCAGGATGGTTTTCAAGATTTTGCGTGAAAATTCTTTGTTTGTTAAAGGCTCAAAGTGTCTCTTTGGTGTACAGAAGGTTCCCTTTTTAGGGTTTATTTTTTCCCCTTCTGCTGTGGAGATGGACCCAGTCAAGGTCCGAGCTATTCATGATTGGACTCAACCCTCGTCAGTTAAGAGTCTTCAGAAGTTCTTGGGTTTTGCTAACTTCTACCGTCGTTTTATCGCTAATTTTTCTAGCGTTGTTAAACCGTTGACGGATATGACCAAGAAAGGCTCTGATGTGGCTAACTGGGCTCCTGCTGCCGTGGAGGCTTTCCAGGAGTTGAAACGCCGGTTTACTTCGGCGCCTGTTTTGTGCCAGCCTGACATCTCACTTCCCTTTCAGGTTGAGGTGGATGCTTCGGAGATTGGGGCAGGGGCCGTTTTGTCGCAGAGAGGCCCTGGTTGCTCTACTATGAGACCTTGTGCCTTTTTCTCTAGGAAGTTTTCGCCGGCAGAGCGAAATTATGATGTGGGCAATCGGGAGTTGTTGGCCATGAAGTGGGCATTTGAGGAGTGGCGTCATTGGCTCGAGGGTGCTAAGCATCGTGTGGTGGTCTTGACTGATCACAAAAATCTGATGTACCTCGAGTCTGCTAAACACCTGAATCCTAGACAGGCCCGCTGGTCATTGTTTTTCTCCCGTTTTGACTTTGTGGTCTCGTATTTACCAGGTTCTAAGAATGTGAAGGCCGATGCTCTGTCTAGGAGCTTTGTGCCTGATGCTCCTGGAGTCGCTGAACCTGTGGGTATTCTTAAGGAAGGAGTTATCTTGTCAGCTATTTCTCCAGATCTGCGACATGTGTTGCAGAGATTTCAGGCTGGTAGGCCTGACTCTTGTCCACCTGACAGATTGTTTGTGCCTGCTAAATGGACCAGCAGAGTCATTTCCGAGGTTCATTCCTCAGTGTTGGCAGGGCACCCGGGAATTTTTGGCACCAGAGATCTGGTGGCCAGGTCCTTTTGGTGGCCTTCCTTGTCAAGGGATGTGCGGTCATTTGTGCAGTGTTGTGATTTTGCTTTTTGCTCCCTCTAGTGGTTACTAGTTTTTTGACTCTGGTTTTTCTGTCATTCCTTTTATCCGCACCTGAGGTCGTTAGTTAAGGGTGTAGCTATATATTCTCCCTGGACCTTCAGTTCTGTGCCTGGCAACGTAGTTATCAGAGCTAGTCTGCTGTGCTCTTGTCTATTGATCCTGGTTCCAGAAATATCAGCTAAGTCTACTTTTTGCTTTTTGCTATTTGTTTTGGTTTTTGCATTTTTGTCCAGCTTGTTCCTAATCTGCATCCTGACCTTTGCTGGAAGCTCTAGGGGGCTGGTGTTCTCCCCCCGGACCGTTAGACGGTTCGGGGGTTCTTGAATTTCCAGTGTGGATTTTAATAGGGTTTTCGTTGACCATATAAGTTACCTTTCTTTATTCTGCTATTAGTTAGCGGGCCTCTCTGTGCTAAACCTGATTCATTTCTGTGTTTGTCATTTCCTCTTACCTCACCGTTATTATTTGTGGGGGGCTTCTATCCAGCTTTGGGGTCCAATTCTCTGGAGGCAAGAAAGGTCTTTGTTTTCCTCTACTAGGGGTAGCTAGATTCTCCGGCTGGAGCGTGTCATCTAGAATCATCGTAGGAATGATCCCCGGCTACTTCTAGGGTTGGCGTTAGGAGTAGTTATATGGTCATCCCAGTTACCACTGCCCTATGAGCTGGTTTTTTGTATTCCTCAGACTTCCACGTTCCTCTGAGACCCTCGCCATTGGGGTCATAACAGTTTGCCAGGCCAGTATTAAATGTTTAGTGCATTGCAAAAGAGGGATTATAAGAAAGAAGATTCTGAGTTTTTTTTTTTTTTTTTTTTTTTTTTCTCTCTCTCTTTCTTCTTCCCCTTTATCTCAGAGTGGCTATGCTTGCTGCAGACATGAATGTCCAGACCTTGATTACAAGTGTGGACCAGCTGGCTACTCGTGTGCAGGGCATACAAGACTATGTTATCAGAAATCCTAGGTCTGAACCTAAAATACCGATTCCTGAACTGTTTTCCGGAGACAGATTTAAGTTTAGGAATTTCGTGAATAATTGTAAATTGTTTTTGTCCCTGAGACCCTGTTCATCTGGAGACTCTGCTCAGCAAGTAAAAATTGTTATTTCGTTCTTACGGGGCGACCCTCAGGATTGGGCTTTTTCGCTGGCGCCAGGAGATCCGGCATTGGCTGATATTGATGCGTTTTTTCTGGCGCTCGGTTTGCTTTATGAGGAACCCAATCTTGAGATTCAGGCAGAAAAGGCCTTGCTGGCTATGTCTCAGGGGCAGGACGAGGCTGAAGTGTATTGCCAAAAATTTCGGAAGTGGTCCGTGCTGACACATTGGAACGAGTGTGCACTGGCCGCTAATTTCAGAAATGGCCTTTCTGAAGCCATTAAAAATGTTATGGTGGGATTTCCCACTCCCACAGGTCTGAATGATACTATGGCACTGGCTATTCAAATTGACCGGCGGTTGCGGGAGCGCAAAACCGCAAATTCCCTCATGGTGTTGTCTGAACAGACACCTAACTCGGTGCAATGTGATAGAAAAACCGCAAATTCCCTCATGGTGTTGTCTGAACAGACACCTGATTTAATGCAATGTGATAGAATCCTGACTAGAAATGAGCGGAAAATTCATAGACGCCGGAATGGCTTGTGCTACTACTGTGGTGACTCTACACATGTTATCTCAGCATGCTCTAAACGTATAGCTAAGGTTGTTAGTCCTGTCACCGTTGGTAATTTGCAACCTAAATTTATTCTGTCTGTAACTCTGATTTGCTCACTGTCATCTTATCCTGTCATGGCGTTTGTAGATTCAGGTGCTGCCCTGAGTCTTATGGATCTCTCGTTTGCTAAGCGCTGTGGTTTTACTCTTGAACCATTGGAAAATCCTATTCCTCTTAGGGGTATTGATGCTACGCCATTGGCAGCAAATAAACCGCAGTATTGGACACAGGTTACCATGTGCATGACTCCTGAACACCGCGAGGTGATGCGTTTCCTGGTTTTACATAAAATGCATGATTTGGTTGTTTTGGGGCTGCCATGGTTACAGACCCATAATCCAGTCCTGGACTGGAAGGCTATGTCAGTCTCAAGTTGGGGCTGTCGTGGTATTCATGGGGATTCCCTGCCTGTGTCTATTGCTTCTTCTACGCCTTCGGAAGTTCCGGAGTATTTGTCTGATTATCAGGATGTCTTCAGTGAGTCTGAATCCAGTGCATTACCTCCTCATAGGGACTGTGACTGTGCTATTGATTTGATACCAGGCAGTAAATTTCCTAAGGGAAGACTGTTTAATCTGTCGGTACCTGAGCATACCGCTATGCGTTCATATATCAAGGAGTCTCTGGAGAAAGGACATATTCGTCCGTCTTCTTCCCCTCTTGGTGCGGGATTCTTTTTTTGTGGCAAAAAAGGACGGATCTTTGAGACCCTGTATTGATTATCGGCTTTTAAATAAGATCACTGTCAAATTTCAGTATCCTTTACCGTTGTTGTCTGACTTGTTTGCCCGGATTAAAGGTGCCAAGTGGTTCACCAAGATAGACCTTCGTGGTGCGTACAACCTTGTGCGCATTAAACAAGGTGATGAATGGAAAACCGCATTCAATACGCCCGAAGGTCATTTTGAGTACTTGGTGATGCCTTTTGGACTCTCCAATGCGCCTTCAGTTTTTCAGTCCTTTATGCATGACATTTTCCGGAAGTATCTGGATAAATTTTTGATTGTTTATCTGGATGATATTTTGGTTTTTTCTGATAATTGGGATTCGCATGTGGAGCAGGTCAGGTTGGTCTTTAAAATTTTGCGTGAAAATTCTTTGTTTGTCAAGGGCTCAAAATGTCTCTTTGGTGTACAGAAGGTTCCCTTTTTGGGGTTCATTTTTTCCCCTTCTGCTGTGGAGATGGACCCAGTCAAGGTCCGAGCTATTCTTGATTGGACTCAGCCCTCGTCGGTTAAGAGTCTTCAGAAGTTCTTGGGCTTCGCTAACTTCTACCGTCGTTTTATCGCTAATTTTTCTAGCATTGTGAAACCTTTGACGGATATGACCAAGAAGGGCTCCGATGTAGCTAACTGGGCTCCTGCTGCCGTGGAGGCTTTCCAGGAGTTGAAACGCCGGTTTACTTCGGCGCCTGTTTTGTGCCAGCCTGATGTCTCGCTTCCCTTTCAGGTTGAGGTGGATGCTTCAGAGATTGGAGCAGGGGCCGTTTTGTCGCAGAGAGGCCCTGGTTGCTCTGTTATGAAACCTTGTGCCTTTTTCTCTAGGAAGTTTTCGCCTGCTGAGCGAAATTATGATGTGGGCAATCGGGAGTTGTTGGCCATGAAATGGGCATTTGAGGAGTGGCGTCATTGGCTCGAGGGTGCTAAGCATCGTGTTGTGGTCCTGACTGATCACAAAAATCTGATGTATCTCGAGTCTGCTAAACGCCTTAATCCGAGACAGGCCCGCTGGTCATTGTTTTTCTCCCGCTTTGATTTTGTTGTCTCGTATTTACCAGGTTCAAAGAATGTGAAGGCCGATGCTCTTTCTAGGAGCTTTGTGCCTGATGCTCCTGGAGTCGCTGACCCTGTTGGTATTCTTAAAGATGGAGTTATCTTGTCAGCTATTTCTCCGGATCTGCGACGTGTGTTGCAGAGATTTCAGGCTGATAGGCCTGAGTCTTGTCCATCTGACAGACTGTTTGTCCCGGATAAGTGGACCAGCAGAGTCATTTCCGAGGTTCACTCCTCGGTGTTGGCAGGTCACCCGGGAATTTTTGGCACCAGAGATCTGGTGGCCAGGTCCTTTTGGTGGCCTTCCTTGTCAAGGGATGTGCGGTCATTTGTGCAGTCCTGTGGGATTTGTGCTCGAGCTAAGCCTTGCTGTTCTCGTGCCAGCGGTTTGCTCTTGCCCTTGCCTGTCCCGAAGAGACCTTGGACACATATCTCCATGGATTTCATTTCTGATCTTCCGCTATCTCAGGGCATGTCCGTTATCTGGGTGATATGTGATCGCTTCTCCAAGATGGTCCATTTGGTTCCTTTGCCTAAGCTGCCTTCCTCTTCTGATCTGGTTCCTGTGTTTTTCCAGAACGTGGTTCGTTTGCACGGCATCCCTGAGAATATTGTGTCAGACAGAGGATCCCAGTTCGTTTCCAGGTTCTGGCGATCCTTTTGTGGTAGGATGGGCATTGATTTGTCGTTTTCGTCTGCTTTCCATCCTCAGACTAATGGACAGACGGAGCGAACCAATCAGACTTTGGAGGCTTATTTGAGGTGTTTTGTCTCTGCTGATCAGGACGATTGGGTGACATTCTTACCGTTGGCTGAGTTTGCCCTTAATAATCGGGCTAGTTCCGCCACCTTGGTTTCGCCTTTTTTCTGCAACTCTGGTTTCCATCCTCGCTTTTCTTCGGGTCATGTGGAACCTTCTGACTGTCCTGGGGTGGATTCTGTGGTGGATAGGTTGCAGCGGATCTGGAATCATGTGGTGGACAACTTGAAATTGTCACAGGAGAAGGCTCAGCGCTTTGCCAACCGCCGCCGCGGTGTAGGTCCCCGACTACGCGTTGGGGATTTGGTATGGCTTTCTTCCCGCTTTGTTCCTATGAAGGTCTCCTCTCCCAAATTTAAACCTCGTTTTATTGGGCCTTACAAGATATTGGAAATCCTTAATCCTGTATCTTTTCGTCTGGATCTTCCTGTGTCATTTGCTATTCACAATGTATTTCATAGGTCCTTGTTGCGGCGGTACATTGTGCCTGTAGTTCCTTCTGCTGAGCCTCCTGCTCCGGTGTTGGTTGAGGGCGAGTTGGAGTACGTGGTGGAGAAGATCTTGGATTCTCGCCTCTCCAGGCGGAGGCTTCAGTACTTGGTCAAGTGGAAGGGCTATGGTCAGGAGGATAATTCCTGGGTGGTCGCCTCTGATGTTCATGCGGCCGATTTAGTTCGTGTCTTTCATGCCGCTCATCCTGATCGCCCTGGTGGTCGTGGTGAGGGTTCGGTGACCCCTCACTAAGGGGGGGGTACTGTTGTGATTTTGCTTTTTGCTCCCTCTAGTGGTTACTAGTTTTTTGACTCTGGTTTTTCTGTCATTCCTTTTATCCGCACCTGAGGTCGTTAGTTAAGGGTGTAGCTATATATTCTCCCTGGACCTTCAGTTCTGTGCCTGGCAACGTAGTTATCAGAGCTAGTCTGCTGTGCTCTTGTCTATTGATCCTGGTTCCAGAAATATCAGCTAAGTCTACTTTTTGCTTTTTGCTATTTGTTTTGGTTTTTGCATTTTTGTCCAGCTTGTTCCTAATCTGCATCCTGACCTTTGCTGGAAGCTCTAGGGGGCTGGTGTTCTCCCCCCGGACCGTTAGACGGTTCGGGGGTTCTTGAATTTCCAGTGTGGATTTTAATAGGGTTTTCGTTGACCATATAAGTTACCTTTCTTTATTCTGCTATTAGTTAGCGGGCCTCTCTGTGCTAAACCTGATTCATTTCTGTGTTTGTCATTTCCTCTTACCTCACCGTTATTATTTGTGGGGGGCTTCTATCCAGCTTTGGGGTCCAATTCTCTGGAGGCAAGAAAGGTCTTTGTTTTCCTCTACTAGGGGTAGCTAGATTCTCCGGCTGGAGCGTGTCATCTAGAATCATCGTAGGAATGATCCCCGGCTACTTCTAGGGTTGGCGTTAGGAGTAGTTATATGGTCATCCCAGTTACCACTGCCCTATGAGCTGGTTTTTTGTATTCCTCAGACTTCCACGTTCCTCTGAGACCCTCGCCATTGGGGTCATAACAGTGCAGTCCTGTGGTACTTGTGCTCGAGCTAAGCCTTGCTGTTCTCGTGCCAGCGGGTTGCTCTTGCCCTTGCCTGTCCCGAAGAGACCTTGGACACACATCTCTATGGATTTCATTTCGGATCTTCCGGTGTCTCAGGGCATGTCTGTCATCTGGGTGATATGTGATCGTTTCTCCAAGATGGTCCATCTGGTTCCTTTGCCTAAGCTGCCTTCCTCTTCTGATCTGGTTCCTGTGTTCTTCCAGAGCGTGGTTCGTTTGCACGGCATTCCTGAGAATATTGTGTCGGACAGAGGATCCCAGTTTGTTTCCAGGTTCTGGCGATCCTTTTGTGGTAGGATGGGCATTGATTTGTCGTTTTCGTCCGCTTTTCATCCACAGACTAACGGACAAACGGAACGAACTAATCAGACTCTGGAGGCGTATTTGAGGTGTTTTGTCTCTTCTGATCAGGATGATTGGGTGACCTTCTTGCCGTTGGCCGAATTTGCCCTTAATAATCGGGCTAGTTCTGCCACCTTGGTTTCGCCATTTTTCTGCAACTCTGGTTTCCATCCTCGTTTTTCCTCGGGACATGTGGAGCCTTCTGACTGTCCTGGAGTGGATTCTGTGGTGGATAGGTTGCAGCAGATCTGGAATCATGTGGTGGACAACTTGAAGTTGTCACAGGAGAAGGCTCAGCGTTTTGCCAACCGCCGCCGCGGTGTGGGTCCCCGACTTCGTGTTGGGGATTTGGTATGGCTGTCTTCTCGATTTGTTCCTATGAAGGTCTCCTCTCCCAAATTTAAGCCTCGATTCATTGGTCCTTACAAGATATTGGAGATCCTTAATCCTGTATCCTTTCGCCTGGATCTTCCGATGTCGTTTGCCATTCACAACGTATTTCATAGGTCCTTGTTGCGGCGGTACGTTGTGCCTGTGGTTCCTTCTGCTGAGCCTCCTGCTCCGGTGTTGGTTGAGGGCGAGTTGGAGTACGTGGTGAAGATCTTAGATTCTCGTCTCTCCAGGCGGAGGCTTCAGTACCTGGTCAAGTGGAAGGGCTATGGTCAGGAGGATAATTCCTGGGTGGTCGCCTCTGATGTGCATGCGGCCGATTTAGTTCGTGCCTTTCACGCCGCTCATCCTGATCGCCCTGGTGGTCTTGGTGAGGGTTCGGTGACCCCTCACTAAGGGGGGGGTACTGTTGTGAATTTACCTTTTGGCTCCCTCTAGTGGCTACTAGTGATTTGACTCTGGGTATGTCTGTCATCCCTTGTATGCTCACCTGGGTCGTTAGGTCAGGGGTGTTGCTATATAAGCTCCCTGGACCTTCAGTTCAATGCCTGGCAACGTTGATATCAGAGCTAATCTGTAGTGCTCTTGTCTGCTGATCCTGGTTCCTGCTTGATTAAGCTAAGTCCGCTTTCTTGCTTTTTGCTATTCGTTTTTGTTTGCATTTTTGTCCAGCTTGTATATAATCTGTATCCTGACCTTGCTGGAAGCTCTAGGGTGGCTGGTGTTCTCCCCCCGGGCCGTTAGAAGGTTCGGGGGTTCTTGAATCTCCAGCGTGGATTTTTGATAGGGTTTTTGTTGACCATATAAGTTATCTTACTACATTCTGCTATTAGTAAGTGGGCCTCTCTTTGCTAAACCTAGTTCATCTCTGTGTTTGTCATTTCCTCTTACCTCACCGTTATTATTTGTGGGGGGCTTGTATCCTACTTTTTGGGGTCTTTTCTCTGGAGGCAAGAGAGGTCTTTGTTTTCCTCTTCTAGGGGTAGTTAGCTCTCCGGCTGGCGCGAGACATCTAGCGACCAACGTAGGCATGTTCCCCGGCTACTTCTAGTGTTGGCGTTAGGAGTAGATATATGGTCAACCCAGTTACCACTGCCCTATGAGCTGGATTTTTGTACTTCGCAGACTTGCTGATATCTCTGAGACCCTCGCCATTGGGGTCATAACAGTGAACCATGACAATTGGTGGCAGCGGTGGGATATTAGAGCATTAGTGATTTGGTTTGAGCAATCATTCCTCTCACTAAAAACTTGCAGAAAGTTCTTGCGAGAACTCTGCACAAATAAGTTTGGGAGAACGAACTCAGTGCTTATTAGTTGTGAGACAATTGTGTACTGGTAATTATCCCTTCCCTTTCTCTTCGTTTTTCTATCCTATCTTTTATTTGGCAACCATGGTTGAGCTGGGAGAAACCTTCTATGAGCAGCAGACCAAAGACACCCTTGTGGCCTTATGCAAGTCACAGCACATTGACTATGCAATCAAAAACAAAAGCCAACTGGTCGCAGTCCTGATGCAATGGGAAGCCACTCTAGACCACTCACAGAGCCCAGAGGCCGCAGATGCCAGCACCAGCGAACATGGTGCTGCAGCAGAGGTCCAACCACTGAATGCTGGCCCTGTTAGCAATCCGGGCGAATTGGACCCCCACCTGCAGGCGGTCTTGAAAGAATTCCCCACTGACGACCATGAGGGACGTCGGCAGCTGATTCAGCAATACCGGAAGGAGGCTGAGGCCCAAGCCCAGCGAGAGGCAGAGAGAGCCGAGCGAGAGGCCCAGCGAGAGGCAGAGAGAGCCGAGCGAGAGGCCCAGCGAGCCGAGCGAGAGGCCCAGGCCCAGCGAGCTGAGCGCCAAGCCCAGCGAGAACATGCACTGGAGATGCTCCGGCAGGGGGGGACGCCTTCCACCGCCCAGAGCCGTGAGCCCAGCAGCGCTCAGACACCAAAGCCCCGGCCCGACCACTTTCCTGTTATGGAAAAGGATGGGGACTTGGACACTTTTCTGCGGGCCTTTGAGAAAGCCTGCAGACAGTACCAGCTGCCTACACAAGAATGGGCACGATACCTGACACTAGGGCTGAGAGGAAAAGCTCTGGAGGCGTTTGCTGCACTCCCTCAAGAACAAGATGGTGACTATGAGGCTATCAAGCAGGCCCTCATAGCCAAGTACCAGCTTACACCCGAGGTGTACCGTAAAAAGTTCTGGACCCTCCAACGTGGCCCACACGACAGTTACAGTGATGTGGTGCATGGACTGGGGACCCACTTTGACCAGTGGACCCAAGGACTGTCAGTGACCACCTTTGCACAGCTGCGAGACCTGATGATCAAAGACTAGTTCTTCCATCTTTGCCCAACTGAGATGCGACAGTTCGTGATGGACAGAGAACCCAAAGACGTGACGAAAGCAACGCAGATTGCCGATTCCTATGTGGCCAACCGTAGATCGGAAGTGCGGAAGCCAGTCACCACCAGCTGGAGAGGGGGTAAGCCTGCACCCAACGCCAGTACCCCTGCCAGCCAACATACCAGAGGTCCTGTCCCCGTGGCCAACAGCCCCAGACCTACCACCGAACTTCGCCAGTGTTACCACTGCAGGCAGACTGATCATATCAGTCCCCAATGTCCAGCCAAGCAGAAGAACTCCTCATCCAAGGCCCCAGGGCCTAATGCAGCAGTTCTTTTGGTGGGTGGTGTGGCTGGGAGGGGGTGTGATAACGTACAGCATGTCATTGTGGGAGGTCATGTTGCTACAGGCCTCAAAGGACACCGGGGCTGAACGAACCCTCATCCGACCCGAACTGGCGGCCCCTGAAGAAATCATTCCGGGGAAAACCCTAACTGTCACTGGGATTGGGGGCATCAGCTGTCCCTTACCGATGGCCCGGGTTTTTATTGATTGGGGTGCCGGGAGCGGGGTGAAGGAAGTGGGGCTGTCTGATAATTTGCCCACTGATGTTTTGTTGGGGACTGATTTGGGGAGGTTGGTGGCACACTTCGTCATTGACACCCCTCCCAATCTACTAATGAGGGTAAAGTTAACCCTGATGATGATGATGGGAAATCACATGTGTTACCTGACCATGCTTTATCTTGTAATGTTGCATCTGATAACCATTTTTTCCCTAGGATTGATGGTGGAAATGTTGTACCTGTGCCATCTGTATCTGATAATGATGTTTCTGTGAAAGTTGATGTGTCCATAGGTACAGGAGTGCTCAGCCACGTCGCTCTGCGGAGTGAGACGGCTGAGGAACCCCTAGCAGGGGCAAGTGTCGGTGCTACAAGAAATGGGGAGATACATGGGAACCGTGAGGAAGGTGATGCCATGCAATTGACCAGTGCCATCGAGGAAGGTAACTGGCCCATAAGTAGCAATGCTCCTGAGGTAATGGGGGTGGATGGGGAGGTAGAGCCCATAGCAGCGTCGGCTGATGGGTCTGTAGAAACCCCCGGGGAGACAGCCTACGTAGCTGCTGTCACCCGCAGTCAGAGTGCCCGGAACGCAGATAACTGTCTGCCTCCCGGACCCTCCTCAGTCATCAGTATGACTGAACCAGAGGTGGACCCAGAGCAGGTCCCAGAGGGCTCCCGTGGGGAAGGGACCCTGACGTCGCTTCTGGCTTCCCCTAGCCAGGAGTTTCAGGCCGCTCTGCACACCGATGCGAGCCTAGAGAGTTTGAGACAACTCGCCGGGACGTCATTCTCCGAGACTGATAAGGAGAAGGTGTTCTGGGAAGGAGGAAGGTTGTACCGGGAGACAGTACCCGGAGAATCACAAAAGGAGTGGTTGAGGGAAAGACAGCTGGTCGTCCCGCAGCAATTCCGGGGTGAGTTGTTGCGGATTGCCCATGAGATCCCGCTAGCTGGACACTTGGGGATAAGCAAAACTAAGGCCCGGCTGTCTCAACACTTCTATTGGCCTAAGATGGGGACAGATGTGTCAAACTACTGCCGCTCCTGTGTCACCTGTCAAAGAGTGGGGAAGGTGGGGCCTGCTCTTAAGGCTTTCCTCATCCCTTTGCCAGTGATAGAGGAGCCTTTCCAGAGGATCGCGGTGGACATTGTGGGCCCGCTGGCCATCCCCAGCAGCTCTGGAAAGCGATATATCCTTACTGTGGTAGACTACGCTACCAGGTACCCAGAGGCAGTAGCTCTGTCGTCAACTAGGGCAGATAAGGTGGCGGATGCCCTGTTGGCCATCTTTTCACGTGTAGGATTTCCCAGGGAAATGCTTACTGATCGAGGGACCCAATTTATGTCTCACCTAATGGAGGCTCTCTGTAAGAAAATGCAGGTGAAGCACCTGGTATCGAGTGCGTATCACCCACAGACCAATGGCTTGTGTGAACGCTTCAATGGTACCCTCAAACAGATGCTACGCATGCTGGTTGAGACACAAGGGCGCGACTGGGAGAGGTACCTCCCACACCTGCTTTTCGCTTACCGAGAGGTTCCGCAGGCCTCGACGGGGTTCTCCCCCTTCGAGCTCCTGTACGGCAGGCGAGTCCGGGGACCCCTTGGGTTGGTAAGAGAATCCTGGGAAGAGGAGCCGAACCCTTCTGAAATGTCCATAGTGGAGTATGTCATGCGCTTCCGTGACAAGATGCAGACCTTGACGCAGTTGGTGCATGACAACATGACGCAGGCTCAGGCTGATCAGAAGCACTGGTACGACCAGAACGCCCGGGAGCGGACCTACCACGTGGGTCAAAAGGTGTGGGTGCTGGTTCCCGTACCAACGGATAAGCTTCAGGCAGCCTGGGAGGGCCCGTACGTCATCCACCAACAGCTCAACCCAGTCACCTATGTGGTCATGCTTGACCACACTCGGGGTAGGCGAAAGGCCTTTCACGTCAACATGATGAAGGCTCATCACGAACGTGAACCTTTCGTCCTACCGGTCTGCAGCGCACCCGAAGAAGGGGAGGAAGACACCCTCCTGGACATGCTGGCCCAAGCCAAGGCCCATGGGTCCATTGAGGACGTGGAGGTGAGCGCCTCGCTAGATGAACCACAGCGGTTGCAGTTGCAAACCACACTGGAACCCTTCCGGGTCGTGTTCTCCAACCGGCCGGGAAGGACTTAGTTAGCCGTCCACGAGGTGGGCACCGGGAATCACGCCCCACTACGGCGAACAGCCTATCGAATCTCTGACCAGGTGCAGCAGATTATGCACCAGGAGATCGATGAGATGTTACAGCTGGGGGTGATTCGACGGTCAAAGAGCGCGTGGGCCTCACCTGTAGTTCTCGTGCCAAAGAAGGACCGGACCACCCGGTTCTGCATGGACTACAGGGGGCTCAACGCCATTGCAGCCTCTGACGCGCACCCAATGCTGCGCATCGAAGAGCTGCTTGAGAAGTTAGCTGGCGCAAAATACCTGACAATAATGGATCTGAGTCGCGGATACTGGCAGATTCCCCTGAGCCCCGAGGCGCAGGAGAAGTCCGCCTTTATCACACCCTTTGGACTGTACGAGTCCACGGTCATGCCCTTCGGCATGAAGAATGCCCCTGCCACTTTCCAGCGGATGGTCAATCTCCTGCTTCAGGGACTGGAGAAGTACGCCGTGGCGTACTTAGATGACATTGCCATCTTCAGTCCCTCCTGGGATGAGCACCTGCAGCATCTCGAGGAGGTGCTCAGGCGAATTCACCAAGCAGGACTGACTATCAAGCCGGGAAAGTGCCAGATGGGCATGAGGGAGGTCCACTACCTGGGGCACCGGGTAGGTGGAGGCACCCTGAAACCAGAGCCTGACAAAGTGGGCATGATCGTGAACTGGCCCACTCCTGGGACCAAGAAACAGGTGATGTCCTTCCTGGGCACTGCAGGGTACTATAGGCGCTTTGTGCAGCACTATAGTAGCCTGGCAAAACCTTTGACGGACCTCACCAGGAAGAAGCTACCCCACATCGTCAACTGGACAGATGGCTGTGAGGGGGCCTTCCAGGTGTTGAAAACAGCACTGTGCAACGCCCCTGTGTTGAAAGCAGTCGACAGCAGTCGACCGTTCTTGGTACAGACCGACGCCAGCGAGTTTGGCCTCGGTGCTGTGCTCAGCCAGGTTGACTCGGAGGACCAAGAGCACCCCGTGTTGTACCTGAGCCGGAAACTTTTGCCGAGGGAAGTGGCCTACTCCACCATCGACAAGGAGTGCCTGGCCATAGTCTGGGCCCTGCAGCGCTTGCAGCCCTACTTGTACGGTCGCACCTTCACTGTGGTGACCGACCACGACCCTCTGCGCTGGCTAAGCACCATGTGTGGAACCAACGGCAGGTTGCTACGCTGGAGCCTTGCCCTTCAGCAATTTGACTTCACCATTAAACACAAAGCGGGCAAAGAGCATGGGAATGCAGATGGACTGTCCCGCCAGGGTGAACCCACTGAGGTGCGCATGGAGGCATACCATGGGGTTCTACCTCCCTAGCGCACGCAAAAAGGGGGAGGTGTCACGATCTCATATAAGTAGTTTCTCTTGCTAGCAAGCTGTGGGCTAAAAAGCTCCCCTTCCCTTTCACTCAGCCAAGAGCTGCCTTGCCAATGTACATGGGGGAAGAGCGTTTTATTGCCTAAAGGAATTTTTACGACCAGGTTAGAAGCTTCCTCCAACAAGAACTGGATTCTAAGTCTCTAGAACCATGCGGTCCTTTGTTCCATTTTTGTAAGATATTAGTCAGACGATGTAAGATAGGAAAATGGTAGATATATCTTCTTATTCTCCCTCGGTAGATCTACGCATCACTCTAAATACGGGCGTCTAACTCCATCGGGTGAAGAAGTAGGGATTGCTCTGTAAATAATAGGACATATTTGATCTCATCGGAATGCCCACGATAATACGAGATGTATGCTGGGTATGGTACGTTTATGACATGTGCTGTAGCGAAGTTATAGAAATTAGACAAATTTAAGGTTGCCTTACTCAAACTGAAGAAAGGGGAGGGCGATCCTAACTCAACCCTTTCTGTGAGGTCACAGGCTGTAGGTTATAAAGTTGCTGGCAGGCTTCCAGGGGGGAGTTGTGAGTTTTTACCTGAAGCGACCTGACTGCGAGTGCTAATGCACTGGGATAGATGGAAACCCTCCTAGCCTGGTTGCCTGCAATGCTCTGAACAACTGTAAGTGTATTTCTCATGTTATTCCCTGTTTTTTATAATTACCTTGTACATATTTGCAATTGTCTCATTTGTAACATCTTTGTAAAATATTTAGATAAAGCACTGCCTAACCTTTCTGGAGTATAATATTCAATACTAGTTCGTTCTTTATGCTCTAAAAACGTACCCTGTCTCTTGAAGGGAAATTACGCTACTGTTTTGGGTTAGCTCCGGACCCGTTTAATCGGAGCTGGTGGCAGCTTACCGTGTGCAGGCTTTTGGGGGTTGTTTCAGCGACTGCGGCTTGATAATTATTGTTCCTGCCTGAGTGGGAGTAGTTATTGCATCGCTGCAGCGCGCCCAATAGCCAGTACATAGCAGGCAACGTTTCTGGCGACTAATCACCCTAGAGCATAAACTCACAGACATAATATGGAGAGGCGGCTAGTGAAGAGAGGGGTGCATGAGGAGGCAAGAGGACGACGGCCGTTTCGCGCCTACGCACTTCCACGGGTCCTGGACCCGTGGAAGCGCGCAGGCGCGAAACGGCCGTCGTCCTCTTGCCTCCTCATGCACCCCTCTCTTCACCAGCCGCCTCTCCATATTATGTCTGTGAGTTTATGCTCTGAATAAAGGACACTATTATACAGCATCATCGGGTGAGTGCCACTTCTGTTTCTTCATGTTCTGGATAAGATAAGCCCCCTGCACATGTGATAGCCGTCTGTTGGTCTAAAGTCACCCTAATCCGGGACATATTGGTGGCAGTGGTCAGAAATCCCTGTGGATTTCGTGACAATCTGCTGGCCGCAGCTAAGGGATCTTGACAGTCACGGTGTGAACCGTGACACCCCAGATCCGGGCTGTGCGGAGATCGGGGGTCAGAAATGTAAGCTCCTGCCGTTACCCCCACGTCCTGCGCCTCATGCCCCAGATCCGGGCTGTGTGGAGATCGGGGGTCAGAAGTGCAATCTCCTGCCGTTACCCCCATGTTTTGAGCCTCATGCCCCAGATCCGGGCAGTGCGGAGATCGGGGGGCAGAAATGTAAGCTCCTGCCGTTACCCCCACGTCCTGCGCCTCATGCCCCAGATCCTGGCAGTGCGGAGATTGGGGGTCAGAAGTGTAAGCTCCTGCCGTTACCCCCATGTCCTGCGCCTCATGCCCCAGATCCGGGCTGTGTGGAGATCGGGGGTCAGAAGTGCAATCTCCTGCCGTTACCCCCACGTCCTGCGCCTCATGCCCCAGATCCGGGCTGTGCGGAGATCTGGGGTCAGAAATGTAAGCTCCTGCCGTTACCCCCTCTGGGGCTGTGCGGAGATCGGGGGTCAGAAATGTAAGCTCCTGCCGTCACCCCCACGTCCTGCGCCTCATGCCCCAGATCCGGGCTGTGCGGAGATCTGGGGTCAGAAATGTAAGCTCCTGCCGTTACCCCCTCTGGGGCTGTGCGGAGATCGGGGGTCAGAAATGTAAGCTCCTGCCGTCACCCCCACGTCCTGCGCCTCATGCCCCAGATCCGGGCTGTGCGGAGATTGGGGGTCAGAAATGTAAGCTCCTGCCGTTACCCCCACGTCCTGCGCCTCATGCCCCAGATCCGGGCTGTGCGGAGATCGGGGGTCAGAAATGTAAGCTCCTGCCGTTACCCCCATGTCCTGCGCCTCATGCCCCAGTTAGAAGTCCCACATGTGGGGGTCATTCTCTGTGGCTTTCTTGATACATGAAGCATTGGAAAGTCACCAGCAGATAAAAGGAGGAGTTTCTCCAGTTACAGGTTTCTACATGTGATGACTGGAAACATATTGTACTTCTTCACTGCACTGGTCTGCAATCTGTCGTATCCAGCAGCTGGGAAATGCCTTGATGTCAATGCTGGGGACAGGACATGATGGCATACCTCCCAACTTTTGAAGATGGGAAAGAGGGACAAAGCTTGCGGCGCGCTTTGCGCGCCGCGGCAAATTTTAGGTCACACCTCTGACCACACCCATTCATAACTAGCCACACCCATATCCACGTCCCAATCACACCCATTTAGCACTGCTGATCACACTTTCATAAAGAATAATTATAAACAAAAAACTATGGCCACACAGTGCTCCATACTGTATAATGGCCACACATGATGCTCCATACTGTATAATAGCCCCACATGATGCTCCATACTGTATAATGGCCATACATGACGCTCCATACTATTATAATGGCCACACATGATGCTCCATACTGTATAATGGCCACACATGACGCTCCATACTATATAATGGCCACACATGACGCTCCATACTATATAATGGCCCCACATGATGCTCCATACTGTATAATGACCGCACATGATGCTCCATACTGTATAATGACTGCACATGATGCTCCATACTGTATAATTTCAAAAAAAGCAGTAAAGCCGCACCCTATAATTATATAGTCTCTATGGACATCGGGGCGCACGTCCTCACCAGGGGGTCTATCCCAGACAGAACAACCAAATCCAATTTGAAGAAAAGGACAGCGCCACACCGGATAGTGAAAAGCAGCTCACATATTTATTCTGCCTCCTGCAGCAATGTTTCGGTCCAAAGACCTTTGTCAAGCATGACAAAGGTCTTTGGACCGAAACGTTGCCGCACGAGGCAGGATAAATATGTGAGCTGCTTTTCACTATCCAGTGTGGCGCTGTCCTTTTCTTCAATTTGGATTTGGCCATACTGTATAATGACTGCACATGATGCTCCATACTGTATAATGGCCACACATGACACTTCGCACCGTATAATGGCCACACATAGCTACTCCTACACACGCGGCTGCGCTCCGTACACACACGCTCTACTCCATACACCTCGTATACACACGGCTCCGCTCCGTACACCTCGTATACACACGGCTCCGCTCCGTACAACTCGTATACACACGGCTCCGCTCCGTACAACTCGTACACACTCAGCTTCGCTCCGTACACATTCAGCTCTGCTCCGTACACCTCGTACAGACACGGCTCCACTCCGTACAACTCGTACACACTCAGCTCCGCACACATTCAGCTCCGCTCCGTACACCTCATACACACACGGCTCCGCTCCGTACACCTCGTACACACACGGCTCCGCTCCGTACACCTCGTACACACACGGCTCCGCTCCGTACACCTCGTACACACACGGCTCCGCTCCGTACACCTCATACACACACGGCTCCGCTCCGTACACCTCATACACACACGGCTCCGCTCCGTACACCTCGTACACACACGGCTCCGCTCCGTACACCTCGTACACACACGGCTCCGCTCCGTACACCTCATACACACACGGCTCCGCTCCATACACTTCATACACACATGGCTCGGCTACATCCACACTGTAAACACCTCCTGACCCCACACATAACAGGCAGCACATCACCAGGGCACGTGCTTCTCACCAGAGAAGGGGCTGTGTGAGCCCTGTGCCAGTGCTGCATGGCGCTCACCTGCGGGTGCCCTCACCAGGGCATGTCTGGCTTCCCTGGCAGTGATGGAGGGGCAGCGACAGCACAAAGCCTCATTAGGTGCAGATCAGTAAATCTGGACACATTTCTCTGCACGGTGAGAACTAGTTTCCTTACAAGCAGAGCAACAAGCAGCCTGCTGCAGCACATGGCTACTGAGCACGCCCACTCCAGCTCATTATCCTGCTGGCACCGCACACAGGGGCAGGAGGGTCGGTGTGCCTGCTCGTCCTGCACAACATCCAGCAGAGCTCCTCGTCTTCCTCCTCCAGCAGATCATGACCCCGTGCCCAGCGCTGGCAGCGCCTCCTTCATGCCACAGGCAGGAAGCCCTAAGAGTAAGACTCAGGAACATGGGGAAGGGGCGTGGCCTAACGCAAGGGGGCGTGACGGCAGCTTCTCCTGTGTTGTATGCGGGATCAGCGCGTCGGGCGCTGGACAGCAGGACAAAGCATCAAATCCGGGGCAATCCCGCAGAATGAGGGACGGTTGGGAGCTATGTGATGGGGGGTTGTAGTTTTAGAGCCACAGGTTACGGACCAGCACTATGCACAGCACTGTTATCTGCGACTGAGCGCCGCCATCTTGTCGGAGCCCGACCGCACAACGTCCGCTGTGAGGAAGAGGCAGTGCGGCCTCTAGTGACGGGATCGGTGACCCGCAAACCCGGAAGTGCTTCCTCGGACGAGAACTGTTGGGCTGAGACAGTTTCAGTTTCAGTTTGTGCTGCGGAGACTGACGAGAAAACAGAGTCCGGACACCGGCGGCTGCATGGACCGGTGAGTATCCGTGACCGGGCCTGTGGTGTACACACGGATATACGCCTGCTGTATACTGCTCCCCTGTATACCTCCCCCCCACCGTCACTGCCCTCCACAGTCACTACGGTTGTGGCTAAATCCCAGTCGGCTAAAGGACCAGGTCCTTCTGTGCACTGGGATTTAGCTTTCTCACACAGAGTGGGCTATTTCCCAGTCGGCAGAGGGACCAGGTCCTTTAGCCGACTGGGATTTAGCCTGCTCTATATAAGAATGCTAAATCCCAGCAGATAGAAGGACCCTTATTGTATATAGATAGATATGAATACTGTCATGTGATTTTTTTGAAGTAATATTGAGCCGCAGCCTGGATATGACATCTGATTACATATTTATTTATATGTGACAATTATACACACAAATTTTCCCCGTAATCCCAGTGTGTACAATATTCTGTGCCAATCTCATCTGCGACACGTTTTATTTACTGGTGATCATTTTTGTAGATCACACAACCACAGATTTTTTTTCCATGCATGCACCTAGGAGTGTTTTAACCCTCGGGTGATTTTCCGTTTTTTTTTTTTTTTTTAAATTTTCTTCCCATAACTTATTTTTCCATCCACATCGCCATTGGGATTTTTTATTTATTTTGGCCCCGGGACGTTCTTATTTATACCATTTTGGCGGGGATTTTTTATTTTTTTTTGTAATGGAGCAAATGCGATTTTTTTTTTTGTTTCTTATATTTTTATGATATATGACGTAACTTGTAGATCATGCAACCACAGATTTTTTCCATGCATGCACCTAGGAGTGATTTAACTCTTTGGCGATTTTCATTTTTTTTTACATTTTTCTTCTTTCCCATAACTTATATTTTCATCCACATCACCGTTGGGAATTTTTTTTATTTTGGCGGGACGTTCGTATTGATACCATTTTGGCGCGGATACCATGTTTTGATCACCTCTTATTTCATTTTATTGCAATGTTGCGGCGACCAAAAAAAACGTAATTATGGCGTTTCTAGTTTTTTTCTCATTATGCCGTTTACCGATCAGATTATTTTACATTTTGATTGGTCAGACCTTTCTGAACACGTCAATTCCAAATTTATTTATTTTTTTAAATGGAGCAAAAGCGATATTTTTTTTTTCTGCTATTTTTATGTTATATGATGTAACTGCATCATGCGTTGTGAAGGGGTCAATACTATAATTATTGGCCAAATGGACCAGGTCCTTCTGCCGACTTGGATTTAGCCTGCTCTCTGTGAGAAAGCTAAATCCCAGTAGGCTAAAGGCCCAAATCCTTCTGTGCACTGGGATTTAGCTTTCTCACACAGAGTGGGCTATTTCCTAGTCGGCAGAGGGACCAGGTCCTTTAGCCGACTTGGATTTAGGGTATGTTTCCACGTTCAGGAAACGCTGCGTTTTTCCGCAGCGTCAAAAACGCAGCGTCCAGATGTTACAGCATAGTGGAGGGGATTTCATGAAATCCAGACTCCACTATGCGTTAAAAAACGCATGCGTTTTTGCCGCGAAAACGCATGCGTGGTGCGTTTTTTCTAAACGCAGCATGTTGCTACTATGAGCAAAACACGCAGGCACACAGCAGGTGACCTGCCAGTGACCTCAGGTGCAGTTTTGGTCAGGATTTTACCTGCATAAAATCCTGACCAAAGCCTGAAGCAAAACTGAACGTGGAAACATACCCTTAGCCTGCTCTATATAAGAATGCTAAATCCCAGTAGATAGAAGGACCCTTATTGTATATAGATAGATATGAATACTGTCATGTGATGTTTTTGCAGTAATATTGAGCCGCAGCCTGGATATGACATCTGATTACATATTTATTTATATGTGACAATTATACACACAAATTTTCCCCCTAATCCCAGTGTGTACAATATTCTGCGCCAATCTCATCCTCGTCCCGTTTTATTTACTGGTGATCATTTTTGTAGATCACACAACCACAGATTTTTTTCCATGCATGCACCTAGGAGTGTTTTAACCCTCAGGCGATTTTCCGTTTTTTAATTTTTTTTTCCTTCCCATAACTTATTTTTCCATCCACATCGCCGTTGGGAATTTTTTTTATTTTGGCGGGACGTTCTTATTGATACCATTTTGGCGCGGATACCATGTTTTGATCACCTCTTATTTCATTTTATTGCAATGTTGCGGCGACCAAAAAAAGTCATTATGGCGTTTCGAGTTTTTTCTCGTTATGCCGTTTACTGATCAGATTATTTTACATTTTGATTGGTCAGACATTTCTAAACATGTCAAGTCCCAATTTGTGTATTTTTTTAATTGAGCAAAATCAATATTTTTTCTTATATTTCTATGATATATGACGTAACTGCATCATGCGTTGTGAAGGGTTAATACTATAATTATTGGCCAAATGGACCAGGTCCTTCTGCCGACTTGGATTTAGCCTGCTCTCTGTGAGAAAGCTAAATCCCAGCTGGCTAAAGGACCAGGTCCCTGTGAGTGTTTTAATACTAGACCTAGCAGGCTAAAGGACCAGGTCCTTCTGCCGACTTGGATTTAGCCTGCTCTCTGTGAGAAAGGTAAATCCCATTTGGGTAAAGGACCAGGTCCCTGTGAGTGTTTTAATACTAAATCTAGCAGGCTAAAGGACCAGGTCCTTCTGCCAACTTGGATTTAGCCTGCTCTCTGTGAGAAAGCTAAATCCCAGCTGGCTAAAGGACCAGGTCCCTGTGAGTGTTTTAATACTAGACCTAGCAGGCTAAAGGACCAGGTCCTTCTGCCGACTTGGATTTAGCCTGCTCTCTGTGAGAAAGGTAAATCCCATTTGGGTAAAGGACCAGGTCCCTGTGAGTGTTTTAATACTAAATCTAGCAGGCTAAAGGACCAGGTCCTTCTGCCAACTTGGATTTAGCCTGCTCACTGTGAGAAAGCTAAATCCAAGTGGGATAAAGGACCAGGTCCCTTGGAGTGGTTTAATACCAGACTTAGTAAGCTAAAACACCAGGTCCTTCTGCCCACTTAGCTTTAGCTTGCTGTATATAACAAAGTCTAGTGGGCAACGCAGTCCACCAGTGATTCACCAATCTGATGCACTGTGATGATTCCACGGTTCACTGTCGGACATCCGTACTGTAGTGCCCCTGTCACGCAGGGGGCAGTCCGGCAATCCAACCTACTACAATGTTTCCGCCAGGTTATGCATATTGCCGGTCACTGTGCTCCTTGACTTCACCTCAAGTGACAGCTCAGAGGGTGCTGTGATAACCGCAAACTGTCATCTCCAGTGACCTCACAGGTGGCGGCTTCCATGCCACCCTTAGTGTGTGTACGGCGGACACGGGGAGGGGTCACGTTTTATGATGTCACTATGGCTTCTGTATGTATTGGAGCAGGGGATCGTCTTGGGACCTCGATGTGGATTACGCTGGACCTTGTGGATCTCATTGAACCTGCAGGTGTTTTTTTGGGGGATAAATGGGTGAAAGAGGGTGTCTGTTTTTATATTTTAATTACATGTTTTTAATCTGTGTTTCTTTAGTTTTACTTACAGTGTTAGTAAACGGGGTGTTTCATAGACACCTCTCTTTTACTAACCCTGGGCTTGATGTCAGCTGTGATTTTTGACAAATCACAGTTGTAATTATACTTACAGCCCTGGCAAAAATGAAGAGACCACTGCAAAATGTCCAGTTTGTCTGATTTTTCTCTTTATAGGTATATTTTTGAGTAAAATGTAAATTGCTCTTTTATTCTATAAACTTCTGACATGTCTCAGAATTTTCAAGCAATAAATTTATTATTTTTTTCTAACAAAGAAAAATGGTCAAAATAAAAAAAACCCAGTGCTTTCAGACCTCAAATGATGCAAAGAAAACAAGTTCATAATCATTTAGAAACAACAGTACTAATTTTTTAATTCAGGAAGAGTTCAGAAATAGTGATGAGTGAAAGTGCTCGCCACTACTCGTTACTCGCCCAGGTATCGGTGTACTCGGCGAGCAGCGAGCATTTCCGGTATTATTCGGCGGTAACTGCAGTCTCCACCCAGCAATTTTGGCGGACTTAAGAGACCCAATCACGGTGCAGGGATTGTCTGCCAGGCCATGAAACGCCGCAGCCATCTTTGTTGTGGTCGTGCAGTGACTGGCTTGGCCGTACAGCATCATCCCGAGTATAAGAGACCTTGTGCCGCCCTGCTCGCCGCATGCTGTTCCTGTTTCAGCGAAGAATAGGGAGAGCTGCTGCCGAGATAGGGTCAGAATCGTGGTTTTAGAGTTAGTGTAGGCCTGCAACTCTTACATCCACAACTCCTCAGAAACCAAAAGTCCTTTGTAGGGCTAATTTGTGGGTCCCGATATTGCAGCGCTAGGCAGGCAGGGCACAGCATATCCACATCAATGCAAGGTCTGCAGGCACTGTATGTGCGTCTGCAGCGCCCCAGAGTCCTGGTCATTGCAGTAATGTCGCTCTGCCACTAAGGGGAGTGATGTTATGTCTGATTGCACTAAAGGAGTTTCTCTGACCAGGTAACACTCGCACTACACTTCACACTCCGGCCACCAGGGGGGGGTGGTTCTATCTAATAGGCCACTCCTCACACTCTGGTAAAACTGGGGGTTGGACAGGAAGACAGAGAGAAGTAACTGGGAAGAGCTAGAGAGAGGACCTGTCAGGGATGGGATCCTGGCAGACTCCTAAGAGCAGAACTAACGAGTGAACAACGGGAATACAGAAAAGAGGCATTAGGACCAGAAGGAGTCGTGCTGTTAGACCGAGGCAACATCCTTCTGAGGCGCAAACAGTCGGTGGCCGGAACGCCGAGCAAGTAAGAGACTCTAAGTACTACTGCAAACCACGGCCGGACAGCCAATTATAGGTTGGCTGTCTCACACAAATCACCTAAGCAGACAACGGAGGCAGCTGTAGGAGAGGGGCGACTCTAGGGTCCCGGAAGAACTCCAGGCCTACCCCATCATACGGGTGCTTCCTACCATATCACCTGGGGGACAGAGAGAACGAACATCAGAGACAGACAGAATCAGTTGTGAGGACTATCCCAGGAGCTCAGCAGGGAAGGACTACAACACACAGCGCTAGAAGGGAGACACTGATTCCCACCTGTAAAGAGAACTCCTGATGTGCCTTTGGACCGGCCGGTCTCAAACAGCCCTGTTGACAGCGCTCTGGACTGAGGACTCTAAAACCTTCAGTAAAGAGGTAAAGAGACTGCAACCTGGTGTCCTCGTTATTTACTACGACCTACACTGCGCTGCAATATCACCACCATTTACCACCACCTTTCACTGGACGCCCCTCAGCAGGGTCACGGACCGGGTCTAGCCACCGTGACAACCCCAGAACAGAGACTCAGAGGCCCGGTACCGGGTGCCCCTCGGCCATGCGGCAGTGGGGGCGCTCCACGTCCATTGCTCCCACTGCATCCCTCCCAAAGCTCCATAACCGCCTGCTGCTGCTGCAGCTTCTTTACTGTCTATATACCTATTTCTCCTTCTTTTTTTTTCCAAAAATCCCCCCCCCCCAAAAAAAAAAAAAAATACAGTCTGTTCTGTCAGACTGAGGCCTGTTGAAAAGTTATAGTTTGTCAGGCATACGTAGCATAGTTGTCTGTGCGATCCTTGTGCTCCCTTTTTTTTGGTGTTTTAAATTCACTGAAAAAGGCCTCATATATCTGCGTCCTCCATGTTTGGTCATTGGAGGCCTGTGTACTTATTTTTTGACTGTGTGATACTCAAATTCTATACGGCGCTATTTCGTATAAAAAAATTCAAAGGCCACAGATTTGCCAGTGTGGTATTTCTGTTAGAGCCGTCATATATCTCTGTGCTCCTAGTTTGGGCATTGGAGACCGGTGTACTTATTTTTTGGCTGTGTGATACTCAAATTCTATACAGCACTATTTTGCATGAATTAACTTAAAAAAATTGAATACAGTCTGTTAGGTCAGGCTGAGGCCTGCCTGGTGTTTGGGTTTGAAAAATCATAGATTTGCAGGCATACTGATCACATATTATTTCGCTACTAATAAAGACATTTGTGTTGAGCATTTGAAATAGTGCAGTAGTCCATTTAAAATGGTTAAGGCAAGGGACAGGGAAGTGGATGTGATGCTGATGGTGCATCCAGAGGATGAGGCCATGGGCAAGGTGAAAGTGGGCAACAACAAAGACCCACATCTTCTCTCTCGACATTCCTGTCCCAGTTTCTAGGGGACCACAGGACACAACTATTGAAGCCAGAGCAGTGTGTATCGGTGGTTGGCTGGATAGCGGAAAATGCTTCCAGTCACTTAGCCACCACCACCTTGTCTTCCACACAGTCAAGTCTGAGTAGCCATGAGTGAGGCCAGGATATTCCTCACCCTGATCCTCCTTCCTCCCACCATGCCGAGTGCCCTGAGACAACTGATCCCACACTTGGACACTCTGAAGAGCTGTTCAGTTTTCCATTTCAAGATTCAGAAATCTCTCCCAGTCAACTTGAAGTGGGGAAAGATGAGATCGCATGTAGAGCTGCCCAAAGCTTTGACCAGCCCCAGTCACACGAAGGCAATGGTGGGAAAGTGTCACAAGAGGTGGACCATGATGAGACACAATTTCTAGAAAGTCAGGAGGAGGATCAGAGTGCAGATGTGGAAGACGAGGTGGTGGATGACATAGTAACTGACCCAAGCTGGCAGGAGGACATGCGTAGCGAGGACAGCAGCACAAATGGGGAAGGAGGCATATCCCTCAACAGGCAGGAAGAAGCAGTGTGGTGGCCACAGACAGAGGGCATGCATCCGTTCCCTGTAACGCCAACATGAGTGAAGTTGCCATTCCACCTGTGAGATCTTCCAGAGTCTGGCTATTTTTTCAAGACTCTGCCGATAACCCTAAACAGGCCATTTGCAGCACCTGCCGTGCCTGCTTCAGCAGGGGTAGTAAAACAACCAGCCTGACCACCAGCATGATCAGGCACATGCAAGCAAAGCACCTGACTTTGTGGGCCGAACCCCCAGGCTCGAGGACCACTGCCTGCTGGTCACACCACTGCTTCTTCCACTGTTTTGCATAGAAGCCAATCCCAAGTACACCGTGCATGTGAAGATGCCTCTAGCCCTGCACCTGTTGTGGCCCACAGTCAAGCAGCACCATCAGCAAGCCCGTCCACGTCCTTGACCCAGCACAGCGTTCAGTTGTCTATAACCCAGTCTTTGGAACGCAAGCAGAAATACCCAGCCAACGCCCCACAGGCCACAGTCCTCAATTCTAATATTTCTCTTCTGCTTGTGCTAGAAATGCTGCCTTTTAGGCTTGTTGAGACAGAAGCATTCCGCAACCTGATGGGGGCGGTTGTCCCAAGGTACTCGGTCCCCAGTCGCCACTATTTCTACCGGTGTGCCGTACCGGCATTACACCAGCATGTGTCCCACAACATTACCCGTGCCCTCAACAATGCTGTTACCGGGAAAGTCCACCTAACCACGGACACGTGGACAAGTGCTTGTGGGCAGGGACGGTACATCTCAATGACGGCACACTGGGTTAACATAGTGGAAGCCGGGACCCAGTTGGACCTTGAGATGGAACACTTCCTCCCCACGCTGAGGATTGCTGGCCCTATGTCAATCAGGGTTGCCCCCACAGTCTACAGCTCCTGCACCTCCTCCTCTTCATCCTCCATCTCTGAAGTCAACACATCAGTCAGAAACTGGAAGCACTGCAGCACTGCCTCAGTCAAGCGGCAACAGGCTGTGCTGAAGCTAATCTGCATAGGTGACAAACCGCACAATGCAGAAGAGTTGTGGACCGCGCTGAAAAAGCAGTCAGATGTTTGGATGACACCACTGAACCTTACAGCCAGGCATGGTCGTGTGTGACAATGGCCGTAACCTGATGGCTACTCTGAGGCAAGGTGAGCTCATACACACACCTTGCTTGGCCCATGTGCTTAACCTCTTGGTTCAACGATTTCTGAAAAGCTACCCGGAGCTGCCGGATCTGCTAGTGAAAGTATGCCGTCTGTCTGACCATTTTAGAAAGCCAGCTACAGCTTCAGCCGCCCTTGCCATGCTTCAGCAGCGTTTTCAGATTCCAGCTCACCGACTATTGTATGATGTCCCCATCCCCACGCGCTGGAACTCTACGCTGCATATGTAGGAAAGGATTTGTGAGCAGAAGAGGGCCGTTGTTGACTACCAACATCAACAAGGCCATCGAATTTCAGATCAGACTCCACACATAAGACCTCAGTAGTGGACATGGATGTAAGACATATGTAACATCCTCCAAAACTTTGAGGACTGCACTAAGATGGTGAGTGGTGATGATGCCATAATTAGCATCACTATCCCGCTTCTCAGCATTCTGAAAAACTATCTGCTCACAATCAGAGAGGATGCATTGCAGGCGGAGCACGAGGACATGGAGCAAGGAAACATACAGGGAGATTACACTCAGCCCAGCCTCATGTCTTCTCAACCTGGATTGTTAGGCAATGAGGAGGAGGAGGAAGAACAGGAGCTACTTTCATGTGCTATAGATGGTACTACAAACACATCTGTATTAGCTTCTGTTCAGTGGGGATGACCTGAGGACAGGGAGGAGGATGAGGACAGCATCATCAGGCGTCCTGTTGATGAGGACACGGAAGTCTTGCCTGTTAGCAGTCTGGCACGCATGGCTGACTTTATGTTGCACTGTATTTCACGTGACCCTCGGATTATCAAAATTTTGGGTGACACTCATTACTGGTTGGTGACACTTCTAGACCCACGCTACCAGGAGAACTTTCAATCTCTTCTGCCTGAGGCAGAGAGGTGTGCTAAAATTTTGCAGTACCACAGGGCCCTTGTAGCGGAATTACTTAGAAACGTGCTCTGTACGGTGCATTTTGGCCAAGGGGGCTGTGATGGCACTCTCTTATTTTTTTTAAAAAGGATCCCACATTGGGGAATTGGGCATGACATTCCATTGGGCCGACTTCTTAACTCGGTCTCCTGCAATCTAAAATGTTCCTGCCACTAGATCACCAGGGTAAACGTGCTCAGTACTGTTATAGGCCGTTGATATTTGGGCTAGGGGCATGCGATGGCACTAGTGTACTTTTAAAAAAGGTACCCCCATTGGGGAATTGTTTGGCAGATCATGCACTGCATTACAAGTCTCAGAGACCCACACCACTACATTGGCCCTAATTCTTAACTGTCTCCTGCAATGTCTCTTCCTTATCTCCGACGACATGACCTGGGTGAACATGCTTTGAATTGTTATAGGCCCGTAAAGTTTGGGCATGGGTGGCTGTGATGGCAATAGTATATTTTTAAAAAAGGTACCCCCCATTGGTGAAACCAGATCCTTGATGGCAAACACTTCACATTTGTGTACCTTAAAGAGCTCACTGGAAAAGCTCCTTTTTGTGTTGCCTGGTTGCGCAAATTGGACACAATACACTTCATATAAATTTGATAATGCAATGATGTTAGTTTGGCTCAGTAGTTTATTACAAATATTTCTTTGTCCACTATATTAGTTTCTCTCCTTGAGAGCCATAACTTTGGCTGCCTCAAATGTACAAATGGCGATTTGTAAACAAGATTTAAATACTGTATACCGAATGCATTCAGACAATCACATAGCTGCATTTCTTGTAAAACATTTACAGATGTGACAGACAATGCTCATAGTGACACAATCTTGATAAATGTTTGTTTTCTCACTTCAGAAACAGTTCGAAGCCTCTATATGTTTGCTGTTTGTCATTGTAAAACATTAAGGTTTACTGAAACTCTGCCTGTGGTGGTTTGGTCTAATTCCTTGTGGCTTTTATATTCTAGTGGTTTATGGCCACTTGTCTGATGACTCCATGATATCTCAGTTTAACCCTGTTTTCTATTTTCTGTAAAAGTACTTTAGTTAGAATTTTGAAAATCTAGGTAATCCTCAGGTATATAGTTGTTAGTAATTTCCAGTTAGTCATATATTTTTATGTTACAGACATTTCGGTATAACAACCTTTTTTTGGGACTACCCCATATTCACGCTCCTGGGGCCTTTTAGGCCTGTACTAGGTTTACATGTGATACTCAATCTTTTTGTCTGTATTGTTGCTGGGGAAGAACTTTTATGACTCTGCTATTGCTGGGAAGAGTGTGGATTCTGCATGACAGCGCTGCTATGTTTGTCCAGCAAAGAAGGAAAGAAAATCGGAGCGTTTCTGTTCTACTTGCGGACAAAATGTATGCAAGGAACATTCAGCCGAAAAAATAATATGCGAGAATTGTCGGGGGAATATGTAAAGTTACAAATAAATATTCCTGCACCAAGTTTGCTACAACCAAAAAATGTTTTCATAAAAAAATTGCATATAAAATGCCTATATTTGGCGTGCCCATTTACTTACTTTTTTGTTGTTTTATGCACATAATTATGTTTTGAAATATACACATCTTAGGCTGTGTTCCCAGTAGCGCTGGGGTTCGCCAGAAGGGTATCCATAATGGATCTGACCTCCTGGTAACTCCAGGATTCTGCCAGCCTTAGCTGGGGTCACCAGGAGGTCAGATCCATTACGGATCACCTCCTGGCGGACCCCAGCGCTAGTTGGAATGCATCCTTACCTTGCAATTGTAAAATCAATTTTGAAAAGTATTTTTGACATTTCCCAGTGAATGCATTTGTAGTGGTTGAAAGCAATGTTAAAGTTGAAAAACGCTTCAAAAACGCTGCGTCTGAACTAAGCCTAAGAGGGAGAGGAAATTTTCGGTCTGGGGTTAAATATTTGGCCTTACAGGCAAGTGGTTAACCTACAAAGGATGTACCTTGACATATTTCGCAGCAAAACCTGTTTTGGTTTCGTTTTTAATGTGGTTTTTGTGGCACCGGGAAAAATGGCATGAATCTCGGAAAAAAATGATTAAGGCCGGTTTCACACTTGCATTGGTAGCAGCTGCGGACTTCCTCCTTGAAGCCCCGCCCTCCGCTGCTAGCTCCGCCTATTTCTGCATGCGGCCGGTATGCAGCCTGTGTACCTATATTTAACATTAGAGATTAGAAAAAGGAAGGCAGCACTCCAATATTTGTAAAGGTGAAAAAAGCTGTGACGTTTATTTCAGACCCACATCTTCATACGACGTTTCGGCTCACACTGAGCCTTTCTCAAGCAGTGGGAGGTTACAATTCATATGCTTATGTACATGTGATTCACAATTATTTGCATACCATATAGCCATAAAAGTGTTTGCAGTGTTAATTAAAAGTTAATTCATTTCATAAGTGTTTGTTTGATATATAAAGTGCATTGTGCTAAGGTGCTGTTTATGGACTGTTTAGACTCCATTAATCCTCCAATCATTTACTTCCAACTTATTACCTTCTCCTATAACCAGATATTGCCATAATGCTTCATATTTACCGGTATCATTAAGGTTTTTAGCGCTTACCCCACCAAATGAACGAGACCCACATGGAGGACTGCATGGACGCCAGTCTCGGCGTTCCCTATACTCTACTGCGCATGTCTGAATATTAACTTCCTGGTGTGCGAGTCAGTGAGATTGCGCCTGCGCATAGGTGCCTTGTCAGTGCCGCTCCACCATCTTAGTTGTGGCATTCCACTTCATGTTGCTTATTATTTAGCGCTTCTGCGCTGGGCACTATATTTGCCACACTGCACCAACCTGTACGTTAATGATGGTATTAATAGCATTGGTCTAATAATTTTTATTACTTATATGGTTCACTCTTGGCTAGCAGGAAAATACCTTATTCAGGCTATCTCCCACTGCCAATGAGCCTCTGCACTGATCCATGTCCTTCTCAGGTCACATGACCACCGCAGCAGGACCCATATGAGTGTATAACTAAAAAATGAGTATTCCTTAGACCAAATTAGTTGAAATTTATTTTATTGACGCCATATTTGTATATTATTCTCATTTCAATCTCACTGGCCAGCAGACCAAGACATTTTTTATATATATGATAAATTACCAAAAATTATACCATATTTTTTGTTTTTTTTTATTTTTTTATTTATTATGTCCTCCTCTGTGGATTTCTTCCATATATCAGTAGGGCAGGGGCCTTTTTGTTGAGGATGGAGTCGTATCTAAAATTACAAACAAAACACTTAGTAAAAATGAAATAATAGAACAGTCCACATTCCATATATTCCATATATATCCAACAGTGTAAAGACACCAAATTTGAAGAACACATAATTTTAAGACTTTTTTCCATATTAATGAATTTTAAACTCTACATTTAGGCCTCTTGGCTTCAGTGTGTCCAACTCATAAATCCAACGCAGTTCCAATTTTTTCAATAGGTATGCTCTATCCCCCCCTCTCCTTTGGACAGGGACTCTGTCTATGATTCTAAATTTCAAGTCCTTTTCCGTGTGGTTAAAGTCCAAGAAGTGTTTTGAGACTGGCAAGTCCTGTCTTTTCTTTCTTATCGTATGCCTATGATTATTCATACGCGTTTTAAGCTCACACGTTGTCTCCCCAATATACCACAGTTTGCAAGGGCATTCCAATAGGTAGATGACATAGTCTGAGTCACATGTGACATATTCCTCAATAGTATATTGTTTATTTGTTACTGGGTGGCTAAACTTAGATCCCTTTATCATATGTTTGCAGTTCACGCATGATAGACACGGGAAGCTACCATGCTGTTTTGCACCTGTTATTGTGGTTTGACCAACAGCCTTTAGAGGGCCAATATCCGATTTAACTATCTGGTCTTTAAGATTTTTACTTCTCCGATATGAGAAGAGTGGAGGTTCTCTAAATTCTTTAATTTTTGGAAGGCACTTTCCCAGCATACTCCAATGTCTCCTAATCACCTCAGCAATGGGCCCACTTTCCTCCGTATATGTTGTGACAAATGGTATTCTTTTTAACACTTTTTTTGCTGTACTGTTTTTAAGCAACTCCCTTCTATTTCTTTTTAGGGTATTGTCTTTTACTCTATTTAACAATTCCTTCGGATATTCTCTCTCCAAAAATTTTTTTGTTAAGCCATCTATTACTTCCTCAATCTCATTTTCATTTTTGACAATTCTACGCACCCTCAACAGTTGGCTAAGAGGAATTGATCTCACCATACTGCGAGGGTGTTGGCTATCAAATACCAAGAGGTTATTCCTGTCTGTCTCTTTAACGAACAGGGTTGTTGTCAACTCCCCATTCTCTTGCTTTATCAGTACATCTAAAAATTGTATACTGGACTTTGAAGAGGTTAGTGTAAACTTAATTGTTTCATCAATTTCATTTAGATACTCATGGAACGTGTTGAGTTCTTTCTCTGTACCTGTCCATAGGAGGAAGATGTCGTCTATGTATCGCCACCACACCAACACATGTTGGAAGTGGTGGGACACATAGACGAGATCCTCCTCCAGTACACTCATTACAAGATTAGCATAAGCGGGGGCCATACTGGCCCCCATTGCTGTTCCGCATTGTTGCGCATAAAATGTATCACCAAAGAGGAAATAGCTACGCCTCAAAATAATTTCCAATAATTTTAGTATAATTTCTTTACCATCCACAGATATTTCAATTGTATTTAGCTTCTTTTCTATTGCTTTCAACCCAGATTGGTGTGTTATTGATGTATATAGAGAGATGACATCATAAGATGCCATAATCACCTCCCCTTTTAATTTCACGTTTTCCAATTTGTTTAAAAAATCTGTTGTGTCTTGGATGTAAGATTTGCTTTCTTTGGCTATCGGATTGAGGATTCTATCAAGAAATGTTCCTAACCCACTGAACACTGAGTCCACCCCCGACACTATAGGGCGTCCCGGGGGGTCCCTCAGTGACTTATGGATTTTTGGTGTAGTATATAGTACTGGCGTTCTAGGAAATTTAACATATAAATAATCCATAAGTTCTTGATCAATTATTTTTTTATTAACTGCATCTTCTAGGCAATTCTTGATTTCCGCCATAATGCTGAATTTAGGGTCCCCCTCTAGTTTTTGATACACTTTTTCGTCTTGCAATTGGCTGTTAATTTCTGCTATATATTTATGCCTGTCCATGATGACGACCGCACCACCCTTATCTGCAGGTTTAATGATGAGGTCGCCATCATGGACAAGTTCCTGCAACGCTTTAGATTCCTCAACAGTCATATTGGGATGTTTAAATTTTTTTATTCCCCCTTTTCTTATTTCCTCAATCTCCTCTCTTACAGCTTTTTCAAAAGCATTAATCACTGCTGAATTAACGGGCGGCGTAAATTCACTACGTTTTTTAAGTTCCAAAGATCTAGAATTAAATTCACTTTCCCCCTCCATGGTTTTTGTATCCTTATTCTGAAACCACTCCTTTAATTTTATGGATCTAAAAAACCTCTCCAAATCTATTTGTAAATTGAACCAATTGGTATGTGCACATGGAGAGAAAGATAGTCCCGTGCTGGGGAGAGTACCTTGTCAGAAATATTGATTACGAGGTCTGCTCCCGCTTCTTGTTGGCTGCCTGTCTCTGGGGCTGTGATCTGTTTTTCTCCGGTTTTCTTTTGTTCCCGGTGGTGCCGCTTGCCTCCTCTCCTCTTACGTTTGATGCTCCTTCTTGTGTCTTTTCCTGGTCTATAAGAAAAATCAACATTATATATCTGCCCAGTTCTTTCATCACCATATCGATTTTGCCCATGGCCACCTTTCTTTTTCCATATGGGTTTGTTATTTTCTCTCTGCCATGTATAAATATTCCCTGCTTCATAATCTTCTAAATCTCTATTCCACTTTTTCCTTTTGATTTCTTCCAAATCATTACGTAATTTAATACTTTCTTTCTCAACTTTTTCTTTAAAAATATTCCATTTATATTTATTCCGTATACTTGATCTCAAGCCAAACACCATCTACATTAGAACTTAAACGCAAGTATGAAAGTGATGTCAAACGTATGATTAATTTGCAGTTACATATGATAACCTTAGGCCAATATTATAAAGAAGGTAAAATTCCAAGAGGCTTGAGATCAAGTATACGCCCAAATTTATTTCAAAGTAACGCTATATACTGTGCACGTTTTGTTATGTTATCCAATAAGTATGCCATGGACACTATCCTGTTAAACATTGAATTTTTGCAAGAAGAAATCAAGAAATTACAACAGAATATAGAAGGATTTGAATGCAAGATTAAATTATTAATAACAATTGAAGAATGGAATATTTTTAAAGAAAAAGTTGAGAAAGAAAGTATTAAATTACGTAATGATTTGGAAGAAATCAAAAGGAAAAAGTGGAATAGAGATTTAGAAGATTATGAAGCAGGGAATATTTATACATGGCAGAGAGAAAATAACAAACCCATATGGAAAAAGAAAGGTGGCCATGGGCAAAATCGATATGGTGATGAAAGAACTGGGCAGATATATAATGTTGATTTTTCTTATAGACCAGGAAAAGACACAAGAAGGAGCATCAAACGTAAGAGGAGAGGAGGCAAGCGGCACCACCGGGAACAAAAGAAAACCGGAGAAAAACAGATCACAGCCCCAGAGACAGGCAGCCAACAAGAAGCGGGAGCAGACCTCGTAATCAATATTTCTGACAAGGTACTCTCCCCAGCACAGGTCTCTATCCTGAGCAAGGGACTATCTTTCTCTCCATGTGCACATACCAATTGGTTCAATTTACAAATAGATTTGGAGAGGTTTTTTAGATCCATAAAATTAAAGGAGTGGTTTCAGAATAAGGATACAAAAACCATGGAGGGGGAAAGTGAATTTAATTCTAGATCTTTGGAACTTAAAAAACGTAGTGAATTTACGCCGCCCGTTAATTCAGCAGTGATTAATGCTTTTGAAAAAGCTGTAAGAGAGGAGATTGAGGAAATAAGAAAAGGGGGAATAAAAAAATTTAAACATCCCAATATGACTGTTGAGGAATCTAAAGCGTTGCAGGAACTTGTCCATGATGGCGACCTCATCATTAAACCTGCAGATAAGGGTGGTGCGGTCGTCATCATGGACAGGCATAAATATATAGCAGAAATTAACAGCCAATTGCAAGACGAAAAAGTGTATCAAAAACTAGAGGGGGACCCTAAATTCAGCATTATGGCGGAAATCAAGAATTGCCTAGAAGATGCAGTTAATAAAAAAATAATTGATCAAGAACTTATGGATTATTTATATGTTAAATTTCCTAGAACGCCAGTACTATATACTACACCAAAAATCCATAAGTCACTGAGGGACCCCCCGGGACGCCCTATAGTGTCGGGGGTGGACTCAGTGTTCAGTGGGTTAGGAACATTTCTTGATAGAATCCTCAATCCGATAGCCAAAGAAAGCAAATCTTACATCCAAGACACAACAGATTTTTTAAACAAATTGGAAAATGTGAAATTAAAAGGGGAGGTGATTATGGCATCTTATGATGTCATCTCTCTATATACATCAATAACACACCAATCTGGGTTGAAAGCAATAGAAAAGAAGCTAAATACAATTGAAATATCTGTGGATGGTAAAGAAATTATACTAAAATTATTGGAAATTATTTTGAGGCGTAGCTATTTCCTCTTTGGTGATACATTTTATGCGCAACAACGCGGAACAGCAATGGGGGCCAGTATGGCCCCCGCTTATGCTAATCTTGTAATGAGTGTACTGGAGGAGGATCTCGTCTATGTGTCCCACCACTTCCAACATGTGTTGGTGTGGTGGCGATACATAGACGACATCTTCCTCCTATGGACAGGTACAGAGAAAGAACTCAACACGTTCCATGAGTATCTAAATGAAATTGATGAAACAATTAAGTTTACACTAACCTCTTCAAAGTCCAGTATACAATTTTTAGATGTACTGATAAAGCAAGAGAATGGGGAGTTGACAACAACCCTGTTCGTTAAAGAGACAGACAGGAATAACCTCTTGGTATTTGATAGCCAACACCCTCGCAGTATGGTGAGATCAATTCCTCTTAGCCAACTGTTGAGGGTGCGTAGAATTGTCAAAAATGAAAATGAGATTGAGGAAGTAATAGATGGCTTAACAAAAAAATTTTTGGAGAGAGGATATCCGAAGGAATTGTTAAATAGAGTAAAAGACAATACCCTAAAAAGAAATAGAAGGGAGTTGCTTAAAAACAGTACAGCAAAAAAAGTGTTAAAAAGAATACCATTTGTCACAACATATACGGAGGAAAGTGGGCCCATTGCTGAGGTGATTAGGAGACATTGGAGTATGCTGGGAAAGTGCCTTCCAAAAATTAAAGAATTTAGAGAACCTCCACTCTTCTCATATCGGAGAAGTAAAAATCTTAAAGACCAGATAGTTAAATCGGATATTGGCCCTCTAAAGGCTGTTGGTCAAACCACAATAACAGGTGCAAAACAGCATGGTAGCTTCCCGTGTCTATCATGCGTGAACTGCAAACATATGATAAAGGGATCTAAGTTTAGCCACCCAGTAACAAATAAACAATATACTATTGAGGAATATGTCACATGTGACTCAGACTATGTCATCTACCTATTGGAATGCCCTTGCAAACTGTGGTATATTGGGGAGACAACGTGTGAGCTTAAAACGCGTATGAATAATCATAGGCATACGATAAGAAAGAAAAGACAGGACTTGCCAGTCTCAAAACACTTCTTGGACTTTAACCACACGGAAAAGGACTTGAAATTTAGAATCATAGACAGAGTCCCTGTCCAAAGGAGAGGGGGGGATAGAGCATACCTATTGAAAAAATTGGAACTGCGTTGGATTTATGAGTTGGACACACTGAAGCCAAGAGGCCTAAATGTAGAGTTTAAAATTCATTAATATGGAAAAAAGTCTTAAAATTATGTGTTCTTCAAATTTGGTGTCTTTACACTGTTGGATATATATGGAATATATGGAATGTGGACTGTTCTATTATTTCATTTTTACTAAGTGTTTTGTTTGTAATTTTAGATACGACTCCATCCTCAACAAAAAGGCCCCTGCCCTACTGATATATGGAAGAAATCCACAGAGGAGGACATAATAAATAAAAAAATAAAAAAAAACAAAAAATATGGTATAATTTTTGGTAATTTATCATATATATAAAAAATGTCTTGGTCTGCTGGCCAGTGAGATTGAAATGAGAATAATATACAAATATGGCGTCAATAAAATAAATTTCAACTAATTTGGTCTAAGGAATACTCATTTTTTAGTTATACACTCATATGGGTCCTGCTGCGGTGGTCATGTGACCTGAGAAGGACATGGATCAGTGCAGAGGCTCATTGGCAGTGGGAGATAGCCTGAATAAGGTATTTTCCTGCTAGCCAAGAGTGAACCATATAAGTAATAAAAATTATTAGACCAATGCTATTAATACCATCATTAACGTACAGGTTGGTGTAGTGTGGCAAATATAGTGCCCAGCGCAGAAGCGCTAAATAATAAGCAACATGAAGTGGAATGCCACAACTAAGATGGTGGAGCGGCACTGACAAGGCACCTATGCGCAGGCGCAATCTCACTGACTCGCACACCAGGAAGTTAATATTCAGACATGCGCAGTAGAGTATAGGGAACGCCGAGACTGGCGTCCATGCAGTCCTCCATGTGGGTCTCGTTCATTTGGTGGGGTAAGCGCTAAAAACCTTAATGATACCGGTAAATATGAAGCATTATGGCAATATCTGGTTATAGGAGAAGGTAATAAGTTGGAAGTAAATGATTGGAGGATTAATGGAGTCTAAACAGTCCATAAACAGCACCTTAGCACAATGCACTTTATATATCAAACAAACACTTATGAAATGAATTAACTTTTAATTAACACTGCAAACACTTTTATGGCTATATGGTATGCAAATAATTGTGAATCACATGTATATAAGCATATGAATTGTAACCTCCCACTGCTTGAGAAAGGCTCAGTGTGAGCCGAAACGTCGTATGAAGATGTGGGTCTGAAATAAACGTCACAGCTTTTTTCACCTTTACAAATATTGGAGTGCTGCCTTCCTTTTTCTAATCTCTGATACTTGGGTGGATAAGTGGACTGTCCTGCCTGGAAGGCCTGGCACCCGTCGGTGAGCTTGTGCTGTTTTCACTTTTTTTGTATATATTTAACATTAGGTACGCAGGTCGTGCCGCAGTATGCAGATGTTGCCGCATGCGTCGTTTTGACGATGCGGAGACCAGCGTAGGACGCAGCTTGTAGCAATTTTTCTTCTCTGCATCGTCAAAACGACGCATGCGGAAGCATCCGCATACTGCGGCACGACCTGCGTACCTAATGTCAAATATAGGTATACAGGCTGCATGCCGGCCGCATGCAGAAATAGGCAGAGCTAGCGGCGGAGCTTCACGGAGGAAGTCCGCAGCTGCTACCAACGCAAGTGTGAAACCGGCCTAAGGGTATGTTTCCACGTTCAGGATTGCATCAGGCTTTGGTCAGGATTTTATGCAAGTAAAATCCTGACCAAAACTGCACCTGAGGTCACTGGCAGGTCACCTGCGGTGTACCTGCGTGTTTTGCTCATAGTAGCAACATGCAGCGTTTTGAAAAAACGCACAACGCATGCGTTTTCGCGGCAAAAACTCATGCGTTTTTTCACACATAGTGCAGTCTGGATTTCATAAAATCCCATCCACTATGCTGTAACATCTGGACGCTGCGTTTTTGACGCTGCGGAAAAACGCAGCGTTTCCTGAATGTGGAAACATACCCTAAGGCTGTGAACTAGGAGTCAGGAATGCTTCTAGGGCTTATCCCCATGATGTTCCTGTGTCTTTTGAGCAGTGTTTCCATCATTTTCAGATGTTTTTAGAAATTAAAAGGACCCCCGGGGGGATCGCAGTAAAAATACTCTGGTCTCACGTAGACTTATATTGGGTTCGCTGTTCTGGCCGAGTACCTGAGAATTCCAATTTGCCCGACCCGAGCAACGAGCACCCGAGCATTTTAGTGCTCGCCCATCACTATTCAGAAATTAATATTTTGTGTAATAACCATAATTTTTAATCACAGCTTACATGCATCTTGGCATGCTTTCCAGCAGTGTTTCACACTGCTTCTGGCGCAAAAATGTAAGCAGTTCTTCTTTGTTTGATGGCTTGTGACTATCCATCATCCTCTTGATTACATTCCAAGTTTTCCAATTGGGTTCAGGTCTGGAGAATGGGCTGCCCATGACAGGGTTTTGATGTGGTGGGTTCTTAATTTTGGCCAGAGCTGTATATATTACCCCAATTGCCACTGCACAAAAGCAATCAGGATGCTCCATTTCTCGTGCAGCTGAGGACTAGTCTTATTAGTGTTGGTAGGGGCCAATATCCATGGACCTTCACAGCTATTTAACATCAGCCCTTAGCGGTCTGTTTTGCCTTAGCTGGTTATTAAAAATGGAGGGGGCCCAATTAATTTTTTGGGTGAGTCCACCCATTTTTTAATAACCAGCTAAGAAAAAGCAGAGAGCTGTTCACTGATTAATAGGCTGAAAAGGTAAATGTTTATTGGGCCCTTCCCAGCATAATGAGACCAGCTCACAGCCAATGTGGTCTCGAACTTTCGTGCTGTAAAATGGGGGTAGTAAGCGGTAAAGGTGAAAAATGGAACAACAGAGAATAAAAAGTAATAATAATAATCTTGAAAAAAGAGGCATAGGTCCAAATGTAGGAGGTGTAGTAGGTGGAGGAGCTTGAGGCGAATGTGGCGATGAAGGTGGAAGAGGCAGGGGATGAGGTATCCAAGTTTGTTTTTTTTTCTTCTAGGGACAGCACTTAGAAGAACATAATATAAAATAAAAAAGAACAATGTAGATACAGTAGTCGGATGTCCTAGTGGAGGAGGAGGTGGTGTAGGTGGACTAGCAGGAGGTGGACATTGCAGTGTAGGTGGAAGAGGCAGGTCTGATGGTATCCAACATTATTTTTGTGGATTTTATTTCTCTTCCTTTTTGGTAAGGCCCCAAAATAAAACAAATGGCAAATAAAATATAACAATGTCTGGGTGCAGATGGTACATTTGTCTGGTTTGCCAGAGGTACAGAAAAGTCCTGTGGACTCCACTCCTGGTTTCTTTTAATGAATGCGAGAGTGCTTATGTTGGCTTTGGACAGGTGGATGCGCCTATGTGTGATATCCCCTGCTGTGATTAACACATGTTCCAACATTACACTTGCAACGGGGCATGCTGGCACTTCCAAGTCAAAAAGTACAAGCCTAGGCCATGTGTCCAGTTTGGAAACCAAGAAGTTAAATGGGCAGACCCAACTTAGACATGTACTCTTCCACCATGTTGTTATAACGCTGGCACCTGGTTGTATAGACCGTATCAGATGGTGGTGCTGGATGATGTGTCATGCTGATGAATTTTTTTCACATTTTAGCCATGTTAACGCTCCCTTCTGAGGTGGTGCCCCAGCTGCGTTGGCGACTTCCTCCTCCTCTGCCTTGTGTTTCTTCTGTCAGGTGGGAATGCCGTCAGTAGTGCCCCTACCAGCATGTGCTTGTATTCACACATTTTGCCATCCCGCTCCAGTGACGGAAGTAATAATGGTACTTTGCAGCAGGGATGCAGCAGGGTGGCCACCCAGTAATCAGTAGGGGTATGATCTGGGCAACTCTGCGGTCGTTGGGCAGGCACAGCAGACTGTATTGGCTCATTCCGCCCTCTCTCTGTTGGAGTCCCTCAAGGCTCTGTCCTGGGGACCCTAATTTTTTCCATCTATACCCTTGGCCTAGGATAACTCAAAGTCCCATGGCTTCCAGTATCACCTGTATGCTGATGACACTCAGATCTACCTCTCTGGCCCAGATGTCACCTCTCCGGTGTCCAGAATCCCGAAGTGTCTATCAGCCATATCCTCCTTCACCTCTCGCTTCCTAAAACTCAATGTAGACAATGCCAATCTCCCCTACCTGATCTATCTATTATGGTAAGCAGAATCACGTTCTCTCCCACACCTGAAATCCGCTACCTCACGGTAACTCTCGACTCTGCCCTGTCCATCAAACCGCACGTCCAAACTCTTGCCACCTCCTGCCGCCTCCAACTCAAACATATTGCCAGAATCCGTCCCTTCCTCTGCCCTCAATCTACTAAAATGCTTGAGCATGCCCTTATCTCTCACCTCGACTACTGCAACATCCTCCTCTGCGGCCTCCCCGCTAACTCTCTTGCACCACTCCAGTCTGTCTTTAACTCTGTTGCCCGGCTAATCCACCTCTCTACTCCCGTTTCTCCCCTCTGCAAATTTCTCCACTGACTCCCAATTCCACATCGAATCCAGTTCAAACTACTAAAACTGATCTACAAAGCCATCCACAACCTGTCCCCTCCTTATATCTCTGAACTAATCTCCCAATATCTTCCCTCACGTAATCTTCGATCCTCCCAAGACCTCCTACTCTCCTCCACACTTATTCATTCCTCACACAACCGCCTCCAAGATTTCTCCCCAATATCCCCCATCCTCTCGAATTCCACGCCTCAACACGTCCAATTATCCACCACCCTTGGATCCTTCAGACGGAACCTGAAAACCCACCTCTTCAGGAAAGCCAACAGCCTGCAATAACCATTCTGCCGCCTCACCACCACCCGAGCTGCTGCACCCCCGACCTTTTGTCTCTTCCCCATAGAATGTAAATCCGCAAGGAAATGAAATTTCAACTCATAGCTGTCAAACAAGTTTATTACAAGTCAAATAGTTAGAAATAAAAAAAAAGAGAAATATAAAAGTATGCATACATACAAATCAATAATAAAGAGTTTTAGAAATTAAAACAATGAATTAAACATTAAAGACAGATTAATTACAAAAAAGAAAAACACATTTTGTACCAAAGTCCCCTGTGCTTTAGCTGCAAAAATTGTATTGTGGTGCTTAAAGGCAACCTGTCACCCCCAAAATCGAGGGCGAGCTAAGCCCACCAGCATCAGGGGCTTATCTCCAGCATTCTGTAATGCTGTAGATAAGCCCCCGATGTATCCTTAAAAATTAGAAAAAGAGGTTATATTATACTCACCCAGGGACAGTCCCAGTCCTGTCCGATGGGCATCGCGGGCCGGTCTGGCGCCTCCTATCTTCATCGGATGATGTCCTCTTCGTGTCTTCACGCTGCGGCTCCAGCACAAAGTACTGCAGTGTGCAGGCCCCAGGCCTCTCTGACCTTTCCCGGCGCCTGCGCACCGCAGTGTGAAGACAAGAAGAGGAAGTCATCCTATCAAGATGGGAGGCCCAGGACCGGACCGCGACTTGGATCAGACCGCCCGCTTGAGTATAATATAACCTCTTTTTCTCATCTTTTAGGATACATTGGAGGCTTAACTACAGCATTACAGAATGCTGTAGATAAGCCCCTGATGCTGGTGGGCTTATCTATAGAGCGGGGAGACAGGGCGCGAGAGCGGGGAGACAGGGCGCGAGAGCGGGGAGACAGGGCGCGAGAAAATCGAGAAAAAGGGTTTATTTTTTGTTTTTTTTAAAGTAATTATACTCATCTATCTGACATTATCAGATGCACACAGTGTCATCCCTTTGGGTCCTCACATGGATTGTGGGGGCACCGCCATTCCACTTGGTGAAAAGAAGTCCAGTGATGTAACGACATCTGCAGGGAGGTCACTGCTCTGGGGGGGGGGGGGGGGGGGCACAGGATGGGGAAAAGTCAGAATACCTAGAATAAAACAGAAAAAAAAATCATGCAGAAAACTGGATACAAGTAGTGGCTGACACCAGTGGCCATCGGGCTAATACTGAGCAGCACAGCGTGCGAGGGGAGAATAAAGCCAGGGATCTGGAGACATTGTTGTAAAGCTGTTTCGCTCCCAGAGGTCATAGGTCTGTCATCAACCTGACAGCATGTGTCCCCAATAATATTAATAATATTAACAGGACCGACTCCTCACCATCAGGCAGAGATTCTCATGCCAAGTAATATCAATCCCTCAGATCTCCATCATCATTCATCCCCTCCCCTGTTCGCCCCCACACACGTAGCACTATACTTCCCTGCACCCCCCACCGCAAGTGACATCACACACACTGACCTGCACAGCACGTGACATCAGCCCCCCACACCACATAGACCCATGCGAGTAGCATCAGCCCCATTCTGCAGGTAGACCCCCCTGCACGCAGATCCCCCATGCAGGCAACATGACCCCCTTCCTAACAGAGACTCCAGCACACAGCCTCTCTTCCCCAGAGACCTGCAGCCCCCCTTCACAACAGACACCCAGCCCCACTAGCAAGAAACATGACCCCCTTCCCACTGAGACCCCCAGCATGCAGTCACCTTTCCCCAGGCAGGCCCCTCCAGCACGCAGTCCCATGCAAACAACATCTCCCCCTTCTCCCCAGGCGGACCCCCCCCCCCCGTCCAGCATGCACATGCAGCCCCATGCAAGCACCACCACCCGATTCTCCCCAGGCAGCCCCATGCAAGCACCACCACCCGATTCTCCCCAGGCAGACCCATGCAAGCAACATCCCCCCATTCTCCCCAGGCAGCCCCATGCAAGCAACATCCCCCCCATTCTCCCCAGGCAGCCCCATGCAAGCATCACCCCCCCCCCATTCTCCCCAGGCAGCCCCATGCAAGCAACACCACCCCATTCTCCCCAGGCAGCCCCATGCAAGCATCACCTCCCCAGGCAGCCCCATGCAAGCATCACCACCCCATTCTCCCCAGGCAGCCCCATGCAAGCAGCACCACCCCATTCTCCCCAGGCAGCCCCATGCAAGCAGCACCACCCCATTCTCCCCCAGGCAGCCCCATGCAAGCAGCACCACCCCATTCTCACCCAGGCAGCCCCATGCAAGCAGCACCACCCCATTCTCCCCAGGCAGCCCCATGCAAGCATCACCACCCCATTCTCCCCAGGCAGCCCCATGCAAGCAGCACCACCCCATTCTCCCCAAGGCAGCCCCATGCAAGCAGCACCACCCTATTCTCCCCCAGGCAGCCCCATGCAAGCAGCACCACCCCATTCTCCCCCAGGCAGCCCCATGCAAGCAGCACCACCCCATTCTCCCCCAGGCAGCCCCATGCAAGCAGCACCACCCCATTCTCCCCAGGCAGCCCCATGCAAGCAGCACCACCCCATTCTCCCCAGGCAGCCCCATGCAAGCAACATCCCCCCCATTCTCCCCAGGCAGCCCCATGCAAGCAACATCCCCCCATTCTCCCCAGGCAGCCCCATGCAAGCATCACCCCCCCCCCATTCTCCCCAGGCAGCCCCATGCAAGCATCACCACCCCATTCTCCCCAGGCAGCCCCATGCAAGCATCACCACCCCATTCTCCCCAGGCAGCCCCATGCAAGCATCACCACCCCATTCTCCCCAGGCAGCCCCATGCAAGCATCACCACCCCATTCTCCCCAGGCAGCCCCATGCAAGCATCACCACCCCATTCTCCCCAGGCAGCCCCATGCAAGCATCACCACCCCATTCTCCCCAGGCAGCCCCATGCAAGCATCACCACCCCATTCTCCCCAGGCAGCCCCATGCAAGCATCACCACCCCATTCTCCCCAGGCAGCCCCATGCAAGCATCACCACCCCATTCTCCCCAGGCAGCCCCATGCAAGCAACACCACCCCATTCTCCCCAGCAGCCCCATGCAAGCAACACCACCCCATTCTCCCCAGGCAGCCCCATGCAAGCATCACCACCCCATTCTCCCCAGGCAGCCCCATGCAAGCATCACCCCATTCAAGCAGCACCACCCCATTCTCCCCAGGCAACCCCATGCAAGCAGCACCACCCCATTCTCCCCAGGCAGCCCCATGCAAGCAGCACCACCCCATTCTCCCCAGGCAGCCCCATGCAAGCAACACCACCCCATTCTCCCCAGGCAGCCCCATGCAAGCAGCACCACCCCATTCTCCCCAGGCAGCCCCATGCAAGCAGCACCACCCCATTCTCCCCAGGCAGCCCCATGCAAGCAGCACCACCCCATTCTCCCCCAGGCAGCCCCATGCAAGCATCACCACCCCATTCTCCCCCAGGCAGCCCCATGCAAGCAGCACCACCCCATTCTCCCCCAGGCAGCCCCATGCAAGCAGCACCACCCCATTCTCCCCCAGGCAGCCCCATGCAAGCAGCACCACCCCATTCTCCCCAGGCAGACCCATGCAAGCAACATCACCCCATTTTCTGCAGGCAGACTCCCACTTACCTGATCTATGACTTTGGAGAATGACCCCCATAATACCCCAAATCTTGCACAAAAATCCTCGAAATCCAGCCATGACATCCACAGCCGCCTCCTGTCTGCTCTGCTCTATGGAGGAAGAGGCAAATCCTGCACAAAACACTCCAAATCCAAACCCTGCACGAAATCCCGCCATGATATCCACAGCTTCCTCGTGTCTGCTCTGTCTGTTCTATGGAGGAAGAGGCACCGCCCCTTCCGGTCACATGGGCAGAGGTCCTTTAGCCGACTTGGATTTAGCCTCTACACAGTCACTACCCTGCTGTATACTGCCCCCCACCGTCACTACCCTGCTGTATACTGCCCTCCACAGTCACTACCCTGCAGTATACTGCCCCCTACCATCACCACCCTGCTGTATACTGCTCCCCCCGTCATTACCCTGCTGTATACTGCGCCCCACCTTCACTGCCCTCCTGTATACTGCCCGCTCACCGTCACTACCCTGCTGTATACTGCCCTCCACCGTCACTACCCTGCTGTATACTGCCCCCCACCGTCACTACCCTGCTGTATACTGTGCCCCACCTTCACTGCCCTCCTGTATACTGCCCCCCCACCGTCACTACCCTGCTGTATACTGCCCCTCCACCGTCACTACCCTGCTGTATACTGCCCCCCCACCGTCACTACCCTGCTGTATACTGCCCCCCACCGTCACTACCATCCTGTATACTGCCCCCCACCGTCACTACCCTGCTGTATACTGCCCCCCTCCGTCACTACCGTGCTGTTTACTGCCCCCCACCGTCACTACCCTCCTGTATACCACCCCTCACAGTTATTACGCTCGTGTTTCACCTCTAGTGGAGCTCTCAGTGCACGTTGTGTCCTCGTTGTTGTACACTCCGGTGTCATCTTCATTATTCATTTGTTATTTGACATAATATTGTTTAGGGGATGAGATAATGCAGATTATTCTACTGACGCTACCTGCACCTATTTTGTCTGACACCTCTGCCGACAGCGCATGTGACAGCCTTGTTACAGTGTGCCATGAATCTGCTTAGTCAGTAGGAATTTCCTTCTGAAAAGGCAAATCGCCCCTTACCTTGTTTTCTCCCAACATTAGATGTTTCTGGGTTCACTTTTCACTCACGGGGTGTCATATTGTCCCTGGACCCCAGTGCGCCCCCTCTGGTTACAGCGGTGTTTGTGGTTTGTGCTGTACCCTCACACCTGTCCACTGTACAAGTAATGATTGGCTCCTGGTGATCGAGTAATCTGATGTTTGTTTTCTATCTCTTCTCGCAGGTCCGCAGCGTCTACAATGAGCACCATTCCGGACTGATCATAACACCAGGGATGGATGACGTGGCCGCGCAGAGCAGGGCAGAAGATGAGACCCCCGGCGCAGATGTGGTGGACAAATTCACCGCCCCTGGAGAACAGTTCTACTCATTGCAGCGGAGCCGCTGCCGGGTGCGTATGTTATTCCCGGTGATATTCACCGTTCTCGGGTCTTTGGAGAAATTTAACTATGAAGAACAAGGAAATGGAAAGAACCCCGGACGCATCTGGCTGCAACTTAAAGGGAAAAGACAAGCGGTGCACAAAGCCAAGGTGCGGTGCAGACAGGGAAAGGAGCAGGGAAAGTCTGACGGTGTCTGTGCACACTCGTAGCGTCCTTGGGGTCCGACTCCTAATCAGTCTCCCTGCCAGTAATTTGGTGTAGGGTCCGTGTTCAGTCCCCTTCATTGTAGACCGAGCACAGCTCTACTGGTTGTTGCGGGTGATGCTGGTACTGATGTGGGACTTTCTCCCTTTCTGTCCTATGTGTGTGGGCCGGGTTCACGGCACATTACTCAGCAGTGCTGGCTCGGAGAGGGGTCACTAATGGGGGGATGTCTTGAGGAGACGACGACTTCAAGAACTGCCTTATTTTGTTGGCAGAAAACCCATTCAGGTGTCAGCAAATTACTGTAAATTCCCCATAAAATGATGAGCAGTCGTCGCAGAGCCGCAGCTTCTCTGCGTCATGTGTCAGAATGTCTTAAAGACGTAATTCCCCACGGAGGAAGCTGGAGTCTCACCAAACCTGTATGTCAGGTGCAGAGGCTCGGATTCCTGTGTACGGTGACACGCGGCGCTGTCATCCAGGGCTGAGAACGCACCTCCCCTTAAGTACCTGTAAAGATGGAAAACAAAGACATATGAGCGCAGCCAACATCTACTTCTGCCGTCTTTGAGTTTCATTCAGCGGACCGTTACTATTTGGACATGGGGGGGGGGGGGTTGGGCAGAGAGGAGTCTGGGGGGGGGGGTTGGATGGCGGTGTCGGACAGATTAGGGGTCTTGGGACTTAGGGTACCGTCTCACAGTGGCACTTTTGTCGCTACGACGGCACGATCCGTGACGTTCCAGCGATATCCATACGATATCGCTGTGTCCCAGATCGTTTGGAACTTTCTTTCGTCGCTGGATCTCCCGCTGTCATCGCTGGAGCGGTGTGTGTGACACTGATCCAACGATGCGTTCGCTTGTAACCGGGGTAAACATCGGGTTACTAAGCGCAGGGCCGCGCTTAGTAACCCGATGTTTACCCTGGTTACCATCGTAAATGTAAAAAAAAAAAAAACAGTACATACTCACATTCTGGTGTCCGTCAGGTCCCTCGCCGTCTGCTTCCCGCACTGACTGACTGCCGGCCGTAAAGTGAAAGCAGAGCACAGCGGTGACGTCACCGCTGTGCTCTACTTTCACTTCACGGCCGGCATCTAGAAAAATACCTCGGGCCCCCGTAACGGAGTTGACCAGCCAGCTGGATTCTGTGTTTTCCAGTGTACCCGAGACAGCAGCTCATCCCGCACTCATGTCGCTCACCCAACAGGACAGATTGTCCAAAAAGAGGCGATGCTCCGAGAATGAAGATCGATGTCCAAAGAAGCCGTTCTCCTTAGACTGCATCCAGAAAGACGGTCCCGTCTCAAGTGCCAGCGTCGCTACTACCAACTTGCCCATCTTAGATCTGATGACTGACTCTAGCGAAGACTCGTTGATCGACATGTACGAATACGATCCCATGAGCTCCGAATCCGAGTACAAGATCCTTGTAAACTTTTTCAAGAAGATGGGATATTCCAAGGAGGTGGTTGAGAAGGTTATCCGTGAGCTGGGGCAGTCCGAGGACATCTTAAAACTTCTTGATGAGATAGAAAAAGAAAGCAACAAGGTGCCGACGGCAAATATTGAGAGACGGCAAAATGCTAAAGACGGTAATGCATCAAAGCTGAGGCAGGAGGTGATGGAGGATCTGGTCAGGACACGCACAGCCGGCAATGAGGACTTGGGGAACGTCATGAAGAACAACCCAACAGCTACTCAAAGACTTCAGACTCAAGTATCAGGAACGGAAGGTAGTTTACCAAAGAATTTTACTTTTGTTGCAAGAGGTGCCTCCAGCCCTCCAAGGAATAATATCATTGTATTCCCAGACACACCGGGACCTTCCAACGTCCTCCCATGGCCGCAGGTAACAAAACAGATTCCCATAAAATGCTTCAATTCTACCCATCCACCGAAACCTGTGCAGAGTGACGTGAAGCCCTCGGCATCTGTGAGACCAGACAAGTACAACCCGCCGGTGACAGGGGAGCAGATATACCTCAACTCCATCAAGACCCCCTATAGGCTGGAGCTAAAAAATGAGCCGGGGAGAGTGGACCTGAAACACATAATCATCGATGGGAGCAACGTCGCTTTCAGGTCAGTGCTTGTTACCAGACTGGTGGGTGAATTACAGTGCATGTCAGGAGCAGCGCTCATTATATTACTGTGCAGGAGCAGCGTTCGTTATATTATTGTGCAATGCAGGAGCAGTACTCATTATATTACTGTGCAATGCAGGAGCAGCGCTCGTTATATTACTGTGCAATGCAGGAGCAGCACTTCTTATATTCCTGTGCGGGGCTGGAGCAGCGCTCGTTATATTCCTGTGCGTGGCTGGAGCAGCGCTCGTTATATTCCTGTGCGAGGCTGGAGCAGCGCTCGTTATATTCCTGTGCGGGGCTGGAGCAGCGCTCGTTATATTCCTGTGCGGGGCTGGAGCAGCGCTCGTTATATTCCTGTGCGGGGCTGGAGCAGCGCTCGTTATATTCCTGTCCTGTGCACCCAGGATTTTGTTTTTATTGTGACATATCTTTGTCTTAAATTTGGGCAGAAAATTTATCAGTGTTTTATGCGACTTATTACACCAATTTTTTTAAGTATCTGCGCCAAAACTTAAAAATAACAAAAGCAACTTGGTAAGCTTTTAGCACGAAATACCCGTATTGTGTATCAGATGTAAGATGTCGCCTGATGTTGCAGCGGGTCTCTCTCGGGGCGCTACTGGATGTCGCAGGACACCACACTCAGGACACTGCCAGATGTATGCGATGCTTTCTCGGGGTCCCACCGGATGTCGCAGTGGGGCGCATTCAGGACACCACAGGATGTTGCAACAGGGCACTCTCAGGATGTCACGGGATGTGGCAGCGGGGTACACTCAGGGCGGTGGCGGATTTGGCAGCAGGGTGCTCTTAGGGTGCAGTTGGATGTGGAAGCGGGGTGCTGTTGGGGTGCAGCCGGATGTGGAAGTGGGGCGCTCTTAGGGTGCAGCCGGAGGTGGCAGTGGGGCGCTCTTGGGGTGCAGCTGGGTGGGGGGGAGCTCTTGGGGTGCAGCCTGATGTGGAAGCTGGGAGCTCTTAAGGTGCAGCCTGATGTGGAAGCTGGGAGCTCTTAGGGTGCAGCTGGACGTGGCAGCAGGGAGCTCTTAGGGTGCAGACGGATGTGGGAGTGGGGCGCTCTTGGGGTGCAGCCGGATGTGGCAGCGGGGGCGCTTTTGGGGTGCAGCCGGATGTGGCAGCGGGGCGCTTTTGGGGTGCAGCCGGATGTGGCAGCGGGGCGCTTTTGGGGTGTGGTAGCAGGGCGATTTTTGGGGATGCAGTAGGGTGTGGCAGTGGGGCGCTTTTGGGGTGCAGCCGGGTGTGGCAGCGGGGTGCTTTTGGGGTGCAGCCGGGTGTGGCAGCGGGGTGCTTTTGGGCATGTGGCATGTGGTTCTTTCTTGGGGTGCCATTGGATGTGGCAGTGGGGTGCTCTTGGGGTGCAGCCGGATGTGGCAGCGGTGCTTTCTTGGGGTGCAGCCGGATTTTGGCCACGGGGCGCTCTCTGGGTGCTGCTGAATGTCACCGCACTTTTTTTTCGGGGCTCTTGTATTGGAAGGTGGACAGGATGACTCACATAATAGAAACTCGTGAGTACAGAGTCAGCGCTTCCCTCCTCTCCGCCGGCTGTGTAATGACTGTACTCCCATCACAACACATTGAAGACCAGTAAAGCGTTTAGTGAGTCCCAATACAAGAAAGAACGTGACCCTGTCTGAGGAGACGGAGCCTCCGCATATAGAAACCTGAGAAATACTGAAACCAAAACTTCTGTGGATAGACGTCGTCATTGGGGCGGCGGTGGCTCGCTCTCGCCATCGCTGTAATATATCAGTTTTTCTTTTTTAATAATTTTGCAAAAATTACTACATTTTTTTTTGTTTTGTTTTTTCAGTTAAGATGGGGTGCAGAATGTACATTAATGAGAAAAAATTAACTTTTTTTTAATTTACCAAATGGCTGCAATGAAACAGTGAAAAATATAAAGGGGTCTGAATACTTTCCGTACCCACTGTACATTCCTGACCCTGCACTGATACTGGGTTACGTCCTGTGCCGTATTATCCGGGTGCTATCTATGAGCCCATGATTGTCCAGATTGATGATTGTCCCGTGGTGACCTGATTATGGGGTCGGTGTTGTCTCACACTTTCTACTTCTTGCAGTCACGGGTTACGTAAGTTCTTTTCCTGTCGGGGAATCGCGATCGCCGTAGAATATTTCTGGAATAAAGGACACCGGAATATAACAGTGTTTGTTCCTCACTGGAGGACGAAGCGAGACCCCAACATTACAGGTAACGGGTGCCGTCACATGTCACTGATGTGTGTGTAAGGTCTGTGAGCTCTTTCTTCATTACAGCCCCAGATGTGTACACCCGGTACACACTCCAGTGAGCGTGCATGTGTGGAAGGAAAGCAGAATAAGCTGTGCGAGACACTCTGCACCCCTCCACCCCTACTTCCTTCCAGTGGTCTTCAGTACAAAGGTAGTGGGGGGTCCATGGTCTGACATTTCGACCAATCACCCGATTGCAGTTCCTGGATGTAGATGGTGAACACAACAGCGCCATACACTGTGTAGTGGCTATTCTCAGGAACTGCAGCCCAGCCCTTTACCTTCAATAGGTTGTCAGTATATAAATCGTGGATGGCCCCTTTAATTGCAGCCGTACTAACACATGACCATTGTGTTTCCCTTTCTACATTTCTACAGAGCAGCACTTCCTCCAGCAGCTGGAAGAGCTGGGAATCCTATCGTTCACCCCCTCAAGGACCGTGCTGGGCTCCCAAATCTGCTCTCACGATGACAGGTGTGTAGGTCTTCGCACGTATCTCTCCCCCCACCCCCATGGCATTGGCACGTATGTTTCCCCCCACACTCGTGGCGTTGGCACGTATCTCTCCCCACACCCTCGTGGCGTCGGCACGTATCTCTCCCCCCACCCTCATGGCGTCGGCACGTATCTCTCCCCCCACCCCCGTGGCGTCGGCACGTATGTTTCCTCCCACCCTCTTGGCGTCAGCACGTATCTCTCCCCCCACCCTCTTGGCGTCGGCACGTATCTCTCCCCCCACCCTCTTGGCGTCGGCACGTATCTCTCCCCCCACCCTCGTGGCGTCGGCACGTATCTCTCCTCCCACCCCCGTGGCGTCGGCACGTATCTCTCCTCCCACCCCCGTGGCGTTGGCACTTATCTCTCCCCCACCCTCGTGGCATGGGCACGTATCTCTCCCCCCACCCTCATGGCGTCGGCACGTACCTCTCCCCCCATGGCGTCGTCTCGTTGCCCCGTACTAACTAATCATCCTCCTGCAGCCGTGCATTAGATATCCGCACGTTAGGGTCTCGGGTATGACGTGCGATGTTCGGCTCCGGGGTAAACTCTATTTCTTCTTGTCCTGCAGGTTCCTGCTGCACTTGGCTGAAAAGACGGGAGGGATCATAGTCACAAATGACAATCTCCGAGAGTTTGTGGTGGAATCTCTGGCATGGACCAAGATTATAAAGGAAAGGTCGGTGCTCCTTGTTCTCTGGGTGCGGAGATCCGTGATTTTTTCATTTCAGTAATTGGTGGGATATTGATCGGATACGTCAGCACTTACTGATCCTGAGAATGGATGTAGTGCTCCGCCGCCTCCGTGCTGCAGATCCTGCACAGTGTTACCTCTGCTGCAGTCAGGGTTATACCTCCTCTGCTCACTCTGCACCCAGAGGCGGGTGGGCAGAGGAGGCGGGTGGGCAGAGGATCCGAGCGTGATCAGCAGATATTGTACACATTCACAAGGCGTGGGATAGGTGCACAATACCTGCCAGACCGTGCCCGGTCCTGTGCCCTTACCGGACGCTAGTGGCTCGGTGTGGACTCCGCAGATTTCTCAGTTTCGTGTTTTTTCTATCTCTTCAGATTATTACAGTTTACATTTGTTGGCGACATTTTCATGATCCCGGATGACCCACTGGGACGACATGGCCCAAACCTGGATAATTTCCTCAGCAAGGACCGAGCACAGGTGAGAGGTCTCGCCATGTCTCCACGTGTCCTTTTACCCTCCATTCGTAGGATGAGGAATTAAAAGGTAAACTTCCAAGACTCTCTATTTTGTGCCTTGATTTGATTTTTCAGGGTGATGCGGAGGCACATACCTTATAATTACTGACGACCTCCAGTGCGGTTACTATACTGGGACCAGCAGACTGACACACCTGCCCATCAAAGCGCCCCTGTCCTCCTCTGTGTTTGTGTCGTGCTTTTAATATTTTTAATAAACAAATTAAAAGCTTTTCAGCCAAATAGGGCTTTTATTTATTTTTTTGGCTCTGGTTTATTTCTGGTCTCCAATCATCTCTGCGCTTTTTGCAGATGGCACTGTGCTCCAATGCGGATTTTGCTGCAGCCGATTCCTCCGTCATTTCCACTCTCGGCCTTAGGCTATGTTCACACTTTGCGGGTTTTGCCGCGGATCCGCAGCGGATTTGACACTGCGGATCCGCAGCAGTTTTCCATGCAGGGTACAGTACAATGTTACCCTATGGAAAACAAAACCCGCTGTGCCCACGCTGCGGATTTCCGCGGAAAAAGCCGCACGGCTTTTCTGCGGAAAAAAAGGAGCATGTCACTTCTTGGTGCAGAATCGCAGCGATTCTGCACCCATAGAAATGCATTGATCCACTCACTTTCCGCATGGGGCTGTGCCCACGTTGCGGGAAGTTAAGCGGATAATGTGCCGATGGTACCCGGGGTGGAGGAGAGGAGACTCTCCTCCAGGCCCTGGGAACCATATTTTGGTGTAAAAAAAAAGAATTAAAATAAAAAATAATGCTATACTTGTCGGGGTCGTAAAACGACAATATACCCTTCCTTCACCAGTCATTCCAAATTAATATGTGTGCAGGGCATCTGGTACCGGATAAGAATAAATCAGACAGGTAGCTGGTTCAAACTTAGTTAATGCCCCGTGCATCCACACATGTCTGCAGCGGTCACACCAACTGGCTTTATTCTACAATACACAATACTATATTGAGTGTTAGGGGAAGGCGTGCATTGGGCGGGGTTTAAGCTAGCATCCAGTCTTCCTGATTTGTCCTGACGTCTTCTGGTGAATCCTCCCTTTCTTCACATTCCTGAGTTTCGATTCTGAAGAAATGAAAGTTATGTCTCCAGACACTAAAGGGAAACGAAACTGAACTCTGGCGGCCATCTTTAAATACAATTACATTTGCTTTAGCTAGCAAATAGGAAAAACTTATTGTTTCACAGTATAAAAGTATAGCAGTACAAAAAGAGTATAAAGATATATATTTTCACCTTGACAATCCCCCCTAAACACTAAGTTTTTCCCTTAAAGAAGGATCCTTCGAGACTGTCCATGTGATGGGAAAAGGGGAGGTGGATTTCTTCATCCAGACACCTCAGAAGCTCTCCCCTAGCGAGAGGCCTCCAGGCAACTGAACCCTTCACTAACCTCACATGGAGTTCTCCCACTGTCCCTAAACTAAATCTCTTGGCATCATCTGAGAATGGGGGGGTTCTGTCTACTCTCTTGAGAGGAATGTACTTAGGGATCTCCCCTGGATCAGTACCATTGTACTCTGGTGGGTCTTCTTCTTGATTGAGAAAGGTGTCAGTCGGAGTTGCTTTGGCAATAATCTTTTTGTACAAAGGAATAACACAACAGAGGATTATCGATTCAATTATGAGGAGGGCAATCAGTACTAAACAAACTTATTGAAGGAATCCCTTGATACCACCTAACCAATTGGAGAAGAAAAATGTGTCTGCTCCAGCATACAAGACACGTCGTCTTATTGTCCTAATTTGTTCAACTTCTTTAGAAACCTTCAGGTCTTTCGGATCTACATTTCGCCATTCAGGTCTGGCTGTATATATTTTGTCTCGTATATCTTTGGTCATACCGTCAATGAATGTATTTACCAATACTCTAACATCAAGTGGGTTTATGGGACTGTACTCCATGTCTTCCCATTTCCGCTGTAACCGTCCAAAGTATAGCTCTACACTCTCTCCTTTGTCACATCTGTAGAAAATCTTAATTTGCGTCCTAGCACGTCACCTGTTTTTGTGCTCACTAACTACCTAGGCCTGCCTAGGTGCACTTAATATGTCCATCATATGGTCATTATTTGTCTGTAGAATGAGAAAGGTTGGTTCTCAGGGTCAGCCAATTATTTTTGCATAGCTAGCTAGTCAGAGGGCCTCCAGGGATAATACTCCTGTATCTGTCTTACCCTACCTGATGTGGTTGGTTCTCTGGTGGTGGGGAGTGACATGACATGCTGGTCTACAGCTCCTTCCCAAAAGGATTACTGTCAGCCTACTCCTAAAAGTTAATGTCCCCACTATCCGCCAACCACAATCCTGTGTCAGCTTCTTATATCACTACATGTGATCTTGTCTGGACAGGATTCAGTGTAATTCTCTTAGGTCGGGTTGCAGCACGAGTCATACAAGTGTTAGGGCCCAAGTCCTCAACTATATCCTGAAAGGCATCACAGCTATAATTAACAAATCTTTGTTCTCTGTAATATATATATTATTGATCCATTCAACATTTTTATTAATCTGCACCTGTGGGATTATAGAAGCAATGCCGGCATAAATCTGGTTCTGGGCTTTAAATTGGTCAGGCACCCCCCTTGGCACTCCAATGGCATCAATATATACTAGTGGATCTTCTTCATAACTCATATGGAGCTGATCGAGACTTCTCCTCTTTCTGGTAGGTTCATCAGGTATCTTTGGTGTACATATATTGTGTATGTTTAATTAGCAAATCAGTATCTAAGAAACTGTTCTCCTTGCAGAAACCTGTCTTGAAGATCCCTACTGGTGTACCTGTGGTGTCGTGGGATTTATAACAGGTGTAATTGTCAGCTAATACGGTTACTTCTCCTGGGACCTTTAGTTTAGGTTCCTTATGAAATAGTGGGACATAATCTGGGCAATCAGTGGACTTCAGACCTTTCAACAGATTCATGACACAGACAATGGTGTTGTCATCAGGAAAAGCAATGCATGTGTGTACAGATGTGTATTCGCAGCAGCACAAGCAATACATCCTACAGAGATATTCTGGACTCTTACATTGTATCTCACCCATTCTAACCATAGGTTTTTCCTTGGGGCTGTTTGTGTTTCTATGGAGAAAACCTCTCGCCAACTGAGACCTGGAATGGGGATCACTTCATTGACTACATTTTTCAAACGCTCACCTGGGCTTGTTTTAGCTGTACTGGTAACAGGGGTCATGGTTGGTCTAGAGCTAATATCCTGGAGCTGTACATGGCCTAAATACCCATGGCATCCACTATTAAATACATAATTAAAATGCCTTCCTAGTACAAACGTCTGCAGATCAGCAGATTGGGGGTTTTCAAGATTTAGGAGGAGGGGGTGACGACTTCTACCCCATTTACAGCCTCTAAGTGGTTGCAGAAGGGCTGTTAGATGCATTTTCTCACGGAGAATCCTACCCGTCCTATCCTTAGAGAACATGGCTTCACTAGGTTTATATCCCCAATCATCCCCCGTATTCCAGGCGGCATCAGTCCAATAATAACAATTATCGTTGTCATTTCTGGTAACACACATATTAAACTGGATGATCCCCTCTACAACCCGTTCAGTCTCGGGGCACTTGACTACATCACAAAAATCAAATCGCCAGATATTTGCCGGGGCTGTCCGGTTTCCCCAGAGAATAGTGGGACCAGAATTCTTATATTTACAATAGGGGCCGAAGAGGTAGGGGCGAGGATAGCCCTCAGTTCCAGGATCAAAAACAACAGCAACATTTCCCTTCAGTCACTTTTGTGACTAAACACTGGTTCGGTCTCTTTTACAGTGTGAGGCGTGGATCCAGGTGCTCTTTCCTTCAAGTTTTACTGCAGTGGGGGTGACCAGGATCACTGTGTGAGGTCCTTCAAATCTCGGCTGGAGACAATCTCTGCGCACAAACTTTTTCACATACACCAGGTCTCCTGGCACAAAGGGATGGTGTCCAGGAACCTTGTCTGGGTCTGGAAAAGAACTGAAAACGGTTAAATGCACTCTGGCAAGGTGTCCATGTAAGGCCTGCACATAGCTAGTCAAGTCCCGGTACTTGAGCTGCAACTGTTGTGGAAAGAAACATTCAAAATTGGGGCCCCTGCCAAACAGAATCTCATACGGTGACAGTCCTGTCCTCCTGTTTGAGGTATATCTTACTGAAAATAAAGCTAGAGGAAGGCATTCTGTCCGTGGTTTACCAGTCTCTGCCATTGCCTTCTGGATTTTAAGCTTAAGAGTTCCATTTAGTCTCTCCACTTTTCCACTACTCTGTGGATGGAGTATGCAATGCTTGACTTACCCCCAGTGCTGCCATTACCTCTGACATGATCTCTCCAGTAAAATAGGAACTCCGATCGCTTTCAATGACTTCAGGAACTCCATACCTGCATATGATCTCAGCCATCAGTTTCTTCGCCGTTGTCCTAGCCGTAGCTTTGGCAACTGGGTAGGCTTCTGGCCAACCTGAAAATAAATCAATGCAGACCAACACATACTCATACGTCCCTACCCTGGGTAACTGAATATAATCATTCTGCAGTCTCTGGAATTGGTTAAAGGGGCCGGGGAGTGTGTTTGGATGGGGTTTTCACTGTCCTACTCTGATTATGTGTGGCACATATCATGCAGCTCTGTACCTGCCTTTCTGCGCAGGTGGAAAACCCGGGGGCAATCCATTGTTTCTGTAGGGTGTCACACATGGCCGTCTTCGAGTGGTGCACATTCCCGTGCAGAACCTGTGCCATCATTGGGTACAGTACCTGTGGTAGGCAGACCTTTTTACCCCTCCCCCATAGTCCAGTAACGGTATCAGAGCAAGCCCCTATCTTTTGCCACCTATTTTTCTCCTCCTTACTTGCCTGTTCTTGTAACCGGGCTAAGATGTCTTTCAACACAAGTGGAGATGGTGGGGTGTCTAGGTGATGTACTTGAGAGGCTACAGGAGTGCTTGCTGCTTTCTTCGCAGCCTGGTCTGCCGGTGCGTTACCCTTTTGTCCGTCCATCAGTGCCTTTGCTATGTGCCTTTACCTTTATGATGCCTGCCTGCTTGGGTGGGAAACTGTAGTGCATTCATAAGTTGCTGGACTGCCTCAGCACGTTTAAAGGGGTGGCCATTTGCTGTCAGGAAAGCCCTGGCTCTCCAGATAGGCCCATAATCGTGTATAATGCCAAAAGCATACCTGGAATCAGTGTAGATATTTACAGTCTTACCTTCTGCTAGTTTGCACGCTTCTGTAAGCGCCTTGAGCTTCTGCTTCTTGTGCAGACATATGAGCTGGCATTGACTCTGCCTTGATTACCTCATGTTCTGAGACCACAGCATATCTGGTACAGTAGCGTCCTCGGTCATCTTGGTGACGGGATCCATCTACAAAAAGCTCAAAATCAGCATTAGAATAGGCACACTAGAGACCAGCCGTTTCCTGAGACATCAATTCTAGACAATCATATAATTTGGAAACCTAATCTTGTTCCTCTGGATCCATTCTAGAAAGAAAAAAAGTGTCCTTGCTCATGTCACCTACTCCTCCCCCCTTTGGATCCAGGGGAACTAGGAGAAAAGTAGCGGGGTTCAGGACAGTGCACCTTTTCAAAATCACATTAGTAGGCATGAGAATAGCACACTGAAGTCGCAGCTGTCTAGCCATGGACATGTGGCTAGGTTGTACCTGATTAGGGATACTATATACATCGTGTGGGGTGGCCATAGCCTCTCCTGGATGCAAGGGGCCATAAACGGCAAGGTAGACCTGACACTCTTGGGCTATGACTGGCCCCCCTTTGGCATAACTGTCCACGTCAATTGTCATCCCTGATAAATGAATGCAAACAGAACTGGCAATCTGGGTGTAATGGAATGCTGAAGAAGCATTGGCAAGATCGATAACTATGAACCAAGCAGCATCCTGAGATATCTGGGACAAAAGAGTATGTGGCTTAGGCACCACCGGAGTTTCTGGAACAGTAACTGCATTAAATGCCTGTAGATCTTGTACCAGCCGGTACACAGGGGGTTGGCCGGGTGGGGTGTGGACCATCAGTGGGTGATCCAAAACAATCTCTGAAGATTTGTGTAGCAACAGCTGGACAGACAACACAGCTCGAACACAGGAGGGCTTTCTCTCGCCACTTTATCCAGGTGGCCGCTGTAATAAGCAACAGGTCTCTGTTTGTCTCCATGAAGCTGAGTCAGCACACCTATAACATATCCTGCATAGATGAGCTCTGTCTGCAAGGCAGTCTGGAGACATAGGGTTAAAAGAAATATTTGAGTAGGGGACTGAATTCATATAAGGTGGGAGAACTGGAGTTGGAGTCTGTTACATAGAGATAAGAAACACTGATCTCGCAGCTGCAACGGTGGGGGCCAGTGAGCGAGCAAGAACTACTACGGCTAGTGATTTAACCCCTGTCTTCTGCTGGGCTAAATTCTTTTGACTAAACCAAGGACAAAGAAAACTTTGGAATGCAATACATGGCCCGCACCCCCCCCCTCTAGCCCACAGCACCGAGGGGAAGAATTGCAGGCAGGTCGCGCAGGGGTTCACACAGCCCCTCCCTTCTAGTAACACGGAGATAAGAACTTCCACTGCATTCTTCAGCGCTGAAGGGAGAGCAAGAGCCCAGATGTTTGCCCCCCTTCCCTACACTACATAGCACTGATACAAAGCTCCGTATCCTCTACAAAGTAACAAATTACGGCAGTTTTCAGACTTAATTTCTACAAAACTTTCCTATAATCCTCCGTGGTCTGGGCGGAGCCCCAAGGACGGTCCGTACGCACACACAAGACAGGTCTCCACCCAGGTTGGATTCTGCACAACACAAACAGGACACACCTATGCTTCTGGAAATCTCTTTCCGCCGCCATTACAGGGCGCTGGCTGAGACTGCATTTTCATCACCAGTGGCACGGCGGCCATTTTACAATCTGTAAGATCACAGTTCAAAGGCATTTTATAACCAAATACGGGCTCTATATTCTCCGATTCTCCCTCTCCACCAACCTATTTTCATCCTTTGTTCTTTAAGCTCCGCGCAACTCGCAGATAAGCTTCTTGACTGTCTCTTGCCCTCCCGTAACCATTGTCTTGACTTCCACAGCATCCTCATCTAACTTGTGGGGCACGGACTTCTACTTTAAGATACGCAGCTTGGCTCCCAGGATACTATGGCCTCCTGCAGTAGGCCACTGGCAGCGATCTTCAACACTGTGTTCCACAGTACGGAGCCTCACGTTCGACGTACTAGGAAAAGAGCCTCGCGCTCAATGTTTCCTGTCCCTAACCTGAACACAGTGATTAACAGACTATCCTGCCACGATATCCCAAACAGTCGGGAGGCGGTCTCCTAGTGAGAGCCCTCCACAAAAATTCTGGTGGTCCCGTACGGAGCGTCTTAATTACCTGTTTCTGGTGGTCCCGTTCCGGGACGTCTTAATTACCTATTTGTACTCAAAATTCTGGTGGTCCCTGACTTGGGACGTCTTAATTACCGGTTAGTACAATATCACAGAGGCTGCGTCTCCTATCCCTTTCTGTAAGCTGCCCCACAATCTACAACTGGCTCAATCTTTCAGTCCACTTCACTACTAGACAATAGTCACGGGTAGGATGGTTGAATGGAGTGCAATGACCGGTAAAGGAGGTGTGGTGTACAGAGATCGCACAGGATGCGACGTCTCTCAGTTGCTGGTTCAGAGCGTGGCACAGGATCGCGTTCGATCTCACCACTCGATCGGTCACCTCCCGGACCCAAAGAGACCACAGACAAACCAATAACGGCTGAGACACTAGCAAGTGTGACACATACAGTGTATATGATATTTTCACCTTGACATACTCACCTCTCAGCGCTGCCCGCGGCGTCCGGTCTCAGTTGCTGTGCTTGCAGGACCTGTGGTGACGTCGCGGTCACATGACCGTGATGACGCCGCGGTCACATGACCGTGACGTCACGAAGTTCCTTGTCGGCACAGCCGCCTGCAGCACTGAGGAGATCGCGACGTCAGAGGGTGAGTATAGCCAATTTTTATTATTTTTTACATTACTATTGATGCTGCATATTGCTGCATATGCAGCATCAATAGTATAGGAGTAATCCCGCAGCAGAAACCGCAGAACAAACCGCGATAAATCTGCTGGGATAACCGCAGCGGTTTTGCCCTGCAGATTTATCAATTCCGCTGCGGGATTAACCCGCAGAACAGGCCGCAAAGTGTGAACGTGGCCTTACAGTCTCCGCACTCTTAGGATTTAGGGCAGAATCGGGATGGGGTGTATATGTTTCCTTATTTCTATATGTTGTACTGACACAACTTGTTTGTTCTCTCCCCTTTCCCCAGAGTTTACCCTCTCACTCCTCGCCCATCGGACAGCGGAGTGTTTTTTCCCAGCAATGACATCTCCGTTTCTGGGAATTTCCCAACAGGCATCGATCACTCCCGTCCCAGAGGTTTCCTACCCATAGACAAAAAACCCACATTCAGTCCAACCATCCAGAACATCCTGTGCCCGCAGGCCGTCGTCCCCCCAAAGAGGACTCCTCAGGAGACATTATTGCTAAAAGACTCGCTCCTAAAAATATTTCCTGAATCCCAACAAGGGGAGAAAATCAACCAGATCCTGTCCGCACATCCGTACATGAGGGATCTCAATGCCTTGTCCGCCATGATCCTCGACTGAGCGCCGTCATGCTGTTTTATTATACCCTTTTTTTGTCCTTTTTTTTTTTTTTTTTTTTTCTTTTCCTTATTCCGGACCCAACACTTATGGAATTGTCAGTTTTGCTGCTTTTGGATTACAAAAAAAACCCCAAAAAACGAAAAATCCGGTGGAAAGTGAGTAATCGGCATAGATTCTCCAGAAATATTCCTAGCAGCTGATAGGGAGAATAGGGCATGATATATGGAGGCCGCAGTTGCTACATACATAGTGTATGTGTATATGGATACAGAACAGTTTTATTTTTATAGTGCTTTGGAACAAAGCACTATATTGTAATCCGATCGTGGATAACTTCTTATTATTATAGTGCTTTGGAACAAAGCACTATATTGTAATCCGATCGTGGATAACTTCTTCTCCTTATTATTATTATTATTCAGTCCGCACGTAATGCGGCCCGAACCGCTTCAGTCAGACTCCAGTGAGGCGTCATTTCGAAGCCAGCGTCCCCAAGAGGTGTGCTAAGTATTTTTCGTGTCGATCGGATTTGTAGTTTTGGCGCAATTTGCGTTTGAAATTTTTTTTCCCCCTCATTGTAATGCATTTTAATAGGGAAATTTTCCCATAGGTTATAATGGCCGGGTTTCTGAGGCAATTTGAAATGTAACTGCCACCTGGCTGATTAGCTCATTGATATGCGCAGTCAGGCCCAGTTACTATGCCAACGCCTACGAACTGTACATGACCACACCAGCACAGTTTTGCCAGATAATATCAGCTCTTAAAGTGATAGCACAGCACAATTCCAAAGCACTATCTGTATTCTTATTATAATTATTGCCCCGCTCACCAAATCGCCCATCTAATCGGTCCCTGAGGTGCCCCCGCCCACCAAATCGGACCCAGTGCCCCCGCCCACCAAATCGGACCCAGAGTGCCCCCGCCCATCAAACCTGAGTGACCCCGCCCATCTAATCGGACCCAGTGCCCCCGCCCCAAATTCGGACCCCGAGTGCCCCCCCGCCCGCCAAATCGGACCCCGAGTGCCCCCTCCCGCCCGCCAAATCGGACCCAGAGTGCCCCCCCGCCCGCCAAATCGGACCCAGAGTGCCCCCCCGCCCGCCAAATCGGACCCAGAGTGACCCGACCACCAAATCGGACCCAGAGTGGCCTCAACCCTGAGGGGCTACAACTACCAAACCAGCGCCTGAGGGGCACCCAAGTGTGAAAGTCTTGCAGGGGCAACCAGGGCACCATTCCAAAGCACTATCTGTAGTTCCTTCAGGAACTCTTTTTTTTATTAAAGTACAAAAAACATATACAAAACAACATCAAATAAATAATCATAAAATGGGGAAACAAAACAAAATTAACTTAAAAACCAGCCTTGAAGATGTCCATTAGACTATTGTCCATAAACAATGCTTGCGTCCTTTAAAACTTATTCAGCTTGAAAAGGACCCCCAGCAGGAACCTCCCTATGCATACTCTAAAAGAAAATAAAAAGAAAACATTAATTTAAACCCACTCATCCACATTCACACCTCCCCCATTCATACTCAAAAAGGAAAAAATAAAAGTCTGGCCCATACTGCCCAAAAGAATAGATGGCCTCACTGGCCGCAAAAACTAAGTTTAATCCTAATATATACAACTTAACCCTAATATATACACAAAACACTTTTTTTTTTTTTTTTTTTCTTTTTTCCCGCCACCCGCACTGCAATCATAGGTCCATGATTAGTCCATGCCTTTTACAAAACACCACAGGTCCATGTAAGTTCATGCCCTTATAACGCAAAACAAAATTTTTTTTTTTTCTTCCTTTTTTTTCCGTTTTACAAACACTACGGGTCCATGTAAGTTCATGCCCTTATAATTTTCTCAAAATGTTTTCCAGGGTCCATATGCCCCTTTACAACCCCCAACATACACCCCCCACCCAACCTAAACTACACCCCCCCACATCATACTAACTATGCACACATAAAGCACAAAAACACAAGAAAAATTACACACATGGTATCAAACAAATAAACAGCAACACTTTACAGAACATAACTAGCATCAATATGTTATACCATCATATCACGAAACAAAACAATAACTGAAACCTGTAAGGCCCAAGTTCAGCACCTGCAAGCCCAAAATCCATATATTTTCACCAGAAACAAAACAAAAAGCTAATCGTGCCACACATCAGCCCACCACCGGGAAAGGAGTCTGGAGAGGCCCTGACCCTAACACCAACACAAACACCCTGTCCCTACCCAACTAAGGCTGTCCCTCAAAAAGCTGACCCTAACTATCCCTACCTGCCCCTACCTATCCCTATTCTACCTAACTTAACAATGCTAACTATCTACCTATCCCTAATACTGTCCCTCCCTGCCCCTATCTATCCCTAAATAACTGTCCCTCAACACCCCACACCACCTTATCTCTCCCTATCCCAATCACACAACCAGTCTGTCCCTAGAGTAAAAAGAGAGACCCCTCCAAAGTGAAGAGGCCCTCCTCATACCCGGCCTCCCAAATCCTAGGAAGCTTTCCCTAATCACTCAAACCAAGCTTTCCCTCGGGTACGTATTAAAAGGAGAGACCCCTCCAAAGCCAAGAGGCCCTCCTCGCACCCAGCCTCCCGAACTCCAAAGAGCGCACCTTACCCAGGTCACCCAAGATGTTACTAACCACCTCACCCGGGGGAGGGTTTTATGCTGTATTGAAACTAGGCACCGTGCATTCCAGGTGTAGAACCTAACAACTACACTAACTAGGAATAAAGTGCCCCGATCTCGGCCACCAAGGGATCTGAATGCCCCATAATCCCACTCCGGATAGGAAAGGGATGCCAGCCTAGGCCAGCCTATGGAAGCACCCACCCGGTTATAGACCCCTGCATTAAAGGGACACTGAAGGAGGAAGTGCTCCATGCTTTCCAGCATGTCGCCACACTCTTCACGGGGACAACCCCGATCATCAGAGTTCCTGTACTTCAGATTGTCCCTCACATACAGCCTCCCGTGGAAGCAGCGCCAGGCCAAGTCCCAAAACTTCGAGGGGATCCGTGAAGAATTTAACAACCCGAGCCCCCCCTCCAGATCCCGGCCTGGGCAATCTCTGAGCACCAGGGGCTTCTGGAAATGGGTCAACAGGACCCTACTGTCAAGGGATTTCCTCGACATGGTCCTGATTTCCCACATTCCCAGACCCCACCGGCGGATCACCTTCAGAGCCGGGGTAGCATAAGCCGGGAGATGTCCATGTGGTGTTCGTAGGTCCTTCACCTGCCCTCCTGTCTCCCATTCCTGGAAGAAAGGCCGAAACCATCCCCTGCAGGAGAATACCCACGGAGGAGCCCTCTCTGTCCAGATGTTGGCAATGTTGGTCTTAAGAAAGGTGTTCACTAAGAACACCACTGGGTTGACCATACCCAACCCACCTAGTCTCCTCGTGCGGTACGTGACCTCCCTCTTGATTAGGTTAAGCCTGTTCCCCCATAATAGTTGGAAGAACAGGCTATAGACCCGCGTCCAGAGAGATTCCGGCAAGATGCAGACACTGCCCAAGTAAATTAACAAAGGAAGCAAATAACCCTTGGCCAAGCTGACCCTTTCCCTCAGGGTTAAAGACCAACCCTTCCACTGGTCCGCCTTCTGGGCGGCAATCTTGAGCCTGCCTTCCCAATTTTGTTGGGGATAGTCCCCTGGGCCAAAATTGATGCCTAAGATCTTAGCGGAGGACTGGGGCCCTGGAAGGGTGTCCGGGAGATCAAAACTTGGATCTCCCCCTCCCAGCCAGAGACTCTCGCACTTTTCCCGGTTGATCATGGACCCGGATGCCTCCGAGTAGCGCACGACCTCAGACATGACCCAATCCGCCTCCTCTCTCGAGGATACAAAAAGGGAGACATCATCGGCGTACGCTACCACCCTCAGAGTGGCCCCCGGCTCCGCCCGGTCCATCCCGACTCCCACCAACGGTCCACGATCTACCCTCCTTAAGAAGGGATCGATCGCGAACACGTATAAAAGTGGGCTCAGAGGACAGCCCTGACGGACCCCGGAGCTCACCTCAAAAGAGTGACCAACCCAACCGTTCACGAGCGGGAAAGTCTCAGCCCCCTCATACAAGGTCTTTAACCAATTGACAAACCTCCCCGGCAGACCATACCTCAGAAGGACAGACCAGAGGTACTCATGATCCACCCGGTCAAAAGCCTTTGCCTGGTCTAAGGACAGCAAGTACCCCTTCCAGCGACCCGCAATGCCCTGCTCCACTGCCTCTCGGACACCGAGCACAGCACTAAAAGTACTGCGGCCTGGAACAGAACAGTGCTGAGCCCCCGAAAGGAGCCGGGGTGCAAACTTCACCAGCCGATTAAACAACACCTTTGCCAGAATCTTTCGGTCCGTATCGAGGAGCGCTATGGGACGCCAATTCTCGATACGGGACGAGTCCTTACCCTTTGACAAGATAATCAGGGCCGACTTCCTCATTGAACTGGGAAGAGCACCCGAGGAGAGGCACTCATTAAACACCTCAGTCAAGAGGGGGACCAAGGAGTCCCTAAAAGTCTTGTAAAACTCGGATGTTAAGCCATCCGGACCTGGCGATTTTTTGGGCCGGAGCCCATCAATGGCCAGTCTCACTTCCTCTTCCCTGATTACCTCGGCCAAAACATGAAGAGAGGGGTCATCTCCTGGCTCAGGAACAGTTTCAGCCAGGAAAGCCGACATCCCATCTCGATCCAGATCCCTCTTCCTCAAGAGGCGTGAGTAAAAGGACCTGACCACCTCCAGGATCCCTGATTTGGATCTGTTCAGGGAACCCGTACTATCGATCAGTCCTGTCACCACCTTACAACTCACTGACATCTTACAGTTTCTGTAAGGGTCGGGCGAGCGGTACTTCCCGAAGTCCCTCTCAAAAACTAAAGATGCGTGCCTATCGTACTGACACCTCTTGAGTAAAGATTTCACTCTGGAGATTTCCTCTCGGTCACCTCCAGTCGAGACGAGCTGCTCGAGTTTCCTCCTCAGGTCCTGATACAAGCGATGCCTGGTCAGGCTTCTGAGGCTCGAGAGCTGACGGAAGAACCCCGCCACCCTTTTCTTGAAGATCTCCCACCACTCAGACTTAGTACTACAGAGATCCAAAAGCGGTACCTGGCTCTGAAGAAAAGCCTCAACAGCTGGACCTTGGTAATTTTGAAATTTTTGAATTTCAGCATGCCGCTCGCGTCGCTCGATCCCGGCGGCCCCCTGAGGAGGAATCAGGTGGCGGAAATTTGATAAACGCTTTCGCTTCCGAAATCATGTTTTCGGCCTCCCGACCGGCCGCGAGGCCGGGCTTGAGGCTGGTATCGCACATGCCGCGGTCTTATGGCGTGCCGGATGTGGCGGTAACGTTTTCGCGCCAAAGAAGTTTTCGAAAGTCAAGTCCAAATAGCCAGACGTGAATGCTCAAAAAACGCACGTTTAACCGGGTCTCACTCAAAATAGCCAGACGTGAATGCTCAAAAAACGCACGTTGAGCCTGCTCTCACTCAAATTTTTGCTAAATTTCACCGCTGAGCGACGAAACGCGTGCCCATTTGCGGCCCAAAGGCCGGGGGGTGCGCCTGACGCCAACGCCGCTTCGAAGTGACGCTTCGTGGGCCCGTTACGGATGTGCAAACTTGGCTATTCTGTGGGATGTGCAAAATATGGGTCTTTAACCGGCTCTCACTCAACTGACCGTCACTGCTTCATTTTCACCACCAGGTGTCATCTGTCGCTTAAAAATCATTCAATCGTTGCCACACATAACTCAGCCGCATTTCTGGAGAATGAACACCGGATGGCAGCTGTGCTTTCTAAAAGCCATTTAGCATAGACGAATGTCTGAGCAAATGTCTGGGGCAGGGGAGGGTGTGGGACGAATCGAGTGCTTGTCACTAATCCCCGGTCCTCTGCACGGTCTGTCCGGTGCGGAGGGGGCGGGGCCAGTGCTGTGCATCCGGGGCCCTCTTCATCTCCCCTGCTGTGTGCAGTAACATCGGCAGTGGCGGGGGAGGGTGTGTGACGCCTCGGGTGCTTGTCACTAATCCCCGGTCCTCTGCACCGTCTGTCCGGTGCGGAGGGGGCGGGGCCAGTGCTGTGCGGTCGGGGGTCTCTTCATCTCCCCTGCTGTGTGCAGTAACATCGGCACTGGCGGGGGAGGGTGTGTGACGCCCCGGGTGCTTGTCACTAATCCCCGGTCCTCTGCACCGTCTGTCCGGTGCGGAGGAGGCGGGGCCAGTGCTGTGCGGTCGGGGGTCTCTTAATTTCCCCTGCTGTGTGCAGTAACATCGGCAGTGGCGGGGGAGGGTGTGTGACGCCCCGGGTGCTTGTCACTAATCCCCGGTCCTCTGCACTGTCTGTCCAGTTTTCGGGGTCATTTTTCCTTGAAGCAGATTTTAAATGTGTGCATTAGCATCAGCTAAGGATTCCTCAGATTTTCCAGCAAAAAACGCATTAAAAAAAAAATCGCATGCGGTTTTCATGCGTTTTTGCGGTAAAAATCTAAGGAAACCTTAGCTGATACTAATGCACACATTAGAAATCTGCTGCAATGAAAAAAGACCCCAAAAACCGGGGTCACAGTGACTTTTTTGTTGTAGATAAGTGTGTGCTGTCTGGTGCACGGTGGGCGGGGTCAGCGCTGTGTGCCCCCGGGGCTCATAGATGCCCCCCTGTGCTCCGGTGTGTGGCGCAGGGTGGGCGGAGTCAGCGCTGCGTGCCTCCGGGGCTTATACATCTCCCCCCGGGTTTTACTGTGTGTGGGTCGGGGTGGGCGAGGTCAGCGCCGTGTGGTGCGGTGTGGGCGGAGTCGGCGCCGTCTGCCCCCGGGGCTCATAGATGCCCCCCTGTGCTCCGGTGAGTGGCGCAGGGTGGGCGAGGTCAGCGCCGTGTGGTGCGGTGTGGGCGGAGTCGGCGCCGTCTGCCCCCGGGGCTCATAGATGCCCCCCTGTGCTCGGGTGTGTGGCTCAGGGTGGGTGGAGTCAGCGCCGTGTGCCCCCGGGGCTCATAGCTCTCCCCCTGTGCTCCGCTGTGTGGTGCAGGGTGGGCGGGGTCAGGGCCAGTGCTGCGCCCCTGGGGCTCATTCATTCCCCGGCTGTGTGCTGTTACGGCGGACAGTGGCGGGGGAGGGGCGGTGTGTGAGGAGGTTGTCACTCATCCCCCTCCTCAGCACTGTCTTGCCGGTGGGCGGGGTCCCCGCTGTGCGGCCGGAACCAGGAAGTCACTCGCCGGCCTGTGTGCATAGTGGAAGGGGGAGGAATCCTGTGACACGTCCCCTGTAGTGAAGGCAGCAAATTAATAATAACATCCTCTGCCCGGCTGTAAGGTGAAGCGGGGGAGGGGCGGCCGGGTTCTGTGTGACATGGCGCCGAGCCCGCCCGCTGCTTTCCCGTTCTGACTTCAGCAACAATGACGTGACCTGTGAGCGCCAGATTTGAATCTTGGAGCTGCCGGCCGGTAAGTATGAGCCCGTATCGGCACCACCGCTGCATGTCTGTATGGGGTCAGCTGTGGGAGGGGGCACTGCGGGGGGAGACAGGCTGTCCTTGGAGGGGGACCGGGAGCTGAGCACAGTGTATGGGGGGGGGGGGCACTGCGGGGGAGACAGGCTGTCCTTGGAGGGGGACCGGGAGCTGAGCACAGTGTATGGGGGGGGGCACTGCGGGGGAGACAGGCTGTCCTTGGAGGGGGACCGGGAGCTTAGCACAGTGTATGGGGGGGGGCACTGCGGGGGAGACAGGCTGTCCTTGGAGGGGGACCGGGAGCTTAGCACAGTGTATGGGGGGGGGGCACTGCGGGGGAGACAGGCTGTCCTTGGAGGGGGACCGGGAGCTTAGCACAGTGTATGGGGGGGGGCACTGCGGGGGAGACAGGCTGTCCTTGGAGGGGGACCGGGAGCTTAGCACAGTGTATGGGGGGGGGCACTGCGGGGGAGACAGGCTGTCCTTGGAGGGGGACCAGGAGCTTAGCACAGTGTATGGGGGGGCACTGCGGGGGAGACAGGCTGTCCCTGGAGGGGGATGGTGAGCTGAGCGCAGTGTATGGGGGCACTGCGGGCGAGACAGGCTGTCCCTGGAGGGGGATGGTGAGCTGAGCGCAGTGTATGGGGCACTGCGTGGGAGACAGGGTCCCTGCAATGGGAAGTGAGGACAATGTATAGGGTCAGCTGTGGGGGGCATGGCAGGATACAGGGGTTCCCTGTGGGGTAGGGGAGGGTTAGGGGGAGCTGAGCACAGTCACTCAGCTGTGAACACTGATTATGAATGCAATGTTTCCCTTATTAATTATTGTTCTTTCTTTCCCTGTCTCTCAGTAGGTAACACTTGGGGCAGTCGCCCGCTCGCTGTGTGTCTGCTGGGAATATACGCTCGTGGAAGAACGGGTTAATGTACCAGTACAATTAATAGGGCTTAGAAGAAAAAATGTCAAAATTCAAAAATTTCCTTTTTTTTCTTCTCTTTTCAAATAGGTAACAAGGCATCGTGCAGACTAAATTCGCTCAAGACCTGGCGGGACAAGGACTCCAAGTTTCCCTAATGGACGACATCGCTATGGAGGAACACTGCTCTCCGGCCTCCATCATCATCATGTGGAGCAGCTAAACCTCTTCAGCCTCGGTTTGGGTAAGTGACAATCCATGTATGGTCTAAGGAGCTGTCATGGCACATGTACATACATGTATGTGTATACATGTATATACAGTCAGCTGTCATGGCACTCAGGAAGTCACACCAGGGGGCTGTGTGGCTCTGTAGTCCTCTACAGCGCCACACAACCCCCTCTACAGCGCCACACAACCCCCTCTACAGCGCCACACAACCCCCTCTACAGCACCACACAACCCCCTCTACACCACCACACAACCCCCTCTACAGCGCCACACAGCCTCCACAGCCCCATACCAGACCCACGGACTCCCTCAGCCCCCCTTTACTGGCCCCTGCAGCACGCCACAGGCTCTGACAGGCTGTCCCACAGCCCCTCAGAGCCAGCATCATGCTCAGCCCCTCAGAGCCAGCATCATGCTCAGCCCCTCAGAGCCAGCATCATGCTCAGCCCCTCAGAGCCAGCATCATGCTCAGCCCCTCAGAGCCAGCATCATGCTCAGCCCCTCAGAGCCAGCATCATGCTCAGCCCCTCAGAGCCAGCATCATGCTCAGCCCCTCAGAGCCAGCATCATGCTCAGCCCCTCAGAGCCAGCATCATGCTCAGCCCCTCAGAGCCAGCATCATGCTCGGGCCCTCAGAGCCAGCATCATGCTCAGCCCCTCAGAGCCAGCATCATGCTCGGCCCCTCAGAGCCAGCATCATGCTCAGCCCCTCAGAGCCAGCATCATGCTCAGCCCCTCAGAGCCAGCATCATGCTCAGCCCCTCAGAGCCAGCATCATGCTCAGCCCCTCAGAGCCAGCATCATGCTCAGCCCCTCAGAGCCAGCATCATGCTCAGCCCCTCAGAGCCAGCATCATGCTCAGCCCCTCAGAGCCAGCATCATGCTCAGCCCCTCAGAGCCAGCATCATGCTCAGCCCCTCAGAGCCAGCATCATGCTCAGCCCCTCAGAGCCAGCATCATGCTCAGCCCCTCAGAGCCAGCATCATGCTCAGCCCCTCAGAGCCAGCATCATGCTCAGCCCCTCAGAGCCAGCATCATGCTCAGCCCCTCAGAGCCAGCATCATGCTCAGCCCCTCAGAGCCAGCATCATGCTCAGCCCCTCAGAGCCAGCATCATGCTCAGCCCCTCAGAGCCAGCATCATGCTCAGCCCCTCAGAGCCAGCATCATGCTCAGCCCCTCAGAGCCAGCATCATGCTCAGCCCCTCAGAGCCAGCATCATGCTCAGCCCCTCAGAGCCAGCATCATGCTCAGCCCCTCAGAGCCAGCATCATGCTCAGCCCCTCAGAGCCAGCATCATGCTCAGCCCCTCAGAGCCAGCATCATGCTCAGCCCCTCAGAGCCAGCATCATGCTCAGCCCCTCAGAGCCAGCATCATGCTCAGCCCCTCAGAGCCAGCATCATGCTCAGCCCCTCAGAGCCAGCATCATGCTCAGCCCCTCAGAGCCAGCATCATGCTCAGCCCCTCAGAGCCAGCATCATGCTCAGCCCCTCAGAGCCAGCATCATGCTCAGCCCCTCAGAGCCAGCATCATGCTCAGCCCCTCAGAGCCAGCATCATGCTCAGCCCCTCAGAGCCAGCATCATGCTCAGCCCCTCAGAGCCAGCATCATGCTCAGCCCCTCAGAGCCAGCATCATGCCCAGCCCCTCAGAGGCAGCACCAGGCTGCCAGCATCATGCCCAGCCCCTCAGAGGCAGCACCAGGCTGCCAGCATCATGCCCAGCCCCTCAGAGGCAGCACCAGGCTGCCAGCATCATGCCCAGCCCCTCAGAGGCAGCACCAGGCTGCCAGCATCATGCCCAGCCCCTCAGAGGCAGCACCAGGCTGCCAGCATCATGCCCAGCCCCTCAGAGGCAGCACCAGGCTGCCAGCATCATGCCCAGCCCCTCAGAGGCAGCACCAGGCTGCCAGCATCATGCCCAGCCCCTCAGAGGCAGCACCAGGCTGCCAGCATCATGCCCAGCCCCTCAGAGGCAGCACCAGGCTGCCAGCATCATGCCCAGCCCCTCAGAGGCAGCACCAGGCTGCCAGCATCATGCCCAGCCCCTCAGAGGCAGCACCAGGCTGCCAGCATCATGCCCAGCCCCTCAGAGGCAGCACCAGGCTGCCAGCATCATGCCCAGCCCCTCAGAGGCAGCACCAGGCTGCCAGCATCATGCCCAGCCCCTCAGAGGCAGCACCAGGCTGCCAGCATCATGCCCAGCCCCTCAGAGGCAGCACCAGGCTGCCAGCATCATGCCCAGCCCCTCAGAGGCAGCACCAGGCTGCCAGCATCATGCCCAGCCCCTCAGAGGCAGCACCAGGCTGCCAGCATCATGCCCAGCCCCTCAGAGGCAGCACCAGGCTGCCAGCATCATGCCCAGCCCCTCAGAGGCAGCACCAGGCTGCCAGCATCATGCCCAGCCCCTCAGAGGCAGCACCAGGCTGCCAGCATCATGCCCAGCCCCTCAGAGGCAGCACCAGGCTGCCAGCATCATGCCCAGCCCCTCAGAGGCAGCACCAGGCTGCCAGCATCATGCCCAGCCCCTCAGAGGCAGCACCAGGCTGCCAGCATCATGCCCAGCCCCTCAGAGGCAGCACCAGGCTGCCAGCATCATGCCCAGCCCCTCAGAGGCAGCACCAGGCTGCCAGCATCATGCCCAGCCCCTCAGAGGCAGCACCAGGCTGCCAGCATCATGCCCAGCCCCTCAGAGGCAGCACCAGGCTGCCAGCATCATGCCCAGCCCCTCAGAGGCAGCACCAGGCTGCCAGCATCATGCCCAGCCCCTCAGAGGCAGCACCAGGCTGCCAGCATCATGCCCAGCCCCTCAGAGGCAGCACCAGGCTGCCAGCATCATGCCCAGCCCCTCAGAGGCAGCACCAGGCTGCCAGCATCATGCCCAGCCCCTCAGAGGCAGCACCAGGCTGCCAGCATCATGCCCAGCCCCTCAGAGGCAGCACCAGGCTGCCAGCATCATGCCCAGCCCCTCAGAGGCAGCGCCAGGCTGCCAGCATCATGCCCAGCCCCTCAGAGGCAGCGCCAGGCTGCCAGCATCATGCCCAGCCCCTCAGAGGCAGCGCCAGGCTGCCAGCATCATGCCCAGCCCCTCAGGGCCTGCCTCATGCTGCCAGCATCATGCCCAGCCCCTCAGGGCCTGCCTCATGCTGCCAGCATCATGCCCAGCCCCTCAGGGCCTGCCTCATGCTGCCAGCATCATGCTCAGCCCCTCAGGGCCTGCCTCATGCTGCCAGCATCATGCCCAGCCCCTCAGGGCCTGCCTCATGCTGCCAGCATCATGCCCAGCCCCTCAGGGCCTGCCTCATGCTGCCAGCATGGCCTGCCTCTGACTTTGACTATATCTGCCTATTATTCTCTGTACCTTCATAGGACTGAGATGTCATATAGAACAGTTCAGCTGTAAATGCATCTTAGAAAGTATACTACACTGTTTAATATATTTTTTTTTTCTCTCCTCAGGTCGAATGCTGGCAAGAAATATGTCACCTCTGCCAAGCTCGTTTATAACAGTTTTCTTCCTTTGCATGTTATTTTTGGCCTACGCCTAATTTCTTACAATAAATAAAATGTTATAAATGTTTGACATGTTTGTTGCCTCTTTAGTGTAGCAGTTGGGTGTAATGTTAATTGAATATAGTTGGGCATATTCAGGAACACCCCAATCACCACTGGTAGGGGACAGCGTGGCAATTCCCCCACAAATGGCACTGCATTCCTAGGCTGTGTCCACCAAAAGTAATGACTTGGGGTATCCCAAGATTTACTCGCCCACTGGAAATTAGTAATGCATGCTGGTGGAGAAAACTGGGGACACCCTGCATGTCATCATTGTGGGCAGGAACAGTCCAGGAAAGCCAAAACACACATCGTTATTGTGATGGTTCTGGAAAAGTTCCCAGGCTTCCCCTGCAGTAACGTGTGCATGGTGGATTTGAGTATCACAGCTTAGATGCAACAATAATACAAATTCAGATGTAATGAAGAATTCTGGTGGTTTATTCAACGCATTTTACGGTCTCCGACCCCTTCATCAGGAAAACACAAAGACAAGGGGCCTTTAGGAGGCAGTGTGGCCTGCCACACAGGCTCAGTAACACAAATTGAGAGACGTCACGGGACGGAAATATGCCATAATGAACTGCTATGATTGTTGCCGATCAGCAACAGAAGATGTGAGTCCTCTCTCTCGCTTTCTGTGCCTCTGCGAGCCCCTCTCTGCCTATATGTGCTTTTCAATGACTATCGGTGCCTTTCTCTGCCTCTCTATCATTCTCTGCCTTCATGTGCCTCTCTGCGCCTTTCTGTGCCTCATTGCGCCGCTTTGTGCCTCTTTCTGTGCCTCCCTGTGCCTCTCTCTCGCTCACTGTGTCTCAGCAATGCAAATTGAGAGACTGGTGAAGTGATTCAAATATGTCACATTGAACAGCCCAGCTTGTTGCTATTCAGCAACAGAAGGTGTGACTCTTTTCTCTATCGTGTTCTGTGCCTCTCTGTGTCTCACTGTGCCTCATTTTGCCTCTGTGCATCTGAAAATATTCAAAAGATGAGAGGCAGCTATTACGTTCATGTTTGGCACAATCAGCCAGCTCTCACTGTTTAAAATGACATAAGGCCCCGTCTCACATAGCGAGATCGCTAGCGAGATCGCTGCTGAGTCACAAGTTTTGTGACGCAACAGCGATCTCAGTAGCGATCTCGCTATGTGTGACACGTACCAGCGATCAGGCCCCTGCTGCGAGATCGCTGGTCGTGTCGGAATGGCCTGGACCTTTTTTTGGTCGTTGAGGTCCCGCTGACATCGCTGAATCGGTGTGTGTGACACCGATCCAGCGATGTCTTCACTGGTAACCAGGGTAAACATCGGGTTACTAAGCGCAGGGCCGCGCTTAGTAACCCGATGTTTACCCTGGTTACCAGCGTAAAAGTAAAAAAAACAAACAGTACATACTCACATGCGTCCCCCAGCGTCTGCTTCCTGACACTGACTGAGCTCCGGCCCTAACAGCAGAGCGGTGACGTCACCGCTGTGCTTTCACTTTCATTTTAGGGCCGGAGCTCAGTCAGTGTCAGGAAGCAGACGCTGGGGGACGCATGTGAGTATGTACTGTTTGTTTTTTTTACTTTTACGCTGGTAACCAGGGTAAACATCGGGTTACTAAGCGCGGCCCTGCGCTTAGTAACCCGATGTTTACCCTGGTTACCCGGGTGCTGCAGGGGGACTTCGGCATCGTTGAAGACAGTTTCAACGATGCCGAAGTCGTTCCCCTGATCGTTGGTCGCTGGAGAGAGCTGTCTGTGTGACAGCTCCCCAGCGACCACACAGCGACAAAACAGCGACGCTGCAGCGATCAGCATCGTTGTCTGTATCGCTGCAGCGTCGCTGTGTGAGACGGGGCCCTTACTGAGGATGAGAGCCGTCTATTGTACTCATTGTTTGCACAATTAGCCGGCTCTCCCTGAACAAAATGACATACTGAGGATGAGAGCCGACTATTGTACTCATTTTTTGCACAATTGGCTGACTCTCACTGATGAAAATGACATACAGAGGATGTCACATTGAACAGCCCAGCTTGTTGCTATTCAGCAACAGAGGATGTGAGTCTTCTCTCTATTGCATTCTGTGCCTCAATGTGCCTCACTGTGGCTCTGTGCCCATCCCAGCCTAAATGTGCCTTTCAATGACTCTCCATCTTTATCTGCCTTCATGTGCCTTTCTGCGCCTCACTGTGCCTCATTGCGCCACTCTGTGCCTCTTTATGTGCCTCCCTGAGCCTCTCTCTCGCTCACGGTGTATCGGCAATGCAAATTGAGAGACTGGTGAAGTGATTCAACTATGTCCCATTGAACAGCCCAGCTTGTTGCTATTCAGCAACAGAAGGTGTGACTCTTTTCTCTATCGTGTTCTGTGCCTCTCTGTGTCTCACTGTGCCTCATTTTGCCTCTGTGCATCTGAAAATATTCAAAAGATGAGAGGCAGCTATTGCGTTCATGTTTGGCACAATCAGCCAGCTCTCACTGTTGAAAATGACATACTGAGGATGAGAGCCGTCTATTGTACTCATTTTTTTGCACAATTAGCCGGCTCTCCCTGAACAAAATGACATACTGAGGATGAGAGCCGACTATTGTACTCATTTTTTGCACAATTAGCTGACTCTCACTGATGAAAATGACATACAGAGGATGTCACATTGAACAGCCCAGCTTGTTGCTATTCAGCAACAGAGGATGTGAGTCTTCTCTCTATTGCATTCTGTGCCTCAATGTGCCTCACTGTGGCTCTGTGCCCATCCCAGCCTAAATGTGCCTTTCAATGACTCTCCATCTTTATCTGCCTTCATGTGCCTTTCTGCGCCTCACTGTGCCTCATTGCGCCACTCTGTGCCTCTTTCTGTGCCTCTCTCTCGCTCACTGTGTATCGGCAATGCAAATTGAGAGACTGGTGAAGTGATTCAAATATGTCCCATTGAACAGCCCAGCTTGTTGCTATTCAGCAACAGAAGGTGTGACTCTTTTCTCTATTATGTTCTGTGCCTCTCTGTGTCTCACTGTGCCTCATTTTGCCTCTGTGCATCTGAAAATGTTCAAAAGATGAGAGGCAGCTATTGCGCTCATGTTTGGCACAATCAGCCAGCTATCACTGTTGAAAATGACATACTGAGGATGAGAGCCGTCTATTGTACTCATTTTTTGCACAATTAGCCGTCTCTCCCTGAACAAAATGACATACTGAGGATGAGAGCCGTCTATTGTACTCATTTTTTGCACAATTAGCCGTCTCTCCCTGAACAAAATGACATACTGAGGATGAGAGCCGACTATTGTACTCATTTTTTGCACAATTAGCCGAGTCTCACTGATGAAAATGAGATACTGAGGATGAGAGCCGTCTATTGTACTCATTTTTTGCACAATTAGCCGAGTCTCACTGATGAAAATGACATGCTGAGGATGAGAGCCGTCTATTGTACTCATTTTTTGCACAATTAGCCGAGTCTCACTGATGAAAATGACATGCTGAGGATGAGAGCCGTCTATTGTACTCATTTTTTGCACAATTAGCCGTCTCTCCCTGAACAAAATGACATACTGAGGATGAGAGCCGACTATTGTAATCATTTTTTGCACAATTAGCTGACTCTCACTGATGAAAATGACATACAGAGGATGTCACATTGAACAGCCCAGCTTGTTGCTATTCAGCAACAGAGGATGTGAGTCTTCTCTCTATTGCATTCTGTGCCTCAATGTGCCTCACTGTGGCTCTGTGCCCATCCCAGCCTAAATGTGCCTTTCAATGACTCTCCATCTTTATCTGCCTTCATGTGCCTTTCTGCGCCTCACTGTGCCTCATTGCGCCACTCTGTGCCTCTTTCTGTGCCTCCCTGTGCCTCTCTCTCGCTCACTGTGTATCGGCAATGCAAATTGAGAGACTGGTGAAGTGATTCAAATATGTCCCATTGAACAGCCCAGCTTGTTGCTATTCAGCAACAGAAGGTGTGAGTCTTTTCTCTATTGTGTTCTGTGCCTCTCTGTGTCTCACTGTGCCTCATTTTGCCTCTGTGCATCTGAAAATGTTCAAAAGATGAGAGGCAGCTATTGCGCTCATGTTTGGCACAATCAGCCAGCTATCACTGTTGAAAATGACATACTGAGGATGAGAGCCGTCTATTGTACTCATTTTTTGCACAATTAGCCGTCTCTCTATGAACAAAATGACATACTGAGGATGAGAGCCAACTATTGTACTCATTTTTTGCACAATTAGCTGACTCTCACTGATGAAAATGACATACAGAGGATGTCACATTGAACAGCCCAGCTTGTTGCTATTCAGCAACAGAGGATGTGAGTCTTCTCTCTATTGCATTCTGTGCCTCAATGTGCCTCACTGTGGCTCTGTGCCCATCCCAGCCTAAATGTGCCTTTCAATGACTCTCCATCTTTATCTGCCTTCATGTGCCTTTCTGCGCCTCACTGTGCCTCATTGCGCCACTCTGTGCCTCTTTCTGTGCCTCCCTGAGCCTCTCTCTCGCTCACTGTGTATCGGCAATGCAAATTGAGAGACTGGTGAAGTGATTCAAATATGTCCCATTGAACAGCCCAGCTTGTTGCTATTCAGCAACAGAAGGTGTGAGTCTTTTCTCTATTGTGTTCTGTGCCTCTCTGTGTCTCACTGTGCCTCATTTTGCCTCTGTGCATCTGAAAATGTTCAAAAGATGAGAGGCAGCTATTGCGCTCATGTTTGGCACAATCAGCCAGCCATCACTGTTGAAAATGACATACTGAGGATGAGAGCCGTCTATTGTACTCATTTTTTGCACAATTAGCCGTCTCTCCCTGAACAAAATGACATACTGAGGATGAGAGCCGACTATTGTACTCATTTTTTGCACAATTAGCCGAGTCTCACTGATGAAAATGAGATACTGAGGATGAGAGCCGTCTATTGTACTCATTTTTTGCACAATTAGCCGAGTCTCACTGATGAAAATGACATGCTGAGGATGAGAGCCGTCTATTGTACTCATTTTTTGCACAATTAGCCGAGTCTCACTGATGAAAATGACATACTGAGGATGAGAGCCGACTATTGTACTCATTTTTTGCACAATTAGCTGACTCTCACTGATGAAAATGACATACAGAGGATGTCACATTGAACAGCCCAGCTTGTTGCTATTTAGCAACAGAGGATGTGAGTCTTCTCTCTATTGCATTCTGTGCCTCAATGTGCCTCACTGTGGCTCTGTGTACCCGTCCCAGCCTAAATGTGCATTTCAATGACTCTCCATCTTTCTCTGCCTTCATGTGCCTCTCTGCTCCTCACTGTGCCTCATTGCGCCACTCTGTGCCTCTTTCTGTGCCTCCCTGTGCCTCTCTCTCGCTCACTGTGTATCGGCAATGCAAACTGAGAGACTGGTGAAGTGATTCAAATATGTCCCATTGAACAGCCCAGCTTGTTGCTATTCAGCAACAGAAGGTGTGAGTCTTTTCTCTATTGTGTTCTGTGCCTCTCTGTGTCTCACTGTGCCTCATTTTGCCTCTGTGCATCTGAAAATGTTCAAAAGATGAGAGGCAGCTATTGCGCTCATGTTTGGCACAATCAGCCAGCTATCACTGTTGAAAATGACATACTGAGGATGAGAGCCGTCTATTGTACTCATTTTTTGCACAATTAGCCGAGTCTCACTGATGAAAATGAGATACTGAGGATGAGAGCCGTCTATTGTACTCATTTTTTGCACAATTAGCCGAGTCTCACTGATGAAAATGACATGCTGAGGATGAGAGCCGTCTATTGTACTCATTTTTTGCACAATTAGCCGTCTCTCCCTGAACAAAATGACATACTGAGGATGAGAGCCGACTATTGTAATCATTTTTTGCACAATTAGCTGACTCTCACTGATGAAAATGACATACAGAGGATGTCACATTGAACAGCCCAGCTTGTTGCTATTCAGCAACAGAGGATGTGAGTCTTCTCTCTATTGCATTCTGTGCCTCACTGTGGCTCTGTGTACCCGTCCCAGCCTAAATGTGCATTTCAATGACTCTCCATCTTTCTCTGCCTTCATGTGCCTCTCTGCTCCTCACTGTGCCTCATTGCGCCACTCTGTGCCTCTTTCTGTGCCTCCCTGTGCCTCTCTCTCGCTCACTGTGTATCGGCAATGCAAATTGAGAGACTGGTGAAGTGATTCAAATATGTCCCATTGAACAGCCCAGCTTGTTGCTATTCAGCAACAGAAGGTGTGAGTCTTTTCTCTATTGTGTTCTGTGCCTCTCTGTGTCTCACTGTGCCTCATTTTGCCTCTGTGCATCTGAAAATGTTCAAAAGATGAGAGGCAGCTATTGCGCTCATGTTTGGCACAATCAGCCAGCTATCACTGTTGAAAATGACATACTGAGGATGAGAGCCGTCTATTGTACTCATTTTTTGCACAATTAGCCGTCTCTCTATGAACAAAATGACATACTGAGGATGAGAGCCGACTATTGTACTCATTTTTTGCACAATTAGCTGACTCTCACTGATGAAAATGACATACAGAGGATGTCACATTGAACAGCCCAGCTTGTTGCTATTCAGCAACAGAGGATGTGAGTCTTCTCTCTATTGCATTCTGTGCCTCAATGTGCCTCACTGTGGCTCTGTGCCCATCCCAGCCTAAATGTGCCTTTCAATGACTCTCCATCTTTCTCTGCCTTCATGTGCCTCTCTGCTCCTCACTGTGCCTCATTGCGCCACTCTGTGCCTCTTTCTGTGCCTCCCTGTGCCTCTCTCTCGCTCACTGTGTATCCGCAATGCAAATTGAGAGACTGGTGAAGTGATTCAAATATGTCCCATTGAACAGCCCAGCTTGTTGCTATTCAGCAACAGAAGCTGTGAGTCTTTTCTCTATTGTGTTCTGTGCCTCTCTGTGTCTCACTGTGCCTCATTTTGCCTCTGTGCATCTGAAAATATTCAAATGATGAGAGGCAGCTATTGCGCTCATGTTTGGCACAATCAGCCAGCTATCACTGTTGAAAATGACATACTGAGGATGAGAGCCGTCTATTGTACTCATTTTTTGCACAATTAGCCGTCTCTCCCTGAACAAAATGACATACTGAGGATGAGAGCCGACTATTGTACTCATTTTTTGCACAATTAGCTGACTCTCACTGATGAAAATAACATACAGAGGATGTCACATTGAACAGCCCAGCTTGTTGCTATTCAGCAACAGAGGATGTGAGTCTTCTCTCTATTGCATTCTGTGCCTCAATGTGCCTCACTGTGGCTCTGTGCCCATCCCAGCCTAAATGTGCCTTTCAATGACTCTCCATCTTTCTCTGCTTTCATGTGCCTCTCTGCTCCTCACTGTGCCTCATTGCGCCACTCTGTGCCTCTTTCTGTGCCTCCCTGTGCCTCTCTCTCGCTCACTGTGTATCGGCAATGCAAATTGAGAGACTGGTGAAGTGATTCAAATATGTCCCATTGAACAGCCCAGCTTGTTGCTATTCAGCAACAGAAGGTGTGAGTCTTTTCTCTATTGTGTTCTGTGCCTCTCTGTGTCTCACTGTGCCTCATTTTGCCTCTGTGCATCTGAAAATGTTCAAAAGATGAGAGGCAGCTATTGCGCTCATGTTTGGCACAATCAGCCAGCTATCACTGTTGAAAATGACATACTGAGGATGAGAGCCGTCTATTGTACTCATTTTTTGCACAATTAGCCGTCTCTCCCTGAACAATATGACATACTGAGGATGAGAGCCGACTATTGTACTCATTTTTTGCACAATTAGCCGAGTCTCACTGATGAAAATGACATACAGAGGATGAGAGCCGTCTATTGTACTCATTTTTTGCACAATTAGCCGAGTCTCACTGATGAAAATGAGATACTGAGGATGAGAGCCGTCTATTGTACTCATTTTTTGCACAATTAGCCGAGTCTCACTGATGAAAATGAGATACTGAGGATGAGAGCCGTCTATTGTACTCATTTTTTGCACAATTAGCTGACTCACTGATGAAAATGACATACAGAGGATGTCACATTGAACAGCCCAGCTTGTTGCTATTCAGCAACAGAGGATGTGAGTCTTCTCTCTATTGCATTCTGTGCCTCAATGTGCCTCATTGTGACTCTGTGCCCATCCCAGCCTAAATGTGCCTTTCAATGACTCTCCATCTTTATCTGCCTTCATGTGCCTTTCTGCGCCTCACTGTGCCTCATTGCGCCACTCTGTGCCTCTTTCTGTGCCTCCCTGAGCCTCTCTCTCGCTCACTGTGTATCGGCAATGCAAATTGAGAGACTGGTGAAGTGATTCAAATATGTCCCATTGAACAGCCCAGCTTGTTGCTATTCAGCAACAGAAGGTGTGACTCTTTTCTCTATCGTGTTCTGTGCCTCTCTGTGTTTCACTGTGCCTCATTTTGCCTCTGTGCATCTGAAAATATTCAAAAGATGAGAGGCAGCTATTGCGTTCATGTTTGGCACAATCAGCCAGCTCTCTCTGTTGAAAATGACACACTGAGGATGAGAGCCGTCTATTGTACTCATTTTTTGCACAATTAGCCGGCTCTCCCTGAACAAAATGACATACTGAGGATGAGACCCGGCTATTTTCATTTTTGGCACAATTAGCCACCTCTCACTGAAGAAAATGACGTACTGAGGATGAGACCCGGCCATTGTATTAATTTTTGGCACAATTAGCCACCTCTCACTGAAGAAAATTATGTACTGAGGATGAGACCCTGCCATTGTATTCATTTTTGGCACAATTAGCCGGCTCTTACTGTTAAATATGACATACTGAGGATGAGACCCGGCTATTATTTTCATTTTTGGCACAATTAGCCACCTCTCACTGAAGAAAATGACGTACTGAGGATGAGACCCGGCCATTGTATTCATTTGTGGCACAATTAGCCAGCTCTTACTGTTAAATATGACATACTGAGGATGAGACCCGGCTATTATTTTCATTTTTGGCACAATTAGCCACCTCTCACTGAAAAAATGACGTACTGAGGATGAGACCCGGCTATTATTTTCATTTTTGGCACAATTAGCCACCTCTCACTGAAAAAAATGACGTACTGAGGATGAGACCCGGCTATTATTTTCATTTTTGGCACAATTAGCCACCTCTCACTGAAGAAAATGACGTACTGAGGATGAGACCCGGCCATTGTATTCTTTTTTGGCACAATTAGCCGGCTCTTACTGAAGAAAATGACGTACTGAGGATGAGACCCGGCCATTGTACTCATTTTTTGCACAATTAGCCGAGTCTCACTGATGAAAATGACATACTGAGGATGAGAGCCGACTATTGTACTCATTTTTTGCACAATTAGCTGACTCTCACTGATGAAAATGACATACAGAGGATTTCACATTGAACAGCCCAGCTTGTTGCTATTCAGCAACAGAGGATGTGAGTCTTCTCTCTATTGCATTCTGTGCCTCAATGTGCCTCACTGTGGCTCTGTGCCCATCCCAGCCTAAATGTGCCTTTCAATGACTCTCCATCTTTATCTGCCTTCATGTGCCTTTCTGCGCCTCACTGTGCCTCATTGCGCCACTCTGTGCCTCTTTCTGTGCCTCTTTCTGTGCCTCCCTGAGCCTCTCTCTCGCTCACGGTGTATCGGCAATGCAAATTGAGAGACTGGTGAAGTGATTCAACTATGTCCTATTGAACAGCCCAGCTTGTTGCTATTCAGCAACAGAAGTTGTGACTCTTTTCTCTATCGTGTTCTGTGCCTCTCTGTGTCTCACTGTGCCTCATTTTGCCTCTGTGCATCTGAAAATATTCAAAAGATGAGAGGCAGCTATTGCGTTCATGTTTGGCACAATCAGCCAGCTCTCACTGTTGAAAATGACATACTGAGGATGAGAGCCGTCTATTGTACTCATTTTTTTGCACAATTAGCCGGCTCTCCCTGAACAAAATGACATACTGAGGATGAGAGCCGACTATTGTACTCATTTTTTGCACAATTAGCCGAGTCTCACTGATGAAAATGACATGCTGAGGATGAGAGCCGTCTATTGTACTCATTTTTTGCACAATTAGCCAAGTCTCACTGATGAAAATGACATGCTGAGGATGAGAGCCGTCTATTGTACTCATTTTTTGCACAATTAGCCGAGTCTCACTGATGAAAATGAGATACTGAGGATGAGAGCCGTCTATTGTACTCATTTTTTGCACAATTAGCCGAGTCTCACTGATGAAAATGAGATAATGAGGATGAGAGCCGTCTATTGTACTCATTTTTTGCACAATTAGCTGACTCTCACTGATGAAAATGACATACAGAGGATGTCACATTGAACAGCCCAGCTTGTTGCTATTCAGCAACAGAGGATGTGAGTCTTCTCTCTATTGCATTCTGTGCCTCAATGTGCCTCACTGTGGCTCTGTGCCCATCCCAGCCTAAATGTGCCTTTCAATGACTCTCCATCTTTATCTGCCTTCATGTGCCTTTCTGCGCCTCACTGTGCCGCATTGCGCCACTCTGTGCCTCTTTCTGTGCCTCCCTGAGCCTCTCTCTCGCTCACGGTGTATCGGCAATGCAAATTGAGAGACTGGTGAAGTGATTCAACTATGTCCCATTGAACAGCCCAGCTTGTTGCTATTCAGCAACAGAAGGTGTGACTCTTTTCTCTATCGTGTTCTGTGCCTCTGTGTCTCACTGTGCCTCATTTTGCCTCTGTGCATCTGAAAATATTCAAAAGATGAGAGGCAGCTATTGCGCTCATGTTTGGCACAATCAGCCAGCTCTCACTGTTGAAAATGACATACTGAGGATGAGAGCCGTCTATTGTACTCATTGTTTGCACAATTAGCCGGCTCTCCCTGAACAAAATGACATACTGAGGATGAGAGCCGACTATTGTACTTATTTTTTGCACAATTAGCCGAGTCTCACTGATGAAAATGACATACTGAGGATGAGAGTCGACTATTGTACTCATTTTTTGCACAATTAGCCGAGTCTCACTGATGAAAATGACATGCTGAGGATGAGAGCCGTCTATTGTACTCATTTTTTGCACAATTAGCCGAGTCTCACTGATGAAAATGAGATACTGAGGATGAGAGCCGTCTATTGTACTCATTTTTTGCACAATTAGCCGAGTCTCACTGATGAAAATGAGATACTGAGGATGAGAGCCGTCTATTGTACTCATTTTTTGCACAATTAGCCGAGTCTCACTGATGAAAATGACATGCTGAGGATGAGAGCCGTCTATTGTACTCATTTTTTGCACAATTAGCCGAGTCTCACTGATGAAAATGAGATACTGAGGATGAGAGCCGTCTATTGTACTCATTTTTTGCACAATTAGCTGACTCTCACTGATGAAAATGACATACAGAGGATGTCACATTCAACAGCCCAGCTTGTTGCTCTTCAGCAACAGAGGATGTGAGTCTTCTCTCTATTGCATTCTGTGCCTCAATGTGCCTCATTGTGGCTCTGTGCCCATCCCAGCCTAAATGTGCCTTTCAATGACTCTCCATCTTTATCTGCCTTCATGTGCCTTTCTGCGCCTCACTGTGCCTCATTGCGCCACTCTGTGCCTCTTTCTGTGCCTCCCTGAGCCTCTCTCTCGCTCACTGTGTATCGGCAATGCAAATTGAGAGACTGGTGAAGTGATTCAAATATGTCCCATTGAACAGCCCAGCTTGTTGCTATTCAGCAACAGAAGGTGTGACTCTTTTCTCTATCGTGTTCTGTGCCTCTCTGTGTCTCACTGTGCCTCATTTTGCCTCTGTGCATCTGAAAATATTCAAAAGATGAGAGGCAGCTATTACGTTCATGTTTGGCACAATCAGCCAGCTCTCACTGTTTAAAATGACATAAGGCCCCGTCTCACATAGCGAGATCGCTAGCGAGATCGCTGCTGAGTCACAAGTTTTGTGACGCAACAGCGATCTCAGTAGCGATCTCGCTATGTGTGACACGTACCAGCGATCAGGCCCCTGCTGCGAGATCGCTGGTCGTGTCGGAATGGCCTGGACCTTTTTTTGGTCGTTGAGGTCCCGCTGACATCGCTGAATCGGTGTGTGTGACACCGATCCAGCGATGTCTTCACTGGTAACCAGGGTAAACATCGGGTTACTAAGCGCAGGGCCGCGCTTAGTAACCCGATGTTTACCCTGGTTACCAGCGTAAAAGTAAAAAAAACAAACAGTACATACTCACATGCGTCCCCCAGCGTCTGCTTCCTGACACTGACTGAGCTCCGGCCCTAACAGCAGAGCGGTGACGTCACCGCTGTGCTTTCACTTTCATTTTAGGGCCGGAGCTCAGTCAGTGTCAGGAAGCAGACGCTGGGGGACGCATGTGAGTATGTACTGTTTGTTTTTTTTACTTTTACGCTGGTAACCAGGGTAAACATCGGGTTACTAAGCGCGGCCCTGCGCTTAGTAACCCGATGTTTACCCTGGTTACCCGGGTGCTGCAGGGGGACTTCGGCATCGTTGAAGACAGTTTCAACGATGCCGAAGTCGTTCCCCTGATCGTTGGTCGCTGGAGAGAGCTGTCTGTGTGACAGCTCCCCAGCGACCACACAGCGACAAAACAGCGACGCTGCAGCGATCAGCATCGTTGTCTGTATCGCTGCAGCGTCGCTGTGTGAGACGGGGCCCTTACTGAGGATGAGAGCCGTCTATTGTACTCATTGTTTGCACAATTAGCCGGCTCTCCCTGAACAAAATGACATACTGAGGATGAGAGCCGACTATTGTACTCATTTTTTGCACAATTGGCTGACTCTCACTGATGAAAATTACATACAGAGGATGTCACATTGAACAGCCCAGCTTGTTGCTATTCAGCAACAGAGGATGTGAGTCTTCTCTCTATTGCATTCTGTGCCTCAATGTGCCTCACTGTGGCTCTGTGCCCATCCCAGCCTAAATGTGCCTTTCAATGACTCTCCATCTTTATCTGCCTTCATGTGCCTTTCTGCGCCTCACTGTGCCTCATTGCGCCACTCTGTGCCTCTTTATGTGCCTCCCTGACCCTCTCTCTCGCTCACGGTGTATCGGCAATGCAAATTGAGAGACTGGTGAAGTGATTCAAATATGTCCCATTGAACAGCCCAGCTTGTTGCTATTCAGCAACAGAAGGTGTGACTCTTTTCTCTATTGTGTTCTGTGCCTCTCTGTGTCTCACTGTGCCTCATTTTGCCTCTGTGCATCTGAAAATGTTCAAAAGATGAGAGGCAGCTATTGCGCTCATGTTTGGCACAATCAGCCAGCTCTCACTGTTTAAAATGACATACTGAGGATGAGAGCCGTCTATTGTACTCATTGTTTGCACAATTAGCCGGCTCTCCCTGAACAAAATGACATACTGAGGATGAGAGCCGACTATTGTACTCATTTTTTGCACAATTGGCTGACTCTCACTGATGAAAATGACATACAGAGGATGTCACATTGAACAGCCCAGCTTGTTGCTATTCAGCAACAGAGGATGTGAGTCTTCTCTCTATTGCATTCTGTGCCTCAATGTGCCTCACTGTGGCTCTGTGCCCATCCCAGCCTAAATGTGCCTTTCAATGACTCTCCATCTTTATCTGCCTTCATGTGCCTTTCTGCGCCTCACTGTGCCTCATTGCGCCACTCTGTGCCTCTTTATGTGCCTCCCTGAGCCTCTCTCTCGCTCACGGTGTATCGGCAATGCAAATTGAGAGACTGGTGAAGTGATTCAACTATGTCCCATTGAACAGCCCAGCTTGTTGCTATTCAGCAACAGAAGGTGTGACTCTTTTCTCTATCGTGTTCTGTGCCTCTCTGTGTCTCACTGTGCCTCATTTTGCCTCTGTGCATCTGAAAATATTCAAAAGATGAGAGGCAGCTATTGCGTTCATGTTTGGCACAATCAGCCAGCTCTCAATGTTGAAAATGACATACTGAGGATGAGAGCCGTCTATTGTACTCATTTTTTTGCACAATTAGCCGGCTCTCCCTGAACAAAATGACATACTGAGGATGAGAGCCGACTATTGTACTCATTTTTTGCACAATTAGCTGACTCTCACTGATGAAAATGACATACAGAGGATGTCACATTGAACAGCCCAGCTTGTTGCTATTCAGCAACAGAGGATGTGAGTCTTCTCTCTATTGCATTCTGTGCCTCAATGTGCCTCACTGTGGCTCTGTGCCCATCCCAGCCTAAATGTGCCTTTCAATGACTCTCCATCTTTATCTGCCTTCATGTGCCTTTCTGCGCCTCACTGTGCCTCATTGCGCCACTCTGTGCCTCTTTCTGTGCCTCCCTGAGCCTCTCTCTCGCTCACTGTGTATCGGCAATGCAAATTGAGAGACTGGTGAAGTGATTCAAATATGTCCCATTGAACAGCCCAGCTTGTTGCTATTCAGCAACAGAAGGTGTGAGTCTTTTCTCTATTGTGTTCTGTGCCTCTCTGTGTCTCACTGTGCCTCATTTTGCCTCTGTGCATCTGAAAATGTTCAAAAGATGAGAGGCAGCTATTGCGCTCATGTTTGGCACAATCAGCCAGCCATCACTGTTGAAAATGACATACTGAGGATGAGAGCCGTCTATTGTACTCATTTTTTGCACAATTAGCCGTCTCTCCCTGAACAAAATGACATACTGAGGATGAGAGCCGACTATTGTACTCATTTTTTGCACAATTAGCCGAGTCTCACTGATGAAAATGAGATACTGAGGATGAGAGCCGTCTATTGTACTCATTTTTTGCACAATTAGCCGAGTCTCACTGATGAAAATGACATGCTGAGGATGAGAGCCGTCTATTGTACTCATTTTTTGCACAATTAGCCGAGTCTCACTGATGAAAATGACATACTGAGGATGAGAGCCGACTATTGTACTCATTTTTTGCACAATTAGCTGACTCTCACTGATGAAAATGACATACAGAGGATGTCACATTGAACAGCCCAGCTTGTTGCTATTCAGCAACAGAGGATGTGAGTCTTCTCTCTATTGCATTCTGTGCCTCAATGTGCCTCACTGTGGCTCTGTGCCCATCCCAGCCTAAATGTGCCTTTCAATGACTCTCCATCTTTATCTGCCTTCATGTGCCTTTCTGCGCCTCACTGTGCCTCATTGCGCCACTTTGTGCCTCTTTCTGTGCCTCCCTGTGCCTCTCTCTCGCTCACTGTGTATCGGCAATGCAAATTGAGAGACTGGTGAAGTGATTCAAATATGTCCCATTGAACAGCCCAGCTTGTTGCTATTCAGCAACAGAAGGTGTGACTCTTTTCTCTATTATGTTCTGTGCCTCTCTGTGTCTCACTGTGCCTCATTTTGCCTCTGTGCATCTGAAAATGTTCAAAAGATGAGAGGCAGCTATTGCGCTCATGTTTGGCACAATCAGCCAGCTATCACTGTTGAAAATGACATACTGAGGATGAGAGCCGTCTATTGTACTCAGTTTTTGCACAATTAGCCGAGTCTCACTGATGAAAATGAGATACTGAGGATGAGAGCCGTCTATTGTACTCATTTTTTGCACAATTAGCCGAGTCTCACTGATGAAAATGACATGCTGAGGATGAGAGCCGTCTATTGTACTCATTTTTTGCACAATTAGCCGTCTCTCCCTGAACAAAATGACATACTGAGGATGAGAGCCGACTATTGTAATCATTTTTTGCACAATTAGCTGACTCTCACTGATGAAAATGACATACAGAGGATGTCACATTGAACAGCCCAGCTTGTTGCTATTCAGCAACAGAAGGTGTGAGTCTTTTCTCTATTATGTTCTGTGCCTCTCTGTGTCTCACTGTGCCTCATTTTGCCTCTGTGCATCTGAAAATGTTCAAAAGATGAGAGGCAGCTATTGCGCTCATGTTTGGCACAATCAGCCAGCTATCACTGTTGAAAATGACATACTGAGGATGAGAGCCGTCTATTGTACTCATTTTTTGCACAATTAGCCGTCTCTCCCTGAACAAAATGACATACTGAGGATGAGAGCCGACTATTGTACTCATTTTTTGCACAATTAGCCGAGTCTCACTGATGAAAATGACATACTGAGGATGAGAGCCGACTATTGTACTCATTTTTTGCACAATTAGCCGAGTCTCACTGATGAAAATAAGATACTGAGGATGAGAGCCGTCTATTGTACTCATTTTTTGCACAATTAGCCGAGTCTCACTGATGAAAATGAGATACTGAGGATGAGAGCCGTCTATTGTACTCATTTTTTGCACAATTAGCCATCTCTCCCTGAACAAAATGACATACTGAGGATGAGAGCCGACTATTGTACTCATTTTTTGCACAATTGGCTGACTCTCACTGATGAAAATGATATATAGAGGATGTCACATTGAACAGCCCAGCTTGTTGCTATTCAGCAACAGAGGATGTGAGTCTTCTCTCTATTGCATTCTGTGCCTCAATGTGCCTCACTGTGGCTCTGTGTACCCGTCCCAGCCTAAATGTGCATTTCAATGACTCTCCATCTTTCTCTGCCTTCATGTGCCTCTCTGCTCCTCACTGTGCCTCATTGCGCCACTCTGTGCCTCTTTCTGTGCCTCCCTGTGCCTCTCTCTCGCTCACTGTGTATCGGCAATGCAAATTGAGAGACTGGTGAAGTGATTCAAATATGTCCCATTGAACAGCCCAGCTTGTTGCTATTCAGCAACAGAAGGTGTGAGTCTTTTCTCTATTGTGTTCTGTGCCTCTCTGTGTCTCACTGTGCCTCATTTTGCCTCTGTGCATCTGAAAATGTTCAAAAGATGAGAGGCAGCTATTGCGCTCATGTTTGGCACAATCAGCCAGCTATCACTGTTGAAAATGACATACTGAGGATGAGAGCCGTCTATTGTACTCATTTTTTGCACAATTAGCCGTTTCTCTATGAACAAAATGACATACTGAGGATGAGAGCCGACTATTGTACTCATTTTTTGCACAATTAGCTGACTCTCACTGATGAAAATGACATACAGAGGATGTCACATTGAACAGCCCAGCTTGTTGCTATTCAGCAACAGAGGATGTGAGTCTTCTCTCTATTGCATTCTGTGCCTCAATGTGCCTCACTGTGGCTCTGTGCCCATCCCAGCCTAAATGTGCCTTTCAATGACTCTCCATCTTTATCTGCCTTCATGTGCCTTTCTGCGCCTCACTGTGCCTCATTGCGCCACTCTGTGCCTCTTTATGTGCCTCCCTGAGCCTCTCTCTCGCTCACTGTGTATCGGCAATGCAAATTGAGAGACTGGTGAAGTGATTCAAATATGTCCCATTGAACAGCCCAGCTTGTTGCTATTCAGCAACAGAAGGTGTGAGTCTTTTCTCTATTATGTTCTGTGCCTCTCTGTGTCTCACTGTGCCTCATTTTGCCTCTGTGCATCTGAAAATGTTCAAAAGATGAGAGGCAGCTATTGCGCTCATGTTTGGCACAATCAGCCAGCCATCACTGTTGAAAATGACGTACTGAGGATGAGAGCCGTCTATTGTACTCAGTTTTTGCACAATTAGCCGTCTCTCCCTGAACAAAATGACATACTGAGGATGAGAGCCGACTATTGTACTCATTTTTTGCACAATTAGCTGACTCTCACTGATGAAAATAACATACAGAGGATGTCACATTGAACAGCCCAGCTTGTTGCTATTCAGCAACAGAGGATGTGAGTCTTCTCTCTATTGCATTCTGTGCCTCAATGTGCCTCACTGTGGCTCTGTGCCCATCCCAGCCTAAATGTGCCTTTCAATGACTCTCCATCTTTCTCTGCCTTCATGTGCCTCTCTGCTCCTCACTGTGCCTCATTGCGCCACTCTGTGCCTCTTTCTGTGCCTCCCTGTGCCTCTCTCTCGCTCACTGTGTATCGGCAATGCAAATTGAGAGACTGGTGAAGTGATTCAAATATGTCCCATTGAACAGCCCAGCTTGTTGCTATTCAGCAACAGAAGGTGTGAGTCTTTTCTCTATTGTGTTCTGTGCCTCTCTGTGTCTCACTGTGCCTCATTTTGCCTCTGTGCATCTGAAAATGTTCAAAAGATGAGAGGCAGCTATTGCGCTCATGTTTGGCACAATCAGCCAGCTATCACTGTTGAAAATGAAATACTGAGGATGAGAGCCGTCTATTGTACTCATTTTTTGCACAATTAGCCGTCTCTCCCTGAACAAAATGACATACTGAGGATGAGAGCCGACTATTGTACTCATTTTTTGCACAATTAGCCGAGTCTCACTGATGAAAATGACATACAGAGGATGAGAGCCGTCTATTGTACTCATTTTTTGCACAATTAGCCGAGTCTCACTGATGAAAATGACATGCTGAGGATGAGAGCCGTCTATTGTACTCATTTTTTGCACAATTAGCCGAGTCTCACTGATGAAAATGAGATACTGAGGATGAGAGCCGTCTATTGTACTCATTTTTTGCACAATTAGCCGAGTCTCACTGATGAAAATGAGATACTGAGGATGAGAGCCGTCTATTGTACTCATTTTTTGCACAATTAGCTGACTCACTGATGAAAATGACATACAGAGGATGTCACATTGAACAGCCCAGCTTGTTGCTATTCAGCAACAGAGGATGTGAGTCTTCTCTCTATTGCATTCTGTGCCTCAATGTGCCTCATTGTGGCTCTGTGCCCATCCCAGCCTAAATGTGCCTTTCAATGACTCTCCATCTTTATCTGCCTTCATGTGCCTTTCTGCGCCTCACTGTGCCTCATTGCGCCACTCTGTGCCTCTTTCTGTGCCTCCCTGAGCCTCTCTCTCACTCACTGTGTATCGGCAATGCAAATTGAGAGACTGGTGAAGTGATTCAAATATGTCCCATTGAACAGCCCAGCTTGTTGCTATTCAGCAACAGAAGGTGTGACTCTTTTCTCTATCGTGTTCTGTGCCTCTCTGTGTCTCACTGTGCCTCATTTTGCCTCTGTGCATCTGAAAATATTCAAAAGATGAGAGGCAGCTATTGCATTCATGTTTGGCACAATCAGCCAGCTCTCTCTGTTGAAAATGACATACTGAGGATGAGAGCCGTCTATTGTACTCATTTTTTGCACAATTAGCCGGCTCTCCCTGAACAAAATGACATACTGAGGATGAGACCCGGCTATTATTTTCATTTTTGGCACAATTAGCCACCTCTCACTGAAGAAAATGACGTACAGAGGATGAGACCCGGCCATTGTATTCATTTTTGGCACAATTAGCCGGCTCTAACTTTTAAATATAAGTGTCGTAATGTAATGTGTCATTTTTCACAAAATCGGAAATTTCTCAAAATTTTTCTAAGTGTCAAGGACGCTTCCAGAAAATCTTCCCCAGGCTCCTGGAAGCGTCCTCGGTATGCCTCCAGCGGCTGCGCCTGCCTGGAAGTCTGACACACGCCTGAAATTTTGAGAGTATGAAAATATGGATTTTCATCCAAAATTCGACTTTCCGCCCGTGCACCGCAAACTTCACCCACAGGTCACTGCCTTGGGGTACTTTACAACATATTGACGCCCCCCTGTGGTGGAAGTAGGGGAAATGTGTCATTTTTCACAAAATGTGGATTTTCTCAAAATGTTTCTAAGTGTCAAGGACTCTTCCAGAAAATCTTCCCCAGGCTCCTGGAAGCGTCCCCGGTACACCTCCGGCGGCTGCCCCCGCCTGGAAGTCTGACACACGCCTGAAATTTTCAAAGTATGACAATATGCATTTTCATCCAAAAATTCAACTTTCCGCCCGTGCACCGCAAACTTCACCCGCATTTAGGTCACTGCCTTGGGGTGCTTTACAACATATTGACGCCCCCCTGGGGTGGAAGTAGGGGAAATGTGTCATTTTTCACAAAATGTGGATTTTCTCAAAATGTTTCTAAGTGTCAAGGACTCTTCCAGAAAATCTTCCCCAGGCTCCTGGAAGCGTCCTCGGTACAGCCCCAGCAGTTTCTCCCGCCTGGAAGTCTGACACACGCCTGAAATTTTTAAAGTATGAAAATATGGATTTTCATCCAAAAATTCAACTTTCCCCCCGTGCACCGCAAACTTTACCCACATTTAGGTCACTGCCCTGGGGTGCTTTACAACATATTGACGCCCCTCTGTGGTGGAAGTAGGGGAAATGTGACATTTTTCACAAAATCGGAAATTTCTCAAAATTTTTCTAAGTGTCAAGGACGCTTCCAGAAAATCTTCCCCAGGCTCCTGGCAGCGTCCTCGGTACGCCTCTTAATTAGCCGGCTCTTACTGAAGAAAATGACGTACTGAGGATGAGACCCGGCCATTGTATTCATTTTTGGCACAATTAGCCGGCTCCTACTGAAGAAAATGACGTACTGAGGATGAGACCCGGCCATTGTATTAATTTTTGGCACAATTAGCCACCTCTCACTGAAGAAAATTATGTACTGAGGATGAGACCCTGCCATTGTATTCATTTTTGGCACAATTAGCCGGCTCTTACTGTTAAATATGACATACTGAGGATGAGACCCGGCTATTATTTTCATTTTTGGCACAATTAGCCACCTCTCACTGAAGAAAATGACGTACTGAGGATGAGACCCGGCCATTGTATTCATTTGTGGCACAATTAGCCGGCTCTTACTGTTAAATATGACATACTGAGGATGAGACCCGGCTATTATTTTCATTTTTGGCACAATTAGCCACCTCTCACTGAAAAAATGACGTACTGAGGATGAGACCCGGCTATTATTTTCATTTTTGGCACAATTAGCCACCTCTCACTGAAAAAAATGACGTACTGAGGATGAGACCCGGCCATTGTATTCTTTTTTGGCACAATTAGCCGGCTCTTACTGAAGAAAATGACGTACTGAGGATGAGACCCGGCCATTGTACTCATTTTTTGCACAATTAGCCGAGTCTCACTGATGAAAATGACATACTGAGGATGAGAGCCGACTATTGTACTCATTTTTTGCACAATTAGCTGACTCTCACTGATGAAAATGACATACAGAGGATTTCACATTGAACAGCCCAGCTTGTTGCTATTCAGCAACAGAGGATGTGAGTCTTCTCTCTATTGCATTCTGTGCCTCAATGTGCCTCACTGTGGCTCTGTGCCCATCCCAGCCTAAATGTGCCTTTCAATGACTCTCCATCTTTATCTGCCTTCATGTGCCTTTCTGCACCTCACTGTGCCTCATTGCGCCACTCTGTGCCTCTTTCTGTGCCTCCCTGAGCCTCTCTCTCGCTCACGGTGTATCGGCAATGCAAATTGAGAGACAGGTGAAGTGATTCAACTATGTCCTATTGAACAGCCCAGCTTGTTGCTATTCAGCAACAGAAGGTGTGACTCTTTTCTCTATCGTGTTCTGTGCCTCTCTGTGTCTCACTGTGCCTCATTTTGCCTCTGTGCATCTGAAAATATTCAAAAGATGAGAGGCAGCTATTGCGTTCATGTTTGGCACAATCAGCCAGCTCTCACTGTTGAAAATGACATACTGAGGATGGGAGCCGTCTATTGTACTCATTTTTTTGCACAATTAGCCGGCTCTCCCTGAACAAAATGACATACTGAGGATGAGAGCTGACTATTGTACTCATTTTTTGCACAATTAGCCGAGTCTCACTGATGAAAATGACATGCTGAGGATGAGAGCCGTCTATTGTACTCATTTTTGCACAATTAGCCGAGTCTCACTGATTAAAATGACATGCTGAGGATGAGAGCCGTCTATTGTACTCATTTTTTGCACAATTAGCCAAGTCTCACTGATGAAAATGACATGCTGAGGATGAGAGCCGTCTATTGTACTCATGTTTTGCACAATTAGCCGAGTCTCACTGATGAAAATGAGATACTGAGGATGAGAGCCGTCTATTGTACTCATTTTTTGCACAATTAGCCGAGTCTCACTGATGAAAATGAGATACTGAGGATGAGAGCCGTCTATTGTACTCATTTTTTGCACAATTAGCTGACTCTCACTGATGAAAATGACATACAGAGGATGTCACATTGAACAGCCCAGCTTGTTGCTATTCAGCAACAGAGGATGTGAGTCTTCTCTCTATTGCATTCTGTGCCTCAATGTGCCTCACTGTGGCTCTGTGCCCATCCCAGCCTAAATGTGCCTTTCAATGACTCTCCATCTTTATCTGCCTTCATGTGACTTTCTGCGCCTCACTGTGCCGCATTGCGCCACTCTGTGCCTCTTTCTGTGCCTCCCTGAGCCTCTCTCTCGCTCACGGTGTATCGGCAATGCAAATTGAGAGACTGGTGAAGTGATTCAACTATGTCCCATTGAACAGCCCAGCTTGTTGCTATTCAGCAACAGAAGGTTTGACTCTTTTCTCTATCGTGTTCTGTGCCTCTCTGTGTCTCACTGTGCCTCATTTTGCCTCTGTGCATCTGAAAATATTCAAAAGATGAGAGGCAGCTATTGCGCTCATGTTTGGCACAATCAGCCAGCTCTCACTGTTGAAAATTACATACTGAGGATGAGAGCCGTCTATTGTACTCATTGTTTGCACAATTAGCCGGCTCTCCCTGAACAAAATGACATACTGAGGATGAGAGCCGACTATTGTACTTATTTTTTGCACAATTAGCCGAGTCTCACTGATGAAAATGACATACTGAGGATGAGAGTCGACTATTGTACTCATTTTTTGCACAATTAGCCGAGTCTCACTGATGAAAATGACATGCTGAGGATGAGAGCCGTCTATTGTACTCATTTTTTGCACAATTAGCCGAGTCTCACTGATGAAAATGAGATACTGAGGATGAGAGCCGTCTATTGTACTCATTTTTTGCACAATTAGCCGAGTCTCACTGATGAAAATGAGATACTGAGGATGAGAGCCGTCTATTGTACTCATTTTTTGCACAATTAGCCGAGTCTCACTGATGAAAATGACATGCTGAGGATGAGAGCCGTCTATTGTACTCATTTTTTGCACAATTAGCCGAGTCTCACTGATGAAAATGAGATACTGAGGATGAGAGCCGTCTATTGTACTCATTTTTTGCACAATTAGCTGACTCTCACTGATGAAAATGACATACAGAGGATGTCACATTCAACAGCCCAGCTTGTTGCTATTCAGCAACAGAGGATGTGAGTCTTCTCTCTATTGCATTCTGTGCCTCAATGTGCCTCATTGTGGCTCTGTGCCCATCCCAGCCTAAATGTGCCTTTCAATGACTCTCCATCTTTATCTGCCTTCATGTGCCTTTCTGCGCCTCACTGTGCCTCATTGCGCCACTCTGTGCCTCTTTCTGTGCCTCCCTGAGCCTCTCTCTCGCTCACTGTGTATCGGCAATGCAAATTGAGAGACTGGTGAAGTGATTCAAATATGTCCCATTGAACAGCCCAGCTTGTTGCTATTCAGCAACAGAAGGTGTGACTCTTTTCTCTATCGTGTTCTGTGCCTCTCTGTGTCTCACTGTGCCTCATTTTGCCTCTGTGCATCTGAAAATATTCAAAAGATGAGAGGCAGCTATTGCGTTCATGTTTGGCACAATCAGCCAGCTCTCTCTGTTGAAAATGACATACTGAGGATGAGAGCCGTCTATTGTACTCATTTTTTGCACAATTAGCCGGCTCTCCCTGAACAAAATGACATACTGAGGATGAGACCCGGCTATTATTTTCATTTTTGGCACAATTAGCCACCTCTCACTGAAGAAAATGACGTACAGAGGATGAGACACGTCCATTGTATTCATTTTTGGCACAATTAGCCGGCTCTAACTTTTAAATATAAGTGTCGTAATGTAATGTGTCTTTTTTCACAAAATCGGAAATTTCTCAAAATTTTTCTAAGTGTCAAGGACGCTTCCAGAAAATCTTCCCCAGGCTCCTGGAAGCGTCCTCGGTACGCCTCCAGCGGCTGCCCCCGCCTGGAAGTCTGACACACGCCTGAAATTTTGAGAGTATGAAAATATGGATTTTCATCCAAAATTCGACTTTCCGCCCGTGCACCGCAAACTTCACCCACAGGTCACTGCCTTGGGGTACTTTACAACATATTGACGCCCCCCTGTGGTGGAAGTAGGGGAAATGTGTCATTTTTCACAAAATGTGGATTTTCTCAAAATGTTTCTAAGTGTCAAGGACTCTTCCAGAAAATCTTCCCCAGGCTCCTGGAAGCGTCCTCGGTACAGCCCCAGCAGTTTCTCCCGCCTGGAAGTCTGACACACGCCTGAAATTTTTAAAGTATGAAAATGTGGATTTTCATTCAAAATTAATTTTTCCGCCCGTGCACCGCAAACTTCACACGCAGTTAGGTCACTGTCCTGGGGTGCCTTACAACATATTGACGCCCCCCTGGGGTGGAAGTAGGGGAAATGTGTCATTTTTCACAAAATGTGGATTTTCTCAAAATTTTTCTAAGTCCCAAGGACTCTTCCAGAAAATCTTCCCCAGGCTCCTGGAAGCGTCCCCGGTACACCTCCGGCGGCTGCCCCCGCCTGGAAGTCTGACATGCCTGAAATTTTCAAAGTATGAAAATATGCATTTTCATCCAAAAATTCAACTTTCCGCCCGTGCACCGCAAACTTCACCCACATTTAGGTCACTGCCTTGGGGTGCTTTACAACATATTGACGCCCCCCTGGGGTGGAAGTAGGGGAAATGTGTCATTTTTCACAAAATGTGGATTTTCTCAAATTTTTTCTAAGTGTCAAGGACTCTTCCAGAAAATCTTCCCCAGGCTCCTGGAAGCGTCCTCGTTACAGCCCCAGCAGTTTCTCCCGCCTGGAAGTCTGACACACGCCTGAAATTTTTAAAGTATGAAAATATGGATTTTCATCCAAAATTCGACTTTCCGCCCATGCACCGCAAACTTCACCCGCATTTAGGTCACTGCCTTGGGGTGCTTTACAACATATTGACGCCCCCCTGGGGTGGAAGTAGGGGAAATGTGTCATTTTTCACAAAATGTGGATTTTCTCAAAATGTTTCTAAGTGTCAAGGACTCTTCCAGAAAATCTTCCCCAGGCTCCTGGAAGCGTCCTCGGTACGCCTCCAGCGGCTGCCCCCGCCTGGAAGTCTGACACACGCCTGAAATTTTCAAAGTATGAAAATATGGATTTTCATCCAAAAATTCAACTTTCCCCCCGTGCACCGCAAACTTTACCCACATTTAGGTCACTGCCCTGGGGTGCTTTACAACATATTGACGCCCCCCTGTGGTGGAAGTAGGGGAAATGTGAGATTTTTCACAAAATCAGAAATTTCTCAACATTTTTCTAAGTGTCAAGGACGCTTCCAGAAAATCTTCCCCAGGCTCCTGGCAGCGTCCTCGGTACGCCTCTTAATTAGCCGGCTCTTACTGAAGAAAATGACGAACTGAGGATGAGACCCGGCCATTGTATTCATTTTTGGCACAATTAGCCGGCTCCTACTGAAGAAAATGACGTACTGAGGATGAGACCCGGCCATTGTATTAATTTTTGGCACAATTAGCCACCTCTCACTGAAGAAAATTATGTACTGAGGATGAGACCCTGCCATTGTATTCATTTTTGGCACAATTAGCCGGCTCTTACTGTTAAATATGACATACTGAGGATGAGACCCGGCTATTATTTTCATTTTTGGCACAATTAGCCACCTCTCACTGAAGAAAATGACGTACTGAGGATGAGACCCGGCCATTGTATTCATTTGTGGCACAATTAGCCGGCTCTTACTGTTAAATATGACATACTGAGGATGAGACCCGGCTATTATTTTCATTTTTGGCACAATTAGCCACCTCTCACTGAAAAAAATGACGTATTGAGGATGAGACCCGGCTCCTATTTTCATTTTTTGGCACAATTAGCCACCTCTCACGGAAAAAAATGACGTACTGAGGATGAGACCCGGCTATTATTTTCATTTTTGGCACAATTAGCCACCTCTCACTGAAGAAAATGATGTACTGAGGATGAGACCCGGCCATTGTATTAATTTTTGGCACAATTAGCCACCTCTCACTGAAAAAAAAATGACGTACTGAGGATGAGACCCGGCCATTGTACTCATTTTTTGCACAATTAGCCGAGTCTCACTGATGAAAATGACATACTGAGGATGAGAGCCGACTATTGTACTCATTTTTTGCACAATTAGCCGAGTCTCACTGATGAAAATGATATACAGAGGATGTCACATTGAACAGCCCAGCTTGTTGCTATTCAGCAACAGAGGATGTGAGTCTTCTCTCTATTGCATTCTGTGCCTCAATGTGCCTCACTGTGGCTCTGTGCCCATCCCAGCCTAAATGTGCCTTTCAATGACTCTCCATCTTTATCTGCCTTCATGTGCCTTTCTGCGCTTCACTGTGCCTCATTGCGCCACTCTGTGCCTCTTTCTGTGCCTCCCTGAGCCTCTCTCTCGCTCACGGTGTATCGGCAATGCAAATTGAGAGACTGGTGAAGTGATTCAACTATGTCCCATTGAACAGCCCAGCTTGTTGCTATTCAGCAACAGAAGGTGTGACTCTTTTCTCTGTCGTGTTCTGTGCCTCTCTGTGTCTCACTGTGCCTCATTTTGCCTCTGTGCATCTGAAAATATTCAAAAGATGAGAGGCAGCTATTGCGTTCATGTTTGGCACAATCAGCCAGCTCTCACTGTTGAAAATTACATACTGAGGATGAGAGCCGTCTATTGTACTCATTTTTTTGCACAATTAGCCAGCTCTCCCTGAACAAAATGACATACTGAGGATGAGAGCCGACTATTGTACTCATTTTTTGCACAATTAGCCGAGTCTCACTGATGAAAATGACATGCTGAGGATGAGAGCCGTCTATTGTACTCATTTTTTGCACAATTAGCCGAGTCTCACTGATGAAAATGAGATACTGAGGATGAGAGCCGTCTATTGTACTCATTTTTTGCACAATTAGCCGAGTCTCACTGATGAAAATGACATGCTGAGGATGAGAGCCGTCTATTGTACTCATTTTTTGCACAATTAGCCGAGTCTCACTGATGAAAATGAGATACTGAGGATGAGAGCCGTCTATTGTACTCATTTTTTGCACAATTAGCCGGCTCTCCCTGAGCAAAATGACATACTGAGGATGAGAGCCGACTATTGTACTTATTTTTTGCACAATTAGCCGAGTCTCACTGATGAAAATGAGATACTGAGGATGAGAGCCGTCTATTGTACTCATTTTTTGCACAATTAGCTGAGTCTCACTGATGAAAATGACATACTGAGGATGAGAGCCGACTATTGTACTCATTTTTTGCACAATTAGCCGAGTCTCACTGATGAAAATGAGATACTGAGGATGAGAGCCGTCTATTGTACTCATTTTTTGCACAATTAGCTGAGTCTCACTGATGAAAATGAGATACTGAGGATGAGAGCCGTCTATTGTACTCATTTTTTGCACAATTAGCTGAGTCTCACTGATGAAAATGAGATACTGAGGATGAGAGCCGTCTATTGTACTGATTTTTTGCACAATTAGCCGAGTCTCACTGATGAAAATGAGATACTGAGGATGAGAGCCGTCTATTGTACTCATTTTTTGCACAATTAGCCGAGTCTCACTGATGAAAATGACATGCTGAGGATGAGAGCTGTCTATTGTACTCATTTTTTGCACAATTAGCCGAGTCTCACTGATGAAAATGACATACTGAGGGTGAGAGCCGACTATTGTACTCATTTTTGGCACAATTAGCCGACTCTCACTGTATAACATAATGCATAAGGAGCAATGCTGCCATCTGGTGGTTTTACACTCATGTTTTAAAAAATCAAGTTTTTAGGCAACAGTGTCACCCGGTGGAATTTCCAATTATTACACTTTCATAAAATTTCATAAGTTAGAGCTCGCTAATTGTCCAAAAAAGCAGCGTCCAAAAGCGTGCTAGCTGGCTCTAACGAAACAACTTTTTTACGTTTTTTCTGCGTAGATCCTCTCAGGAGTCCTATCGGAGGCCGCAGTTTGTGAGCTTTCGAACAGAAACTTTCCTGGACCCCAGAATAAAAACGTGCTATTTTTATCGCGTGCGTAAGCGTCCCGTAGCGCCAAATATAAAATTTTCCCCCGTCAGTCCCTATATTTTACTATAGAGAGATGGTGACTACAGTTTTGTGTAGACTATCGTAAGCTCAATGAGAAAACAGTGACGGATGTGTATCCCATGCCGCGTGTGGATGAGTTGTTAGACCGGCTGGCGAGGGCAAAGTATTTGACCACCATCGATCTATGCAAAGGATACTGGCAGATTCCCCTTAGTCCTGATGTTATTCCCAAGTCAGCATTTGTCAACCCGTTTGGCTTATTCCAGTTTCGAGTTATGCCATTCGGGATGAAGACGGCCCCGGCGACCTTCCAGAGGCTGGCTGACCGACTTCTGTATGGTCTCCAGGACTATGCGTGTGCCTACCTGGATGACATCGCCATCTACAGCGCGACATGGAAAGAGCATCTAAATCACCTAGAGACAGTGTTGGACAGGATCCACAAGGCTGGAATCACCCTGAACCCAAACAAGTGTCACGTGGGCAAAGCAGAGGTTCAGTATTTAGGGCATTAGGTGGGAAGTGGGAAACAGCGACCAGAACCAGCCAAGATTGAGGCAATAGCCAAATGGCCCACCCCACGCACTAAAACCCAGGTCATGGCGTTTCTAGGGACAGCGGGGTATTACAGGAAATTCGTTCCCAATTACAGCAGCGTAGCCAAGCCCCTCACTGATCTGACCCGTAAGAACCAACCCCGCCAGGTAACCTGGACCTCGGAGTGTGAGGAAGCCTACCGCCAGCTACAGGACGCCCTCACCAATACCCCTGTATTGGCCGCACCCGATCCAACTAAACGTTTCCTGGTTCACACAGACGCTTCTATGTTTGGATTGGGGGCAGTACTAAGCCAAGTCGGGCCAGATGGCCAAGAACACCCATAGCTTACCTGAGTTGGAAACTACTGCCCCATGAAGTGAGCTATGCGGCCATCGAGAAGGAGTGCCTGGCAATAGTATGGGCACTCAAAAAGTTACAACCATATTTGTATGGATGACAGTTTTCCCTCCTAACGGACCATAATCCCCTAGTCTGGCTTAATCGGGTCTCCGGAGACAACGCCAGATTACTGAGATGGAGTTTAGCCCTACAACCTCTGGACTTCACCATCCACTACAGACCCGGCAAACAAAACGGTAACGCCGATGGACTAAGTCAACAAACGGAACTTGTACCAACCCCATAAACTTCGGTCATCCCCAAACCGATCCGTTAAGGATCAGACTGTGTATGCCGATCGCGTCGCTGAAAAGGGGAGCCGTGTTACAGAACCCCCCAGCACCAAGAATATGTTATGCAGTATATGTATGTATAATAGGTTCCATGTGAAATGCATCAGTCCACAGGCTGCGCCCCTGGACAAGATATTCTCCTTCTGACCTCCCCCACCTTTGTAATTCCCACACTAAATATCGGCAGGCTCCGGCCACCTGCGGCTATTGTAATGTATGTCTGGCCTGCTGTTTTTCTATTGGCCTGCCCTCTGTATCTGTGTTATATATTCTGTGTGCTGTGAATAAAGTGTAGTTAAGGTACCTTCACACTAAACGATATCGCTAGCGATCCGTGACGTTGCAGCGTCCTGGCTAGCGATATCATTGTGTGTGACAGGCAGCAGCAATCAGGATCCTGATATATCGCTGGTCGTTGAAGAAAGTTCAGAACTTTATTTGGTCGTCAGACCGGCGTGTATCGTCGTGTTTGACACCAAAAGCAACGATGCCAGCGATGTTTTACACTGGTAACCATGGAAAAAAAAGGGTTGCTAAGCGCAGGGCCGCACTTAGTAACCCGATGTTTACCCTGGTTACCATCGTAAAAGTAAAAAAACCAAACAGTACATACTCACCTTCGCGTCCCCCGGCGTCCGCTTCCTGCACTGACTGAGCGCCGGCCGTAAAGTGAAAGTACAGCACAGTGGTGATGTCACCGCTCTGCTGTTAGGGCCGGCACTCACAGTCAGTGCAGGGAAGCGGACGCCGGGGGACGCGAAGGTGAGTATGTACTGTTTTTTTTTTTTTACATTTTACACTGGTAACCAGGGTAAACATCGGGTTACTAAGCGTGGCCCTGCACTTAGCAACCCGATGTTTACCCTGGTTACCCGGGGACCTCGGCATCGTTGGTCGCTGGAGAGCGGTCTGTGTGACAGCTCTCCAGCGACCAAACAGCGACGCTGCAGCGATCGGCATCGTTGTCTGTATCGCTGCAGCTTCGCTTAATATGAAGGTACCTTTAGACTGGAAATACGTGGAGAAGCAGTGAGATTTTATATGCACCCATGTAACGAAGGAATTCCAGCCAGCGTCCTTAATTCAGAATCCAGCAAAAGCAGAGTGGACCTCCTGAACCACGGGGTGGTACTGAAAGAGGTACTACAGCATCTCCTCCAAGTCCTCCTCCTGAATGTTAGGAATCAAGGGTTGCCATTTTCCCTTAACCACCAAAGGGGTAGAGTCCATGTTTGCTGACAATAGATAGGTGTAGAGAGTGGAGATAAGACCTTGTGGTCCCTGTGATTTAAGTATGCAGATCAGTGGGAGAGAAGATATCTGCATGCCTGTACCTATGTGAGATTGGATCGCTGACCTAAAGGCCCCGTCTCACATAGCGAGATCGCTAGCGAGATCGCTGCTGAGTCACAAGTTTTGTGACGCAACAGCGACCTCAGTAGCGATCTCACTATGTGTGACACGTACCAGCAATCAGGCCCCTGCTGTGAGATCGCTGGTCGTGTCGGAATGGCCTGGACCTTTTTTTAGTCGTTGAGGTCCCGCTGACATCGCTGAATCGGTGTGCGGCCCTGCGCTTAGTAACCCGATGTTTACCCTGGTTACCAGCATAAATGTAAAAAAAAACCAGTACATACTCACCATCTGATGTCCGTCAGGTCCCTTGCCGTCTGCTTCCTGCTCTGACTGAGATCCGGCCGTACAGTGAGAGCACAGCACAGCAGTGGCGTCACCGCTGCGCTCTGCTCTCACTGTATGGCCGGCACTGTCAGAGCAGGAAGCAGACGGCAAGGGACCTGACGGACATCAGATGGTGAGTATGTACTGTTTTTTTTTTTTTTACATTTACGCTGGTAACCAGGCCCTGCGCTTAGTAACCCGATGTTTACCCTGGTTACCCGGGTGCTGCAGGGGGACTTTGGCATCGTTGAAGACAGTTTCAACGATGCCGAAGTCGTTCCCCTGATCGTTGGTCGCTGGAGAGAGCTGTCTGTGTGACAGCTCCCCAGCGACCACACAACGACTTACCAGCGATCACGGCCAGGTCATATCGCTGGTCGTGATCGTTGGTAAATCGCTATGTGAGACGGGGCCTTAAGTTGTAGGTACCTGAAGAATTGAGCTGTTGGGACTGCGTACTGAGTCTGTATCTGTTCAAAAGACATTACAATGTTTTGATTATATAAGTCTTTTACTTTCAATACATTTCTGGAGCTCCAGAACGCAGAGGAGGGATGTTCTTGTAGAGAAGGGAAGTATGTGTTGTGCCATAGTGGCATTTCTGCCACATCATCAGTGAAATCATCTACTTTTTTTAGCTTGTCTCCAGATTGTGCGGGCAAGCTTAAGAGGTAACATTCTAGGAATGTTTGGTTTATCCGTTTCCAGAAATCCTAAAAAACAGTTTGTCCCTGCTGCTTGTGCCAAGTGATTCTCTGAGTTAGGCGGGAGTCACACTACAGCGAGATACGCTCGCAGGTTAAAACCAAGCTCTGGCACCGGCACTCCGGAGTGGAGCGTGCAGCTCCATGTATTGCTATGCGGCTGCACGCTCCGCTCTGGAGTGTCAGTGCCAGAGCTTGGTTTTAACCTGCGAGACTCAGCCGTTTCTCGCTGTGTGTGATCCCGGCCTTAGGGTACTGTCACACAGTCACACTTTGGACGCTACGACGGCACGATCCGTGACGTCGCAGCGTCGTATAAGTATCGCTCCAGCGTCGTAGACTGCGGTCACACTTTGCAATCACGGCGCTGGAGCGATGCCGATGTCCCCGGGTAACCAGGGTAAACATCGGGTTACTAAGCGCAGGGCCGCGCTTAGTAACCCGATGTTTACCCTGGTTACCAGCGTAAACGTAAAAAAAACAAACCGTACATACTCACATTCCGGTGTCTGTCCCCGGCGTCTCAGCTTCTCTGCACTGTGTAAGCAGCAGAGCCGGAAAGCACAGTGGTGACGTCACCGCTGTCACCGCTCTGCTCGCTTTCCGGCCGGCAGGCGCTCACAGTGCAGAGAAGCTGAGACGCCGGGGACAGACACCGGAATGTAAGTATGTACTGTTTGGTTTTTTTTTTACGTTTACGCTGGTAACCAGGGTAAACATCGGGTTACTAAGCGCGGCCCTGCGCTTAGTTACCCGATGTTTACCCTGGTTACAAGCAAACACATCGCTGGATCGCTGCCACACACAACGATCCAGCGATGTCAGCGGGAGATCAAGCGACGAAAGAAAGTTCCAAACGATCTGCTACGACGTACGATTCTCAGCAGGGTCCCTGATCGCTGCTGCGTGTCAGACACAGCGATATCGTAACGATATCGCTAGAACGTCACGGATCGTACCGTCGTAGCGATCAAAGTGTGACTGGGTGACAGTACCCTTAGGCAGAGAAGTATCTGGCATCCACGATTCAATTGTCCTAAGCTGTCCTGCTAGGTAGTATAAAAAGAAGTCTGGTAGCGCCACCTCGCCTTGCTTTTTGGGCCTTTGTAAAGTAGACTGCTTAAGTTTAGACCTAGAGTTTCGCTAGATAAATCCAGTGATTAATGAGCTTAAGTTGAAAAGAAGGACTTAGGAATGGGTACCCCACTATGCTGAAATATATAGCTAAATTTAGGGAGTAGAATCATTTAACTAGATTTATCCTTCCAGTGCCTGAAAGTGGTAATTTTCTCCATTGTGTGAATTTAAGTTTAGCGAGGTCAAGCAGTGGGGAGATGATAGATGGGAACTCATTTCTGCTCTTTCTGTATAATAATGTCAGGTATTTAAATTGAGATACAGTTGGGAGCAGAGATAGCCGCTTCAAATGGACCCCTGCTGAATGTTGGAGGAATTAGTTCTGACTTATCCCAGTTTGTAGAGTCCGGAATATTTGCTAAACGTGTCTATAATGGATATGACCTGTGGTAAAGTTCATTCAACCCTGTCAATAAATATTACCATATCGTCCGTGTATAGGCCAATAGTAATCTGTTCAGTCTGCTAAGGTAATGCCCATAATTGTTGTTGTGGAGCGCACACTACCATTCAAAAGTCTGGGGTCACATAGAAATGTCCTTATTTTTTAAAGAAAAGCAGTTTTTTACAATGAAGCCAACATTAAATGATTCAGAAATACACTCTATATATTGTTAATGTGGTAAATGCCCTGTAGACTGTGAGCCCTCGCGGACAGGGTCCTCTCTCCTCCTGTACTTATGTGCGCCTTGTTTCACTCCTGTTTATTGAACTTGTCTATATTTGCCCCGTTCACATATAAAGCGCCATGGAATAAATGGCGCTATAAAAATGAATAATAATAATTGTAGCTGCAAACATCTGGTTTGTAATTCACTATCTTCATAGGTTTATAGAGGCCCATTACCAACAACCAGCAAACACAAGTGAAAAAATGAACGGCACTAGAGCTAATGTGACTAAATCGCTAGATTAGACCTGGAGTAGGATCGCTGTTTTTCTCAGGTGTCACGAACAAGTGTGGGTTATTGGTGCTCTGCATGAAATTGTCATATAGAAGCCAGAACCATTAAAGAAGAATAAATGCGGCACTCACCCCAGGATGATGATAATGTTTGTGAACTTTATTGGACCGTTGAAGCACATTTCTGTGCGAAACGGCCGTAGTCCGTACTCCAACACCGCACCCTCCAATTTACCTGCATAACTGATGTCCTGAAAGATTTCTTCCAGTTATTTTCTCCAATAAAGTTCACGAACATTATCATCATCCTGGGGTGAGTGCCGCATTTATTCTTCTTTAATGATTACCAACAACCATCACTCCAGTGTTCTTATGGTACTTTGTGTTTGCTGTGTAAGAAGGCTAATGGATGGTTAGAATACCCTTGAAAACCCTTGTGCAAGTAAGTTAGCACAGCTGAAAACAGTTTGACTGATTAGAGAACCTATAAACCTGACCTTCCTTTGAGCTATTAATCCCAAAAAGATATGAAGTGACTAAGAGGTAAATGAATAAAAGAATTCTTTATTGAAACAAAGATTAAAATAGTTTAAAAAGACAAGGAAAAGATGGAAAAAGGGACCTCCAAATGATATTAAGGAATGGTACAGATGGAAAATATACAAATTATCTGCATTTAAGACAATGTTTTCCTGAGAAGGTATATGGGCCAGTTAAATCGCGTTGACTACAGTGTCATAATATCCTTTTTTGCACCCCTGTTATGACCCCAATGGTAGGGGGTCTCAAAGACAATAGCGAAGTCTGCAAACATAAAACCCAGCTCATAGGGCAGTGGTAACTGGGCTGACCATATACCTGAACCTAGCACACAAATAACAGCAGCCGGGGAACGTACCTACGTTGATTCTAGACGTCTCGCGCCAGCCGGAGAACTAACTAACCCTAGCAGGGAAAAGAAAGACCTTTCTTGCCTCCAGAGGAAATACCCCAAAAAGTTGGATACAAGCCCCCAACAAATAATAACGGTGAGGTAAGAAGAAAAGACAAACGCAAGAAATGAACTAGGTTTTAGCAAAGAGAGGCCCACTAACTAATAGCAGAATATAGGAAGATGACTTATATGGTCAGCAAAAACCCTCTCTAAAACTCCACGCGGAATATTCAAGAACCCCCGAACCATCTAACGGCACGGGGGGAGAACATCCGCCCCCTAGAGCTTCCAGCAGTATCAGAAATCACATTTAGTACAAGCTGGACAAAAATAGGAGCACAGTAAATAACCAAAAACAAGAAAGCAGGACTTAGCTTAATTTTGCAAAGAACCAGGACCAGCAGGAAGGAGCAAACAGAAGGATCTGATTACAACGATGCCAGGCACCAGACTGAAAATCCAGGAAGTTCAAATAGCGACACCCCTGGACTAACGAGGCCAGGTGGGTGCCAAGCAAGGGAAGGAATAACAAAGTGTCATATCACTAGTGACCACAAGAGGGAGCCAAAAAGTCTAATTCACAACAGTACCCCCCCCTTAAGGAGGGGTCACCGAACCCACACCAAGACCACCAGGGCGATCAGGATGAGCAACGTGAAAGGCACGAACCAAATCGGCCGCATGCACATCAGAGGCGACCACCCAGGAATTATCCTCCTGACCATAGCCCTTCCACTTGACCAGATACTGAAGCCTCCGCCTGGAGAGACGAGAATCCAAGATCTTTTCCACCACGTACTCCAACTCGCCCCCAACCAACACCGGAGCAGGAGGCTCAACAGAAGGAACCACAGGCACAACGTACCGCCGCAACAAAGACCTATGGAACACGTTGTGAATGGCAAACGACACAGGAAGTTCCAAGCGAAAGGACACTGGATTAAGAATTTCCAAAATTTTATAAGGACCGATGAAGCGAGGCTTAAATTTAGGAGAGGAGACCTTCATAGGAACAAAGCGAGAAGACAGCCACACCAAATCCCCAACGCGAAGTCGGGGACCCACACCGCGGCGGCGGTTGGCAAAACGCTGAGCCTTCTCCTGTGACAACTTCAAGTTGTCCACCACATGATCCCAAATCCGCTGCAACCTATCCACCACGGAATCCACCCCAGGACAGTCAGACGACTCCACATGTCCCGAGGAAAAACGAGGATGGAAACCAGAGTTGCAGAAAAATGGCGAAACCAAGGTAGCGGAACTAGCCCGATTATTAAGGGCAAACTCAGCCAACGGCAAGAAGGTCACCCAATCATCCTGATCTGCAGAAACAAAACATCTCAAATAAGCCTCCAGAGTCTGATTTGTTCGCTCAGTTTGGCCATTAGTCTGAGGATGAGAGGCAGATGAAAACGACAAATCAATGCCCATCTTAGCACAAAAGGATCGCCAGAACCTGGAAACAAACTGGGATCCTCTGTCAGACACGATATTCTCAGGAATGCTGTGCAAACTAACCACATTCTGAAAGAATAACGGAACCAGATCGGAAGAGGAAGGCAGCTTAGGCAAGGGCACCAAATGGACCATCTTAGAAAAGCGATCACATACCACCCAGATGACAGACATGCCCCGAGACACTGGAAGATCCGAAATGAAATCCATGGAAATGTGTGTCCAAGGCCTCTTCGGGACAGGCAAGGGCAAAAGCAACCCGCTGGCACGAGAACAGCAAGGCTTAGCCCGAGCACAAGTCCCACAGGACTGCACAAATGACCGCACATCCCGTGACAAAGAAGGCCACCAAAAGGACCTAGCCACCAAATCTCTGGTGCCAAAAATTCCCGGATGCCCTGACAACACCGAGGAGTGAACCTCAGAAATTACTCTACTGGTCCATTTAACAGGGACAAACAGTCTGTCAGGTGGACAAGAGTCAGGTCTACCAGCCTGAAATCTCTGCAACACACGTCGCAAATCCGGAGAAATGGCCGACAGGATTACTCCCTCTTTAAGAATACCAACTGGCTCTGAGGCTCCAGGAGAGTCAGGCACAAAGCTCCTAGAAAGAGCATCAGCCTTAACATTCTTTGAACCAGGTAGGTACGAGACCACGAAGTCAAAACGGGAGAAAAACAATGACCAACGGGCTTGTCTAGGATTCAGGCGTTTAGCAAACTCGAGATCCATCAGATTTTTGTGATCAGTCAAAACCACCACACGATGCTTAGCACCCTCGAGCCAATGACGCCACTCCTCAAATGCCCACTTCATGGCCAACAACTCCCGATTGCCAACATCATAATTCCGCTCAGCAGGCGAAAATTTCCTGGAAAAAAAAAGCACATGGTCTCATTACTGAGCAACCAGGGCTTCTCTGCGACAAAACGGCCCCTGCACCGATCTCAGAAGCATCCACTTCAACCTGAAAGGGAAGCGAGACATCAGGCTGACACAAAACAGGCGCCGAAGTAAACCGGCGCTTCAGCTCCTGAAAAGCCTCCATGGCTGCAGGAGCCCAGTTAGCAACATCAGAACCTTTCTTGGTCATATCCGTCAAAGGTTTAACAACGCTAGAAAAATTAGCGATAAAATGACGGTAGAAGTTAGCAAAACCCAAGAACTTCTGAAGACTCTTAACCGACGTGGGCTGAGTCCAATCATGAATAGCTCGGACCTTGACCGGGTCCATCTCCACAGCAGAAGGGGAGAAGATAAAACCCAAAAAGGGAACCTTCTGCACACCAAAGAGACACATTGAGCCCTTAACAAACAAAGCGTTCTCACGCAAAACCTGAAACACCATCCTGACCTGCCTTACATGGGAGTCCCATTCATCAGAAAAAAACAGAATATCATCCAGATAAACAATCATAAATTTATCCAGATACTTCCGGAAGATGTCATGCATAAAGGACTGAAACACTGAAGGAGCATTAGAGAGCCCAAAAGGCATCACCAAGTACTCAAAATGACCTTCGGGCGTATTAAATGCAGTTTTCCACTCATCTCCCTGCTTAATGCGCACAAGGTTGTACGCACCACGAAGATCTATCTTGGTGAACCACTTGGCACCCTTAATCCGGGCAAACAAGTCCGACAACAGAGGCAAAGGATACTGAAATTTAACAGTGATTTTATTCAGAAGTCGATAGTCTATACAAGGTCTCAAAGATCCGTCCTTCTTGGCCACAAAGAAAAATCCCGCACCAAGAGGGGAAGAGGATGGACGAATATGTCCCTTCTCCAGAGACTCCTTGATATACGAACGCATTGCGGTATGCTCAGGTTCAGACAGATTAAATAATCTTCCCTTAGGAAACTTACTACCCGGAATCAAATCTATAGCGCAGTCACAGTCTCTATGAGGAGGAAGAGCACTGGACCTGGACTCGCTGAATACATCCTGATAATCAGACAAATACTCAGGAATATCCGAAGGAGTAGAGGAAGCAATAGACACCGGCGGAGAATCGCAATGAATTCCCTGACAACCCCAACTTGATACAGACATTGCCTTCCAATCCAAAACTGGATTGTGAGTTTGTAACCATGGCAGACCCAAAACGACCAAATCATGCATTTTATGCAAAACAAGAAAACGAATCACCTCTCGATGTTCAGGAGACATGCACATGGTCACCTGTGTCCAAAACTGCGGCTTATTTTCCGCCAATGGCGTAGCATCAATACCTCTCAGAGGAATAGGATTAACCAAAGGTTCCAGAACAAAACCACAGCGCTTGGCAAATGACAGATCCATAAGACTCAGGGCAGCACCTGAATCCACAAACGCCATAACAGGATAGGAAGACAAAGAGCAAATTAAAGTCACAGACAAAATAAATTTAGGTTGCAAATTACCAATGGCGACCGGACTAACCACCTTGGTTAAGCAGTGTAGTAAAGCACGGCACTCTGGGTATCTGGGAGGTGCTCAAGTTAGGTATCCAACCCGTGGTACATAAGCAATAATATACTTGGCACTCAGGAGAACTTTGTAATGAAGTATAACATGATTTATTCAGTGCATCCAGTTCAACATCAACATGAACGTTTTCGGTCCCAACATAGGACCTTCATCAGAAAGGATTTTTGAACACTGGACTGCACAACGTGTCTGAATGGGCCTGCAAGAGGTTCCAATATCAGACCGGGTTCAGGAGGTGTGGTACGGCCTTAAGCAGAAAAACTGAGGAAGCGCTGTGGACCGGCGAGATACTCGCTGAGGAGGGGAGCGCTGGTGCTGCCGCGATTAGAGCGCGCCGTGCTGCAGGGAGCCCTCCCGGAGAAGGCTTCTCCGGGAGGGCTCCCTGCAGCACGGCGCGCTCTAATCGCGGCAGCACCAGCGCTCCCCTCCTCAGCGAGTATCTCGCCGGTCCACAGCGCTTCCTCAGTTTTTCTGCTTAAGGCCGTACCACACCTCCTGAACCCGGTCTGATATTGGAACCTCTTGCAGGCCCATTCAGACACGTTGTGCAGTCCAGTGTTCAAAAATCCTTTCTGATGAAGGTCCTATGTTGGGACCGAAAACGTTCATGTTGATGTTGAACTGGATGCACTGAATAAATCATGTTATACTTCATTACAAAGTTCTCCTGAGTGCCAAGTATATTATTGCCTATGCACCTTGGTTAAGCGTTTAGAGCATGCTGATATAACATGAGTAGAATCACCACAGTAGAAACACAACCCATTCTGACGTCTATGATTTTTCCGTTCAATTCTAGTCTGAACTCTATCACATTGCATTAACTCAGGTGTCTGTTCAGACAACACCACCAGAGGATTAGCAACTTTGCGCTCCCGTAAACGCCGGTCAATTTGAATAGCCAACGCCATGGAATCATTCAGACTTGTAGGAACGGGGAAACCCACCATCACATTCTTAATGGCTTCAGAAAGGCCATTTCTGAAATTTGCGGCCAGAGCACACTCATTCCACTGAGTAAGCACGGACCATTTCCGAAATTTTTGGCAATAAACTTCAGCTTCATCCTGGCCCTGAGAGATAGCCAGCAAAGCTTTTTCTGCCTGAATTTCAAGATTGGGCTCCTCGTATAGCAACCCAAGCGCCAGAAAAAACGCATCAACATCTGCCAATGCCGGATCGCCTGACGCTAACGAGAAGGCCCAATCCTGAGGGTCGCCCCGTAAAAAAGAGATAACAATTTTTACTTGCTGAGCTGAGTCTTCAGACGAACGAGGTCTCAGAGATAGAAACAATTTGCAATTATTTCTGAAATTTCTAAACTTAAATCGGTCTCCAGAGAACAATTCCAGAATAGGTATTTTAGGTTCTGACATAGGACTGCTAGTAACAAAATCTTGAATACTCTGCACACGAGCAGCAAGCTGATCCACACTAGTAATCAAGGTCTGGACATTCATGTCTGCAGCAAGGCTCCAGCCACTCTGAGATAAAGGGGAGGAAAGAAAGAAAAAAAAAAAAAAAACTCAGAATTTCCTTTCTTATAATCCCACTTCTGCAATGCATTAAATATTCACTTATGGCCTGGCATACTGTTATGACCCCAATGGCAGGGGGTCTCAAAGACAATAGCGAAGTCTGCAAACATAAAACCCAGCTCATATGGCAGTGGTAACTGGGCTGACCATATACCTGAACCTAGCACACAAATAACAGCAGCCGGGGAACGTACCTACGTTGATTCTAGACGTCTCGCGCCAGCCGGAGAACTAACTAACCCTAGCAGGGAAAACAAAGACCTTTCTTGCCTCCAGAGGAAATACCCCAAAAAGTTGGATACAAGCCCCCAACAAATAATAACGGTGAGGTAAGAAGAAAAGACAAACGCAAGAAATGAACTAGGTTTTAGCAAAGAGAGGCCCACTAACTAATAGCAGAATATAGGAAGATGACTTATATGGTCAGCAAAAACCCTCTCAAAAACTCCACGCGGAATATTCAAGAACCCCCGAACCGTCTAACGGCACGGGGGGAGAACATCCGCCCCCTAGAGCTTCCAGCAGTATCAGAAATCACATTTAGTACAAGCTGGACAAAAATAGGAGCACAGTAAATAACCAAAAACAAGAAAGCAGGACTTAGCTTAATTTTGCAAAGAACCAGGACCAGCAGGAAGGAGCAAACAGAAGGATCTGATTACAACGATGCCAGGCACCAGACTGAAAATCCAGGAAGTTCAAATAGCGACACCCCTGGACTAACGAGGCCAGGTGGGTGCCAAGCAAGGGAAGGAATAACAAAGTGTCATATCACTAGTGACCACAAGAGGGAGCCAAAAAGTCTAATTCACAACACACCCCTTTTCAGAAAAATAGAATTATTCTTACCGTTAATTCGGTTTCTAGGAACCTTCCACGACGGCATATGGAGGTTGTCTCTTTGCCCTAATGGGGAACAGGAAACACAGAGAGGTTAAAAGGACCTCCCAGCTCCCACTTGCCAGTGACTTACAACTGAGACCATAGCACCGGTTTACCTTCTGAATCCCAGAATTAATCCAGGAATATATAGAGGGCGGGAATTAGTGCCGTCGTGGAAGGTTCCTAGAAACCGAATTAACGGTAAGAATAATTCTATTTTCTCTAGTCACCTTCCACGACGGCATATGGAGGAATACCAACTAATTTGGCACTAGGGAGGGACAACGGCCTGAAGAACCTTGCGGCCGAAGACTAAATCCTTATTGGATAACACATCCAATCTATAATGTTTAGAGAAGGTATGGAGTGAGGACCACGTAGCTGCCCTGCAGATCTGCTCCGGAGATGCGCCTGCTCATTCTGCCCAGGAAACTGACGTAGATCTGGTTGAGTGGGCCTTGATCCCTACCGGAGGTATTTTATTTTGAGCAAGGTAGGATTCTGTTATGGCTTTTTTATTCCATGTAGCAATGGTATTTTTGGCTACCTTCTTCCCCTTATTTTGCCCCGAGGAATGGACAAAAAGGTTATGATCAATTCTAAGATCTCGAGTTTGATCCAAGTAATGAAGCAGGATACGACGAACGTCCAGAGTGTTAAATTTCCTTTCCTCTGAGTTTGCAGGTTTGTTGCAAAAGGTAGGTAGAACGATTTCTTGAGAACGATGAAATTCAGAGACCACTTTTGGAAGGAAAGAAGGATCCAGACGGAGTACTATTGAGTCATCTCTAACCAGTAAATAAGGTTCTCTTATTGATAAGGCCTGTAATTCACCAACTCTTCTGGCTGAAGTTATAGCTACCAAAAAAACAGTTTTGTAAGCAAGATTTTGTGGGGAACAGGAAGACAGAGGTTCAAAGGGTGGACCCGTAAGACCTTGAAGTACAATGTTAAGATCCCATGGAGGAACTATGATTTGTTGCCTAGGGTTTATTCTGATTGCTGAGGTCATGAATCTTTTGATCCAGCGATGGCCTGCTAGATCTTGATCGAACATAGAACTGAGCGCAGAAATCTGGACCTTCAGAGTACTGGGTTTCAGGCCCATTTCCAAGCCTTTCTGTAAGAAATCTAATATCCTAGGTATATCCGGCCTGAGAGGGTCTGGAAGGATAGGTAGGCAAAAAGATGAAAACTTTTTCCAGATTTTATTGTAAATGGCGTTTGTTACTGGCTTCCTGGATTTTTGTAAGGTGGCTATGACAGGGATTGATAGCCCTTTTGCTCTCAAAACCTGGGCTTCAGAAACCACGCCGCTAAATTCCATTTCTGAGGGTCTGAGTGGAGAACTGGCCCCTGAGAGAGGAGATTGTCTTTTATTGGTAACATAACCGGCCCGTCCACTTGTAGTTGGATGGATGATCAAGTTGAACCAACTTCTTTTGGGCCAAAATGGAGCAATCAGAATAGTTCTGCAGCACCTTTGCAAGGATTGGGATTGGTGGGAATGCGTAGGCCAGATGAAAGTGCCAATCTTGAACTAGAGCATCCACTGCTCTGGGATTGCCTGTTGGATTCAGGGAAAAATATGTTTCGACTTTTGCATTTTGATGGGAGGCAAAGAGGTCGACATCCGGGAGACCCCACCTGCTTACTAAAAGATTGAACGTTTGAGGATCCAGACTCCATTTGCCCGGGTGGATATCTCGCCGGCTCAGATAATCTGCCTGAATATTGGCAGTACCTTTCAGATGAGTTGCCGTTAGGGACAGCAAGTGATTTTCGGCCCAAGCAAAGATTCGAGCAGAGACCTTCTTTAGGCTGGCGAATTTTGTACTGCCCTGGTGTTTGATATGAGCCATCGTGGTCATGTTGTCTGAGTGTATCAGAACATGTTGGCCAGAAATCTGATGATCTGCTGCTAAGAGAGCTTCTTCCACCGCTTTGAGTTCCCGGAAATTCGAAGATCTCCCTCTGATCGTCTGGTCCCAAAGACCCTGATAAGGAACATGATTTATCATGGCTCCCCTGCCCCTCTTGCTGGCATCTGTCTTGATTGTAGTTATTGGGGACTGAACCCAACTCACACCTCTGAGAAGATTTTTCGATCTCATCCACCATGTTAAGAATGCTTTCACCCGACCTGGTGTGCGAATCCTTTTGGTCAGTGAGCTGGGACGACCATCCCAATTGTCTAAGACATGGGTTTGAAGAATTCTTGAGTGGGCTTGAGCCCAAGCCACCGACTGAATGCAGGCTGTCATGGAGCCTAACAGCGACATTCCCTCTCGGAGTGTAGGAGATCTCATCTCCTTGTATTTCCTGATCTTTACTACTAATGTCAGTCTGTGATCGTCTGGAAGAAAGGACATTTGTTTTACCGAGTTCAGAACCACTCCTAAAAACTTCCTGGTTTTTGAGGGTTGAAGCTGAGATTTCTTCATATTCGGAATCCAACCCAGAGACTTCAATATCTCTAATGTAGCTGACACATGGGACATTAGGGTTGCCTCGGTGGGAGCTACTATCAGCAGATCGTCCAGATAGGGCACCACACAAACCCCTTGTCTCCGGATAAAGGACACTGCCTCTGCCATTACTTTGGAGAACACCCTCGGGGCTGATGAAATGCCGAATGGGAGGACTCCGAACTGATAGTGCTCCACCTGGTGATTTCCCTGTATCGCAAACCTGAGATATTTTCTGTGTCTCGGGTGGATAGGAATGTGGAAATATGCATCCTTTAGATTGATAGTTGCCATAAAGGAGTGTTGATTTATTAAAGGGATGGCTGATTTTACAGACTCCATCTTGAATCTTCGATATTTCACATACTGATTCAGACCCTTTAAATTTATAATAATCCGAACTTCCCCTGATGGTTTGGGTACCAGAAATAATCGGGAATAATGTCCCAGACCCTGTTCTGACTGTGGAACCGGGGAGATCACGTTTGATCTCAGAAGATCTCTGAGACCCAATGTTAACAAATTGTGATATCTTGCCGGAAGGGAAGTAATTTTTAGACCCTGAGGGGGGGGAGAAATTAACTCGATCAAAAGGCCCTGCTTGATAACATTGAGGACCCAGTGGGAACTGGTGATGTTTTCCCACTGATCCACATATTTTGAGAGTCTTCCCCCCACCGGGTCAGAGTCATTGTTTATCTTGTTGGGATGACTGCTGCTGCTGCTGTTGTTGAGGGACAAAAATATTTTTCCCTCTCCCTTTTGCATAGCTCCACCTGACGGTTTTGCCTTTACCCCTCGGTTGAGAGGGCTGCGACATAGGGGCACGAAAAAAACGTTTTTTCGGTTGTTTTTGCTCCGGGAGCGCCTTTTTCTTGTCAGTCGCTTTGTCAAGAATGTCGTCTAATGCTGGGCCAAACACATAGTCTCCTTTAAAGGGAATGGCGCACAATTTAGCTTTAGAGGTGATATCGCCACTCCATAGTTTGAGCCAGAGAGCCCTTCTGGCAGAGTTGGAAAGTACTAGAGACCTGGCGGCGATCCTAACGGATTCCAGAGAAGCGTCCACCAGAAAACCAGTAGCTCTAAGCAGTATAGGAAGTGAATCCAATATTTCACCTCTAGGAGTACCCTGCGATATGTGAGACTCTAGTTTTTCTAGCCAACAGGAGAGGGCCCTGGCTACGCAGGTAGAGGCAATATTAGCCTTCAGGACAGATGTAGAGGTTTCCCAAGACTTCTTCAGGAGACTCTCAATCTTCCTGTCCATAGGATCTCTCAATTGCGAAGAGTCCTCAAAGGGGAGTGCCGTTTTTTTGGCGACTCTGGCTACCTGCACATCAACTTTGGGAATGTCAAGTTTGACAAAATCACCCTCTAGAGGAAATCTATGTTTCATCTCTGTAGACATGCTAAGGCGCTTTTCAGGGAGTTCCCATTCCTGCTCAATCATGTTAACCACATTAGCATGAACGGGGAACCCTGTCTTTCTCTCCGATCTGAGCCCACCGAACATATGATCCTGTATGGACTGTGGTACAGGTTCCTCTTCAAGTCCCATCATGTTACGTACAGCAGAGACTAGGTCCTCAATATACTCTGAGGAAAAGAGGTATTTCCTGACCTCAGCTTTAGCGGATGCAGGATCTTCCCAGCCAACAGATGAAGTTTGAGAGTGGTCTGAATCAGAGTCCGATTCAATGACCTGTATCTTCCTTTTCTTAGCTGGGGAGTGTGGTGGCGGAGGTGGAGGTGTGAAAGCTGCCAAGGAAGATTGTACCTCCTGTTTAACAAGAGAGCGAATCTCATCTAGTAGCGATGGTTGCTCCGCTTTAATTATCTTGTCAGTGCAAGGCTGACAGAGTTTTTTATCCCAGTTAGGAGGGAATTTAGCAGCACAGACAGGGCACTTCTTCCTATAGTTAGCTTTAGGGGTAGACCTTTCTCCCTGAAATAAAGAGGGAGAGAGGAGTGAGGAGCTAAACCCCCTAAGGGAACTACCTCCCGGATCCCGTCCCTGCGTACTCACAGTAGCAGGGGCAGCGCTGGGCTCTGCAGACGCAGGGCATAAGGAACCGTCCATACTGAAGAATTTGGTCTTACCTCAGTGGTGGTTCAGCAGGCTTTTCTGGAGAGCGCTCCTAGCACCTGCCTCCAGCGGCGAATCTCCCCCTCCCCCTCCGGTATCCATGTGTGGGACGCCATTGCTCCGACAACGCCTGCCGGGGAAACCCGGAAGTACCGGCTTCAGGGAGCATACGAAAAACCGGAAGTGACGCGCGCGTGACCGCTGACGTCACTTCCGGAACGCCGAGCCGCATGGAGGGGAAGAAGCCGGGAAGCTCAAGGAGGATCCCGGCTGGGGATCCAGGCCTGCTTTACCCTCGCAGGGGCGCAGGAAGGCCTGGAGGGGGTCCTGAGGTACCTGGTATACAGGACGACGGGAGCAGCATAAGGGGAGGCACGGAGCGATGCCAGCTGCCCGGCTAAGCAGGTAAAAACCCGCATAAGAAAAAAACACACTGCAGCCGCCGGCCACTACAGCATATGGAAAGAAAAAACCTCTCCCTGTCCCAAAGGGGAACAGGAAAGACACCGGCAAGTGGGAGGTCCTTTTAACCTCTCTGTGTTTCCTGTTCCCCATTAGGGCAAAGAGACAACCTCCATATGCCGTCGTGGAAGGTGACTAGAGAAATATAAATGTAAATAGTATATATATTAAGATGTCTGACCAGTAGCAGCCTGCTAAGTGGGATAATGAATCATTATGCATCTCAGTAAACCCTTGCGGCTATTCCCCCCCCCCAAAAAAAAAAAAAATAAATAAATATATATATATATATATATATATATATTGGGATCTATGAACAGTAGCAGCATACTAAAAGGGATAACAGATCATTATATACACTGTGTTCCAAATTATTATGCACAAAGAGTTTAGGAGTGATAAGGTTAGAATTTTTTTGTTTGTCATTTAAACTCATTGATGATGATGTGTGTCAGGGCTCTTTATATCACTGAAAGCAATTGCAGATACCTGTGCAAATTAGTTTGGCAGGTGTGTCCAAATAAAGGCAAGACTACTTAAGAAGGCTGTTCCACATTATTAAGCAGCCTACATTTTTGGCCAAAATGGGAAAGAAAAAGGATGTGTCGCCTGCTGAGAAGCAACAAACTGTGGAGTATTTAGGTCAAGGCATGACTACAATCAACATTGCCAAGACACTTCATCGTGATCATCGCACAATCAAGAAGTATGTCGCTGATTCCCAGCACACACGTGTGCGTGCTGATAAGGAAAAATTGAGGACCCTTTCCAACAGGCAATTGCGTAAGGTTAAAAGAGCAGCTGCAAAAATGCCTTGTCATAGCAGCAGACAAGTTTTTGAAGCTGCTGGTGCCTCCAACGTCCCCAGAACAACAAGATTCAGGGTCCTTCAGAGGTGCGTAAGCCATCCTGTCGACCACCTCTATCCACTGCACACAAGCAGAAACAGCTCCAGTGGGCCAAACGATACATGAAGACTGACTTCCAAACTATTTTGTTCACCGATGAGTGCCGTGCAATGCTCGATGTTCCAGTTGGATGGAGTGGAGGATGGCTGGTTGATGGACACCCCATGAAAACAAGGCTAAGGTGCCAACAAGGAGGAGGTGGAGTAATGTTTTGGGCTGGAATCATGGGGAGAGAGATTGTCGGCCCCTTTATGATCTCTGAGGGGGTAAAGATGAACTCCATAATCTATGTGGAGTTTCTAAAAACACTTCCTGCCATGGTTCAAGAGGAAGAACCGTGCTTTCCGCAGCAAGACCATTTTCATGCATAATAATGCACCATCTCATGCTGCAAAAAACACATCTGCATCTCTGGCTGCTATGGGCATAAAAAAGGACAAACTTATGGTGTAGCCACCATCTTCCCCTGGCCTCAACCCCATTGAGAACCTCTGGAGCATCATCAAAAGGAGTATCTATAATGGCGGGAGGCAGTTCACATCTAAGCAACAGCTCTGGGAGGGTATTCTGCCCACATGCAAAACAATTGAAGCAGAAACCATCCAAAAACTGACAAATTCAATGGACGAGAGAGTGCAGAAGCTTCTTTCGAACAAGGGGTCCTATGTGCAAATGTAACATCACCTAGAATAAAGTTTTCACTTGAAAACTGTTTGATTTCATTTTGTAATAAGCTGATAATGCTTATAACTTCACAATTGACCATTTTTTTGTTCAAAATAAAATAAAAAAGGTTGAAAACTCTGCTGTGCATAATAATTTGGAACATGCATTTTGAGTGTTTATTTTTTAAAAAAATATACTGTTTTCATAGGCAGTTTGTTCCAAAACATTGCAATTATACTAGAATAGTAGATGACTGGGAAATAACAATAACTGCAATTCAGATAGGTAATTTAGAGAAAATTTGAGGAAATATTATTTGCATAATAATTTGGAACACAGTGTATATCTAAATAAACCCTTGCGGCTATTTCCAAACAGCCCACTGGAGGGCAGAAAATGTCAAATCAAAGAATGGAATGGATAATATAAGCAGTGGCTGTTGAAAGCTTAAATCTGTAAGGCTATGTGCACACGTATTCTGGTCCACTGCAGATAAATCCGCAGTGCAAAACCGCTGCGGATTTATTGCAGTTTTTCTGCTGATTTCACTGCGGTTTTACAACTGCGGATTTCTATTGGAGCAGTTGCAAAACCACTGCGGAATCCGCAGAAAGAAGTGACATGCTGCGGAATGTAAACCGCTGCGTTTTCTTCCGCAGCATGTGCAGAGCATTTTTTGTTTCCCATAGGTTTACATTGTACTGTAAATTCATGGGAAACTGCTGCGGACCCGCAGCTGCGGAAACGCGACGGATCCGCAGCAAAATCAGCATCGTGTGCACATACCCTAAGGCTATGTGCACACGTTGCAGATTTGACTGTGGAATTTTCTCTGCAGATTCTGAATTTCTTGGCAGAAACCGCAGGTCAGAATCTGCACCTTTGTTTGGTATGTGCACACGCTGCAGATATTTGTGTGCGGATTTCTTCCTTTTTTTTACCCCTGCAGATGTCTATTATGGAAGAGGTGCATAAAAGGAATCTGGTCACAGAAACATCTCTTTACCTGACGTTAGATGCTGAAGTAATATGCAGTGTGGAAGGAGGACTGTACCAAAACCCTGCGCCTGACGAGCACCATTTCGCTATTCAGCTTCTTCACAAAGGGGGCGTTTCACATCCAGAAATTGGGCGTGATGTTTTCGTAGGTCCACCGAGAAGTCATGAAAAATTGAGATTGTGGCGTTATCATGCTTGATGGGGCATTTTTGTGTCACCAAGTGTAGAGTGGTATCTCGGTCCTTACAATTTAGAATACATGCAAGGAATGGATGTAGAGGGCACCGGGTGGGAGAGGTCTGGTTGGGATTCTATGCTCTTTCTACCGCAAACTGTTGAAAGTTTGTCCCCGCGTGTGTTGTTGAGCTACTCCTCCAGAAACCACTCAGGTTGTTGCCCTTCTGTGCGCTCTGGTAATCCGATCATGTGCAAATTATTGCGGTGCAGGTGATTTTCCAAGACATCCGCTTTTTGACGCCAGGCGTTTATTGATCCCGACTAGTGATGAGCGAATATACTCGTTGCTCGAGTTTTCCCAAGCACGCTCGGGAGTACTCCGAGTATTTGTTAGTGTTCTGAGATTTAGTTTTCATCGCCGCAGCTGAATGATTTACAGCTACTAGCCAGGCTGAGTACATGTGGGGGTTGCCTGGTTGCTAGGGAATCCCCACATGTAATCAAGCTGGCTAACAGATGTAAATCATTCAGCTGCGGCGATGAAAACTAAATCTCCGACCAATAACAAATATTCGGAGATCACCCGAGCAACGAGTATACTTGCTCATCACTAATCACAATGTTTCATGAGCTGTACACTTTTTTTTGTGAATCATCTTTTTTTGTAAAGTGGAATTGTCAATTTTGGCAACTTCTCAGAAATCGCACAAAAATAGGGGAGTCCTGTCCAACCTCACTGAATGTTTTTCTGTATGTGATATTGGGTTGTCCCATCATTAGAGCTCTGGTATCTAAGAACATCTAGGGTGCGTGGAGGGGCGATAACTGAAAATGAGGTACGGCAGTGAGCAACGAGTATATTCGCTCATCACTAATCCCGACACTTTTGTTAGATTAGTGGCCAATCCACCCTGTCCTACAAGCTCCACAACCTATTTTCGGCCTCTGTTATACAGCCTCTCAGGGCCTGCATATCTTGCCGGAGAAGCCCCACTTCAGAATGTACCTCCTCAATCTTCCCTGATAGGGATGTTTTACAGCTAGAGATAGCGTGTAGAAGCTGTTCAGTTACTTGCTTCAGAGTCATATCCTCTTGATTTTCATTCCCCTCATTCTCGCTTATTTGAGATCTGCTCTGGTCTGTATTTTTAGCTGTTGAGATATGTTGTTCCCTTGAGGCACGGGGGAGTCACCTTGTTCAGCCCTGGCATATTTTTTAAGCTTTTCTGCCACATTTGAACTCTTCCCAGAACTCATTTTGTAGGGGGTGTGAGCAGTCTTTTAATGAAGTGAGTACAGTTAATGGCTTAGGCCTCTTTCACACTTCAGTAGTGTTGAGCATTCCGATACCGCAAGTATCGGGTATCGGCCGATACTTGCGGTATCGGAATTCCGATACCAAGTTCCGATACTTTTGTGGTATCGGGAATCGGTATCGGATCCATATTAATGTGTAAAATAAAGAATTAAAATAAAAAATATTGATATACTCACCTCTCCGGAGGCCCCTGCACCTTACCGCTGTTAACAGGCAGCCTCCTTTGCTTAAAATGAGCGCGCTTAGGGCCTTCCATGACGTCACGGCTTCTGATTGGTCACGTGGCGGTCACATGCCGCGACGTCATTCTGAGGCCCTAAACTCCTCATTCTAGGAATTCAGGACCTGAGAATGACGTCGCAGCTTGTGATTGGTCGCGTGGCGGTCACATGAGCGGCACGCGACCAATCAGAAGCCATGATGTCATGGAAGGCCCTAAACGCGCTCATTTTAAGCAAAGGAGGCTGCCGGTTAACAGCGGTAAGGTGCAGGGGCCTCCGGAGAGGTGAGTATATCAATATTTTTTATTTTAATTCTTTATTTTACACATTAATATGGATCCCAGGGCCTGAAGGAGAGTTTCCTCTCCTTCAGACCCTGGGAACCATCAGGATACCTTCCGATACTTGGTGTCCCATTGACTTGTATTGGTATCGGTATCGGCGATATCCGATACTTTTCGGGTATCGGCCGATACTATTCGATACCGATACTTTCAAGTATCGGACGGTATCGCTCAAGACTACACTTCAGTCTTCTAGCGTTAGTCAATATCTGCCGTAGCGACGGAGCCATCAAAAATAGTGAAAAACGGAAACAGATCTGTTTGTTTTATACACCAAAAGAGAACGCCTCATATACCAATCTAAGAGGCAAAAGGGAACGAAGGATATATATACCTCCACATAACCATGTGTACCGATAGAAGAAAACAATTGGAGGAGCAAAATCCAATATAAATCATTTATTAATTAAAATATACATAATACAACATGTGATGAGCACAAAAATATATTGCTACAAAAGAGTACAACTAGATGGAACCATCCATCTGTAGATGGGTTTCAGCAGAAAATAGAAAATAACGGGAACAAAGCCCCCAGGCCTAAGAGACCAACTTGAAAACATCCATAGGGTAGTATGATAATCAATCCTAAGTGTTAAAGTGCAAAGAGCAGTACGATATTATAATGCACCTAATAGAAAAACAGTCAGCAATATCTAATACTGCTGCCTCTTAGGGCTCTTTCACACGTCAGTGTCTCCGGTACGTGTAGTGACAGTTTTCTCACGTACCGGAGACACTGACACACGTAGACCCATTTAAATGAATGGGTCTATGCACATGTGCGTGTTTTCACACGGACCGTATGTCTGTGCTGAAAACACGTCGACATGTCCGTTTTCTACCGGCAGCACGTACAGCAATACGGACAGCACACGTGCACACAGAGAACAGTGTGCACTCTCCTCCGTGTGCACGTAGCGCCCGCAGGAGAGACAGCGCTACAGTAAGCGCTGTCCCCCCCGCATGTGGTGCTGAAGGCAGAATTCCTCTCTTCTCCCCCGCCGGAGAGAAGAGATGAAAGATCAAGGTTTTTTTTTTGTTTTTTTTGGGGGGGTGAAAAATAAAGTTTGCATGTGATCCCGCGCCCCCCCCCCCCCCCCCCCCCCGTGCGCCGCCTGGCCCCTTGCCGCAGAAATACTCACCCGGCCAGCTCCTGCGATGTCTCCTGTGTCCTCTCAGCGCTGGCCCCTTCTCCTGTGTGAGCGGTCACGTGGGACCGCTCATTACAGTCAGGGAATATTCACTTGAGCACACGGACATACGGACACGGATATCTCCGGTACCAGTTTTTCCGGTACCGGAAATATCAGGACGTGTGAAAGAGCCCTTATATTGCACTAGCCCTATAGCCTGAAAATGCCAGTTAGACCTAATTGTAACCATTTCACATGGAGGCATAAGGGAAAAGAGAAAAGGTATGTATAGTACCTGTGGTCATGATGGCCTGAGCGTCTGTCCCGCACTAATGCACCTCGACGCGCGTTTCTCCACGCCTGTGGCTTCGTCAGGAGGTAAATAGGCTATGAAGTGACGTCACCGCTGTGCTCTGCTTTACGGCCGGCGCTGACACAGTCAGTGCCGGAAGCTCTCGGCAGCAGCGCGTAACCCTGTGGACGCCGGGAAACGTGACAGGCATCAGAATGTGAGTATGTACGGTTTTATTTTTTAACTTTTACAATGGTAACCAGGGTAAATATTGGTTTCCCCATTCCTACAAGTCTGAATGATTCTATGGCGCTTGCTATTCAAATTGACCGGCGTTTGCGGGAGCGCAAAACCGCTAATCCTCTGGTGGTGTTGTCTGAACAAACACCTGATTTAATGCAATGTGATAGAATTCAGACTAGAAATGAGCGGAAAAATCATAGACGTCAGAATGGGTTGTGTTTTTACTGTGGTGATTCTACACATGTTATATCAGCATGCTCTAAACGCCTAACAAGGGTTGTTAGTCCTGTCGCCATTGGTAATTTGCAACCTAAATTTATTTTGTCTGTGACTTTAATTTGCTCTTTGTCTTCTTACCCTGTTATGGCGTTTGTGGATTCAGGTGCTGCCCTGAGTCTTATGGATCTGTCATTTGCCAAGCGCTGTGGTTTTGTTCTTGAACCGTTAGTAAATCCTATTCCTCTTAGAGGTATTGATGCTACGCCATTGGCGGAAAATAAACTGCAGTTTTGGATGCAGGTGACCATGTGCATGACTCCTGAACATCGGGAGGTGATTCGTTTTCTTGTTCTGCATAAAATGCATGATTTGGTCGTTTTGGGTCTGCCATGGTTACAGACCCACAATCCAGTCTTGGATTGGAAGGCAATGTCTGTATCAATTGAAAAAGAGGGGGTAAACACTGGCGCTGCACTGTCCAAACAAAAGGAGAAGGGGAAGGTAAAGCTGCTGGTGAGGTGACAGAGACTGTGCTGAACCCTGTCTAGAGTAAATAAATAAATAATGTAATAAACCGATACCTCACCTGCGCTAATGGGAAAAAGAACGCTGCGTACACTACAGCGCTGCCTGCTGTGAGGGAAAAAAAACGGGGCCAATTGTGCTCTGCTTAGCGGAGAAGGTCCGTGGTGCAGACAGTTTATGTACATGCACATACACTTACTAGATGTAGGCGTGAGGATAGTCACGGAGATCAGTAGATGTCCAAATCCCTTCTGCTGAGCCGAGCTGAGCCTTCAGGGAGATCCGGAGCCGACTGAACCCAGATAGAAGGTTGAATGCTGGGCGTCTAGCGCGGGCAGAGGCCGCTCACTCCTAGCGTGCCCCGGCCGGAAGCAACGCCGGAGCAGTAGCGGTATGAAGGGGGGGGCGTGGCTAGGGTAGTGACGTCACAAGTTAGGCGGGTGCTTGTCAGGGTAACCAACCAACGCGTTTCGAAGGAGGAGCACCTCCTTCGAAACGCGTTGGTTGGTTACCCTGACAAGCACCCGCCTAACTTGTGACGTCACTACCCTAGCCACGCCCCCCCCTTCATACCGCTACTGCTCCGGCGTTGCTTCCGGCCGGGGCACGCTAGGAGTGAGCGGCCTCTGCCCGCGCTAGACGCCCAGCATTCAACCTTCTATCTGGGTTCAGTCGGCTCCGGATCTCCCTGAAGGCTCAGCTCGGCTCAGCAGAAGGGATTTGGACATCTACTGATCTCCGTGACTATCCTCACGCCTACATCTAGTAAGTGTATGTGCATGTACATAAACTGTCTGCACCACGGACCTTCTCCGCTAAGCAGAGCACAATTGGCCCCGTTTTTTTTCCCTCACAGCAGGCAGCGCTGTAGTGTACGCAGCGTTCTTTTTCCCATTAGCGCAGGTGAGGTATCGGTTTATTACATTATTTATTAATGTCTGTATCAAGTTGGGGCTGTCAGGGAATTCATGCTGATTCCCCGCCGGTGTCTATTGCTTCCTCTACTCCTTCGGAAGTTCCTGAGTATTTGTCTGATTATCAGGATGTATTCAGCGAGTCCAGATCCAGTGCTCTGCCTCCTCATAGGGACTGTGACTGCGCCATAGATTTGATCCCAGGTAGTAAATTTCCTAAGGGAAGATTATTTAATCTCTCTGTACCTGAGCATACCGCAATGCGTTCGTATATCAAGGAGTCTCTAGAGAAGGGGCATATCCGTCCATCCTCTTCCCCTCTTGGTGCGGGATTCTTTTTTGTGGCCAAGAAGGACGGATCTTTGAGACCTTGTATTGACTATCGGCTTCTGAATAAAATCACTGTAAAATTTCAGTATCCTTTGCCTCTGTTGTCGGACTTGTTTGCCCGGATTAAAGGTGCCAAGTGGTTCACCAAGATAGATCTTCGTGGTGCGTACAACCTTGTGCGCATTAAGCAAGGTGATGAATGGAAGACTGCATTTAATACGCCCGAAGGTCATTTTGAGTACTTGGTGATGCCTTTTGGGCTCTCTAATGCTCCCTCAGTGTTTCAGTCCTTTATGCATGATATTTTCCAGAAGTATCTGGATAAATTTATGATTGTTTATCTGGATGATATTCTGGTTTTCTCTGAAGATTGGGACTCACATGTGGAGCAGGTCAGGATGGTGTTTCAGGTTTTGCGTGAGAATGCTTTGTTTGTTAAAGGCTCAAAGTGTCTCTTTGGAGTACAGAAGGTTCCCTTTTTGGGGTTTATTTTTTCCCCTTCTGCTGTGGAGATGGACCTAGTCAAGGTCCGAGCTATTCATGAGTGGACTCAACCCACGTCAATTAAGAGTCTTCAGAAGTTCTTGGGTTTTGCTAACTTCTACCGTCGTTTTATCGCTGATTTTTCTAGCGTTGTTAAACCTTTGACGGATATGACCAAGAAAGGTTCTGATGTTGCTAACTGGGCTCCTGCAGCCGTGGAGGCGTTCCAGGAGTTGAAGCGCCGGTTTACTTCGGCGCCTGTTTTGTGCCAGCCTGATGTCTCACTTCCCTTTCAGGTCGAAGTGGATGCTTCTGAGATTGGGGCAGGGGCCGTTTTGTCACAGAGAGGCCCTGGTTGCTCGGCAATGAGACCATGTGCTTTCTTCTCTAGGAAGTTTTCGCCTGCTGAGCGGAATTATGATGTTGGCAATCGGGAGTTACTGGCCATGAAGTGGGCATTTGAGGAGTGGCGTCATTGGCTCGAGGGTGCTAAGCATCGTGTGGTGGTTTTGACTGATCACAAAAATTTGATGTATCTCGAGTCTGCTAAACGCCTGAATCCTAGACAGGCCCGCTGGTCATTGTTTTTCTCCCGTTTTGACTTTGTGGTCTTGTATTTACCAGGTTCAAAGAATGTGAAAGCTGATGCTCTTTCAAGGAGCTTTGTGCCTGACTCTCCTGGAGTCACAGAACCTGTTGGTATTCTTAAAGAGGGAGTTATCTTGTCAGCCATTTCTCCTGATTTGCGACGTGTGTTGCAGAGATTTCAGGCTGGTAGACCTGACTCTTGTCCACCTGACAGACTGTTTGTTCCTGATAAGTGGACCAGCAGAGTCATTTCCGAGGTTCATTCCTCGGTGTTGGCAGGTCATCCGGGAATTTTTGGCACCAGAGATCTGGTGGCTAGGTCCTTTTGGTGGCCTTCTTTGTCACGGGATGTGCGGTCATTTGTGCAGTCCTGTGGGACTTGTGCTCGAGCTAAGCCTTGCTGTTCTCGTGCCAGCGGGTTGCTCTTGCCCTTGCCTGTCCCGAAGAGGCCTTGGACACACATTTCCATGGATTTCATTTCTGATCTCCCGGTGTCTCAGGGTATGTCTGTCATCTGGGTGGTATGTGATCGCTTTTCGAAAATGGTCCATTTGGTGCCTTTGCCTAAGCTGCTTTCCTCTTCCAATCTGGTTCCTGTGTTCCTTCAGAATGTGGTTCGTTTACACGGCATTCCGGAGAATATTGTGTCTAACAGAGGATCCCAGTTTGTTTCCAGGTTCTGGCGATCTTTTTGCGCTAGGATGGGCATTGATTTGTCGTTCTCGTCTGCCTTTCATCCTCAGACTAATGGACAAACTGAGCGAAATAATCAGACTCTGGAGGCTTATTTGAGGTGTTTTGTTTCAGCAGATCTGGATGATTGGGTGACCTTCTTGCCGTTGGCTGAGTTTGCCCTTAATAATCGGGCTAGTTCCGCTACTTTGGTTTCGCCATTTTTCTGCAACTCTGGTTTCCATCCTCGTTTTTCCTCGGGACATGTGGAGCCTTCTGACTGTCCTGGGGTGGATTCTGTGGTGGATAGGTTGCAGCAGATCTGGAATCATGTGGTGGACAACTTAAAATTGTCACAGGAGAAGGCTCAGCGTTTTGCCAACCGCCGCCGCGGTGTGGGTCCCCGACTTCGTGTTGGGGATTTGGTGTGGCTGTCTTCTCGATTTGTTCCTATGAAGGTCTCCTCTCCTAAATTTAAGCCTCGCTTCATTGGTCCTTACAAGATATTGGAAATCCTTAATCCAGTGTCCTTTCGCTTGGATCTTCCGGTTTCGTTTGCCATTCACGTGTTCCATAGGTCTTTGTTGCGACGCTACGTTGTGCCCGTGGTTCCTTCTGCTGAGCCTCCTGCTCCGGTGTTGGTTGAGGGCGAGTTGGAGTACGTGGTTGAGAAGATCTTGGATTCTCGTCTCTCCAGACGGAGGCTTCAGTATTTGGTCAAGTGGAAGGGCTATGGTCAGGAGGATAATTCCTGGGTGGTTGCCTCTGATGTGCATGCGGCCGATTTAGTTCGTGCCTTTCACGCTGCTCATCCTGATCGCCCTGGTGGTCTTGGTGAGGGTTCGGTGACCCCTCCTTAAGGGGGGGTACTGTTGTGAATTAGACTTTTTGGCTCCCTCTTGTGGTTACTTGTGATATTACTCTGGGATTTTCTTCCCTCAGGTTGCACCCAGCTGGGTCGTTAGTTCAGGGGTGTTGCTATATAAACCTCCTGGATCCTTAGTCCAGTGCCTGGCATCGTTGTAATCAGACACATTCTGTTTGCTCCTATCTGCTGGTCCTGGTTCGTGCAAAATTAAGCTAAGTCCTGCTTCTTTGTTTTTTGGGTTATTTGCTTGCTCTCATTTTTGTCCAGCTTGTACTAAATGTGATTCCTGACCTTGCTGGAAGCTCTAGGGGGCTGGTGTTCTCCCCCCGGGCCGTTAGACGGTTCGGGGGTTCTTGAATTTCCAGTGTGGATATTTTTGATAGGGTTTTTGCTGACCATATAAGTTATCTTTCTATATTCTGCTATTAGCTAGTGGGCCTCTCTTTGCTAGATACCTAGCTCATTCTTATGTTTGTCTTTTCCTCTTACCTCACTGTTATTATTTGTTGGGGGCTTCTATCCAACTTTTGGGATATTTTCTCTGGAGGCAAGAAAGGTCTTTCTTTTCCCTTCTAGGGTTAGCTAGTTCTCCGGCTGGCGCGACACCTCTAGAATCAACGTAGGTACGTTCCCCGGCTGCTGTTATTTGTGGTGCTAGGATTAGATATATGGTCAGCCCAGTTACCACTGCCCTATGAGCTGGTTTTTGTGTTTGCAGACTTAGAAATTATTTCTGAGACCCTCTGCCATTGGGGTCATAACACACGGCCCCGAAACAATCCATCATTATTACTACAAAAGCTGACATGTCAAATTTCAAAAATTAGGTTTGGTCACTAAAGAATTACAATGCATTCTTCCCAATGTACGGTAAGTTCTCTGATGTCTAAGAAGTTGAGATTTAGATAAAAAAATATCCCACATTCAGGACATGAAAATGGCTACTCTCCTGTGTGCATTCTCTCATGTGTAACAAGAGCTGATTTCAGTGTAAAACATTTCCCACATTCCAAACAAGAAAATGGCTTCTCTCCTGTGTGAATTCTCTCGTGTAACAAGAGATGATTTCAGAGTAAAACATTTTCCACATTCTGAGCATGAAAATGGCTTCTCTCCTGTGTGCATTCTCTCATGTGTGACAAGACGATATTTTTTAATAAAACATTTTTCACATTCTGAACATGAAAATGGCTTCTCGCCTGTGTGAATTCTCTCATGTCTAAGAAGAGATGATTTCTCTGTAAAACATTTCCCACATTCTGACCATGAAAATGGCTTCTCTCCTGTGTGAATTCTCTCGTGTGACAAGATATTTTTTAATAAAACATTTTCCACATTCTGAACATGAAAATGGCTTCTCGCCTGTGTGAATTCTCTTATGTTTAAGAAGAGATGATATCTCTGTAAAACATTTCCCACATTCCAAACAAGAAAATGGCTTCTCTCCTGTGTGAATTCTCTCATGTCTAAGAAGAGATGATTTCTCTGTAAACATTTCCCACATTCTGAACATGAAAATGGCTTCTCTCCTGTGTGAATTCTCTCATGTGTAACAAGACGTGATTTTACTGTGAAACATTTTCCACATTCTGAACATGAAAATGGCTTCTCTCCTGTGTGAATTCTCTCATGTGTGACAAGATGATATTTGTTAATAAAACATTTTCCACATTCTGAACATGAAAAAGGCTTCTCTCCTGTGTGAATGCTCTCATGTCTAAGAAGAGATGATTTCTCTGTAAAACATTTTCCACATTCTGAACATGAAAATGGCTTCTCTCCTGTGTGAATTCTCTCATGTGTAACAAGACGTGATTTTACTGTGAAACATTTTCCACATTCTGAACATGAAAATGGCTTCTTCTTTGTGGGAGCTTTTTTATTTTACAAACTTCTTCTGTGACTTTTATTTTGTTTAACAGTCTGTGATGAATTAGGACAGTGTACTTTAAAAGGATCCATGTCTGAGATGTTGGCATGTTCTTCATATGGGTCTTGTGCAATGCTTTTTTGGATTTTGGAGCTGCTGGTACAACCATCTGTTAAGAATTTAATTGATGTGATTTTTGAGTCAAATAACCTTAATACTTATATATATCTAAATATAAAAAAAAACATTAAGACAAGTAAAAATAAAAAAATACATAGAAATTGCAAAGTGTGTAGCAAAGTTCTATTATTAACGGACTAAAAGTGTAATTTACAAGATGTGATGTTTTGACGAAGAATGTTCATTCTCAATCATTGGCCAGTGCAAACATCAAATAAAACATTTGTCATTGGTCGCATATTTTATATGAGAGTAAAAATGATCGTTGTTGACAGCACATCATCCCCTTTGTATAAATTGAGGATGTTCTGCAATAATAAAGTCATGAGATAAGGAAACAAATCATCATTCTTTCATCGAAATGAAAGCTAATAAGCCCCAATCACCTTCCTATACCATCAATCACTGCTTACTGATGAAATTATATTCGCCTTGCAGTCACTCGATTTTATTCTTCAGAAGTAGTGGGATGTAGCAGTCACCTCTCTGTTAGAGCTCCATGCACCACCTCAATGACTTTAACCCCTTAACCCCCAGAGCTTTTTTCAGTTTTCCGCTTTCATTTTTCACTCCCCTTCTTCCCAGAACCATGACTTTTTTTATTTTTCCGTTAATATGGCCATGTGAGTGCTTGTTTTTTGCAGGACGAGTTTTACTTTTGAAAGACACGATTGGTTTTACCACGTCGTGTACTAGAAAATGGGGAAAAAATTCCAAGTGCGGTGAAATTGCAAAAAAGTGCAATCCCAAGCTTGTTTTTTGTTTGGCTTTTTTTTTACTAGGTTCACTAAATGCTAAAACTGACCTGCCATTTTGATTCTCCAGGTCATTACGAGTTCACAGACACCAAACAGGTCTAAGGCCATGTTCACACGATGCGTTTTTCACTGCGGATTTTTCCGGTCCATTTTCGGGAAAATCCGCAGTGGAAAACGTCGGTGATTCTCTCTGCGGTTTTGTGTCCTTTTTCTACTGCGGATTCCACTGCGGGTTTCCAACTGCAGTTTCCTATTGGTGCTGTTGGAAACCCGCTGCGGAATCCGCAGAAAGAATTGACATGGTACTTCTTTTTTCTGCAGGCAAATCCGCTGCGGATTTGCCTGGGGAAAAAAGGATCGTCGGCACAGCGGGTTTTGTTTTCCATAGGGTAACATTGTACTGTACCCTGCATGGAAAACTGCTGCGGATCCGCAGCTGCAATTCCGCTGCGGATCCGCAGCAAAAAACGCATCGTGTGAACATGGCCTAAGTTCTTTAGAATTTAAGTGGTGGAAAAAAAAAATCCAAACTTTGTTAAAAAAAAATGCGCCATTTTCCTATACCCGCAGCGTCTCCATTTTTCATGATCTTGGGTCGGGGGAGGGCTTATTTTTTGCATGCCAAGCTGACATTTTTAATGATACCATTTTGGTGCCGATACGTTCTTTTGATTGCCCGTTATTACATTTTACTGCAATGTTGTGGCGACCAAAAAAAACGTAATTCTGGCATTTAGATTTTTTTTCTCGCTACGCCATTTAGCGATCAGGTTAATTCTTTTTTTTTTTTATTAATAGATCGGGCGATTCTGAATTCATCGATACCAAATATGTGTAGGTTTGATTTTTTTTGTTTTATATTGAATGGGGCGAAAGAAGGGGGATTTGAACTTTTTTTTTTTTAAATGTTTAATATTTTTAAAAACATTTTTCTTTTTACTTTTGGCATGCTTCAATAGTCTCCATGGGAGGCTAGAAGCTGAAAACCCGATCGACTCACCTACATAGAGGTGATGATCAGTTCGCCTCTATGTAGCTGAAGTACTGACTTGTTATGCAGGAAAGAAATATATCTTGGTACCGTGTTAGCCAGTAGATAGAAAAATATTTAGAATTGAGAGTCCTCAGTGGTTGATACCTTTGCCTGATGAAGAGACGTATGTAGTCTCGAAAGCTTGCAATTTGTTACCATCTTTTCAGTTAGCCATTAAAAGGTATCAACCACTGAGGACTCTCAATTCTGACTTGTTATGAGCGCCGACCACTGAGTGGAGCTCACAGCAATCCGGCACTGACAACCAAAGAGGTCTCCAGGAGACCTCTGGTTGTCATGCTGATGAACCGGTGACCCCCGATCACGTGACGGGGGTCACCAGTGTGCGTATTTCTGGCACGAGTGTAGGAAGCGCCATTTAAATGCTGCTGTCAAGAGTTTGATAGAGGCATTTAACTAGTTAATAGCAGCAGGTGAATCGCGATTCCACCCGTGGATATTGCGGGCGCACGTCAGCTGTTCAAAACAGCTGACATGTCCCGGGAAAGATGTGGGCTCACCGCCGGAACCAACATCAAAGGGAGGGATACTGACCTCGGAGTACCATTACACTCAATGTCAGTAAGGGGTTAAGCGAGTAGCTGCAAGGAACATATTTCCATTTCTCCTGGTAGCCGCTCTCCCAGTAAAACAGCCCAACGTGCTTTAAATACTATTTACTTACAGATTACCAATATACCTGCAGGTAAATAGCATTTTTGCAGCTGACATGTTCTCTTTAGGGGTTCATTTACACAGGCAGATATTGACCTGTAACAAGCACTGATTCATGATATGGGAGCAGCTTTGTTCTCTCTCCCCATAGAAAACAGATGAATGATTGGCCGAACCGTCATGGCTATGGTGGATTTCAGAGACAGTGCAGTCAGCAGACTCAGGTACAAGTAATGTCTATACTAACATCTATAATTACATGTCTATGTCTGTGGGCTGGACTATTTTAGAATAATAAAGCACAATTGGATTCCATATTGCATCCTGTGGTGTGTGCTGTGGAAATCTATCTAATATGAGTGCATGTGTGTGGGCAACCAATCATTAAGCATGTGTGTATCAGCCACGCCCACTCCACATAGCAACCAATCACTAAGCAGCTTTCATTTCACCAGAGCTGTTTATAAGAAGCTGAGCTGTGATTGGTTGCTATGAGCAACAGTTTTCCTTGTGGACAGTTGTGGTAACAGAGGCCTATTATTCTTATCATTTCTATGGTGTTATTGTCCCTCTGTAAAGATGGAAATAATTTATTACCGTGCTGACACAGACCACCCTCTGACAGACTGCAGGGGGAGCCCAGTATCACACAATATAGGATTAGATACATGGCTCAGCAGACAGTAGCACACAGGATAGGATTAGATACACAGGTCCGCAGACCGTATGAGACAGGATATGATTAGATACACAGGTCCGCAGACTATCAAACACGATAGGATTAGATACACAGCTCCGCAGACAGTAGCACACAGGATAGAATTAGATACACAGCTCAGCAGACGGTATCACACAGGATAGGATTAGATACACAGCCCAGTATCACACAAGATAGGGTAATTCCATATCAAGTGATCCAAATATGAATTTATTTTTTTTACCTGATGTCTATAGGTTATTTTTTTTTTTATTATTTAGTACAACTTTAGTTCATTACAAATTAAAAGTTTGGAATTTTTTTTTTCATTAGTTAATTTTTTACAGACTACTAAAGTTTTGAAAAACGGGCAAATTTTGGCCTGGAATGGCTTTACATTTTTTATCATATCTCGGGCTAGAATTAAGATAAAGAGGTGGGAGAGGCATCATTTTTCTCAGGACAGTACCAGCTTTCATTTGATATGTCACAAGACTATGTTTCTTTATATTTTGTTTTGGAGAAATCAAATTCAAAATTTTGAAGTGCAATTGTAAAAAAAACGTATGTTTTAAATTTGTGAAAAAATGCCTGTGTGTTACTTCTGTTCTTGTTTATATTTGTACAGGGATTCATCTTGGGACCTATCAAAATTTTTATTTTATTTTTTAAGCCTTGAATCATCTGATTTTATGTTTGTGAGAGTTTCTTCCCTTTTTCTTTTCAAATTACAACTTATTGAATTCAACATTTATATGTAACAATAAAGAAACACAAAAAACAAATACCGAAGTGCCAGAATAAATACATCTTAATCATCATAACACAACTTGCACAGCATTTTTAACCTGAATGCATTGAACAAATCAAAAGAAAAAAGGTGATCATATCCTCAAGTGTGATTTTCGATATTCAGTCTCATCCTAATTATATGTTAAAAACAACATTAAAAGAACCAATATTTTTACCACCTATTTATACATGCAAATTATTTTCTACTATATCACTAAACATGTAATTTATGAAGTGTTTAAGAAGAATAGTACAGTAGTTAAATCCTCGTTCTATAAAATATGAACTAATCAATTTTTTTTATTGTGCCATAAATGCAACGTTTCAACCCCTAAGGGTCTTTGTCAAGCATACATAACAGTGACCATGACGGCCTTAAATAGGAAGTAGACACCTATCCCCAGTTAGGTCCGCCCATAAAAATTAACATACAACATAACCGGTGATCAAAATAACAAAAAAATGTGCAAATAATAACATATACATAGTTAAAAACACATCATAATGTCCATAGGAAACACATTGGTTGATAATTCCATCCATGATCGATTTAGTGAGCACATGTGTCAGGTTCAACATAAACAATGTTAGCTGTCAGTTCTGAACCTATCAGTATAGTCACACATAACGTTAGACTGCCAATAGCTACAGCCGTTTCTCACCCTCAAACAACCCGCCTTTACAAAAGGCCAATCCTATGGTTTGTTACTTTAACGCTAAAGCCAATCCTGGCTCTATACCTGCTTTTTAGCCAGCGTCCCGCAGTACCTGATGACGAAGTCTGCTACTGTTCATATGTCTGACCGGAAGCAGGAAGCAAGATCCAAATTTACTGCGCATGCCCACCGACTCCATGACAACGCTGTATATACACAAATGACAGCGCCGCAGCGTCGGTCACAAGGTCCACCCACCGACAGGAGGGATGACTATTCTAATTCCCGGAGTTAATCCAAACTACATCTAGAGGCTCAAAAGCTTAATCGCTGGGACTATAGCCCGCAATCAAAGGCCTCTGATCGCCATAAAGACTGGGATTTAGAAAACTTATTGCACATGTATGCCGGCCCCATGGTAACAAATATAACGTCACCACGGTTACCTGCAGGTCACGCCCCACCAGGGTAAAAGCTCATCGTTCAAACCCCCCACATAATATATCAGGCGAACAAAAGGCATTAAATGGCCAAAATACAAATTAATGAACAACCATATTGTTTATAAACACCGGCTGTATGTCCAAATATCACAGATAAGTCATAGTTCTTAATGAATCCCTTAGGTAACAAACGTATCTATAAATAGAAAAAAACAGACAATGGGGAGGGAAAAAAACGGGAAACAAACAAAAACAAGGGGAAAAAGAAAGAAAAACAGGAAAAGAAAAAGGGGGAAGGGGGGAAAAAAGAGGGGGGGGAAGGGGGGGAAAAAGGAGGGGAGGGAAGGGGAAGGAGGGGAGGGAAAAAAGGGGGGGAAAAAGGAGGGGAAAAAAAATAAAAAATAGGAAAAACAAGGGAAGAAAAAGCAAGGGAAGAGAAAAGAGAACCTAAACACTAAATCAATATTAACCAATGTTATCAACAGGAATCCTCGAGAAAGACAAAATGATAACCAACCACCTTCTAAAAACATATCCCACAAAATCCGAACCGCATGAACCAAAAAAACGCCTATCAGAATAAGCCAATCAGGATATAAACAATAAAAGGTTGTAATCAATGTTTAACCCACCCGGCTGGCGAGAACCCAACTTAGAAATCCATTTAAGCTCCTTCTTTTTAAGCAACTTGACCCTATCACCACCTCTACGAAGAGGGGGTACACCATCAATTACTCTAAAACGTAACTGACTGACCGAGTGCCCACACTCTACAAAATGTTTAGGTACCGGTAAATCTATTTTTTTAGTTCTGATGGTACTCTTATGTTTGCCGATACGAGATTTAATCTCCATGGTGGTCTCACCTACATAAATAAGCGAACAAGGACAAATAATCAGATAAACAACGAAACTAGAGGTACATGTATATCTCTCTCTAATATAGAATCTCTGTCCAGTGTGTGGGTGACTAAAGTAATCCCCCTTAATCATATTCCCACAACATGCACATCCCAGACAGGGAAAATTACCCAATCTCGGGGGACCCAAAAACCTCTGTATGCTGCCTACTGACGACCCAACATCAGATTTTACAAGTTTATCTTTCAAATTACGTCCTCTCTTATAGGATAAAATCGGTGGTGAGGCAAATTCTTCAATATTAGGTAAGCCTTGATGTAAAATATGCCAATGCTTAAAAATCATATTTTTCACATACCCACTGGCCGTATTGAATGTAGAAACAAAGGGAATTCGCTTTTGCTTTACCTTCACTTTCTTTTCCCTGACCAACGCTCTCGGTGTCTCCTTAGCCCTATTCAAAAAATTTTTTACACCACTCTCAGGGTACCCTCTTCTCAAAAATTTATTACACATCTCATCAAGTCTAATGTCCAGACGGGTGTCATCCGAAACTATTCTCCTTACTCTGAGCATCTGGCTCCAAGGTAATGACTCTAACATATTCTTCGGGTGGTGACTGTTAAATTGCAACAAACTGTTCCTGTCTGTCTTCTTCACGTATAAATCCGTTTTTAGTGAGGACTAGTGTTGAGCGATACCGTCCGATACTTGAAAGTATCGGTATCGGAAAGTATCGGCCGATACCGGCAAAGTATCGGATCCAATCCGATACCGATACCCGATCCCAATACAAGTCAATGGGACTCATGTATCGGACGGTATCCCTGATGGTTCCCAGGGTCTGAAGGAGAGGAAACTCTCCTTCAGGCCCTGGGAACCATATAAATGTGTAAAAGAAAGAATTAAAATAAAAAATATCGCTATACTCACCTCTCCGACGCAGCCGGGACCTCAGCGAGGGAACCAGCAGTGTTGTTTGTTTAAAATTCGCGCTTTTACTTGGTTACGTGAAGTCCCGGCTTGTGATTGGTCAGGGCGGCCATGTTGCCGGGACGCGGACCAATCACAGCAAGCCGTGACGAAATTACGTCACGGCTTGCTGTGATTGGTCCGCGTCCCGGCAACATGGCCGCCATTAACCAATCACAAGCCGTGACGTCACGGGAGGCTGGACTTGCGCGCTTTTTAAAAAGCGCGCATGTCCAGCCTCCAGTGACGTCCCGGCTTGTGATTGGTTGCGCCGCGATCAACCAATCACAAGCCGGGAGGCTGGACACACACGCATTTTAAAATTTTAAAATGCGCGCTTGTCCTGCCTCCCGTGACGTCACGGCTTGTGATTGGTTGCGCCGCGATCAACCAATCACAAGCCGGGAGGCTGGACACGCGCGCATTTTAAAATTTTAAAATGCGCGCTTGTCCTGCCTCCCGTGACGTCCCGGCTTGTGATTGGTTGCGCCGCGATCAACCAATCACAAGCCGGGAGGCTGGACACGCGCGCATTTTAAAATTTTAAAATGCGCGCTTGTCCTGCCTCCCGTGACGTCCCGGCTTGTGATTGGTTGCGCCGCGATCAACCAATCACAAGCCGGGAGGCTGGACACGCGCGCATTTTAAAATTTTAAAATGCGCGCTTGTCCTGCCTCCCGTGACGTCACGGCTTGTGATTGGTTAATGGCGGCCATGTTGCCGGGACGCGGACCAATCACAGCAAGCCGTGACGTAATTTCGTCACGGCTTGCTGTGATTGGTCCGCGTCCCGGCAACATGGCCGCCATTAACCAATCACAAGCCGTGACGTCACGGGAGGCAGGACAAGCGCGCATTTTAAAATTTTAAAATGCGCGCGTGTCCAGCCTCCCGGCTTGTGATTGGTTGATCGCGGCGCAACCAATCACAAGCCGGGACGTCACTGGAGGCTGGACACGCGCGCTTTTTAAAAAGCGCGCAAGTCCAGCCTCCCGTGACGTCACGGCTTGTGATTGGTTAATGGCGGCCATGTTGCCAGGACGCGGACCAATCACAGCAAGCCGTGACGTAATTTCGTCACGGCTTGCTGTGATTGGTCCGCGTCCCGGCAACATGGCTGCCCTGACCAATCACAAGCCGGGACTTCACGTAACCAAGTAAAAGCGCGAATTTTAAACAAACAACGCTGCCGGTTCCTTCGCTGAGGTCCAGGCTGCGTCGGAGAGGTGAGTATAGCGATATTTTTTATTTTAATTCTTTCTTTTACACATTTTTACATTAATGTTGTTTCGATACCGATACCCGATATCACAAAAATATCGGATCTCGGTATCGGAATTCCGATACAGCAAGTATCGGCCGATACCCGATACTTGCAGTATCGGAATGCTCAACACTAGTGAGGACCCATCCTTATACACCATTGTGTCCAGAAATTGTACCTGACCTTGAGAGTATGTTATAGTGAAGCTGAGTTCTGGAAATATATTATTAAGTTCGTTATGAAAGTCCAAAAGTTCCTTAAGTGGTCCCTCCCAGATTACAAATACATCGTCGATGTAGCGCCACCAGGCCTGAACCTGGGGCCAAAACCGGGAAACATACACAAACTGGTCCTCGAGCACCGCCATATAGATGTTAGCATAAGTGGGGGCCACATTGGACCCCATGGCGGTGCCCCTCAGCTGCAGGTAGTAGTCATCCCCAAAGAGGAAATAATTCCTTCTGAGGATGAACTCCAGCAGCTGGAGGACCAGACGTGCACGGTCTGGCCCCACGTCCGAGCCCGATAACACCACATCAACAGCTGCCAAGCCCCTATCGTGCTCTATGGAGGTGTATAACGAAACCACGTCAAAGGATACTAGATACATGTCAGCTGTAACATTAAGACTTTCAATTTTATTCAAAAAATCATCCGTATCACGGATGTAAGACTTCGCCTTTGAGGCAAACCCAGATAACACTTTATCAAGAAAAATTGACACTTTATTGAAAATAGAGCCCCGACCCGACACAATCGGGCGACCTGGAGGGTCAAAATAATCTTTATGAATTTTCGGCAAAACATATATTAATGGCCGAACCGGACAATCAGTAACCAAATACTCTGACAGCTTAGAGTCAATCAGGCCATCCAACAGGGCCTCATTGACTATAAGCTGCAACCCTTGCTGGAAACGCAAAGTTGGGTCATTTGTAAGTTTACAATAAACATTAGTATCAGCTAATTGACGTAATATCTCCCCTTTGTACTTGGTAGTATCCATCACAACCACCGCACCGCCCTTGTCGGCGGCCTTGATTGTGATGGATGTATTCATAGAGAGATTTTCCAAAGCTTGTTTCTCATCAACAGTAAGGTTATGTTGAACACGATTTCTATGTGTCCTTCTTAATGTTTCAAAATCTTTTTCAACCAGCTGTATAAAAGCCTCAACCACATGGGTTTTAGTAGGTGGTACAAAGTCACTCTTATTATATAGACCAAGGCCCTGTGAGGAAAAAACATCAGTATTAACAACATCAGTATTATCAACATCACCCGGACCACTCATATCCTGTTTCTTATCTGCAAAAAAAGATGTTAGGCGACATCTCCTAAAGAAGGCAAATAGATCAGTATCAAGCTCAAACCAGTCAGGTAGATTGGTGGGGCAGAATGAGAGACCCTTCTCGAGAACATTCAATTCAATGGGAGACAAAGTTACAGAGGAAATATTGACTACTAAAGCCTTATCTCTTAGTTGTTGAGTCTCCGTCTCTCCTCTCCAGTCCTCTGCTTCATTGTGGTGTTCCGTGTCATTCTCTGTCCTTGCGTTGTTTTTACTCCTTTGATGTCTCCTCCCACCCCTCCGATATCTCCTCCTGGTGCGGTATCTGTCACTGTTTCCTTCTCCAAAAAATGTGTAGATGCTGAAGCTCCCATGTTTGAATCATCCGTGGAATCAGAGTCGCCGGTTGTAAAACCAAAATGCTGTTTACCCTCCTGGGCTCTCCTACGACGACGAGGTTGAAAAGTTTTGTTATTTCTATATGAGGACGATTGTTTCCCCATATGCCAGGGAAAAACCCGTCCCGTCTTATAGTCGTCATTGTCACGGAACCATTTAGTCCTTTTGGTGCTCTCATTATCCGCACGGAATTTAGTCAGGTTAATATTCAACCGCGTCACATAAGCACTCATGTCGGCTGTAGTCAAATTAACTGTAAGCAATTGCTCATATTCAATGATGGTTTTTTTAAGAGTCTCAATTTCCTTATTCAAAAATTCAATGTTCAACAACATTAGATCAAAACAGTACTTATTTGTTATGGACTCAAATTTCGAGCAAAACAGAGTGTTGTCAGCCAACAATGTGGGCCGAAGGTGCGGACGTAGTCCACGAGGTATCCTACGCACCTTATAATATTCAGTCAATGTAGACATATGCAATTCCAATGAAATCAACCTCCGTTTCTCATTTTCATATTTCCTTTTCAACATGTCGCCAGATGGAACACTCAAGAAGGCAACATCAACCTGTGCAGCGTTAATGATTCGTGCGGCATCATCATCCGTATAGGAAAAAATATTACTGGCACCATCCAGTTCACCAATATCTGGATTAAAGTTAACTTGAGTCATAGTTCACAGGTGCACGCCAACCAAGATCCAAATACAATGCAAAATAATAAGATGGCGGCTGACAGCACTACCGTGTAATGTGGCTGCACGTCCTAGCTCCACAGGATCCAAATGGAGAGTTACATACCAAAAGTTCAAAGTGAAGGACAGCATCCAATCCAGGTGAAGATCAAGAATATTTTTATTGTGCCATAAATGCAACGTTTCAACCGCTAAGGGTCTTTGTCAAGCATACATAACAGTGACCATGACGGCGCATGCCCACCGACTACATGACAACGCTGTATATACACAAATGACAGCGCCGCAGCGTCGGTCACAAGGTCCACCCACTGACAGGAGGGATGACTATTCTAATTCCCGGAGTTAATCCAAACTACATCTAGAGGCTCAAAAGCTTAATCGCTGGGACTATAGCCCGCGATCAAAGGCCTCTGATCGCCATAAAGACTGGGATTTAGAAAACTTATTGCACATGTATGCCGGCCCCATGGTAACAAATATAACGTCACCACGGTTACCTGCAGGTCACGCCCCACCAGGGTAAAAGCTCATCGTTCAAACCCCCCACATAATATATCAGGCGAACAAAAGGCATTAAATGGCCAAAATACAAATTAATGAACAACCATATTGTATATAAACACCGGCTGTATGTCCAAATATCACAGATAAGTTATAGTTCTTAATGAATCCCTTAGGTAACAAACGTATCTATAAATAGAAAAAAACAAATAGAAAAAAACAGACAATGGGGAGGGAAAAAAACGGGAAACAAACAAAAACAAGGGGAAAAAGAAATAAAAACAGGAAAAGAAAAAGGGGGAAGGGGGGGAAAAAGAGGGGGGGGAAGGGGGGGAAAAAGGAGGGGAAGGAAGGGGAAGGAGGGGAGGGAAAAAAGGGGGGGAAAAAAGGAGGGGAAAAAAATAAAAAATAGGAAAAACAAGGGAAGAAAAAGCAAGGGAAGAGAAAAGAGAACCTAAACACTAAATCAATATTAACCAATGTTATCAACAGGAATCCTCGAGAAAGACAAAATGATAACCAACCACCTTCTAAAAACATATCCCACAAAATCCGAACCGCACGAACCAAAAAACCGCCTATCAGAATAATCCAATCAGGATATGAACAATAAAAGGTTGTCCTTATACACCATTGTGTCCAGAAATTGTACCTGATCTTGAGAGTATGTTATAGTGAAGCTGAGTTCTGGAAATATATTATTAAGTTCGTTATGAAAGTCCAAAAGTTCCTTAAGTGGTCCCTCCCAGATTACAAATACATCGTCGATGTAGCGCCACCTGACACATGTGCTCACTAAATCGATCATGGATGGAATTATCAACCAATGTGTTTCCTATGGACATTATGATGTGTTTTTAACTATGTATATGTTATTATTTGCACATTTTTTTGTTATTTTGATCACCGGTTATGTTGTATGTTAATTTTTATGGGCGGACCTAACTGGGGATAGGTGTCTACTTCCTATTTAAGGCCGTCATGGTCACTGTTATGTATGCTTGACAAAGACCCTTAGGGGTTGAAACGTTGCATTTATGGCACAATAAAAATATTCTTGATCTTCACCTGGATTGGATGCTGTCCTTCACTTTGAACTTACAGCAGATAAATATAGCACAGCCAAGTAGCATACAGCCCACATAGTGTATAACACAGCCCACTTAGTATATTATTATTATTTGTTATAGCGCCATTTATTCCATGGCGCTTTACATGTGAGGAGGGGTATACAATAATCTTAAACAATACAAGTCATAACTGGTACAGGATGAGTGAGGACCCTGCCCGCGAAGGCTCACAATCTACAAGGGATGGGTGAGAATACAGTAGGTGAGGATAGCGCTGGTCATGCAGCGGTTTGGTTGATCGGTGGTTAATGCAGGTTGTAGGCTTGTCGGAAGAGGTGGGTCTTCAGGTTCTTTTTGAAGATTTCGATGGTAGGCGAGAGTCTGATGTGTTGTGGTAGAGGGTTCCAGAGTAGGGGTGATACGCGAGAGAAATCTTGTATGCGATTGTGGGAAGAGGAGATAAGAGGGGAGTAGAGAAGGAGATCTTGTGAGGATCGGAGGTTGCGTGTAGGTAAGTACTGGGAGACGAGGTCACAGATGTATGGAGGAGACAAGTTGTGGATGGCTTTGTATGTCATGGTTAGGGTTTTGTACTGGAGTCTCTGGGCAATGGGGAGCCAGTGAAGGGATTAACAGAGGGGAGAGGCAGGGGAATAGTGGGGGGACAGGTGGATTAGTCGGGCAGCAGAGTTTAGAATAGATTGGAGGGGTGCGAGAGTGTTCGAGGGGAGGCCACAGAGCAGGAGGTTGCAGTAGTCAAGGCGAGAGATGATGAGGTCATGGACTAGGGTTTTTGCAGATTCTTGGTTGAGGAATGAACGGATTTGTGAAATATTTTTGAGTTGAAGTCGGCAGAAAGTGGAAAGGGCTTGGATATGTGGTTTGAAGGAGAGATCAGCGTCAAGGATTACCCCGAGGCAGCGAGCTTGTGGGACTGGGGAGAGTGGGCAGCCATTTACTGTAATGGTTAGGTTCGTTGGGGGGGGTCACGTGTGATGGGGGAAAGATGATGAGTTCTGTTTTGTCCATGTTAAGTTTCAGAAATCTAGCGGAGAAGAAGGATGAAATAGTGGACAGTCATTGAGGGATTCTGGTTAGTAGGGAGGTGATATCTGGTCCAGAGATGTAGATCTGTGTGTCATCAGCATAGAGGTGATACTGAAAGCCATGAGATTCTATGAGCTGTCCCAGGCCAAAGGTGTAAATGGAGAAGAGCAGGGGCCCAAGGACTGAACCTTGTGGGACTCCGACAGATCGGGGGCGAGGTGAGGAGGGGGTGTGTGAGTGGGAGACGCTGATTGTCCAGTCTGTTAGATATGATGAGATCCAGGATAGGGCCAAGTCTGTGATGCCAAGGGATGAGAGGGTCTAATAATAGGGAATGGCCCACTGTGTCAAAGGCAGCCGACAGGTCGAGGAGGAGAACAGAGTAGTGTCGCTTGCTCTTGGCGGTTAAGAGGTCGTTGGTGACCTTAGTTAGGGCAGTTTCAGTGGAGTGGTGTGACCGGAAGCCAGATTGTAAGCGGTCAAAGAGGGAGCAAGAAGAGAGATGGGAGGACAGTTCAAGGTAGACGAGTTGTTCCAGTAGTTTGGAGACATAAGGGAGAAGTGATATAGGGCGATAGCTAGATACAGAGGATGGGTCAAGAGAGGGCTTTTTGAGGATAGGTGTGATGGAAGCATGTTTAAAGCTTGAGGGGAAAACACCAGTTGTTAGTGATAGGTTGAAGAGATGGGTTAGGGTTGGGATGAAGACTGTGGTGAGGTTTGGGATGAGGTGGGATGGGAGCGGGTCAAGCACACAGGTGGTGAGATGCGATCTTGAGAGTAGAGTGGAGAGTTGATCTTCTGTAATGGTGGAGAAGTTGGTTTTGGAGGTGGAGGGCAGGGAAGTCGGGAGGAAGGGCTCTGGTGCTTGTTGACCAAAACTGTCTCTGATGCTATCAATCTTCTGCTTGAAGAACGAGGCAAAGTCTTCAGCGGAGATAAGTGGGGAGGGAGGAGGTGCTGGGGGACGGAGGAGAGAATTAAAGGAGTTTATAGCACAGCCACATAGTATATAGCACAGCCACATAGTATATAGCACAGCCACATAGTATATAGCACAGCCACATAGTATAAAGCACAGCGATGTAGTATATTGCCCAGCCACGGAGTATATAACACAGCCCACGCAGTACATAACACAGCCCACGCAGTATATAACACAGCCCACGCAGTATATAACACAGCCCACGCAGTATATAACACAGCCCACGCAGTATATAACACAGCCCACGCAGTATATAACACAGCCAACGCAGTATATAACACAGCCAGGGCCGTATTTAGAGTTTCTGCTGCCCTAGGCACTTTTAGTGCTGCCCCCCCCCCCCCCAATCGGTGAGTATGACACTATTGGCAGGGACTTTGGCAAGAATCGCTGATGTGAAAGTCGCCTTTTGCAGCAGATGGGGCAGTTTTTCTGCATCTGCCACGTAACGGATCACTTACGGCAACACTGCGGTTGGCCTCATTCATTCCCTATGGTATCTGCGGCACTTGCCATGATCTGGCAAATGTGGTACCATACCTCCCAAGTTTTGAAGAAGGGAAGGAGGCACAAAGTGTGCGGCGCGCGTAGCGCACCGCGGCGAATTTTAGGCCACGCCTCTGACCACACCCATTTCACAACTAGTCACACCCATATCCACGTCCCAACCACAGCCATATTAGCACTGCTGATCACAATGTTTTATATACAATAATTATAAACAAAAAAATATGGCCACACAGTGCTCCATACTGTATAATGGCCACACATGATGCTCCATACTGTATAATGATCCCACATGATGCTCCATACTGTATAACGGCCACACATGATGCTCCATACTGTATAATGACCGCACATGATGCTCCATACTGTATAATGGCCACACATGATGCTCCATACTGTATAATGATCCCACATGATGCTCAATACTGTATAACGGCCACACATGATGCTCCATACTGTATAATGATCCCACATGATGCTCAATACTGTATAACGGCCACACATGATGCTCCATACTGTATAATGACCGCACATGATGCTCCATACTGTATAACGGCCACACACAGTTCTCCATACTGTATAACGGCCACACATGATGCTTCATACTGTATAACGGCCACACATGATGCTCAATACTGTATAATGGCCACACACAGTTCTCCATGATACTGTATAATGACCCCCCTCCTGTATGCATGGCTCACACTCCCCCCCTGTATGCATGGCTCATTCACACACACCCCTGTATGCATGGCTCATATTCACCCCCCCCCTGTATGCATGGCTCATATTCACCCCCCCCCTCCTGTATGCATGGCTCATATTCACCCCCCCCCTGTATGCATGGCTCATTCACACACACCCCTGTATGCATGGCTCATATTCACCCCCCCCTGTATGCATGGCTCATATTCACCCCCCCTCCTGTATGCATGGCTCATATTCACCCCCCCTCCTGTATGCATGGCTCATATTCACCCCCCCTGTATGCATGGCTCATATTCACCCCCCCCGTATGCATGGCTCATATTCACCCCCCCCTGTATGCATGGCTCATATTCACCCCCCCCCTGTATGCATGGCTCATATTCACCCCCCCCCTGTATGCATGGCTCATATTCACCCCCCCCCTGTATGCATGGCTCATATTACACCCCCCCCCCTGTATGCATGGCTCATTCACCCCCCCCCCCTGTATGCATGGCTCATTCACCCCCCCCCCCCCTGTATGTATGGCTTATATTCACCCCCCCCCCCTGTATGCATGGCTCATATTCACCCCCCCCCCCAGCCATGCATACGGGGGGGGGGGGAAATATGAGCCATGCATATGGCTCATATATTCCCCCGTAGGACCAGGTATATACCATGCCTGCAGCCCTGGCATACACAGGGGTGCCAGAGCAGGACTTGGATGGCGTGTGGGGAGTTTGCCAGTTAGCCAGACCGGGACCGCTCGGTTCTGCTACATCTGCGCAGCACTCACCTTCAGGTGCCCGTTCAAGTCGTGCGGGTCCCGGTCCGGCTGACTGTCATGCGATTCCTCCAGCGTCAGCATCGGGGCAGAGGAGCGGCTGAACTCGTCCATGAAGATGCGAGCGTCAGCCAGCCTCCTCCTTCTCTAGCCCCATGCCTCCTCCGAGCTGCAGCGCGAGAAGACACTTCCTGGATGGTGCAGCTGCTCTCCACGCCCCCCCCTCCCTCCTATCCGCCCGGTGTGAGTTGTGACTTGTGAGTATTGTCTTCCGGGAGGGCAGGTGGGACTCGGAGGAGGGGGGCGGGGGGGCGGGGCGGTCATTCGCTTGTGACCTGGGGCTAAAAAAACAAAAAAAAAAACAACCTTGCTCAGGTGCCGCCCCCCGCAATGTCGCCGCCCTAGGCACGTGCCCTCGAGTGCCTAGTGGCAAATACGGCCCTGAACACAGCAACGTAATATATTGCACAGCCACGTAGTATACAGCACAGCCACGTAGTATACAGCACAGCCACGTAGTATACAGCACAGCCACGTAGTATACAGCACAGCCACGTAGTATACAGCACAGCCACGTAGTATATAGCACAGCCCATGCAGTATATAACACAGGCCACGTAGTATAGAGCACAGCAATGTAGTATATTAGATGCAGAAATGAACTACACACACTATGGCGCTCGCCACAACAAGGGAAAAAGGGGAGGGGGGGTAGAGTTGGTGACAGGATGAATGGGCGATATATTGGGCACCCCTAGCTGCTGGAACCACACAGGATCTGTGCCTATCCTGGGAAAGAAATAAGTGTAAAAGATATCACATTGTGGATATGGTGGACCGCGCTCAGGGGTATGTGCTCTGTGGTAATGGGCAGCGGAAGGCTTATGATAGTGTACGAGGAATAGTACCTAGATCACTAATATGTACACAGACCTGCTGTGACTGCTGCAAGAATCTAATGACATAGAGGTGTATGCCTGTGATGGCTATGCAAATGGTGCTTACCTAGCTGTGATTGCTGTAGCACTCCAGCGTCCTAAATAGACCCCGACCTGGCGACCGCGGTAGGGTAAGGTACGGCGTCCGTGAAGGGCAGGGGAAGTGAAGGAGGACTCTGCAGCTGATGCGGTACCTGGGAGCCCCGGCCGAAGGCGTCCCTGGTAACCGCGAGGAAAAAAGAGATGGCCGCTAGCGCCGGCTCGTAGGTGCCTAAGAAGTGACGTCACTAAGGTACGGAACGGCGTTGGAGCCAAAAAGGTGGAGACTAACCAACGCGTTTCGAAGGTGCTCGGCCTTCTTCGTCAGGGAACCCTGACGAAGAAGGCCGAGCACCTTCGAAATGCGTTGGTTAGTCTCCACCTTTTTGGTTCCAACGCCGCTCCGTACCTTAGTGACGTCACTTCTTAGGCACCTACGAGCCGGCGCTAGCGGCCATCTCTTTTTTCCTCGCGGTTACCAGGGACGCCTTCGGCCGGGGCTCCCAGGTACCACGTCAGCTGCAGAGTCCTCCTTCACTTCCCCCGCCCTTCACGGATGCCGTACCTTACCCTACCGCGGACGCCAGGTCGGGGTCTATTTAGGACGCTGGAGTGCTACAGCAATCACAGCTAGGTAAGCACCATTTGTATAGCCGTCACAGGCATACACCTCTATGTCATTAGATTCTTGCAGCAGTCACAGCAGGTCTGTGTACATATTAGTGATCTAGGTACTATTCCTCGTACACTATCATAAGCCTTCCGCTGCCCATTACCACAGAGCACATACCCCTGAGCGCGGTCCACCATATCCACAATGTGATATCTTTTACAATGTAGTATATTGCCCAGCCACGTAATATATACCACAGCCACGTAGTATATAGAACAGAGACATAATATATAACACAGCCCATGCAGTATCTATCACAGCCCACGTAGTTTATAGCAATGTGGGCACCATATCCCTGTTAAAAAAAAAAGAATTAAAATAAAAAATAGTTATATACTCACCTTCTGTCGGCCCCCGGAATCCAGCCCAGGCATTTACCGATGCTCCTCGCGACACTCCGGTCTCAAGAATGCATTGTGGTCTCATGAGATGATGACATAGCGGTCTCGAGAGACCGCTACATAATCATCTCGCGAGACCGCAATGTGTGGACCGGAGCGTCGCGAGGAGCAGCGGGAAAGGCGACGGAAGGTGAGAATATAATCATTTTTTATTTTATTATTTTTAACATTAGATCTTTTTACTATTGATGCTGCATAGGCAGCATCAATAGTAAAAAGTTGGTCACACAGGGTTAATAGCAGTGTTAACGGACTGCGTTACACCGCGGCGTAATGCAGCCATTAACCCTGTGTGAGCGCTGACTGGAGGGGGCACTGACAGAGAGTAGGAAGGGGCGAATTCGTGGCCGGACTGTGCCCGTTGCTGATTGGTTGCGGCCGGCAGGCGATACAGGATTTCTGTGACAGACAGACAGAAAGACAAACAGGTATATATATATATGTGTCCCTTCTAGTGGGTGAAATGTAATCTTGTCCATAAGCGCTTACTAGCAATGACCATTTCCTTTTGTGTCAGAGTATGTACGGCCTGTCATGGTGCTTGGCTCCACCTGAGTTAATATCTGATTTTTGTTCACTTTTAAAATGTCTGGCTTTCTTGGATACACAAAGGATGGCGCTGGACCAGAAGGTGCAAAAAAGTCACTTCTACTTCTTCATTTACACAATCTTTGGAGAGTCCAGTAGCCGCCACCAGTGCCAATCATATTCACAGGTCACATAACCAGTTATGTCATTCATTGCCGATCTTGTGCCGCCTTCTACCACTTCATGGACTTCACGGTCTTTGCTGAATGAAAAAATTCATGTTTTTATTTCTGTTTCACTACATGGAATGACAATGCGGTATTGCTGAGTCCGTGATGGGTTCTGCTTCCTGTAACCGATGTTTTCACAATCTCTCCTCCTCCTCGTAGTCCTGGTTTGTACAATACATGAACTGGATTGTTAAGAATCTTTTTCTCCCTCCATTTGAAGAGTTGCATAGGTGTTAAGATTTGGTCTGAATATGGCCTGTGGAGGCCTGAGCTGCCGGCCTGTCATCTGCTCTGCATTAATTGTCTACCCCTTGTCATTCTCAGGTTGAGCCGTAACAAAGCTTTCTCCTCTGTCCTCTCCTGCTTCTAAGCTGTAACATAAAAAAAATACAGTAATATCTAAAAATCATGGATTATTTGGGAAATATAGACCCCACACTTTTAGACCACAGGCTGAACAGATCTGAATTCAAGATTTTTGAACTGACACTGTAATAGTTTTATTTTTTAAAATATGATCCCATCACGATCCCAGCTTGTATTTTGGTACAGATGTGACTAGGAGCATAGCAGGCACATGTGCAGTTTTTGAAATTTTTAAATTAAACTTTTTTTTCGGAAATGCGTTTTAAGGTTTTGCGTTTGCATTCGCATGGGTAAAATATTATCAAAGATACTCTTGTGACATATCTGGCGAAAGGCTGTACAGTTCTGAGTAGAATGGTGATTAATTTGTTTTGCTATCTATTTTCTAGCCTGAGTTATGAGGAGAAATGTAACGGCAGGCAACAACAAAATTAGCACTTTTTCCGAACTTTGAAAATCAATAAAAAAAAATAATGTCTAGAATTTTTTTTCTTCACATTTTGCATTCTCTGACACACTATTACCAAATAACAAAATCTCAAAAGAATTAAAAATATAGGGGTAAAAATCATTGGTTCACTTGAAGTAGAATGACCCGATAGGATTAGATACACGGCTCAGCAGACAGTATCACACAGGACAGAATTAAATACACAGCTCAGCAGATGGTATCACACAGGATAGGATTAGATATACAGCTCAGCAACAGAATGTGCCAAAGGAGAGGACCTTTTCATTCCAAGAATTCCTCTTATTCCATCTGATTTGACTTTTGATTTTAAACACCTCCAGTTTCCAGTTGGACTGGCATTTGCAATGTCCATTAACAAGGCTCAGGGACAGTCCTTGAAAGTAGTAGGGATCGATTTGCAATCTCCATGCTTTTCTCATGGTCAACTTTACGTGGCCTGTTCAAGAGTTGGAACTGCCAAAAAACTGTTAATCTTTGCACCGGAAGGAAAAACCAAAAATGTTGTATATCCAAAAGGCTCTTGAATGAGTTGAAAATAAAATACTATCAATACTTAGGTAATCGTTCAGTTAATTTGTGTTGCAAATCTGTAGTGTTGAGTATGTGATGTGAAATGTTTTTATGTGCAATATAATCATTGTAATTTGTTATAACTAACCACCGTTAGTTACTGTGCTCGGGGAACGCCGGGCTCTTCAGCTAGTCATATCTATGGTTCAGTGAACACTACACATCGACCACTGGCACCCCATCTTCCATGTGACAGAGTGCAGGACTTGCTCACATTGTGTTACTTGTGTCTAGAGAAATGCTCAGATGTCAGTACTACTAGGTGGTGTATTAGGAAGTCATGGCCAAATATAAAGCTGGATAAGCCCAGGCAATTCTCTGCTTTTTCTTATAATCTACTCCTAGCTGTGACTATGAGACAATTGTCATTGTTCAGTATATCAAATAGATTACTTACGATATATATTAATCCTGGAACCAGAACCATGATGGATATCATGTAAAACACTAAACTAGATAGATACTTTGCCAGTGAGGTTTGTCATGTCTTTGATGATCTATCATCCCAGTCTATTCTTAAATCTATATTATAGATACACAACCGGTCTTATTACATATTGCACCATTACATTGTCAGCCCTATATAATCTGTATTTTAGCTGAATGGGGAAATCTATGGCCAAAAAAACTGAGAAAACATAACAAAACTTCAATTTTCCAGTCTGGTGAATGACGAGAATGTGACTATTCTCTGCTTTATTTAATGGTGACTCCTCACTGGGGCAGTTACCTGTAGGAACGTCCTCTTTGCACCTCTCATGATCCTGCACATCATTTTCTCCTTTCTCCATTATGGCCTCAACATCAATATTCTTCAGATATTTGCCTGGATGTCAAAGCTGTGAAAGTAATAAAGTAGAAGTCACAAACAGAAGGAAAACTCACATGGAATGTTCTAGATGGAGGATTTAACTACAAGCTGAGCCGCCTGAGCCGCCAAAAGATGCTGACTACTGATGAGCGAGTGTACTCGTTGCTCAGGTTTTCCCGAGCACGCTCGAATGATCTCCGAGTATTTGTTAGTGCTCGGAGATTTTGTTTTTGTTGATGCAGCTGCATGATTTACAGCTGCTAGCCAGCCTGAGTACATGTGGGGGTTGCCTGGTTGCTAGAGAATCCCCACATGTAATCAAGCTAACAGTCGGAAATCATGCAGCTGCGGCTAGGAAAACTAAATCTCCGAGCACTTACAAATACTCGAAGACCACCCGAGCGTGCTCAGGAAAACCCAAGCAACGAGTATACTCACTCATCACTAATGCGGACATCTCCACCTCAGTGGCACTGCCCGCAGTCACTACGGCGGAGTGTAGTGATAGAAGCAGGCGTTACTGTAAGTAATTACATTATGGCAAAGTCATTTCCTTCATTAACCCCTTAGTGACTGGGACAAATGTTTGAATTCTGACCAATGTCACTTTATGTGGTAATGTAATAACTCTGGAATGCTTCAAGAAATCCCACTGATTTTGAGAATATTTTTTCGTGGCACATTATAATTTATAATAATGATAAATTTAGGTTGATATGTCTTGTGTTTATTTCTAAAAAAAAAAATATCAGAAATTTTACAAAAATGTAAAAAAATTTGCAATTTTCAAAGTTTGAATGATTATCCCTTTAATCCAGATTGTCATACCACACAAAAACATTAATAAATAATATTTCCCTCATGTCTGCTTTACATCAGCACCATTTATAAAATGTTATTTTATTTTGTCAGCCTTTTAGGAGGTTTAAAAATGTAGCAGTAATTTATCATTTTTTTCATGGAAATAAACAAAATTTATTTTTTTGCGGGACCTGTCCAGATTTGAAGTGACTTTGGGGGTCCTATATATTGGAATAAACCTCAGAAGTGATACCATTTAGAAAACATCACGCCCCGACATATTGAAAACTGCTGTCAGGTAGTTTATTAACCCTTCAGGTGAGTTTAAGGAATGTAAAATGGCATGACAGGAATGAAAAAGTGTATTTTTACCACCTAAATGTCCCTAACTTCTGAACAGGCTGCTATAGCCGGGAGACTCTTAGGGTACCGTTACACTAAACGACTTACCAACGATCACGACCAGCGATACGACCTGGCCGTGATTGTTGGTAAGGCTAGTTTCACACTAGCGTTAACTGCAATACGTCGCAAATGCGTCGTTTTTGCGAAACGCCGCATCCAGCAAAAGTTTTTGCTGGATACGTTGTTTCGTCATAGAGTAACATTAGCGACGCATTTGCGACGCATTTGCGACGCATTTCCAAACGGTGAATGCGTTTGGCGGCGTTTGAGCGTATGGTAGCGGTCCGTCGGGAGAAAAAAACGTTACATGTAACGTTTTTTGCTCCCGACGGTCCGCTTTTTCCGACCGCGCATGCGCAGTCGGAACTCCGCCCCCACCTCCCCGCACTTCCCCGCACATCACAATGGGGCAGCGGATGCGTGGGAAATATGCATCCGCTGCCCCCGTTGTGCGGCGGAGACCACACTAGCGTCGGGAACGTCGGCCCGACGCGCAGCGACGGGTTGTTCCGGACGCTAGTGTGAAAGTAGCCTAAGTCGTTGAGTGGTCGCTGGGGAGCTGTCACACAGACAGCTCTCTCCAGCAACCAACGATCAGGGGAACGACTTTGGCATCGTTGAAACTGTCTTCAACTATGCCGAAGTCCCCCTGCAACACCCGGTTAACCAGGGTAAACATCGGGTTATTAAGTGCAGGGCCGCGCTTAGTAACCCGATATTTACCCTGGTTACCATTGTAAAAGTTTAAAAAAAAAAACACTACATACTCACATTCTGATGTCTGTCACGTCCCCCGCCGTCAGCTTCCCGCACTGACTGTGTCAGCGCAGGCCGTAAAGCAGAGCACAGCGGTGACGTCACCGCTGTGCTCTGCTTTACGGCCGGCGCTGACAGTCAGTGCAGGGAAGCTGACTGCGGGGGACGTCACAGACATCAGAATGTGAGTATGTACTGTTTTTTTTTTAACTTTACAATGGTAACCAGGGTAAATATCGGGTTACTAAGCGCGGCCCTGCACTTAGTAACCCGATATTTACACTGGTTACAAGTGAACACATTGCTGGATCGGCGTCACACACGCCGATCCAGCGATGACAGCGGGTGATCAGCGACCAAATAAAGGTCCTGATCATTCCCTACGACCAACGATCTCCCAGCAGGGGCCTGATCGTTGGTCGCTGTGACACATAATGAGATCGTTAAGCGGGATCGTTGCTACGTCACAAAAAGCGTTACGTTGCAACGATATCGTTAACGAAATCGTTATGTGTGAAGGTACCTTTAGGCCGCTATTTGGCCGTGAATTGCTATGGCAAACATCAGGATCACACAATCATGATCTCAGAGTGCCGATGAGATTAAAGCTGAAGCGCCGACAATCTGTTAACCATTTATATGATGTAGTCACTATAGACAGCAGCATCTAAGGGGATAAACAGATATGGACAGTGCCAACACTTATCGTGGCTGATACAGCAAGTGGTCAGCTATAGTGTACAGCAGACAGCTGCTGGATTGTCACTTGTATGGGGATGCTAGTCTCTTATATCTCAGGTCAGTAGAAAGACATATTAATGCTACGTTCACATTTGCGTTGTTGGGCGCAGCGTTGTCGACGCATACGTCATGCGCTTCTATCTTTAACATGGGGAGCGCATGGACATGCGCCGGTATGCGCTGTACTGCGTTTTACGATGCATGTGTCATATAGACGCACAAGACAGGGCGCAGGGGACGCTATTTGTAGCGTTTTCTCTGCGCCAAAAGTCCCGATCTGTAGGATCTTATGACAACGCATGCATCGCAACATGCATTGTTGGTTGCGTCGCCGACGCTGCGCCCAACAATGCAAATGTGAACGTAGCCTAAGGGGTTTAAACGCACTGTTTTATTTTTGCATTATTTAAGCAATGTTTTGTCTGGAGATGTTGCATTTTTGGGATACATGCTATTTTTTTGTGAGGTCGGAAGCATTTTTTTTTTCTTTTTATGGCATTCATTTCTGATATAAATGTCATGTGAGAAAAGTTGTCCACCCATATTTTAATATTTCCATGAAGCCCAGTATGTTTTGAACCACATGTCAAACTCAGGCCTATGGGCCAAATCTGTCTGGCAGGGTGATTCTATTTTGACCACGATGTTCGCACCAATCCCTGCCACCTCCCCGGCATCACTCCTTCAACTGTTCAGCATCCTGGATTCCAATACAGTTGAAGGTACCATATTTTCTGGTGTATAAGACGACTGGGCATATAAGACGACCCCCAACTTTTCCCTATAAAATATGGAATTTGGGATATACCCGCCGTATAAGACGGGGGTCATCTTATACGCCCAGTCATCTTATACGGCGTGTAAGTGAAGGACCTGCGATGACGTCGCGGTCACGTGACCACTCACGTGACCGCGACGTCATCGAAGGTCCTTCACTCACTGCATTCTTAGGAACGGAGGCAGACGCTTGCACCGCTGAGGCCCAGGGTCCGTCGGAGGGGTGAGTATATCCATATTTTTTATTTTTATTCTTTATTTTTTACATGAATATGGATCCCAGGGCCTGAAGGAGTCTCCTCTCCTCCAGACCCTGGGAACCATCCAGGATCGCTCTGTGCACCCGTACCCGGCGTATAAGACAACCCCCGACTTTTGGGACAATTTTTAGGGGTTAAAAAGTCGTCTTATACGCCGGAAAATACGGTAATAATGAATGAGGGATCTCAGCCATAATTCTCCTTCTGCATCTGATGTCTCAGTGCAGCGGGTGTGATAACATCTCTATTGCGCTCCAGCTGTGCAGTGCAGTGAAGAGCTTCAGAGTACTAGCTGTCGAGCCTGGAACACTGGCGAGAGCTGAGTATTTTTCTTTTTAATGTGGGGACCATCATGCCATATGGAGTACTTCTAGGGGCCATTATATTGTATGGAGGACTATGTGGGGCCATTATACTGTATGGAAGACTTTGTGAGGACCATTATTCTGTATGGATGACTATTTGGGGCCCATTATACTGTATGGAGGGGCCCAATAAACTGTATAGAGGACTATGTGGAGTCATTACACTGTATGGATGACAATGTGGAGCCCATTATAATGTATGGACTAAGTGCGGCCATTATAATGTATAGAGGACTATGTGGGACCATTATATACTGTATTGGGGACTATATGGCGTCATTACACTGTATGGAAGACAATTTGGGGCCCATTATACAGTATGTAAGTGTCACGCTGTGACAGAAGTAAGGGAGAGGGGACTAGAGCCCCCCGTCTCACATAGCGAGATCGCTGCTGAGTCACAAGTTTTGTGACGCAACAGCGACCTCAGTAGCGATCTCGCTATGTGTGACACGTACCAGCGACCAGGCCCCTGCTGTGAGATCGCTGGTCGTGTCGGAATGGCCTGGACCTTTTTTTGGTCATTGAGGTCCCGCTGACATCGCTGAATCGGTGTGTGACACCGATCCAGCGATGTCTTCACTGGTAACCAGGGTAAACATCGGGTTACTAAGCGCAGGGCCGCGCTTAGTAACCCGATGTTTACCCTGGTTACCAGTGTAAATGTAAAAAAAAACAAACAGTACATACTCACCATCTGATGTCCGTCAGGTCCCTTGCCGTCTGCTTCCTGCTCTGACTGTCTGCCGGCCGTACAGTGAGAGCACAGCACAGCAGTGACGTCACCGCTGTGCTCTGCTCTCACTGTACGGCGGCACTGTCAGAGCAGGAAGCAGACAGCAAGGGACCTGACGGACATCAGAAGGTGAGTATGTACTGTTTTTGTTTTTTTTTTGGTAACCAGGGTAAACATCAGGTTACTAAGCGCGGCCCTGCGCTTAGTAACCCGATGTTTACCCTGGTTACCCGGGTGCTGCAGGGGGACTTCGGCATCGTTGAAGACAGTTTCAACAATGCCGAAGTCGTTCCCCTGATCGTTGGTCACTGGAGAGAGCTGTCTGTGTGACAGCTCCCCAGCAACCACACAACGACTTACCAACGATCACGGCCAGGTCGTATCGCTGGTCGTGATCGTTGGTAAATCGCTATGTGAGATGGGGCCTTAAAACTGTCCCTGGAACTGGGATCTTAACTATCCCTGTCTCAGGGGTACCTTACTATGATCTTGTTAAACCCTAATCTGTCCCCTCCCCTACCCCATGGGGTTTGGTACAGAAATGTAAGGGAAACAAGACACAAATACAAAAGAGGGATAACTGATTACCACTATCATACAACAGCACTTACCAAAATAGGCAGGAGGATAAGGAAAGGGAGGAATACACAAACAATCTTATTAATTCATCAATCTAATCCCTATTCAGAGCAATACTATATCCACCATGACTGCAGTTTAGGGGTTAGAGTCTCTATCCCTAGGATAAACATGCATCACTTGTGCTATCTAAAACTAACACATAGCTTCCTGTTGTGAAATTGGATTCTGGGCTCCCCCGGTGGCCACTGGTGGAATTGAACTTGTGTGCATCATCCCCTCTGTTCACCTGTTCCCATCAGGATGTGGGAGTCGCTATTTAACCTTGCTCCTCTGTTAGTTCCATGCCGGTCATCAATGTAATCAGAAGCCTTTCTGTGCATGTTCCTGCTTCTAGACAACTCCCAGCTAAGTTGGACTTTAGTCCTTGTTTGTTTTTGTATTTTGTTCCAGTTCACAGCTGTTGTTTCGTTTCTGTGTCTGGAAAGCTCTTGTGAACTGAAATTGCCACTCTGGTGTTATGAGTTAATACTAGAGTCTTAAAGTAATTTCAGGATGGTGTTTTGATAGGGTTTTCAGCTGACCATGAAAGTTCCCTTTCTGTCTTCCTGCTATCTAGTAAGCGGACCTCGATTTTGCTAAACCTATTTTCATACTACGTTTGTCATCTTCATCTAAAATCACCGCCAATATATGTGGGGGCCTCTGTCTGCCTTTTGGGGAAATTTCTCTAGAGGTGAGCCAGGACTGTATTTTCCTCTGCTAGGATTAGTTAGTCCTCCGGCTGGCGCTGGGCGTCTAGGGATAAAACGTAGGCACGCCACCCGGCTACTGTTAGTTGTGCGGCAGGTTTAGTTCATGGTCAGTTTTAGATTCCATCTTCCAAGAGCTAGTTCTTTATATATGCTGGGCTATGTTCTCTTGCCATTGAGAATCATGACAGTTTGACCGGCCAAAAAGGGTTAAATTAATTGGCAGAGAAAGGAGAGAAAAAAGAAGTCTGCTGAAATTTTTTTTTTTCTCTCCAGTTTTGAGTGTGCTCATAATTGAATCACTTGCAAGTCTGCCTATATTGCAGCCTTCCTCTCTCTCTCTCCTTCTAATCCTTGAATGGCTCTGTGTTCACCTGTTTGAAATGGATCCTCAGAGTTTAGCTACTGGTCTGAATAACCTCGCCACGAAGGTTCAAAATTTACAAGATTTTGTTGTTCATGCTCCTATGTCTGAACCTAGAATTCCTTTGCCTGAATTTTTCTCGGGGAATAGATCGTACTTTCAAAATTTCAAAAATAATTGCAAATTGTTTTTGTCCCTGAAGTCTCGCTCTGCTGGAGATCCTGCACAGCAGGTCAGGATTGTAATTTCCTTGCTCCGGGGCGACCCTCAGGATTGGGCTTTTGCATTGGCTCCAGGGGATCCTGCGTTGCTCAATGTGGATGCGTTTTTTCTGGCTTTGGGGTTGCTTTATGAGGAACCTCATTTAGAGCTTCAGGCGGAAAAAGCCTTGATGTCCCTATCTCAGGGGCAAGATGAAGCTGAAATATACTGCCAAAAATTCCGTAAATGGTCTGTGCTTACTCAGTGGAATTAATGCGCCCTGGCGGCGAATTTCAGAGAGGGTCTCTCTGATGCCATTAAGGATGTTATGGTGGGGTTCCCTGTGCCTGCGGGTCTGAATGAGTCCTGTTATGACCCCAATGGCGAGGGTCTCCGAGGAACGTGGAAGTCTGCAGAATACAAAAATCCAGCTCATAGGGCAGTGGTAACTGGGTTGACCATATATCTACTCCTAACGCCAACACTAGAAGTAGCCGGGGATCATTCCTACGTTGGTTCTAGATGACACGCTCCAGCCGGAGAATCTAGCTACCCCTAGTAGAGGAAAATAAAAGACCTTTCTTGCCTCCAGAGAAGGGGACCCCAAAGCTGGATAGAAGCCCCCCACAAATAATAACGGTGAGGTAAGAGGAAATGACAAACACAGAAATGAACCAGGTTTAGCACAGAGAGGCCCGCTTACTGATAGCAGAATAAAGAAAGGTAACTTATATGGTCAACAAAAACCCTGTCAAAATCCACACTGGAAATTCAAGAACCCCCGAACCGTCTAACGGTCCGGGGGGAGAACACCAGCCCCCTAGAGCTTCCAGCAAAGGTCAGGATATAGATTTGGAACAAGCTGGACAAAAATACAAAAACCAAAACAAATAGCAAAAGCAAAAGGCAGACTTAGCTGATATAACTGGAACCAGGATCAGTAGACAAGAGCACAGCAGACTAGCTCTGATAACTACGTTGCCAGGCATTGAACTGAAGGTCCAAGGAGCTTATATAGCAACACCCCTAACTAACGACCCAGGTGCGGATAAAAGGGATGACAGAAAAACCAGAGTCCAAAAAACTAGTAACCACTAGAGGGAGCAAAAAGCGAATTCACAACAGTACCCCCCCCTTAGTGAGGGGTCACCGAACCCTCACCACGACCACCAGGGCGATCAGGATGAGCGGCATGAAAGGCACGAACTAAATCGGCCGCATGAACATCAGAGGCGACCACCCAGGAATGATCCTCCTGACCATAGCCCTTCCACTTGACCAGGTACTGAAGCCTCCGCCTGGAGAGGCGAGAATCCAAGATCTTCTCCACCACGTACTCCAACTCGCCCTCAACCAACACCGGAGCAGGAGGCTCAGCAGAAGGAACTACAGGCACAATGTACCGCCGCAACAAGGACCTATGAAATACATTGTGAATAGCAAACGACACAGGAAGATCCAGACGAAAAGACACAGGATTAAGGATTTCCAATATCTTGTAAGGCCCAATAAAACGAGGTTTAAATTTGGGAGAGGAGACCTTCATAGGAACAAAGCGGGAAGAAAGCCATACCAAATCCCCAACGCGTAGTCGGGGACCCACACCGCGGTGGCGGTTGGCAAAGCGCTGAGCCCTCTCCTGTGACAACTTCAAGTTGTCCACCACATGATTCCAGATCCGCTGCAACCTATCCACCACAGAATCCACCCCAGGACAGTCAGAAGGCTCCACATGACCCGAAGAAAAGCGAGGATGGAAACCAGAGTTGCAGAAAAAAGGCGAAACCAAGGTGGCGGAACTAGCCCGATTATTAAGGGCAAACTCAGCCAACGGCAAGAATTTCACCCAATCGTCCTGATCAGCAGAGACAAAACACCTCAAATAAGCCTCCAAAGTCTGATTGGTTCGCTCCGTCTGTCCATTAGTCTGAGGATGGAAAGCAGACGAAAACGACAAGTCAATGCCCATCCTACTACAAAAGGATCGCCAGAACCTGGAAACGAACTGGGATCCTCTGTCTGACACAATATTCTCAGGGATGCCGTGCAAACGAACCACGTTCTGGAAAAACACAGGAACCAGATCGGAAGAGGAAGGCAGCTTAGGCAAAGGAACCAAATGGACCATCTTGGAGAAGCGATCACATATCACCCAGATAACGGACATGCCCTGAGATAGCGGAAGATCAGAAATGAAATCCATGGAGATATGTGTCCAAGGTCTCTTAGGAACAGGCAAGGGCAAGAGCAAACCGCTGGCACGAGAACAGCAAGGCTTAGCTCGAGCACAAGTCCCACAGGACTGCACAAATGACCGCACATCCCTTGACAAGGAAGGCCACCAAAAGGACCTGGCCACCAGATCTCTGGTGCCAAAAATTCCCGGGTGACCTGCCAACACCGAGGAGTGAACCTCGGAAATGACTCTGCTGGTCCACCTATCCGGGACAAACAGTCTGTCAGGTGGACAAGACTCAGGCCTATCAGCCTGAAATCTCTGCAACACACGTCGCAGATCAGGAGAAATAGCAGACAAAATAACTCCATCTTTAAGAATACCAACAGGATCAGCGACTCCAGGAGCATCAGGCACAAAGCTCCTAGAAAGAGCATCGGCCTTCACATTCTTTGAACCTGGTAAATACGAGACAACAAAATCAAAGCGGGAGAAAAACAATGACCAGCGGGCCTGTCTCGGATTAAGGCATTTAGCAGACTCGAGATACATCAGATTTTTGTGATCAGTCAAGACCACCACACGATGCTTAGCACCCTCGAGCCAATGACGCCACTCCTCAAATGCCCATTTCATGGCCAATAACTCCCGATTGCCCACATCATAATTTCGCTCGGCAGGCGAAAACTTCCTAGAGAAAAAGGCACAAGGTTTCATAACAGAGCAACCAGGGCCTCTCTGCGACAAAACGGCCCCTGCTCCAATCTCTGAAGCATCCACCTCAACCTGAAAGGGAAGTGAGACATCGGGCTGGCACAAAACAGGCGCCGAAGTAAACCGGCGTTTCAACTCCTGGAAAGCCTCCACGGCAGCAGGAGCCCAGTTAGCTACATCGGAGCCCTTCTTGGTCATATCCGTCAAAGGTTTCACAATGCTAGAAAAATTAGCGATAAAACGACGGTAGAAGTTAGCGAAACCCAAGAACTTCTGAAGACTCTTAACTGACGAGGGCTGAGTCTAATCAAGAATAGCTCGGACCTTGACTGGGTCCATCTCCACAGCAGAAGGGGAAAAAATGAACCCCAAAAAGGGAACCTTCTGTACACCAAAGAGACACTTTGAGCCCTTGACAAACAAAGAATTTTCACGCAAAATTTTAAAGACCAACCTGACCTGCTCCACATGCGAGTCCCAATCATCAGAAAAAACCAAAATATCATCCAGATAAACAATCAAAAATTTATCCAGATACTTCCGGAAAATGTCATGCATAAAGGACTGAAAAACTGAAGGCGCATTGGAAAGCCCAAAAGGCATCACCAAGTACTCAAAATGACCTTCGGGCGTATTGAATGCGGTTTTCCATTCATCACCTTGCTTAATGCGCACAAGGTTGTACGCACCACGAAGGTCTATCTTGGTGAACCACTTGGCACCTTTAATCCGGGCAAACAAGTCAGACAACAGCGGTAAAGGATACTGAAATTTGACAGTGATCTTATTTAAAAGCCGATAATCAATACAAGGTCTCAAAGATCCGTCCTTTTTTGCCACAAAAAAGAATCCAGCACCAAGAGGGGAAGAAGACGGACGAATATGTCCTTTCTCCAGAGACTCCTTGATATATGAACGCATAGCGGTATGTTCAGGTACCGACAGATTAAACAGTCTTCCCTTCGGAAACTTACTGCCTGGGATCAAATCTATAGCACAGTCACAGTCCCTATGAGGAGGCAGAGCACTGGACTCAGACTCATTGAAGACATCCTGATAATCAGACAAATACTCCGGAACTTCCGAAGGCGTAGAAGAAGCAATAGACACAGGCAGGGAATCCCCATGAATACCACGACAGCCCCAACTTGAGACTGACATAGCCTTCCAGTCCAGGACTGGATTATGGGTCTGTAACCATGGCAGCCCTAAAACAACCAAATCATGCATTTTATGTAAAACCAGGAAACGTATCACCTCGCGGTGTTCAGGAGTCATGCACATGGTAACCTGTGTCCAATACTGCGGTTTATTTGCTGCCAATGGCGTAGCATCAATTCCCCTAAGAGGAATAGGATTTTCTAATGGTTCAAGAGTAAAACCACAGTGCTTAGCAAATGACAGATCCATAAGACTCAGGGCAGCACCTGAATCTACAAACGCCATGACAGGATAAGACGACAGTGAGCAAATCAAAGTTACAGACAGAATAAATTTAGGTTGCAAATTACCAACGGTGACAGGACTAACAACCTTAGCTATACGTTTAGAGCATGCTGAGATAACATGTGTAGAATCACCACAGTAGTAGCACAAGCCATTCCGGCGTCTATGAATTTTCCGCTCATTTCTAGTCAGGATTCTATCACATTGCATTAAATCAGGTGTCTGTTCAGACAACACCATGAGGGAATTTGCGGTTTTTCGATCACATTGCACAGAATTAGGTGTCTGTTCAGACAACACCATGAGGGAATTTGCGGTTTTGCGCTCCCGCAACCGCCGGTCAATTTGAATAGCTAGTGCCATAGTTTCATTCAGACCTGTGGGAATGGGAAAACCCACCATAACATTCTTAATAGCTTCAGAAAGGCCATTTCTGAAATTAGCGGCCAGTGCACACTCGTTCCAATGTGTCAGCACAGACCATTTCTGAAATTTTTGGCAATACACTTCAGCCTCGTCCTGCCCCTGAGACATAGCCAGCAAGGCCTTTTCTGCCTGAATCTCAAGATTGGGTTCCTCATAAAGTAAACCGAGCGCCAGAAAAAACGCATTAATATCAGCCAATGCCGGATCTCCTGGCGCCAGCGAAAAAGCCCAATCCTGAGGGTCGCCCCGTAAGAACGAAATTACAATTTTTACTTGCTGAGCAGAGTCTCCAGATGAACAGGGTCTCAGGGACAAAAACAATTTACAATTATTCACGAAATTCCTAAACTTAAACCTGTCTCCGGAAAACAGTTCAGGAATCGGTATTTTAGGTTCTGACCTAGGATTTCTGATAACATAGTCTTGTATGCCCTGCACACGAGTAGCCAGCTGGTCCACACTTGTAATCAAGGTCTGGACATTCATGTCTGCAGCAAGCATAGCCACTCTGAGGTAAAGGGGAAGAAGAAAAAAAAAAAAACTCAGAATCTTCTTTCTTATAATCCCTCTTCTACAATGCATTAAACATTTAATACTGGCCTGGCAAACTGTTATGACCCCAATGGCGAGGGTCTCCGAGGAACGTGGAAGTCTGCAGAATACAAAAATCCAGCTCATAGGGCAGTGGTAACTGGGTTGACCATATATCTACTCCTAACGCCAACACTAGAAGTAGCCGGGGATCATTCCTACGTTGGTTCTAGATGACACGCTCCAGCCGGAGAATCTAGCTACCCCTAGTAGAGGAAAATAAAAGACCTTTCTTGCCTCCAGAGAAGGGGACCCCAAAGCTGGATAGAAGCCCCCCACAAATAATAACGGTGAGGTAAGAGGAAATGACAAACACAGAAATGAACCAGGTTTAGCACAGAGAGGCCCGCTTACTGATAGCAGAATAAAGAAAGGTAACTTATATGGTCAACAAAAACCCTGTCAAAATCCACACTGGAAATTCAAGAACCCCCGAACCGTCTAACGGTCCGGGGGGAGAACACCAGCCCCCTAGAGCTTCCAGCAAAGGTCAGGATATAGATTTGGAACAAGCTGGACAAAAATACAAAAACCAAAACAAATAGCAAAAGCAAAAGGCAGACTTAGCTGATATAACTGGAACCAGGATCAGTAGACAAGAGCACAGCAGACTAGCTCTGATAACTACGTTGCCAGGCATTGAACTGAAGGTCCAAGGAGCTTATATAGCAACACCCCTAACTAACGACCCAGGTGCGGATAAAAGGGATGACAGAAAAACCAGAGTCCAAAAAACTAGTAACCACTAGAGGGAGCAAAAAGCGAATTCACAACAGAGTCCATGACAATGGCTATTCAGATCGATAGGCGTCTGCGGGAGCGCAAACCTGTGCACCATTTGGCGGTGTCTACTGAGAAGACGCCAGAGAATATGCAATGTGATAGAATTCTGTCCAGAAGCGAACGGCAGAATTTTAGACGAAAAAATGGGTTGTGCTTCTATTGTGGTGATTCAACTCATGTTATATCAGCATGCTCTAAGCGTACTAAGAAGCTTGACAAGTCTGTTTCTATTAGCACTTTACAGTCTAAGTTTATTCTATCTGTGACCCTGATTTGTTCTTTATCATCTATTACTGCGGACGCCTATGTCGACTCTGGCGCCGCTTTGAGTCTTATGGATTGGTCCTTTGCCAAACGCTGTGGGTATGATTTAGAGCCTCTGGAAGCTCCTATACCTCTGAAGGGGATAGACTCCACCCCATTGGCTAGTAATAAGCCACAATACTGGACACAAGTAACTATGCGTATTAATCCGGATCACCAGGAGATTATTCGCTTTCTCGTGCTGTATAATCTACATGATGTTTTGGTGCTCGGATTGCCATGGCAGCAATCTCATAACCCAGTCCTCGACTGGAAAGCTATGTCTGTGTTAAGCTGGGGATGTAAGGGGACTCATGGGGACGTACCTTTGGTTTCCATTTCATCATCTATTCCCTCTGAGATTCCTGAATTCTTGTCTGACTATCGTGACGTTTTTGAAGAACCCAAGCTTGGTTCACTACCTCCGCACCGAGAGTGCGATTGTGCCATAGATTTGATTCCGGGTAGTAAATACCCTAAGGGTCGTTTATTTAATCTATCTGTGCCTGAACATGCTGCTATGCGAGAATATATAAAGGAGTCCTTGGAAAAGGGACATATTCGTCCTTCGTCATCTCCCTTAGGAGCCGGTTTTTTCTTTGTGTCTAAGAAAGATGGCTCTTTGAGGCCGTGTATTGATTATCGGCTTTTGAATAAAATCACGGTTAAATATCAATATCCGTTGCCACTGCTGACTGATTTGTTTGCTCGTATAAAGGGGGCCAAGTGGTTCTCTAAGATTGATCTCCGTGGGGCGTATAATTTGGTGCGAATTAAGCAGGGGGATGAGTGGAAAACCGCATTTAATACGCCCGAGGGCCACTTTGAGTATTTGGTGATGCCTTTTGGTCTTTCAAATGCCCCTTCAGTCTTTCAGTCCTTTATGCATGACATTTTCCGCGATTATTTGGATAAATTTATGATTGTGTATCTGGATGATATTCTGATTTTTTTGGATGACTGGGACTCTCATGTCCAGCAGGTCAGGAGGGTTTTTCAGGTTTTGCGGTCTAATTCCTTGTGTGTGAAGGGTTCTAAGTGCGTTTTTGGGGTTCAAAAGATTTCCTTCTTGGGATACATTTTTTCCCCCTCTTCCATCGAGATGGATCCTGTCAAGGTTCAGGCTATTTGTGATTGGACGCAACCCTCTTCTCTTAAGAGCCTTCAGAAATTTTTGGGCTTTGCTAACTTTTATCGTCGATTTATTGCTGGTTTTTCTGATGTTGTTAAACCATTGACTGATTTGACTAAGAAGGGTGCTGATGTTGCTGATTGGTCCCCTGCTGCTGTGGAAGCCTTTCAGGAGCTTAAGCGCCGCTTTTCTTCCACCCCTGTGTTGCGTCAGCCTGATGTTGCTCTTCCTTTTCAGGTTGAGGTCGACGCTTCTGAAATCGGAGCTGGGGCGGTGTTGTCGCAGAGAAGTGCCGACTGCTCCGTGATGAGACCTTGTGCTTTTTTTTCTCGTAAATTTTCGCCCGCCGAGCGGAATTATGATATTGGGAATCGGGAGCTTTTGGCCATGAAGTGGGCTTTTGAGGAGTGGCGTCATTGGCTTGAGGGGGCTAGACATCAGGTGGTGGTATTGACCGACCACAAAAATTTAATTTATCTTGAGTCCGCCAGGCGCCTGAATCCTAGACAGGCGCGCTGGTCGTTGTTTTTCTCTCGGTTTGATTTTGTGGTGTCATACCTACCGGGTTCTAAGAATGTTAAGGCGGATGCCCTTTCTAGGAGTTTTGAGCCTGACTCCCCTGGTAATTCTGAACCTACAGGTATCCTTAAGGATGGAGTGATATTGTCTGCCGTTTCTCCAGACCTGCGGCGGGCCTTGCAGGAGTTTCAGGCGGATAGACCTGATCGTTGCCCACCTGGTAGACTGTTTGTTCCTGATGATTGGACCAGTAAAGTCATCTCTGAGGTTCATTCTTCTGCGTTGGCAGGTCATCCTGGAATCTTTGGTACCAGGGATTTGGTGGCAAGGTCCTTCTGGTGGCCTTCCCTGTCACGAGATGTGCGAGGCTTTGTGCAGTCTTGTGACGTTTGTGCTCGGGCCAAGCCTTGTTGTTCTCGGGCTAGTGGATTGTTGTTGCCCTTGCCTATCCCGAAGAGGCCTTGGACGCACATCTCGATGGATTTCATTTCGGATCTTCCTGTTTCTCAGAAGATGTCTGTCATCTGGGTGGTGTGTGACCGTTTCTCTAAGATGGTCCATTTGGTTCCCTTGCCTAAGTTGCCTTCCTCTTCCGAGTTGGTTCCTCTATTTTTTCAAAATGTGGTTCGTTTGCATGGTATTCCAGAGAATATCGTTTCTGACAGAGGAACCCAATTTGTGTCTAGATTTTGGCGGGCATTCTGTGCTAGGATGGGCATAGATTTGTCTTTTTCGTCTGCTTTCCATCCTCAGACTAATGGCCAGACCGAGCGGACTAATCAGACCTTGGAGACATATTTGAGGTGTTTTGTGTCCGCAGATCAGGATGATTGGGTTGCTTTTTTGCCATTAGCGGAGTTCGCCCTCAATAATCGGGCCAGCTCTGCCACCTTGGTGTCTCCGTTTTTCTGTAATTCGGGGTTTCATCCTCGATTTTCCTCCGGTCAGGTGGAATCTTCGGATTGTCCTGGAGTGGATGCTGTGGTGGAGAGGTTGCATCAGATCTGGGGGCAGGTAGTGGACAATTTGAAGCTGTCCCAGGAGAAGACTCAGCTTTTTGCCAACCGCCGTCGTCGTGTTGGTCCTCGGCTTTGTATTGGGGACTTGGTGTGGTTATCTTCTCGTTTTGTCCCTATGAGGGTTTCTTCTCCCAAGTTTAAGCCTCGGTTCATCGGCCCGTACAAGATATTGGAGATTCTTAACCCTGTGTCCTTCCGTTTGGACCTCCCTGCATCTTTTTCTATTCATAATGTTTTTCATCGGTCATTATTGCGCAGGTATGAGGTACCCGTTGTGCCTTCCGTTGAGCCTCCTGCTCCGGTGTTGGTTGAGGGCGAGTTGGAGTACGTTGTGGAAAAGATCTTGGACTCCCGTGTTTCCAGACGGAAACTCCAGTATCTGGTCAAATGGAAGGGATACGGTCAGGAGGATAATTCTTGGGTGACTGCCTCTGATGTTCATGCCTCCGATCTGGTCCGTGCCTTTCATAGGGCTCATCCTGATCGCCCTGGTGGTTCTGGTGAGGGTTCGGTGCCCCCTCCTTGAGGGGGGGGGTACTGTTGTGAAATTGGATTCTGGGCTCCCCCGGTGGCCACTGGTGGAATTGAACTTGTGTGCATCATCCCCTCTGTTCACCTGTTCCCATCAGGATGTGGGAGTCGCTATTTAACCTTGCTCCTCTGTTAGTTCCATGCCAGTCATCAATGTAATCAGAAGCCTTTCTGTGCATGTTCCTGCTTCTAGACAACTCCCAGCTAAGTTGGACTTTAGTCCTTGTTTGTTTTTGTATTTTGTTCCAGTTCACAGCTGTTGTTTCGTTTCTGTGTCTGGAAAGCTCTTGTGAACTGAAATTGCCACTCTGGTGTTATGAGTTAATACTAGAGTCTTAAAGTAATTTCAGGATGGTGTTTTGATAGGGTTTTCAGCTGACCATGAAAGTTCCCTTTCTGTCTTCCTGCTATCTAGTAAGCGGACCTCGATTTTGCTAAACCTATTTTCATACTACGTTTGTCATCTTCATCTAAAATCACCGCCAATATATGTGGGGGCCTCTGTCTGCCTTTTGGGGAAATTTCTCTAGAGGTGAGCCAGGACTGTATTTTCCTCTGCTAGGATTAGTTAGTCCTCCGGCTGGCGCTGGGCGTCTAGGGATAAAACGTAGGCACGCCACCCGGCTACTGTTAGTTGTGCGGCAGGTTTAGTTCATGGTCAGTTTTAGATTCCATCTTCCAAGAGCTAGTTCTTTATATATGCTGGGCTATGTTCTCTTGCCATTGAGAATCATGACAGCTTCCCCAACAAGTTTTACCTAACAAGCTTCCTCATAGGGTTGGGGCTATACCTTTTTTAAAGAGATTATAATAGTGAGAATTAACAGGCACACTGTTGGGTGTTTTTTTAATTTATGTACCACTGTTTTTTAACAAAGTATAATAAAATCCATGTTTTAAAGCATCCTTTAATTAGGACTTATTTACTCTCTGGGTAATTTGGTATTCTGAATTTGCCATCCCTATGGGCCCCATTTAATGCTCCATACAGAATGGACCCCATATAATGCTGCGCTGCATGCAGTATAATGGCCCCATATATTTCTCAATCTACACTCACTGGCCACTTTATTAGGTACACCTGTCCAACTTCTTGTTAACACTTAATTTCTAATCAGCCAATCACATGGCAGCAACTCAGTGCATTTAGGCATGTAGACATGGTCAAGACAATCTCCTGCAGTTCAAACCGAGCATCAGTATGGGGAAGAAAGGTGATTTGAGTGCCTTTGAACGTGGCATGGTTGTTGGTGCCAGAAGGGCTGGTCTGAGTATTTCAGAAACTGCTGATCTACTGGGATTTTCACGCACAACCATCTCTAGGGTTTACAGAGAATGGTCCAAAAAAGAAAAAAATCCAGTCAGCGGCAGTTCTGTGGGCGGAAATGCCTTGTTGATGCCAGAGGTCAGAGGAGAATGGGCAGACTGGTTCGAGCTGATAGAAAGGCAACAGTGACTCAAATCGCCACCCGTTACAACCAAGGTAGGCCTAAGAGCATCTCTGAACGCACAGTGCGTCGAACTTTGAGGCAGATGGGCTACAGCAGCAGAAGACCACACCGGGTACCACTCCTTTCAGCTAAGAACAGGAAACTGAGGCTACAATTTGCACAAGCTCATCGAAATTGGACAGTAGAAGATTGGAAAAACGTTGCTTGGTCTGATGAGTCTCGATTTCTGCTGCGACATTCGGATGGTAGGGTCAGAATTTGGCGTAAACAACATGAAAGCATGGATCCATCCTGCCTTGTATCAACGGTTCAGGCTGGTGGTGGTGGTGTCATGGTGTGGGGAATTTTTTTCTTGGCACTCTTTGGGCCCCTTGGTACCAATTGAGCATTGTTGCAACGCCACAGCCTACCTGAGTATTGTTGCTGACCATGTCCATCCCTTTATGACCACAATGTACCCAACATCTGATGGCTACTTTCAGCAGGATAATGCGCCATGTCATAAAGCTAAAATCATCTCAGATTGGTTTCTTGAACATGACAATGAGTTCACTGTACTCAAATGGCCTCCTCAGTCACCAGATCTCAATCCAGTGGAGCATCTTTGGGATGTGGTGGAACGGGAGATTCGCATCAGGGATGTGCAGCCGACAAATCTGCGGCAACTGTGTGATGCCATCATGTCAATATGGACCAAAATCTCTGAGGAATGCTTCCAGCACCTTGTTGAATCTATGCCACGAAGAATTGAGGCAGTTCTGAAGGCAAAAGGGGGTCCAACCCGTTACTAGCATGGTGTACCTAATAAAGTGGCCAGTGAGTGTATATATATAATTGTCTAAGGGGTACTTCCGTCTGTCTGTCTGTCTGAAACTTCCGTAACAGAAATCCCACGTCGCTGATTGGTCTCGCCAGCTGCCTGTCATGGCTGCCGCGACCAATCAGCGACGGCCACAGTTCGATTAGTCCCTCCCTACTGCCCTGCAGTCAGTGCCCGGCACCAGCATACTCCCCTCTAGTCACCGCTCACACAGGGTTAATCCCAGCGGTAACGGACCGCGTTATGCCGCGGGTAACGCACTCCGTTAACGCTGCTATTAACCCTGTGTGTCCCCAACTTTTTACTATTGATGCTGCCTATGCAGCATCAATAGTAAAAAGATGTAATGTTAAAAATAATAAAAAAACAAAAACCTGCTATTCTCACCTTCCGTAGTCCACCTAGGCACGCGCGGCTGCCGCCTTCTTCTGTTCCCAGAGATGCATTGCGAAATTAGTCATCTGGGTAATTTCGCAATGCATCCTGGGAACGGAAGATGGCGGCAGCTGAGCACGCATCGCCAGAGCTTCGCTGGATCCCAGGGGGTGAGTATATAATTATTTTTTATTTTAATATTTTTATTTTTTTTTTAACAGGGATATGGTGCCCACACTGATATACTACGTGGCCAGTGTTAGATACTATGTGGGCTGTTATGTACTGCGTGGCCTGTGTTATATACTACGTCGCCTGTGTTATATACTGCGTGGCTGATATATACTACGTGGGCTGTGATATATACTGTTTGGCCTGTGTTATATAGTGCGTGGCCACTGTTATATATTGTGTGGCCTGTATTAACGCATCGGGTATTCTACAATATGTATGTATGTATATAGCAGCCACATAGTATATAGCACAGGCCACGTAGTATTTGTCTGCTATATACTACATGGCTTCTATATACTACGTGGCCTGTGCTATATACTATGTGGCTGCTATATACATACATACAGATTCTAGAATGAATACCCGATGCGTTAGAATCGGGCCACCATCTAGAACAGAATAATGGGCCCCATATGTTACTACATTTCTAAAAAAAGAAAAACAACAAATACTCATTTCTCCCTGTTGTATTCCCCGCTGCCAGAGCTCCAGAGTCCACTGCTCCGGTCAGGTCTCCTCAGCACATTCTAAGTTCTGATTATCTGACATCTCAGCACAGAGAGCGCGCTGTAGTGACATCAACGTGAACTCTGCACTGAGACATCTCAGATAGAATGACGCTAAGCAGACTGGAGCAGCGGACACCAGCGTGCTGGCATCGGATTCGGGCCCCCCTACCTGTAGTGCATCGAGTCCCAGATCATCAGCTCAGCTAGCCGGGAGCAGCAGCAGGAAGGTTTGCAGCAGAATTCCGCCATTTTCTGCCACCACCCTTCAGGATCCCACATGACTTTTCTAGTCTTCTTCCGGGACAGGTCCTGTTTGTACTGCACATGGCAGCCATTTTAGCGCATGTACAGTACAAACTTCAGGGGTGGGGAAGGAAATTCACTGGACGGTGTTTTTTTCTGCCGGATGCTACGGACAGCAGAGAAAAGCATCAGGTTTTTATGTATTATCTGTAAATTTACAGACGGTTGGCAACTATGACCTTGATGCAAGCTCAATAATTGAGCCCACATCTCTGCCAGCAGATGATGGATGTGATATTCAGAAAGATTTCTGATTTCACGAAGATCACTCACCCATCTTGCGCAGCCACAGGTACCGGTTCTGGAGGAGGTATAGGATCCTGTATGAGATCCGAAGGCGGTGGTGTCGGCTGGTTAGCCATACTGGAGCCTTTACTCTGCGGTGTGGAATGGCTGCTGGAGCGAGTACTGCGGGTGCCGGCAGAAGATCGCTTTCTTTCCGCATTCGGCTTGCGCTGGTGATGATGCTGCTGCTGCGGCTGTAACTGCTGTGGCGGCTGGAGCTGCTGATCGCTGTCCTCCATTATTAGGACTGCATGCAGCAAGGAGATACTTCCATGTGACTTTTTAAGAGAAATTTGGCGCCAATCCACCCCCTCCTCCAGGGATGCATCATCGGGAAGCGCTGATCCCCATGCATTCATCTGCACACGCGCGTGCTGCCTGGGACCCGGAAGTAGAGATGTACTAGATCCGGGGCGGCGGCCATCTTGGTGCACCTCGCACACCATGCGCATGCGCCTGGCCCTGAATCAGGAAGTGCTTGAATGCGGAAGACAGACATACCGGGTCTCAGAAACCCCTACCACAATCCGGGGAGGCGGCCGCGCTTCCCTCCGAGCACTCTGCAGACCCCTCGGTCCCAGCAGTGGCGGCGGCGGACACCGCACCAGCCGTGACAGGGGCCTCCCCGCCGTCATAGCTCGACTGGTCGGCTCTGGATCTTCAAGGTACCAATCCTAGAGGGTTCCTTGTCAGGGACAGGAAACCAAACTGACGCAGGAGAGAGGTACCACCCTTTTATCCTATAGGTTTCCTGTCCCTGAAGGGCAGATCCCCTCTCTCTGGTAGTGCTGTCATGGGCGACTGAGAAATATAACATCGCCATTTAAATTTAATCCATACAGGAATCCAGGTCTCACAAGTTAAGAAAGCCTTATTAAGGCTATGTGCACACGTTCAGGATTTCTTGCAGAAATTTCCTGAGCAAAACCGGACATTTTCTGCAAGAAATCCGCATGCGTTTTTTGCGCGTTTTTGACTCGTCTTTTTCCGGCGCTTCCCAATGCATTAAATAGCGGAAAAAACACGGAAAATCCGCAAAATTAATGCACATGCTGCGTTTTTTACCACGCTGCGCTTTCTTCGCAGAAAAAAAACGCATCATGTGCACAAAAATTGTGGAATGCATTCTAAATGATGAGATGTATAATGTATGCGTTTTTTATGCGTTTTTATAGCGCAAACTCCGCAACGTGTGCACACAGCCTAAAAGACAAATACTTTCATGGATATACATTAAAATGTGCGAAGTGAGAACATTTTTTTTTTTTAAAGTTATACAAAAAATAATTCAATCCAAATGTGGCAAAATAACCACTACAATATCCCTCTAAGGCTGAAGTCACACAGAACGTATATAAAAAAAAAAAAATCAGTCCGTTTCTCACTGCCGGGAGCCGCACGAGCGTAATGCTAGTGTCACATGTTTTCCATGGAAGTACAATCTGATTTTTCACACCTAACATCCGATTTACATCAGAATGCAGTGCGATTGCTTTCTGATTGCAATGCTATTTTAACATTCGATTTACATAGAGAAATTCTCTGTCATTTACACATACCGTATATACTCGAGTATTAGCCGAGAATTTCAGCCCATTTTTTTTAGGCTGAAATTGCCCCTCTCGGCTTATACTCGAGTCATTCCCAGGGTCGGCAGGGTGGGGGAGCGGCAGCTGTCTAATAATACTCACCTGCTCCTGGCGTGGTCCCTGCACGTCCCTGGTTCACCGGCCCTGGCAGCTTCTTCCTGTATGGAGCGGTCACATGGTAGCGCTCATTACAGTAATGAATATGGACCCGACTCCACTCCCATAGGGGTGGAGCCGCATATTCATTACTGTAATGAGCAGTACCATGTGACCGCTCAATACAGGAAGAAGCTGTCAGAGCCGGAGAAGCAGGGATGTGCAGGGACCGCACCAGGAGCAGGCGAGTATAACGGGGGCATATTCACCTGTCCCACGTTCCACCGTCGGCGCCGCTCTGTTTTCCGCATCCTCTGCAGTGACATTCAGGTCAGAGGGCGTGATGACGCGATTATTGTGCGTGCCGCCCTCTGCCTGAACTTCAGTGCAGAGGACGTGGAAGACACAGCGGCGCCGACGGTGGAACAGGGGACAGATTAATATAGCAAGTGCCGGGGGCCTGAGCGACGAGAGGTGAGCATTTGATTTTTTTTATTTTATATCGCAGCAACAGCATATGGGGCAAATATCTCTATGGACCATCTTATGGGGCCATGTGCAGCATTATATGGGGAAAAATATCTCTGCGGAGCATTTTATGGGGCCATGCGCAGCGTTATATGGGGCAAATATTTCTATGGAGCATCTTATGGGGCCATGTGCAGCGTTATATGGGGCAAATATTTCTATGGAACATCTTATGGGGCCATGTGCAGCATTATATGGGGACAAATATCTCTATGGAGCATCTTATGGGGCCATAATCAGCATTTGTGCAGCATTGTATGGGGCAAATGTCTGTATGGAGCATCTTATGGGGCCATAATCAGCATTTGTGCAGCATTGTATGGGGCAAATGTCTGTATGGAGCATCTTATGGGGCCATAATCAGCATTTGTGCATAATTGTATGGGGCAAATGTCTCTATGGAGCATCTTATGGGGTCATAATCAACATTTTTGCAGCATTATATGGGGCATATTCTAATATGGAGCATCCTATGGGGTCCATCATGAACTGTATGGAGCATTATATAGGGCTCCTGATTCAATATGGATATTCAAAACCACTTAACCTACTGATGTCTCAATTAATTTTACCTTTATTGGTATCTATTTTTATTTTTTAAATTAACCGGTAGCTGCTGCATTTTCCACCCTAGGCTTATACTGGAGTCATTAACTTTTCCCAGTTACTTAAGGCAAAATTAGGGGAGTCAACTTGTACTCGAGTATATACGGTAGATTTCAAAGGAAATAATCTTCAAAACACACACACACACACATATATACACTCACTGGCCACTTTATTAGGTACACCATGCTAGTAATGGGTTGGACCCCCTTTTGCCTTCAGAACTGCCTCAATTCTTCGTGGCATAGATTCAACAAGGTGCTTGAAGCATTCCTCAGAGATTTTGGTCCATATTGACATGATGGCATCACACAGTTGCCGCAGATTTGTCGGCTGCACATCCCTGATGCGAATCTCCCGTTCCACCACATCCCAAAGATTTCATGTTGTTTACGCCAAATTCTGACCCTACCATCCGAATGTCGCAGCAGAAATCGAGACTCATCAGACCAAGCAACGTTTTTCCAATCTTCTACTGTCCAATTTCGATGAGCTTGTGCAAATTGTAGCCTCAGTTTCCTGTTCTTAGCTGAAAGGAGTGGTACCCGGTGTGGTCTTCTGCTGCTGTAGCCCATCTGCCTCAAAGTTCGACGCACTGTGCGTTCAGAGATGCTCTTAGGCCTACCTTGGTTGTAACGGGTGGCGATTTGAGTCACTGTTGCCTTTCTATCAGCTCGAACCAGTCTGCCCATTCTCCTCTGACCTCTGGCATCAACAAGGCATTTCCGCCCACAGAACTGCCGCTCACTGGATTTTTTTTCTTTTTCGGACCATTCTCTGTAAACCCTAGAGATGGTTGTGCGTGAAAATCCCAGTAGATCAGCACTTTCTGAAATACTCAGACCAGCCCTTCTGGCACCAACAACCATGCCACGTTCAAAGGCACTCAAATCACCTTTCTTCCCCATACTGATGCTCGGTTTGAACTGCAGGAGATTGTCTTGACCATGTCTACATGCCTAAATGCACTGAGTTGCCGCCATGTGATTGGCTGATTAGAAATTAAGTGTTAACAAGAAGTTGGACAGGTGTACCTAATAAAGTGGCCAGTGAGTGTATATATATATATATATATATATATATATATATATATATATATATATATACATGTATATATATATATATATATATATATATATATATATATATATACATATATATATGCATACATACATACAGTCATATGAAAAAGTTTGGGCACCCCTATTAATCATAAGCTTAATGTTTTATAAAAATGGTTTATTTTGCAACAGCTATTTCAGTTTCATATATCTAATAACTGTTGGACACAGTAATGTTTCTGCCTTGAAATGAGGTTTATTGTACTAACAGAAAATGTGCAATCTGCATTTAAACAAACTTTGACAGGTGCATAAGTATGGGCACCCTTATCATTTTCTTGTTTTAAATACTCCTACCTACTTTTTACTGACTTACTAAAGCACTTTTTTTGGTTTTGTAACCTCATTGAGTTTTGAACTTCACAGCTAGGTGTATGCAATCATGAGAAAAGCTACTTTAAGTGGCCACTTGCAAGTTGTTCTCCTGTTTGAATCTCCTCTGAAGAGTGGCATCATGGGCTCCTCAAAACAACTGTCAAATGATCTGAAAACAAAGATTATTCAACATAGTTGTTCAGGGGAAGGATACAAAAAGCTGTCTCAGAGATTTAATCTGTCAATTTCCACTGTGAGGAACATAGTAAGGAAATGGAAGAACACAGGTACAGTTCTTGTTAAGGCCAGAAGTGGCAGGCCAAGAAAAACATCAGAAAGGCAGAGAAGAAGAATGGTGAGATCAGTCAAGGACAATTCTCAGACCACCTCCAGAGAGCTGCAGCATCAACTTGCTGCAGATGTTGTCACTGTGCATCGGTCAACTATACAACGCACTGTGTTTTTTTGCCACCATGTATAACGGCTTTTTGTATTACCAAACAACTCATTCTTGATTTCATGAGTCCACAGGACCTTCTTCCAAAAAAAGAAATTGGCTTCTCCAAATGTGCTTTTGCATACCTCAGCCGACTCTGTGGCATGCTTGCAGAAACGGCTTCTTTCGCATCACTCTCCCATACAGCTTCTCCTTGTGCAAAGTGCGTTGTATAGTTGACGGATGCACAGTGACACCATCTGCAGCAAGTTGATGCTGCAGATCTCTGGAGGTGGCCTGAGGATTGTCCTTGACTGATCTCACCATTCTTCTTCTCTGCCTTTCTGATGTTTTTCTTGGCCTGCCACTTCTGGCCTTAACAAGAACTGTACCTGTGTTCTTCCATTTCTTTACTATGTTCCTCACAGTGGAAATTGACAGGTTAAATCTCTGAGACAGCTTTTTGTATCCTTCCCCTGAACAACTATGTCGAATAATCTTTGTTTTCAGATCATTTGACAGTTGTTTTGAGGAGCCCATGATGCCACTCTTCAGAGGAGATTCAAACAGGAGAACAACTTGCAAGTGGCCACTTTAAGTAGCTTTTCTCACGATTGCATACACCTAGCTATGAAGTTCAAAGTTCAATGAGGTTACAAAACCCAAAAAGTGCTTTAGTAAGTCAGTAAAAAGTAGGTAGGAGTATTTAAAATAAGAAAATGATAAGGGTGCCCATACTTATGCACCTGTCAAATTTTGTTTGAATGCAGATTGCACATTTTCTGTTAGGCTAGGTTCACATTGCGTTAATGTGTGCACGCTAACAGACAGCGTTGCACGGCGAAAATGTCGCAATTAACGCAGTGCAACGGGTCCGTTAGCGCACCCATTGACAGCAATGTAAATTTCGCCTGCAGCGCATCGCTAGCGCGTGCCTTTTTCGGCTTGCGCTAGCGATGTGCCTTTCTTCTGTGGCACGCCTCGGATGCTGCTTGCAGCAGGGATCTGCGAGAGCAGGGACGTTAACGCGACCCCTAACGCGGCCCCTAAATAAACATTGCGTTAGCGCAATCCGCTAGCGCTGAACGGATTGCCCTAACGCAATGTGAACCTAGCCTAAGTACAATAAACCTCATTTCAAGGCAGAAACATTACTGTGTCCAACAGTTATTAGATATATGAAACAAAATGTCATAGAAAAAATATTAAAGTGCCCAGAAAAAACAATAAATCACCGAAACCCAGCACTAAATAATCAAATAGGTCTTATATAATAAAACATAACATTTATTGTAAATAGAGATAAAAACAACAATCACGACCTAAAAAACGTCCACTGTTTGGCTATAGAAAAGATACAGGGTGCATGGAGTCCCTAATATCAAACTGTCTAGACCCTACCTTGCTGCGGAGGTTGGCACCCTATGAAAACCTGCGCAATGGTGCCCCCGCTCAAGGTAGGCTCCCCTAACTCACCCTGAGAAGCCCTCAAGTGAGAGAAGATAGATATATGAAACTGAAATAGCTGTTGCAAAAAAAAAACTTTTTTATAAAACATTAAGCTTAAGATTAATAGGGGTGCCCAAACTTTTTCATATGACATATATATATATATATATATATGTATATAATGCGTACAGTAAAATCATAGTGTGGCAGGTTAGAATAGAAATGATATATACACTTAGAATGGGTAGATATAAAGATGTCACTGATGCGCAAGCTGACTTCAGAAAGGTGAAGCTAGTTCATTGGCTATGAACTCGCACGACCTTTCTGATGGCACCGAGAAGAACTTTCTCACACTTGCGGTGCCATCAGACAGGGAATAGAAGTTCACAGGGAGACACTGAGCACATGCTGCTCAGTGTCTCTGCTGGATGACAAGCTGTGTGGCCGCATCATGCAACCTGCCATCTAGATGTAGAAGAGCTAGACCCGTCGTGGGACAAATAGATTTTCATCTTCTCGGCGGAAAGGTGAGGAATATTGTTTGTTTTAACTCTTTTGCAGAAGACAATGGCATCGGTGGAATGGGCGAGCTCGCAAGTATGGTTTGACTAAGATTTACTACAGGAGTCTGTGTTATTCTTTCAATTAAAGGACTTTATTCTGGGTGTCTGTGTTTTTATACAATATGACTATGGGGCTATATGACTAATGGGGTGTCTTATAGACACCTCTCCATTACTAACCTCGGGGCTTCATGTCACCTGACAATACAAAGGTGAAATCAACCCTCCCAACTATCACCCCACTTGCCACCGCTACAGGGCAAGTGGGAAGAGCGAGGCTAAGTGCCAGAATTGGCAAATCTTAGAGATGCACCTTTACTGGGCCGGCTGAGAGCTGATGCTTTTAGTCTGGGGGGCCTAGTATCCATAGTCTCTTCCTAGGCTATTAATATCAGCACGCAGCTGTCTGTTATTAATTATAAGGGGACCCTACATCCTTTTTTTTTTTTTTTTTTGGGGGGGGTCCCATGTTTTAAAAATCATTAAAGGTTAAAAGTATAGAGCTGTGAGCTGGTATTAATAGCCTGGGAAGATCCATGGGTATTACCCCCTTCCCAGGCTATAGACATCAGCTCGCAGCCATCTGCTTACCCTCTGCTGGTTAAGAATATTACACGGGAGCCCACGCCATTTTTTTCAGAGAAATAATCTTTTATTAAACATGTGCAGTAAGCTGCACACACTGTACTAATTGTATGTGTCACTAAGGCTACGTTCACATTTGCGTTGTGCGATGTTGCGTCTGAGACGCAATGCACAACGCAAACAAAAATGCAACAAAACGCACGCAAAAACGATGCATGCGTCCTTTTTTGCTGAAATTTGGACGCAAAAAAATGCAACATGCTGCGTTTTCTGTGCCCAACGCTTGCGGCAAAAAAACCGCATGCGTCGCAAAACGCAGCACAACGCATGTCCATGCGCCCCCCCATGTTAAATATAGGGGCGCTTGACGCATGCGTCGCCGCAGCGGCACCTGACGCTGCATCGCACAACGCTAATGTGAACGTAGCCTAACATCTATATATCTATTCTATGTGTATATACTGTATGTAATCCATCTAAGAGACGCCTCAGTCCGATATGGGCAGCACTGATTTTCCAATGTCAGAGCACTAGGGACCCGCATCCAGCTGTCTTTTTGCTCCAAAATTTCCAAGAATAACAGATGTTATGAGAAAAGTTGCTCCCCAATTTTTGATGAATATTTACTAAAGCAGATGTCAGGAGTGAGGACGGGTCCTTTTTAACCCCTTAATCCCATATGACGTACTATCCCGTCAAGGTGACCTGGGACTTAATTCCCAGTGACGGGATAGTACGTCATATGCGATCGGCTGCGCTCACGGGGGGAGCGCGGCCGATTGCGGCCGGGTGTCAGCTATCACAGCTGACATCCGGCACTATCTGCCAGGAGTGGTCATGGACCGCTCCCGGCACATTAACCCCCGGCACACTGCGATCAAACATGATCGCAGTTGTCATGATCCCCAATGGCAGAGGAACAGGGAAAAAACGGACTAGCTCTAGGAAGATGGTATCTTAGGTAACCGTGATGCGGAACCTAACACGCAACTAAAAGTAGCCAGGGGGTGTTCCTACGTTGTTCCTAGACACCTCGCGCCAGCCGGAGATCTAGCTACCCCTAGTAGAGGAATACACAGACCTGGCTTGCCTCCAGGGAAACCCCAAAAGTTATAGTAGCCCCCCACCTATAATATCGGTTAGGTAAGAGGAAAATACAAACATAGTATGAATATAGATTCAGCAAAGTGAGGCCCTCTAACTAGATAGCGGAAGATACAAAAGAGGACTTCACGGTTACCTCAAAACGCTAAACAGCCATCCAGAAATTACCTTAGCTCCGTTATCAACTCATGACACCGGAGTAGTAATTTCAGATCACTAGAGCTTCCAGCAGCACAAGAAATATAAATGCATGCTGGACAAAACAAATAACAAAATGCCAAAAGATTCAACTTAGCTGAATAGCAGACTTGGAGCAGGTAACAAGCAACAGAGGAGGTCTGGTAACATTGATTGCCGGCACTAGAATGACTGAGCAGCCAGCCTAAGTAGGAAACTCCCAATTGCCTGATGGAAACAGGTGCACTGGGAAACCAAGACAAAAGTCAGCCAGTACCACCAGTAGCCACCAGAGGGAGCCCAAAAACAGAATTCACAACAGTACCCCCCCCATAAGGAGGGGGCACCGAACCCTCATGAGAACCACCAGGGCGATCTGGATGCGCCCTATGAAAGGCGCGAACCAAATCAGAGGCATGAACATCAGAGGCAGTCACCCAAGAATTATCCTCCTGACCGTATCCCTTCCATTTAACTAAATATTGAAGTCTCCGTCTGGAAATGCGAGAGTCCAAAATCTTCTCCACAACATACTCCAATTCACCCTCCACCAGCACAGGAGCAGGAGGCTCAACAGAAGGAACAACCGGCACCTCATACCTCCGCAACAACGACCGATGGAAGACATTATGAATGGTGAAAGATGCTGGTAGGTCCAAACGAAAAGATACAGGATTAAGAATCTCCAAAATCTTATAAGGACCTATAAACCGAGGTTTAAACTTAGGGGAAGAGACCTTCATAGGGACAAAACGAGAAGATAACCACACCAAGTCCCCAACACGGAGACGATGACCCTCACGACGATGACGATTAGCAAACTGCTGAGTCTTCTCTTGAGACAACTTCAAATTGTCCACCACATGACTCCAAATCTGGTGCAGTCTATCCACCACAGTGTCCACTCCAGGACAATCCGAAGATTCCACCTGGCCAGATGAAAAACGAGGGTGAAACCCTGAATTGCAAAAGAAAGGAGAAACCAGAGTGGCAGAACTGGCCCGATTATTGAGGGCAAACTCGGCCAACGGCAAAAAGGCGACCCAATCATCCTGATCAGCAGACACAAAACACCTTAAATAAGTCTCCAAGGTCTGATTAGTTCGCTCCATCTGGCCATTAGTCTGAGGATGGAACGCAGACGAAAAAGACAAATCAATGCCCATCCTGGCACAGAACGCTCGCCAGAACCTAGACACAAATTGAGATCCCCTGTCAGAAACGATGTTTTCCGGGATACCATGTGTTATGACCCCAATGGCGAGGGTCTCAGAGGAACGTGGAAGTCTGCAAGATACAAAAATCCAGCTCATAGGGCAGTGGTAACTGGGTTGACCATATATCTACTCCTAACGCCAACACTAGAAGTAGCCAGGGATCATTCCTACGTTGATTCTAGATGACACGCGCCAGCCGGAGAATCTAACTACCCCTAGTAGAAGAAAACAAAGACCTCTCTTGCCTCCAGAGAAAGGGACCCCAAAGCAGGATAGAAGCCCCCCACAAATAATAACGGTGAGGTAAGAGGAAATGACAAACACAGAAATGAACCAGGTTTAGCACAGAGAGGCCCGCTTACTAATAGCAGAATAAAGAAAGGTAACTTATATGGTCAACAAAAACCCTATCAAAATCCACACTGGAAATTCAAGAACCCCCGAACCGTCTAACGGTCCGGGGGGAGAACACCAGCCCCCTAGAGCTTCCAGCAAAGATCAGGATACAGATTTGGAACAAGCTGGACAAAAATACAAAACAAAACAAATAGCAAAAAGCAAAATAGCAGACTTAGCTGATATAACCGGAACAGGATCAGTAGACAAGAGCACAGCAGATTAGCACTGATAACTACGTTGCCAGGCATTGAACTGAAGGTCCAGGGAGCTTAAATAGCAACACCCCTAACTAACGACCCAGGTGCGGAAAAAAGGAATGACAGAAAAACCAGAGTCAAAAAACTAGTAACCACTAGAGGGAGCCAAAAAGCAAATTCACAACAGTACCCCCCCCTTAGTGAGGGGTCACCGAACCCTCACCACGACCACCAGGGCGATCAGGATGAGCGGCATGAAAGGCACGAACTAAATCGGCCGCATGAACATCAGAGGCGACCACCCAGGAATTATCCTCCTGACCATAGCCCTTCCACTTGACCAGGTACTGAAGCCTCCGCCTGGAGAGGCGCGAATCCAAGATCTTCTCCACCACGTACTCCAACTCGCCCTCAACCAACACCGGAGCAGGCGGCTCAGCAGAAGGAACTACAGGCACAACGTACCGCCGCAACAAGGACCTATGAAATACATTGTGAATAGCAAACGACACAGGAAGATCCAGACGAAAAGATACAGGATTAAGGATTTCCAATATCTTGTAAGGACCAATGAAGCGAGGTTTAAATTTTGGAGAGGAGACCTTCATAGGAATAAAGCGAGAAGAAAGCCACACCAAATCCCCAACGCGAAGTCGGGGACCCACACCGCGGCGGCGGTTGGCAAAGCGCTGAGCCCTCTCCTGTGACAACTTCAAGTTGTCCACCACATGATTCCAGATCCGCTGCAACCTATCCACCACAGAATCCACCCCAGGACAGTCAGAAGGCTCCACATGACCCGAAGAAAAGCGAGGGTGGAAACCAGAGTTGCAGAAAAAAGGCGAAACCAAGGTGGCGGAACTAGCCCGATTATTAAGGGCAAACTCAGCCAACGGCAAGAATGTCACCCAATCGTCCTGATCAGCAGAGACAAAGCACCTCAAATAAGCCTCCAAAGTCTGGTTGGTTCGCTCCGTCTGTCCATTAGTCTGAGGATGGAAAGCAGATGAAAACGACAAATCAATGCCCATCCTATTACAAAAGGATCGCCAGAACCTAGAAACGAACTGGGATCCTCTGTCTGACACAATATTCTCAGGAATGCCGTGCAAACGAACCACGTTCTGGAAAAACACAGGAACCAGATCGGAAGAGGAAGGCAGCTTAGGCAAAGGAACCAAATGGACCATCTTGGAGAAGCGATCACATATCACCCAGATGACAGACATGCCCTGAGACACCGGAAGATCAGAAATGAAATCCATGGAGATATGTGTCCAAGGTCTCTTCGGGACAGGCAAGGGCAAGAGCAACCCGCTGGCACGAGAACAGCAAGGTTTAGCTCGAGCACAAGTACCACAGGACTGCACAAATGACCGCACATCCCTTGACAAGGAAGGCCACCAAAAGGACCTGGCCACCAGATCTCTGGTGCCAAAAATTCCCGGGTGACCTGCCAACACTGAGGAATGAACCTCGGAAATGACTCTGCTGGTCCATTTATCCGGGACAAACAGTCTGTCAGGTGGACAAGACTCAGGCCTATCAGCCTGAAATCTCTGCAACACACGTCGCAGATCCGGAGAAATAGCTGACAAGATAACTCCATCCTTAAGGATACCAACAGGATCAGCGACTCCAGGAGCATCAGGCACAAAGCTCCTAGAAAGAGCATCGGCCTTCACATTCTTTGAACCAGGTAAATACGAGACAACAAAATCAAAGCGGGAGAAAAACAATGACCAGCGGGCCTGTCTCGGATTAAGGCGTTTAGCAGACTCGAGATACATCAGATTTTTGTGATCAGTCAAGACCACCACACGATGCTTAGCACCCTCGAGCCAATGACGCCACTCCTCAAATGCCCATTTCATGGCCAACAACTCCCGATTGCCCACATCATAATTTCGCTCGGCAGGCGAAAATTTCCTAGAGAAAAAGGCACAAGGTTTCATAACAGAGCAACCAGGGCCTCTCTGCGACAAAACGGCCCCTGCTCCAATCTCTGAAGCATCCACCTCAACCTGAAAGGGAAGTGAGATATCGGGCTGGCACAAAACAGGCGCCGAAGTAAACCGGCGTTTTAACTCCTGGAAAGCCTCCACGGCAGCAGGAGCCCAGTTAGCTACATCGGAGCCCTTCTTGGTCATATCCGTCAAAGGTTTCACAATGCTAGAAAAATTTGCGATAAAACGACGGTAGAAGTTAGCGAAACCCAAGAACTTCTGAAGACTCTTAACTGACGAGGGCTGAGTCCAATCAAGAATAGCTCGGACCTTGACTGGGTCCATCTCCACAGCAGAAGGGGAAAAAATGAACCCCAAAAAGGGAACCTTCTGTACACCAAAGAGACACTTTGAGCCCTTGACAAACAAAGAATTTTCACGCAAAATTTTAAAGACCAACCTGACCTGCTCCACATGCGAGTCCCAATTATCAGAAAAAACCAAAATATCATCCAGATAAACTATCAAAAATTTATCCAGATACTTCCGGAAAATGTCATGCATAAAGGACTGAAAAACTGAAGGCGCATTGGAGAGCCCAAAAGGCATCACCAAGTACTCAAAATGACCTTCGGGCGTATTGAATGCGGTTTTCCATTCATCACCTTGCTTAATGCGCACAAGGTTGTACGCACCACGAAGGTCTATCTTGGTGAACCACTTGGCACCTTTAATCCGGGCAAACAAGTCAGACAACAGCGGTAAAGGATACTGAAATTTGACAGTGATCTTATTTAAAAGCCGATAATCAATACAAGGCCTCAAAGATCCGTCCTTTTTAGCCACAAAAAAGAATCCTGCCCCAAGAGGGGAAGAAGAAGGACGAATATGTCCTTTCTCCAGAGACTCCTTGATATACGAACGCATAGCGGTATGTTCAGGTACCGACAGATTAAACAGTCTTCCCTTAGGAAATTTACTGCCTGGGATCAAATCTATAGCACAGTCACAGTCCCTATGAGGAGGCAATGCACTGGACCTGGACTCGCTAAAGACATCCTGATAATCAGACAAATACTCCGGAACTTCCGAAGGCGTAGAAGAAGCAATAGACACAGGCAGGGAATCCCCATGAATACCACGACAGCCCCAACTTGACACTGACATAGCCTTCCAGTCCAGGACGGGATTATGGGTCTGTAACCATGGCAGCCCTAAAACAACCAAATCATGCATTTTATGTAAAACAAGAAAACGTATCACCTCGCGGTGTTCAGGAGTCATGCACATGGTAACCTGTGTCCAATACTGCGGTTTATTTGCTGCCAATGGCGTAGCATCAATACCCCTAAGAGGAATAGGATTTTCTAATGGTTCAAGAATAAAACCACAGTGCTTAGCAAATGACAGATCCATAAGACTCAGGGCAGCACCTGAATCCACAAACGCCATGACAGGATAAGATGACAGTGAGCAAATCAAAGTTACAGACAGAATAAATTTAGGTTGCAAATTACCAACGGTGACCGGACTAACAACCTTAGCTATACGTTTAGAGCATGCTGAGATAACATGTGTAGAATCACCACAGTAGTAACACAAGCCATTCCGGCGTCTATGAATTTTCCGCTCATTTCTAGACAGGATTCTATCACATTGCATTAAATCAGGTGTCTGTTCAGACAACACCATGAGGGAATTTGCGGTTTTTCTATCACATTGCACCGAATTAGGTGTCTGTTCAGACAACACCATGAGGGAATTTGCGGTTTTGCGCTCCCGCAACCGCCGGTCAATTTGAATAGCCAGTGCCATAGTATCATTCAGACCTGTGGGAATGGGAAAACCCACCATAACATTCTTAATGGCATCAGAAAGGCCATTTCTAAAATTAGCGGCCAGTGCACACTCGTTCCAATGTGTCAGCACGGACCATTTCCGAAATTTTTGGCAGTACACTTCAGCCTCGTCCTGCCCCTGAGACATAGCCAGCAAGGCCTTTTCTGCCTGAATCTCAAGATTGGGTTCCTCATAAAGTAAACCGAGCGCCAGAAAAAACGCATCAATATCGGCCAATGCCGGATCTCCAGGCGCCAGCGAAAAAGCCCAATCTTGAGGGTCGCCCCGTAAGAACGAAATAACAATCTTTACTTGCTGAGCGGAGTCTCCAGATGAACAGGGTCTCAGGGACAAAAACAATTTGCAATTATTCATGAAATTCCTAAACTTAAACCTGTCTCCGGAAAACAGTTCAGGAATCGGTATCTTAGGTTCTGACCTAGGACTTCAGATAACATAGTCTTGTAAGCCCTGCACACGAGTAGCCAGCTGGTCCACACTTGTAATCAAGGTCTGGACATTCATGTCTGCAGCAAGCTTAAGCCACTCTGAGGTAAAGGGGATGAAGAAAAAAAAAATGAGAGAGGGAAAAAAAAAACTCAGAATCTTCTTTCTTGTAATCCCTCTTTTGCAATGCATTACACATATAATACTGGCCTGGCAAACTGTTATGACCCCAATGGCGAGGGTCTCAGAGGAACGTGGAAGTCTGCAAGATACAAAAATCCAGCTCATAGGGCAGTGGTAACTGGGTTGACCATATATCTACTCCTAACGCCAACACTAGAAGTAGCCAGGGATCATTCCTACGTTGATTCTAGATGACACGCGCCAGCCGGAGAATCTAACTACCCCTAGTAGAAGAAAACAAAGACCTCTCTTGCCTCCAGAGAAAGGGACCCCAAAGCAGGATAGAAGCCCCCCACAAATAATAACGGTGAGGTAAGAGGAAATGACAAACACAGAAATGAACCAGGTTTAGCACAGAGAGGCCCGCTTACTAATAGCAGAATAAAGAAAGGTAACTTATATGGTCAACAAAAACCCTATCAAAATCCACACTGGAAATTCAAGAACCCCCGAACCGTCTAACGGTCCGGGGGGAGAACACCAGCCCCCTAGAGCTTCCAGCAAAGATCAGGATACAGATTTGGAACAAGCTGGACAAAAATACAAAACAAAACAAATAGCAAAAAGCAAAATAGCAGACTTAGCTGATATAACCGGAACAGGATCAGTAGACAAGAGCACAGCAGATTAGCACTGATAACTACGTTGCCAGGCATTGAACTGAAGGTCCAGGGAGCTTAAATAGCAACACCCCTAACTAACGACCCAGGTGCGGAAAAAAGGAATGACAGAAAAACCAGAGTCAAAAAACTAGTAACCACTAGAGGGAGCCAAAAAGCAAATTCACAACAACCATGTAAACGAACCACATTCTGAAAAAACAAAGGAACCAACTCCGATGAAGAAGGCAACTTGGGCAAGGGTACCAAATGGACCATCTTAGAAAAACGGTCACACACCACCCAAATGACAGACATCTTCTGAGAAACCGGGAGATCCGAGATAAAGTCCATAGAGATGTGCGTCCACGGCCTCTTTGGAATAGGCAAGGACAACAATAATCCACTAGCCCGAGAACAGCAAGGCTTGGCCCGAGCACAAACATCACAAGACTGTACGAAGGTACGCACATCCCGAGACAGGGAAGGCCACCAGAAGAACCTGGCCACCAAATCTCTGGTACCAAAAATTCCAGGGTGGCCTGCCAACACAGAAGAATGAACCTCTGAGATGACTCTACTGGTCCACTCATCTGGAACAAACAATCTCCCAGACGGACAACGATCAGGCCTATCAGTCTGAAACTCCTGCAACGCACGTCGCAAGTCTGGGGAGACAGCAGACAAAATCACTCCATCCTTAAGGATACCAGTAGGCTCAGAATCACCAGAGGAGTCAGGCTCAAAACTCCTAGAAAGAGCATCTGCCTTCACATTTTTCGAGCCCGGCAAGTATGAAACCACAAAATTAAACCGGGAGAAAAACAACGACCAGCGCGCCTGTCTGGGATTCAGACGCCTGGCAGACTCAAGGTAAATCAGATTCTTGTGATCAGTCAAGACCACCACCTGATGTCTAGCACCCTCAAGCCAATGACGCCACTCCTCAAATGCCCACTTCATAGCCAAGAGCTCCCGATTACCGACATCATAATTTCGCTCTGCGGGCGAAAACTTTCGAGAGAAAAATGCACATGGTCTCATCACTGAGCAATCGGGACTTCTCTGTGACAAAACCGCCCCTGCTCCAATCTCGGAAGCATCAACCTCAACCTGAAAAGGGAGCGAAACATCAGGCTGGCGCAACACAGGGGCAGAAGCAAAGCGGCGCTTAAGCTCCCGAAAGGCCTCCACAGCCGCAGAGGACCAATTGGCAACATCAGCACCCTTCTTAGTCAAATCAGTCAAAGGTTTAGCAATACTTGAAAACCCAGTTATAAATCGACGATAGAAATTAGCAAAGCCCAAGAACTTCTGAAGACTCTTCAGGGAAGTAGGCTGCGTCCAATCACAAATAGCCCGAACCTTAACAGGATCCATCTCAACAGAAGGGGAAAAAATATACCCCAAAAAGGAGATCTTCTGAACCCCAAAGATACACTTTGAACCCTTTACAAACAAAGAATTGGACCGCAAAACCTGAAAAACCTTCCTAACCTGTTGAACATGCGACTCCCAGTCATCCGAAAAAATCAAAATATCATCCAAATACACAATCATAAATTTATCCAGATATTTACGGAAAATATCGTGCATAAAGGACTGAAAGACTGAAGGGGCATTAGAAAGACCAAAAGGCATCACCAAATACTCAAAATGGCCCTCGGGCGTATTAAATGCAGTTTTCCACTCATCTCCCTGCTTAATCCGCACCAAATTATATGCACCCCGAAGATCAACCTTAGAGAACCACTTTGCCCCTTTAATACGAGCAAACAAATCAGTCAATAAAGGCAAAGGATACTGGTATTTGACTGTAATCTTATTCAACAGGCGATAATCAATGCAGGGCCTCAGGGAGCCATCCTTTTTACCCACGAAAAAAAAACCTGCTCCTAAAGGGGATGAGGATGGACAGATATGTCCCTTTTCCAAGGACTCCTTAATATACTCTCGCATAGCAGCATGCTCAGGCACAGACAGATTGAACAAACGACCCTTGGGGAACTTGCTGCCAGGAATCAAGTCTATAGCACAATCACAATCCCTGTGGGGGGGAAGAGAACTAAATTTAGGCTCCTCAAAAACATCAGAAAAATCAGACAAAAATGCTGGAATTTCAGAGGGAGTAGATGAAGCAATAGAAACCAAAGGTACTTCCCCATGAGCCCCCCGACATCCCCAGCTTAATACAGACATTGTTTTCCAGTCAAGGACTGGATTATGAGTTTGCAACCATGGCAATCCAAGCACTAAGACATCATGCAAGTTATGCAACACAAGGAAGCGAATCACCTCCTGATGGTCAGGAGTACTACACATAGTCACTTGTGTCCAGAATTGTGGTTTATTCCTAGCCAAAGGTGTGGAATCGATACCCTTCAGAGGGATAGGAACTTCCAATGGCTCTAGGCTAAACCCACAGCGTCTGGCAAAGGACCAATCCATAAGACTCAAGGAAGCGCCAGAATCCACATAGGCATCCACAGTAATAGATGGTAATGAACAGATCAAAGTTACAGACAAAATAAACTTAGACTGTAAGGTGCCAATTGCAAAAGACTTATCAGCCTTTTTTGTGCGTTTAGAGCATGCTGATATAACATGAGCAGAATCACCGCAGTAGAAGCACAACCCATTTTTACGCCTATAATTCTGCCGTTCACTTCTGGACAGTATTCTATCACATTGCATAATCTCCGGTGCCTGCTCAGAAGACACCGCCAAATGGTGCACAGGTTTGCGCTCCCGTAAACGCCGATCAATCTGAATAGCCATAGTCATGGATTCGTTCAGACCTGTGGGCATAGGAAACCCCACCATGACATCTTTAACGGCGTCAGAGAGACCTTCTCTGAAATTCGCCGCCAGGGCGCACTCATTCCACTGAGTAAGCACTGACCATTTTCGAAATTTTTGACAATATATTTCAGCTTCATCATGCCCTTGAGAGAGGGCCATCAAGGCCTTTTCAGCCTGAATCTCCAAATTAGGTTCCTCATAGAGCAACCCCAGTGCCAGAAAAAACGCATCCACATTGAGCAACGCAGGATCCCCTGGTGCCAATGCAAATGCCCAATTCTGGGGGTCACCCCGCAACAAGGAAATAACAATTTTAACCTGTTGAGCGGGGTCTCCAGCGGAGCGAGATCTCAGAGATAGATACAATTTACAATTGTGCTTAAAATTCAAAAAATGAGATCTATCTCCAGAAAAGAACTCAGGTATAGGGATCTTGGGTTCAGACATAGGAGCATGTATAACATAGTCTTGGATATTTTGAACCTTAGAAGCAAGAGTATTCAGGTTGGAAGCTAAACTCTGGATATCCATTTCTCAGCAACTGAGATCTGAGCCATTCAGGGGTTAAGAGGAGAGAAAAAAAAACAGCAGATTGCAATTTTGGCTAGACAGAGCCTCAGGGCAAAAAAAAAAAGTGTCAGAAACTTCTTTTTTTCTCTCTTTCTTCAGCCAATACTTTTAATACATTTGGGCCGGCAATACTGTCATGATCCCCAATGGCAGAGGAACAGGGAAAAAACGGACTAGCTCTAGGAAGATGGTATCTTAGGTAACCGTGATGCTGAACCTAACACGCAACTAAAAGTAGCCAGGGGGTGTTCCTACGTTGTTCCTAGACACCTCGCGCCAGCCGGAGATCTAGCTACCCCTAGTAGAGGAATACACAGACCTGGCTTGCCTCCAGGGAAACCCCAAAAGTTATAGCAGCCCCCCACCTATAATATCGGTTAGGTAAGAGGAAAATACAAACATAGTATGAATATAGATTCAGCAAATTGAGGCCCTCTAACCAGATAGCGGAAGATACAAAAGAGGACTTCACGGTTACCTCAAAACGCTAAACAGCCATCCAGAAATTACCTTAGCTCCGTTATCAACTCATGACACCGGAGTAGTAATTTCAGATCACTAGAGCTTCCAGCAGCACAAGAAATATAAATGCATGCTGGACAAAACAAATAACAAAATGCCAAAAGATTCAACTTAGCTGAATAGCAGACTTGGAGCAGGTAACAAGCAACAGAGGAGGTCTGGTAACATTGATTGCCGGCACTAGAATGACTGAGCAGCCAGCCTAAGTAGGAAACTCCCAATTGCCTGATGGAAACAGGTGCACTGGGAAACCAAGACAAAAGTCAGCCAGTACCACCAGTAGCCACCAGAGGGAGCCCAAAAACAGAATTCACAACACGCAGTGTTCCGGCGGTACAGAGAAGCATCGCGCAGGGAGGGGGCTCCCTGCGTGCTTCCCTGAGACGATCGGTACAAGGCGATGTACTCACCTCGTACCGAGCATCTCCTCCCTAAAGGCCCCAGATCCAAAATGGCCGTGGGGCTACTTCCGGGTCCTGCAAGGACTACTTCCGGGTCTAGAGCAGGCACTGGTAAGCGAGGAGCACTCTCTGTCAGATCGCTGATCTGACCCAGTGCTCTGCAAAGTGTCAGATCAGCGATCTGTCACCATACAGTTATGTCCCCCCTGGGACAAAGTAAAAAAAAATAAAAAAATTCCTAAATAAAGAGAAAAAAAAATATATTGTTCCCATAAATACATTTCTTTATCTAAATAATAATAATAAAAAAAACAATAAAAGTACACATTGAGTATCGCCGCGTCCGTAACGACCCGACCTATGAAACTGGCCTACTAGTTAACCCCGTCAGTGAACACCGTAAGAAAAAAAAAAAAAAGAGGCAAAAAACAACGCTTTATTATCATACCAACGAACAAAAAGTGGAATAACACGCGATCAAAAAGACGGATATAAATCACCATAGTACCGCTGAAAACGACATCTTGTCCCACAAAAAACGAGCCACCATACAGCATCATCAGCAAAAAATAAAAAAGTTATACTCCTCAGAATAAAGCGATGCAAAATTAATTATTTTTTCTATAAAATAGTTTTTATCGTATAAAAGCGCCAAAACATAAAAAAATAATCTAAATGAGGTATCGCTGTAATCGTACTGACCCGAAGAATAAAACTGCTTTATCCATTTTACCAAATGTGGAACGGTATAAACACCCCCCCCCAAAAAGAAATTCATTAACAGCTGGTCATTGGTCATTCTGCCTCACAAAAATCAGAGTAAAAAGCGATCAAAAAATGTCACATGCCCAAAAATGGTACCAATAAAAACGTCAAGTGGTCCCGCAAAAAATAAAAGACCTCACACGACTATGTGGACCAAAATATGGAAAAATTTTAGGTCTCAAAATGTGGGAACGCAAAAAAGATTTTTTGCAATAAAAAGCGTCTTTTAGTGTGTGACAGCTGCCAATTATAAAAATCCACTGAAAAACCCACTATAAAAGTAAATCAAATCCCCCTTCATCACCCCCTTAGTTAGGGAAACATAAAAAAATTATTATTTTTTTTAATTTATTTCCATTTTCCCATTAGGGCTACAGTTAGGGCTGGGGCTAAAGTTAGGGCTGGGGCTAAACTTAGGGCTGGGGCTAAAGCAGGGTGGATTTGATTTAAATCTAACTCATTTAAATCACAATTTAAATCACTAGTCAGTAAGGCTTGATTTAAATCAGTGATTTAAATCAAAGTTTCTACCTAAACTAGTTCTTGCTACTTTAACATGCAAGTAGATGAAGATTTTTAGAATCAATTTTTATATAACTTTTTTCTCCCCAGTTTAATGCATTAATCATTCATATTTGGACACCACTGTTCTGTTGTACTTAGGAAGGAGAAAAATAATCCTGACCTTAATAACAATTTAAATAGATTTATTCAACTGAAACAATAACAACATTACAGCATAAGTTATTTGCTTAAACAAACATCCATGTTTGTTAACTAATTTGGCTAAACAAAATATATATATATTTTAAGAAACTTAGACTGTCAGCCCAGCTGACACATGAAAAACTTAAATACTACTGTCCCTGCTGTCCTCTGTAGCTCACTTGTCGTCGTCATCTTCATCATCATCATCTTCTTCTTTGTTCCTATTCATAATCTGGAAAAGAAAAACAAGCTTTCCTGCTTTATTGGGTCCCAACCGATTTCTCAATTTAGAATGAATGAGTCCAAAGGAAGAGAATATTCTTTCAATGCCTGCAGAAGAAGCTACTGCTGTTAAAAGTGAAATCATTACTTGAACAGTCTCTAAATCCAAGCGCTTAAGTGACTTCCAGCAGTTTACTGGTGTGACCTTCCTTAAAATATCTTCAGCAAACATATATTTCTTGAATGGTTCCCCCTTAGCTCTGAAGTTTATTGTAGTTGGCATTAAAGATGGATGATTGCTGGATACCCATGTAATAGCTAACTCCTCTGCCTCAGCACTTAGGTTTTGACCCTGATATTGGATATTGACAATATTTGCCAAAAAATTAGCTGGAGTCGGTGCTTGTCCCATTCGTTTGTTTACTGCTTGTAATTTAATTCTGTCCATGTATAGTTCTGTTTTTAAGTGTTCACTCAGTTCCTTCCAAATTTCAACAGCATCCGCAATAAAACAGCTATTTTTCTGTATTTTGTTTAAAGCTTGAGAGATGGGTTTCAGGAAGCTCAGCATATGTTCAACATTTCTCTTAAGCCCAATGTTGAGGATTTTGGCCGTGACAGTGCCATCTATTTTATCTTGATTTTCTTCACAAAGTGTCATCAGAATAGGCCAGTTTTTTATATACTGCTCAAAACAGTCTACCACAGAGTTCCATCTAACATCTTGTGGGAGCATTAGCTTGGTCCCACCCATCCTTTTCAGAGCTGCTGCAGCAAAATGATTATTACGGAAGTATTTAGCAATTTCAACAACATTAGCCTTTATTTCTGGAACACTTAAGTCTTTGGCTAAGAGGTGCAGCAAATGAGCACTGCAACCATATGTTATTAGCAGCTTTGTATTCCCTCCCTGTTCTTCTAAATCTCTTCTCATCTTGGATACGTTGCAGCATTGTCAGTGACCGAACTGCGTACTAGACATTTGAATTTTTGTTCACATGTCGTTATAGCTTTTACTGCCACTTCTTGTAAGTATTCTGCTGTGTGTGCATTTCCTGACGTATCAGTTGTTTGTGCAAGGAAGACTTTACCTTCTTCTGTTGTTATACAAGCACATACAATAGGATCATTGTGGACATTACTCCACCCAATACTTAGGTTAACAATTTTACCCTCCAGAGCTGTTGCACATTGCTCCATTTCTCTGTCATACACTTGATCCAGCAGTTTCCCTGCAATATCAGCTCTGCTGGGTGGACTGTATCCTGGTCTCAGTGACTGAACCATATTAATGAAATGTGGGTTCTCAGTCAGACGGAAAGAAGAGTTCGTTGCATAAACTGGGCAATTTTTTCATCAATCAACTCTTTTTCTAATCTGCTAGTTCTTATCACAAACCTATCTATGGTGGTTCCAGGAGGTAAAGGTTTTTTCTTCCTTTTGGGTGATGGTGATATGTGGCTGTGGGTGTCTGATGATGATGCTGCTGCTAATGAAGCACTATCCTGGATGGATCACTCTGAAACTGTAGAACAGGATGATGGTGATCTTGGAGGTGGATAGTTTCCAGAATCCATGAATTCCCCTAAACAAAAAAAGTCAATGCTGTTATTTTATTGTTTATACAATTTCTGCTTATTGTACACAACACATCACTGCCCCTGCCGCAAAAGGAATATTTGTTTTTCTTCATAACTGTACCAAATGACAGTAACATGCAGTAATAAGAAATATAATTTTTCTCACACATGACAGTTCAGTCTTTAGAAATAGGATTCAATAAAAATGTTTACCAACCTGAAGATCCTGCCTGTTCAGAAGTGTTTCTTTGGTCATCTTCATCACCGCACTTCTCATGATGTTGCCTCATTCGCGCCACCAGGCCTTGCATCTCTTTGTTGCATCGTTTGCATTTTGCACGCATGCCCGCCTCACCGATAGGCGAAGGAGCTTCATTAAAATATTCCCAAACTGGGTCTCTTTTATGGCCTGCTGCCATTATAAGGAAAGAATGTAATAAACCTCAGATCGTACACACAGATCCAGACTTGTCTGTCTGTGGCTATGCTGCAGTATTGTGCTCAAAGTTTCACTTTCATTTTCTTGTCTGCTTGCCCTTCCTCCTCCTCACACTTAGATTCACATTCTTCTTGTGTTGTGCAGATCTATTCCACTCCAAACAATCAGAAACATTGTCTAACTAATTGGACTTGGCACTGATGGGGTTGATTCTGTATTCATAGGTTTGTAGAACAATAGGATTAAGGTCTTTTTCTCAACTCTGTTCATGTTGTAACATTTTTGCCGTGAAGAAGAGGCTGGGACCTCTGCGGAGTCAAATTCAGTTTTGAGAACTGCGTAAGTAAAGCGAGCGTCTGTGATAATATAGGAGAGAAACTGCCCACTAATCCTACAGAAACCTCTGGAAGGGCATGGCATTGTGAATGTTACACATATACAGCCTTTATTCTACTGAGTTAAACAACTCAGCTTTATCTCATGATGGAAGAACCTTTGGATGGTAAAATATTTTCCTCAAAAAGCAGTTTATTGAAAAAAATCCGATTTAAATCAATAAAATCCGATTTAAATAAAAAAAATCTGATTTAAAAAAAAAAAAAAAAAACATTGATTTTTATCCACCCTGGGCTAAAGTTAGGGCTGGGGCTAAAGTTAGGGTTGGGGTTTGGATTACATTTACGGTTGGGATTAGGGTTAGATGTGTCAGGGTTAGGGGTGTGGTTAGGGTTATGGTTGGGATTAGGGGTGTGTTTGGATTAGAGTTTCAGTTAGAATTGGGGGTTTCCACTGTTTAGGCACATTAGGGCTCTCAAACGCGACATGGCATCCGATCTCAATTCCAGCCAATTCTGCATTGTAGTAAAACAGTGCTCCTTCCCTTCTGAGCTCTCCCGTGCGCCCAAACAGGGGTTTACCCCAACATATGGGGTATCAGCATACTCAGAACAAATTGGACAACAACTATTGGGGTCCAATTTCTCTTGCTACCCTTGGGAAAATAAAAATTGGGGGGCTAAAAAAACCATTTTTGTGGGAAAAAAATTAATTTTTATTTTCACGGCTCTGCGTTATAAACTGTAGTGAAACACTTGGGGGATCAAAGCTGTCAAAACACATCTAGATAAGTTCCTTAGGGGGTCTACTTTCCAAAATGGTGTCACTTGTGGGGGGTTTCAATGTTTAGGCACATCAGGGGCTCTCCAAACGCAACATGGCGTCCCCTCTCAATTCCAGTCAATTTTGCACTGAAAAGTCAAACTGCGCTCCTTCACTTCCGAGCTCTCCCATGCACCCAAACAGTGGTAAAATAAAACAAATTGGAGCTGAAGTAAATTTTTTGTGAAAAAAAAAGTTAAATGTTCATTTTTTTTTAAACATTCCAAAAATTCCTGTAAAACACCTGAAGGGTTAATAAACTTCTTGAATGTGGTTTTGAGCACCTTGAGGGGTGCAGTTTTTAGAATGGTGTCACACTTGGTTATTTTCTAACATATAGACCCCTCAAAATGACTTCAAATGTGATGTAGTCCCTAACAAATATTGGTGTTGTAAAAATGAGAAATTGCTGGTCAACTTTTAACCCTTATAACTCCCTAACAAAAAAAAATTTTGGTTCCAAAATTGTGCTGATGTAAAGTAGACATGTGGGGAATGTTACTTATTAAGTATTTTGTGTGACATACAGTGGGGCAAAAAAGTATTTAGTCAGTCAGCAATAGTGCAAGTTCCACCACTTAAAAAGATAAGAGGCGTCTGTAATTTACATCATAGGTAGACCTCAACTATGGGAGACAAACTGAGAAAAAAAAATCCAGAAAATCACATTGTCTGTTTTTTTATCATTTTATTTGCATATTATGGTGGCAAATAAGTATTTGGTCAGAAACAAAATTTCATCTCAATACTTTGTAATATATCCTTTGTTGGCAATGACAGAGGTCAAACGTTTTCTGTAAAGGTACCGTCACACTAGGCGATATCGCCAGCGATCCGTGACGTTGCAGCGACCTGGATAGCGATATCGCTGTATTTGACACGCAGCAGCGATCTGGATCCTGCTGTGAAATTGCTGGTCGCTGCTAGAAGGTCTGCACATTATTTGGTCGCTAGGTCGCCGTGTATCGCCGTGTTTGACAGCAAAAGCGACGATACCAGCGATATTTTACACTGGTAACCAGGGTAAACATTGGGTTACTAAGCGCAGGGCCGCGCTTAGTAACCCGATGTTTACCCTGGTTACCAGCGTAAAAGTTAAAAAAACAAACAGTACATACTCACCTGCGCGTCCCCCAGCCTCTGCTTCCTGACACTAAAGCGCCGGCCCTAAACTGAAAGTGAAAGCAACAGCGGTGACGTCACCGCTGTGCTGTTAGGGCCGGAGCTCAGTCAGCGTCAGGAAGCAGAGGCTGGGGGACGCGCAGGTGAGCATGTACTGTTTGTTTTTTTAACTTTTACGCTGGTAACCAGGGTAAACATCGGGTTACTAAGCGCGGCCCTGCGCTTAGCAACCCGATGTTTACCCTGGTTACCCGGGGACCTCGGCATCGCTGGTCGCTGGAGAGCGGTCTGTGTGACAGCTCTCCAGCGACCAAACAGCGACGCTGCAGCGATCGGCATCGCTGTCGCTATCGCTGCAGCGTCGCTTAGTGTGAAGGTACCTTAAGTCTTCACAAGGTTGCCACACACTGTTTTTGGTATGTTGGCCCATTCCTCCATGCAGATCTCCTCTAGAGCAGTGATGTTTTTGGCTTTTCGCTTGGCAACACGGACTTTCAACTCCCTCCAAAGGTTTTCTATAGGGTTGAGATCTGGAGACTGGCTAGGCCACTCCAGGACCTTGAAATGCTTCTTACAAAGCCACTCCTTCGTTGCCCTGGCGGTGTGCTTTGGATCATTGTCATGTTGAAAGACCCAGCCACGTTTCATCTTCAATGCCCTTGCTGATGGAAGGAGGTTTGCACTCAAAATCTCACGATACATGGCCCGATTCATTCTTTCATGTACCCGGATCAGTCGTCCTGGCCCCTTTGCAGAGAAACAGCCCCAAAGCATGATGTTTCCACCACCATGCTTTATAGTAGGTATGGTGTTTGATGGATGCAACTCAGTATTCTTTTTCCTCCAAACACGACAAGTTGTGTTTCTACCAAACAGTTCCAGTTTGGTTTCATCAGACCATAGGACATTCTCCCCAAACTCCTCTGGATCATCCAAATGCTCTCTAGCAAACTTCAGACGGGCCCGGACATGTACTGGCTTAAGCAGTGGGACACGTCTGGCACTGCAGGATCTGAGTCCATGGTGGCGTAGTGTGTTACTTATGGTAGGCCTTGTTACATTGGTCCCAGCTCTCTGCAGTTCATTCACTAGGTCCCCCCGCGTGGTTCTGGGATTTTTGTTCACCGTTCTTGTGATCATTCTGACCCCACGGGGTGGGATTTTGCGTGGAGCCCCAGATCGAGGGAGATTATCAGTGGTCTTGAATGTCTTCCATTTTCTAATTATTGCTCCCACTGTTGATTTCTTCACTCCAAGCTGGTTGGCTATTGCAGATTCAGTCTTCCCAGCCTGGTGCAGGGCTACAATTTTGTTTCTGGTGTCCTTTGACAGCTCTTTGGTCTTCACCATAGTGGAGTTTGGAGTCAGACTGTTTGAGGGTGTGCACAGGTGTCTTTTTATACTGATAACAAGTTTAAACAGGTGCCATTACTACAGGTAATGAGTGGAGGAAAGAGGAGACTCTTAAAGAAGAAGTTACAGGTCTGTGAGTGCCAGAAATCTTGATTGTTTGTTTCTGACCAAATACTTATTTTCCACCATAATATGCAAATAAAATGATAAAAAAACAGACATTGTGATTTTCTGGATTTTTTTTTCTCAGTTTGTCTCCCATAGTTGAGGTCTACCTATGATGTAAATTACAGACGCCTCTCATCTTTTTAAGTGGTGGAACTTGCACTATTGCTGACTGACTAAATACTTTTTTGCCCCACTGTATCTCTGTGATTTAATTGCATAAAAATTCAAAGTTGGAAAATTGCGCTATTTTCAAAATTTTCACCAAATTTCCGTTTATTTCACAAATAAACGCACGTTATATCAAATAAATTTTACCACTATCAAGAAGTACAATATGTCACGAGAAAATGTCAGAATCGCCAAGATCCGTTGAAGCGTTCCAGAGTTATAACCTCATAAAGGGACAGTGGTCAGAATTGTAAAAATCGGCCCGGTCATTAACGTGCAAAACACCCTTGGGGCTTAAGGGGTTAAAGGCGACATTTTGTACTACGGGGTGATGGATAATCTGCACCCCCTGTAAATTGTGCCTCTATCCAGGCAATGATTTCAACAGCACTTGTGGGACCCCCAAGCAGGATCAGGGTGGGGGGACACGAGCTCCATCCCCATTCTACCCTCTAGGTTCAGAGACTGTTTTATATTCAGCTTTTTATTGTCATATAGATTTAGTCACCATCAGTATCTGGTATGGGGGTCTGACTGCAGGATTTGGGGGTTATACGGCCACTCTCCTTTATATGGATATAGAACAGCCCAGCTATAGCCTGCATGTAATGACATGTAAGGGCCCTATAACCAGGCATCACAAGTGAATTGTGGGATTTGTAGTCCCACAGCACTAGAACAATACACTCAGCAGGATGAGTAATAAACAGCTGAAGTATGCGCTGAGCTCAGCAGGCACGTTACCACAGCAACCACCACTACAAGTCCCAGCATATTCACCAGATGAACCTAATCAGCAGCTAAAAGGCTCCGGGAAACACCAGATGAACACTGGCTGTGGCCCAGCGCCGGGCGAATAGCTGCAGCCCCGGCTTGGTGATGGCTGCTGGTCCGCTTCACACAGGACGGAGAAAGAGCTCTGCCGGCAGCGAACTGCTCCTTTCCCGCAGACCGACTGATGGTCACACGACAGCTTCCGTATCCGCCCGTGTGCACCGCTCAGGACATTCCGACCGGAAACAGAGGAGCCTGCGCCAGGTGGCCGCTGGGAGACGTGCAACAACGTCACATGACCGCCAGACACTGTTCCCTTGTTTCTCTTGACTCCTCTTCTTCCCACAACTTTTTCCTTTATTTCATTTTCCAAAATCTTCAATTGCATTTATATTAATGCGAAAGTTGTAAACCTGAACCAAAAACACCAAATCTCAAACGTAACCTGTTCGTTGCCCCTAGCAACCGACCACACAGAGTCCATGTTTGTTAACTCGACTTTCTAGTATAATTAGTTGTCTGGGGTGGGTTGTCTATGTATTTTCTGCCTTTCACACTGGCGGAGCATTATGTCCCTACCACTTGTCCAGTAGTGAGAAAACCCTCTTCCCCCCAGAACATGAATAGTGAAGTTCTTATTTGTCCCTTTCCCGGGTTAAAAAAGCCAGCCCTCAGCTCCCTCAGAAATAGCACTTCATGTGTGAATCGCCAGTTCCAGCACTTAGCCCAGGCTCTTCCAGATACCCTGGTGCAGTGGCATTGGGGTAATGAGATTAGGGGTTGGTGTCCACAACTGTCGCTCACACCAAGCCCTAGGTTTATTGAGAAGGCTACGCGGCAGCCTCTAAGTGTTCAGGGTGCACAAATAGGAATCCACTCCAATAAATTTAGTAAAAGAATTTGGCACTCCGGAATATGATGCAAATAGATTTATTTCACATAGTGCCCATTGTGTTGCAAGAAAATATTTTTGACATTTCAGCCCAAAGTCCTTCCTCAGAACTACAAAAAGATATTACAATAAGTGTATTATAATATAGAAATAAACAACACAAGAAATAACTGTAGCCATTATAAAGCAATAGAAGAAAAATCAAATAAGAGAATGAAAATAAATATAAGTATTGTGCCGAGAGAGGGACTATACATATAGATAGAGCAAAGTGAAGAAAGATTAGAGTTATACAAAAGTTGGTGGAGCACCCCATCAGGGCAAGGGGTACTCGGTACCGGTATTCACAGGGGGGATGTCACGGCGGCGACCCGATCTGTGGCCCTGGGATGTCAATGTAAAAGGGAAAGTGTTGTGAAATTGGATTTTGGGCTCCCCCGGTGGCCACTGGTGGAACTGAACTTGTGTGCATCATCCTTTCTGTTCACCTGTTCCTATCAGGATGTGGGAGTCGCTATTTAACCTTGCTCCTCTGTCACTTCCATGCCGGTCAACATTGTAATCAGAAGCCTTTCTGTGCATGTTCCTGCTGCTAGACAACTCCCAGCTAAGTTGGACTTTAGTCCTCGTTTGTTTTTGTATTTTGTTCCAGTTCACAGCTGAAGTTTTGTTTCTGTGTCTGGAAAGCTCTTGTGATCTGAAATTGCCACTCTGATGTTATGAGTTAATACTAGAGTCTTAAAGTAATTTCAGGATGGTGTTTTGATAGGGTTTTCAGCTGACCATGAAAGTGCCCTTTCTGTCTTCCTGCTATCTAGTAAGCGGACCTCAACTTTGCTAAACCTATTTTCATACTACGTTTGTCATTTCATCTAAAATCACCGCCAATATATGTGGGGGCCTCTGTCTGCCTTTCGGGGAAATTTCTCTAGAGGTGAGCCAGGACTATATTTTCCTCTGCCAGGATTAGGTAGTCCTCCGGCTGGCGCTGGGCATCTAGGGATAAAACGTAGGCAACGCTACCCGGCTACTGTTAGTTGTGCGGCAGGTTTAGTTCATGGTCAGTTTAGTTTCCATCCTTCCAAGAGCTAGTTCTTATGTTTGCTGGGCTATGTTCTCTTGCCATTGAGAACCATAACAGATTGACCGGCCCACAAAGGGTTAAAGTAATTGGCAGAGAAAGGAGAGAAGAGAGAAGTCTGCTGAAGATTTTTTTTTTTTTTTCTTCAGTTCTGAGTGTGCTTATAATTGAATCTCTTGCAAGTCTGCCTATATTGCAGCCTTTCTCTCTCTCTCTCCTTCTAATCCTGGAATGGCTCTGTGTTCACCTGTTTAAAATGGATATTCAGAGTTTAGCTGCAGGTTTGAATAATCTCACCACGAAAGTTCAAAATTTACAAGATTTTGTTGTTCATGTTCCTATATCTGAACCTAGAATTCCTTTGCCTGAATTTTTCTCGGGGAATAGATCATGCTTTCAAAATTTCAAAAATAATTGCAAGTTGTTTTTGTCCCTGAAATCTCGCTCTGCTGGAGATCCTGCTCAGCAGGTCAGGATTGTGATTTCCTTGCTCCGGGGCGACCCGCAAGACTGGGCTTTTGCATTGGCTCCAGGGGATCCTGCGTTGCTCAATGTGGATGCGTTTTTTCTGGCCTTGGGGTTGCTTTATGAGGAACCTCATTTAGAGCTTCAGGCGGAAAAGGCCTTGATGTCCCTATCTCAGGGGCAAGACGAAGCTGAAATATACTGCCAAAAATTCCGTAAATGGGCTGTGCTTACTCAGTGGAATGAGTGCGCCCTGGCGGCGAATTTCAGAGAGGGTCTCTCTGATGCCATTAAGGATGTTATGGTGGGGTTCCCTGTGCCTGCGGGTCTGAATGAGTCCATGACAATGGCTATCCAGATCGATAGGCGTCTGAGGGAGCGCAAACCTGTGCACCATGTGGCGGTGTCTACTGAGAAGACGCCAGAGAATATGCAATGTGATAGAATTCTGTCCAGAAGCGAACGGCAGAATTTTAGACGAAAAAATGGGTTGTGCTTCTATTGCGGTGATTCAACTCATGTTATATCAGCATGCTCTAAGCGTACTAAGAAGCTTGATAAGTCTGTTTCAATTGGCACTTTACAGTCTAAGTTTATTCTATCTGTGACCCTGATTTGTTCTTTATCATCTATTACCGCGGACGCCTATGTCGACTCTGGCGCCGCTTTGAGTCTTATGGATTGGTCCTTTGCCAAACGCTGTGGGTATGATTTAGAGCCTCTTGAAAATCCTATACCTCTGAAGGGGATTGACTCCACCCCATTGGCTAGTAATAAGCCACAATACTGGACACAAGTAACTATGCGGATTAATCCGGATCATCAGGAGATTATTCGCTTTCTTGTGCTGTATAACCTACATGATGTGTTGGTGCTGGGATTGCCATGGCTGCAATCTCATAACCCAGTCCTCGACTGGAAAGCTATGTCTGTGTTAAGCTGGGGATGTAAGGGGATGCATGGGGACGTACCTTTGGTTTCCATTTCATCATCTATTCCCTCTGAGATTCCTGAATTCTTATCTGACTATTGTGACGTTTTTGAAGAACCTAAGCTTGGTTCACTACCTCCGCACCGGGAGTGTGATTGTGCCATAGATTTGATTCCGGGTAGTAAATACCCTAAGGGTCGTTTATTTAATCTGTCTGTGCCTGAACATGCTGCTATGCGAGAATATATAAAGGAGTCCTTGGAAAAGGGACATATTCGTCCTTCGTCATCTCCCTTAGGAGCCGGTTTTTTCTTTGTGGCTAAGAAAGATGGCTCTTTGAGGCCGTGCATTGATTATCGGCTTTTGAATAAAATCACGGTTAAATATCAATATCCGTTGCCACTGTTGACTGATTTGTTTGCTCGCATAAAGGGGGCCAAGTGGTTCTCTAAGATAGATCTCCGTGGGGCGTATAATTTGGTGCGAATTAAGCAGGGGGATGAGTGGAAAATCGCATTTAATACGCCCGAGGGCCACTTTGAGTATTTGGTGATGCCTTTTGGTCTTTCAAATGCCCCTTCAGTCTTTCAGTCCTTTATGCATGACATTTTCCGTGATTATTTGGATAAATTTATGATTGTGTATCTGGATGATATTTTTATTTTTTCGGATGACTGGGACTCTCATGTCCAGCAGGTCAGGAGGGTTTTTCAGGTCTTGCGGTCTAATTCCTTGTGTGTGAAGGGTTCTAAGTGCGTTTTTGGGGTTCAAAAGATTTCCTTCTTGGGATATATTTTTTCCCCCTCTTCCATCGAGATGGATCCTGTCAAGGTTCAGGCTATTTGTGATTGGACGCAGCCCTCTTCCCTTAAGAGTCTTCAGAAATTTTTGGGCTTTGCTAACTTTTATCGTCGATTTATTGCTGGTTTTTCTGATGTTGTTAAGCCATTGACTGATTTGACTAAGAAGGGTGCTGATGTTGCTGATTGGTCCCCTGCTGCTGTGGAGGCCTTTCGGGAGCTTAAGCGCCGCTTTTCTTCCGCCCCTGTGTTGCGTCAGCCTGATGTTGCTCTTCCTTTTCAGGTTGAGGTCGACGCTTCGGAAATCGGAGCTGGGGCGGTTTTGTCGCAGAGAAGTTCCGATTGCGCTGTGATGAGACCTTGTGCTTTTTTTTCGCGTAAATTTTCGCCCGCCGAGCGGAATTATGATATTGGGAATCGGGAGCTTTTGGCCATGAAGTGGGCTTTTGAGGAGTGGCGTCATTGGCTTGAGGGGGCTAGACATCAGGTGGTGGTATTGACTGACCACAAAAATTTAATTTATCTTGAGTCCGCCAGACGCCTGAATCCTAGACAGGCGCGCTGGTCGTTGTTTTTCTCTCGGTTTAATTTTGTGGTGTCCTACCTGCCGGGTTCTAAGAATGTTAAGGCGGATGCCCTTTCTAGGAGTTTTGAGCCTGACTCCCCTGGTAACTCGGAACCTACAGGTATCCTGAAGGATGGAGTGATATTGTCTGCCGTTTCTCCAGACCTGCGGCGGGCCTTGCAGGACTTTCAGGCAGATAGACCTGATCGTTGCCCACCTGGTAGGCTGTTTGTTCCTGAGGATTGGACTAGTAAAGTCATTTCTGAGGTCCATTCTTCTGCGTTGGCAGGTCATCCCGGAATCTTTGGTACCAGGGATTTGGTGGCAAGGTCCTTCTGGTGGCCTTCCCTGTCACGAGATGTGCGAGGCTTTGTGCAGTCTTGTGACGTTTGTGCTCGGGCCAAGCCTTGTTGTTCTCGGGCTAGTGGATTGTTGTTGCCCTTGCCTATCCCGAAGAGGCCTTGGACGCACATCTCGATGGATTTTATTTCGGATCTTCCTGTTTCTCAGAAGATGTCTGTCATCTGGGTGGTGTGTGACCGTTTCTCTAAGATGGTCCATTTGGTTCCCCTGCCTAAGTTGCCTTCTTCTTCCGAGTTGGTTCCTCTATTTTTTCAAAATGTGGTCCGCTTGCATGGTATTCCGGAGAATATCGTTTCTGACAGAGGTACCCAATTCGTGTCTAGATTTTGGCGAGCATTCTGTGCTAGGATGGGCATAGATTTGTCTTTCTCGTCTGCTTTCCATCCTCAGACTAATGGCCAGACCGAGCGGACGAATCAAACCTTGGAGACTTATTTGAGGTGTTTTGTGTCCGCAGATCAGGATGATTGGGTTGCTTTTTTGCCTTTAGCGGAGTTTGCCCTCAATAATCGGGCCAGCTCTGCCACCTTGGTGTCTCCGTTTTTCTGTAATTCGGGGTTTCATCCTCGATTTTCTTCTGGTCAGGTGGAATCTTCGGATTGTCCTGGAGTGGATGCTGTGGTGGAGAGGTTGCATCAGATTTGGGGGCAGGTAGTGGACAATTTGAAGTTGTCCCAGGAGAAGACTCAGCTTTTTGCCAACTGCCGGCGTCGGGTTGGTCCTCGGCTTTGTGTTGGGGACTTGGTGTGGTTGTCTTCTCGTTTTGTCCCTATGAGGGTTTCTTCTCCTAAGTTTAAGCCTCGGTTTATCGGCCCATACAAGATATTGGAGATTCTTAACCCTGTGTCCTTCCGTTTGGACCTCCCTGCATCTTTTTCTATTCATAATGTTTTTCATCGGTCATTATTGCGCAGGTATGAGGTACCGGTTGTGCCTTCCGTTGAGCCTCCTGCTCCGGTGCTGGTTGAAGGCGAGTTGGAGTACGTTGTGGAAAAAATCTTGGACTCCCGTGTTTCCAGACGGAAACTCCAGTATCTGGTCAAATGGAAGGGATACGGTCAGGAGGATAATTCTTGGGTGACTGCCTCTGATGTTCATGCCTCCGATCTGGTCCGTGCCTTTCATAGGGCTCATCCTGATCGCCCTGGTGGTTCTGGTGAGGGTTCGGTGCCCCCTCCTTGAGGGGGGGGTACTGTTGTGAAATTGGATTTTGGGCTCCCCCGGTGGCCACTGGTGGAACTGAACTTGTGTGCATCATCCTTTCTGTTCACCTGTTCCTATCAGGATGTGGGAGTCGCTATTTAACCTTGCTCCTCTGTCACTTCCATGCCGGTCAACATTGTAATCAGAAGCCTTTCTGTGCATGTTCCTGCTGCTAGACAACTCCCAGCTAAGTTGGACTTTAGTCCTCGTTTGTTTTTGTATTTTGTTCCAGTTCACAGCTGAAGTTTTTTTTCTGTGTCTGGAAAGCTCTTGTGATCTGAAATTGCCACTCTGATGTTATGAGTTAATACTAGAGTCTTAAAGTAATTTCAGGATGGTGTTTTGATAGGGTTTTCAGCTGACCATGAAAGTGCCCTTTCTGTCTTCCTGCTATCTAGTAAGCGGACCTCAACTTTGCTAAACCTATTTTCATACTACGTTTGTCATTTCATCTAAAATCACCGCCAATATATGTGGGGGCCTCTGTCTGCCTTTCGGGGAAATTTCTCTAGAGGTGAGCCAGGACTATATTTTCCTCTGCCAGGATTAGGTAGTCCTCCGGCTGGCGCTGGGCGTCTAGGGATAAAACGTAGGCAACGCTACCCGGCTACTGTTAGTTGTGCGGCAGGTTTAGTTCATGGTCAGTTTAGTTTCCATCCTTCCAAGAGCTAGTTTTTATGTTTGCTGGGCTATGTTCTCTTGCCATTGAGAACCATAACAGGAAAGGTCTTTAAAGGGATAAAGTTTGTGTTTGTGACTCCACCTGTGGTATTCGGTCAGGGTGACCGACGCTGCTGGGTCCGCTGGGGTGAGGTTATGGCAGATAGATGGTATACCTTCCCACAGGTGAAGTATGTCCCCAGGGCTTCCCAGCATGGATGATGGAATGGTGAAAGGTGCAATGAAGAATGAGGACACAGGGTTGCAGTCTCTTTACCTTGTTCACTGTTGGTTTCAGCAGCCACAGTCCAGAGCACCAGATCACAGGGCAGGCAGAGTCCAGTCGGTTTGGAGGCAAGTCCAGAGTCCCCTTATCCAGGTGGAAATCAGAAGCCTTCCTTTGCGCTGTAGTGGTGTAGACCCTTACTGCTTAAGCTCGAATATGGTCCTCACAGACGTTATATCTCTCTCTCTGTCCCCCGTAGTCGGATAGGACAATACCCATATGACTGGTGGCTGGAGCCTGTTTATAGAATCTCTTAGATGACCAGGCTCTGTGGAGTGTCACCGTACCTCCTGGGTGTAGGTGCGGACAGGTAACGTGCAATTAGCTGTCCTGCTGGTCTCTGAAGTAAGGCGTAGAGGTCCTTACAACCTTGGTATTCCAGCTACCGGTGTTCTGCGCCTCAGAAAGAGGCAGCCTGCTCCTGGCTGGTCCCCCTCTGGTATCTTCTCCTGTGCTTTGCTTTCCTGCATGCTCACTGCAATATATTCAGCTTTCTATGTGTCTCTTCCCAGGAGCTGCAGCACTTCAGGCTACAGGGCTCCTCTCCTTCCTTTCCCGCTCTCTCTCTGACAGGAACTGACTCCTTTCCCTCCAGATCAGGATGTCTTATAGGGGAGTTCACCTTAAACAGGCTTAGAGCTCCCCCTTCTGGTCTGGAGTGTGAACATTTTACATGCAATGTGTTACCTGCTAAAGAGATCTTTCATTGCCTCCAAATGTAACATCACTCTCCCCGTGAGGAAAGTGACATTACTGTGATGACCAAAGCCCTGGGGCGCCACATTGGCACCAGAGACAAATATATTCCTATAGTTGTTTACCAGGGAACTGATATCAATCAATCGGATTTAAAAGCAGCACAAATCCTGAAAGGAAAAATATAAATCATGTGCATAGCACTTCAGGATTCTCATTGACTTTGCTGGTATAAGGAATCCCTACCATTTTTGGGCCAATTCCGTGCAGAAAAAATGCTGCAAAACTGCACCGTGTGCACACAGCCTTACTAGAAGAAGGTGTGAATGGTTATCAGTGAGGCTGTGTGCACACGTTCAGGATTTTTCGCGTTTTTTCAGCTCCACTATAAAGACATGATAAAACCATTAAAAAACCGCTTACATTAAGCATCCTATTATTAGAATGAAATCCGCATTTTTTGTGCACATGTTGAGTTTTTTTCTGCGGCGGAATCACATTCCGTAAAAAAAAGAAACGCAGCATGTTCATTCTTTGTGTGGAATCGTGGGGATTCTGCACCCATAGGAATGCATTGATCCACTTTCTTCCCGCATGGGGCTATGCCCACCATGCGGTAAGTAAGTGGATCATGTGCGGTTGGTACCCAGGGTGGAGGAGAGGAGAAAAAGAATTAAAATAAAAAAATCGTGATATTCTCACCTTCCGGCGTCCTCATAGCCTTCCCGCTCCTCGCGGTACTCCCGTTCCCAGTGATGCTTTGCGACAATGACCTGTGATGACGTAGTGGTCTCACATGATGCTACATCATCTGGGGTCATTGCCGTGAGGCATTACTGGGAACGGGAGCATCGTGAGGGGGCCGCCGGAAGGTGAGAATATCATGATTTTTTTTTTGGGGGGGGGATTATTTTTAACATTCTATCTTTTACTATTAATGCTGCATGTGCAGCATCAATAGTAAAAAGTTGGTCACACTTGTCAAACACCATGTTTGACAAGTGTGACCAACCTGTCAATCAGTTTTCCAAGCGATGCTACAGATCGCTTGGAAAACACTAGCATTCTGCAAGCTAATTACGCTTGCAAAATGCTAGTGTTTAGCGGGAAAATGCATGCCAATTTCGCATGAGTTTTACCCGCGGCAAGGACTTCCGGAGTTGCTGCGGAAATTTCCACGGCAATTCCGGACGTGTGCACATAGCCATACTATTCAACCTTTCAGTGTAGGACTACTGCACCCAGCCACTGACATCTCATACCCATGTTAAACACTAAGGTACAGTATGTATCAGACAATGGATTCATGGAGTCATCTGGCACATTAGATATTCCGTCACCCATTCTCCTTTGCGAGTTCATTCAGACATTCTGTCGTAGTAGATTGCATCCGAGTGTCGCCTCCAGTGGGCGTATAAGTCTGAAAATGATGCACATCAGAGCCAAGTTGACTCTATCACACCATTATAGTCTATGGCCCCGTTAGCGCCTATGTCCAAATCCTGTTTTGCAGGGGTTCGGATGGAGACCCCAAGGGACCCCTGAAATTCTGCAAGAATGCAATGTGAAAGGGGCCTAAGAATCTTTTTCAGTGGATGATCATATGGAATTAGTTTAGGAAAAACTTATTAAAGAGGTTACCATGGGTAGAATGTCTGACCCCTTTTCCTTATTACCAATAGATAATTTGAGGGTCTCGCCCCTAGGTTTGGTCCTCAAAATGGAGATTGGAAAATGTTATTTGATCCACTATTTGTCATCTCCTAAAGGGGTATCTGTAAATGATGATATTGATGAATCCTTGTGAAGTGTTTCTTACATTTAACGTGTTTAGGCAGTAAGACTGGTTCAGCAGGCGGGTCAGGGTGCTTTATTTTCAAAGGCGGATGTTGAATTGGGAATCTACCTCCTGCTGGTACATCCCAGATTATGTTGACTCCCTATAAAGTAGTCTGCTCCACTTCATGCGCTTATTTTGAGGCTTTTAGAACATGTGTGTCTGGGTCCAGCCCATCGTTTCACAAGTGGTGCTAACATTAAATATTTGACTCTCATTTTTGCTCGTTTTGGAGTTTCACTGGAAGTAGTAAAAACTCTGGACCCGATGACCTCACATTTTTTGAGATGTTTTGAAATTGATTCATTAGAGTATAGAATGTCGCTTACCTGAGCCAAAGCTTCTTGATTTGCGGCGAGCAGTAAAAAAAAGCAATGGTGAAGACAGAGATAACTTTGCAATGCCTTCAATTTCTGCTTGGAAAACTGAACCTGTAGAATAATGACCATGGGGAGGATATTTTGCAGGTGGATGGCACAAGTGATGGCGAGTAAAAGATGACAGCAACATTTCATGCTCTTATGAAGCAAACTTAAGGGTGCACACGTTGTGGATTCTCTGCAGATCCGCAGGGTTTTTTGCGTTGCAGAAATGCTGCAGATCCACAATTGATTTACAGTACAATGTAAATCAATGAGAAAAAAAAAGCTGTGCTAATGGTGCGGAAAATCCGGTGCGGAAACGCTGCGGATTAAAAGAAGTAGCTTGTCACTTCTTTTTTTGAGGAGCTGCAGAGTTTTTGTACCCATTCCATTATAAAAATCCGCAGGGGTAAAAAACGCAGGAAATCCGCAAAAAATCTGCAGCAAAAACGCACAAAAAACGCTGCGGATCCGCACAAAAAACGCGACTAATCCGCAGCTGCGTTTTCTGCCAGGAGGCAGAATCCGCACCAGAAATTCCAAAGGCTAATCCGCGACGTGTGCACATAGCCTAACCCCTTAACGACCGCCGATACGCCTTTTAACGGCGGCCGCTAAGGGTACTTAAACCACAGCGCCGTTAATTAACGGCGCTGTGGAAAAAGTGAATAGCGCCCCCCAGAGTCGGATTTTCTCTGGGGTCTCGGTTGCACATCAGAGGACAGAGAAATAGGGGGATTCGGGGACCCTAACATACTCACCCGGTGTCCCTGGGTCCTCTTCTGTCTTCTCCTGCCAGCCGGCTTTTTCCTCATGGCGGGCGCATGCGCAGTGCGCCCGCCATCTGCTGCCATCTGCCGGCCGGCAGGAGAAGACGAGTTGGGGCTAAAATTAGGGTTAGGGTTGGGGCTAAATTTAGGGTTAGGGTTGGGGCTAAATTTAGGGTTAGGGATAGGGCTAGGGTTAGGGGCTAAATTTAGGGTTAGGGTTAGGCTACTTTCACACTAGCGTTTTTTGGCTTCCGTCGCAATGCGTTGTTGGAGAAAAAACGCATCCTGCAAAAGTGCTTGCAGGATGCGTTTTTTCTCCATTGGCTTGCATTAGCGACGGATTGCCACACGTCGCATCCGTCGTGCGACGGATGCGTCGTGCTTTGGCGGACCATCGGCACAAAAAAGCTACATGTAACTTTTTTGTGCGACGTGTCCGCCATTTCCGACTGCGCATGCGCGGCCGGAACTCCGCCCCCGTCTCCCCACACCTCACAATGGGGCAGCGGATGCGTTGAAAAAACAGCATCTGCTGCACCCGTTGTGCGGCGCTTACAACGCTAGCGTCGGTACGTCGGCCCGACACACTGCGATGGGCCGAGTACGACGCTAGTGTGAAAGTAGCCTTAGGCTTCTTTCACACTTGCGTCGGTACGGGGCGGTCGCAATGCGTCGGCCCGACGTACCGACGCACGTTGTGAAAATTGTGCACAACATGGGCAGCGGATGCAGTTTTTCAACGCATCCGCTGCCCAGTCTATGTCCTGGGGAGGAGGGGGCAGAGTTACGGCCACGCTTGCGCGGAAATGGCGGACGCGACGTACAAAAAAAGGTTACATTGAACTTTTTTTGTGACGACGGGGGCTAAAGTTATGGTTAGGGTTGGGGCTAAAGTTAGGGTTGGGGCTAAAGTTAGGGTTAGAGTTGGGATTAGGGTTAGGGTTTGGATTAGGGTTGGGATTAGGGTTACGTTTGGGATTAGGGTTTGGATTAGGGTTGGGATTAGGGTTAGGGGTGTGTTGGATTTAGGGTTTTGATTAGGGTTATGGTTAGGGTTGAGATTAGGGCTGTTTTGGGGTTAGGGTTGTGATTATCGTTAGGGTTGTGATTAGGATTATGGATCGGGTTGAGATTAGGGTTAGGGGTGTGTTGGAGTTAGGGTTGAAGTTATAATTTGGGGGTTTCCACTGTTTAGGTACATCAGGGGGTCTCCAAACACGACAGCCAATATTGCGCTAAAAAAGTCAAATGGTGCTCCCTCCCTTCTGAGCTCTGCCGTGCGCCCAAACAGTGGTTTACCCCCACATTTGGGGCATCAGCGTACTCTGGATTAATTGGACAACTTTTGGGGTCCAATTTCTCCTGTTACCATTGTGAAAATAAAAACTTGGGGGCTAAAAATCTTTTTTGTGGGAAAAAAAATATTTTTTTTATTTTCACTACTCTGCATTATAAACTTCTGTGAAGCACTTGAGCATTCAAAGTTCTCACCACATATCTAGATAAGTTCCTTAGGGTGTCTAGTTTCCAAAATTTGGTCACTTGTGGGGGTTTCTACTGTTTAGGTACATCAGGGGCTCTGCAAACGCAACATAACACCCACAGACAATTCTATCAAAGTCTGAATTCCAAAATGGCGCTCCTTCTCTTCCGAGCTCTGCCGTGTGCCAAAACAGTGGTTTACCCCCACATATGGGGTACCAGAATACTCAGGACAAATTGGAGAACAAATATTGGCATCCAATTTCTCTTGTTACCCTTGTGAAAATAAAAACTTGGGGACTAAAAAAATCTTTTTTGTGGAAAAAAAAATATTTTCTATTTTCACTACTCTGCATTATAAACTTCTGTGAAGCACTTGGGCATTCAAAGTTCTCACCACATATCTAGATAAGTTCCGTGGGGGGTCTAGTTTTCAAAATGGGGTCACTTGTGGTGTATTTCTACTGTTTAGGTACATCAGTAGCTCTGCAAACGCAACATAACGCCCGCAGACCATTCTATCAAAGCCTGCATTTCTAAATGGCGCTCCTTCCCTTCCGAGCTCTGCCGTGCGCCCAAACAGTGGTTTACCCCCACATATGGGGTACTGTTGTGAACTGTTTTCAGGCTCCCTCTTGTGGTCACAGGTGGTATGGTGTGACTTTTGCTTTGGGCTCCCCCTGGTGGCTTTATTTGTTATCCTGCTGGTCAGCTGTCTCGTTATCCTCTGGGAGGTTCCTATATAGCTCTGTTTCACTTCCTCTTGTTGCCGGCTGTCAATGTAATCAGTGCTACTTAGATTCCTGCTGACTACCTTGCTCCCAGTCCCTCCAAGTCAAGCTAAGTTTTGTTTGCTCATTTTTTGATCATCAGTGTTTATCATGTTTTCTGTCCAGCTTGCTAAGATGTGATTCTCTCGCTTGCTGGTTGCTCTAGTGGACTGAGTGTCTCCCCACACACCGTTAGTTGGTGCGTGGGTTCTTGAAATCTCAGGATGGATATTTTGTAAGGGTTTTTTATTGATCGCATAGACCCCTGCTCTATCTTCTGCTTTCTAGTACTAGTGGGCCTCTTTTGCTGAATCTGATTTCATCCCTATGTATGTGCCTTCCTCTTACTTCACCGTTAATATTTGTTGGGGGCTTCTATATCTTTGGGGATTATTTCTCTGGAGGCAAGCGAGGTCTTTCTCTCTCTTTAGGGGTAGCTAGTTTCTCCGGCTGGCTCGAGACGTCTAGGAATTTTTTAGGCACGTTCACCGGCTACCTCTAGTTGTGTTGGATAGGTTCAGGTTTGCAATCAGTCCAGTTACCATCTCCCTAGAGCTTGTCCTAAGTTTAATCACTTGCTGGTCTATTTGTGATCCTCTGCCACTAAAGGATCATAACAGGGTACCAGCATACTCAGGACAAATTGGACAACTTTTGGGGTCCAATTTCTCTTGTTACCCTTGTGAAAATAAAAACTTGGGGGCTAAAAAATCTTTATTGTTAAAAAATATATATTTTTTATTTTCACGACTCTGCATTATAAACTTCTGTGATGCACTTGGGCATTCAAAGTTCTCACTACACATCTAGATAAGTTCCATGGGGGGTCTAGTTTCCAAAATGGGGTCACTTTTGGGGGGTTTCTACTGTTTAGGCACATCAGGGGCTCTCCAAACGCGACATGGCGTCCAATCTCAATTCCAGTCAATTTTGCATTGAAAAGTCAAATGGCGCTCCTTTGCTTCCGAGCTCAGCCATGTGCCCAAACAGTGGTTTACCCCCACATATGGGGTGTCGGCGTACTCAAGACAAATTGTACAACAACTTCTGGGGTCCATTTTCTCCTGTTACCCTTGGTAAAATAAAAATTTGGAGGCAAAAAGATCATTTTTTGTAGAAAAAATGCGATTTTTTTATTTTCACGGCTCTACGTTATAAACTTCTGTGAAGCACCTGGGGGTTTAAAGTGCTCACCACACATCTAGATAAGTTCCTTAAGGGGTCTAGTTTCCAAAATGGTGTCATTTGTGGGGGGTCTCCACTGTTTAGGCACATCAGCGGCTCTCCAAACGTGACATGGCGTCCGATCTCAATTCCAGCCAATTCTACATTGAAAAAGTAAAACGACACTCCTTATCTTCCAAGCTCTGCGGTGCGCCCAAACAGTGGTTTACCCCCACATATGGGGTATCGACGTACTCAGGAGAAATTGCACAACAACTTTTGTGGTCTAATTTCTCCTGTTACCCTTGTGAAAATAAAAATTTTGGGGCAAAAAGATCATTTTTGTAGAAAAAATGAGATTTTTTATTTTCACGGCTCTACGTTATAAACTTCTGTGAAGCACTTGGGGGTTCAAAGTGCTCACCACACATCTAGATGAGTTCCTTAAGGGGTCTAGTTTCCAAAATGGTATCAATTGTGGGGGGGTTTCCACTGTTTAGGCACATCAGGGGCTCTCCAAACGCGACATGGCATCCGATCTCAATTCCAGCCAATTCTGCATTGAAAAAGTCAAACGGTGCTCCTTCACTTCCAAGCTCTGCGGTGCGCCCAAACAGTGGTTTACCTCCACATATGGGATATCGACGTACTCAGGAGAAATTGCACAACAACTTTTGTGGTCTAATTTCTCCTGTTACCCTTGTGAAAATAAGAATTTGTGAGCGAAAAAATCATTTTTGTGAAAACAAATGCGATTTTTTATTTTCACGGCTCTACGTTATAAACTTCTGTGAAGCACTTGGGGGTTCAAAGTGCTCACCACACATCTAGATAAGTTCCTTAAGGGGTCTAGTTTCCAAAATGGTATCACTTGTGGGGGGTTTCCACTGTTTAGGCACATTAGGGGCTCTCCAAACGCGACTTAGCGTCCGATCTCAATTCCAGCCAATTCTGCATTGAAACAGTCAAACGGTGCTCCTTCACTTCCAAGCTCTGCGGTGCGCCCAAACAGTGGTTTACCTCCACATATGGGGTATCGGCGTACTTAGGAAAAATTGCACAACAAAATTTGTGGTTAAATTTCTGCTTTTACACTTGTGAAAATTAAAAAAAATGGTTCTGAAGTAAAATGTTTGCAAAATAAAGTTAAATGTTCATTTTTTTCTTCCACATTGTTTTAGTTCCTGTGAAGTACGTAAAGGGTTAATAAACTTCTTGAATGTGGTTTTGAGCAGCTTGAGGGGTGCAGTTTTTAGAATGGTGTCACACTTGGTTATTTTCTATCATATAGACCCCTCAAAATGACTTCAAAGGTGATGTGGTCCCTAAAAAAAACATGGTGTTGTAAAAATGAGAAATTGCTGGTCAACTTTTAACCCTTATAACTCCCTAACAAAAAAAAAAAAATTGTTTCCAAAATTGTGCTGATGTAAAGTAGACATGTGAGAAATGTTATTTATTAACTATTTGTTGTGACATATCTCTCTGATTTAAGGGCATAAAAATACAAAGTTTGAAAATTGCAAAATTTAAAAAATTTTCGCCATATTTCCATTTTTTTCATAAATAATCGCAAGTAATATCGAAGAAATGTTACCACTAACTTGAAATACAACATGTCACGAAAAAACAGTCTCAGAATCAGCGGGATCCGATAAAGCGTTCCAGAGTTATAACCTCTTAAAGTGACACTGGTCAGAATTGTAAAAATTGGCTCGGTCATTAAGTACCAAATTGGCTCTGTCACTAAGGGGCTAAATGTGATTTGCAAGTTTTGGACAACTTTTGTCAAACTATACTAGAAAGGCATTGTGGAGATCAGAGGCAGTTTCTACTCTTGATCTACACTGGCTAACAGATGCAGCTTGGTTAACTATGGGGTATTTTTTTAAAGAAGTATGGAGTGTGGGTCTGTGGCCGGAGGACTGGCATACGTCGGGTATTATAGCTAATACTTCATGAATTACTTGTGTGAACAAGGAAATTACTACCATATGGTCACTTTTCTATTTGTCCTATTTATTAGGTTTCCATATAACACACTGGTATATAATACGCACTCCAAATTTTGGGAAGGAAAATAGGAAAAAAATAATTTTTTATGAAATGGTGGTGTTATAATCCGCTTTTACGGTAGCTTACCTGAGGGGTGTCGGTGGAACGGGATTCCAAGTGGCAGGGTCGCTGGTGCAGGAAGCTGGCGGAGGCAGGAGTGGGGTGATGGTGCAGGTCCCAGGCTGGGCTGGTGTAATAGGGTGTTCAGTAGGGTTGAGCGAAACGGATCGGTCAATTTCATAAGTCGCCGACTTTCGGCAAAGTCGGGTTTCGTGAAACCCGAGCCGATCCCAGTGTGGGATCGGCCATGCAATCTGCGTCGCGTTTCGTCTGACGCTTTAACCGCCATTTTTTCAGCCAATGAAGGAGTGTGGGCAGCTTGATGATGTAGGTGTCGTCTTGCTTTCTGCGGCGTCACAGGGGGTGGGGGTATAAACGCCATCTTACCGTTTTGGATGTAGCGATTTACAGAGTCCGAGGAATGTAGCGATTTACACTCTGTCCGAGGAGAGAGAGAGAGAGAGAGAGAGAGAGAAAAATATATATACATTATATATATATATATATAATCCCCATTGACTTGCACTGGGTTTCGTGTTTCAGTCGGTGTTTCGGTCGGCCCACCGACTTTTCACAATAATCGGCCGATTTCACACGATCCAACTTTTGAGAAAGTCGGGTATCACGAAACCTCACTCGATCCTACAAAAAAAAAAATCGCTCAACCCTAGTGTTCAGTAGTGTGGAGGGCTCTGCTGGCATTTTGTGAGAGCCCACAGCCCCGCACTTTCCATATTTTTTAATGCAGTGGACTATTGGAAAATAGCCGCCGGAGGTAGTGCATGTGCAATTGAGATCTCGGGAGCCGAGATCTCTGATGCCAAGATCTCAATCTGCGCGTGCTTGGCCTTCGACTCCAGGCTTTCACAAAATGTCAGCGGAGTCCTTGCAGTCCTACCAGCCTGGGACCTGCAACATCGCCCCACTCCTCCCGCCACTGCCAGTAGCTTCCTGCAGCAGCGAGCCTGGCACCCCACTCCACTGCACCAATAATCTCCACCGCAGCTACAATTTGGATAATAAGACGCACCCCCAAGTGCATTTTATAATCCTAAAAATACAATCTTTACCATTCACTTACCTTTTCCACCTTCATACACTTTTTTGATATATACACAGGATAAAAATAAAAAAGCAAGATTTTTGTTTTTGCTCCCATTTTTCATTAGTTGAACTCTAAGATCTTAGGCCATGTTCACATGTTGCGTTTTTTTACCGCGTATCCGCAGTGTTTTTGACGCTGCGGATCTGCAGCAGTTTTCCATGCGGTCTACAGTACCATGTAAACCTATGGAAAACCAAATCTGCTGTGCACATGCTGCGGAAAAAAGGGGCGGAAACGCAGCGTTGTTTTTTCCTCAGCATGTCAATTCTTTTTGCAGAACTGCAGCGCTTCTGCACCCATTGACTTGCATTGAGTCGGGCACTTCCGCAGCAAAACGGCAGATGTAACAAAGCTCTGCGGTTTAGCTGAGTAAACGCTGCAGTTCGGGAGGGGGGAAGAGTGTGGGCGGTGACTGTGTGTGTGGGCGGGGTCTAAGGGCTCTCCGTGCCGGGTCTGCGGGCTGTCCGGGTGGTCTGCGGGCTGTCCGTGCCGGCTCTGTGAGCTGTCTGGGTAGTCTGAGGCCTGTCCGGGTGGTCTGCGGCCTGTCCGGGAGGTCTGCGGCCTGTCCGGGAGGTCTGTGGCCTGTCTGGGAGGTCTGCGGCCTGTCCGGGTGGTCTGCGGCCTGTCCGGGTGTGTGTGGCACTGTGTGTGTGTTGAGGAGAGCCATAAGATCAAATACTTAATTAACCTCAACACATAAGGTAATTGTGGGAAGCAACCTATAACATGTATTGTTTAACCTTACATAAGTTTTCCTCAGACAAAGTAAGACACTTAAGATGGCTGCCATCTCCTCTACCAGAGCCATGTGCTCTGGTATATGAACAATGAAGACACTGAAGATGGCTGCCATTTCCTGTTTCAGCAGACCATGCGGTCTGGTATCCAAGATGACGCCCACTTTGATGACCTCATGGATCCACCCACAGCGACGCCCACTCTGATGACCTCACGGACCAACCCACCTAGATGACCTCATGGATCCGCCCATGGACTTGCTCATGCCCAACCCACTAACCAATGGAATACATCCGATCACTCCCATTTTAGAACTAACCGAGCCCCCTTACAGGAGATATATAACATTGTGTTTGACTAATAAATTTCTTCTTGGAGCTGAGCCACACTTTGATCAAGGAGAGTTACAGCTGACTGTGTCTGGTGTATTTCTTTAGTGCACATGATCAATATCCATTAGGCCAGGAGTAGGCAACTAGAGAATTGAACATTTATATTAATTGTTCAACCCTAATATTTGGCCGCCCAACGGGGGGCCAGCAGAGGAAGAGCCCTGAACCCTGTAAAACCGGCGAGTGGAACGGCTGGATGCACTGAGTACCCCGAATCTGGAGACTGATCACCTCCTTAACAGAACATGGTAAGTCTGCTGATTTTTATAATCTGTAGTCTTTACCTGTGTCCTTCGGGGTATCCTGTGCAGATTGCCTGACCGTGTCCGGTTTTCTTGGTATCTGTAAGACGGCAGAAAGGGTATCTCCGCTGCTGGTCATTTAATTGCAAGAACCGTCATGTTTTAGTTGCCTACTGCCTGTTACATGTTGTGAAGAGGGGAGATGACTAAAAGATAAAAATAAGCAAGTTTTTTTTTCACCTACAGAGGGCTAGAGGCAAGTGATAAAACAGGAAAAACAGGTTTTTACACTGGTAGTTAAAGAAAAGCATTGTGTTTGGAACAGGATGAGAAGGAAAAGCATGTGGTAGGACGGAAAAAAAAAACAAGTTTGTTTTTTTTTTTTAGGATAGAATAAGCGGGTGTAGAAAAAAAAATAATAATTTTTGTCTGTGGTATACGGTTGTCACCTGTGATAAGATTTTCAGTTCTGTACATGAGGACTAGGACCTGGAGTAATTGACTCGGCCTAGGGGGACCCGGTAAATCTTGGAGCAATTGGCTCAGTTCGGGCATAATAAATTGTGTAGCGGCTCATTGAAACTTGGAGCAATTGGCTCAGTTTGGGCCAATTAAATTTATAGTTTTTCTTTTTTTGCCCCGTGACATCGAGTAATTGACTCTGCACGGGGACCGGTAAGTTAGGGAGCAATTTGACAAAGTAGGGAATAATTGGTTTGTAAAGTACGGAGCACGGAAGTCAGACAGGGACCACGTGACAAGAAGCAATAGGAACTGGGTACTGCAGACTCAGTTCCCTTTAGAATCTCAGGTTTGAGTCATCTCCCCCGTCTTATTGTTTGTTTGGTGTTTGTTATCTTGATAGATAGATATATATATACTGTGTATCTATAGAAAGATGGAGAAAGTAATGCAGTTCTGCCGTATGGGCACTAAGCCAAATTCAGATGGCAAGTTAGACTCATGCACATTAGTGGAAATTGTGTGGAATGCCAGAAGGGGGATGGTTACAGCCCCTGGAGTGGAAGCTTGTCTTGAGATAAAAGAAAAGGTATCCTAGAAGATAATGGATTGTTGTCTATTGCTAGGGCAGGAGAAAGAGTCTCTGAAAGTCTGTAAAAAAAAAAAAAAAAAGGAAAAATTGGAAATTGGGTAGAAGAGAAAAGGAATAGAAAGAATAGAGTTTTGAGTTGTGTATTACAAAGCCATTTTGTTAATGGCCAATGTGTTAAATGTAATAGCAGCCAAAATGGTGGCTCAGAGCCATGTGGTAAATGTAATGGTCGCCATTTTGTTAATGGCCAATGTGTTAAATGTAATAGCAGCCAAAATGGTGGCTCAGAGCCATGTGGTAAATGTAATGGTCGCCATTTTGTTAATGGCCAATGTGTTAAATGTAATAGCAGCCAAAATGGTGGCTCAGAGCCATGTGGTAAATGTAATGGTCGCCATTTTGTTAATGGCCAAAGTGTTAAATGTAATAGCAGCCAAAATGGTGGCTCAGAGCCATGTGGTAAATGTAATGGTCGCCATTTTGTTAATGGCCAAAGTGTTAAATGTAATAGCAGCCAAAATGGTGGCTCAGAGCCATGTGGTAAATGTAATGGTCGCCATTTTGTTAATGGCCAATGTGTTAAATGTAATAGCAGCCAAAATGGTGGCCCAGAGCCAGGTGCTAAATGTAATGGCGGCCATCTTGGTGGTGGTAAATATAATTCTAATGGCGGCCATCTTGGTGGTGGTAAATATAATTCTGACGGCGGCCATCTTGGTGGTGGTAAATATAATTCTGATAGCGGCCATCTTGGTGGTGGTAAATATAATTCTGATAGCGGCCATCTTGGTGGTGGTAAATATAATTCTGACGGCGGCCATCTTGTGGATGGAAAAGGTGTTAATGGTGACAGCGGCCATCTTGTGAATGGCAAAGGTGTTAATTCTGACGGCAGCCATGTTGTGGATGGCGAATGTGCTGCTCCTGGTGGTGAACATCTCAGATTAAGGTTACACGCCACATCACCAAATCCTTGTTACCCAGTAATGACCACTAACGGCCAATACTATATTCCTTCGGGAAGTGAACAGGCTTTACCCATGTTTCCTATCTCTGTTGTTTCCAATGGGGCACCAACCCTTTCCTCTATCACTCCTGTTGTGAATCCAGCAGTCCTCCCACCTGGATCGTCCCCAGCACCTACCCTTTCTACTGTCACTTCCACTGCCAATTTAGCCGCACACCCACATGAGATGCTCCAAGCAGCGGCCTCTCCTCCCAATGCTTCCACAACAGCACTCTCACGCAGCCTACATAACCCTATGCCCAGTACCTCACAGGCTGTCTCGCAGCCAAGCGCACACCTGTATGGGACGGTGGCGACTGTATCAAGGGGGGGCTCAATGTGGGAGGGGGATACCAATAGCACAGGAAGCACAAAGGGGAGGGAATGTTGGCAACCTATTTTTAAAAAAGAACTTCCTGAGGGACCCTTGGTAGTGGTGGGAAAGGGTGACATAACAACAATGGAGACAGAAGCTATTGTTAATGCTGCCAATTCTCGGTTAGAGCACAATGGAGGTGTAGCTAGAGCTATAGTGGAAGCAGGAGGGGTGACTATTCAAGCTGACAGTCAAATCATTGTTGAATCACGTGGTCAGATAGCTGTTGGGGACATAGCGGTGACTAAAGCTGGCAATCTTCCATGTAGAATGATCATACATGCTGTGACCCCTACTTATGACCCTATTCATCCAGACATTAGTGCTCAACAACTTCATGCAGCAATAACTCGCATTAATGAGGACAGGACTGTTAAAGCTTTTAAGACTGCCTGCGTCACCTGGAGCCCATACCATGATACTGGAGCTGCCCAAATAGAGCCCCTCATTCCAGGACTGTTACCTCCTCCTGCTCCTCATAAACAAGGGACTACATCTGCACTCCCGGTGCCATCTCTACTCCCGCCTCAGGTGCCACCACCAACAGTGCCGATGCTCATGTCTGAAGAGCCCACCATCTATGTCAAGTTTACACCCCAGCAAGCTGCTACTCTGTTGAACCAAGTTCTAGATCCAGAAAAACAGCTGATGCCTTTACTTGTTTGTCAGTGAAGTAGCAGGACATGCTTCCGGAGTCCTAGCACAAAAACATGGGGGAAGAACAAGACCAATCGGCTACTACTCTGCCCGCCTGGACTCGGTGTCTCAAGCTTCCCCGACTTGCCTCAGAGCTTCAGAGCTGTTCATGCTGCACATATGCTTCTGGACAAAACTTCTGATATCATCTTAGGACATCCGGTTCTCTTAATGGCTCCACACGACATAAAAGCTATTCTAGGCCAGACTCAACCTAAACACCTGTCGCTACAGCGTCATATGAGACTCCAATGTTCCCTCTTGATTCCGGATAATGTCACTCTTGTCCGCTGCACCATCCTAAACCCGTCCACGCTGCTTCCTCTTTCCAGGGGGGATGTGGATGGGGATGTGGATGATGATACTGATGCTCTCGGAGAAGATGCCTCTACACACTCAGAGGATCATGACTGTCTTGAACAAATGCATGAAGAAGCAGCCTCCAAGAAAAACGTGTCTGAAGACCCACTCCCACATGCTGACCTGACGTTCTTCACTGATGGTTCCAGATTTACAGATGAAACAGGAAGGTTCCATACGGGATATGCCATGGTTACACATGACCAGGTCATCTCAGCCGGATCCCTACCACCGCACGTCTGCACAAGAAGCGGAACTTAAAGCTTTGACGTTGGCTTGTCAGGAAGCGACGGAGAAGATGGTCAACATCTACACGGATTCAAGATACGCTTTTCGAGTGGCTCATAACTTCAGGCAGTATCTGGGCAGCCAGAGGATACCTAACGTCCAGTGGAACTCCTGTAAAACATGCTGCTACCATGCAAGAACTTGTGGTCGCTCTGAATCTACCTTCAGAGGTTGCAGTGATCAAGATCAAAGCTCACCGGAGACTGGATTCTCCAGAAGCAAGGGGGAACTTCTTTGTTGACAAAACAGCAAAAACCTATGCTGTGGATCCATTTAGGAAAGAGAAAGCAGCGGTGTACGTGTCACAAGACACTGAAGAAGGGACTAAAGCCTCTCTTATGAGGATTATCCATATACATCAAGACAAGACATCAGATGATGAAAAGAAGTCATGGCAAGAAGGAGGAGCTAAAAAAGGATGAAGATGGAGTCTGGAGGGTGAACACAAAGGTCTACCCCGTAATCTGTACTCCTCAGTGACAGAATGGGCACACGTTATCACCCACAGAGGCAAGAATCAGATGAATGACCTGACCTGATAATTTGGAAGATTTATATGGCACCTGGGATCTCTACTGTCACCCAAAATTATTTCAAGTCCTGCCTTGTGTGTGCAACATGCAATCCAGCACCACCTCAGAAAGTTACTCAGAAACATTTGGCTAAACCACTATCCCTTTCAGAAAATTCAGATTGACCACATTCAAATGCCAAAAGTAGGGAAGTACGAGTATGTACTGGAAGTGACTGACATGTTCTCAGGATGGCCCGAAGCCTATCCAGTAACCAACATGACTGCCGGAGTGACTGTTAAGAGACTGATGACTGAAGTAGTCTGCAGGTATGGGGTCCCAGAGGGAATTGAGAGTGACCAAGGACCTGCGTTCACTGCAGCACTGACTAAGGAACTATGGACACTGGTGGGAGCGGATTTGGGTTTACATACTCCATATCACCCTCAGAGCAGTGGGAAAGTAGAAACAATGAATGGCACCTTCAAAAATAAACTACTGAAAGCCAGTTAGGAGGTCAGACTTGGGACAGACATTTTGCACGTTGCCTTATACTCAGTCAGAAACACTCCAAGGGGTCCCACTAAACTCACACCATACGAGATTCTTTTTTTGGGGGGCCTCCAAGATTGGGTCAATATTTTCCACAACAGCTAGCCTTGGGAAGTGATACTCTTGTAAATTCTGTAATTGTTGTTACTAAAGAACTGTCAGTAACACATGTACGAGTTTTATCATCCATTCCAGGTCCAGATTCCAGTGAAGGTACCCATGCTCTCCAACCTGGTGACTACGTGCTTGTAAAGAAGTTCATCAGAAAAGACATTCCTGGAGTCGAGATTTAAGGGTCCCTACCAAGTGCTCCTGACTACTCCTACTTCGGTCAGGATTGCTGAGCGCCTCCTGGATCCATCTCTCACATTGTAAACTTCTTAGACAGGTAGGGACAGAGTAGGATCTGACCTGCTTGTCAAAGTCCAGCTACAAAGGGAGGTTTTCCACAAGGGAAAACTTGTCTCAAACTGGTGAAAACTCCAATTCCCCCTCCCGGGCAAGACGGTCAGATCTAGGATGTACAACAGGGTTAGTCGCACATGTGTATTTTACTCCAAGTAACCATGGAGATGGGAGATTGGAGAGTAATAGATCCAGCAGGTTGGGAAGTCCCGAGGACACTGGTAACACGCTCTGATATACCTCCTCAGTATACCCATAATTAGTCACACATTCTCTGGTGTCTATAGCATCCATATTGTCATGAAGCCTCTGATGTCATAATAACACTTAACATCGATGGGTTAGGGAACCACGGTGGGATCAAGATAAAAGAAAAGGTTAATAAAGTATTTAGGGGGGACTGTTGAGGAGAGCCATAAGATCAAATACTTAATTAACCTCAACACATAAGGTAATTGTGGGAAGCAACCTATAACATGTATTGTTTAACCTTACATAAGTTTTCCTCAGACAAAGTAAGACACTTAAGATGGCTGCCATCTCCTCTACCAGAGCCATGTGCTCTGGTATATGAACAATGAAGACACTGAAGATGGCTGCCATTTCCTGTTTCAGCAGACCATGCGGTCTGGTATCCAAGATGACGCCCACTTTGATGACCTCATGGATCCACCCACAGCGACGCCCACTCTGATGACCTCACGGACCAACCCACCTAGATGACCTCATGGATCCGCCCATGGACTTGCTCATGCCCAACCCACTAACCAATGGAATACATCCGATCACTCCCATTTTAGAACTAACCGAGCCCCCTTACAGGAGATATATAACATTGTGTTTGACTAATAAATTTCTTCTTGGAGCTGAGCCACACTTTGATCAAGGAGAGTTACAGCTGACTGTGTCTGGTGTATTTCTTTAGTGCACATGATCAATATCCATTAGGCCAGGAGTAGGCAACTAGAGAATTGAACATTTATATTAATTGTTCAACCCTAATATGTGTGTGTGCACATGTGTGTGTGCTTGTGTGTGTGTGCAGGCATCATCCAATGGGACTACAAGTCCCATCAGGCTATGCCTGCTACAGTGACAGTGAGTGACACATTAGCCAATGATGGGACAGTAGTAGTCCCATCATCCGGCTAATGTGTTGAATGTATAAAAAAAAAAAACATAAACATACAACATACATACAACATACTGCATACATACATACATACAACATGAATACTACATACATACAACGTACTACATACATACTACATACATATGGAGCGCCCCCACGCACAAGGGCAATGGGGTACTCGGCACCGGGTCTCTCTCTCTCTCGGTTCTGGGGATGTCACGGTGGCCCGACCTGGTCCGTGGCCCTTCTGAGGGGCGTCCACTTAATGGGGTACGGTGTTCGTGACTCCACCTGTGGTATTCGGTCAGGGTGACCGACGCTGCTAGGGGTCCGCTGGGGTGATGGAATGGCAGCTAGATGGTATTCCTTCCCACAGGTGAAGTATGTCCCCAGGGCTTCCCAGTTGTATAGGTGGTGATGGTGGACGGTGTAAGGCGCAATGAATAACGAGGATACAAAGGTTGCAGTCTCTTTACCTTTTACTGAAGACTTCGGAGTCCACAGTCCAGAGCACCGTTCACAGGGCTGGCTGAGTCCGGCCAGTCCGAAGGCACATCCAGAGTTCCCTTATGCAGGTGGAAATCAGTAGCCTTCCTACTAGCGCCTGTGTGTTGTAGTACCTCCCTGCTGAGTACCATGGGATAGTCCTCACAACTTTCGTGGATGTTTCTGATGTTCTCTCTCTGTCCCCCAGATGGTATGGATAGGACAACCCGTATGACGGGGTAGGCCTGGAGCTATTTTATAGGGACCCTAGCATCGCCCCTCTCCCACAATTTGCCTCCGTGTCTTCTTAGGTATTAAGGTCGGGTAGCCAACTTGGAATTAACTGCCCTGCCGATTTTTGAAGTAATACGTAGAGTTAATTACTCCCTTGGTGTTCTGGCCACCGGCTACGCGCCTCAGAAGGAGGCTGCTAATCTTGGGGCAGGTCTCCTCCCGGTATTATCTCCTTGTGCTGTGACTTCGTTTCTCACTCTCCACAATATACTTCGCTTCGTGTCCTTTCTTAGGATGCTGCCGCAATGAAGTGCAGGCGCAGCTCCGTAACGTTCTATCTCTTGCTATGTCTCTGTCAGGATCCCACCCTTGACAGGGATCTCTGTCTGCAGCTCAGATGTTCCTCCTTTTCCCCCTGTCTGCCTGACAGATCTTCTCTGGGTCGAACCCAGGTAGCTTCTCCCTAACTTCCTTTCCAACCCACCAGTTTTACCCGAGTGTGAGAAGTGGCCTAGTAAATAGAACCTTTGCTCCCCCTGGTGGACTGGAGTGTGAAGTGTAGTGTGTGACTGTGATACCTGGTCAGGTGAACTCCTTTAGTGCCATCAGACGTAACATCACTCCCCCTGGTGGAAGAGTGACATCACTGCAATGACCAGGACTCTTGGGCGCTGCCCATACAACATGCTACATACATACAACATGCTACATACTACATACAAACGTATGAAACTGAGATGTGAAATGATGAATCTGGCCTCCGAATCCGGTTTTTCATGCATTTTTCCATTGAAATCATGCACATTTTCCGTTCTCTCTCTCTCAAAAAAATCAATTGCATCAGTTTTTCACTATTTGCAACGGATCCGTTTTTTCAAAAATTTGCCGGATTCGCTCAATGGGTGGCACGCCCAGTGAGTATGCTGGCCATGCAAGAACTGGGATGTTTTCAGCTTCCAAGGATTTTGTACAGATCCTTGCAGCATGGGGCCATGCTTTATGATGCTGCAGCATGAGGTGAATGTAGTAGATGAATGGCAAAATGATGGGCCTCAGAATTTCATCACGTTATCTCTGTGCATTCAAAATGGCTTCCATAAAATGCACTTGTGTTTGTTGTCCATAACATACGCCGCCATACCATAACCCCACTTGATTCACAATGATGACATCGGCAAATTGCTTACACGATGCAATATATGCAGTCTGCTATCTGCCCTGTAGAGGGAAAATCAGGATTCATCCATGAAGAGAACACCTCTCCAATGTGCCAGTCACCAACGAATGTGAGCATTTTCCCACTCAAGTCAGTTACAATGACAAACTGCAGTCAGGTGGAGACCCTGATGAGGACAACGAGATTACAGTTGTGCTCAAAAGTTTACATACCCCAGCAGAATTTTTGCTTTCTTGGCCTTTTTCCAAGAGACTATGAATGATAACACCAAAACTTTTTCTCCACTCATGGTTAGTGGTTGGGTGAAGCCATTTATTGTCAAACTACTGTGTTTTCACTTTTTAAATCATGACAACTCAAAACATCCAAATGACCCTGATCAAAAGTTCACATACCTTGGTGATTTTGGCTTGATAACATACACAGAAGTTGACACAAATGGCTACAAAAGGTAACATCCTCACTATTTCTCTGTTACCCTTCTGAAAACAAAAATTCGGTCTAATGTAACATATCAGTAAAAAAAAGTTAAATGCTAATTTTTTTACTTCGACATTCCATTAATTCCTGTGTAGCTCTGTAACAATTATGTGGGTACTATGGAATTTGATTGCGTGGGATAAAACTTATTTGAGACCAAAGCTGAGGCAAATAAGTGTATTTAACAAAATCAGAAATGTAACAAAACTAACAGAGATCTTCCTGCAATTGTAATGAAGTGCACAGCACAATATAGAAATGTTCAGCAAACTGAATAGCGGGGCGCGACCGCTAATACGAACCAGTCCAGCAGTAATATGATGCAGGAGTGCACACAGCACTTTAAAGGAAGAAGTCCAGCAATAATATGAGTGAGAATGCACACAGCACTAGACGTGTAAGTCCAGCAATAATATGAGTGAGAATGCACACAGCACTAAACATGGAAGTCCTGCAATAATATGAGTGAGAATGCACACAGCACTAAACGTAGAAGTCCAGCAATAATATGAGTGAGAATGCACACAGCACTAAACGTGGAAGTTCAGCAATAACATGAGTGAGAATGCACACAGCACTAAACGTGGAAGATCAGCAATAATGAGTGAGAAAGCACACAGCAATAAACGTGGAAGTCCAGCAATAATATGAGTGAGAAAGCACACAGCAATAAACGTGGAAGTCCAGCAATAATATGAGTGAGAAAGCACACAGCACTAAACGTGGAAGTCCAGCAATAATATGAGTGAGAAAGCACAGCACTAAACGTGGAAGTCCAGCAATAATATGAGTGAGAATGCACACAGCACTGTTGTGAATTCCGTTCTCAGGCTCCCTCCTGTGGTCAAGAGTGGTACTGTGTGAGTTCTGTTCTTGGGCTCCCTCTTGTGGCCTTTAGCATTACGGCTGGTCTGTAGGTGGCTCAGCTGTCTCGTTTCCTGCTATTCTGGTTCCTATTTAATTCACCTGGACCTTTACTGGTTGCCTGCTGTCGTTGTATTCAGTACTGGTTCTGATCTCTCCTGGACTTCCCTTGTGACCTGTCTCCTCCTGGAGAAGCTAAGTCTTGCTAGTTCATTTGCTCATTGTTTCCTTGAAAATGTTTCTCACTATATGATGAGTTCAGTCCAGCTTGCTTATATGTGATTTTCTCGCTTGCTGGTAGCTCTGGGGTGCGGAGTGCGCCCCTCGCATCGTGAGTCAGTGTGGGGGTTCTTGTATTCTCTGCGTGGATATTTTTGATAGCATTTTGTACTGACCGCACAGATCCCTCGCTATCTTCTGACTATTTAGTATTAGCGGGCCTCATTTGCTAAAACCTGTTTTCATTTCTACGTTTGTGCTTTCCCCTTAACTCACCGTTATTATTTGTGGGGGGCTGTCTAAACTTTGGGGTTATTTCTCTGAGGCAAGTGAGGCTTGCTTTCTCTCAAGGGGTAGCTAGTTTCTCAGGCTGTGAAGAGGTGTCTAGGTTTTTAGGTAACGCTCCACGGCTGCCTTTAGTGTGTTTGGATATTATCAGGGTCGCAGTCAGTATAGTTACCACATCCCCAGAGCTTGTCCTATTATTCTGGTTTACCTATCAGGTCAGTTTTGTGATCCTTACCACCAGGATCCATAACACAGCACTAAACGTCGAAGTCCAGCAATAATATGAGTGAGAATGCACACAGCACTAAACGTGGAAGTCCAGCAATAATATGAGTGAGAATGCACACAGCACTAAACGTGGAAGATCAGCAATAATGAGTGAGAAAGCACACAGCAATAAACGTGGAAGTCCAGCAATATTATGAGTGAGAATGCACACAGCACTAAACGTGGAAGTCCAGCAATAATATGAGTGAGAAAGCACACAGCACTAAACATGGAAGTCCAGCAATAATATGAGTGAGAATGCACACAGCACTTAAACGTAGAAGTCCAGTAATAATATGATCACAAGTACGCATGGCACTTATTTGTGGAAGTCCAGAAATACACAGGTGGAGCAATAACAGGAAAAGGTCTCTTAATGTACCTTTTGGGCTTAAAAGTATTGCTCAAGTCCAGCACCGCAGCCCAACAGACACAGTCCAATAATGATGTCAGGATTTCTAACATCACAGCAGTTCCAGAGGCAAGTAGCTCCTCACCAGAAGTCTGGCCAAAAGATAACTCCGGTCAGAATCAGGGAGCTGCACAGAGGACTGAAGGTGCCTGAATGTAGAGAGGTAGAGCACCAAGTAACGAGCAGCAGCAGCAGGAAGTCCAGTAGCAAACAGGCAGAAACTAAGGAGCCAACAGAAACAAAATACTCAGGCAAGGAGGATCTCCTGACCCGGACTTAAATAACAGGAAAGACAGGAAGTTCAAGGGCAGGGCTTAGTACCAGTCTCCATCTTGGACAAGGGCAAAACAGGCTCCAGGGAACATCTGGAACCCTTACAAGCTCCTTAAAGGTTAATAAACTACTTGAATGTGGTTTTGAGCACCTCTTTACAAAACAATTCCAGTTCAGTTAAGTTTGATGGTTGCTGAGCATGGACAGCCCTCTTCAAATGATCCCACAGATGTTCAATGATATTCAGGTCTGGGAACTGGGGTGGCCACTCCAGAACAGTGTAATTGTTCCTCTGCATGAATGCCTGGGTAGATTTGGAGCGGTGTTTTGGATCATTGTCTTGCTGAAAGATCCATCCCCTGCGTAACTTCAACTTTGAAACTGATTCATGAAAATTATTGTCAAGAATCTGCTGATACTGAGAGGAATCCATGCGTCCCTCAACTTTAACAAGATTCCCGGTGCCGGCATTGGCCACACAGCCCCAAAGCATGATGGAACCTCCACCAAATTTTACTGTGGGTAGCAAGTGTTTTTCTTGGAATGCTGTGTTTTTTTGCCACCATGCATAACGCCTTTTTGTATGACCAAACAACTCAATCTTGGTTTCATCAGTCCACAGGACCTTCTTCCAAAAAGAAATTGGCTTCTCCAAATGTGCTTTTGCATACCACAGCCGACTCTGTTTGTGGCGTGCTTGCAGAAACGGCTTCTTTCACATCACTCTCCCATACAGCTTCTCCTTGTGCAAAGTGCGTTGTATAGTTGACGGATGCACAGTGACACCATGTGCAGCAAGTTGATGCTGCAGCTCTCTGGAGGTGGTCTGAGGATTGTCCTTGACTGATCTCACCATTCTTCTTCTTTGCCTTTCTGATGTTTTTCTTGGCCTGCCACTTCTGGCCTTAACAAGAACTGTACCTGTGTTCTTCCATTTCCTTACTATGTTCCTCACAGTGGAAATTGACAGGTTAAATCTCTGAGACAGCTTTTTGTATCCTTCCCCTGAACAACTATGTTGAATAATCTTTGTTTTCAGATCATTTGACAGTTGTTTTGAGGAGCCAATGATGCCACTCTTCAGAGAAGATTCAAACAGGAGAACAACTTGCAAGTGGCCACTTTAAGTAGCTTTTCTCATGATTGCATACACCTAGCTATGAAGTTCAAAGCTCAATGAGGTTAGAAAACCAAAAAAAGTGCTTTAGTAAGTCAGTAAAAAGTAGGTAGGAGTATTTAAAACAAGAAAATAAGGGTGCCCATACTTATGCACCTGTCAAATTTTGTTTGAATGCAGATTGCACATTTTCTGTTAGTACAATAAACCTCATTTCAAGGCAGAAACATTACTGTGTCCAACAGTTATTAGATATATGAAACTGAAATAGCTGTGGCAAAAAAAAAACAAATTTTATAAAACATTAAGCTTAAGATTAATAGGGGTGCCCAAACTTTTTCATATAACTGTAAAAAAAAATAAAAGTTTGAAAATTGAAAAATGTTCTACATTTTTTCCAATTTTTTTCACAAATAAACGCAAGTCATATCGAAGAAAGTATACCTCTATTATGAAGTACAATAGAGTGGGGAAAATACTTATTTGATACACTGCAGATTTGGAAAGTTTTCCCACCTACAAAGAAAGGAGAGATCTGTGCAATTAATACAGGTAGTAATAATAATCTTTATTTATATGGCACCAACATATTCCCATATTCCGCTGCACTTTACAATTAAACAATAATAAGGTAATAAGTGCAGAGTAGGAGAAATTCTTAAAGAAAAGCAAATCGGTCTTGTCATGTCGGACGCTGTTCATACTAGGGCGTTCGACAGACAGCGGTAATTCCGCTTTTGTCCACTATGCGCTCAGTGGCGTCGGCTAGATTTTGTCTAGCTGGTCCGGGGTTAATGTAGCTGGTGCTCGGTTTGGAAGCTGGGTCACGCCCACTGCCTTTAAATAGTTCTTATGAACATTGGGCGTCGCCGATTATAGCTTCTGTCTAGTGCTTGGTTATCTCGGTCTGGAGTGGTGAGCTAGGAGTTGGAGTATCGTATCTGGTGGTGTATTTCCCTTTGTCTTATTTATTCCTTCCTATATTTGTATTTGTTTTGCCCTGTGCATTTACAGTGTATTCCTGAGTGACTGCGGCTTGGTTCATATTTTCAGTTATCCTTGTCTGTGCCAACTGTGGGTATTGGTGTATGATCTCTTCACTGGGTGGTGGGTGGTGGTTTCAGCCTAGGGTTGAAACAGGAGTTATGGTGATGGTGGAGGCCTAGACATGCACACCTGTTATGGACCTGGTGGTTAGGAGCACCTGGAATGACCTGATGAGTAAACTAGGAATCGGAACTAGCTCTGGGGAAGTGGGAACTCTGCTGACCGCAAACCCTACTCCTATCACACACACTAAAAATAGCCGTGGAGCGTACCTAACTCTCCCTAGACGCCTCGTCAAAGCCTAAGAGCTAACTACCCCGAAAGATAGAAATAGAAGCCTAACCTTGCCTCAGAGAAATTCCCCAAAGGTAAAGGCAGCCCCCACATATATTGACTGTGAGTTAAGAGGAAAGTCACAAACACAGGAATGAAACAGGTTTTAGCAAAGGAGGCCAGACTTCACTAAATAGTCAGAGGATAGAAAAGGGGAACTATGCGGTCAGCACAAAAAACTACAAAAACCACGCAGAGTATGCAAAAAGACCTCCGCACCGACTCACGGTGCGGAGGTGCAACCCTGCAGCCCCAGAGCTTCCAGCTAGCAAGGAAATATCATAATAGCATGTACTAAGAAATAGGTTCAAATACAATGAACAACAAATGAGCTAGCAGGAAATTAGCTTCTGCTGGAGCAGACAGGTCTTCAGAGAAATCCAAGAGAGATCTGAACCAGTACTGAGACATTGACAGCTGGCATGAAGTAACGATCTGAGTGGAGTTAAATAGGGAAGCCAGCATAGCAATAAACGAGGGCAGCTGAGAAAGCCAACCTCAGTAACCAGCAGTTCCACTCAAAGCCACCAGAGGGAGTCCAAGAGCAGAACCAACCAAAGTACCATTCCCGACCAATCAGTTCCACTCAAAGCCACCAGAGGGAGTCCAAGAGCAGAACCAACCAAAGTACCATTCCCGACCACAGGAGGGAGTCCGAGAACGGAATTCACAACAGTACCCCCCCTTGAGGAGGGGTCACCAAACCCTCACCAGGGCCCCCAGGCCGATCAGGATAAGCCAAATGAAAGGCACGAACTAAATCGGCAGCATGGACATCGGAGGCAATGACCCAGGAATTATCCTCCTGACCATAGCCCTTCCACTTAACCAGGTACTGAAGCTTCCGTCTCGAAATACGAGAATCCAAAATTTTTTCCACCACATACTCCAACTCCCCCTCAACCAACACCGGAGCCGGAGGATCAACGGAAGGAACCATAGGCGCCACATACCTCCGCAGCAACGACCTATGGAACACGTTATGGATGGCAAAAGAAGCTGGAAGGACCAAACAAAATGACACAGGGTTGAGAATTTCAGAAATCTTATAAGGACGAATGAAACGAGGCTTAAACTTAGGAGAAGAAACCTTCAAAGGAACATAACGAGAAGACAACCAAACCAAATCCCCAACACGAAGTCGGGGACCAACACAGCGACGGCGGTTAGCAAAACGTTGAGCCTTCTCCTGGGACAACGCCAGATTGTCCACTACGTGAGTCCAAATTCGCTGCAACCTGTCCACCACAGAATCCACGCCAGGACAATCAGAAGGCTCAACCTGCCCTGAAGAAAAACGAGGATGAAAACCAGAATTGCAAAAAAAAGGCGAAACCAAAGTAGCCGAACTAGCCCGATTATTAAGGGCGAACTCAGCCAATGGCAAGAAGGTCACCCAATCATCCTGATCAGCGGAAACAAAGCATCTCAGATAGGTTTCCATAGTCTGGTTGGTTCGTTCGGTTTGGCCATTTGTCTGAGGATGGAAAGCTGAAGAAAAAGACAAATCAATGCCCATCTTAGCACAAAAGGACCGCCAAAACCTAGAGACTAACTGGGAACCTCTGTCCGACACAATGTTCTCCGGAATGCCATGCAAAGGAACCACATAAAAAATAATGGCACCAAATCAGAGGAGGAAGGTAATTTAGGCAAGGGTACCAATTGGACCATCTTAGAAAAGCGATCACAAACCACCCAAATGACGGACATCCTCTGAGAGACAGGAAGATCTGAAATAAAATCCATGGCAACATGCATCCAGGGCCTTTTTGGGACCGGCAAGGGAAAAAGCAACCCACTTGCACGAGAACAGCAGGGCTTGGCCCGAGCACAAGTCCCACAGGACTGCACAAAAGAACGCACATCCCGCGACAAGGAAGGCCACCAGAAGGACCTAGCAACCAAATCTCTGGTACCAAAAATTCCAGGATGACCAGCCAACACCGAACAATGAACCTCAGAAATAACTCTGCTAGTCCATCTATCAGGGACAAACAGTTTCTCCGCTGGACAACAGTCAGGTCTATCAGCCTGAAACTCCTGCAGCACCCGCCGCAAATCAGGGGAGATGGCAGAGAGAATTACCCCCTCTTTGAGAATTCCGGCCGCCTCAGGAACTCCCAGAGAATCAGGCACAAAACTCCTAGAAAGGGCATCAGCCTTCACATTCTTAGAACCCAGAAGGTATGAAACCACAAAATCAAAACGGGAGAAAAACAGCGACCATCGAGCCTGTCTCGGATTCAACCGCTTGGCAGACTCGAGATAAGTCAGATTCTTGTGATCCGTCAAAACCACCACGCGGTGCTTGGCTCCTTCAAGCCAATGTCGCCACTCCTCAAATGCCCACTTCATAGCCAGCAACTCCCGATTGCCAACATCATAATTACGCTCAGCAGGCGAAAACTTTCTAGAAAAGAAGGCACATGGCTTCATCTCAGAGCCATCAGAACTTCTTTGAGACAAAACAGCCCCTGCTCCAATCTCAGAAGCATCAACCTCGACCTGAAAAGGGAGCGAAACATCTGGCTGACGCAACACAGGGGCAGAAAAAAAAGGACGTTTCAGCTCCTGAAATTCCTCAACGGCCGCAGAGAACCAATTCACCACATCAGCACCTTTCTTTGTCAAATCAGTCAAAGGTTTAACCACACTAGAAAAATTAGCGATGAAACGACGATAAAAATTAGCAAAGCCCAGGAACTTCTGTAGGCTCTTCACAGATGTAGGCTGAGTCCAATCATAAATGGCCCGAACTTTAACAGGATCCATCTCGATAGTAGAAGGGGAAAAAATAAAGCCCAAAAAGGAAACCTTCTGAACTCCGAAAAGACATTTAGACCCCTTCACAAACAAGGAATTAGCACGAAGAACCTGAAACACCATTCTGACCTGCTTCACATGAGACTCCCAATCATCCGAAAAGACCAAAATATCATCCAAATATATAATCATGAATCTATCCAGATACTCTCGGAAGATGTCTTGCATAAAGGACTGAAACACAGATGGAGCATTAGAAAGCCCGAATGGCATTACCAGGTATTCAAAATGACCCTCGGGCGTATTAAATGCTGTTTTCCATTCATCGCCCTGTTTAATACGCACAAGGTTATACGCCCCTTGAAGATCTATCTTGGTGAACCAACTAGCCCCCTTAATCCGAGCAAACAAATCAGACAGCAGAGGCAATGGGTACTGAAATTTGACCGTGATTTTATTGAGAAGGTGGTAATCTATACAGGGTCTAAGAGAACCATCCTTGGCCACAAAAAAGAACCCTGCTCCCAATGGTGATGAAGATGGACGAATATGCCCTTTCTCCAAGGACTCCTTTATATAACTCCGCATAGCGGCGTGCTCTGGCACAGATAAATTGAAAAGTCGGCCCTTAGGAAACTTACTACCAGGAATCAAATTTATAGCACAATCACAATCCCTATGAGGGGGTAGGACACTGGATTTGGGCTCATCAAATACATCCTGGTAATCTGACAGAAACTCAGGGATTTCAGAAGGAGTGGAAGAAGAAATTTACACCAATGGAACATCGCCATGTACCCTGTCATGGTTCTCTAATGGCAAGAGAACATAAATACAAACTAGCTCTTGGAAGATGGCAACTCGAGCTGACCGTGAGCTAAACCTATCGCACAACTAGCAGTGGCCGGGTAGCGTGCCTACGTTTTTATCCCTAGACGCCCAGCGCCAGCCGGAGGACTAAATAACCCTAGCAGAGGAAAGTACAGACCTGGCTTACCTCTAGAAGATTTACCCCAAAGGCAGACAGAAGCCCCCCACATATATTGTCGGTGAATGCAGAGGAAATTGACAAACGTAGTATGATGATAGGTTCAGCAAAGGGAGGTCCGCTTACTAGATAGAAGAAGACAGAAAAGGGAACTTCACGGTCAACTGAAAACCCTTACAAAAATACCATCCTGAAATCACTTTAAGACTCTAATATCAACTCATGATACCAGAGTGGCAATTTCAGCTCAACAAGAGCCTCCAGTCACAGAAATAAACAATCACTGAGAACTGGAACAAAAATGCAAAACAAACATGGGACAAGAGTCCAACTTAGCTGATAGTTGACTAGTAGCAGGAACATGCAACAGAAAGGCTTCTGGTTACATTGATGGCCGGCATAAGAATGACTGAGGAGCAAGGCTAAATAGAAAACTCCCACATCTTGATGGAAGCAGGTGAACAGAGAAGGTGAAACACACAAGTTCAATACCACCATTGACCACCGGGGGAGATTCACAAAAACCAAAATCACAACAGTACCCCCCCCTCAAGGAGGGGGCACCGAACCCTCACAAGAACCACCAGGGCGATCAGGATGAGCCCTATGAAATGCACGGACCAAATCGGAGGCATGAACATCAGAGGCAGTCACCCAAGAATTATCCTCCTGACCGTAGCCCTTCCACTTGACCAGATACTGAAGTTTCCGTCTGGAAACACGGGAGTCCAACGTACTCCAACTCACCCTCAACCAACACCGGAGCAGGAGGCTCAACGGAAGGCACAACCGGTACCTCATACCTGCGCAATAATGACCGATGGAAGACATTATGAATAGAAAAAGATGCAGGAAGGTCCAAACGAAAGGACACAGGGTTAAGAATCTCCAATATCTTGTACGGGCCGATGAACCGAGGCTTAAACTTGGGAGAAGAAACCCTCATAGGGACAAAACGAGAAGACAACCACACCAAGTCCCCAACACTAAGACGAGGACCAACCCGACGACGGCGGTTGGCAAAATGCTGAGTCTTCTCCTGGGACAACTTCAAATTGTCCACCACCTGCCCCCAAATCTGATGCAACCTCTCCACCACAGCATCCACTCCAGGACAATCCGAAGACTCCACCTGACCGGAAGAAAAACGAGGATGAAACCCCGAATTACAGAAAAAAGGAGAAACCAAGGTGGCAGAACTAGCCCGATTATTGAGGGCAAACTCCGCCAACGGCAAAAAGGCAACCCAATCATCCTGATCCGCAGACACAAAACACCTCAAATAAGTCTCCAAGGTCTGATTAGTTCGTTCGGTCTGGCCATTAGTCTGAGGATGGAAAGCAGAAGAAAAAGATAAATCAATGCCCATCCTAGCACAGAATGCCCGCCAAAATCTAGACATGAATTGAGTCCCCCTGTCAGAAACGATATTCTCCGGAATACCATGCAAGCGAACCACATTCTGAAAAAACAGAGGAACCAACTCGGATGAGGAAGGCAATTTAGGCAAGGGAACCAAATGGACCATCTTAGAGAAACGGTCACACACCACCCAGATAACAGACATTTTCTGAGAAACAGGGAGATCCGAAATAAAATCCATCGAGATGTGAGTCCAAGGCCTCTTCGGAATAGGCAAGGATAACAGCAATCCACTAGCCCGAGAACAACAAGGCTTGGCCCGAGCACAAACATCACAAGACTGCACAAAACCTCGCACATCTCGCGACAGGGAAGGCCACCAGAAGGACCTAGCCACCAAATCCCTGGTACCAAAGATTCCAGGATGACCTGCCAATGCGGAAGAATGAACCTCCGAGATGACTCTACTGGTCCAATCATCAGGAACAAACAGTCTACCAGGCGGGCAACGATCAGGTCTATCCGCCTGAAACTCCTGCAAGGCCCGTCGCAGGTCTGGGGAGACAGCAGACAATATCACTCCCTCCTTAAGGATACCTGTAGGTTCAGAATTACCAGGGGAATCAGGCTCAAAACTCCTAGAAAGGGCATCCGCCTTCACATTCTTAGAACCCGGCAGGTAAGAAACCACAAAATTAAACCGAGAGAAAAATAACGACCAGCGCGCCTGTCTAGGATTCAGGCGCCTGGCAGACTCAAGATAAATCAAATTCTTGTGGTCGGTCAATACCACCACCTGATGTCTAGCCCCCTCAAGCCAATGACGCCACTCCTCAAAAGCCCACTTCATAGCCAAGAGCTCCCGATTACCAATATCATAATTTCGCTCGGCGGGCGAAAATTTACGAGAAAAGAACGCACAAGGTCTCATCACGGAGCAGTCAGAACTTTTCTGCGACAAAACCGCCCCAGCTCCAATTTCAGAAGCATCGACCTCAACCTGAAAAGGAAGAGCAACATCAGGCTGACGCATACAGGGGCGGAAGAAAAGCGGCGCTTAAGCTCCCGAAAGGCCTCCACAGCAGCAGGGGACCAATCAGCAACATCAGCACCCTTTTTAGTCAAATCAGTCAATGGTTTAGCAACATCAGAGAAACCAGTTATAAATCGACGATAAAAATTAGCAAAGCCCAAAAATTTCTGAAGGCTTTTAAGAGAAGAGGGTTGCGTCCAATCACAAATAGCCTGAACCTTGACAGGATCCATCTCAATGGAAGAGGGGGAAAAAATGTACCCCAAAAAAGAGATCTTCTGAACCCCAAAAACACACTTAGGACCCTTCACACACAAGGAATTAGACCGCAAAACCTGAAAAACCCTCCTGACCTGTTGGACATGAGAGTCCCAGTCATCCGAAAAAATCAAAATATCATCAAGATACACAATCATAAATTTATCCAAATATTCACGGAAAATGTCATGCATAAAGGACTGAAAGACTGAAGGGGCATTTGAAAGACCAAAAGGCATTACTAAATACTCAAAGTGGCCCTCGGGCGTATTAAATGCGGTTTTCCACTCATCCCCCTGCTTAATTCGCACTAAATTATACGCCCCACGGAGATCGATCTTAGAGAACCACTTAGCCCCCTTTATTCGAGCAAACAAATCAGTCAGTAGTGGCAAAGGATACTGATATTTAACCGTGATTTTATTCAAAAGCCGGTAATCAATACACGGCCTCAAAGGGCCATCTTTTTTAGATACAAAGAAAAAACCGGCTCCTAAGGGAGATGATGAAGGACGGATATGTCCCTTTTCCAAGGACTCCTTAATATATTCACGCATAGCAGCATGTTCAGGCACAGATAGATTAAATAAACGACCCTTAGGGAATTTACCGCCCGGAATCAAATCTATGGCACAATCGCAATCTCTGTGCGGAGGTAGTGAACCAAGCTTAGGTTCCTCAAAAATGTCACGATAATCAGATAAAAATTCCGGAATCTCAGAGGGCATAGATGACGAAATGGAAACCAAAGGAACGTCCCCATGAGCCCCCTGACATCCCCAACTTAACACAGACATAGCTTTCCAGTCAAGGACTGGGTTATGAGATTGCAGCCATGGCAATCCAAGTACCAAAACATCATGTAGATTATACAACACAAGAAAGCGAATAATCTCCTGGTGATCCGGATTAATACGCATAGTCACTTGTGTCCAGTATTGTGGTTTATTACTAGCCAATGGCGTGGAGTCAATACCCTTCAGAGGTATAGGAACTGTTGTGAATTTGGATTCTGGGCTCCCCCGGTGGCTACTGGTGGAATTGAACTTGTGTCCTCATCTTCTCTGTTCACCTGTTCCCATCAAGATGTGGGAGTCGCTATATAACCTTGCTTCTCTGTTAGTTGCTTGCCGGTCAACAATGTTATCAGAAGCCTCTCTGTGCTTGTTCCTGCTCCTAGACAACAACTAGATAAGTTGGACTTTTGTCCATGTTTGTTTTTGCATTTTTGTTCCAGTTCACAGCTGTTGTTTCGTTACTGTGTCTGGAAAGCTCTTGTGATCAGGAATTGCCACTCTGGTATTATGAGTTAATGCCAGAGTCTTAAAGTAATTTCTGGATGGTGTTTTGATAGGGTTTTCAGCTGACCATGAAAGTGTTCTTTCTGTCTTCTGCTATCTAGTAAGTGGACCTCAAATTTGCTAAACCTATTTTCATGCTGCGTTTGTTATTTCATCTTAAATCACCGCCAATACATGTGGGGGGCCTCTGTCTCCTTTCGGGGTATTTCTCTAGAGGTGAGCTAGGACTAATATTTCCCTCTGCTAGCATTATTTAGTCCTCCGGCTGGCGCTGGGCATCTAGGGATAAAAAGTAGGAATGCTACCTGGCCACTTCTAGTTGTGCGGTAGGTTTAGTTCTTGGTCAGTTCAGTTCCCATCTTCCAAGAGCTTGTTCCTATATATGCTGATGCTATGTTCTCTTGCCATTGAGAACATGACAGTTTGACCGGCCCACTAAAGGGTTAAAATCCTTGGCTGAGAAAGGAGAGAAATAAGAAGTTTGCTGAGATTTATTTTTTTTTTTTTCCCCTCTAGTTTTGAGTGTGCTCTTAATTGGACCTCTTGCCAGTCTGTCTATGCTGCAGCCTTTTTTTTTTTCTTTCTCTCCTTCTAATCTTTGAATGGCTCTGTGTTCACCTGTTTGTAATGGATCTTCAGAGTGTAACTGCAGGTTTGAATAATCTCGCCACGAAGGTACAAAATTTGCAAGATTTTGTTGTTCATGCACCTGTGTCTGAGCCGAGAATTCCTTTGCCGGAATTTTTCTCGGGGAATAGATCTGGTTTTCAGAATTTTAGAAATAATTGCAAATTATTTTTGTCCCTGAAGTCTCGCTCTGCCGGAGACCCTGCACAGCAGGTCAGGATTGTGATTTCCTTGCTCCGGGGCGACCCTCAAGACTGGGCTTTTTCATTGACACCAGGGGATCCTGCGTTGCTCAATGTGGATGCGTTTTTTCTGGCCTTGGGGTTGCTTTATGAGGAACCTCATTTGGAGCTTCAGGCAGAAAAAACTTTGATGTCCCTATCTCAGGGGCAAGATGAAGCTGAAATTTACTGCCAAAGATTCCGTAAATGGTCTGTGCTTACTCAGTGGAATGAGTGCGCCCTGGCGGCGACTTTCAGAGAGGGTCTCTCTGATGCCATTAAGGATGTTATGGTGGGGTTCCCTGTGCCTGCGGGTCTGAATGAGTCCATGACAATGGCTATTCAGATCGATAGGCGTCTGCGGGAGCGCAAACCAGTGCACCATCTGGCGGTGTCCACTGAGAAGACGCCAGAAAGTATGCAGTGTGATAGAATTCTGTCCAGAAGCGAGCGGCAGAATTTTAGACGGAAAAATGGGTTGTGTTTCTATTGTGGTGATTCTACTCATGTTATATCAGCATGCTCTAAGCGCACTAAAAAGCTTGATAAATCTGTTTCCATTGGCACTTTACAGTCTAAGTTTATTCTATCTGTGACCCTGATTTGCTCTTTGTCATCCATTACCACGGACGCCTATATCGACTCTGGCGCCGCTTTGAGTCTTATGGATTGGTCCTTTGCCAAATGCTGTGGGTATGATTTAGAGCCTTTGGAGACTCCTATTCCTCTGAAGGGGATTGACTCCACCCCATTGGCTAATAATAAACCACAATTCTGGACACAAGTAACTATGCGTATTAATCCGGATCACCAGGAGATTATTCGCTTTCTGGTGCTGTATAATCTACATGATGTTTTGGTGCTAGGATTGCCATGGCTGCAATCTCACAACCCAGTCCTCGACTGGAGAGCTATGTCTGTGTTGAGCTGGGGATGTAAGGGGACTCATGGGGACGTACCTTTGGTTTCCATTTCATCATCTATTCCCTCTGAAATTCCTGAGTTCTTGTCTGACTATCGTAATGTCTTTGAAGAACCCAAGTTTGGTTCGCTACCTCCGCACCGAGAGTGCGATTGTGCCATAGATTTAATCCCGGGTAGTAAATACCCAAAGGGTCGTTTATTTAATCTGTCTGTGCCTGAACATGCTGCTATGCGAGAATATATAAAGGAGTCCTTGGAAAAGGGACATATTCGTCCATCGTCATCTCCCTTAGGAGCCGGTTTTTTCTTTGTGTCAAAAAAAGACGGCTCTTTGAGACCATGTATTGATTATCGGCTTTTGAATAAAATCACGGTTAAATATCAATACCCATTGCCGTTGCTGACTGATTTGTTTGCTCGCATAAAGGGGGCCAAGTGGTTCTCTAAGATTGATCTCCGTGGGGCGTATAATTTGGTGCGAATCAGGCAGGGGGATGAGTGGAAAACCGCATTTAATACGCCCGAGGGCCACTTTGAGTATTTGGTGATGCCTTTTGGTCTTTCTAATGCCCCTTCAGTCTTCCAGTCCTTTATGCATGACATTTTCCGCGATTATTTGGATAAATTTATGATTGTGTATCTGGATGATATTCTGATTTTTTCGGATGACTGGGACTCTCATGTCCAGCAAGTCAGGAGGGTTTTTCAGGTTTTGCGGTCTAATTCTTTGTGTGTGAATGGTTCTAAGTGCGTTTTTGGGGTTCAGAGGATTTCCTTTTTGGGATATATTTTTTCTCCCTCTTCCATTGAGATGGATCCTGTCAAGGTTCAAGCTATTTGTGATTGGACGCAGCCCTCTTCTCTTAAGAGTCTTCAGAAATTTTTGGGCTTTGCTAACTTTTATCGTCGATTTATTGCTGGTTTTTCGGATGTTGTTAAGCCATTGACCGATTTGACTAAACAGGGTGCTGATGTTGCTGATTGGTCCCCTGATGCTGTGGAGGCCTTTCGGGAGCTTAAGCGCCGTTTTTCTTCTGCCCCTGTGTTGCGTCAGCCTGATGTTGCTCTTCCTTTTCAGGTTGAGGTCGACGCTTCTGAGATCGGAGCTGGGGCAGTGTTGTCGCAGAAAAGTTCCGACTGCTCCGTGATGAGGCCTTGTGCCTTCTTTTCCCGTAAATTTTCACCCGCTGAGCGGAATTATGATGTTGGGAATCGGGAGCTTTTGGCCATGAAGTGGGCTTTTGAGGAGTGGCGCCACTGGCTTGAGGGGGCCAGACATCAGGTGGTGGTATTGACTGACCACAAAAATTTGATTTATCTTGAGATCGCCAGGCGCCTGAATCCTAGACAGGCGCGCTGGTCATTATTTTTCTCTCGGTTTAATTTTGTGGTGTCATACCTACCAGGTTCTAAGAATATTAAGGCGGATGCCCTTTCTAGGAGTTTTGAGCCTGACTCGCCTGGTAACTCTGAGCCCACAGGTATCCTTAAGGATGGAGTGATATTGTCAGCCGTTTCTCCAGACCTGCGGCGGGCCTTGCAGGAGTTTCAGGCGGATAGACCGGATCGTTGCCCACCTGATAGACTGTTTGTTCCTGATGATTGGACCAGTAGAGTCATCTCTGAGGTTCATTCTTCTGCGTTGGCAGGTCATCCTGGAATTTTTGGTACCAGGGATTTGGTGGCAAGGTCCTTCTGGTGGCCTTCCCTGTCACGAGATGTGCGAGGCTTTGTGCAGTCTTGTGACGTTTGTGCTCGGGCCAAGCCTTGTTGTTCTCGGGCAAGTGGATTGTTGTTGCCCTTGCCTATTCCTAAGAGGCCTTGTGTTATGACCCCAATGGCGAGGGTCTCAGAGGAACGTGGAAGTCTGCAGAATACAAAAATCCAGCTCATAGGGCAGTGGTTACTGGGTTGACCATATATCTACTCCTAACGCCAACACTAGAAGTAGCCGGGGATCATTCCTACGTTGGTTCTAGATGACACGCTCCAGCCGGAGAATCTAGCTACCCCTAGTAGAGGAAAATAAAAGACCTTTCTTGCCTCCAGAGAAGGGGACCCCAAAGCTGGATAGAAGCCCCCCACAAATAATAACGGTGAGGTAAGAGGAAATGACAAACACAGAAATGAACCAGGTTTAGCAAAGAGAGGCCCGCTTACTGATAGCAGAATAAAGAAAGGTAACTTATATGGTCAACAAAAACCCTATCAAAATCCACACTGGAAATTCAAGAACCCCCGAACCGTCTAACGGTCCGGGGGGAGAACACCAGCCCCCTAGAGCTTCCAGCAAAGGTCAGGATATAGATATGGAACAAGCTGGACAAAAATACAAAAACCAAAACAAATAGCAAAAGCAAAAGGCAGACTTAGCTGATATAACTGGAACCAGGATCAGTAGACAAGAGCACAGCAGACTAGCTCTGATAACTACGCTGCCAGGCATTGAACTGAAGGTCCAAGGAGCTTATATAGCAACACCCCTAACTAACGACCCAGGTGCGGATAAAAGGGATGACAGAAAAACCAGAGTCCAAAAAACTAGTAACCACTAGAGGGAGCAAAAAGCGAATTCACAACAGTACCCCCCCCTTAGTGAGGGGTCACCGAACCCTCACCACGACCACCAGGGCGATCAGGATGAGCGGCATGAAAGGCACGAACTAAATCGGCCGCATGAACATCAGAGGCGACCACCCAGGAATTATCCTCCTGACCATAGCCCTTCCACTTGACCAGGTACTGAAGCCTCCGCCTGGAGAGGCGAGAATCCAAGATCTTCTCCACCACGTACTCCAACTCGCCCTCAACCAACACCGGAGCAGGAGGCTCAGCAGAAGGAACTACAGGCACAATGTACCGCCGCAACAAGGACCTATGAAATACATTGTGAATAGCAAATGACACAGGAAGATCCAGACGAAAGGACACAGGATTAAGGATTTCCAATATCTTGTAAGGCCCAATAAAACGAGGTTTAAATTTGGGAGAGGAGACCTTCATAGGAACAAAGCGGGAAGAAAGCCATACCAAATCCCCAACGCGTAGTCGGGGACCCACACCGCGGCGGCGGTTGGCAAAGCGCTGAGCCCTCTCCTGTGACAACTTCAAGTTGTCCACCACATGATTCCAGATCCGCTGCAACCTATCCACCACAGAATCCACCCCAGGACAGTCAGAAGGCTCCACATGACCCGAAGAAAAGCGAGGATGGAAACCAGAGTTGCAGAAAAAAGGCGAAACCAAGGTGGCGGAACTAGCCCGATTATTAAGGGCAAACTCAGCCAACGGCAAGAATGTCACCCAATCGTCCTGATCAGCAGAGACAAAACACCTCAAATAAGCCTCCAAAGTCTGATTGGTTCGCTCCGTCTGTCCATTAGTCTGAGGATGGAAAGCAGACGAAAACGACAAATCAATGCCCATCCTACTACAAAAGGATCGCCAGAACCTGGAAACGAACTGGGATCCTCTGTCTGACACAATATTCTCAGGGATGCCGTGCAAACGAACCACGTTCTGGAAAAACACAGGAACCAGATCGGAAGAGGAAGGCAGCTTAGGCAAAGGAACCAAATGGACCATCTTGGAGAAGCGATCACATATCACCCAGATAACGGACATGCCCTGAGATAGCGGAAGATCAGAAATGAAATCCATGGAGATATGTGTCCAAGGTCTCTTCGGAACAGGCAAGGGCAAGAGCAAACCGCTGGCACGAGAACAGCAAGGCTTAGCTCGAGCACAAGTCCCACAGGACTGCACAAATGACCGCACATCCCTTGACAAGGAAGGCCACCAAAAGGACCTGGCCACCAGATCCCTGGTGCCAAAAATTCCCGGGTGACCTGCCAACACCGAGGAGTGAACCTCGGAAATGACTCTGCTGGTCCACCTATCCGGGACAAACAGTCTGTCAGGTGGACAAGACTCAGGCCTATCAGCCTGAAATCTCTGCAACACACGTCGCAGATCAGGAGAAATAGCTGACAAAATAACTCCATCTTTAAGAATACCAACAGGATCAGTGACTGCAGGAGCATCAGGCACAAAGCTCCTAGAAAGAGCATCGGCCTTCACATTCTTTGAACCTGGTAAATACGAGACAACAAAATCAAAGCGGGAGAAAAACAATGACCAGCGGGCCTGTCTCGGATTAAGGCGTTTAGCAGACTCGAGATACATCAGATTTTTGTGATCAGTCAAGACCACCACACGATGCTTAGCACCCTCGAGCCAATGACGCCACTCCTCAAATGCCCATTTCATGGCCAACAACTCCTGATTGCCCACATCATAATTTCGCTCGGCAGGTGAAAACTTCCTAGAGAAAAAGGCACAAGGTTTCATAACAGAGCAACCAGGGCCTCTCTGCGACAAAACGGCCCCTGCTCCAATCTCTGAAGCATCCACCTCAACCTGAAAGGGAAGTGATACATCGGGCTGGCACAAAACAGGCGCCGAAGTAAACCGGCGTTTCAACTCCTGGAAAGCCTCCACGGCAGCAGGAGCCCAGTTAGCTACATCGGAGCCCTTCTTGGTCATATCTGTCAAAGGTTTCACAATGCTAGAAAAATTAGCGATAAAACGACGGTAGAAGTTAGCGAAACCCAAGAACTTCTGAAGACTCTTAACTGACGAGGGCTGAGTCCAATCAAGAATAGCTCGGACCTTGACTGGGTCCATCTCCACAGCAGAAGGGGAAAAAATGAACCCCAAAAAGGGAACCTTCTGTACACCAAAGAGACACTTTGAGCCCTTGACAAACAAAGAATTTTCACGCAAAATTTTAAAGACCAACCTGACCTGCTCCACATGCGAGTCCCAATTATCAGAAAAAACCAAAATATCATCCAGATAAACAATCAAAAATTTATCCAGATACTTCCGGAAAATGTCATGCATAAAGGACTGAAAAACTGAAGGCGCATTGGAGAGCCCAAAAGGCATCACCAAGTACTCAAAATGACCTTCGGGCGTATTGAATGCGGTTTTCCATTCATCACCTTGCTTAATGCGCACAAGGTTGTACGCACCACGAAGGTCTATCTTGGTGAACCACTTGGCACCTTTAATCCGGGCAAACAAGTCAGACAACAGCGGTAAAGGATACTGAAATTTGACAGTGATCTTATTTAAAAGCCGATAATCAATACAAGGTCTCAAAGATCCGTCCTTTTTTGCCACAAAAAAGAATCCAGCACCAAGAGGGGAAGAAGACGGACGAATATGTCCTTTCTCCAGAGACTCCTTGATATACGAACGCATTGCGGTATGCTCAGGTACCGACAGATTAAACAGTCTCCCCTTAGGAAACTTACTGCCTGGGATCAAATCTATAGCACAGTCACAGTCCCTATGAGGAGGCAGTGCACTGGACTCAGACTCATTGAAGACATCCTGATAATCAGACAAATACTCCGGAACTTCCGAAGGCGTAGAAGAAGCAATAGACACAGGCAGGGAATCCCCATGAATACCACGACAGCCCCAACTTGAGACTGACATAGCCTTCCAGTCCAGGACTGGATTATGGGTCTGTAACCATGGCAGCCCTAAAACAACCAAATCATGCATTTTATGTAAAACCAAGAAACGTATCACCTCGCGGTGTTCAGGAGTCATGCACATGGTAACCTGTGTCCAATACTGCGGTTTATTTTCTGCTAATGGCGTAGCATCAATTCCCCTAAGAGGAATAGGATTTTCTAATGGTTCAAGAGTAAAACCACAGTGCTTAGCAAATGACAGATCCATAAGACTCAGGGCAGCACCTGAATCTACAAACGCCATGACAGGATAAGACGACAGTGAGCAAATCAAAGTTACAGACAGAATAAATTTAGGTTGCAAATTACCAACGGTGACAGGACTAACAACCTTAGCTATACGTTTAGAGCATGCTGAGATAACATGTGTAGAATCACCACAGTAGTAGCACAAGCCATTCCGGCGTCTATGAATTTTCCGCTCATTTCTAGTCAGGATTCTATCACATTGCATTAAATCAGGTGTCTGTTCAGACAACACCATGAGGGAATTTGCGGTTTTTCTATCACATTGCACAGAATTAGGTGTCTGTTCAGACAACACCATGAGGGAATTTGCGGTTTTGCGCTCCCGTAACCGCCGGTCAATTTGAATAGCTAGTGCCATAGTATCATTCAGACCTGTGGGAATGGGAAAACCCACCATAACATTCTTAATGGCTTCAGAAAGGCCATTTCTGAAATTAGCGGCCAGTGCACACTCGTTCCAATGTGTCAGCACGGACCATTTCCGAAATTTTTGGCAATACACTTCAGCCTCGTCCTGCCCCTGAGACATAGCCAGCAAGGCCTTTTCTGCCTGAATCTCAAGATTGGGTTCCTCATAAAGTAAACCGAGCGCCAGAAAAAACGCATCAATATCAGCCAATGCCGGATCTCCTGGCGCCAGCGAAAAAGCCCAATCCTAAGGGTCGCCCCGTAAGAACGAAATAACAATTTTTACTTGCTGAGCAGAGTCTCCAGATGAACAGGGTCTCAGGGACAAAAACAATTTACAATTATTCACGAAATTCCTAAACTTAAACCTGTCTCCGGAAAACAGTTCAGGAATCGGTATTTTAGGTTCTGACCTAGGATTTCTGATAACATAGTCTTGTATGCCCTGCACACGAGTAGCCAGCTGGTCCACACTTGTAATCAAGGTCTGGACATTCATGTCTGCAGCAAGCATAGCCACTCTGAGGTAAAGGGGAAGGAGAAAGAAAAAAAAAAAAAAAAAAAACTCAGATCTTCTTTCTTATAATCCCTCTTCTGCAATGCATTAAACATTTAATACTGGCCTGGCAAACTGTTATGACCCCAATGGCGAGGGTCTCAGAGGAACGTGGAAGTCTGCAGAATACAAAAATCCAGCTCATAGGGCAGTGGTTACTGGGTTGACCATATATCTACTCCTAACGCCAACACTAGAAGTAGCCGGGGATCATTCCTACGTTGGTTCTAGATGACACGCTCCAGCCGGAGAATCTAGCTACCCCTAGTAGAGGAAAATAAAAGACCTTTCTTGCCTCCAGAGAAGGGGACCCCAAAGCTGGATAGAAGCCCCCCACAAATAATAACGGTGAGGTAAGAGGAAATGACAAACACAGAAATGAACCAGGTTTAGCAAAGAGAGGCCCGCTTACTGATAGCAGAATAAAGAAAGGTAACTTATATGGTCAACAAAAACCCTATCAAAATCCACACTGGAAATTCAAGAACCCCCGAACCGTCTAACGGTCCGGGGGGAGAACACCAGCCCCCTAGAGCTTCCAGCAAAGGTCAGGATATAGATATGGAACAAGCTGGACAAAAATACAAAAACCAAAACAAATAGCAAAAGCAAAAGGCAGACTTAGCTGATATAACTGGAACCAGGATCAGTAGACAAGAGCACAGCAGACTAGCTCTGATAACTACGTTGCCAGGCATTGAACTGAAGGTCCAAGGAGCTTATATAGCAACACCCCTAACTAACGACCCAGGTGCGGATAAAAGGGATGACAGAAAAACCAGAGTCCAAAAAACTAGTAACCACTAGAGGGAGCAAAAAGCGAATTCACAACAGCCTTGGACGCACATCTCGATGGATTTTATTTCAGATCTGCCTGTTTCTCAGAAGATGTCTGTCATCTGGGTGGTGTGTGACCGTTTCTCTAAGATGGTCCATTTGGTTCCCCTGCCCAAGTTGCCTTCTTCTTCCGAGTTGGTTCCTCTGTTTTTTCAAAATGTTGTTCGTTTGCATGGTATTCCTGAGAATATCGTTTCTGACAGAGGAACCCAATTTGTGTCTAGATTTTGGCGGGCATTCTGTGCTAGGATGGGCATAGATTTATCTTTTTCGTCTGCTTTCCATCCTCAGACTAATGGCCAGACCGAGCGGACTAATCAGACCCTGGAGACATATCTGAGGTGTTTTGTGTCTGCTGACCAGGATGATTGGGTTGCTTTTTTGCCATTGGCGGAGTTCGCCCTCAATAATTGGGCCAGCTCTGCCACCTTGGTGTCCCCGTTTTTCTGTAATTCGGGGTTTCATCCTCGATTTTCCTCCGGTCAGGTGGAATCTTCGGATTGTCCTGGAGTAGATGCTGTGGTGGAGAGATTGCATCAGATCTGGGGGCAGGTGGTGGACAATTTGAAGTTGTCCCAGGAGAAGACTCAGCTTTTTGCCAACCGCCGCCGTCGTGTTGGTCCTCGGCTTTGTGTTGGGGATTTGGTGTGGTTGTCTTCTCGTTTTGTCCCTATGAGGGTCTCTTCTCCTAAATTTAAGCCTCGGTTCATTGGCCCGTATAAGATATTGGAGATTCTTAACCCTGTTTCCTTCCGTTTGGACCTCCCTGCATCCTTTTCTATTCATAACGTTTTTCATCGGTCATTGTTGCGCAGGTATGAGGTACCGGTTGTGCCTTCCGTTGAGCCTCCTGCTCCGGTGTTGGTTGAGGGTGAGTTGGAGTACGTTGTGGAGAAAATCTTAGACTCCCGTGTTTCCAGACGGAGACTCCAGTATCTGGTCAAATGGAAGGGATACGGCCAGGAGGATAATTCTTGGGTGACTGCATCTGATGTTCATGCCTCCGATCTGGTTCGTGCCTTTCATAGGGCCCATCCTGATCGCCCTGGTAGTTCTGGTGAGGGTTCGGTGCCCCCTCCTTGAGGGGGGGGTACTGTTGTGAATTTGGATTCTGGGCTCCCCCGGTGGCTACTGGTGGAATTGAACTTGTGTCCTCATCTTCTCTGTTCACCTGTTCCCATCAAGATGTGGGAGTCGCTATATAACCTTGCTTCTCTGTTAGTTGCTTGCCGGTCAACAATGTTATCAGAAGCCTCTCTGTGCTTGTTCCTGCTCCTAGACAACAACTAGATAAGTTGGACTTTTGTCCATGTTTGTTTTTGCATTTTTGTTCCAGTTCACAGCTGTTGTTTCGTTACTGTGTCTGGAAAGCTCTTGTGATCAGGAATTGCCACTCTGGTATTATGAGTTAATGCCAGAGTCTTAAAGTAATTTCTGGATGGTGTTTTGATAGGGTTTTCAGCTGACCATGAAAGTGTTCTTTCTGTCTTCTGCTATCTAGTAAGTGGACCTCAAATTTGCTAAACCTATTTTCATGCTGCGTTTGTTATTTCATCTTAAATCACCGCCAATACATGTGGGGGGCCTCTGTCTCCTTTCGGGGTATTTCTCTAGAGGTGAGCTAGGACTAATATTTCCCTCTGCTAGCATTATTTAGTCCTCCGGCTGGCGCTGGGCATCTAGGGATAAAAAGTAGGAATGCTACCTGGCCACTTCTAGTTGTGCGGTAGGTTTAGTTCTTGGTCAGTTCAGTTCCCATCTTCCAAGAGCTTGTTCCTATATATGCTGATGCTATGTTCTCTTGCCATTGAGAACATGACAAGGAACCTCCAAAGGCTCTAAATCATACCCACAGCGCTTGGCAAAGGACCAATCCATAAGACTCAAAGCGGCGCCAGAGTCGACATAGGCGTCCGCGGTAATTGATGACAAAGAACAAATCAGGGTCACAGACAGAATAAACTTAGACTGTAAGGTGCCAATTGAAACAGACTTATCAATCTTCTTAGTACGTTTAGAGCATGCTGATATAACATGAGTTGAATCACCACAATAGAAGCACAACCCATTTTTTCGCCTAAAATTCTGCCGTTCGCTTCTGGACAGAATTCTATCACATTGCATATTTTCTGGCGCCTTCACAGTAGACACCGCCAAATGGTGCACAGGTTTGCGCTCCCGCAAACACCGATCAATCTGAATAGCCATTGTCATGGACTCATTCAGACCTGCAGGCACAGGGAACCCCACCATAACATCTTTCACGGCATCAGAGAGACCCTCTCTGAAATTCGCCGCCAGGGCGCACTCATTCCACTGAGTAAGCACAGACCATTTACGAAATTTTTGGCAGTATATTTCAGCTTCATCTTGCCCTTGAGACAGGGCCATCAAGGCTTTTTCAGCCTGAATCTCTAAATGAGGTTCCTCGTAAAGCAACCCCAAGGCCAGAAAAAACACATCCACATTGAGCAACGCAGGATCCCCTGGTGCCAATGCAAATGCCCAATCCTGAGGGTCGCCCCGGAGCAAGGAAATTACAATCCTGACCTGCTGTGCAGGATCTCCAGCGGAGCGAGATCTCAGAGACAAAAACAATTTACAATTATGTCTAAAATTCTGAAAGCGAGATCTATCCCCGGAGAAAAATTCAGGTAAAGGAATTCTAGGTTCAGATACAGGAGCATGAATAACAAAATCCTGCAAACTTTGAACCTTCGTAGCGAGATTATTCAAACCTGTAGCCATACTCTGAAGATCCATGTTAATCAGGTGAGATCAGAGCCATTCAAGGATTAGAAGGAGAGAGAGACGAAGGCTGCAGTATACAAGGAGATGCAAGTGATTCAACTATAAAGCAGTCTCTGAGAAAAAAAAAAAAAAAAAATTTCCTGCAGACTTCTTTTTCTCTCCTTTCTTCTGCCAATTATTTTAACCCCTGGCCGGCCATACTGTCATGGTTCTCTAATGGCAAGAGAACATAAATACAAACTAGCTCTTGGAAGATGGCAACTCGAGCTGACCGTGAGCTAAACCTATCGCACAACTAGCAGTGGCCGGGTAGCGTGCCTACGTTTTTATCCCTAGACGCCCAGCGCCAGCCGGAGGACTAAATAACCCTAGCAGAGGAAAGTACAGACCTGGCTTACCTCTAGAAGATTTACCCCAAAGGCAGACAGAAGCCCCCCACATATATTGTCGGTGAATGCAGAGGAAATTGACAAACGTAGTATGATGATAGGTTCAGCAAAGGGAGGTCCGCTTACTAGATAGAAGAAGACAGAAAAGGGAACTTCACGGTCAACTGAAAACCCTTACAAAAATACCATCCTGAAATCACTTTAAGACTCTAATATCAACTCATGATACCAGAGTGGCAATTTCAGCTCAACAAGAGCTTCCAGTCACAGAAATAAACAATCACTGAGAACTGTAACAAAAATGCAAAACAAACATGGGACAAGAGTCCAACTTAGCTGATAGTTGACTAGTAGCAGGAACATGCAACAGAAAGGCTTCTGGTTACATTGATGGCCGGCATAAGAATGACTGAGGAGCAAGGCTAAATAGAAAACTCCCACATCCTGATGGAAGCAGGTGAACAGAGAAGGTGAAACACACAAGTTCAATACCACCATTGACCACCGGGGGAGATTCACAAAAACCAAAATCACAACAGTACCCCTTGACAACCCCAACTAGACACAGACATTGATTTCCAATCCAATATTGGATTATGAACCTGTAGCCATGGCAAACCCAACACGACCACATCATGCAAATTATGCAACACCAAAAAGCGAATATCTTCCTGATGTGCAGGAGCCATGCACATGGTCAACTGAGTCCAATACTGAGGCTTATTCTTGGCCAAAGGCGTAGCATCAATTCCTCTTAATGGAATAGGATACTGCAAAGGCTCCAAGAAAAAACCACAGCGCCTGGCAAACTCCAAGTCCATCAAATTCAGGGCAGCGCCCGAATCCACAAATGCCATAACCGAGTAGGACGACAAAGAGCAAATCAGAGTAACGGACAAAAGAAATTTAGGCTGTACAGCACCAATGGTGACAGACCTAGCGAACCGCTTAGTGCGCTTAGGACAATCAGAGATAGCATGAGTGGAGTCACCACAGTAAAAACAGCCTATTCTGAAGTCTGTGTTCCTGCCGTTCAGCTCTGGTCAAAGTCCTATCACATTGCATAGGCTCGGGCCTCTGCTCAGAGGACACCGCCAAATGGTGCACAACTTTGCGCTCGCGCAAACGCCGATCGATCTGAATGGCCAAGGACATTGATTCATTCAGACCAGCAGGCGTGGGGAACCCCACCATAACATCCTTAAGGGCTTCAGAGAGACCCTTTCTGAAAATTGCTGCCAGAGCACACTCATTCCACTGAGTAAGCACAGACCACTTTCTAAACTTCTGGCAATATACCTCCGCTTCATCCTGACCCTGACACAAAGCCAGCAAGATTTTCTCTGCCTGATCCACTGAATTAGGTTCATCATAAAGCAATCCAAGCACCAGAAAAAATGCATCTACATTAAGCAATGCAGGATCTCCTGGCGCAAGGGAGAATGCCCAGTCTTGAGGGTCGCCACGCAACAAAGAAATAATTATTTTTACTTGCTGAATGGGGTCACCAGAGGAGCAGGGTTTCAAAGCAAGAAACAGTCTATAATTATTTTTGAAATTCAGAAACTTAGATCTATCCCCAGAAAACAAATCAGGAATTGGAATTCTAGGCTCTAACATAGGATTCTGAACTACATAATCCTGAATGCTTTGTACCCTTGCAGTGAGTTGCTCCACACAAGAGGACAAACCTTGAATATCCATATTTACACCTGAGTCCTGAACCACCCAGAGGTTAAGGGGAAAAGAAAAACAAAACACACTGCAGAGAAAAAAAATGGGCTCAGAACTTCTCTTATCCCTCTTTTGAGATACATTAACACTTTGTTGGCCAGCTGTACTGTTATGGACCTGGTGGTTAGGAGCACCTGGAATGACCTGATGAGTAAACTAGGAATCGGAACTAGCTCTGGGGAAGTGGGAACTCTGCTGACCGCAAACCCTACTCCTATCACACACACTAAAAATAGCCGTGGAGCGTACCTAACTCTCCCTAGACGCCTCGTCACAGCCTAAGAGCTAACTACCCCTAAAGATAGAAATAGAAGCCTAACCTTGCCTCAGAGAAATTCCCCAAAGGTAAAGGCAGCCGCCACATATATTGACTGTGAGTTAAGAGGAAAGTCACAAACACAGGAATGAAACTGGTTTTAGCAAAGGAGGCCAGACTTCACTAAATAGTCAGAGGATAGAAAAGGGAACTATGCGGTCAGCACAAACAACTACAAAAACCACGCAGAGTATGCAAAAAGACCTCCGCACCGACTCACGGTGCGGAGGTGCAACCCTGCACCCCCAGAGCTTCCTGCTAGCAAGGAAATATCATAATAGCAAGCTGGACAGAACTTTGCATGTACTAAGAAATAGGTTCAAACACAATGAACAACAAATGAGCTAGCAGGAACTTAGCTTCTGCTGGAGCAGTCAGGTCTTCAGAGAAATCCAAGAGAGATCTGAACCAGTACTGAGACATTAACAGCTGGCATGAAGTAACGATCTGAGTGGAGTTAAATAGGGAAGCCAGCATAGCAATAAACGAGGGCAGCTGAGAAAGCCAACCTCAGCAACCAGCAGTTCCACTCAAAGCCACCAGAGGGAATCCAAGAGCAGAACCAACCAAAGTACCATTCCCGACCACAGGAGGGAGTCCGAGAACGGAATTCACAACACACACCATCAGTGTAAACTCTAGGAGAGGGTCAGTCAGGATTTCCCTAGTCTGAGGGAAATTGCAGGGGCCCGGGTTATTTGCTGTTGCCCACCTAGGCTTCCCGTGACAGGTCTGTGAGAGACAGGCTGGCTGGTAGGTGATTAAAAACTTTATGCAATAAAATGCAATTTAATTATTTAAAATCATACAATGTGATTTTCTGGTTTTTATTTTTAGATTCTGTCTCTCACAGTTAAAGTTTACTAATGATAATTACAGACCTCTCCATTCTTTGTAGGTGGGAAAACTTGAAAAATCGGCAGTGTATCAACTACTTATCTTCCCCACTGTATATCAGTATGTCTCAGAATCAGTGAGATCCATTGAAGCATTCCAGAGTTATTACCTCATAAAGTGACACTGGTCAGAATTTAAAAAGTTGTTCTGGTCAGGAAGGTGAAAATAGGCATGTGTGCGAAAGGGTTAAAATAGCATCCTTAGCGTAATCCCCAATATATAAGCTCCCTCAAAGTCACTTCAAAACTAAATAGGTCCCTAAAATACCAGTTTCTGAACATTACCCTAAAATAATGAAAAATTACTAAACTACTAAACTTTTAACCCTTCAAACAAAATAAAAGGTTGTTTGAAAAATTACTGACATAGAAGACATAAGGTAAATGTTTTGGCAATTTTTTTATGTAATATAACTATACAGTTTACAGGTATAAACATTCAAAGCTGGAATATTACATATTATTTATTACGGTACATTTATTACCAACATAAAGAACAACATATAAGGAACAAAATATTTTTAGAATAACTGGGATATGAGACATTCCATAATTATAACTGCACAAAGTGACATGTCAGATTTCAAAAATTAGGTTTGGGCACTAAAGGATTACAATGCCTTCTTCCCAATGTGAGTTCTCTGATGTCTAACAAGTTGAGATTTAGAAAAAAAAAATATCCCACAATCTGAACATGAAAATGGCTTCTCCCCTGTGTGAATTCTCTCATGTATAACAAGAGTTGAAGAGCTAGGAGTTGGAGTATCGTATCTGGTGGTGTATTTCCCTTTGTCTTATTTATTCCTTCTTATATTTGTATTTGTTTTGCCCTGTGCATTTATAGTGTGTTCCTGAATGACTGCAGCTTGGTTCATATTTTCAGTTATCCATGTCTGTGCCAACTGTGGGTATTGGTGTATGATCTCTTCACTGGGTGGTGGTTTCAGCCTAGGGTTGAAACAGGAGTTAGGGTGATGGTGGAGGCCTAGACATGCACACCATCAGTGTAAACTCTAGGAGAGGGTCAGTCAGGATTTCCCTAGTCTGAGGGAAATTGCAGGGGCCCGGGTTATTTGCTCTTGCCCACCTAGGCTTCCCGTGACATTATAATCGGCCTTGAAAGAAAAGAAAAAAAAAAGGGTTTCCTTTTTTTTTTCTTGTCATGGATCCCATGACTTCCATAACCCGCCAGTTGGAGGCGCTGTCCCTACAGGTCACTGAGTTGAGTGGGGCAGTGCAGCAACAGGGACTAGCAGTATCTAATGTGCAAGCTGGAACGACAGGTAGAGTTGCTGAACCTAAGTTTCCTTTGCCTGAAAAGTTTGCTGGGGAACTGTTGTGAACTCAGTTTTCAGGCTCCCTCTTGTGGTCACAGATGGTATTGTGTGACTTTGGTTTTTGGGCTCCCCCTGGTGGTTTGGTTTATTATCCTGCGGGTCTGGCTGATCAGCTGTCTCGTTATCCACCAGGGAGGCTCCTATTTAGCTCTGCTTCACTTCCACTTGTCGCCGGCTGGCAATGTATTCAGTGCTATTCTGATTGCTCTTGTTCATCTCGGTTTCTGCCTCTTCAGGATAAGCTAAGTTCTGTTTGAATATTTTTTTCTCATCTGCCTGCAATATTGATTTCTATGTATGATGAGTCTAGTCCAGCTTGCTAATATTTGATTTCCTTTTTGCTGGTAAGCTCTGGGTCGGAGTTGCTTCCCCCGCACCTCTGCGTGGATATTTTGAATAGGGTTTTGTATTGACCGCACAGTCCCCTTCCTATTTTCTGCTATCTAGTTTTAGCGGGCCTCGTTTGCTAAATCTAATTTCATCTCTGCATTTGTGCCTTCCCCTTAACTAACCGTTAATATTTGTGGGGGGCTATTCTATCTCTTTGGGGTCATTTCACGGAGGCAAGCGAGGACTTTCTTTCCCTCTAGGATTAGTCAGTTTCTCCGGCTGTGACGAGACGTCTAGGAATTTTTTAGGTAACGTTCCACGGCTACTTCTAGTTGGTGCGGATAGGATCAGGTTGCGGTCAATCTAGCTACCACTTCCCTAGAGCTAGTTCTCGTTAGTACTTAGCTTGTCAGTCTTGCGATCCTTGCCACTGGGATCATAACAGTACAGCCGGCCAGTAAGGTGTTAATTGCATGGCAGAAGCAGGAGAAAAGAAGCCTGGAGAAATTTTTTTTTTCTCTCTCTTTGCTGCCGTGTGTCTAGTTGCTGTGTGTCTAGCTTCTCTCCTCCTCTTAATCTTGGTGTTTCTCTGAGTTCAGCTGCTGATATGGATATCCAGAGTTTAGCCTCCAGTTTAGATCATCTTGTTGCAAGGGTACAAAGTATTCAGGATTTTGTTGTGCACAGTCCTATGTCAGAGCCTAGGATACCTATTCCGGAGTTGTTTTCTGGAGATAGATCTAGGTTCCTGAATTTTAAGAACAATTGCAAGTTGTTTCTTTCTTTGAAACCTCGTTCCTCTGGGGATTCTGTTCAGCAAGTAAAGATTGTTATTTCTTTCTTGCGTGGCGATCCGCAAGATTGGGCTTTCGCATTGGCTCCAGGGGATCCTGTATTACTTAGTGTGGATGCGTTTTTTCTGGCCCTTGGATTGCTCTATGAGGAACCTAATCTTGAGAATCAGGCTGAAAAAGCATTATTGGCCCTCTCTCAGGGGCAAGATGATGCAGAGGTGTACTGCCAGAAATTTCGTAAATGGTCGGTGCTTACTCAATGGAATGAGTGTGCCCTGGCTGCAAATTTCAGAAAAGGTCTTTCTGAAGCCATTAAGAATGTCATGGTGGGGTTCCCTACGCCTGCAGGTCTGAATGAGTCAATGACTCTGGCCATTCAGATTGATCGGCGTTTGCGGGAGCGCAAACCTGCGCACCATTTGGCGGTGTCTTCTGAACAGACACCTGAGTCTATGCAATGTGATAGAATTCTGACCAGAAGTGAACGGCAAAATTATAGACGGCAAAATGGGTTGTGCTTTTACTGTGGTGATTCAGCTCATGTTATCTCAGCATGCTCTAAACGCACAAAAAGGATTGATAAATCGGTCACCATCGGTACTTTACAGCCTAAGTTTATTTTGTCTGTTACCCTGATTTGTTCTCTGTCATCTTACCCGGTTATGGCTTTTGTGGATTCAGGTGCTGCCCTGAGTCTGATGGATTTGTCATTTGCCAGGCGCTGTGGTTTTGTTTTGGAGCCTTTAAAATTCCCTATCCCACTAAGGGGAATTGATGCTACACCATTGGCTACGAATAAACCTCAGTACTGGACACAAGTGACCATGTGCATGACTCCTGCTCATCAGGAGGTGATTCGTTTTCTTGTATTGCATAACTTGCATGATGTTGTCGTGCTGGGCCTGCCATGGTTGCAGACTCATAATCCATTCCTGGATTGGAAAGCTGTCTGTGGCAAATTGGGGTTGTCAGGGAATTCATGGCGACGCTCCTGTGGTGTAAATTGCTTCATCCACTCCTTCTGAGGTCCCTGCGTTTTTGTCAGATTACCAGGATGTATTTGATGAGCCCAAACTCAGTTCTCTACCTCCTCATAGGGATTGTGATTGTGCTATAAATTTGATTCCTGGTAGTAAATTTCCTAAGGGACGACTTTTCAATTTGTCAGTGCCGGAGCATGCTGCTATGCGGAGTTATATAAAGGAGTCTTTGGAGAAAGGACTTATTCGCCCCTCCTCGTCCCCTCTTGGTGCGGGGTTCTTTTTTGTGGCTAAGAAAGATGGTTCCCTGAGACCTTGTATTGATTATCGCCTTCTAAATAAAATCACGGTCAAATTTCAGTATCCTTTGCCATTGTTATCTGATCTGTTTGCTCGCATTAGGGGGGCTAGTTGATTCACCAAGATAGATCTTCGAGGTGCGTATAACCTTGTGTGTATTAAGCAGGGTGATGAATGGAAAACTACATTTAATACGCCCGAAGGCCATTTTGAGTAGTTGGTGATGCCTTTTGGACTTTCTAACGCTCCTTCTGTCTTTCAGTCCTTTATGCACGACATCTTCCGGGAATATCTGGATAAATTTATGATTGTGTATCTGGATGATATTCTGTTTTTTTCGGATGATTGGGAGTCCCATGTTGAGCAGGTCAGGATGGTGTTTCGGGTCCTGCGTGCCAATGCATTATTTGTGAAGGGCTCAAAATGTCTTTTTGGAGTCCAGAAGGTTTCTTTTTTGGGTTTCATTTTTTCTCCTTCTGCTATTGAGATGGACCCAGTCAAGGTTCAGGCCATTCATGACTGGACTCAGCCTACATCTGTTAAGAGTCTTCAGAAGTTCTTGGGTTTTGCTAACTTTTACCGTCGCTTCATCGCTAATTTTTCTGGTGTTGTTAAGCCATTGACGGATTTGACCAAGAAGGGCTCCGATGTTACTAATTGGTCTCCTGCGGCTGTGAAGGCCTTTCGGGAGCTGAAGCGTCGGTTTTCTTCAGCTCCGGTCTTATGTCAGCCAGATGTCTCCCTTCCCTTCCAGGTTGAGGTTGATGCTTCTGAGATTGGAGTGGGGGCTGTTTTGTCGCAGAGAAGCTCTGATGGCTCTGTGATGAAGCCATGTGCTTTCTTTTCAAGAAAGTTTTCGCCTGCCGAGCGGAATTATGATGTTGGTAATCGGGAGTTGTTGGCTATGAAGTGGGCATTTGAGGAGTGGCGACATTGGCTCGAGGGAGCTAAGCATCGTGTGGTGGTTTTGACTGATCACAAAAATCTGATTTATCTCGAGTCAGCCAAGCACCTGAATTCTAGACAGGCTCGTTGGTCGTTGTTTTTCTCCCGTTTCGATTTTGTGGTTTCGTACCTGCCTGGTTCGAAGAATGTGAAGGCTGATGCTCTTTCTAGGAGCTTCATGCCTGACTCTCCGGAAGATTCAGAGCCGGCTGGTATTCTCAAAGAGGGACTGATTTTGTCTGCCATTTCCCCAGATTTGCGATGTGCGCTGCAGAAATTTCAGGCAGAAAGACCTGACCGTTGCCCACTAGAGAGACTGTTTGTCCCAGATAGATGGACCAGCAGAGTTATTTCCGAGGTTCATTCTTCGGTGTTGGCAGGCCATCCTGGGATTTTTGGTACCAGAGATTTGGTGGCTAGGTCATTTTGGTGGCCGTCCTTGTCGCAGGATGTGCGTTCCTTTGTGCAGTCTTGTGGAATTTGTGCTCGGGCTAAGCCTTGCTGTTCTCGTGCCAGTGGCTTGTTGTTGCCTTTGCCTGTCCCGAAGAGGCCTTGGACGCACATTTCCATGGATTTTATTTCGGATCTCCCTGTCTCTCAGAAAATGTCTGTCATTTGGGTGGTGTGTGATCGTTTTTCTAAGATGGTCCATTTGGTGCCCTTGCCTAAGTTACCTTCCTCCTCCGAGTTGGTTCCGCTGTTTTTTCAAAATGTGGTTTGTTTGCACGGGATCCCTGAAAATATTGTTTCCGACAGAGGATCCCAGTTTGTGTCTAGATTTTGGCGGACCTTTTGTGCTAAGATGGGCATTAATTTGTCTTTTTCGTCGGCCTTCCATCCTCAGACGAATGGCCAAACCGAGCATACTAATCAGACTTTGGAAACCTATTTAAGATGTTTTGTTTCTGCTGATCAGGACGACTGGGTGACTTTTTTGCCATTGGCCGAGTTTGCCCTTAATAATCGGGCTAGTTCTGCTACTTTGGTTTCGCCTTTTTTTTGTAATTCAGGGTTTCATCCTCATCTTTCCTCGGGTCAGGTGGAGCCTTCTGACTGTCCTGGAGTGGATGTTGTGTTGGATAGGTTGCATCAGATTTGGAATCATGTGGTGGACAATTTGAAGTTGTCACAAGACAAGGCTCAGCGCTTTGCCAACCGCCGTCGCTGTGTGGGCCCCCGACTTCGTGTTGGGGACTTGGTGTGGTTGTCTTCTTGCTTTGTTCCTATGAAGGTCTCCTCTCCTAAGTTTAAGCCTCGGTTTATCGGTCCTTATAAGATTTTGGAAGTCCTTAACCCTGTGTCTTTTCGTTTGGACCTCCCGGCATCGTTTGCTATTCATAATGTGTTCCATCGTTCGTTGTTGCGGAGGTATGTGGTGCCTGTGGTTCCTTCGGTTGAGCCTCCTGCCCCTGTGCTGGTTGAGGGAGAATTGGAATACGTGGTGGAGAAGATCTTGGATTCTCGTGTTTCTAGACGGAGGTTTCAGTATTTGGTTAAGTGGAAAGGCTATGGTCAGGAGGATAATACCTGCGTTGTCGCCTCTGATGTTCATGCAGCCGATTTGGTTTGTGCCTTCCATGCGGCTCACCCTGATCGCCCTGGGGATTTTGTTGAGGGTTCGGTGACCCCTCCTCAAGGGGGGGGGTACTGTTGTGAACTCCGTTTTCAGGCTCCCTCTTGTGGTCACAGATGGTATTGTGTGACTTTGGTTTTTGGGCTCCCCCTGGTGGTTTGGTTTATTATCCTGCGGGTCTGGCTGATCAGCTGTCTCGTTATCCACCAGGGAGGCTCCTATTTAGCTCTGCTTCACTTCCACTTGTCGCCAGCTGGCAATGTATTCAGTGCTATTCTGATTGCTCTTGTTCATCTCGGTTTCTGCCTCTTCAGGATAAGCTAAGTTCTGTTTGAATATTTTTTGCTCATCTGCCTGCAATATGATTTCTATGTATGATGAGTCTAGTCCAGCTTGCTAATATTTGATTTCCTTTTTGCTGGTAAGCTCTGGGTCGGAGTTGCTTCCCCCGCACCTTTAGTCGGTGCGGGGGCTCGAGCAATCTCTGCATGGATATTTTGAATAGGGTTTTGTATTGACCGCACAGTCCCCTTCCTATTTTCTGCTATCTAGTTTTAGCGGGCCTCGTTTGCTAAATCTAATTTCATCTCTGCGTTTGTGCTTTCCCCTTAACCGTTAATATTTGTGGGGGGCTATTTTATCTCTTTGGGGTCATTTCACTGAGGCAAGCGAGGACTTTCTTTCCCTCTAGTCAGTTTCTCCGGCTGTGACGAGACGTCTAGGAATTTTTTAGGTAACGTTCCACGGCTACTTTTAGTTGGTGCGGATAGGATCAGGTTGCCGTCAATCTAGCTACCACTTCCCCAGAGCTAGTTCTCGTTAGTACTTAGCTTGTCAGTCCTGCGATCCTTGCCACTGGGATCATAACAGGGAACGCAGTAAATTTGTTTCTTTTCGTGAAGCTTGCAAACTATATTTCCGTATGCGCCCGATCTCCTCGGGTAATGAGGCTCAGCGTGTGGGCCTGGTGTTGTCATTATTAAACGGGGATCCCCAAGCATGGGCGTTTTCTTTGCCATCTGATTCTGCTGCATTTGACTCTGTGGAGACTTTTTTTTCTTCTCTTGGAAACATTTATGATGAGCCTGACTGGCTCTAGCAGAATCTAAGATACACTGCTATTCGCCAGGGGGAGCGAGTTGCAGAGGATTACTGTTCTGAATTTCACCGCTGGGCGGTCGACACACAGTTGAATGATCCAGCGCTGCGGAGTCAGTATATTCACTGGGTTTCTGGAAGGGTTAAAAAAGCCTTCTAATGTACGAGACTCCTGCTTCTCTAGATTCCGCTATGAGTCTGTTTGTCCGCATTGATCACCGTTTGCGTCAGGGGGAGCATGAGACGCCGCCTATGGGAGAGGGTTTAGGTTCACGTGAGGTTGCTGCAGGTGAGCCCACGGAGCCTATGCAAATCGCAGGGGTGTCACATGTTAAGCGTCGAGCCCCTGTCCTCAGGAAGCAGGGAGCCTGTTTTTACTGCGGTAAAACTGGTCATTTTGTTAACATTTGTCCTCTGCTGTCTAAGAAAAATGCAACGGCGGAAAACTTCTAAGCTCAGAGGGTGTGGAGGAGGCCAATCTGAGCTTATGTATATCCTCCATGGTGGTTTCTCAATGCATGTTCCCTGCTAAGGATATTATCGCTGGCAGTGAGCTGCCAATTATTGTTTTTGTGGATAGTGGTTCTGCCACAAATCTCATTGATGAGGAGTTTGCGCGCACTGCTGGTTTTAAGATCGAAAAACTGCCTCATCCTATCCGTGTGGTCACCATCAATGCTGCTCCTCTCTCACAGGGGGAGATTACTGAGTTTGTGGCTGAGGTGAAACTCCACATTGGGGTTCTACATTTCGAGCAGGTTACATGTAAGGTACTCAAGAATCTTCCTGCACAGGTGGTTTTGGGTTTTCCATGGTTGTCTATGCACAACCCGGTTATTGACTGGAAAACTCAGGACATTATTCAGTGGAGCAAGTTCTGCCAGGAGAATTGCCTGGCCACATGTGTGTCTGCTGTGACTTCAAGCGTTCCGGAGTCACTTCTGGATTTTGTGGATGTGTTCTCTGAGAAGGGTTGTTCAGAGTTGCCACCACATCGCTCCTATGACTGTACTATCAGGTTTAAACCAGGGGCCAAATTGCCTAAAGCAAGGATGTTTAACATCTCCGGTCCGGAGAGACAAGCGTTAAAGGATTACATTGCTGAAAGTTTGAGCAAAGGGCACATCAGGCCTTCATCCTCGCCTGTGGCAGCAGGGTTCTTCTTCGTTAAGAAGAAAGATGGCGGACTACACCCGTGTCTGGATTTCAGGGAGTTGAACCAGATTACGGTTCGTGATCCATACCGGCCTATGCCATTGATACCGGATTTGTTCAATCAGGTGGCAGGTGCTAAATGGTTTACCATGCTTGACCTCAGAGGGGCGTACAACCTCATAAGAGTCCGTCAAGGTGATGAGTGGAAGACGGCTTTTAATATCCCTGAGGGTCATTTTGAAAATTTGGTGATGCCATTTGGGTTGACTAACGCACCTGCAGTGTTCCAACATTTCATTAATGATGTGTTCTCGCATGTTTTGAGGAAATTCGTTATCGTGTACCTAGATGACATTCTCATATATTCTTGCGACCGTGATACTCATTTAGATCATGTCAGGCAGGTGTTACAGCTTCTCAGAGAGAATAAGCTGTATGCAAAACTTGAGAAATGTGTATTTTCTGTTCAAGAGTTGCCTTTCTTCGGTTATATTGTGTCTGCTTCTGGTTTTAAAATGGACGCCGCTAAGGTGCAAGCGGTGCTGCATTGGGAACGGCCTGATAACCTGAAAGCACTTCAGCGGTTCCTTGGGTTTTCTAACTACTATAGGAAGTTTATCAAAGATTTTTCCATCATTGCTAAACCGCTAACTGACATTACTAAAAACGGTACCAATTTCTCCATTTGGCCTGAGGCTGCTGTGCGCGCATTTGAATTTCTTAAGAACAGTTTTGTTTCAGCCCCCATTCTTGTGCAGCCAGACGTATCAAAACCTTTTGTTGTGGAAGTTGATGCGTCTGAGGTTGGTGTGGGGGCGGTACTATCACAAGGCTCATCTTTGAGTGATTTGCGTCCATGCGCCTATTTTTCCAAGAAACTGTCGCCCGCCGAACATAACTACGATATCGGCAACTGGGAGTTGTTGGCAATCAAGTTGGCCTTTGAGGAATGGCGACACTTCTTGGAGGGGTCGGTTCATCAGGTTACTGTTATTACTGACCATAAGAATTTGCTTTATTTTGAGTCTGCCAAGCGTCTGTCTCCCAGGCAGGCTCGCTGGGCATTGTTTTTCACGCGGTTCAACTTTGTTGTCACTTACAGACCGGGGTCTAAAAACACTAAGGCGGATGCTCTGTCCAGGTGTTTTCCGGGGGGAGAACCTCGGGAGGATCCAGTACCCATCCTCCAAAAGGGTGTTGTGGTTTTGGCTCTCACTACCGAGGTTGAGGCTGAGATTGCCGAGGCTCAGGAGGAGGTACCATCTGAGCTTCCCATCAACAAATCTTTTGTATCGCTTCATCTCCGCTTAAAGGTTTTGGCGGAGCATCATAATGCTGTCCTGGCTGGCCACCCAGGGGTTAGAGGTACCTTGGAGTTGGTGTCACGTCGGTTTTGGTGGCCCAAGATCCGACAGGACGTGGTCTCATACGTGTCAGCTTGCACCACGTGCGCTAGGGCTAAGAAGCCCCACTCCCATCCTGTTGGCACACTACTTCCTCTTGAGGTACCTAGTAAGCCATGGACGGAAATCTCCATGGATTTCATCACTTATTTGCCCTCCTCAGCTGGGAATACGGTCATCTTGGTGATTGTTGATCGGTTTTCAAAAATGTCGCACTTTGTGTCTTTGCCTTCGTTGCCTAACTCTAAGACTCTGGCTCAGGTATTTGTGCAGGAGGTGGTCAGACTTCATGGGGTTCCATCTGACATTGTGTCTGATAGTTGTACTCAGTTTGTGGCAAAATTTTGGAAAGCATTTTGCTCACGGCTGGGGATCAAGTTGTCTCATTCTTCTGCGTTTCATCCTCAGTCAAATGGTCAGACCGAGCGTATGAACCAAAATTTGGAACAGTACTTACGCTGCTTTGTCTCTGATAACCAGGAGTGGTCGACGTTCCTTCCTTTGGCTGAGTTTGCCATCAATAATCACCACCAGGAGTCGTCTGGGGAGTCTCCGTTTTTTTGTGTTTACGGGCTACATCCTCAATTTTGTACTTTGTCAGAGGGGCTCTTCCGGCGTTCTGGAGGAAGACCAGTTAGGAGCACAATTGTCATCAGTCTGGAGGAGAGTTAAACAGCGCCTGTTGAGTGTGGGTGCTAGGTACAAACGTGTGGCTGACAGTAGGCGTGTGCCAAGTCCAGACCTGAGTGTGGATGACTGGGTGTGGTTATCCACAAAAAACATAAGACTCAAGATACCATCCCTTAAATTGGGTCCAAGGTTTATTGGTCCATTTAGGGTCGCCGCCGTCATTAACCCTGTAGCGTACCGATTGGAGCTTCCTACGGTGTATAAGATACACAACGTGTTCCACAGATCGTTGCTAAAAAAGACGGTGGGTCTTGTGGACGCAACACCAATGCCTTCTCCAGTCTTGGTGGATGGTAATTTGGAATTTGAGTCTCCGAGGTGGTTGACTCTCGTGTAGTGCGTCGCACTTTACAGTACTTGGTTCACTGGCGTGGTTATGGGCCTGAGGAGAGGTCCTGGGTACCAGCCTCGGACGTTCATGCGGATCAGCTGGTCAGTATGTTTCACCGCCGCCATCCGGACAAGCCGGGTCCTATAAGTCGTGAGGGCCCTGGGGTCCCTCGTAGAAGGCGGGGTAATGTCATGTCGGACGCTGTTCATACTAGGGCGTTCAACAGACAGCGGTAATTCCGCTTTTGTCCACTATGCGCTCAGTGGCGTCGGCTAGATTTTGTCTAGCTGGTCCGGGGTTAATGTAGCTGGTGCTCAGATTGGAAGCTGGGCCAAGCCCACTGCCTTTAAATAGTTCTTCGGAACATTGGCCGTCACCGATTATAGCTTCTGTCTAGTGCTTGGTTATCTCGGTCTGGAGTGGTGAGCTAGGAGTTGGAGTATCGTATCTGGTGGTGTATTTCCCTTTGTCTTATTTATTCCTTCCTATATTTGTATTTGTTTTGCCCTGTGCAATTATAGTGTACTCCTGAGTGACTGCGGCTTGGTTCATATTTTCAGTTATCCTTGTCTGTGCCAACTGTGGGTATTGGTGTATGATCTCTTCACTGGGTGGTGGGTGGTGGTTTCAGCCTAGGATTGAAACAGGAGTTAGGGTGATGGTGGAGGCCTAGACATGCACACCATCAGTGTAAACTCTAGGAGAGGGTCAGTCAGGATTTCCCTAGTCTGAGGGAAATTGCAGGGGCCCGGGTTATTTGCTGTTGCACACCTAGGCTTCCCGTGACAGGTCTGTGAGAGACAGGCTGGCTGGTAGGTGATTAAAAACTTTATGCAATAAAATGCAATTTAATTATTTAAAATCATACAATGTGATTTTCTGGTTTTTATTTTTAGATTCTGTCTCTCACAGTTAAAGTATACTAGTGATAATTACAGACCTCTCCATTCTTTGTAGGTGGGAAAACTTGAAAAATCGGCAGTGTATCAACTACTTATCTTCCCCACTGTATATCAGTATGTCTCAGAATCAGTGAGATCCATTGAAGCATTCCAGAGTTATTACCTCATAAAGTGACACTGGTCAGAATTGAAAAAATTGTTCTGGTCAGGAAGCTGAAAATAGGCATGTGTGCGAAAGGGTTAAAATAGCATCCTTAGCGTAATCCCCAATATATAAGCTCCCTCAAAGTCACTTCAAAACTAAATAGGTCCCTAAAATACCAGTTTCTGAACATTGCCCTAAAATAATGAAAAATTACTAAACTACTAAACTTTTAACCCTTCAAACAAAATAAAAGGTTGTTTGAAAAATTACTAACATAGAAGACATAAGGTAAATGTTTTGGCAATTTTTTAATGTAATATAACTATACAGTTTACAGGTATAAACATTCAAAGCTGGAATATTGCATATTATTTATTACATTTATTACCAACATAAAGAACAACATATAAGGAACAAAATATTTTTAGAATAACTGGGATATGAGACATTCCATAATTATAACCGCACAAAGTGACATGTCAGATTTCAAAAATTAGGTTTGGGCACTAATGGATTACAATGCCTTCTTCCCAATGTGAGTTCTCTGATGTCTAACGAGTTGAGATTTAGAAAAAAAAAAAATATCCCACAATCTGAACATGAAAATGGCTTCTCCCCTGTGTGAATTCTCTCATGTATAACAAGAGTTGATTTTTGTGTAAAACATTTTCCACATTCCGAACATGAAAATGGCTTCTCTCCTCTGTGAATTCTCTCATGTGTAATAAGTAGTGTTGAGCATTCCGATACCGCAAGTATCGGGTATCGGCCAATACTTGCGGGTATCGGAATGCCGATACCGAGATCCGATACTTTTGTGGTATCGGGTATCGGTATCGAAACAACATTAATGTGTAAAATAAAGAATTAAAATAAAAAATATTGCTATACTCACCTCTCCGGTGCAGCCTGGACCTTACCGAGGGAACCGGCAGCGTTCTTTGCTTAAAATGCGCGCGTTTCCTGCCTCCCGTGACGTCACGGCTTGTGATTGGTCGCGTGCTGCCCATGTGGCCGCGACGCGACCAATCACAGCAAGCCGTGACGTAATTTTCAGGTCCTGAATGCCTAATTCTAGGCATTCAGGGTTTTAAAATTACGTTACGGCTTGTGATTGGTCGCGTCGCGGTCACATGGGCGACGCGACCAATCACAAGCCGTGACGTCACGGGAGGCAAGAAACGCGCGCATTTTAAAATTACGTCACGGCTTGTGATTGGTTGCGTGCCGCCCATGTGACCGCGACGCGACCAATCACAGCAAGCCGTGACGTAATTTCAGGTCCTGAATGCCTAATTCTGCATTCAGGACCTGAAAATTACGTCACGGCTTGTTCCCTGCTAAGGTTATTATCGCTGGCAGTGAGCTGCCAATTACTGTTTTTGTGGATAGTGGTTCTGCCACAAATCTCATTGATGAGGAGTTTGCGCGCACTGCTGGTTTTAAGATCGAAAAACTGCCTCATCCTATCCGTGTGGTCACCATCAATGCTGCTCCTCTCTCACAGGGGGAGATTACTGAGTTTGTGGCTGAGGTGAAACTCCACATTGGGGTTCTACATTTCGAGCAGGTTACATGTAAGGTACTCAAGAATCTTCCTGCACAGGTGGTTTTGGGTTTTCCATGGTTGTCTATGCACAACCCGGTTATTGACTGGAAAACTCAGGACATTATTCAGTGGAGCAAGTTCTGCCAGGAGAATTGCCTGGCCACATGTGTGTCTGCTGTGACTTCAAGCGTTCCGGAGTCACTTCTGGATTTTGTGGATGTGTTCTCTGAGAAGGGTTGTTCAGAGTTGCCACCACATCGCTCCTATGACTGTACTATCAGGTTTAAACCAGGGGCCAAATTGCCTAAAGCAAGGATGTTTAACATCTCCGGTCCGGAGAGACAAGCGTTAAAGGATTACATTGCTGAAAGTTTGAGCAAAGGGCACATCAGGCCTTCATCCTCGCCTGTGGCAGCAGGGTTCTTCTTCGTTAAGAAGAAAGATGGCGGACTACACCCGTGTCTGGATTTCAGGGAGTTGAACCAGATTACGGTTCGTGATCCATACCGGCCTATGCCATTGATACCGGATTTGTTCAATCAGGTGGCAGGTGCTAAATGGTTTACCAAGCTTGACCTCAGAGGGGCGTACAACCTCATAAGAGTCCGTCAAGGTGATGAGTGGAAGACGGCTTTTAATACCCCTGAGGGTCATTTTGAAAATTTGGTGATGCCATTTGGGTTGACTAACGCACCTGCAGTGTTCCAACATTTCATTAATGATGTGTTCTCGCATGTTTTGAGGAAATTCGTTATCGTGTACCTAGATGACATTCTCATATATTCTTGCGACCGTGATACTCATTTAGATCATGTCAGGCAGGTGTTACAGCTTCTCAGAGAGAATAAGCTGTATGCAAAACTTGAGAAATGTGTATTTTCTGTTCAAGAGTTGCCTTTCTTCGGTTATATTGTGTCTGCTTCTGGTTTTAAAATGGACGCCGCTAAGGTGCAAGCGGTGCTGCATTGGGAACGGCCTGATAACCTGAAAGCACTTCAGCGGTTCCTTGGGTTTTCTAACTACTATAGGAAGTTTATCAAAGATTTTTCCATCATTGCTAAACCGCTAACTGACATTACTAAAAAGGGTACCAATTTCTCCATTTGGCCTGAGGCTGCTGTGCGCGCATTTGAATTTCTTAAGAACAGTTTTGTTTCAGCCCCCATTCTTGTGCAGCCAGACGTATCAAAACCTTTTGTTGTGGAAGTTGATGCGTCTGAGGTTGGTGTGGGGGCGGTACTATCACAAGGCTCATCTTTGAGTGATTTGCGTCCATGCGCCTATTTTTCCAAGAAACTGTCGCCCGCCGAAAGTAACTACGATATCGGCAACTGGGAGTTGTTGGCAATCAAGTTGGCCTTTGAGGAATGGCGACACTTCTTGGAGGGGTCGGTTCATCAGGTTACTGTTATTACTGACCATAAGAATTTGCTTTATTTTGAGTCTGCCAAGCGTCTGTCTCCCAGGCAGGCTCGCTGGGCATTGTTTTTCACGCGGTTCAACTTTGTTGTCACTTACAGACCGGGGTCTAAAAACACTAAGGCGGATGCTCTGTCCAGGTGTTTTCCGGGGGGAGAACCTCGGGAGGATCCAGTACCCATCCTCCAAAAGGGTGTTGTGGTTTTGGCTCTCACTACCGAGGTTGAGGCTGAGATTGTCGAGGCTCAGGAGGAGGTACCATCTGAGCTTCCCATCAACAAATCTTTTGTATCGCTTCATCTCCGCTTAAAGGTTTTGGCGGAGCATCATAATGCTGTCCTGGCTGGCCACCCAGGGGTTAGAGGTACCTTGGAGTTGGTGTCACGTCGGTTTTGGTGGCCCAAGATCCGACAGGACGTGGTCTCATACGTGTCAGCTTGCACCACGTGCGCTAGGGCTAAGACGCCCCACTCCCATCCTGTTGGCACACTACTTCCTCTTGAGGTACCTAGTAAGCCATGGACGGAAATCTCCATGGATTTCATCACTTATTTGCCCTCCTCAGCTGGGAACACGGTCATCTTGGTGATTGTTGATCGGTTTTCAAAAATGTCGCACTTTGTGTCTTTGCCTTCGTTGCCTAACTCTAAGACTCTGGCTCAGGTATTTGTGCAGGAGGTGGTCAGACTTCATGGGGTTCCATCTGACATTGTGTCTGATAGTTGTACTCAGTTTGTGGCAAAATTTTGGAAAGCATTTTGCTCACGGCTGGGGATCAAGTTGTCTCATTCTTCTGCGTTTCATCCTCAGTCAAATGGTCAGACCGAGCGTATGAACCAAAATTTGGAACAGTACTTACGCTGCTTTGTCTCTGATAACCAGGAGTGGTCGACGTTCCTTCCTTTGGCTGAGTTTGCCATCAATAATCACCACCAGGAGTCGTCTGGGGAGTCTCCGTTTTTTTGTGTTTACGGGCTACATCCTCAATTTTGTACTTTGAGTCAGAGGGGCTCTTCCGGCGTTCTGGAGGAAGACCAGTTAGGAGCACAATTGTCATCAGTCTGGAGGAGAGTTAAACAGCGCTTGTTGAGTGTGGGTGCTAGGTACAAACGTGTGGCTGACAGTAGGCGTGTGCCAAGTCCAGACCTGAGTGTGGATGACTGGGTGTGGTTATCCACAAAAAACATAAGACTCAAGATACCATCCCTTAAATTGGGTCCAAGGTTTATTGGTCCATTTAGGGTCGCCGCCGTCATTAACCCTGTAGCGTACCGATTGGAGCTTCCTACGGTGTATAAGATACACAACGTGTTCCACAGATCGTTGCTAAAAAAGACGGTGGGTCTTGTGGACGCAACACCAGTGCCTTCTCCAGTCTTGGTGGATGGTAATTTGGAATTTGAGTCTCCGAGGTGGTTGACTCTCATGTAGTGCGTCGCACTTTACAGTACTTGGTTCACTGGCGTGGTTATGGGCCTGAGGAGAGGTCCTGGGTACCAGCCTCGGACATTCATGCGGATCGGCTGGTCAGTATGTTTCACCGCCGCCATCCGGACAAGCCGGGTCCTATAAGTCGTGAGGGCCCTGGGGTCCCTCGTAGAAGGCGGGGTAATGTCATGTCGGACGCTGTTCATACTAGGGCGTTCAACAGACAGCGGTAATTCCGCTTTTGTCCGCTATGCGCTCAGTGGCGTCGGCTAGATTTTGTCTAGCTGGTCCGGGGTTAATGTAGCTGGTGCTCAGATTGGAAGCTGGGCCAAGCCCACTGCCTTTAAATAGTTCTTCGGAACATTGGCCATCACCGATTATAGCTTCTGTCTAGTGCTTGGTTATCTCGGTCTGGAGTGGTGAGCTAGGAGTTGGAGTATCGTATCTGGTGGTGTATTTCCCTTTGTCTTATTTATTCCTTCCTATATTTGTATTTGTTTTGCCCTGTGCAATTATAGTGTACTCCTGAGTGACTGCGGCTTGGTTCATATTTTCAGTTATCCTTGTCTGTGCCAACTGTGGGTATTGGTGTATGATCTCTTCACTGGGTGGTGGGTGGTGGTTTCAGCCTAGGATTGAAACAGGAGTTAGGGTGATGGTGGAGGCCTAGACATGCACACCATCAGTGTAAACTCTAGGAGAGGGTCAGTCAGGATTTCCCTAGTCTGAGGGAAATTGCAGGGGCCCGGGTTATTTGCTGTTGCACACCTAGGCTTCCCGTGACAGGTCTGTGAGAGACAGGCTGGCTGGTAGGTGATTAAAAACTTTATGCAATAAAATGCAATTTAATTATTTAAAATCATACAATGTGATTTTCTGGTTTTTATTTTTAGATTCTGTCTCTCACAGTTAAAGTTTACTAGTGATAATTACAGACCTCTCCATTCTTTGTAGGTGGGAAAACTTGAAAAATCGGCAGTGTATCAACTACTTATCTTCCCCACTGTATATCAGTATGTCTCAGAATCAGTGAGATCCATTGAAGTATTCCAGAGTTATTACCTCATAAAGTGACACTGGTCAGAATTGAAAAAATTGTTCTGGTCAGGAAACTGAAAATAGGCATGTGTGCGAAAGGGTTAAAATAGCATCCTTAGCGTAATCCCCAATATATAAGCTCCCTCAAAGTCACTTCAAAACTAAATAGGTCCCTAAAATACCAGTTTCTGAACATTGCCCTAAAATAATGAAAAATTACTAAACTACTAAACTTTTAACCCTTCAAACAAAATAAAAGGTTGTTTGAAAAATTACTAACATAGAAGACATAAGGTAAATGTTTTGGCAATTTTTTAATGTAATATAACTATACAGTTTATAGGTATAAACATTCAAAGCTGGAATATTGCATATTATTTATTACATTTATTACCAACATAAAGAACAACATATAAGGAACAAAATATTTTTAGAATAACTGGGATATGAGACATTCCATAATTATAACCGCACAAAGTGACATGTCAGATTTCAAAAATTAGGTTTGGGCACTAATGGATTACAATGCCTTCTTCCCAATGTGAGTTCTCTGATGTCTAACGAGTTGAGATTTAGAAAAAAAAAAATATCCCACAATCTGAACATGAAAATGGCTTCTCCCCTGTGTGAATTCTCTCATGTATAACAAGAGTTGATTTTTGTGTAAAACATTTTCCACATTCCGAACATGAAAATGGCTTCTCTCCTCTGTGAATTCTCTCATGTGTAATAAGTAGTGTTGAGCATTCCGATACCGCAAGTATCGGGTATCGGCCGATACTTGCGGGTATCGGAATGCCGATACCGAGATCCGATACTTTTGTGGTATCGGGTATCGGTATCGAAACAACATTAATGTGTAAAATAAAGAATTAAAATAAAAAATATTGCTATACTCACCTCTCCGGCGCAGCCTGGACCTTACCGAGGGAACCGGCAGCGTTCTTTGCTTAAAATGCGCGTGTTTCCTGCCTCCCGTGATGTCACGGCTTGTGATTGGTCGCGTGCCGCCCATGTGGCCGCGACGCGACCAATCACAGCAAGCCGTGACGTAATTTTCAGGTCCTGAATGCCTAATTCTAGGCATTCAGGGTTTTAAAATTATGTTACGGCTTGTGATTGGTCGCGTCGCGGTCACATGGGCGACGCGACCAATTACAAGCCGTGACGTCACGGGAGGCAAGAAACGCGCGCATTTTAAAATTACGTCACGGCTTGTGATTGGTTGCGTGCCGCCCATGTGACCGCGACGCGACCAATCACAGCAAGCCGTGACGTAATTTCAGGTCCTGAATGCCTAATTCTGCATTCAGGACCTGAAAATTACGTCACGGCTTGTTCCCTGCTAAGGTTATTATCGCTGGCAGTGAGCTGCCAATTACTGTTTTTGTGGATAGTGGTTCTGCCACAAATCTCATTGATGAGGAGTTTGCGCGCACTGCTGGTTTTAAGATCGAAAAACTGCCTCATCCTATCCGTGTGGTCACCATCAATGCTGCTCCTCTCTCACAGGGGGAGATTACTGAGTTTGTGGCTGAGGTGAAACTCCACATTGGGGTTCTACATTTCGAGCAGGTTACATGTAAGGTACTCAAGAATCTTCCTGCACAGGTGGTTTTGGGTTTTCCATGGTTGTCTATGCACAACCCGGTTATTGACTGGAAAACTCAGGACATTATTCAGTGGAGCAAGTTCTGCCAGGAGAATTGCCTGGCCACATGTGTGTCTGCTGTGACTTCAAGCGTTCCGGAGTCACTTCTGGATTTTGTGGATGTGTTCTCTGAGAAGGGTTGTTCAGAGTTGCCACCACATCGCTCCTATGACTGTACTATCAGGTTTAAACCAGGGGCCAAATTGCCTAAAGCAAGGATGTTTAACATCTCCGGTCCGGAGAGACAAGCGTTAAAGGATTACATTGCTGAAAGTTTGAGCAAAGGGCACATCAGGCCTTCATCCTCGCCTGTGGCAGCAGGGTTCTTCTTCGTTAAGAAGAAAGATGGCGGACTACACCCGTGTCTGGATTTCAGGGAGTTGAACCAGATTACGGTTCGTGATCCATACCGGCCTATGCCATTGATACCGGATTTGTTCAATCAGGTGGCAGGTGCTAAATGGTTTACCAAGCTTGACCTCAGAGGGGCGTACAACCTCATAAGAGTCCGTCAAGGTGATGAGTGGAAGACGGCTTTTAATACCCCTGAGGGTCATTTTGAAAATTTGGTGATGCCATTTGGGTTGACTAACGCACCTGCAGTGTTCCAACATTTCATTAATGATGTGTTCTCGCATGTTTTGAGGAAATTCGTTATCGTGTACCTAGATGACATTCTCATATATTCTTGCGACCGTGATACTCATTTAGATCATGTCAGGCAGGTGTTACAGCTTCTCAGAGAGAATAAGCTGTATGCAAAACTTGAGAAATGTGTATTTTCTGTTCAAGAGTTGCCTTTCTTCGGTTATATTGTGTCTGCTTCTGGTTTTAAAATGGACGCCGCTAAGGTGCAAGCGGTGCTGCATTGGGAACGGCCTGATAACCTGAAAGCACTTCAGCGGTTCCTTGGGTTTTCTAACTACTATAGGAAGTTTATCAAAGATTTTTTCATCATTGCTAAACCGCTAACTGACATTACTAAAAAGGGTACCAATTTCTCCATTTGGCCTGAGGCTGCTGTGCGCGCATTTGAATTTCTTAAGAACAGTTTTGTTTCAGCCCCCATTCTTGTGCAGCCAGACGTATCAAAACCTTTTGTTGTGGAAGTTGATGCGTCTGAGGTTGGTGTGGGGGCGGTACTATCACAAGGCTCATCTTTGAGTGATTTGCGTCCATGCGCCTATTTTTCCAAGAAACTGTCGCCCGCCGAAAGTAACTACGATATCGGCAACTGGGAGTTGTTGGCAATCAAGTTGGCCTTTGAGGAATGGCGACACTTCTTGGAGGGGTCGGTTCATCAGGTTACTGTTATTACTGACCATAAGAATTTGCTTTATTTTGAGTCTGCCAAGCGTCTGTCTCCCAGGCAGGCTCGCTGGGCATTGTTTTTCACGCGGTTCAACTTTGTTGTCACTTACAGACCGGGGTCTAAAAACACTAAGGCGGATGCTCTGTCCAGGTGTTTTCCGGGGGGAGAACCTCGGGAGGATCCAGTACCCATCCTCCAAAAGGGTGTTGTGGTTTTGGCTCTCACTACCGAGGTTGAGGCTGAGATTGTCGAGGCTCAGGAGGAGGTACCATCTGAGCTTCCCATCAACAAATCTTTTGTATCGCTTCATCTCCGCTTAAAGGTTTTGGCGGAGCATCATAATGCTGTCCTGGCTGGCCACCCAGGGGTTAGAGGTACCTTGGAGTTGGTGTCACGTCGGTTTTGGTGGCCCAAGATCCGACAGGATGTGGTCTCATACGTGTCAGCTTGCACCACGTGCGCTAGGGCTAAGACGCCCCACTCCCATCCTGTTGGCACACTACTTCCTCTTGAGGTACCTAGTAAGCCATGGACGGAAATCTCCATGGATTTCATCACTTATTTGCCCTCCTCAGCTGGGAACACGGTCATCTTGGTGATTGTTGATCGGTTTTCAAAAATGTCGCACTTTGTGTCTTTGCCTTCGTTGCCTAACTCTAAGACTCTGGCTCAGGTATTTGTGCAGGAGGTGGTCAGACTTCATGGGGTTCCATCTGACATTGTGTCTGATAGTTGTACTCAGTTTGTGGCAAAATTTTGGAAAGCATTTTGCTCACGGCTGGGGATCAAGTTGTCTCATTCTTCTGCGTTTCATCCTCAGTCAAATGGTCAGACCGAGCGTATGAACCAAAATTTGGAACAGTACTTACGCTGCTTTGTCTCTGATAACCAGGAGTGGTCGACGTTCCTTCCTTTGGCTGAGTTTGCCATCAATAATCACCACCAGGAGTCGTCTGGGGAGTCTCCGTTTTTTTGTGTTTACGGGCTACATCCTCAATTTTGTACTTTGAGTCAGAGGGGCTCTTCCGGCGTTCTGGAGGAAGACCAGTTAGGAGCACAATTGTCATCAGTCTGGAGGAGAGTTAAACAGTGCTTGTTGAGTGTGGGTGCTAGGTACAAACGTGTGGCTGACAGTAGGCGTGTGCCAAGTCCAGACCTGAGTGTGGATGACTGGGTGTGGTTATCCACAAAAAACATAAGACTCAAGATACCATCCCTTAAATTGGGTCCAAGGTTTATTGGTCCATTTAGGGTCGCCGCCGTCATTAACCCTGTAGCGTACCGATTGGAGCTTCCTACGGTGTATAAGATACACAACGTGTTCCACAGATCGTTGCTAAAAAAGACGGTGGGTCTTGTGGACGCAACACCAGTGCCTTCTCCAGTCTTGGTGGATGGTAATTTGGAATTTGAGTCTCCGAGGTGGTTGACTCTCATGTAGTGCGTCGCACTTTACAGTACTTGGTTCACTGGCGTGGTTATGGGCCTGAGGAGAGGTCCTGGGTACCAGCCTCGGACATTCATGCGGATCGGCTGGTCAGTATGTTTCACCGCCGCCATCCGGACAAGCCGGGTCCTATAAGTCGTGAGGGCCCTGGGGTCCCTCGTTGAAGGCGGGGTAATGTCATGTCGGACGCTGTTCATACTAGGGCGTTCAACAGACAGCGGTAATTCCGCTTTTGTCCGCTATGCGCTCAGTGGCGTCGGCTAGATTTTGTCTAGCTGGTCCGGGGTTAATGTAGCTGGTGCTCAGATTGGAAGCTGGGCCAAGCCCACTGCCTTTAAATAGTTCTTCGGAACATTGGCCATCACCGATTATAGCTTCTGTCTAGTGCTTGGTTATCTCGGTCTGGAGTGGTGAGCTAGGAGTTGGAGTATCGTATCTGGTGGTGTATTTCCCTTTGTCTTATTTATTCCTTCCTATATTTGTATTTGTTTTGCCCTGTGCAATTATAGTGTACTCCTGAGTGACTGCGGCTTGGTTCATATTTTCAGTTATCCTTGTCTGTGCCAACTGTGGGTATTGGTGTATGATCTCTTCACTGGGTGGTGGGTGGTGGTTTCAGCCTAGGATTGAAACAGGAGTTAGGGTGATGGTGGAGGCCTAGACATGCACACCATCAGTGTAAACTCTAGGAGAGGGTCAGTCAGGATTTCCCTAGTCTGAGGGAAATTGCAGGGGCCCGGGTTATTTGCTGTTGCACACCTAGGCTTCCCGTGACAGGTCTGTGAGAGACAGGCTGGCTGGTAGGTGATTAAAAACTTTATGCAATAAAATGCAATTTAATTATTTAAAATCATACAATGTGATTTTCTGGTTTTTATTTTTAGATTCTGTCTCTCACAGTTAAAGTTTACTAGTGATAATTACAGACCTCTCCATTCTTTGTAGGTGGGAAAACTTGAAAAATCGGCAGTGTATCAACTACTTATCTTCCCCACTGTATATCAGTATGTCTCAGAATCAGTGAGATCCATTGAAGTATTCCAGAGTTATTACCTCATAAAGTGACACTGGTCAGAATTGAAAAAATTGTTCTGGTCAGGAAACTGAAAATAGGCATGTGTGCGAAAGGGTTAAAATAGCATCCTTAGCGTAATCCCCAATATATAAGCTCCCTCAAAGTCACTTCAAAACTAAATAGGTCCCTAAAATACCAGTTTCTGAACATTGCCCTAAAATAATGAAAAATTACTAAACTACTAAACTTTTAACCCTTCAAACAAAATAAAAGGTTGTTTGAAAAATTACTAACATAGAAGACATAAGGTAAATGTTTTGGCAATTTTTTAATGTAATATAACTATACAGTTTATAGGTATAAACATTCAAAGCTGGAATATTGCATATTATTTATTACATTTATTACCAACATAAAGAACAACATATAAGGAACAAAATATTTTTAGAATAACTGGGATATGAGACATTCCATAATTATAACCGCACAAAGTGACATGTCAGATTTCAAAAATTAGGTTTGGGCACTAATGGATTACAATGCCTTCTTCCCAATGTGAGTTCTCTGATGTCTAACGAGTTGAGATTTAGAAAAAAAAAAATATCCCACAATCTGAACATGAAAATGGCTTCTCCCCTGTGTGAATTCTCTCATGTATAACAAGAGTTGATTTTTGTGTAAAACATTTTCCACATTCCGAACATGAAAATGGCTTCTCTCCTCTGTGAATTCTCTCATGTGTAATAAGTAGTGTTGAGCATTCCGATACCGCAAGTATCGGGTATCGGCCGATACTTGCGGGTATCGGAATGCCGATACCGAGATCCGATACTTTTGTGGTATCGGGTATCGGTATCGAAACAACATTAATGTGTAAAATAAAGAATTAAAATAAAAAATATTGCTATACTCACCTCTCCGGCGCAGCCTGGACCTTACCGAGGGAACCGGCAGCGTTCTTTGCTTAAAATGCGCGTGTTTCCTGCCTCCCGTGATGTCACGGCTTGTGATTGGTCGCGTGCCGCCCATGTGGCCGCGACGCGACCAATCACAGCAAGCCGTGACGTAATTTTCAGGTCCTGAATGCCTAATTCTAGGCATTCAGGGTTTTAAAATTATGTTACGGCTTGTGATTGGTCGCGTCGCGGTCACATGGGCGACGCGACCAATTACAAGCCGTGACGTCACGGGAGGCAAGAAACGCGCGCATTTTAAAATTACGTCACGGCTTGTGATTGGTTGCGTGCCGCCCATGTGACCGCGACGCGACCAATCACAGCAAGCCGTGACGTAATTTCAGGTCCTGAATGCCTAATTCTGCATTCAGGACCTGAAAATTACGTCACGGCTTGCTGTGATTGGTCGCGTCGCGGTCACATGGGCGGCACGCAACGAATCACAAGCCGTGACGTAATTTTAAAATGCGCGCGTTTCCTGCCTCCCGTGACGTCACGGCTTGTGATTGGTCGCGTCGCCCATGTGACCGCGACGCGACCAGTCACAAGCAGTAACGTAATTTTAAAATCCTGAATGCCTAGAATTAGGCATTCAGGACCTGAAAATTACATCACGGCTTGCTGTGATTGGTCGCGTCGCGGCCACATGGGCGGCAGGTGACCAATCACAAGCCGTGACGTCACGGGAGGCAGGAAACGCGCGCATTTTAAGCAAAGAACGCTGCCGGTTCCCTCGGTAGGGTCCATGCTGCGTCGGAGAGGTGAGTATAGCAATATTTTTTATTTTAATTCTTTATTTTACACATTGATATGGATCCCAGGGCCTGAAGGAGAGTTTCCTCTCCTTCAGACCCTGGGAACCATCAGGGATACCGTCCGATACTTGAGTCCATTGACTTGTATTGGTATCGGGTATCGGATTAGATCCGATACTTTGCCGGTATCGGCCGATACTTTCCGATACCGATACTTTCAAGTATCGGACGGTATCACTCAACACTAGTAATAAGATGTGATTTTAGAGTAAAACATTTCCCACATTACGAACATGAAAATGGCTTTCTCTCCTGTGTGAATTCTCTCATGTGTAACAAGATTTGATTTGACTGTAAAACATTTTCCACATTCTGAACATGAAAATGGCTTCTCTTCGGTGTGAACTCTCTCATGTGCAACAAGATGTGAGATTCCTGTAAAACATGTCCCACAATCTGAACATGAAAATGGCCTCTCTCCTGTGTGAATTCTCTCATGTTTAAGAGATGATTTCTCTGTAAAACATTTCCCACATTCTGAACATGAAAATGGATTCTCTCCTGTGTGAATTCTCTCGTGTGACAAGATGATATTTTTTAGTAAAACATTTTCCACATTCCGAACATGAAAATTGCTTCTTCCATGTAGGAGCTTTTTTATTTTCCACACATCTTCTGTGACTTTTATTTTGTTTAACAGTCTGTGATAAATTAGGACATGGTACTTTAAAAGGATTCATGTCTAAAGGTACCTTCACACGAAACGACTTTGTAACGATATCGCTAGCGATCCGTGTTGTTGCAGCGTCCTGGCTAGAGATATCGTTTAGTTTGACACGCAGCAGCGATCAGGATCCTGCTGTGATGTCGCTGGTCGCTGAATAAAGTTCAGAACTTTATTTGGTTGTCCGATCGCCGTGTATCGTTGTGTTTGACAGCAAAAGCAACAATACCAGCTATATTTTACACTGGTAACCAGGGTAAAAATCGGGTTACTAAGCGCAGGGCCGCGCTTAGTAACCCGATGTTTACCCTGGTTACCAGCGTAAAATGTAAAAAAAACAAACAGTACATACTTACATGTGTCCCCCGGCGTCCGCTTCCCACACTGACTGAGCGCCGCAAAGTGAAAGTGAAAGCACAGCACAGCGGTGACGTCACCGCTGTGCCCTGCTACTGCCGGCGCTCACACAGTGCAGGAAGCGGACGCCGGGGGAGGCATGTAAGTATGTACTGTTTGTTTTTTTTACATTTTACGCTGGTAACCAGGGTAAACATCGGGTTACTAAGCGCGGCCCTGCGCTTAGCAACCCGATGTTTACCCTGGTTACCCGGGGACCTCGGCATCGTTGGTCGCTGGAGAGCGGTCTGTGTGACAGCTCTCCAGCGACCAAACAGCGACGCTGCAGCGATCGGCATCGTTGTCGCTATCGCTGCAGCGTCGCTTCGTGTGAAGGTACCTTGAGATGTTGGTATGGTCTTCATATTGGTCTTGTGCATTCCTTTTTTGGAGCTGCTGGTACGACCATCTGTCAAGAATACAACTTATGTGATTTTTTTGTCAAATAACCTTAATACTTATATTTATCTAAATATTAAGTAAAAATAAAAAAATGAGATAGAAATTGCAAAGTGTGTAGCAAACATCTATTATTGGGCAGCACGGTGGCGCAGTGGATAGCACAGCAGCCTTGCAGCGCTGAAGGCCTGGGTTCTAATCCCACCTTGGACAACATCTGCAAAGAGTTTGTATGTTCTCTCCGTGTATGCATGGGATTCCTCTGGGCACTCCGGTTTCCTCCCACACTCCAAAGACATACTGATAGGGAATTTAGATTGTGAGCCCCAACGGGGACAGCAATGATAATGTGTACAAACTGTAAAGCGCTGCATATGTTAGCGCGATATAAAGATTATTATTAACTGACTAAACTGCAGGTAAATAGCATTTTTGTAGCTGACAGGTTATCTTTAGGGGTTCATTTACACAGGCAGATATTGACCTGTAACAAGCACTGACAAATGATATGGGAGCAGCTTTGTTCTCTCTCCCCACAGAAAATAGATGAATGCTTGGCCGAACCATCATGACTATGGTGAATTTCGGAGACAGTGCGGTCAGCAGACTCAGGTACAACTAATGTCTGTACTAACATCTCTAATTACATGTCTGTCTGTGGTCTGGACTGTTTTAAAATAATAAAGCATAATTGGTTTCCATATTGCATCCTGTGGTATGTGCTGTGGAAATTATGTCTATCCTTTAATGAGCACTACACGTTGACCACTGGCACCCCATCCTCCATGTGACAGAATGAGGACTTTCTCATATTGTGTCACTTATGTCTAGAGAAATGCTCAGGTGTCAGTACTACTAGGTGGTGTCCGTCTCACACAATCGCTGACCGCTACATGCAGAACAGAGGAGCCATATGGTCGTGTATTAGGAAGTCATGGCCATGGAGACATATAAAGATGGATCAGGCCAGGCAATTCTCTTCTTTCTCTTATAATGCACTACAGGCTGTGACTATGAGACAATTGTCTTAAAACAGTTTTTTTTTTTTAATCTCCAGCTAGTTCAATATATCAAATAGGTTACTTAGGATATATATTACTCCTGGAACCAGAACCATGATGGAGATGATGTAAAACACTAAACTAGATACTTTGCCAATGAGGTGTCACGCGTCTTTGATGATCTATCATTCCAGTCTATTCTTAAATCCATATTATAGATGTCGGAGAAACATGAATCATTTTCTATGGTTTCGATTACACATCCAATGCTTGCTGCTATTTCTCCAGTATTCATTTCTATAGAAGCAGGTCTCACACACACAGCTCCAGGGCTCATGCTCCCCCCACCCCCATTAGGTTTGTGCAGTGTAAACAGGAAGCCCCATGTGCAGGCAGGTAGCTGCAGTCCTCCCCCTCCCTCTGCCTGTGTGTAATTCTATCCCACTCTCACCCTCCCTCTGGAATGTGGTTTATGACCCCTAGTTAACAGAGTTAAGAGTGATTCCCCCCCCCCCCAACCAATACCCCCACACACACACACAAAAATGTCCTCCCATCTTCTAAATACACACACAACACTCAGCTCAGCCTTCCTGTTTTTGTATATGAGGGAACCGCAGCTGGGAATCAACTCTCCAGCAAAAAAAAAAGCATCAGGAGAATGAATTCCAACCACCCGATCCTTATTTACCCCAACATCATCTGTTCATGTAGATTTTCAGCGGAAATCAACCATTTTTAACCCCTTCATGACCCAGCCTATTTTGGCCTTAATGACCTTGCCGTTTTTTGCAATTCTGACCAGTGTCCCTTTATGAGGTAATAACTCCGGAACGCTTCAACGGATCCTAGCGATTCTGAGACTGTTTTTTCGAGACATATTGGGCTTCATGTTAGTGGTAAATTTAGGTCGATAATTTCTGAGTTTGTGAAAAAAACGGAAATTTGGCGAAAATTTTGAAAATTTCGCAATTTTCACATTTTTAATTTTTATTCTGTTAAACCAGAGAGTTATGTGACACAAAATAGTTAATAAATAATGTTTCCCACATGTCTACTTTACATCAGCACAATTTTGGAAACAAATTTTTTTTTTGCTAGGAAGTTATAAGGGTTAAAATTTGACCAGTGATTTCTCATTTTTACAACAAAATTTACAAAACCATTTTTTTTAGGGACCACCTCACATTTGAAGTCAGTTTGAGGGTTCTATATGGCTGAAAATACCAAAAAGTGACACCATTCTAAAAACTGCACCCCTCAAGGTGCTCAAAACCACATTCAAGAAGTTTATTAACCCTTCAGGTGTTTCACAGCAGCAGAAGCAACATGGAAGTAAAAAATGAACATTTAACTTTTTAGTCACAAAAATTATCTTTTAGCAACAATTTTTTTTATTTTCCCAAGGGTAAAAGGAGAAACTGGACCATGGACGTTGTTGTCCAATTTGTCCTGAGTACGCTGATACCTCATATGTGGGGGTAAACCACTGTTTGGGCGCACGGCAAGGCTCAGAAGGGAAGGAGCGCCATTTGACTTTTTCAATGAAAAATTGGCTCCAATCTTTAGCGGACACCATGTCGTGTTTGGAGAGCCCCCGTGTGCCTAAACATTGGAGCTCCCCCACAAGTGACCCCATTTTGGAAACTAGACCCCCAAAGGAACTTATCTAGAAGCATAGTGAGCACTTTAAACCCCCAGGTGCTTCACAAATTGTTCCGTAAAAATGAAAAAGTACTTTTTTTTCACAAAAAAATTATTTTAGCCTCAATTTTTTCATTTTCACATGGGCAACAGGATAAAATGGATCCTATAATTTGTTGGACAATTTCTCCTGAGTACACCAATACCTCACATGTGGGGGTAAACCACTGTTTGGGCCCATGGTAAGGCTTGGAAGGGAAGGAGCGCCATTTGACTTTTTGAATGAAAAATTATCTCCATCGTTAGCGGACACCATGTCGCGTTTGGAAAGCCCCTGTGTGCCTAAACATTGGAGCTCCTCCACAAGTGACCCCATTTTGGAAACTAGACCCACCAAGGAACTTATCTAGATGCATAGTGAGCACTTATAACCCCCAGGTGCTTCACAGAAGTTTATAACGCAGAGCCGTGAAAATAAAAAAAAATTTTTCTTTCCTCAAAAATGATTTTTAGCCCAGAATTTTTTATTTTCCCAAGGGTAATAGGAGAAATTGGACCCCAAATGTTGTTGTCTAGTTTGTCCTGAGTACGATGATACCCCATATGTGGGGGTAAACCACTGTTTGGGTGCACGGCAGGGCTCGGAAGGGAAGGCACGCCATTTGGCTTTTTGAATGGAAAATTAGCTCCAATCATTAGCGGACACCATGTCGCGTTTGGAGAGCCCCTGTGTGCCTAAACATTGGAGCTCACGCACAAGTGACCCCATTTTAGAAACTAGACCTCCCATGGAACTAATCTAGATGTGTGGTGAGCACTTTGAACCCCCAAGTGCTTCACAGAAGTTTATAACGCAGAGCCATGAAAATAAAAAATAATTTTTCTTTTCTCAAAAATGATTTTTTAGCCCACAATTTTTTATTTTCCCAAGGGTAACAGGAGAAATTGGACCCCAAAATTTGTTGTCCAATTTCTCCTGAGTATGCTGATACCCCATATGTGGGAGTAAACCACTGTTTTGGCACACGTCGGGGTTCGGAAGGGAAGTAGTGACGTTTTGAAATGCAGACTTTGATGGAATGCTCTGCGGGCGTCAGGTTGCGTTTGCAGAGCCCCTGATGTGCCTAAACAGTAGGAACTCCCCACAAGTGACTCCACTTTGGAAACTAGACCCCCAAGGGAACTTATCTAGATGTGTGGTGAGCACTTTGAACCCCCAAGTGCTTCACAGAAGTTTATAACGCAGAGCCGTGAAAATAATAAATGTGTTTCATTTCCTCAAAAATATTTTTTAGCCCAGAATTTTTTATTTTTGCAAGAGTAACAGGAGAAATTGGACCCCAAAAGTTGTTGTCCAGTTTCTCCTGAGTACGCTGATACCCCATATGTGGGGGTAAACCACTGTTTGGGCATATGCCGGGGCTCGGAAGGGAAGTAGTGGCATTTGAAATGCAGACTTTGATGGAATGGTCTGCGGGCGTCACATTGCATTTGCAGAGCCCCTGATATGCCTAAACAGTAGAAACACCCCAAAAGTGACCCCATTTTGGAAACTAGACCCCCCAAGGAACTTATCTAGATGTGTGATGAGCACGTTCAACCCCCAAGTGCTTCACAGAAGTTTACAACGCAGAGCCGTGAAAATAAAAAATCATTTTTCTTTCCTCAAAAAAGATGTTTTAGCAAGCAATTTTTTATTTTCCCAAGGGTAACAGGAGAAATTGGACCCCAAAAGTTGTTGTCCAATTTCTCCTGAGTACGCTGATACCCCATATGTGGGGGTAGACCACTGTTTGGGCATATGCCGGGGCTCGGAAGGGAAGTAATGGCATTTGAAATGCAGACTTTGATGGAATGGTCTGCGGGCGTCACATTGCATTTGCAGAGCCCCTGATGTGCCTAAACAGTAGAAACACCCCACAAGTGACCCCATTTTGGAAACTAGACTCCCCAAGGAACTTATCTAGATGTGTGATGAGCACGTTCAACCCCCAAGTGCTTCACAGAAGTTTACAACGCAGAGACGTGAAAATAAAAAATAATTGTTCTTTCCTCAAAAATTATGTTTTAGCAAGTAATTTTTTATTTTTGCAAGGGTAACAGGAGAAATTGGACCCCAACAGTTGTTGCCCAGTTTGTCCTGAGTACGCTGGTACCCCAAATGTGGGGGTAAACCACTGTTTGGGCGCACGTCGGGGCTTGGAAGGGAGGGAGCACCATTTGACTTTTTGAACGCAAGATTGGCTGGAATCAATGGTGGCGCCATGTTGCGTTTGGAGACCCCTGATGTGCCTAAACAGTGGAAACCCCTCAATTCTAACTTCAACACTAACCCCAACACACCCCTAATCCTAATTCCAACTGTAGCCATAACCCTAATCACAACCCTAACCCCAACACACCCCTAACCACAACCCTAACCGCAACACACCCGTAACCCTAATTCCAACCCTAACCCTAATCCCAACCCTAACCACAACTGTAACCCCAACACACCCTTAACCCTATCCGTAACCCTAACCACAAGCCTAATCTTAACCCTATTTCCAACCCTAACTCTAATTCCAACCCTAACCCTAAGGCTATGTGCCCACGTTGCGGATTCGTGTGAGATTTTTCCGCACGATTTTTGAAAAATCTGCAGGTAAAAGGCACTGCGTTTTACCTGCAGATTTACAGCAGATTTCCAGTGTTTTTTTGTGCGGATTTCACCTGCGGATTCCTATTGAGGAACAGGTGTAAAACGCTGCGGAATCCGCACAAAGAATTGACATGCTGCGGAAAATACAACGCAGCGTTTCTGCACGTAATTTTCCGCACCATGGGCACAGTGGATTTGGTTTTCCATAGGTGTACATGGTACTGTAAACCTGATGGAAAACTGCTATGAATTCGCAGCAGCCAATCCGCTGCGGATCCGCAGCCAAATCCGCTGCGGATCCGCGGCCAATCCGCTGCGGATCCGCAGCCAAATCCGCACTGTGTGCACATGCCATAACCCTAACCCTACCCGTAACCCTAACCCTACCCCTAACCCTAACCCTACCCGTAACCCTACCCCTAACCCTACCCGTAACCCTAACCCTACCCCTAGTTCTAACCCTAATCCTAGTGGAAAACAGAAAAAAAAATAATAATATTTTCTTTATTTTATTATTGTCCCTACCTATGGGGGTGATAAAGGGGGGGGTTTATTTATTATTTTTTTTATTTTGATCGCTGTGATAGAACCTACCACAGCGATCAAAATGTACTTGTAAGGAATCTGCCGGCTGGCAGATTCGGCGGGCGCACTGAGCATGCGCCCGCCATTTTGGAAGATGGCGGCGCCCAGCGAGGAGACGTACGGACACCGGGAGGATCGGTAAGTATGAAGGGGTGGTGGGGGGGTGGATCGGAGCACAGGGGGGTGATCGGACCACAGGGGGGGTGAATCCAAACAAGGAGGGAGCGGACAGCAGGACGGGGGAGCCGGCAGGCGGACGGAGGGGACCGGACCCCATAACGGAGGACTGGGGGGGCGATCGGTGGGTGTGGGGGGGTCACTTCAGTATTTCCAGCCATGGCCGATGATATTGCAGCATCGGCCATGGCTGGATTGTAATATTTCACCTGTTTTTTAGGTGAAATATTACAAATCGCTCTGATTGGCAGTTTCACTTTCAACAGCCAATCAGTGCGATCGTAGCCACGGGGGGGGGTGAAGCCACCCCCCCTGGGCTGAAGTACCACTCCCCCTGTCTCTGCAGATCGGGTAAAATGGGAGTTAACCCCTTCACCCGATCTGCAGGGACGCGATCATTCCATGACGCCACATAGGCGTCATGGGTCGGATTGGCACGGGTTTTCATGACGCCTACGTGGTATCATGGGTCGGGAAGGGGTTAAAACAGGATTCCTAGGATTATGTGTAATGCTCGCACCATGGCTGGTTGGCGCGAGGGTGGGAGGTGTGGCCCCACCGGACCACTAACCAGACTACCCTGGGAGGGGCGTAACTAAGCAGCTATCTTGAGCTGCCAGGTGCCAATCCAGGGTGGTGTCTGGCTGTGGCTGCTGATCCCACCGGGGGATGGAACACAGGCAAGCAGGCAGACGGGCACGGCTGAGACACTGGCAGGACAGGTAGGCACCGGAATTCAGGCAGGTATATGGAAACAGGTAGGAACCTGTTCAGACAGGAGGGTATATGGGAACAGGTAGGAACCTGACCCGCAAATTACTGAATGGAGGAAGAGCAAGACCGTGAGAGCGGATGCAAAGCAGAAACACAGGAGGCAGAGCCAAGAGCAGAGAAGAAGGAGGCAGAGCCAAGAGCAGAGGAGGCGGAGCAAAGAGCAGAGAAGGAGGCGGAGCAAAGAGTAGAGAAGAAGGAGGCAGAGCAAAGAGCTGAACCACATGAGGCAGAGCCAAGAGCTGAACCACTGGAGGCAGAGCCAAGAGCTGAACCTCTGGAGGCAGAGCCAAAAGCAGGAAGTCGCAGAGCCACAGGTTGCGGCAAGCAGAGCAGCAAGGCACAGAGCCACAGATTGTGGCAAGCAGAGCAGTAAGGCGCAGAGCCACAGCTGGTGGAGAGCAGAGGAGAGAGGTGCAGAACCACAGGGTGTGGTGAGCAGAGAGGCGCAGAGCCACAGGTTGTGGCGAGCAGAGAGGCACAGAGCCACAGGTTGAGCAGAGCAGGAGGGAGAGAACACAGAGGTACGCACAGCAGAGTGGGAAAGGTAAACAAGCAAGGAACAACAGGAACGGACATAGACCAGAGTACTCACAGGGACAGACACGGATACATGAACTCGACACGGATATAGGCCTGGGTATTGCAGCCCCCAGAAGGCAGAGATAGGACCTGGCAGCTCAGTAACAAGATACTGAGGGAAATAGTTTGCTCAGGCATCCTCCAATGGGTGAGGATGCCTTAAGTATCAGAGGTCTCTAGGCAATTGGCCAGGGACACCTTAGGGAGGTGCACACAGTCTCAATAAGAATCTGGAATTGCCAGTGTCGTACGACAATCCCCCTGGAAGAAGCTATCGCGAAACGCGCATTGGGGCGTAGCTGCTAACACAGGTTATGTATCACTTTATTCAGAGGTTTATTTGTACCTGCACCTTTTGTATATAATGTATCTGCTTCTGCCTATTGATAAAATGAGCACTTAAGATTGCAAATCTGGAGGTCATGTATGCACTAAGCACTTTGCACTTTATGTACTATTGATGCAATTTAGCACTTTATATAATTAATGACACATGACTGACTGAAAATAGTGCTTCTCTAAGGCAGTGGGTTGCAGATATATCTGTGTGGACATTTCATTTAGATTAAGCACACTGTGATACTGTATCATCCCACCCTTCACATGAAGAATTAAAATTTGCACTAGTACTTATCTTTCCTTTGGAAATATTTAAACAGCCCATTAGTAATAGTATTTGGAGCTGACATTCATATTACTATACATCACTTATAATGAGGACCCAGGTATCATAAAGTGTGCTGGTCTTTTAAATTCTAGACTGATATCATTAATCTACCTTATAAACAGGTGCTGAGATACTTTTGTTGAGGTTAATTAAGTATTTGATCTTATGGCTCTCCTCAACGACCATACGAAGATATGTTTATGCATCTAGTAGTGTCCCCCACTTGTCCTACCAACCTTCTGGGAGCAGACCTTCTCCAAAAGCTGAGAGCAACTATAGCTTATTCATCAGATGGTCTCACCATCACCATCACTGACCCGCTCGATCCGAGCGAAGAGTGTCAACTTCAAGCTGCACCTCTGCTTATGATGATGGATGAAGCTGCTAAAACAGTCTCGAGTGTTCCGCCAGAAGTAATGTCACAAGTTCCATCTACTCTATGGTCTACTGGCCCTGAAGATATTGGACGTCTTGCTGTGCCCCCGGTGCGGGTCATTCTTAAACCTGGATCTCAGCTTCCAAGGGTGCCCCAATATCCACTCAAATCTGTCCAAGAAGAGTCTTTAGCCACTCAAATCAAGACTCTCTTGGAGAACGGGGCACTAGTCAAATGTAACTCTCCCTGTAACACACCTTTGTTTCCAGTAAAGAAGAGGACATTAAAAGGAGAAGCTCCAAAGTATCGTATGGTTCAAGATCTCCGGGCTGTTAATGCAGCAACTGTACTAGAAAGTCCAATTGTGCCCAATCCACATACATTGCTGTCGGAAATACCATCAGATGCAGAACGTTTCACTGTCATAGACCTGGCCAATGCTTTCTTCAGCATACCACTGCATTCAGAAGATTGGTACCTGTTTGCTTTCACTTACAGAGGATCACAATATACCTGGACGGTCTTACCACAAGGAGCACAGAACTCACCAAGTCATTTCTCTCAGGCCCTTGCCACTTGTCTACAGCCATGGAGAGAGCTTAACCATCAAGTTGTCCTCCTTCAATATGTGGATGATCTCCTACTATGCTGTCCTAATCAGGCGACCGCTGAAGAGTCAAGTCTCAGTCTTCTTCTTCATCTTGCACAACAAAACTGTAAGGTGTCCCTCAACAAAGTCCAGTGGTGTCAGCCTAAAGTCGTGTTTTTAGGCCACTGTCTCTCTCCGAAATTGAAACACCTAACGGATGAAAGGAAGCTTGCTATTAAGACCGTTCCTCTACCAAAAGGACCTAAGCAGTTACAAGCTTTTTTGGGACTTATCACATATTGTCGCCAATGGATTCCAGACGCCTCCAAGCTGATGCAACCGTTGTACGATGACCTTAAGACGTCAGCATTTCCACTATGTCCCAAATCTGTTGAAGCCTTCTATGCTCTTAAACAGGCCATACAGTCTGCACCAGCTCTTGGAATCCCAAATTATCAACTACCTTTTTACTTGTTTGTCAGTGAAGTAGCAGGACATGCTTCCGGAGTCCTAGCACAAAAACATGGGGGAAGAACAAGACCAATCGGCTACTACTCTGCCCGCCTGGACTCTGTGTCTCAAGCTTCCCTGACTTGCCTCAGAGCTGTTCATGCTGCACATATGCTTCTGGACAAAACTTCTGATATCATCTTAGGACATCCGGTTCTCTTAATGGCTCCACACGACATAAAAGCTATTCTAGGCCAGACTCAACCTAAACACCTGTCGCTACAGCGTCATATGAGACTCCAATGTTCCCTCTTGATTCCGGATAATGTCACTCTTGTCCGCTGCACCATCCTCAACCCGTCCACGCTGCTTCCTCTTTCCAGGGGGGATGTGGATGATGATACTGATGCTCTCGGAGAAGATGCCTCTACACACTCAGAGGATCATGACTGTCTCGAACAAATGCAGGAAGAAGCAGCCTCCAAGAAAAACGTGTCTGAAGACCCACTCCCACATGCTGACCTGACGTTCTTCACTGATGGTTCCAGATTTGCAGATGAAACTGGAAGATTCCATACGGGGTATGCCGTGGTTACACATGACCAGGTCATCTCAGCTGGATCGCTACCACCGCACATGTCTGCACAAGAAGCGGAACTTAAAGCTTTGACGTTGGCTTGTCAGGAAGCGACGGAGAAGGTGGTCAACATCTATACGGATTCAAGATACGCTTTTGGAGTGGCTCATGACTTCGGCAGTATCTGGGCAGCCAGAGGATACCTAACATCCAGTGGAACTCCTGTAAAACATGCTGCTATCATACAAGAACTTGTGGCAGCTCTAGATCTACCTTTGGAGGTTGCAGTGATCAAGATCAAAGCTCACGGGAGATTGGATTCTCCAGAAGCAAGGGGGAACTTCTTTGCTGACAAAACAGCAAAAACCTATGCTGTGGATCCATTTGGGAAAGAAAAAGCAGCGGTGTACGTGTCACAAGACACTGAAGAAGGGACTAAAGGCTCTCTTATGAGGATCATCCATCTACATCAAGACAAGACATCAGATGATGAGAAGAAGTCATGGCAAGAAGGAGGAGCTAAAAAGGATGAAGATGGAGTCTGGAGGATGAACAAAAAGGTCTGTCTACCCCGTAATCTGTACCCTTCAGTGACAGAATGGGCACACGGTATCACCCACAGAGGCAAGAATCAGATGAATGACCTAATTTGGAAGACTTATATGGCACCTGGAATCTCTACTGTTACCCAAAAATATTGCAAGTCCTGCCTTGTGTGTGCAACATGCAATCCAGCACCGCCTCAGAAAGTTACTCAGAAACATTTGGCTAAACCACTTTATCCCTTTCAGAGGATTCAGATTGATCACATTCAAATGCCAAAAGTAGGGAAGTACGAGTATGTACTGATAGTGACTGACATGTTCTCAGGATGGCCCGAAGCCTATCCAGTAACAAACATGACTGCCAGAGTGACTGTTAAGAGACTGATGACTGAAGTAGTCTGCAGATATGGGATCCCAGAGGTAATTGAGAGTGACCAAGGACCTGCGTTCACTGCAGCACTGACTAAGGAACTATGGACACTGGTGGGAGCGGATTTGGGTTTACATACTCCATATCACCCTCAGAGCAGTGGGAAAGTAGAAAGATTGAATGGCACCTTGAAAAATAAAATACTGAAAGCCAGTCAGGAGGTCAGACTTCCTTGGACAGACATTTTGCCCATTGCCTTATACTCAGTCAGAAACACTCCAAGGGGTCCCACTAAACTCACACCATACGAGATTCTTTTTGGGGGGCCTCCAAGGTTGGGTCAATATTTTCCACAACAGCTAGCCTTAGGAAGTGATACTTTGGTGAAATATGTCATTGCCCTTACTAAAGAACTGTCAGTAACACATGCACGAGTTTTATCATCCATTCCAGATCCAGATTCCATTGAAGGTACCCATACTTTCCAACCCGGTGACTACGTGCTGGTTAAGAAGTTCGTCAGAAAGACTTCCCTGGAGTTGAGATTTGAGGGTCCCTACCAAGTGCTCCTGACTACTCCTACTTCAGTCAAACTTGAAGGAAGACCGACGTGGATACACGCCTCTCACTGCAAGAAGTTCGTGCCACCATCAGAACCCTCTACATAATGTTGCATATCCTTTACTTTGTGTGTTGTGCCATTCTATACTCCTTTGTAGGAGCACAACAGGTCGCAATCACCCAAACTGGGGGGGTGATCACATTCTGGTACAATACTACTGCACACGTTGCTTCTTTTAAATTTGATTATTGTGATGTAGTACAGTGCGACACTAAGTGGGTTTCCTCACCTTCCACAATGAGTCAACCGGCACAGCTGAGATCAGGACAATATATATGTGTTACAGGAGATGGATGGGGACGAACATGTAGTTCATGGAGGGAGCGGTTGGGTGGAACACCGGTGAAGATTGGGGGTATAGACCAAACACAGCCTCAAGAAAACAGGACTCACAGGGCAAATCCCTACTCACTAGGATGACACTCTCCCGTACAAAAGTCCTCAAACCCTGTGATACCATTGGCCAATGCAACCCTTTAGTCCTCAACCTGGAGAACCCTCAACCTGGCGATAATGGCACCTATCTGCTGGGTACATATGTAAATGGTGTGTGTGCCAGTTGTGCCCATCTAGGTCAATTCATATTAGCAGATATAAATGAAATGTCCCCAAAAGATAAAAATAAGCATTCAAACCCTCTTAACAAGGTGACAGCCATTGCAAACCCCACATTTGAAGATATTCTTGCTATTGAAACAGGATACACTGAGACCAACTTATGGTTGAAGTGGATGAAATATACAGCCAATCAATATAATAAATCTAATTGCTTTGTCTGTGCAGGAGCGAGACCCCACTTGGGATCTGTCCCTCTAGATTTACCCCCAGATGTGGAAAAGTGTTTCCTGAGTCTGTTTACTAACAAATCCCTTAATGAAACAAATTGCGAAAATTGGAAAAAGAAGTATCCTATAGTCACAAATGGAGCGCCCCCACACCGCCGCAGGGCCGAGGGGTACCCGGAGCCGGGCCTCTAGGTCTCAGTCCTGGGGTTGTCACGGTGGCTAGACCCGATCCGTGGCCCTGTCCGTCAGTGGGGGACGTCCGGTGCAATAAGTGATGTCAATGGTGGTGTAGCGGTGCAGTTGTGGGGTGCAGGTCGCGGTAAATAACGAGGACACCAGGTTGCAGTCTCTTTACCTCTTTACTGGAGATCTCTGGGTCCTCAGTCCAGAATACGGTTCACCAGGCTGCGCAAGTCCGGCCGGTCCAATGGCACCTCCAGAGTTCTCCTCTCAGGTGGAAATCAGTGCCTTCCTTCTAGCGCTGTGTGTTGTAGTCCTTCCCTGCTGTGCTCACGGAAAGTACCCCACAACGGTTGTGTCTGTTTCTTAAGTTCCCTCACAACTCGATTAATTGATGTTCCTCTCGTAATCCATCCCTCCCTGTTATTCAGGTTGGAACGGCACCCGTTTGTCAGGTAGGCCTGGAGTTCTTCCGGGACCCTAGAGACGCCCCTCTCCCGCAATTGCCCCCCAAGACTTCATAGGTGATATGTGGTAGACAGCCCGCCTGAGACTGACTGTCCTGCCGCTGTTTGGAGTATGGCTTTAAAGCTGTATATTATTCCACTCCCTCGGCGTTCCGGCCACTGGTAATGCGCCTCAGTAAGGTGCTGCCTCTTTCAGCAAAACCCCTACTGGTATTCTCCTTCTGCTTGATCTCGTTTCTCACTCAGCACAATCTATCTCGCTTCTAGTCCTTTCTTGGGCACCGCCGCTATACTGAGCAGGCGCGGTCCCGTTACGTTCTTTCCAATGCCAAGCCTCTGTCAGGATCCCACCCCTGACAGAGACCCTACTGTCTCTTCCTCCACAACACCCTCTGCCACCAGGTGTTGCTTCGTTCAATCCAGTCAGCTTTCTCCCTAACTTCCTGCCTGACCCCCAGTTTTACCCACTATGGTGGGGAGTGGCCTAATGAATAGAACCCTTAGCTCCCCCCGGAGGCCCAGCTGTGAAACATATTGGTGTCTGTGATACCTGATTAGAGGAACTCCTTCAGTGCCATCGAACGCACCATGGCTCCCCATAGTGGCGGAGCCACAGTACTGCAACGACCAGGACTCTGGGGCGCTGCACTCCCCCCTGGTTAAACACAGTACTCCGGGACTGGGAAGAAAAACAACAATACAGGTTAGTAAAAAGACATACAATTTTGTTGAGTGCAAATAACAGTAAGTATACTTGAACAGGCTTCCCTTTATGGGAGGTGAGGACACTTTAACGTTACAAACATAATCAAACATCATAGCAACAGGCTACAATTAACTCTCATTACCCAACCGGGTATTCTACTAAGTGCAAATTTTATGAACAATAATTTAACATTGCCCTTAAGGACCCACACTCTAAATCCACTAAAGGCCCTCCTATAATCACATTATAAGGTAAATTAACTTTTACATTCTCCTACTTTGAACCTGCAGGACCGCCTGTCCCTATGGCACCAGACCTACTGCCTCTCCTTTCTTTTACAGGACCGCCCCGTTCAGCCAGGGCCTACTGCCTTTCGCTACTATACATAGTATAGACATAACATTCCTTTCAGTTTGAGAACATGGAGTCCACTCTGCTTGACTCCTATAAGGACTCACTCACTAACCCCTACGGGTTTACTTTCTGTCCTTAGTAACGAACTAACTTTCTATGGGGACGCGGGGTTTACCTTCTATCCTCACCTTCATTATTACTTCTTCACTTCCAGCTAAACGGAACTCTACACCTACCCCTACGGGCTGTCTGCATCCTTTTTCTTTAAGAGAACATTATTTAAATTCCACATTCTAAACAGATTAAAACACACATAACTTTTTCACGTAAAACAGTTACATTTCTTTCAAAGCATCATCGTGACATTACTGTTCTAAACAGTATCTCTTTCAAGTTCAATTCTAACCTCCCCTTTAAGAGGAGGTCAAGTCTTTCTGAGGTAGCTCGTCTTTTCAGCCTACCAGTCCATGCAAAGGCTCCGGAATGGCATCTTCGCAAAGTGTCTTTAAATAAAACCAGTAGGAAGCACCTTTAAGAAGGTGCAAACTATTTACAGGAAAGTTTGAATCATGCAATGTTCATGATTTCGCAGTTCGTGTAACTTTGTAAAACTTTAAGGAAAACAACAATAGTGACCCCGGGTCAACAAAGGAGTCACCTTTTAAAGTTTACCCTGGACGGGTTCAGCAGCAACTTAAAGAACAAACAGTAACTATTTACATTTTCAGGAAACAATAAATTTCAGAATCCCCCACGAGGCGCCACCTGGCGGGTGAACCCCTGCAACACAGGTGGTTCAGGTTCCAGGTTCACTCCCGCGGCCAGGTACACCCCATGGGTGCGGGTCTGTTGCACAACCAGATCGTGTGCGGTGATGAGGGTCTGCGTTCCCACTTCCCTCTGCGCTGGTACATCAGGAACATCGGTCACTCGAAGAGGCACCTCCTTAGCCACTACGGTGGTTGCGGTGGTCAGGCGGCGGATCGCAGGTTCTGTGATCAGACAGGTGGGGGCGACCGGGGTGGCTACAGCTCGGTCACACGGTGGCACTTTGGCTACAGGGGCTGGTTTCTCTTTCTTGTAGACATTCAGAGCGAACCACCCCTTCTCCCCGAGATGCCTAGTATAGATGACGCCGTCTCCCGGGTAGAGGTCTCGATCGGGGTGGCCCTCTCTGAGGTGCGACTCGACATCCCGCCGGTTAACAAAGACCTCCGCGTATAGCCCCAGTTCTTTAATAAAGCCCCAGCCTCCTCGGAGCTTAAAAATGGTGACGATGCCCTGCCTGCGCGGGGCCTGGTGAGTGGTGGGGTCCTTGCGGGCCCGGTCCTTGACCGCCAAATCTTTTTGATGGTGGGCCTCCCGCCCGGCCTGATGTGCTTTCTCTTCCTCCTTCCACCGTTGCTCTAGCTGGGCCCGGTATTCCTCCCAGCTTAGGGCCTGTACCATCTCCCCCTCCTGGGTCTCCACCCCGGGGAACCCCATAAGATTGGATCCGGGGTTCACCCAGCGGCACACCGTGCGCTCCGCGTGGACCTCACACAGCAAGGGAGTAGGGGTGATTGGGGCTCGCATACGGTGTTCCATGCCCGTGGCTTCCTCCCATGGTAGCAGGCGCTGGAGTCTATGGGTTCCCGGGAGAGGTGGTGCTGCTACGGGACCCACTAACACACCCTCGGCTGGCGGGGCAGGATCGGCGGACTCACCAACTGGTACGAGTCCACTTTCCGCGACAGGTCTCGCTGGTTCTTCCGGTGAGAACTCCGATGTCTGGGAACCCTCTGCCGGCACCACCGGGCGCGGAACCTGGACCCTCACATTCAGTTGGAGGAGCTGGTTATATAAGTCCTCCATCTCGGCTCTCAGGAATCTGGTGTTATCCACGGAGAACGGGCTGCCGGGCTCATCCGGGTAGTCGGGGGAGACGTCCACTTCAACCCCACTGTCGGGTTCGGAGCTGCTGGCCATAGCGTCCTCCACGTGGGTCACTTCCTGGTCTTTTTCCCGCTCTCTCCTTCGCGAGCGGTTTCGTTTTCTCTGCCTCCGCCCCCATTAAGGATTAGGAGGCGGATCTCTGCTGCTGACGGACACGTCCTCACCGCGCAGAAATATTTAGACTGGGCGGCCATTGCTGTTCGCGCTTTCCAACTTGCCTACGCCCACTTCACGCCCCTCTTCTCTTCCTGCGCTCTCCTCAGCGCTGCAATGGCGGCGGATTTTGGCGGCAACTGGCACAGCACACAGTCTTTGCAATAAAGTACAGTCCAAGCACAGTAAATCACAGTCTCTAGGCACACATGACCTGATTCTTCAGGCTTAAGTAGATCCTGTTCGTGACGCCAAGTTTGGAGCGCCCCCACACCGCCGCAGGGCCGAGGGGTACCCGGAGCCGGGCCTCTAGGTCTCAGTCCTGGGGTTGTCATGGTGGCTAGACCCGGTCCGTGGCCCTGTCCGTCAGTGGGGGACGTCCGGTGCAATAAGTGATGTCAATGGTGGTGTAGCGGTGCAGTTGTGGGGTGCAGGTCGTGGTAAATAACGAGGACACCAGGTTGCAGTCTCTTTACCTCTTTACTGGAGATCTCTGGGTCCTCAGTCCAGAATACGGTTCACCAGGCTGCGCAAGTCCGGCCGGTCCAATGGCACCTCCAGAGTTCTCCTCTCAGGTGGAAATCAGTGCCTTCCTTCTAGCGCTGTGTGTTGTAGTCCTTCCCTGCTGTGCTCACGGAAAGTACCCCACAACGGTTGTGTCTGTTTCTTAAGTTCCCTCACAACTCGATTAATTGATGTTCCTCTCGTAATCCATCCCTCCCTGTTATTCAGGTTGGAACGGCACCCGTTTGTCAGGTAGGCCTGGAGTTCTTCCGGGACCCTAGAGACGCCCCTCTCCCGCAATTGCCCCCCAAGACTTCATAGGTGATATGTGGTAGACAGCCCGCCTGAGACTGACTGTCCTGCCGCTGTTTGGAGTATGGCTTAAAGCTGTATATTATTCCACTCCCTCGGCGTTCCGGCCACCGGTAATGCGCCTCAGTAAGGTGCTGCCTCTTTCAGCAAAACCCCTACTGGTATTCTCCTTCTGCTTGATCTCGTTTCTCACTCAGCACAATCTATCTCGCTTCTAGTCCTTTCTTGGGCACCGCCGCTAAACTGAGCAGGCGCGGTCCCGTTACGTTCTTTCCAATGCCAAGCCTCTGTCAGGATCCCACCCCTGACAGAGACCCTACTGTCTCTTCCTCCACAACACCCTCTGCCACCAGGTGTTGCTTCGTTCAATCCAGTCAGCTTTCTCCCTAACTTCCTGCCTGACCCCCAGTTTTACCCACTATGGTGGGGAGTGGCCTAATGAATAGAACCCTTAGCTCCCCCCGGAGGCCCAGCTGTGAAACATATTGGTGTCTGTGATACCTGATTAGAGGAACTCCTTCAGTGCCATCGAACGCACCATGGCTCCCCATAGTGGCGGAGCCACAGTACTGCAACGACCAGGACTCTGGGGCGCTGCACAAAAACACCTAATCCAGGTGAAGGCATCACCATATACCCAGGAAAGTACACCTGTTACACTAATACTGAAGGGAGCATATTTTGGGGTAATTTCACAAAGGGATATTGCAGCAGATATAGTAATGCAAGCAGGGGGGACCTGATTAACCAAACCCAGTCTATTTCTGATGTTTTCTGGATATGTGGAGACATGAAGATCAGAACTCATTTAGAAGGAGAGTGGATAGGAGAATGTACACTAGCCAAAGCCATAATGCCCTTCTACATAGCAGCAGAAGCTGAGGAAGCCCTAACTTCAGAAAATCTCCACAGAACAAAACGGGAAACAAATTTAGAACCAAGAGGCAGTTTTGACCCCCACATTTATATCGATGCTATAGGAGTCCCAAGGGGGGTACCAGATGAATTTAAAGCCAGGGATCAAGTCAAAGCAGGTTTTGAATCGTTTATCTTACCCCTAGTGACAATAAATAAAAATGTAGACTGGATCAATTACATCTATTATAATCAACAGAGATTTGTCAATTACACTAGAGAAGCTCTTCAAGGTTTGGCAGACCAACTAGGCCCTACATCAATAATGGCTTTTCAAAACAGAATGGCCCTTGACATGATATTGGCAGAAAAAGGAGGTGTTTGCAAAATGGTGAAATCTGCATGCTGTACCTATATTCCAGATAATACAGGTCCCACAGGGAAGGTTACAGTAGCCATAAAAAAGCTGAACTCCCTACAAAAAGAATTAAAGAAAAATTCAGGTGTAGAAGATCCCTGGGACCAATACTTTTCATGGATGAAAGGGTGGCAGAGATGGCTAGCTCAGATAGGCGTAGTTATCCTCGTCGTCCTAATCGTTGCAGCTATTATTGTTTGTTGTGTTCTTCCCTGTGTAAGGAAAATGATCGAAAGAGGAGTAAAAACATCAGTGCCCATTTTCATAGCTCAGGAGGTGAGTTATTCTGCAGACATAGAACAGCTAGGCCCTCTTCGGTCTTTTACAGTCCACAACTAGGCAGTCAGAGCAGCTGTAAGCAAGTTGTGCCTACTTCACTCAGGGTTGCTGAGCGCCTCCTGGATCCATCTCTCACATTGTAAACTTCTTAGACAGGTAGGGACAGAGTAGGATCTGACCTGCTTGTCAAAGTCCAGCTACAAAGGGAGGTTTTCCACAAGGGAAAACTTGTCTCAAACTGGTGAAAACTCCAATTCCCCCTCCCGGGCAAGACGGTCAGATCTAGGATGTGTACAACAGCGTTAGTCGCATGTGTATTTTACTCTACGTAACCATGGAGATGGGAGATTGGAGAGTAATAGATCCAGCAGGTAGGGAAGTCCCGAAGACATGGGTAACGCGCTCCGATATACCTCCTCAGTATACCCATAATCGGTCACACATTCTCTGGTGTCTATAGCATCCATATTGTCATGAAGCCTCTGATGTCATAATAACACTTAACATCGATGGGTTAGGGAACCACGGTGGGATCAAGATAAAAGAAAAGGTTAATAAAGTATTTAGGGGGGACTGTTGAGGAGAGCCATAAGATCAAATACTTAATTAACCTCAACACATAAGGTAATTGAGGGAAGCAACCTATAACATGTATTGTTTAACCTTACATAAGTTTTCCTCAGACAAAGTAAGACACTTAAGATGGCTGCCATCTCCTATACCAGAGCCGTGTGCTCTGGTGAACAATGAAGACACTGAAGATGGCCGCCATTTCCTGTTTTACCAGACCGTGTGGTCTGGTATCCAAGATGACGCCCATCCTGATGACCTCATGGATCCACCCACAGCGACGCCCACCCTGATGACCTCACGGACCAACCCACCTTGATGACCTCATGGATCCGCCCATGGACTTGCTCATGCCCAACCCAATAACCAATGGAATACATCCGATCACTCCCATTTTAGAGCTAACCGAGCCCCCTTACAGGAGATATATAACATTGTGTTTGACTAATAAATCTCTTCTTGGAGCTGAGCCACACATTGATCAAGGAGAGTTACAGCTGACTGTGTCTGGTGTATTTCTTTAGTGCACATGATCAATATCCATTAGGCCAGGAGTAGGCAACTAGAGAATTGAACATTTATATTAATTGTTCAACCCTAATACTTTGTGGTACACATGAATGTGTTGCAGTTTACTTTGTGTTTGTGTTCCCTTTTATATGTATTTTAAATGTTATGTTTAGTATTATTGCAATAAAAGCTTGTATAAATTTTCATACTTTGGCGTTTGACTTCCTTGATTATTTTTACTATAGATGCTGCTTTTGCAGCATCTATAGTAAAAGATAGAATGTTTAACCCCTTCACGACCTTTGACGCATACGCTGCGTCATGAAAGTCGGTGCCAATACGACCTATGAAGCAGCGTATGCGTCATGGAGAGATCGCGCTCCTGCAGATCGGGTGAAAGGGTTAACTCCAATTTCACCCGATCTCCAGGAACAGGGGGAGTGGTGCTTCAGCCAAGGGGGGGTGGCTTCACCCCCTCATGGCTACGATCGCTCTGATTGGCTGTTGAAAGTGAAACTGCCAATCAGAGCGATTTGTAATATTTCACCCAAAAAAATGGTGAAATATTACAATCCAGCCATGGCCGATGCTGCAATATCATCGGCCATGGCTGGAAAACCTAATCTGCCTCCCCCCCACCCCACCGATCGCCCCCCCAGTGCTCCGTTACGTGGCCGCCCCCCTAATTCGTCCTGTCTGCTCCTCCGTCCTCCTGTCCGCTCCCCCCGTGCTCCGGTGCCCCCTCCCTGTGCTCCGGTCCCCCCCCCCGTGATCCGATCACCCCCCCTTCATACTTACCTGGCCTCCCGGTGTCCGTGCGGCTTCTCCATGGGCGCCGCCATCTTGCAAAATGGCGGGCGCATGCGCACTGCGCCCGCCGAATCTGCCGACTGGCAGATTCGTTTCAGATGTATTTTGATCACTGCGATATAGCCTATCACAGTGATCAAAATAAAAAAATAAGTAAATGACCCCCCCTTTATCACCCCCATAGGGACAATAATAAAAATAAATAAAATATATATATATTTTTTTCTGCTACGGTTAGGGTTAGAACTAGGGTTAGAATTAGGGTTAGAATTAGGGTTAGAATTAGGGGTAATGTTAGGGGTAGGGTTAGGGCATGTGCACACAGTGCGGATTTGGCTGCGAATCCGCAGCGGATTGCCGCGGATCCGCAGCAGATTGCCGCGGATCCGCAACGGATTGGCCGCGGATCCGCAGCGGATTGGCCGCGGATCCGCAGCGGATTGGCCGCGGATCCGCAGCGGATTGGCCGCGGATCCGCAGCGGATTGGCCGCGGATCCGCAGCGGATTGGCCGCTGCGAATTCGTAGCAGTTTTCCATCAGGTTTACAGTACCATGTACACCTATGGAAAACCAAATCTGCTGTGCCCATGGTGCGGAAAATACCATGCGGAAACGCTGTGTTGTATTTTCCGCAGCATGTCAATTTTGTGCAGATTCCGCAGCGTTTTACACCTGTTCCACAATAGGAATCCGCAGGTGAAATCCGCACAAAAAAACACTGGAAATCCGCTGTAAATCCGTAGGTAAAACGCAGTGCCTTTTACCTGCGGATTTTTCAAAAATGGTGCGGAAAAATCTCACACGAATCCGCAAAGTGGGCACATACCCTTAGGGTTAGGGTTGGAATTAGAGTTAGGGTACCGTCTCACAGTGGCACTTTGATCGCTACGACGGTACGATCCGTGACGATCCAGCGATATCCATACGATATCGCTGTGTCTGACACGCAGCAGCGATCAGGGACCCTGCTGAGAATCGTACGTCGTAGTAGATCGTTTGGAACTTTCTTTCGTCGCTGGATCTCCCGCTGTCATCGCTGGATCGTTGTGTGTGACAGCGATCCAGCGATGCGTTTGCTTGTAACCAGGGTAAACATCGGGTTACTAAGCGCAGGGCCGCGCTTAGTAACCCGATGTTTACCGTGGTTACCAGCGTAAAAGTAAAAAAAAAAAAAACGTACATACTCACATTTCGGTGTCCTTCAGGTCCCTTGCCGTCTGCTTCCTGCTCTGACTGTCTGCCGGCCGGAAAGTGAGAGCACAGCACAGCAGTGACGTCACCGCTGCGCTCTGCTCTCACTGTACGGCGGCACTCAGTCAGAGTGGGAAGCAGACGGCAAGGGACCTGAAGGACACCGAAATGTGAGTATGTACGTTTTTTTTTTTTTTTACTTTTACGCTGGTAACCACGGTAAACATCGGATTACTAAGCGCGGCCCTGCGCTTAGTAACCCGATGTTTACCCTGGTTACCCGGGACCTTGGCATCGTTGGTCGCTGGAGAGCGGTCTGTGTGACAGCTCCCCAGCGACCACACAACGACTTTCCAATGATCACGGCCAGGTCGTATCGCTGGTCGTGATCGTTGGTAAATCGTTATGTGAGACGGTACCCTTAGGGTTGGAATTAGGGCTAGGGTTGGAAATAGGGTTAAGATTAGGCTTGTGGTTAGGGTTAAGGATAGGGTTAGGGTTGTCTTGGGGTTACAGTTGTGGGTAGGGTTGGGATTAGGGTTAGGATTAGGGTTGGATTTAGGGTTACGGGTGTGTTGGGGTTAGGGTTGTGGTTAGGGGTGTGTTGGGGTTAGGGTTGTGATTAGGGTTATGGCTACAGTTGGGATTAGGGTTAGGGGTGTGTTGGGGTTAGTGTTGAAGTTAGAATTGAGGGGTTTCCACTGTTTAGGCACATCAGGGGTCTCCAAACGCAACATGGTGCCACCATTGATTCCAGCCAATCTTGCGTTCAAAAAGTCAAATGGTGCGCCCTCCCTTCCAAGCCCCGACGTGCGCCCAAACAGTGGTTTACCCCCACATATGGGATACCAGCGTACTCAGGACAAACTGTGCAACAACTATTGGGGTCCAATTTCTCCTGTTACCCTTGCAAAAATAAAAAATTACTTGCTAAAACATAATTTTGAGGAAAGAACAATTATTTTTTATTTTCACGGCTCTACGTTATAAACTTATGTGAAACACTTGGGGGTTGAAAGTGCTCACCACACATCTAGATAAGATCCTTTTGGGGTCTAGTTTCCAAAATGGGGTCACTTGTGGGGTGTTTCTACTGTTTAGGCACATCAGGGGCTCTGCAAATGCAACGTGACGCCCGCAGACCATTCATCAAAGTCTGCATTTCAAATGTCACTACTTCCCTTCCGAGCCCTGACGTGCGCCCAAACAGTGGTTTACCCCCACATATGAGGTATCAGCGTACTCACAACAAACTGGGCAACAAATATTGGGGTCCAATTTCTCCTGTTACCCTTGTGAAAATAAACAATTGCTTGCTAAAACATCTTTTTTGAGGAAAGAAAAATTATTTTTTATTTTCACGGCTCTGCGTTGTAAACTTCTGTGAAGCACTTGGGGGTTGAACGTGCTCACCACACATCTAGATAAGTTCCTTGGGGGGTCTAGTTTCCAAAATGGGGTCACTTGTGGGGGGTTTCTACTGTTTAGGCACATCAGGGGCTCTGCAAACGTAACATGATTCCCGCAGACCATTCCATCAAAGTCTGTATTCCAAATAGTCACTACTTCCCTTCCGAGCCCCGCCATGTGCCCAAACAGTGGTTTACCCCCACATATGGGGTATCAGCGTACTCAGGAGAAACTGGACAACAACTTTTGGGGTCAAATTTTTCCTGTTACCCTTGGGAAAATTAAAAAATTCTGGGCTAAAAAAATATTTTTGAGGAAAGAAAACACATTTTTTATTTTCACGGCTCTGCGTTATAAACTTCTGTGAAGCACTTGGGGGTTCAAAGTGCTCACCACACATCTAGATAAGTTCCCTTGGGGGTCTAGTTTCCAAAGTGGGGTCAATTGTGGGGAGTTCCTACTGTTTAGGCACATCAGGGGCTCTGCAAATGCAACGTGACGCCCGCAGAGCATTCCATTAAAGTCTGCATTTCAAAACGTCACTACTTCCCTTCCGCTCCCCGACGTGTGCCAAAACAGTGGTTTACCCCCACATATGGGGTATCAGCGTACTCAGGAGAAACTGCACAACAACTTTTGGGGTCCAATTTCTCCTGTTACCCTTGGGAAAATAAAAAATTGTGGGTTAAAAAATCATTTTTGAGGAAAGAAAAATATTTTTTTATTTTCATGGCTCTGCGTTATAAACTTCTGTGAAGCACTTGAGGGTTCAAAGTGCTCACCACACATCTAGATTAGTTCCTTGGGAGGTCTAGTTTCCAAAATGGGGTCACTTGTGTGGGAGCTCCAATGTTTAGGCACACAGGGGCTCTCCAAACGCGACATGGTGTCCGCTAATGATTGAAGCTAATTTTCCATTCAAAAAGCCAAATGGCATGCCTTCCCTTCCGAGCCCTGCCGTGCGCCCAAACAGTGGTTTACCCCCACATATGGGGTATCATCGTACTCAGGACAAACTGGACAACAACATTTGGGGTCCAATTTCTCCTATTATCCTTGAGAAAATAAAAAACTCCGGGCTAAAATTCATTTTTGAGGAAAGAAAAATATTTTTTTTATTTTCATGGCTCTGCGTTATAAACTTCTGTGAAGCACCTGGGGGTTTTAAGTGCTCACTATACATCTAGATTAGTTCCTTGGGGGGTCTAGTTTCCAAAATGGGGTCACTTGTAGGGGAGCTCCAATGTTTAGGCACACAGGGGCTCTCCGAACGCAACATGGTGTCCACTAACGATTGGAGCTAATTTTCCATTGAAAAAGTCAAATGGCGCGCCTTCCCTTCCAAGCCTTGCCGTGCACCCAAACAGTGGTTTACCCCCACATATGAGGTATCGGCGTACTCAGGAGAAATTGCCCAACAAATTTTAGGATCCATTTTATTCTGTTGCCCATGTGAAAATGAAAAAATTGAGGCTAAAAGAAAATTTGTGTGAAAAAAAAGTACTTTTTCATTTTTACGGATCAATTTGTGAAGCACCTGAGGGTTTAAAGTGCTCACTATGCATCTAGATTAGTTCCTTGGGGGGTCTAGTTTCCAAAATGGGGTCACTTGTGGGGGAGCTCCAATGTTTAGGCACACAGGGGCTCTCCAAACCTGACATGGTGTCCGCTAACGATGGAGATAATTTTTCATTCAAAAAGTCAAATGGCGCTCCTTCCCTTCCGAGCCTTACCATGTGCCCAAACAGTAGTTTACCCCCACATATGAGGTATTGGCGTACTCAGGAGAAATTGCCCAACAAATTTTAGGATCCATTTTATTCTGTTGCCCATGTGAAAATGAAAAAATTGAGGCTAAAAGAAAATTTGTGTGAAAAAAAAGTACTTTTTCATTTTTACGGATTAATTTGTGAAGCACCTGGGGGTTTAAAGTGCTCACTATGCTTCTAGATAAGTTCCTTGGGGGGTCTAGTTTCCAAAATGTGGTCACTTGTGGGGGAGCTCCAATGTTTAGGCACACGGGGGCTCTCCAAACGCGACATGGTGTCCGCTAAAGATTGGAGCCAATTTTTCATTCAAAAAGTCAAATGGCGCTCCTTCCGTTCCGAGCCCTGCCGTGCGCCCAAACAGTGGTTTACCCCCACATATGAGGCATCAGCGTACTCACGACAAATTGGACAACAACATTCGTGGTTCAGTTTCTCCTTTTACCCTTGGGAAAATAAAAAAATTGTTGCGAAAATATCATTTTTGTGACTATAAAGTTAAATGTTAATTTTTCCCCTATTTGTTGCTTCTGCTGCTGTGAAACACCTGAAGGGTTAATAAACTTCTTGAATGTGGTTTTGAGCACCTTGAGGGGTGCAGTTTTTAGAATGGTGTCACTTTTGGGTATTTTCAGCCATATAGAACCCTCAAACTGACTTCAAATGTGAGGTGGTCCCTAAAAAAAATGGTTTTGTAAATTTTGTTGTAAAAATGAGAAATCACTGGTCAAATTTTAACCCTTATAACTTCCTAGCAAAAAAAAAATGTATTTCCAAAATTGTGCTGATGTAAAGTAGACATGTGGGAAATGTTATTTATTAACTATTTTGTGTCACATAACTCTCTGGTTTAACAGAATAAAAATTCAAACTGTGAAAATTGCAAAATTTTCAAAATTTTCGCCAAATTTCCGTTTTTTTCACAAATAAACTCAGAAATTATCGACCTAAATTTACCACTAACATGAAGCCCAATATGTCACGAAAAAACAATCTCAGAACCGCAAGGATCCGTTGAAGCGTTCCTGAGTTATTACCTCATAAAGGGACACTGGTCAGAATTGCAAAAAATGGCAAGGTCATTAAGGCCAAAATAGGCTGGGTCACGAAGGGGTTAAAAATAATAAAAAAGATAAAAAAAATGCTTATACTCACGCGCAGACAGCTGATCTCCTCACCGGCGTCCGTTCCGTATAGATGGTGTGTGCGCGCAGGACCTTCCATGACGTCGCGGTCACGTGAGCGGTCACATGACCGGTCTCGACCAATCACAGGACCGTGACGTCATCGCAGGTCCTTCACCGCACACCAGCTACAGAAACCGAAGCGGCAGCGTGCAGCGGAGAGGCGGGAAGACATCGAGGGTGAGTATAGGACTATTTTTTATTTTCATTCTTATTTTTTGACCAATTATATGGTGCCCAGTCCGTGGAGGAGAGTGTCCTCTCCTCCACCCTGGGTACCAACCGCACATAATCTGCTTACTTCCCGCATGGTGTGCACAGCCCCGTGCGGAGCAGATCAATGCACTCCTAGGTGTGCGGAATCCCCTGCAATTCCGCATTTTAATGAACATGTTGCTTTTTTTTCCGCGATGCGATTTTTTCGCGGAAAAAAAGGCTACATTTGCACAAAAAATGCGGAATACACTGAAAATAATGGGAGGCATATGTTAGCGTTTTTTTCGCGTTTTATCACGTTTTTATAGCGAAAAATACTGAATGTGTGCACATGGCCTTACACTGCCACTACTTACTTGGACAGGGAGGGATATCCCTACATTATACACTTTACCATTAACTGGCTTTGAGTTTAATCTAGTTACTAATGCAGGCTTGTTTGAATTAAATTATCGACTGTGGTTGGTCCCTGCTCTGTAAGCAGTTACCTTGGATATTTTCATGTTTTTAAAGGAAAGGTGCCGCAATTTTGTTTTTGTATTAAAAATGACTGTTTATATAAACAATTATTTTTAATACAAAATTATTTTTTTTAACCTTAATATCTTTTTTATTATTAATTATTTTTGCAGCCACTGGGCGCCGCCATTTTGCTTTGCAGGAGTGTAAGAGTCCCAGCACGACACTTACTCTCTGCAACTACGGCGGCCCAGGGCATATGACTCAGCAGTCGGGAGCCGACCGCAGTCACCGCATATCTCCTGCTCTGATGTGGCCACGCCCCCCTGGGCTGTCTCCACATCACAGCAGAGGCAGGAGGGCAGCGCCATGTTTCTTCAGCCCACAGTGTGTGAGCTCCACTCACTGTGACTGAGAGATGCGCTGTTATAGGAGAGACAGCTCCAGCTGCCTCTCCTTTCACACTGTCAGCAGTCGGCCCGGCCGTTCCCTGTCCTCTGCTGCCTGGTGCCCTGGCTCTAATCTCTAGAATCGCTAGAGAGAGTGAAGTGCTCCGGTCTGATGTCCTCTATCAGGAGCTGCAGAGAGGTAACAGGGGGGGAGGGGGAGAATCTCTGTGCTGCTCCCGCCCGGGGCTCCACAGGAGCACTAAGATGATGGCTGCCATGGCAACCTGACAACATGGGCCCCTAGGGGCCATAACCGACGCCCCACTGGGTTTGCGCCTCTTAATGTTGTCAGAGATTGACTCAGCGTATAAGTGGTTAAATAACATCAGCTGTTAGCCACACCAGTTTCATTTAAGCCACACCCCTTTACCATGAAGCCACACCCCTTTACATAGTTCCGTATTAAAGGGATTGTCCATTATTCCAGCTTTTAACCTTCTGTAAAAATGATATGGTCTCTACTCACCGTCCCCTGCCCCAGCACCAGCTCCCTGGCCTTTGTGACATCACAACTACAGTGTGCGACTGCTGCAGCCAATCACTAGGCTCATACCGTCTACTAAGCATCACGATGGAGCTCACTGATTGGCTGCAGCGGTCACATGCTATAGTTGTGATGCGTTTCCTTTTTCAGACGTCTGCACGAAAATAAACCATAGCAATCAGCTCTGATTATTGCAGGTGGTAAACGTTTTCCCTTTTATGCTTAACCCCTTCATGACCTTGGGATTTTCCGTTTTTCAGTGTTCGTTTTTCACTCCCCTCCTTCCCAGAGCCATAACTTTTTTATTTCTCCATCCATATGGCCATGTGGGGGCTTATTTTTTGCAGGACGAGTTGTACTTTTGAACGACATCATTGGTTTTAGCATGTCGTGTACTAGAAAATGGGAAAAAAATTCCAAGTGCGGTGAAATTGCAAAAAAAGTGCAGGCCCACACTTGTTTTTTGTTTGGCTTTTTTGCTAGGTTCACTAAATGCTAAAACTGACCTGCCACTATGATTCTCCAGGTCAGTACGAGTTCATAGACACCTAACATAACTAGGTTATTTTTTATCTAAGTGGTGAAACAAAATTCCAAACTTTGCTAAAAAAAAAATTGCACCATTTTCCGATATCCGTAGCGTTTCCATTTTTCGTGATCTGGGGTCGGTTGAGGGCTTATTTTTTGCGTGCCGAGCTGACATTTTTAATAATAACATTTCGGTGCAGATACATTATTTTGATCGCCTGTTATTGCATTTTAATGCAATGTCACGGCGACCAAAAAAAAACGTAATTCTGGCGTTTCGAATTTTTTTCTCGCTACGCCATTTAGCGATCAGGTTAATGCTTTGTTTATTGATAGATCGGGCCATTCTGAACGCGGCGATACCAAATATGTGTAGGTTTGATTTTTTTGTTATTGATTTACTTTGATTGGGGCGAAAGGGGGGTGATTTAAACTTTTATATTTTTTTTATTTTTTTCACTTTTTTTTAACTTTTGCCATGCTTCTATAGCCTCCATAGGAGGCTAGAAGCAGGCACCACTCGATCATGTGATGGGGGTCGGCGATGCGATCATTTCCGGCCACCCGGCCGGAAGCGGTAGTTAAATGCTGCTGTCTGCGTTTGACAGCGTCATTTAACTAGTTAATAGGCGCGGGCAGATCGCGATTCTGCCCGCGCCTATTACAGGCACATGTCAGCTGTTCAAAACAGCTGACATGTCCCGGTCTTCAAAGCGGGGCTTCTGACCTCGGACGTACTATCCCGTCCGAGGTCAGAAAGGGGTTAAACATGGCGGCTAGATATTAGTCAGATCGTATGGGATAGTGCATTCCAGAAAACTGGGGAAGCTGTTGTGAATTCCGTTCTCAGGCTCCCTCCTGTGGTCATGAGTGGTACTTTGTGAGTTCTGTTCATGGGATCCCTCTAGTGGCTTTGAGGGATACGGCTGGTCTGTAGCTGGGCTCCAGCTGCCTCGTTTTCTGCTATGCTGGATGCCTATTTAACTCCACCTGGACCTTTACTTGTTGCCTGCTGTCGTTGTATTCAGTACTGGTTCAGATCTCTCTGGGACTTCCCTTGTGACCTGTCTCCTCTTGGAGAAGCTAAGTTCATGCTAGTTCATTTTTGCTCAATGCTTTTTGAAAATGTTTCTCAGTATATGATGAGTTCAGTCCAGCTTGCTTATATGCTATTTTCTTGCTAGCTGGAAGCTCTGGGGTGCAGAGTTGCGCCCCTCACATCGTGAGTCGGTGTGGGGGTCTTTTGTATTCTCTGCGTGGATAATTTTTGTAGTATTTTATACTGACCGCACAGATTCCTTGCTATCTTCTGAATATTTAGTTATTAGCGGGCCTCATTTGCTAAAACCTGTTTTCATTTCTATGTTTGTGTTTTCCCCTTAAACTCACCGTTATTGTTTGTGGGGGGCTGTCTATACTTTGGGGAAATTTCTCTGAGGCAAGTGAGGCTTTGTTTCTCTCTAGGGATAGCTAGTTCTCAGGCTGTGAAGAGGCGTCTAGGCAGAGTCAGGAACGCTCCACGGCTGCCTATAGTGTGTGTTGATAGGATCAGGGTTGCGGTCAGTAAAGTTCCCACATTCCCAGAGCATGTCCTTTATATCTGGTTTACCTATCAGGTCATTTCATGTGTTCCTAACCACCAGGACCATAACAGTACAGCAGGCCAGTAAAGTGTTAATGCATCGCAAAAGAGGGATAAGAGAAGTTCTGAGCTCATTTTTTTTTTCCTCTGCAGTGTGTTTAGCCTCTCTCCTCCCCTTAATCTCTGGGTGGTTCAGGACTCAGCTGCAGATATGACAGAAAAAGAAGTCTCGCACTCAACTTAAGTATATTTGCAGATTTATTTGGTGCTGAGGTAGCACTGGAGAAACGTTTCAGCCTCAATTAGGCTTTCATCAGTCACTACAACATTCAGGATGAAAACAAAATATAATACAGTGTACAAATGAACAGCAATAAAAAACAATAAAAAACAAAGTATATACAATTTATCAAAAGAGCCATACTTGTAAGATAATATAAATTTCATATCAGAGTAGTACTATGCCTAATATCATCGCTCAATATAATGATTGGAAATAAACAAAATATATTCTGGAAAAAGTATTCTGGAAAAAAGCACACATACCGTGCTGTGTCTTTCACGCTGCATGAACAGTAGTGATGGTCAGGACACAAGTCATGTGTGATGCCTACAAATGGCGTGATAGAAGAGGGTATTGGTATATGACCGTGTGAACGGAAAGGATATGGATGACAATGTGCTTAGTAAGATAGTAGTACTTACACTAGGTGGTCACCTTGTGGACACGTACAATGGTAATAGAGACCGGATACTGAGTAAATATAAGTCACTGATAGTGAAAAACAAGGAAGGAACAGGTAAAGGTATAGGCCGGTGGTATATAGTAATATATGCTGTACGAGCAAGACTCCCTGTGTATTTACCTCAGATGGGCTGGCCCGGGTATACGGTAATCTGTACCAAGGTAACCAGATGAGGAATCCGTGGCTAGATGAAATATCAAATAGGGGCTAAATGTCACCGGAGGTAGATAATGTAATGGTGCGTCCTGACATATGGTGTGTTCCCGACATACCTGGAGTGGAGCCGCTGTGGAGTAGATGCGATCTTACCAGACGCGGTGTCCACCGCTTGTCTGGGATCCTAATGTGAGCGGCGCTATTTGAATCTTTAGGTGTGCGTCCAACCGGAAGTGACGTGGTGTAATCGCCGTCGGACCGGAAGTCCATGGCTGAGCGTGTGTGAGGAAGTGTATGCGCTCCACGGTGTAGGCGGTGCTGCGTTCCACAGTGTCCGCACTACTAGGGCGAGAAAAACAGCTCAATGCTGCCTAAATAGCCGGTGGCATGTAATGAATTCCAGTATAGGGGCATGAAAGATATAATATTCGTATTGGGACACAATACACATACATTACAAGAGTGCCAACAAACAGGATGGATCTCAGCGTGGTCCGTGGTGAAAAGTGGCACAGTGAATAGTGATCGATCCGGTGAAGATTCGTGCTGTGTCAGACATCATTAATATAGTCGATTCTACAAAACGAGAAAAAATATGTCAATTACACAGATCATATCACATATGCAGTGTAACATCTACTGTAATAATACCAATAAGAGTGATAATATCCTCAGATGAACGCCGTTAACTCATATTCCCTGTTAAGTCCCTTTGGAGATAGTGTATCTAAAGAGTGAATCCAATATGCCTCACGTTTCTTAAGCATAAGTACCCTATTGCCCCCCCTGCGTTGTATGGGGACATGCTCCAAAACCTGGAATTTCAACTGTGAAATACTGTGTCCTGATGTATGAAAATGATAGGGTAAGGGTAACAAAAGATTATTGCAGCGTATAGTAGATTTGTGCTTCGACACTCGATCCCTAATGGGTTGCGTCGTTTCACCTACGTACAAAAGCCCACAGGGGCATTTAACCACATAGACCACGTAGGCGGAACTGCATGTGAAATACCCCCGAATTTTGAACTCCTTACCGGAGTATGGATGTCTGACAACATTCCATTTTAGTACGTTGTTGCACTGGACACAATTTAAACAAGGGAAGGTGCCTTCCCTTGGAGTGTCCAGGAAACTCTGTCTCATATTGGTTTTGGTGCCAATGTCTGCTCTGACTAAATTGTCTCGTAGACTGGGGGCCCTTTTGAAGCATGGGAGGAATGGTTGTTGGAACTCCTTCACTTTGGGAAAAGCATTGGAAAGGATAGTCCAGTTATTCCGTATCGCCCTATGTAATTTGTACATGTAGGGGTGGAACGAATGTACAAAGGGGATTCGTAGGGAGGTATCCATCCTGGGTCTACTTGTAGTGGTTCTAGAAGTTTCTAGTAGGGATGAGGGATAACCTCTAGCCCTAAATTTTGTTGTCATTTCTCTTGTACGTAATTCTCTAGTGTCCCTATTGGAGACTATACGTTCTACCCTTTGGTATTGTGCTCTGGGTATGGATTTCTTGGTCCATCCCCCATCGACCAAGAAATCCATACCCAGAGCATGCAGTTCAGCCTACGTGGTCTATGTGGTTAAATGCCCCTGTGGGCTTTTGTACGTAGGTGAAACGACGCAACCCATGAGGGATCGAGTGTCGAAGCACAAATCTACTATACGCTGCAATAATCTTTTGTTATCCTTACCCTATCATTTTCATACATCAGGACACAGTATTTCACAGTTGAAATTCCAGGTTTTGGAGCATGTCCCCATACAACGCAGGGGGGGCAATAGGGTACTTATGCTTAAGAAACGTGAGGCATATTGGATTCACTCTTTAGACACACTATCTCCAAAGGGACTTAACAGGGAATATGAGTTAACGGCGTTCATCTGAGGATATTATCACTCTTATTGGTATTATTACAGTAGATGTTATACTGCATATGTGATATGATCTGTGTAATTGACATATTTTTTCTCGTTTTGTAGAATCGACTATATTAATGATGTCTGACACAGCATGAATCTTCACTGGATCGATCACTATTCACTGTGCCACTTTTCACCACGGACCACGCTGAGATCCATCCTGTTTGTTGGCACTCTTGTAATGTATGTGTAACCACATTCACCCTGATTTACCATCACTATACCCTATGGTCCACCTAATATACTGAGTAATTGCCCGGATCTTTTTTCCTCTTGGATAATATGCCCAGCTGTACTGCATAGTTCACTGCCTAGCTATATAGGCACGGTGTTCTTTCTCCAACATGAATTACATTCACTAGACTCTCAGAGTCCTATCTCCCCCTGGCTCCCTTTCTTGGCTGATCACGCCCAGGTCTGTTTACATTCACCAATAGCGAGTGTTTTCCACTGCCCCCCTTCTTACGGGTCCACCCATTTTCTCACTACCTCATTAAGGTGTGTCCCAATACGAATATTATATCTTTCATGCCCCTATACTGGACTTCATTACATGCCACCGGCTATTTAGGCAGCATTGAGCTGTTTTTCTCGCCCTAGTAGTGCGGACACTGTGGAACGCAGCACCGCCTACACCATGGAGCGCATACACTTCCTCACACACGCTCAGCCATGGACTTCCGGTCCGACGGCGATTACACCACATCACTTCCGGTTGGACGCACACCTAAAGATTCAAATAGCGCCGCTCACATTAGGATCCCAGACAAGCGGTGGACACCGCGTCTGGTAAGATCGCATCTACTCCACAGTGGCTCCACTCCAGGTATGTTGGGAACACACCATATGTCAGGACGCACCATTACATTATCTACCTCCGGTGACATTTAGCCCCTATTTGATATTTCATCTAGCCACGGATTCCTCATCTGGTTACCTTGGTACAGATTACCGTATACCCGGGCCAGCCCATCTGAGGTAAATACACAGGGAGTCTTGCTCGTACAGCATATATTACTATATACCACCGGCCTATACCTTTACCTGTTCCTTCCTTGTTTTTCACTATCAGTGACTTATATTTACTCAGTATCCGGTCTCTATTACCATTGTACGTGTCCACAAGGTGACCACCTAGTGTAAGTACTACTATCTTACTAAGCACATTGTCATCCATATCCTTTCCGTTCACACGGTCATATACCAATACCCTCTTCTATTACGCCATTTGTAGGCATCACACATGACTTGTGTCCTGACCATCACTAATGTTCATGCAGCGTGAAAGACACAGCACGGTATGTGTGCTTTTTTCCAGAATACTTTTTCCAGAATATATTTTGTTTATTTCCAATCATTATATTGAGCGATGATATTAGGCATAGTACTACTCTGATATGAAATTTATATCTTACAAGTATGGCTCTTTTGATAAATTGTATATACTTTGTTTTTTATTGTTTTTTATTGCTGTTCATTTGTACACTGTATTATATTTTGTTTTCATCCTGAATGTTGTAGTGACTGATGAATGCCTAATTGAGGCTGAAACGTTTCTCCAGTGCTACCTCAGCACCAAATAAATCTGCAAATATACTTAAGTTGAGTGCGAGACTTCTTTTTCTGTCTATAGAAGGATTTGGGTACCTAGTCTCTGCACCAGAAGTAGCAGTGCACACGGTGTTTTTTCTATATCAGCTGCAGATATGGACATTCAAAGTCTGTCCTCTAGTGTGGATTATCTCACTACAAGGATACAAAGCATTCAGGATTATGTAGTTCACAGTCCTATGTCAGAGCCTAAAATACCAATTCCTGAGTTGTTCTCTAGAGATAGATCTAAGTTTTTGAATTTCAAAAATAATTGCAAATTGTTTCTTTCTCTGAGACCTCGTTCCTCTGGTGACCTTGCTCAGCAAGTTAAAATTATTATTTCTTTGTTACGTGATGACCCTCAAGATTGGGCATTCTCCCTGGCGCCAGGAGATCCTGCATTGCTAAATGTGGATGTGTTTTTTCTGGCGCTTGGATTGCTTTATGAGGAACCTAATCTAGTAGACCAGGCAGAAAAGATTTTGCTGGCTCTTTCTCAGGGTCAGGATGAAGCAGAGGTTTACTGTCAGAGGTTTAGGAAGTGGTCTGTGCTCACTCAATGGAATGAGTGTGCCCTGGCAGCGATTTTCAGAAAGGGTCTTTCTGAAGCCCTTAACCCCTTCCCGACCTTTGACGCATACGCTGCATCATGAAAGTCTGTGCCAATCCGACCTATGACGCAGCGTATGCGTCATGGAATGATCGCGTCCCTGCAGATCGGGTGAAAGGGTTAACTCCAATCTCACCCGATCTGCAGAGACAGGGGGAGTGGTGCTTCAGCCCAGGGGGGGTGGCTTCACCCCCCCGTGGCTACGATCGCTCTGATTGGCTGTTGAAAGTGAAACTGCCAATCAGAGCGATTTGTAATATTTCACCTAAAAAACTGGTGAAATATTACAATCCAGCCATGGCCGATGCTGCAATATCATCGGCCATGGCTGGAAATACTTAAGTGACCCCCCCACACCCACCGATCGCCCCCCCAGTTCTCCGTTATGGGGTCCGGTCCCCTCCGTCCGCCTGCCAGCTCCCCCGTCCTCCTGTCCGCTCCCTCCTTGTTTGGATTCACCCCCCCCTGTGCTCCAATCCACCCCCCCACCACCCCTTCATACTTACCGATCCTCCCGGTGTCCGTACGTCTCCTCGCTGGGCGCCGCCATCTTCCAAAATGGCGGGCGCATGCACAGTGCGCCCGCCGAATCTGCCAGCCGGCAGATTCCTTACAAGTACATTTTGATCGCTGTGGTAGGTTCTATCACAGCGATCAAAATAAAAAAAATAATAAATACCCCCCCCCCCTTTATCACCCCCATAGGTAGGGACAATAATAAAATGAAGAAAATATATATATTTTTTTTTTCGTTTTCCACTAGGGCTAGGGTTAGAACTAGGGGTAGGGTTAGGGGTAGGGTTAGGGTTACGGGTAGGGTTAGGGTTATGGCATGTGCGGATTTGGCCGCGGATCCGCAGCGGATTGGCCGCGGATCCGCAGCGGATTTGGCTGCGGATCCGCAGCGGATTGGCCGCTGCAAATTCGTTGCAGTTTTCCATCAGGTTTACAGTACCATGTACACCTATGGAAAACCAAATCCACTGTGCCCATGGTGCGGAAAATTCCGTGCAGAAACACTGCGTTGTATTTTCCGCAGCATGTCAATTCTTTGTGCGGATTCCGCAGCGTTTTACACCTGTTCCTCAATAGGAATCCGCAGGTGAAATCCGCACAAAAAAACACTGGAAATCTGCTGTAAATCTGCAGGTAAAACGCAGTGCCTTTTACCTGCAGATTTTTCAAAAATCGTGCGGAAAAATCTCACACGAATCCACAACGTGGGCACATAGCCTTAGGGTTAGGGTTGGAATTAGAGTTAGGGTTGGAAATAAGGCTAGGGTTGGAAATAGGGTTAAGATTAGGCTTGTGGTTAGGGTTACAGATAGGGTTAGGGGTGTGTTGGGGTTACAGTTGTGGTTAGGGTTGGGATTAGGGTTAGGGTTGGGATTAGGGTTAGGATTAGGGTTAGGGTTGGAATTAGGGTTACGGGTGTGTTGCGGTTAGGGTTGTAGTTAGGGGTGTGTTGGGGTTAGGGTTGTGATTGGGGTTATGGCTACGGCTGGGATTAGGATTAGGGGTGTGTTGGGGTTAGTGTTGAAGTTAGAATTGAGGGGTTTCCACTGTTTAGGCACATCAGGGGTCTCCAAACGCAACATGGCGCCACCATTGATTCCAGCCAATCTTGCGTTCAAAAAGTCAAATGGTGCTCCCTCCCTTCCAAGCCCCAACGTGCGCCCAAACAGTGGTTTACCCCCACATTTGGGGTCCAAGCGTACTAAGGACAAACTGGGCAACAACTGTTGGGGTCCAATTTCTCCTGTTACCCTTGCAAAAATAAAACATTACTTGCTAAAACATAATTTTTGAGGAAAGAACAATTATTTTTTATTTTCACGGCTCTGCGTTATAAACTTCTGTGAAGCACTTTGGGGTTGAAAGTGCTCACCACACATCTAGATAAGTTCCATCAGGGGTCTAGTTTCCAAAATGGGGTCACTTGTGGGGTGTTTCTACTGTTTAGGCACATCAGGGGCTCTGCAAATGCAACGTGATGCCCGCAGACCATTCCATCAAAGTCTGCATTTCAAATGTCACTACTTCCCTTCCGAGCCCTGACATGCGCCCAAACAGTGGTTTACCCCCACATATGGGGTACCAGCACACTCACAACAAACGGGGCAACAAATATTGGGGTCCAATTTCTCCTGTTACCCTTGTGAAAATAAAAAATTGCTTGCTAAAACATCTTTTTTGAGGAAAGAAAAATGATTTTTTATTTTCATGGCTCTGCGTTGTAAACTTCTGTGAAGCACTTGGGGGTTGAACGTGCTCATCACACATCTAGATAAGTTCCTTGGGGGGTCTAGTTTCCAAAATGGGGTCACTTGTGGGGTGTTTCTACTGTTTAGGCACATCAGGGGCTCTGCAAATGCAATGTGACGCCCGCAGACCATTCCATCAAAGTCTGCATTTCAAATGCCACTACTTCCCTTCCGAGCCCCGGCATATGCCCAAACAGTGGTCTACCCCCACATATGGGGTATCAGCGTACTCACAACAAACTGGGCAACAAATATTGGGGTCCAATTTCTCCTGTTACCCTTGTGAAAATAAAAAATTGCTTGCTAAAACATCTTTTTTGAGGAAAGAAAAATGATTTTTTATTTTCACGGCTCTGCGTTGTAAACTTCTGTGAAGCACTTGGGGGTTGAACGTGCTCACCACACATCTAGAAAAGTTCCTTGGGGGGTCTCGTTTCCAAAATGGGGTCAATTGTGGGGGGTTTCTACTGTTTAGGCATATCAGGGGCTCTGCAAATGTAACATGATGCCCGCAGACCATTCCATCAAAGTCTGCATTCCAAAACGTCACTACTTCCCTTCCGAGCCCCGGCATATGCCCAAACAGTGGTTTACCCCCACATATGGGGTATCAGCGTACTCAGGAGAAACTGGACAACAACTTTTGGGGTCCAATTTCTCCTGTTACTCTTAGGAAAATAAAAAATTGTGGGCTAAAAAATCATTTTTGAGAAAAGAAAAATTATTTTTTATTTTCATGGCTCTGCGTTATAAACTTCTGTGAAGCACTTGGGGGTTCAAAGTGCTCACCACACATCTAGATTAGTTCCTTGGGAGGTCTAGTTTCCAAAATGGGGTCACTTGTGTGGGAGCTCCAATGTTTAGGCACACAGGGGCTCTCCAAACGCGACATGGTGTCCGCTAATGATTGGAGCTAATTTTCCATTTAAAAAGCCAAATGGCGTGCCTTCCCTTCCGAGCCCTGCCGTGCGCCCAAACAGTGGTTTACCCCCACATATGGGGTATCATCGTACTCAGGACAAACTGGACAACAACATTTGGGGTCCAATTTCTCCTATTACCCTTGGGAAAATAAAAAATTCTGGGCTAAAAATCATTTTTGAGGAAAGAAATTATTTTTTATTTTCACGGCTCTGCGTTATAAACTTCTGTGAAGCACCTGGGGGTTATAAGTGCTCACTATGCATCTAGATAAGTTCCTTGGGGGGTCTAGTTTCCAAAATGGGGTCACTTGTGCGGGAGCTCCAATGTTTAGGCACACAGGGGCTCTCCAAACGCGACATGGTGTCCGCTAACGATTGGAGCTAATTTTCCATTCAAAAAGTCAAATGGCACGCCTCCCCTTCCGAGCCTTGCCGTGCACCCAAACAGTGGTTTACCCCCACATATGAGGTATCGGCGTACTCAGGAGAAATTGCCCAACAAATTTTAGGATCCATTTTATCCTGTTGCCCATGTGAAAATGAAAGAATTGAGGCTAAAAGAAATTTTGTGTGAAAAAAAAGTACTTTTTCATTTTTGCGGATCAATTTGTGAAGTACCTGGGGGTTTAAAGTGCTCACTATGCCTCTAGATAAGTTCCTTGGGGGGTCTAGTTTCTAAAATGGGGTCACTTGTGGAGGAGCTCCAATGTTTAGGCACACAGGGGCTTTCCAAACGCGACATGGTGTCCGCTAAAGATTGGAGCCAATTTTTCATTGAAAAAGTCAAATTGCGCTCCTTCCCTTCCGAGCCCTGCCGTGCGCCCAAACAGTGGTTTACCCCCACATATGAGGTATCAGCGTACTCAGGACAAATTGACAACAACTTCCATGGTCCAGTTTCTCCTTTTACCCTTGGGAAAGTAAAAAAATTGTTGCTAAAAGATCATTTTTGTGACTAAAAAGTTAAATGTTAATTTTTTCCTTCCATGTTGCTTCTGCTGCTGTGAAACACCTGAAGGGTTAATAAACTTCTTGAATGTGGTTTTGAGCACCTTGAGGGGTGCAGTTTTTAGAATGGTGTCACTTTTGGGTATTTTCAGCCATATAGAACCCTCAAACTGACTTCAAATGTGAGGTGGTCCCTAAAAAAAATGGTTTTGTAAATTTTGTTGTAAAAATGAGAAATCACTGGTCAAATTTTAACCCTTATAACTTCCTAGCAAAAAAAAAATTTGTTTCCAAAATTGTGCTGATGTAAAGTAGACATGTGGGAAACGTTATTTATTAACTATTTTGTGTCACATAACTCTCTGGTTTAACAGAATAAAAATTCAAAATGTGAAAATTGTGAAATTTTCAAAATTTTCACAAAATTCCCGTTTTTTTCACAAATAAACTCAGAAATTATCGACCTAAATTTACCACTAACATGAAGCCCAATATGTCACGAAAAAACAATCTCAGAATCGCTAGGATCCGTTGAAGCGTTCCGGAGTTATTACCTCATAAAGGGACACTGGTCAGAATTGCAAAAAACGGCAAGGTCATTAAGGCCAAAATAGGCTGGGTCATGAAGGGGTTAAGGATGTTATGGTGGGGTTCCCCACGCATGCGGGTCTGAATGAGTCAATGTCTTTGGCCATTCAGATTGATCGGCGTTTGCGGGAGCGCAAACCTGTGCACCATCTGGCGGTGTTTTCTGAGCAGAAGCCTGAGTCTATGCAATGTGACAGGATTCTGACCAGAATTGAACGGCAAAATCACAGACGTCAGAATGGGTTGTGCTTTTACTGTGGTGACTCCACTCATGTTATCTCTGATTGTTCTAAACGCACAAAAAGGTTCGCTAAGTCTGTCACCATTGGTACTGTACAGCCTAAATTCGTTTTGTCTGTTACTTTGATTTGCTCTCTGTCATCCTACTCAGTTATGGCTTTTGTCGATTCAGGCGCTGCCCTCAATTTGATGGATTTGGCATTTGCCAGGCGCTGTGGTTTTATCTTGGAGCCTTTGCAATTCCCTATTCCACTAAAGGGAATTGATGCTACGCCATTGGCCAAGAACAAGCCTCAGTATTGGACTCAAGTGACCATGTGCATGACTCCTGCACATCAGGAGGTTATTCGCTATCTGGTGTTACATAATTTGCATGACGTTGTCGTGTTGGGTCTGCCATGACTGCAGGTTCATAATCCAGTCCTAGATTGGAAAGCAATGTCTGTGTCAAGTTGGGGTTGTCAAGGGGTACATGGCGATGTTCCTTTGGTGTCAATTGCTTCTTCTACTCCTTCTGAAGTCCCTGAATTTTTGTCGGATTACCAGGATGTATTTGATGAGCCCAAATCCAGTGCCCTACCTCCTCATAGGGATTGTGATTGTACTATAAATTTGATTCCTGGTAGTAAGTTCCCTAAGGGTCGACTTTTTAATTTATCTGTACCAGAACATGCCGCTATGCGGAGTTATATAAAGGAGTCTTTGGAGAAAGGGCATATTCGTCCGTCCTCGTCACCTTTGGGTGCAGGGTTCTTTTTTGTGGCCAAGAAGGATGGTTCTCTGAGACCCTGTATAGATTACCGCCTTCTAAATAAAATCACGGTCAAATTTCAGTACGCTTTGCCTCTGCTGTCCGATCTGTTTGCTCGGATTAGGGGGGCTAGTTGGTTCACCAAGATAGATCTTCGAGGAGCTTATAATCTTGTGCGTATAAAGCAGGGCGATGAATGCAAAACAGCATTTAATACGCCCAAAGGCCATTTTGAGTACTTGGTGATGCCTTTTGGGCTTTCTAATGCCCCTTCCGTGTTTCAGTCCTTCATGCACGACATCTTCCGAGAGTATCTGGATAGATTTATGATTGTGTACCTGGATGATATTTTGGTCTTTTCTGATGATTGGGAATCTCATGTGAAGCAGGTCAGGATGGTATTTCAGGTCCTGCGTGCCAATGCCTTGTTTGTGAAGGGCTCTAAATGTCTCTTCGGAGTCCAGAAGGTTTCCTTTTTGGGCTTTATTTTTTCCCCTTCTACTATCGAGATGGATCCAGTTAAAGTCCAGGCCATTTATGACTGGACTCAACCTACATCGGTGAAGAGTCTTCAGAAGTTCTTGGGCTTTGCTAATTTTTACCGTCGCTTCATCACTAGTTTTTCTAGTGTGGTTAAGCCTTTGACGGATTTGACCAAAAAGGGTGCTGATGTGACGAATTGGTCTTCTGCGGCTGTTGAGGCCTTTCAGGAGCTGAAACGTCGGTTTTCTTCGGCTCCTGTCTTGCGTCAGCCGGATGTCTCTCTTCCTTTTCAGGTCGAGGTTGATGCTTCTGAGATTGGAGCAGGGGCTGTCTTGTCGCAGAGAAGCTCTGATGGCTCTGTGATGAGACCATGTGCTTTCTTTTCTAGAAAGTTTTCACCTGCCGAGCGGAATTATGATGTTGGTAATCGGGAGTTGTTGGCAATGAAGTGGGCATTCGAGGAGTGGCGACATTGGCTTGAGGGAGCCAAACATCACGTGGTGGTCTTGACGGATCACAAGAATTTGATTTATCTCGAGTCTGCCAAGCGGTTAAATCCTAGACAAGCTCGATGGTCGCTGTTTTTCTCCCGTTTCGATTTCGTGGTTTCGTACCTTCCAGGCTCAAAGAATGTGAAGGCTGATGCCCTTTCTAGGAGTTTTGTGCCTGACTCTCCGGGAGTTTCTGAACCGGCTGGTATCCTCAGAGAGGGGGTGATTTTGTCTGCCATCTCCCCTGATTTGAGGCGGGTGCTGCAGGAAATTCAGGCAGATAGACCTGACCGTTGTCCACCGGAGAGACTGTTTGTCCCGGATAGATGGACCAGTAGAGTTATTTCCGAGGTTCATTCTTCGGTGTTGGCGGGTCATCCTGGGATTTTTGGTACCAGGGATTTGGTGGATAGGTCCTTTTGGTGGCCTTCCTTGTCACGGGATGTGCGTTCCTTTGTGCAGTCCTGTGGGATTTGTGCTCGGGCCAAGCCTTGCTGTTCTCATGCCAGTGGATTGCTTTTGCCTGTCCCGAAGAGGCCCTGGACGCATATTTCCATGGATTTTATTTCGGATCTTCCAGTCTCTCAGAGGATGTCTGTCATCTGGGTGGTTTGTGATCATTTTTCTAAGATGGTCCATTTGGTGACCTTGCCTAAGTTGCCATAGAAAACAAAAATAGGCTGACAGCACTCACTGTTAAATAGAGCACTCGTTCCACATCCAGGGAACCGTCCTGGATCCAGCAGACCAGAAAATATATTGAACAGCGCTCAGTCCAGGTGTAGAAAGTCTTTAAAAACGAACTTTATTCAAGCCATGGTTCCATGCAACGTTTCGACCATAACATGGTCTTTGTCAAGCATACAATAAAACATAGAGGGCCGTCTTAAGTAGTGTGGAAGCTGCACAATGCTCCAATCACCACTCAGTACCGCCCCTCAATACAATTAGTGAATATCATAAAAATAACAAACAACAGTGGTGTATACATATCACAAATAACACGACATACTTATCCAATATACAAAATCAGACATGTCTCCTCAGTATCGCACATAGATCCCACCGTGATCATATCCGATCGGGCAGTTATTGTTTATAGTTTACTACATCGCCATGGGAACAAGCCGCTCCTCCACAAACCTTGTGGTGCAACCCACCATCCAATCCTGGTTAGTGGCGCCAAGACAATCTGCAACCAATACATGTGCCCCATATAGTAACTCCCACTCGGCTCCAATCGCAGAGGTTCTAGTATCTCCGTACCTGCTCACCACTTCCGGATCAGCGTCATCAAACCGCGCCGTCACATGGAGCAGAGGACGAGCCTACATCACATGACCACAGGCAGTGCCCATTCATGCGTCACAGCGTGCAAGCGCCAATCACCCGGCCACCATGAAAGGTGCCGGAGGAGAGCGCAAGCGCACCGCGCACGACCTGAGCCACACCATGTGATCGCAAATGCAGGCACGCCCCCAGCATAAGCGCCTACCTCCATCCACCCGAGTGCAGCGCAACGGGAGCCATAGCTACATAACGCACGCGCATGATATATCCAAAATGCACAAACAGGACCCTATAATATAGGCACAATCTGACAAGATCTAACACAATATAGAATCCACTCATCCATCCCTATAGGACGGGGGCAGATATCGGCAAAAGATGAGACATAAACGGATTAAAAACAAGAAAACACATATATATTTGTCCATAGTACCATGAGGCAGTCGGTCGGCTATAGAGAAAAATCATTAATATAGATACCACTCAATATCTTGATGGGATATAGGTATTATAAGAAATCCAAACTTTAAGCTCAACCCAATCCATCCTGCCGCCGACTGTCCCAGAGTAACCTAAAAGACAAAGAATAAAATAAGCTAGTATACATAAACCCACCTCCACGTTAAAATCAACATACACTAAACCTAACCACTGCACTGCATAGTCCAAAGCTCATCAGGTACAAGAATGTAAGTTAAAGTCCAGGTTTAGACCCTTAGGATGTAGGGACCCTAACGTGTAGATCCACCTCATCTCTTTCGTTTTCAGCATTTGCACCCTATCACCCCCTCTTCTTAGTGCAGGGACACTGTCAATGACCCTAAATCGCAACTGGTTCACTGAATGTCTCTTTTCAATAAAGTGCTTAGGGACTGGTAGATCCATCAGGCCCGTCCTTATAGTGCTCTTATGTTTGCTCACACGATTCCTTACCTCCATCGTGGTCTCACCAACGTAAGTCAAGCCACATGGGCACACAAGCATGTACACCACATAGCTTGACAAACAGGTGTATCTCTGTTTCACGAAAATCTTTTTTCCCGTGTGAGGGTGATGAAAAAACTCACCCTTCAACATATTGTTACAGCAAGCGCAGCCCAAACATGGAAAATTTCCATGTTTGGCCGCGCTCAACAGGCTTTGAACAACAGTTTTCTCAGGACCAACATCCGACCTCACCAATCTGTCTCTCAAATTGCGGCCTCTCCTAAACGACATCATTGGAAAGGCACCAAAGCCCACTACCGTGGGAAGCCCCCGTTGTAAAAATGACCAGTGTTTCTTAAGGACTTGACCAATCCGTTTACTGACAGAGCTAAAGGTGGACACAAAAGGAATGCGTTCACCAGATTGTCTATTCGACGACATATTCCGAGTACTTCCACGGGTTAAGTCACGAGCCCTAGCCTTATACCTGTCAACCTCCATTTTTGGATACCCCCTCCTCAAAAATTTAGAGCACATTTCATCCAACCGCAGATCCACTCTTTCCTCATCCGCTACAATGCGTCTGACCCGTAACAGCTGACTCCATGGTAAGGAACTGACCATCCTCCTGGGGTGATCACTACTAAATAACAAAAGGCTATTTCTGTCAGTCTCCTTGACATAAATGTCCGTCCTCAATTCAGACCCCTCCTTGTATACAAGTGTATCCAAGAACTGAACCTGAAAGGTGGAGTGGGTAAGAGTAAATTTCAATTCAGGGTATATCTCATTAATCTCACCCCAAAACGCCTCCAGGTCCCTTTGATCACCATCCCATATCACAAAGATGTCATCTATATAGCGCCACCAGGCTCTGACATGGCGCCAGAGGTTGGAATTGTACACAAACCTGTCCCCTGAATTGAAATTTACTCTTACCCACTCCACCTTTCAGGTTCAGTTCTTGGATACACTTGTATACAAGGAGGGGTCTGAATTGAGGACGGACATTTATGTCAAGGAGACTGACAGAAATAGCCTTTTGTTATTTAGTAGTGATCACCCCAGGAGGATGGTCAGTTCCTTACCATGGAGTCAGCTGTTACGGGTCAGACGCATTGTAGCGGATGAGGAAAGAGTGGATCTGCGGTTGGATGAAATGTGCTCTAAATTTTTGAGGAGGGGGTATCCAAAAATGGAGGTTGACAGGTATAAGGCTAGGGCTCGTGACTTAACCCGTGGAAGTACTCGGAATATGTCGTCGAATAGACAATCTGGTGAACGCATTCCTTTTGTGTCCACCTTTAGCTCTGTCAGTAAACGGATTGGTCAAGTCCTTAAGAAACACTGGTCATTTTTACAACGGGGGCTTCCCACGGTAGTGGGCTTTGGTGCCTTTCCAATGATGTCGTTTAGGAGAGGCCGCAATTTGAGAGACAGATTGGTGAGGTCGGATGTTGGTCCTGAGAAAACTGTTGTTCAAAGCCTGTTGAGCGCGGCCAAACATGGAAATTTTCCATGTTTGGGCTGCGCTTGCTGTAACAATATGTTGAAGGGTGAGTTTTTTCATCACCCTCACACGGGAAAAAAGATTTTCGTGAAACAGAGATACACCTGTTTGTCAAGCTATGTGGTGTACATGCTTGTGTGCCCATGTGGCTTGACTTACGTTGGTGAGACCACGATGGAGGTAAGGAATCGTGTGAGCAAACATAAGAGCACTATAAGGACGGGCCTGATGGATCTACCAGTCCCTAAGCACTTTATTGAAAAGAGACATTCAGTGAACCAGTTGCGATTTAGGGTCATTGACAGTGTCCCTGCACTAAGAAGAGGGGGTGATAGGGTGCAAATGCTGAAAACGAAAGAGATGAGGTGGATCTACACGTTAGGGTCCCTACATCCTAAGGGTCTAAACCTGGACTTTAACTTACATTCTTGTACCTGATGAGCTTTGGACTATGCAGTGCAGTGGTTAGGTTTAGTGTATGTTGATTTTAACGTGGAGGTGGGTTTATGTATACTAGCTTATTTTATTCTTTGTCTTTTAGGTTACTCTGGGACAGTCGGCGGCAGGATGGATTGGGTTGAGCTTAAAGTTTGGATTTCTTATAATACCTATATCCCATCAAGATATTGAGTGGTATCTATATTAATGATTTTTCTCTATAGCCGACCGACTGCCTCATGGTACTATGGACAAATATATATGTGTTTTCTTGTTTTTAATCCGTTTATGTCTCATCTTTTGCCGATATCTGCCCCCGTCCTATAGGGATGGATGAGTGGATTCTATATTGTGTTAGATCTTGTCAGATTGTGCCTATATTATAGGGTCCTGTTTGTGCATTTTGGATATATCATGCGCGTGCGTTATGTAGCTATGGCTCCCGTTGCGCTGCACTCGGGTGGATGGAGGTAGGCGCTTATGCTGGGGGCGTGCCTGCATTTGCGATCACATGGTGTGGCTCAGGTCGTGCGCGGTGCGCTTGCGCTCTCCTCCGGCACCTTTCATGGTGGCCGGGTGATTGGCGCTTGCACGCTGTGACGCATGAATGGGCACTGCCTGTGGTCATGTGATGTAGGCTCGTCCTCTGCTCCATGTGACGGCGCGGTTTGATGACGCTGATCCGGAAGTGGTGAGCAGGTACGGAGATACTAGAACCTCTGCGATTGGAGCCGAGTGGGAGTTACTATATGGGGCACATGTATTGGTTGCAGATTGTCTTGGCGCCACTAACCAGGATTGGATGGTGGGTTGCACCACAAGGTTTGTGGAGGAGCGGCTTGTTCCCATGGCGATGTAGTAAACTATAAACAATAACTGCCCGATCGGATATGATCACGGTGGGATCTATGTGCGATACTGAGGAGACATGTCTGATTTTGTATATTGGATAAGTATGTCGTGTTATTTGTGATATGTATACACCACTGTTGTTTGTTATTTTTATGATATTCACTAATTGTATTGAGGGGCGGTACTGAGTGGTGATTGGAGCATTGTGCAGCTTCCACACTACTTAAGACGGCCCTCTATGTTTTATTGTATGCTTGACAAAGACCATGTTATGGTCGAAACGTTGCATGGAACCATGGCTTGAATAAAGTTCGTTTTTAAAGACTTTCTACACCTGGACTGAGCGCTGTTCAATATATTTCCTTTCTTGCCTAAGTTGCCTTCCTCCTCTGATTTGGTTCCGCTGTTTTTTCAGAATGTGGTTCGTTTGCATGGTATTCCGGAGAACATTGTGTCTAACAGAGGGTCCCAGTTTGTGTCCTGATTTTGGCGGTCCTTTTGTGCTAAGATGGGCATTGATTTGTCTTTTTCTTTGGCCTTCCATCCTCAGACGAATGGCCAAACCGAACGAACTAATCAGACCTTGGAAACTTATCTGAGATGTTTTGTTTCTGCTGATCAGGATGATTGGGTGACTTTTTTGCCATTGGCCGAGTTCGCCCTCAATAATCTGGCTAGTTCTGCTACTTTGGTTTCGCCTTTTTTTTTGTAATTCTGGTTTTCATCCTCGTTTTTCCTCAGGTCAAGTTGAGCCTTCTGACTGTCCTGGGGTGGATTCTGTGGTGGATAGGTTGCAGCAGATTTGGAACCACGTAGTGGACAATTTGACGTTGTCACAGGAGAAGGCTCAGCGCTTTGCTAACCGCCGTCGCTGTGTGGGTCCCCGACTTCGTGTGGGGGATTTGGTATGGTTGCCTTCTCGTTATGTTCCTATGAAGGTTTCCTCTCCTAAGTTCAAGCCTCGTTTCATCGGTCCTTATAAGATTTCAGAAATCCTCAATCCTGTGTCATTTCGTTTGGACCTCCCAGCATCTTTTACCATTCATAATGTGTTCCATAGGTCATTGTTGCGGAGGTATGTGGTGCCTGTGGTTCCTTCTGTTGATCCTCCTGCTCCGGTGTTGGTCGACGGAGAATTGGAGTATGTGGTGGAGAAGATCTTGGATTCTCGTATTTCGAGACGGAAGCTTCAGTACTTGGTTAAATGGAAGGGCTATGGTCAGGAGGATAATTCCTGGGTTGTTGCCTCTGATGTCCATGCTGCCGATTTGGTTCATGCCTTTCATTTGGCTCGTCCTGATCGGCCTGGGGGCTCTGGTGAGGGTTCGGTGACCCCTCCTCAAGGGGGGGGTACTGTTGTGAATTCCGTTCTCGGGCTCCCTCTTGTGGTCATGAGTGATACTTTGCGAGTTCTGTTCATGGGCTCCCTCTGGTGGCTTTGAGGGATATGGCTGGTCTGTAGCTGGGCTCCAGCTGCCTCGTTTTCTGCTATGCTGGCTGCCTATTTAACTCCACCTGGACCTTTACTTGTTGCCTGCTGTCGTTGTATTCAGTACTGGTTCAGATCTCTCTGGGACTTCCCTTGTGACCTGTCTCCTCTTGGAGAAGCTAAGTTCATGCTAGTTCATTTTTGCTCATTGCTTTTTGAAAATGTTTCTCAGTATATGATGAGTTCAGTCCAGCTTGCTTATATGCTATTTTCTTGCTAGCTGGAAGCTCTGGGGTGCAGAGTTGCGCCCCTCACATCGTGAGTCGGTGTGGGGGTCTTTTGTATTCTCTGCGTGGATAATTTTTGTAGTATTTTATACTGACCGCACAGATTCCTTGCTATCTTCTGACTATTTAGTTATTAGGGGGCCTCATTTGCTAAAACCTGTTTTCATTTCTATGTTTGTGTTTTCCCCTTAAACTCACCGTTATTATTTGTGGGGGGCTGTCTATACTTTGGGGAAATTTCTCTGAGGCAAGTGAGGCTTTGTTTCTCTCTAGGGATAGCTAGTTCTCAGGCTTTGAAGAGGCGTCTAGGCAGAGTCAGGAACGCTCCATGGCTGCCTATAGTGTGTGTTGATAGGATCAGGGTTGCGGTCAGTAAAGTTCCCACATTCCCAGAGCTTGTCCTTTATATCTGGTTTACCTATCAGGTCATTTCATGTGTTCCTAACCATCAGGACCATAACAGCCAGCACGAGGAAAGTCTTGGAGACGGAGGTGAGAGGTTCAGATTATGGAGGATGATAGTCTTAGATCAGTTGCTGAATGGAGGACACGGGTAGGGTGGTAGACAGAAATGAGGGATAAGATATAGGGCAGTGCTGAACTGTGGAGAGAGATAATTTATATTGTATTCTGTAGCGGATGGGTAACCGGTGCAATGACTGGCACAATGTGGAAGCATTGGTGAAGCGGCTGGACAGAAATACAACCCTGGTTGCCACATTCAGGACAGATTGCAGATGAGAAAGTTTGGTTAGAGGGAGACGGATCAGTAAAGTTGTGACAAAAATGAATAAGGGCGACAGTAAGAGATTTTGCTGTTTCAAAGGTGAGAAAAGGTCGGATTCTGGAGATGTTTTTAAGATGCAGGCGACATGAGCGAGTGAGGGATCGGATATAGGGATTAAGGGAAGGTTCTGAGTCAAATATGACCCCAAAGACAGCGAGCGTCCTGCTGGGGAGTTATGGGTGACTGTTGTGAATTGGACTTTTTGGCTCCCTCTTGTTGTCACTAGTGATATGACTCTGGGATTGTCTTTCTCCTGCTTGGCACCCACCTGTTCGTTAGTCCAGGGGGTGTTGCTATTTAAACTCCTTGGATTCTCAGTCTGGTGCCTGGCATCGTTGTAATCAGTTCCTTTCTGTTTGCTCCTGTCTGCTGGTCCTGTGTTGTGAATTTGTTTTTAGGCTCCCTCTAGTGGCTACTAGTGATTTGACTCTGGGTATGTCTGTTATCCCTTGTATGTTCACCTGGGTCGTTAGTTGGGGGTGTTGCTATATAAGCTCCCTGGACCTTCAGTTCTATGCCTGGCAACGTTGTAATCAGAGCTAATCTGCTGTGCTCTGGTCTTCTGATCCTGGTTCCTGCTTAATTAAGCTAAGTCTGCTTTTTGCTTTTTGTTTTTTGTTTGCATTTTTGTCCAGCTTGTACTTTATCAGTATCCTGACCTTGCTGGAAGCTCTAGGGAGCTGGTGTTCTCCCCCCGGGCCGTTAGACGGTTCGGGGGTTCTTGAATTTCCAGCGTGGATGTTTGATAGGGTTTTTGTTGACCATATAAGTTATCTTACTACTTTCTGCTATTAGTAAGTGGGCCTCTCTTTGCTAAACCTAGTTCATTTCTGTGTTTGTCATTTCCCCTTACCTCACCGTTATTATTTGTGGGGGGCTTGTATCCTACTTTTGGGGTCCTTTCTCTGGAGGCAAGAGAGGTCTTTGTTTTCCTCTTCTAGGGGTAGTTAGTCCTCCGGCTGGCGCGAGACATATAGCGATCAACGTAGGCATGTTCCCCGGCTACTTCTAGTGTTGGCGTTAGGAGTAGATATATGGTCAACCCAGTTACCACTGCCCTATGAGCTGGATTTTTGTATTTCGCAGACTTACTTGTTCCTCTGAGACCCTCGCCATTGGGGTCATAACAGTTTGCCAGGCCAATATTAAATGTTAAATGCATTGCAGAAGCGGGATTATAAGAAAGAAAATTCTGAGTTTTTTTTCCTCTTTCTCATTTTTTTTTTTTTTTCTTTTCCCCTTTACATCTGAGTGGCTTAAGCTTGCTGCAGACATGAATGTCCAGACCTTGATTACAAGTGTGGACCAGCTTGCTGCTCGTGTGCAGGGCATACAAGATTATGTTACCAGACATCCTATGTCAGAACCTAAGATACCGATTCCTGAACTGTTTTCCGGAGACCGATTTAAATTTAGAAATTTCAGGAATAATTGTAAATTGTTTTTTTCCCTCAAACCCTGTTCATCTGGAGACTCCGCTCAGCAAGTAAAAATTGTTATTTCTTTTTTACGGGGCGACCCTCAGGATTGGGCCTTCTCGCTGGCGCCAGGAGATCCTGCATTGGCTGATATTGATGCGTTTTTTCTGGCGCTGGGTTTGCTTTATGAGGAACCCAATCTTGAGATTCAGGCAGAAAAAACCTTGCTGGCTATGTCTCAGGGCCAGGACGAGGCTGAAGTGTATTGCCAAAAATTTCGGAAATGGTCCGTGCTGACCCAGTGGAACGAGTGTGCATTGGCTGCAAATTTTAGAAACGGCCTTTCTGAAAACATTAAGAATGTTATGGTGGGTTTTCCCATTCCCACAGGTCTGAATGATTCCATGGCCCTGGCCATTCAAATAGACCGGCGGTTGCGGGAGCGCAAAACCGCAAATCCCCTCATGGTATTGTCTGAACAGGCACCTGATTTAATGCAATGTGACAGAATCCTGACTAGAAATGAGCGGAAAATTCATAGACACCAGAATGGCTTGTGTTACTACTGTGGTGATTCTACACATGTTATCTCAGCATGCTCTAAACATCTTACTAAGGTTGTTAGTCCTGTCTCTATTGGTAATTTGCAACCTAAATTTATCCTATCTGTAACTTTGATTTGTTCACTATCGTCCTATCCTGTCATGGCGTTTGTGGATTCAGGTACTGCCCTGAGCCTTATGGATCTGTCATTTGCCAAGCGCTGTGGTTTTGTTCTTGAGCCATTAGAAAATCCTATCCCTCTCAGGGGTATTGATGCTACTCCGTTGGCAGAAAATAAACCGCAGTTTTGGACACAGGTCACCATGTGCATGACTCCTGAACATCGGGAGGTGATACGTTTTCTTGTTTTGCATAAAATGCATGATTTAGATGTTTTGGGGTTGCCATGGTTACAGACCCATAATCCAGTCTTGGACTGGAAGGCAATGTCAGTGTCAAGTTGGGGTTGCCGTGGGATTCATGGGGATTCCCTACCCGTGTCTATTGCTTCTTCTACGCCTTCGGAAGTTCCGGAGTATTTGTCTGATTATCAGGATGTCTTCAGCGAGTCCAGGTCCAGTGCAATGCCTCCTCATAGGGAATGTGACTGTGCAATAGATTTGATTCCAGGCAGTAAGTTTCCTAAGGGAAGACTGTTTAATCTGTTGGTACCTGAACATACCGCTATGCGTTCATATATTAAGGAGTCTCTGGAGAAGGGGCATATCCGTCCTTCTTCTTCCCCTCTTGGTGCGGGATTCTTTTTTGTGGCCAAAAAGGACGGATCTTTGAGGCCTTGTATTGACTATCGGCTTTTAAATAAGATCACTGTCAAATTTCAGTATCCTTTGCCGCTGTTGTCAGACTTGTTTGCCCGGATTAAAGGTGCCAAGTGGTTCACCAAGATAGACCTTCGTGGTGCGTACAACCTTGTGCGCATTAAGCAAGGTGATGAATGGAAAACCGCATTCAATACGCCCGAAGGTCATTTTGAGTACTTGGTGATGCCTTTTGGGCTTTCTAATGCGCCTTCAGTTTTTCAGTCCTTTATGCATGACATTTTCCGGAAATACCTGGATAAATTTTTGATCGTTTATCTGGATGATATTCTGTTTTTTTCTGATGATTGGGACTCGCATGTGGAGCAGGTCAGGATGGTCTTTAAGATTTTGCGTGAAAATTCTTTGTTTGTTAAAGGCTCAAAGTGTCTCTTTGGTGTACAGAAGGTTCCTTTTTTAGCGTTCATTTTTTCCCCTTCTGCTGTGGAGATGGACCCAGTCAAGGTCCGAGCTATTCATGATTGGACTCAACCCTCGTCAGTTAAGAGTCTGCAGAAGTTCTTGGGTTTTGCTAACTTCTACCGTCGTTTTATCGCTAATTTTTCTAGCGTTGTTAAACCTTTGACGGATATGACCAGGAAAGGCTCTGATGTAGCTAACTGGGCTCCTGCTGCCGTGGAGGCTTTCCAGGAGTTGAAGCGCCGGTTTACTTCTGCGCCTGTTTTGTGCCAGCCTGATGTCTCACTTCCCTTTCAGGTTGAGGTGGATGCTTCGGAGATTGGGGCAGGGGCCGTGTTGTCACAGAGAGGTCATGGTTGCTCTACTATGAGACCTTGTGCCTTTTTCTCTAGGAAGTTTTCGCCGGCAGAGCGAAATTATGATGTGGGCAATCGGGAGTTGTTGGCCATGAAGTGGGCATTTGAGGAGTGGCGTCATTGGCTCGAGGGTGCTAAGCATCGTGTGGTGGTCTTGACTGATCACAAAAATTTGATGTATCTCGAGTCTGCTAAACGCCTGAATCCTAGACAGGCCCGCTGGTCATTGTTTTTCTCCCGTTTTGACTTTGTGGTCTCGTATTTACCAGGTTCAAAGAACGTGAAGGCCGATGCTCTTTCTAGGAGCTTTGTGCCTGATGCTCCTGGAGTCGCTGAACCTGTTGGTATCCTTAAGGAGGGAGTTATCTTGTCCGCTATTTCTCCGGATCTGCGACGAGTGTTGCAGAGATTTCAGGCTGGTAGGCCTGACTCTTGTCCACCTGATAGACTGTTTGTGCCTGATAAGTGGACCAGCAGAGTCATTTCCGAGGTGCATTCCTCGGTGTTGGCAGGGCACCCGGGAATTTTTGGCACCAAAAATCTGGTGGCCAGGTCCTTTTGGTGGCCTTCCTTGTCTAGGGATGTGCGGTCATTTGTGCAGTCCTGTGGAACTTGTGCTCGAGCTAAGCCTTGCTGTTCTCGTGCCAGCGGGTTGCTCTTGCCCTTGCCTGTCCCGAAGAGACCTTGGACCCACATCTCAATGGATTTCATTTCGGATCTTCCGGTGTCTCAGGGCATGTCTGTCATCTGGGTTATATGTGATCGTTTTTCCAAGATGGTCCATTTGGTCCCTTTGCCTAAGCTGCCTTCCTCTTCCGATCTGGTTCCTGTGTTTTTCCAGAACGTGGTTCGTTTACACGGCATTCCTGAGAATATTGTGTCAGACAGAGTATCTCAGTTTGTGTCCAGATTCTGGCGATCCTTTTGTGGTAGGATGGGCATTGATTTGTCGTTTTCGTCCGCTTTTCATCCACAGACTAATGGACAAACGGAACGAACTAATCAGACTCTGGAGGCTTATTTGAGGTGTTTTGTCTCTGCTGATCAGGATGATTGGGTGGCCTTCTTGCCGTTGGCTGAATTTGCCCTTAATAATCGGGCTAGTTCCGCCACCTTGGTTTCGCCATTTTTCTGCAACTCTGGTTTCCATCCTCGTTTTTCCTCGGGACATGTGGAGTCTTCTGACTGTCCTGGGGTGGATTCTGTGGTGGATAGGTTGCAGCAGATCTGGAATCATGTGGTGGACAACTTGAAGTTGTCACAGGAGAAGGCTCAGCGTTTTGCCAACCGCCGCCGCGGTGTGGGTCCCCGACTTCGTGTTGGGGATTTGGTGTGGCTTTCTTCTCGCTTTGTTCCTATGAAGGTCTCCTCTCCCAAGTTTAAGCCTCGCTTCATTGGTCCTTACAAGATATTGGAAATCCTGAATCCGGTATCCTTTCGCCTGGATCTTCCGTTGTTGTTTGCCATTCACAACGTGTTTCATAGGTCCTTATTGCGGCGGTACGTTGTGCCTGTGGTTCCTTCTGCTGAGCCTCCTGCTCCAGTGTTGGTTGAGGGCGAGTTGGAGTATGTGGTGGAGAAGATCTTAGATTCTCGTCGCTCCAGGCGGAGGCTTCAGTACCTGGTCAAGTGGAAGGGCTATGGTCAGGAGGATAATTCCTGGGTGGTCGCCTCTGATGTGCATGCGGCCGATTTAGTTCGTGCCTTTCACGCCGCTCATCCTGATCGCCCTGGTGGTCTTGGTGAGGGTTCGGTGACCCCTCACTAAGGGGGGGGTACTGTTGTGAATTTGTTTTTAGGCTCCCTCTAGTGGCTACTAGTGATTTGACTCTGGGTATGTCTGTTATCCCTTGTATGTTCACCTGGGTCCTTAGTTGGGGGTGTTGCTATATAAGCTCCCTGGACCTTCAGTTCTATGCCTGGCAATGTTGTAATCAGAGCTAATCTGCTGTGCTCTGGTCTTCTGATCCTGGTTCCTGCTTAATTAAGCTAAGTCTGCTTTTTGCTATTTGTTTTTTGTTTGCATTTTTGTCCAGCTTGTACTTTATCAGTATCCTGACCTTGCTGGAAGCTCTAGGGAGCTGGTGTTCTCCCCCCGGGGCGGTAGACGGTTCGGGGGTTCTTGAATTTCCAGCGTGGATGTTTGATAGGGTTTTTGTTGACCATATAAGTTATCTTACTACTTTCTGCTATTAGTAAGTGGGCCTCTCTTTGCTAAACCTAGTTCATTTCTGTGTTTGTCATTTCCCCTTACCTCACCGTTATTATTTGTGGGGGGCTTGTATCCTACTTTTGGGGTCCTTTCTCTGGAGGCAAGAGAGGTCTTTGTTTTCCTCTTCTAGGGGTAGTTAGTCCTCCGGCTGGCGCGAGACATATAGCGATCAACGTAGGCATGTTCCCCGGCTACTTCTAGTGTTGGCGTTAGGAGTAGATATATGGTCAACCCAGTTACCACTGCCCTATGAGCTGGATTTTTGTATTTCGCAGACTTACTTGTTCCTCTGAGACCCTCGCCATTGGGGTCATAACAGTCCTGGTTCTTTGCAATATAAGCTAAGTCCTGCTTCCTTATTTTTTGGTTATTTGTATTGCTCTTATTTTTGTCCAGCTTGTACTAAATGTGATTCCTGATTTCGCTGGAAGCTCTGGGGGGCTGATATTCTCCCCCCGTGCCGTTAGACGGTACGGGGGTTCTTGAATAATCAGCGTGGAAACTTTGACAGGGTTTTTGCTGACCGTGTAAGTCATCTTCCTATATTCTGCTATTAGTTAGTGGGCCCCTCTTTGCTAAAGCCTAGTTCATTCCTACGTTTGTCTTTTCTTCTTACCTCACCGTTATTATTTGTTGGGGGCTTGTATCAAACTTTTTGGGGTCTTTTCTCTGGAGGCAAGAAAGGTCTATCTTTTCCCTGATAGGGTTAGTTAGTTCTCCGGCTGGCGCGAGACGTCTAGAATCAACGTAGGTACGTTCCCCGGCTGCTGCTATTTGTGTGCTAGGATCAGATATACGGTCAGCCCAGTTACCACTGCCCTATGAGCTGGTTTTAATGTTTGCAGACTTGGCTATAACCTCTGAGACCCTCTGCCACTGGGGTCATAACAGTATGCCAGGCCAAGGTGAATAGTTAATGCATTGCAGAAGTGGGATTAAAAGAAAGGAAATTCTGAGTTGTTTTTTTTTTTTCTTTCTTCCTCCCCTTAATCTCTGTGTGGCTTTGAGCTTTGCTGCAGACATGAATGTCCAGACTCTGATTTCTAGTGTGGATCAGCTTGCTGCTCGTGTGCAGGGCATTCAAGATTTTGTTACTAGTAGTCCTATGTCAGAACCTAAAATACCTATTCCGGAGCTGTTCTCTTGAGACCGATTTAAATTTAGAAATTTCAGGAATAATTGTAAATTGTTTCTATCTCTGAGACCCCGTTCGTCTGGAGACTCAGCTCAGCAAGTTAAAATTGTTATCTCCTTCTTGCGGGGCGACCCTCAGGATTGGGCCTTCTCATTGGCGCCAGGAGATCCGGCATTGGCAAACATTGATGCGTTTTTCCTGGCGCTCGGATTGCTCTATGAGGAGCCCAATCTTGAAATTCAGGCTGAAAAAGCTTTGCTGGCTATCTCTCAGGGCCAGGATGAAGCTGAAGTGTATTGCCAAAAATTTCGGAAATGGTCCGTGCTTACTCAGTGGAATGAGTGTGCTCTGGCCGCAAATTTCAGAAATGGCCTTTCTGAAGCCATTAAGAATGTGATGGTGGGTTTCTCCATTCCTACAAGTCTGAATGATTCCATGGCGCTGGCTATTCAAATTGACCGGCGTTTGCGGGAGCGCAAAGCCGCTAATCCTCTGGTGGTGTTGTCTGAACAGACACCTGATTTAATGCAATGTGATAGAATTCAGACTAGAAATGAACGGAAAAATCATAGACGTCAGAATGGGTTGTGTTTCTACTGTGGTGATTCTACACGTTATGTCAGCATGCTCTAAACGCTTAACAAAAGTGGTTAGTCCAGTCGCCATTGGTAATTTGCAACCTAAATTTATTTTGTCTGTGACTTTAATTTGCTCATTGTCTTCCTACCCTGTCATGGCGTTTGTGGATTCAGGTGCTGCCCTGAGTCTTATGGACTTGTCGTTTACCAAGCGCTGTGGTTTTGTTCTGGAGCCTTTGGTAAATCCTATCCCTCTGAGAGGTATTGATGCTACGCCATTGGCGGAAAATAAGCCGCAGTTTTGGACACAGGTGACCATGTGCATGTCTCCTGAACATCGGGAGGTGATTCGTTTTCTTGTTCTGCATAAAATGCATGATTTGGTCGTTTTGGGTCTGCCATGGTTACAGACCCACAATCCAGTTTTGGATTGGAAGGCAATGTCTGTGTCAATATTTATACATATATTAGTCCAAAAAAGTAAATGTGAACACATTCAAGATAATATAAGACATACGGAGGCCCGTCAGTGAAATCAAACAAGCCACCAGAATGTATTGTTCAAAATATAATTAGAAAACCTTTATTAAGACAACATCAATAAAAACACCAATATTGGTACAAACCAATCAACATATAAAAATGCCTCCGATCATAATGTACAGAGCTAGAACAACCTCCACTAAATGCCTATTATATTAACGCACATCCATAACTGATGAAATGGCACTGGAAAAATATTTGTTCAAGGAGATATATATAACGCTGTAAAAATATATAATTGTTATAAGTATGCCACATATATCGACCATAAACACACTAGATTCAGATGTATATAGTGTTACGCTAGTAACTAACTATAATGCCAAATGGCACAAAAGGAACCCAGGCTACTCAAGACAATCTACTACAATATTCAGACACTGGAAAACGCATTTATTTATTAATTCAAGATGTATATGATACCTGAAGGTATGCAATTATTGTAGGTATGCCACGTGTATCAATCAACAACACAAAGTTCAGGCATATAAAGTGTTACACTGGTAACTAACTGAAATACATGTGACCGCATCGGAAACCAATGTGGTGACCCGATATGTGGCTACTACAGAAAATCACCTATAATATTTACCAGAATGGAGGCTGCACAAGCCCTGCTGAATCCCCAACGCGCGTTTAAAAATGAATTCTTCTTCCGGGGGTATGTGACGAGGAGGGGAAGGGAAATGTATTTAAATACCGATCAGCCAATCAATGCCCGTATGCAATTGCTATAGGGACGCCCATTATGACATCACAGACCCACATGGGGCTGTTGCTATGATACGTGGTGATACTATCAATATCCTATAAAGTGCGCAGTAGCGGAAGTGCCTTAGCATAAGAAGAGTTTCCATGATAAAATTATAAATAAGTATGTTTAAAATACTTTATTAGAAATGGGCACCTCCAAAATATAGCAAAATCGGCACTAAAAGATGAAATCAAGGAAACATACATAAACGGCGTTATGGTTAACGCCCACTATGACGTCACAGAATCATGTGACCGTAACTAGGAAACATAGCAACGCTGCTCTAATATAACAGATGTACCTGATGGTAACGGTACCCTATCAAAAGGAGACAGTGCCTGTCAGATACCGTGTGCATAAAGTGCTAGCTGTGAACAAACGAACATACTAAGGTAATATATTCAGGAGATATGTGGCGCATGTGCTGTCGGACCCACATACCAAGGGACCCACACCCCGGCGGCAATGACTAACCAGCGCTCTGCCCCGGTACCGGGAGAGTGCGTCTGGCCAGCCCAAGTGCCGCTAGGAGGAGGATCCGGCCATGAGTCAAAGGCACATGCGCTCCACCTGAAAAAATGTGTCCCCTAAACCTAAGGGAAGGCAGATGACTAAAACGTCCCTAACGGTAAAGTGCACGTGCAAAGAGAAAATTTGTAGAACTATACCAAGTTAATAAAGGGAACTAAAGCACCCATAAAAAATGTGAATGACCATATATAAGTGACATTGACTACAAAATTAGTGTACAGGAACATATTTAAAAAAATAAGTATATATTTATATATAAAATGCAAATATACAGTACGTCGCCAAATATATAATAGTGAGGTGTCCATAAGGTAATCCAGGCAACAGCTCCTTTTCAGAGATGGCTTGCACTTGTCACTTTTAGAAGAGCATTATTCAAAGGCAATTGGCAATGGCTAGAATATATAGACGGCTGATTATTCACTACTGAAATAAGGAATAAAAGAAAACAGAATTAGCATGAGCAAACAACCAACAATAAAAAATACACAATAAAACCCTAACCCTTAAAATACCGGATAAGTTCAATGGTACAGAGCCAATAACCCAATATACCAAGAGATAATCAGGCAACTCAAAAAGGGAATAGGAAAAAATTTATTTACAAAAAGGCCCCAAAACCATGGCTTTCATTGAGTCCCTGCGGGGCCATAGTGCCCAGCCTGTAAATCCAGCGACTCTCAGTTTGCGCAAGGAGTCGGCTTAAGTTACCACCACGTATGCCCATGGACACTAAATCAATGCCCCTCACCACAAGTCCGGCGGGATTGCAATTATGGAATGATTTAAAATGTCGGGCCAAAGTTTTTAGTTTAACATCATTTTCATCATTATCTTCAACAGTTTTTGCTTTTGCAATATCTCTACAGTGTTCCCTAATCCGGACTCTAAGCTCGCGGGTGGTGAGGCCAATATAGATTTTCCCACAAGGGCAAGTCGCGTGGTAGATAACACCTTTGGTAGCACAATTGATGTATTTCCTAATGTCATATTTTTTAGACCCGTCAAAATTATTGAAGGTTTTGGCCTTGATTGTGTTAGCACAGGCCTTACATAGGCCACATGGAAAGAACCCATTATTGACCCCCGTCCCACTACTATGTCTATTGGGGTTGTAAAAACTGTGCACTAGAGTATCAGATAAATTTCTTGATCTCCTGGGCGTTACAAGAGGTTTGGAAGGTAAGATTTTTTTCAAAATGGGGTCAGTAAATAATACCTGCCAATGCTTATCGATTATGTCCCTGAATTGATGCCATTTATTGTGGTAGGTGGTAATTAGCCTAACCTGTCCAGAGTTTTTGTCTTCATTTTTGTTACTTTGCCCATATAAAAGCTCTTGTCTAGAGCTACGTGCTGCTCTCTTATATCCCCTCCTAATACTTTTTTTACTATCTCCCCTGTCGTAAAAGCGTTCTGCCAAATCCTTGGCCTGGGCTTCAAAGTCCTCCGTCTTAGTACAAATCCTTTTGGCCCGAAGGAACTGTCCTACGGGGATACCTCTAATAGTGGATTGAGGATGAGACGAAGTAGCGTGTAGGAGGGAATTTGTAGATGTAGGCTTTCTAAAAAGGTTGGTTTGTAAACAACCATTTTGAGCTGTGGTAATACAGAGATCCAAAAATTCCACTTTCCTTCCTGCCTTAAACGTAAGTCATTGCCAATTGCCTTTGAATAATGCTCTTCTAAAAGTGACAAGTGCAAGCCATCTCTGAAAAGGAGCTGTTGCCTGGATTACCTTATGGACACCTCACTATTATATATTTGTCGACGTACTGTATATTTGCATTTTATATATAAATATATACTTATTTTTTTAAATATGTTCCTGTACACTAATTTTGTAGTCAATGTCACTTATATATGGTCATTCACATTTTTTATGGGTGCTTTAGTTCCCTTTATTAACTTGGTATAGTTCTACAAATTTTCTCTTTGCACGTGCACTTTACCGTTAGGGACGTTTTAGTCATCTGCCTTCCCTTAGGTTTAGCGGACACATTTTTTCAGGTGGAGCGCATGTGCCTTTGACTCATGGCCGGATCCTCCTCCTAGCGGCACTTGGGCTGGCCAGACGCACTCTCCCGGTACCGGGGCAGAGCGCTGGTTAGTCATTGCCGCCGGGGTGTGGGTCCCTTGGTATGTCGGTCCGACAGCACATGCGCCACATATCTCCTGAATATATTACCTTAGTATGTTCGTTTGTTCACAGCTAGCACTTTATGCACACGGTATCTGACAGGCACTGTCTCCTTTTGATAGGGTACCGTTACCATCAGGTACATCTGTTATATTAGAGCAGCGTTGCTATGTTTCCTAGTTACGGTCACATGATTCTGTGACGTCATAGTGGGTGTTAACCATAACGCCGTTTATGTATGTTCCCTTGATTTCATCTTCTAGTGCCGATTTTGCTATATTTTGGAGGTGCTTATTTCTAATAAAGTATTTTAAACATACTTATTTATAATTTTATCATGGAAACTCTTCTTATGCTAAGGCACTTCCGCTACTGCGCACTTTATAGGATATTGATAGTATCACCACGTATCATAGCAACAGCCCCATGTGGGTCTGTGATGTCATAATGGGCGTCCCTATAGCAATTGCATACGGGCATTGATTGGCTGATCGGTATTTAAATACATTTCCCTTCCCCTCCTCGTCACATACCCCCGGAAGAAGAATTCATTTTGAAACGCGCGTTGGGGATTCAGCAGGGCTTGTGCAGCCTCCATTCTGGTAAATATTATAGGTGATTTTCTGTAGTAGCCACATATCGGGTCACCACATTGGTTTCCGATGCGGTCACATGTATTTCAGTTAGTTACCAGTGTAACACTTTATATGCCTGAACTTTGTGTTGTTGATTGATACACGTGGCATACCTACAATAATTGCATACCTTCAGGTATCATATACATCTTGAATTAATAAATAAATGCGTTTTCCAGTGTCTGAATATTGTAGTAGATTGTCTTGAGTAGCCTGGGTTCCTTTTGTGCCATTTGGCATTATAGTTAGTTACTAGCGTAACACTATATACATCTGAATCTAGTGTGTTTATGGTCGATATATGTGGCATACTTATAACAATTATATATTTTTACAGCATTATATATATCTCCTTGAACAAATATTTTTCCAGTGCCATTTCATCAGTTATGGATGTGCGTTAATATAATAGGCATTTAGTGGAGGTTGTTCTAGCTCTGTACATTATGATCGGAGGCATTTTTATATGTTGATTGGTTTGTACCAATATTGGTGTTTTTATTGATGTTGTATTAATAAAGGTTTTCTAATTATATTTTGAATAATACATTCTGGTGGCTTGTTTGATTTCACTGACGGGCCTCCATATGTCTTATAATGTCTGTGTCAAGTTGGGGCTGTCAGGGAATTCATTGCGATTCCCCGCCGGTGTCTATTGCCACCTCTACTCCTTCAGAGGTTCCTGAGTATTTGTCTGACTATCAGGATGTATTCAATGAGTCCAGTTCCAGTGCGCTTCCTCCTCATAGGGACTGTGACTGCGCTATAGATTTGATTCCGGGTAGTAAATTTCCTAAGGGAAGGTTATTCAATCTGTCTGTACCTGAGCATACCGCAATGCGTTCTTATATCAAGGAGTCTCTGGAGAAGGGGCATATTCATTGACTAAGATCGGGTACGATCGAAATGCGTCGCATGTACTCTGTACTTGGACTTTTGCGCTAAGGCAAGGACTGTTTGTACTACACCAATTTTTAATGGAGAAATAAAGCATTTGAATTTTATGGAGCTGGAACGCCTTCCTTACTTCGTTATGTATATCCATCTTAGTCCAAGATGATGTTCCGTGCACCTGCCTGGATTGGTGAGCTGGCTGTGGCTTCTTATAGCCTTTTCTTTTTTCACGGAGGCTTCAGTATCTGGTCAAGTGGAAGGGCTATGGTCAGGAGGATAATTCCTGGGTGGTCGCCTCTGATGTGCATGCGGCCGATTTGGTTCGTGCCTTTCACGCTGCTCATCCTGATCGCCCTGGTGGTCTTGGTGAGGGTTCGGTGACCCCTCCTTAAAGGGGGGGTACTGTTGTGAATTGGACTTTTTGGCTCCCTCTTGTTGTCACTAGTGATATGACTCTGGGATTGTCTTTCTCCTGCTTGGCACCCACCTGTTCGTTAGTCCAGGGGGTGTTGCTATTTAAACTCCCTGGAATCTCAGTCTGGTGCCTGGAATCGTTGTAATCAGTTCCTTTCTGTTTGCTCCTGTCTGCTGGTCCTGGTTCTTTGCAATATAAGCTAAGTCCTGCTTCCTTATTTTTTGGTTATTTGTATTGCTCTTATTTTTGTACAGCTTGTACTAAATGTGATTCCTGATTTCGCTGGAAGCTCTGGGGGGCTGATATTCTCCCCCCGTGCCGTTAAGACGGTACGGGGGTTCTTGAATAATCAGCGTGGAAACTTTGACAGGGTTTTTGCTGACCGTATAAGTCATCTTCCTATATTCTGCTATTAGTTAGTGGGCCTCTCTTTGCTAAAGCCTAGTTCATTCCTACGTTTGTCTTTTCTTCTTACCCCACCGTTATTATTTGTTGGGGGCTTGTATCCAACTTTTTGGGGTCTTTTCTCTGGAGGCAAGAAAGGTCTATCTTTTCCCTGATAGGGTTAGTTAGTTGTTGTGATTCGGTTTGTGGGCTCCCCCGGTGGTCTCTTTTGGTACTGGTGTCTTGTGAGCCTTGCCTCCTCAGTTCACCTGTTCCTATTAGGATGTGGGAGTATCCTATTTAGCCTTGCTCCTCAGTCATTCTAATGCCGGCCATCAATGTAACCAGAGTCTTTCTGTTGCATGTTCCTGCTCCCAGTCTGCTGATCAGCTAAGTTGGACTATTCAGTCCTTGTCTATTTTTGCATGTTTTGTCCAGTTTGCAGTTATGTGAATCTCTGCAGCTGGAAGCTCTTGTGGACTGAAATTACCACTCCGGTGCCATGAGTTGGCACATGAAGTAAGGTAATTTCAGGATGGTATTTGATAGGGTTTTGTAGCTGACCACGAAGTCCACTATTGTATCCTTCTGCTATCTAGTTAGTGGGCCTCGCTGTGCTAAATCTGCTTTCATACTACGTGTATCTTTTCATCTGCACTCACCGTTATTATATATGGGGGGCTACTATCTCCTGTGGGGACATTCTCTGGAGGCAAGCCAGGACTGTGTTTCTTCTACCAGGGGTAGTTAGTTCTCTGGCTGGCGCGAGGCGTCTAGCGAAAAAATAGGTACGCCCCCTGGCTACTATTAGTTGTGTGTATAGGTTCAGCATCGCGGTCAGCTCTAGTTTCCATCACCCGAGAGCTTGTCCGTTTTTTATATGCTCCTGATGTTCCCTTGCTATTGGGAACCATAACAGTATGGCCGGCCCGCATGTTTAATCTATGGGCTGAAGCAGGAGAGAAGAAGGAACTGTGTGAAATTTTTTTTTTTTTTTCCTTTCCTCTGAAGTTGCACTCCTGCTCTAATTGCAGTCTCCTGCTGTCCTCTCCTCTTAACCCCTGAATGGCTCAGATTTTATCTGTTGAAATATGGATCTCCAGAGTCTGGCTACAAATTTGAATAATCTTGCCGATAAAGTTCACAATATACAAGATTTTCTTATACATGCTCCTCGGTCTGAACCTAAAATTCCTATACCGGAGTTTTTTTCTGGAGATCGATCTTGTTTTCTGAATTTTAAATACAATTGTCAATTGTTTCTTTCTCTGAGATCTCGTTCTGCTGGAGACCCTGCCCAGCAGGTTAAAATTGTTATTTCTTTACTGCGGGGTGACCCTCAAAATTGGGCATTTTCATTGGCGCCAGGGGATCCTGCGTTGCTCAATGTGGATGCGTTTTTTCTGGCCTTAGGGTTGCTTTATGAGGAACCAAATTTAGAGATACAGGCTGAAAAAGCCCTGATAGCCCTCTCTCAGGGGCAAGATGAAGCCGAAATATATTGCCAAAAATTTCGAAAATGGTCTGTGCTTACTCAGTGGAATGAGTGCGCTCTGGCGGCAAATTTCAGTGAAGGTCTCTCTGATGCCGTAAAGGACGTCATGGTGGGGTTTCCTGCGCCTACGGGTCTGAATGAGTCCATGACAATGGCTATTCAGATTGATCGGTGTTTACGGGAACGCAAACCTGTGCACCATTTGGCGGTGTCTTCTGAGAAGGCACCAGAGAGTATGCAATGTGATAGTTTTCTGTCCAGAAGCGAACGACAGAATTATAGGCGCAAAAATGGCTTGTGCTTCTATTGTGGGAATTCTACTCATGTTATATCAGCATGCTCTAAACGAACAAAGAAAGTTGATAAATCCTCTGCTATTGGCACTTTGCAGTCTAAGTTTATTTTGTCTGTGACTTTAATTTGTTCGTTATCTTCTATTGTCACGGATGCTTATGTGGATTCTGGCGCCGCTTTGAGTCTTATGGATTGGTCCTTTGCCATTGCTGACAGATTTATTTGCTCGCATTAAGGGAGCTAAGTGGTTCTCTAAGATTGATCTTCGCGGTGCGTATAATTTGGTGCGAATTAAGCAGGGGGATGAGTGGAAAACCGCATTTAATACGCCCGAGGGCCATTTTGAGTATTTGGTAATGCCTTTTGGTCTGTCAAATGCCCCTTCGGTCTTTCAGTCCTTTATGCACAATATTTTCCGTGAATATCTGGATAAATTTATGATTGTGTATTTGGATGATGTTTTGGTTTTTTCGGATGACTGGGAGTCTCATGTTCAACAGGTTAGGAGGGTTTTTCAGGTTTTACGGACCAATTCTCTGTTTGTAAAGGGTTCAAAGTGTGTTTTTGGGGTTCAGAAGATTTCTTTTTTGGGGTACATTTTTTCCCCCTCTTCTATTGAGATGGATCCTGTTAAGGTTCGGGCTATTTGTGACTGGACGCAACCGACTTCTCTTAAGAGCCTTCAGAAATTTTTGGGCTTTGCTAATTTTTATCGTCGATTCATAACTGGTTTTTCTAGCGTTGTCAAGCCTTTGACTGATTTGACTAAAAAAGGTGCTGATGTTACCGTTTGGTCCCCTGCTGCTGTGGAGGCCTTTCGGGAGCTTAAGCGCCACTTTTCTTCTGCTCCTGTGTTGCGCCAGCCTGATGTTTCACTTCCTTTTCAGGTGGAAGTTGATGCTTCCGAGATCGGAGCGGGGGCGGTTTTGTCACAGAAAAGTTCAGATTGTTCAGTGATGAGACCTTGTGCGTTCTTTTCTCGAAAATTTTCGCCCGCCGAGCGAAACTATGATATTGGTAATCGGGAGCTTTTGGCGATGAAGTGGGCATTCGAGGAGTGGCGTCATTGGCTTGAGGGTGCTAGACATCAGGTGGTGGTCTTGACTGATCACAAAAATTTGATTTATCTTGAGTCGGCCAGACGTCTGAATCCTAGACAGGCGCGCTGGTCGTTGTTTTTCTCCCAGTTTGATTTTGTGGTCTCGTATCTGCCAGGTTCTAAAAATGTGAAGGCGGATGCCCTTTCTAGGAGTTTTGAACCTGATTCCCCTGGTGATTCTAAACCTACTGGTATCCTTAAAGATGGGGTGATATTGTCTGCTGTCTCCCCAGACCTGCGACGTGCTTTACAAGAGTTTCAGGCGGATCGGCCTGATCGTTGTCCGCCTGGTAGATTGTTTGTGCTGGATGAGTGGACCAGTAGAGTTATCTCGTAGGTTCATTCTTCTGCGTTGGCAGGTCATCCAGGAATTTTTGGTACCAGAGATTTGGTGGCTAGGTCCTTCTGGTGGCCTTCCCTGTCTCGGGACGTGCGTACTTTTGTGCAGTCTTGTGATGTTTGTGCTCGGGCCAAGCCTTGTTGTTCTCGGGCTAGTGGTTTGTTGTTGCCCTTGCCTGTTCCAAAGAGGCCTTGGACACACATCTCTATGGATTTTATTTCTGATCTCCCTGTTTCTCAGAAAATGTCTGTCATCTGGGTGGTGTGTGACCGTTTTTCTAAAATGGTTCATTTGGTGCCTTTGCCCAAGCTGCCTTCCTCATCTGAGTTGGTGCCCCTGTTTTTTCAGAATGTGGTTCGGTTGCATGGTATCCCGGAGAATATAGTTTCCGACAGGGGATCCCAGTTTGTGTCCAGATTTTGGCGGGCGTTTTGTGCCAGGATGGGCATTGATTTGTCTTTTTCGTCTGCATTTCATCCCCAGACGAATGGCCAGACGGAGCGTGCTAATCAAACCTTAGAGACTTATTTGAGGTGTTTTGTGTCTGCTGATCAGGATGACTGGGTCACCTTTTTGCCGTTGGCAGAATTTGCCCTTAATAATCGGGCCAGTTCTGCCACTTTGGTTTCCCCTTTCTTTTGCAATTCGGGGTTCCATCCTCGTTTTTCATCTGGTCAGGTGGAATCTTCGGATTGTCCTGGAGTGGATACTATGGTGGATAGGTTGCATCGTATTTGGGGTCAGGTGGTGGACAATTTAAAGTTGTCCCAGGAGAAGACTCAACGTTTTGCTAATCGCCATCGTCGTGTTGGTCCTCATCTTCGTGTTGGGGACTTGGTGTGGTTGTCTTCCCGTTTTGTCCCTATGAGGGTCTCTTCTCCTAAGTTTAAGCCTCGGTTCATCGGTCCTTATAAGATTTTGGAAATTCTTAACCCTGTATCTTTTCGTTTGGACCTCCCAGCATCCTTTGCTATCCATAATGTCTTCCATCGGTCATTATTGCGGAGGTATGAGGTACCAGTTGTGCCTTCCGTTGAGCCTCCTGCTCCTGTGCTGGTTGAGGTTGAATTGGAGTACGTGGTGGAGAAAATCTTGGACTCCCGTGTTTCCAGACGGAGACTTCAGTATCTGGTGAAGTGGAAGGGCTATGGTCAGGAGGATAATTCTTGGGTTACAGCTTCTGATGTTCATGCCTCTGATTTGGTCCGTGCCTTTCATAGGGCTCATCCAGATTGCCCTGGTGGTTCTTGTGAGGGTTCGGTGCCCCCTCCTTAGGGGGGATACTGTTGTGATTCGGTTTGTGGGCTCCCCCGGTGGTCTCTTTTGGTACTGGTGTCTTGTGAGCCTTGCCTCCTCAGTTCACCTGTTCCTATTAGGATGTGGGAGTATCCTATTTAGCCTTGCTCCTCAGTCATTCTAATGCCGGCCATCAATGTAACCAGAGTCTTTCTGTTGCATGTTCCTGCTCCCAGTCTGCTGATCAGCTAAGTTGGACTATTCAGTCCTTGTCAATTTTTGCATGTTTTGTCCAGTTTGCAGTTATGTGAATCTCTGCAGCTGGAAGCTCTTGTGGACTGAAATTACCACTCCGGTGCCATGAGTTGGCACATGAAGTAAGGTAATTTCAGGATGGTATTTGATAGGGTTTTGTAGCTGACCGCGAAGTCCACTATTGTATCCTTCTGCTATCTAGTTAGTGGGCCTCGCTGTGCTAAATCTGCTTTCATACTACGTGTGTCTTTTCATCTGCACTCACCGTTATTATATGTGGGGGGCTACTATCTCCTGTGGGGACATTCTCTGGAGGCAAGCCAGGACTGTGTTTCTTCTACCAGGGGTAGTTAGTTCTCCGGCTGGCGCGAGGCGTCTAGCGAAAAAATAGGTACGCCCCCTGGCTACTATTAGTTGTGTGTATAGGTTCAGCATCGCGGTCAGCTCTAGTTAACATCACCCGAGAGCTTGTCCGTTTTTTATATGCTCCTGATGTTCGCTTGCTATTGGGAACCATAACAGTTAGTTCTCCGGCTGGCGCGAGACGTCTAGAATCAGCGTAGGTACGTTCCCCGGCTGCTGCTATTTGTGTGCTAGGATCAGGTATACGGTCAGCCCAGTTACCACTGCCCTATGAGCTGGTTTTAATGTTTGAAAACTTGGCTATAACCTCTGAGACCCTCTGCCACTGGGGTCATAACAGGTGACCCACCCAAGGTAGCTGGAATATTGGGTATAGGTAGGTTAGTAAAAGGAGAAAACACAAGAAGTGTCAGATAGAGGGAGGACATGACATTAGAGAGAGTGGAGAATCCCTGGCATTTTGTAGTAAACCAGGGGTGATGTCAGGCGACGAGGTGCATAACTGGGTGTCATCATAGAGATGATACTGGAAACCAAATCTATTGATGGCTTGTCCAATAGGGGCTGTGTATAGAGAGAAGAGTGGGGGGCCTAGTATGGAACCCCAACAGAGGAGGACTGAGCCCTGAGGAACCCTGATAGTAAGGGGACGAGGAGGGGAGTAAGAGCCGTCAAACGGTACGAGGAGGGGAATAAGAGCCGTCAAACGGTACAGTGAAGGAGCGGTCAGAGAGGTGAAGAGCAGCTGGTGATCCACAGTGTCAGATGCTGCAGAGATCCAGGATTGTCAGCAGGGAGCAGTAACTATTGGATTTTGTGGTTAGTAGGTTATTAGAGAATTTAGTGAGGGCAGTTTCACCAGAGTGTGAAGAACGTCATGAGGAAACCTCCATGGAAGGTTTTAGGAGACACTCAAAAGGTTTCAGACATTTGCCAGTTTTCATCAAATCAGAGTCGATCGGAGACAAGAACACACAACCAGTGTCTGTTAGTGTACCGGCTTGTCGGACTCTCAGCTAACCAGTCACAAGTTTTGCATAAAGATAAGGAGAAGTGGGAATGGCTTCTTACATTACATTACCTACGACAAAAGATCTTTCAATTGGGAAAAACAACATCGTAAATTATGGATTCTGTCAAATTCCTTTCACACTGGTTTTACCCAGATTACTATACTATCAGAGACAAAGGAATGTTTCACACACAGACACCTCTATTTAAGATATGATGCCCTGTGTTATTGGTTTATTAATAACACTTTTAAAGCTAATACTAAAATATATAAAATTATCAGAGATATACCGGTAGGTTTAATTGTCTAAATAACAATAAAAGCAACATATAAATATTTTACCACAACAAGCAGAAACCAGATTGTAAAGGGTCAAGAAGAGAGTGATCTGAGAGATAGCGGATCAGATGGGAGTGAACCAAGCTTGGTTTGGAGATAAAGGGAAGATTAGAGACCAGTCTGTAGTTAGCAGCGCAGTTCTGATCCAGGGAAGGCATTTTAAGTAAAAGGGTTATGATGGAGTTTTTGAATGAAGAAAAAAATACCACATGAAAGAGGTTCAATATTTTGGTTAGGTGGGTAGAGACAGCTGGGGAGAGGGACTGAAGGAGATGTGAGGAAATAGGGTCACTGTTGCAGTAGTTGTAGGACGCAAAGTAGCAAGGAGTCTGGTCAGTTCTTCTGTGACTGGCTTCTAGATGGAAAGAGAACTTGAGGTGCGAGAGGAAGGGGATCCAGGCTCTGCGGGTTTGCATGAAAATGTCTTGATGGATAGGATTGTTTGTGGGAAATAAGTGGGCAGAACGTCAGCACTTAAGGCCCCGTCTCACACAGCGATTTACCAACGATCACGACCAGCGATACGACCTGGCCGTGATCGTTGGTAAGTCGTTGTGTGGTCGCTGGGGAGCTGTCACACAGACAGCTCTCTCCAGCGACCAACGATCAGGGGAACGACTTCGGTATCGTTGAAACTGTCTTCAACGATGCCGAAGTCCCCCTGCAGCACCCGGGTAACCAGGGTAAACATCGGGTTACTAAGCGCAGGGCCGCGCTTAGTAACCCGATGTTTACCCTGGTTACCAAAAAAAACAAACAGTACATACTCACCATCTGATGTCCGTCAGGTCCCTTGCCGTCTGCTTCCTGCTCTGACTGAATGCCGCCGTACAGTGAGAGCAGAGCGCAGCGGTGACGTCACTGCTGTGCTGTGCTCTCACTGTACGGCCGGATCTCAGTCAGAGCAGGAAGCAGACGGCAAAGGACCTGACGGGCATCAGCTGGTGAGTATGTAGTGTTTGTTTTTTTTTACATTTACGCTGGTAACCAGGGTAAACATCGGGTTACTAAGCGCGGCCCTGCGCTTAGTAACCCGATGTTTACCCTGGTTACCAGTGAAGACATCGCTGGATCGGTGTCACACACACCGATTCAACGATGTCAGCGGGACCTCAACGACCAAAAAAAGGTCCAGGCCATTCCGACACGACCAGTGATCTCACAGCAGGGGCCTGGTCGCTGGTACGTGTCACACATAGCGAGATCGCTACTGAGGTCGCTGTTGCGTCACAAAACTTGTGACTCAGCAGCGATCTCGCTAGCGATCTCGCTATGTGAGACGGGGCCTTTAGTTTAGTGATGGGAGTCTGTACTTTAGGGCTCAGGAGGGAGTGAAAGGTTTCAAAGAGTCATTTTGGATTGTTGGCTAGAGATGTGATAAGGGTGGTAATGTAGATTTGTTTAGCAAGCAGAGTTATAAGTTTCAAGCTAAACTTATAGTGGATGAAGTCATCGTCTGATAGTGATTTTCTGTGTGTGTGGTAAGTGGGGGTGTCTTGGGTGTTGAGACAATTCTTGACAGAGAAGAAAGGAAAGAAGGTTGTGGTCAGAGAGTGGTAGAGGGGAGTTAGTGAAGTCGTGAAGTGAGCAGAGTCTTGAGAATGCCAGGTCCAGAGTATTCCCGTCTTCATGTGTAGGAGAGTTAGTAAACTGTGAGTGGCCAAAGGAGGAGGTTACAGAAAGAAGATGAGAGGCAGATTGGGGGAGGGGATCATCGATGAGGATGTTAAAATCCCCCATGATGAGAGTGGGAATATCACAGAATAGGAAGTGTGGAAGCCAAGTGGCAAAGTGATCCAAACACTGACGGGAGGAGCCTAGAGGGCCATACACAACCGCCACTCGCCGGGAGAAGGGTCTGAAGTGTCTAACGGTGTGGACTTCGAAGGAAGACAACATATGTGAGGGAACCAGGGGGATGACCTGGAAATCACATTGTGATGAAAGGAGCAAACACCTCCACCTTGTCTGCTCTCAAGTCTGGGGGTATGTGAAAATTGTAGCCCACCATATGAGCGAGCAGCAGCGGCAGTGGCATCAGACTGCTGGATCCAGGTTTTAGTGAGAGCAAGAAGGTTGAGCGAATTTGCAAGGAAGAAATGTTGGATGTAGAGGACTTTGTTGCACGCTTATTGTGAGTTCCAAAGGGCATAATTAAAAGACACAGAAGAAGGCAAGAAACAAATGTTTATAAGATTGGTAGGGTTCCTATGTGCTGCAGGATGAGAGTTAGATATAGCAGTGTATGGAGGTCCAGGATTGGGAGAGATGTCGCCAGCGAGTAGGAGAAGGAGACAGAAGAGAAGGAGCAGGTGGCTCAATGATTTGTGTGAGCGTTTTGTGCGCTGTATGGTGGTAGTGGATGGTTTTGCATGGTTGAGAAATATCACCAGAAAAGGGGACAGAAGGCCAGAGTCACACGGAGACAGGTAAGGCTACTTTCACATTTGTGTCCTTTACTCGCCCATCACAAAGTGTCGGCGCGACGTACTTACGGAAGTTTGTCCTTTCACATTTCCGTCTGTAGTCCCGGGGAGAAAAGAGAGTGAGTGCGAGATTTCCTGCTGGGCATGCGTAGTCAGAAACACTGGATACAACGTACAGAAAAACGTTCCCTTGAACGCTTTTTGCCAAAGACGGGCCGTCTTCACAGGATCCAGTGCACAACGGACGAAACGTGTGTCCATCCGTCATGATAAATTGCTAAAACAAGTGTATGGGAAAATGCAGGATCCTGCAAATTCAAAAATCGACGTATTGTGAAGGCAGAAGAAAGACGGAAATGTGAAAGTAGCCTAAGAAGTATAAGAATGGGGGAAATGAACAAACAGAAGATAATAAGAGACAAATACTACTAACACAGCAGAGAACTGAATGGGAAGAAGCCATAGCAGCAAAGACACAGATGTGAATGGGGATAATGAATCTGCAGAGTATCAGATGTGAACAGATGGATTGGCAGGAACGATGGTGGTACTGAAGAATATAAGATGACATTTCTGTAGATACTCTCCAGATCCCCTGAGATAATACAGGAATGTGGAGATTTGGTGTTAATCATCTATTGTGCACGAAAACAATGTAAATGTCACCAGAACCGGATTTTCTTCGGAGGAGGAGGAACAAGATAAATGTACACGAATACTGCGAGACAGGTGTAACGGGGGTAATTCCCAATCACTAGGCTGCTCTTCCACTGTCAGCCATGGGCAAGAGCCGTGGAGACTATTAGTGTATCATGTGTATCACGGTGCACATACACAGGGCCGCCATCAGGACATTACTGCCCTGACTGGCGTATGGGGCCTGGTGGGCAGAGGGGGCCCGCGTTGGGCCCCGTCTCATCTGCCCATCGAACTCCGCAGCAGCAGGCTTCTGACGGTACACTGAACCTGCGTCCGAGACGCAGGTTCAGTGTCCTCTATTGCCATGCGGGCCCCTCCGGGCCTGCAAGGCAACAGTTAAAGCTGCTAGCCAATCGGAGGCTGGCAGCTGACGTCAGCGAGCACGTCGCCGGCGTATGACGTCATTGTCATTCGCCGGCAAGTCCGCGCTGAAATGCCTGGTATGGACGTCGGCGCTGGACAATGGCCAGGTAAGAAAGGTGGGTTTTGTTTTTTTTTACTGAATGAGGCAAGCCTGGGGCATGATGAAGACACGGGGCAGGAATGAAAACACAGGGGGCAGGAATGAAAACACGGGGAAGGAATGGAAACATGGGGCAAGAATGGAAACACTGGGGGCAGGAATGAAAACACTAGGAGCAGGAATGAAAACACAGGGGGCAGGAATGAAAACGGGGCAAGACTGAAAATACAGGGGGCAGGAATGAAAACGGGGCAAGAATGATAACAAAGAGGGCAAAAATGAAAACACAGGGCAGGAAAGAAAACGGGGGGTAGGAATGAAAACACGGGGGGCAGGAATGAAAACACAGGGGGCAGGAATGAAAACGGGGCAAGACTGAAAATACAGGGGGCAGGAATGAAAACGGGGCAAGAATGATAACAAAGAGGGCAGAAATGATAACACAAGACAGGAAAGAAAACGGGGGCAGGAATGAAAACACGGGGGGCAGGAATGAAAATATGGGGGGCAGGAATGAAAACACTGGGGGCAGGAATGGAAACACGGGGCAGGAATGAAAACACAGGGGGCAGGAATGAAAGCAACTCGGGGCAGGAATGAAAACTACACAGGAGGCAGAATGTGTGACAGAGGGCAGAATGTGAGACACGGGGCAGGATGTGTGACACGATGAGCAGGATGAGAGACGGGGGGGCAGGATGTGAGACGGGCAGAATGTGAGACGGCGGGCAGGATGTGGGACACGGGGCAGAATGTGTAACACGGGGCAGAATGTGTGACACGGGGTAGGATGTGAGACACGGGGCAGGATGTGAGACACGGGGCAGGATGTGAGACACGGGGCAGGATGTGAGACACGGGGCAGGATGTGAGACACGGGGCAGGATGTGAGACACGGGGCAGGATGTGAGACACGGGGCAGGATGTGAGACACAGGATGGAGACAGATGGGTCAGAATGTGAGACAAATGGGGCAGGAATATGGTGCAGGATCAAGGGGCAGGATGGATACGATGGAAACAGATGGGGCAGGACCATGGGACAGATGGGGCAGGATCATGTGACAGATGGGGCAGGATCATGGGACAGATGGGGCAGGATCATGGGACAGATGGGGCAGGATGGGGAGATCATATGGGGGCAGAATGGATACTCCTGAGGGCAGGATGTGAGAACAAATGGCTGGAGCCAGGAATGAGATACACGGGGCCAGGATGGGGGATATTATTACCATAGGGGCTAATTAAGGGATATTATTACTGCAGTGATGTATTTATTTTATTTTTTGAGGATACTGTTTTAAATAAGGGGGCGGTCCTGTTACTGTGCAGAGTGACACTAGGTTGCCTTTTTTCTTCATCTGGTGTAGTGTAGAAGTCGGGAAAAATTAAGCAATTTGTTCTGCAAGCGGAGCTCTAGATAACTGTTATTTCCTGCAGAAATGAGTCCTGGCTAGAAAACGTGATGGTGGTCTGTGCTGAATGCTGGAAGTGATGGAAAGCGAGGCTGAAGGCTGAAGGACTTTGCCTAGAGACGTCACTGGTGAGTTAGTGTGTTACCTGTACACAGACACGGCATACTAAGTACAGATCTCCTATGTATAATGGCACTTATGGTGATAGTATTGTGTTTTTTTATTAATGATTAGTATTGCAGTATTCAGTCACTATGTGGTGGTAACATGTGGTCTGGTCATGGTGTGGCGGTATTTGTTCCCTGTATGTGGTATTATTGGTCACTATGTGGTGGCAATATGTGATCTGGACATGGCATGGCTGTGTTTGTTCCTTGTATGTGGTATTATAGGTCATTATGTGGTAGTAATATGGTGTCTGACCATGGTGTGGCGGTATTTTTCCTTGTTTATGATATTATTGGTCATTTTAAAAATTGAAAAATAAATAAAAATATACCTAAATTGTATTGGATATTTTAACAAATGTTTAGTAAGTTACATTAGAATAGAGTCCAGCCAGAAGAGAGTACCTTGTCTTGATGGTGGATTAAAAATTCTTTTGGCGAAAACAAAAGCTGCTGGCTATGTATGTGGTGATGGGAAATGTAAGGTTATGTGCACAAGTTGCGGATTGTATGCGTTTTTGCCGCATTTTTCCACTACTAAAACGCATACACAAAACAACCCATTGAATTCAATGGGATTCCGCAATGCTGTGCTAATGCTGCATATTTTTCCGCGGCGGAATCGCATTGCGGAAAAATATGCAGCATGCTCCTTCTTTGTGCGGAATTGCGGCGATTCCGCACACATTGGAATGCATTGATCCGCTTACTTTCCACATGGGGCTATGCCCACCATGCGCAAAGTAAGTGGAACATGTGCGGATGATGATACCCAGGGTAGAGGAGAGGAGACTCTCCTCCAGGGACTGAGCACCATATCCTGTGTAAAAAAAAAAAAAAAATTAAAAAAAGAAATGAGAATATACTTACCTTCCGATGGCCCCCGGAGTCCTCCTGCCTCTCAGCGGTGCACGCGGCGGCTTCTGTTCCCAGGGATGCATTGCGCAGAGCATCCCTGGGAACGGAAGCCGCCGGGAGCGCTGTTGAGGAGATCGGCAGCCATGAGAAGGTGAGAATAACCATTTTTTAAATTATTTTACACATTCTATCTTTTACTATTGATGCTGCATAGGCAGCATCAATAGTAAAAAGTTGGTCACACTTGTCAAACACTATGTTTGACAAGTGTGACCAACCTGTCAATCAGTTTTCTGCAAGCTAATTACGCTTGCAAAACACTAGTGTTTAGCGGTAATACACATGCCAATTCCACATGCATTTTACCCGTGGCAGGGACTTCCGGAATTGCAGCGGAAATTTCCGCGGCAATTCCACAATGTGTGTGAAGCCCCCCAAACGCAGGGCAGCGGGGCACTCGGTACCGGGTCCCTCGGTCTCGGTTCTAGGGGTGTCATGGTGGCCCGACCCGGTCCGTGGCCCTGCTAAGGGGCGCCCAAATAAAGGTGTAGGTGAGAGTTTGTCAAGTGTTCGTGACGCCACCTGTGGTATTCGGTCAGGGTGACCGACGCTGCTAGGGGTCCGCTGGGGTGGTGGAATGGCAGCTAGATGGTATAACTTCCCACAGGTGAAGTATGTCCCCAGGGCTTCCCTTGATGAGTAGATGGTAATGGTGTAGGTCGCAGTAAATGACGAGGACACAGGGTTGCAGTCTCTTTACCTTTTTACTGAAGGCTTCGGCATCCACAATCCAGAGCACTGCTAACAGGGCTGGCTGAGACTGGCCGGCCTGAAGGCACATCCAGAGTTCCATTTGCAGGTGGAAATCAGTAGCCTTCCTACTAGCGCCTGTGTGTTGTAGTACTTCCCTGCTGAGCACCACGGGATAGTCTTCACAACTGGCGTGTATGTTTCTGTTCTCTCTCTCTCCGTCCCCCAGATGGTATGGATAGGACGCACCCGTATGACGGGGTAGGCCTGGAGTTATTTTATAGGGACCCTAGAGACGCCCCTCTCCCACAATTGCCTCCGTTGTCTTCATTAGGTGTAAAGGTGAGACAGCCAACCTAGAGTTAACCGCCCTGCCGTAGTTCAAAGTAATGCGTAGAGCCTATTACTTCCTCGGCGTTCCGGCCGCCAGCTACGCGCCTCAGAAGGATGTTGCCGATCTTGGGGCACGACTCCTCCTGGTTCTATCGCCTTTGTGCTGTGATCTCGTTTCTCACTTCTCCACAATATACTTCGCTTCGTGTCCTTTCTTAGGATGCCGCCGCAATGAGGTGCAGGCACGGCTCCGTAACGATCTGTCTCGTGCTAGGCCACTGTCAGGATCCCACCCCTGACAGGGACCTCCCTGAGTCTTCCCAAGCAACTCTCTCTCTCGCTAGATGTTACCTGGGCAAAACCTAGTCAGCTTCTCCCTAACTTCCTATCCGACTCCCAGTTTTACCAGAGTGTGAGGAGTGGCCTAATACATAGAACCTTTTGCTCCCCCTGGTGGCCGGAGTGTGAAGTGTAGTGTGTGACTGTGATACCTGGTCAGGTGAACTCCTTTAGTGCCATCAGACGTACCATCACTCCCCCATGTGGAAGAGCGACAATACTGCAACGACCAGGACTCTGGGGCGCTGCATGTGCACATAGCCTAAATCTGTGATTGGTGAGGATGTGGTGCAGAAGTGGAGTTTTCCAAAAGAGGGCAGTGGGACTGTGGATTGTAGAGGGGTGGAGCCTGAGCAAAGTCTCAAGGGGGGCCCCGACAATTTTGCCAGTATGAGGCCCCGAAATTCCTAGTGGCAGCCCTACACATACACATAAATGCCCCAGATCCGAGCTCTGCGGAGATCGGGGTTGCAGAAGAGTAAGCTCCTGCCGTTAACCCCATGTCTTGCACCTCATGCCCCAGATCCGGGCTGTGCGGAGATCGGGGGTCAGAAGCGAAAGCTCCTGCCGTTACCCCCATGTCCTGCGCCTCATGCCCCAGATCCGGGCTGTGCGGAGATCGGGGGTCAGAAATGTAAGCTCCTGCTGTTACCCCATGTCCTGCGCCTCATGCCCCAGATCCGGGCTGTGCAGAGATCGGGGGTCAGAAGTGTAAGCTCCTGCCGTTATCCCCATGTCCTGCGCCTCATGCCCCAGATCCGGGCTGTGCGGATATCGGGGTCAGAAGTGTAAGCTCCTGCCGTTACCCCCACGTCCTGCGCCTCATGCCCCAGATCCAAACTGTGCGGAGATTGGAAGTCAGAAATGTAAGCTCCTGCCGTTACCCCCACGTCCTGCGCCTCATGCCCCAGATCTGGGTTGTGCAGAGATCGGGGGTCAGAAATGTAAGCTCCTGCCATTACCCCCACGTCCTGCGCCTCATGCCCCAGATCCGGGCTGTGCGGAGATCGGGGGTCAGAAGTGTAAGCTCCTGCCGTTACCCCCATGTCCTGCGCCTCATGCCCCAGATCCGGACTGTGCGGAGATCGGGGGTCAGAAGTGTAAGCTCCTGCCGTTACCCCCACGTCCTGCGCCTCATGCCCCAGATCCGGGCTGTGCGGAGATCGGGGGTCAGAAGTGTAAGCTCCTGCCGTTACCCCCACGTCCTGCGCCTCATGCCCCAGATCCGGGCTGTGCGGAGATCGGGGGTCAGAAGTGTAAGCTCCTGCCGTTACCCCCACGTCCTGCACCTCATGCCCCAGATCCGGGCAGTGCGGAGATCGGGGGTCAGAAATGTAAGCTCCTGCCGTTACCCCCACGTCCTGCGCCTCATGCCCCAGATCCGGGCTGTGCGGAGATCGGGGGTTAGAAGTGTAAGCTCCTGCCGTTACCCCCACGTCCTGCACCTCATGCCCCAGATCCGGGCTGTGCGGAGATCGGGGGTCAGAAGTGCAATCTCCTGCCGTTACCCCCACGTCCTGCGCCTCATGCCCCAGATCCGGGCTGTGCGGAGATCGGGGGTCAGAAGTGTAAGCTCCTGCCGTTACCCCCACATCCTGCGCCTCATACCCCAGATCCGGGCTGTGCGGAGATCGGGGGTCAGAAGTGTAAGCTCCTGCCATTACCCCCACGTCCTGCACCTCATGCCCCATGTCACAATATGGTATGAAATCTCATATAAGTAGTTTCTCTTGCTAGCAAGCTGTGGGCTAAAAAGCCCCCCTTCCCTTTCACTCAGCCAAGAGCTGCCTTGCCAATGTACATGGGGGAAGAGCGTTTTATTGCCTAAAGGAATTTTTACGACCAGGTTAGAAGCTTCCTCCAGCAAGAACTGGATTCTAAGTCTCTAGAACCATGCGGTCCTTTGTTCCATTTTTGTAAGATATTAGGCAGACGATGTAAGATAGGAAAATGGTAGATATATCTTCTTATTCTCCCTCGGTAGATCTACGCATCACTCTAAATACGGGCGTCTAACTCCATCGGGTGAAGAAGTAGGGATTGCTCTGTAAATAATAGGACATATTTGATCTCATCGGAATGCCCACGATAATACGAGATGTATGCTGGGTATGGTACGTTTATGACATGTGCTGTAGCGAAGTTATAGAAAGTAGAGAAATTTAAGGTTGCCTTACTCAAACTGAAGAAAGGGGAGGGCGATCCTAACTCAACCCTTTCTGTGAGGTCACAGGCTGTAGGTTATAAAGTTGCTGGCAGGCTTCCAGGGGGGAGTTGTGAGTTTTTACCTGAAGCGACCTGACTGCGGGTGCTAATGCACTGGGATAGATGGAAACCCCCCTAGCCTGGTTGCCTGCAATGCTCTGAACAACTGTAAGTGTATTTCTCATGTTATTCCCTGTTTTTTTATAATTACCTTGTACATATTTGCAATTGTCTCATTTGTAACATCTTTGTAAAATATTTTGATAAAGCACTGCCTAACCTTTCTGGAGTATAATATTCAATACTAGTTCGTTCTTTATGCTCTAAAAACGTACCCTGTCTCTTGAAGGGAAATTACGCTACTGTTTTGGGTTAGCTCCGGACCCGTTTAATCGGAGCTGGTGGCAGCTTACCGTGTGCAGGCTTTTGGGGGTTGTTTCAGCAACTGCGGCTTGATAATTATTGTTCCTGCCTGAGTGGGAGTAGTTATTGCGTCGCTGCCGCGCGCCCAATAGCCAGTACATGGCAGGCAGCGTTTCTGGCGACTAATCGCCCTAGGTGCAGTACCTAATCTGACCTGACAGAAAGGGGGGCGCCAGAGAGCTGCAAGGTTTAAGTGGAACTGTAAGCAGGATACACAAATCCCTGCAGTTCAAGGTATATTGAAGAGCAGTGGGATACCTAAAATAAGCCCCTGCTGTAACCTAAGAGGTCAATAAACGTGTGTTTTTTTTATCACATTGTGACAGTGGAGGGATAACTAAGATAAGCCCCCTGCACATGTGATAGCCGTCTGTTGGTCTAAAGTCACCCCAATCCGGGACATATTGGTGGCAGTGGTCAGAAATCCCTGTGGATTTCGTGACAAACTGCTGGCCGCAGCTAAGGGATAATGACAGTCACGGTGTGAACTGTTGTGAATTTACCTTTTGGCTCCCTCTAGTGGCTACTAGTGATTTGACTCTGGGTATGTCTGTCATCCCTTGTATGCTCACCTGGGTCATTAGGTCAGGGGTGTTGCTATATAAGCTCCCTGGACCTTCAGTTCAATGCCTGGCAACGTTGATATCAGAGCTAATCTGTAGTGCTCTTGTCTGCTGATCCTGGTTCCTGCTTGATTAAGCTAAGTCCGCTTTCTTGCTTTTTGCTATTCGTTTTTGTTTGCATTTTTGTCCAGCTTGTATATAATCTGTATCCTGACCTTGCTGGAAGCTCTAGGGTGGCTGGTGTTCTCCCCCCGGGCCGTTAGACGGTTTGGGGGTTCTTGAATCTCCAGCGTGGATTTTTGATAGGGTTTTTGTTGACCATATAAGTTATCTTACTACATTCTGCTATTAGTAAGTGGGCCTCTCTTTGCTAAACCTAGTTCATCTCTGTGTTTGTCATTTCCTCTTACCTCACCGTTATTATTTGTGGGGGGCTTGTATCCTACTTTTTGGGGTCTTTTCTCTGGAGGCAAGAGAGGTCTTTGTTTTCCTCTTCTAGGGGTAGTTAGCTCTCCGGCTGGCGCGAGACATCTAGCGACCAACGTAGGCATGTTCCCCGGCTACTTCTAGTGTTGGCGTTAGGAGTAGATATATGGTCAACCCAGTTACCACTGCCCTATGAGCTGGATTTTTGTACTTCGCAGACTTGCTGATATCGCTGAGACCCTCGCCATTGGGGTCATAACAGTTTGCCAGGCCAGTATTAAATGTTAAATACATTGCAGAAGCGGGATTATAAGAAAGAAAGTTCTGAGTTTTTTTTTTCTCTCTCTCATTTTTTTTTTTTTCTTTTCCCCTTTACCTCTGAGTGGCTTGTGATTGCTGCAGACATGAATGTCCAGACCTTGATTACAAGTGTGGACCAGCTTGCTGCTCGTGTGCAGGGCATACAAGATTATGTTACCAGAAATCCTATGTCAGAACCTAAGATACCGATTCCTGAACTGTTTTCCGGAGACCGATTTAAGTTTAGAAATTTCAGGAATAATTGTAAATTGTTTTTGTCCCCGAGACCCTGTTCCTCTGGAGACTCCGCTCAGCAAGTGAAAATTGTTATTTCTTTTTTACGGGGCGACCCTCAGGATTGGGCTTTCTCGCTGGCGCCAGGAGATCCGGCATTGGCTGATATTGATGCGTTTTTTCTGGCGCTCGGTTTGCTTTATGAGGAACCCAATCTTGAGATTCAGGCAGAAAAAGCCTTGCTGGCTATGTCTCAGGGCCAGGACGAGGCTGAAGTGTATTGCCAAAAATTTCGGAAATGGTCCGTGCTGACCCAGTGGAACGAGTGTGCATTGGCTGCAAATTTTAGAAATGGCCTTTCTGAAGCCATTAAGAATGTGATGGTGGGTTTTCCCATTCCCACAGGTCTGAATGATTCCATGGCCCTGGCAATTCAAATTGACCGGCGGTTGCGGGAGCGCAAAACCGCAAATTCCCTCATGGTGTTATCTGAACAGGCACCTGATTTAATGCAATGTGATAGAATCCTGACTAGAAATGAGCGGAAAATTCATAGACGCCAGAATGGCTTGTGTTACTACTGTGGTGATTCTACACATGTTATCTCAGCATGCTCTAAGCGTCTTACTAAGGTTGTTAGTCCTGTCGCCATTGGTAATTTGCAACCTAAGTTTATTCTATCTGTAACTTTGATTTGCTCACTGTCATCGTATCCTGTCATGGCGTTTGTGGATTCAGGTGCTGCCCTGAGTCTTATGGATCTGTCATTTGCCAAGCGCTGCGGTTTTGTTCTTGAGCCATTAGAAAATCCTATCCCTCTTAGGGGTATTGATGCTACGCCATTGGCAGAAAATAAACCGCAGTTTTGGACACAGGTTACCATGTGCATGACTCCTGAACATCGGGAGGTGATACGTTTTCTTGTTCTGCATAAGATGCATGATTTGGTTGTTTTGGGTTTGCCATGGTTACAGACCCATAATCCAGTCTTGGACTGGAAGGCAATGTCAGTGTCAAGTTGGGGCTGTCATGGAATTCATGGAGATTCCCTGCCCGTGTCTATTGCTACTTCTACGCCTTCGGAAGTTCCGGCGTATTTGTCTGATTATCAGGATGTCTTCAGCGAGTCTAGGTCAAGTGCATTGCCTCCTCATAGGGAATGTGACTGTTAAATAGATTTGATTCCAGGCAGTAAGTTTCCTAAGGGAAGACTGTTTAATCTGTCGGTACCTGAACATACCGCGATGCGTTCATATATCAAGGAGTCTCTGGAGAAGGGGCATATCCGTCCTTCTTCCCCTCTTGGTGCGGGATTTTTTTTTGTGGCCAAAAAGGACGGATCTTTGAGGCCTTGTATTGACTATCGGCTTTTAAATAAGATCACTGTCAAATTTCAGTATCCTTTGCCGCTGTTGTCAGACTTGTTTGCCTGGATTAAAGGTGCCAACTGGTTCACCAAGATAGACCTTCGTGGTGCGTACAACCTTGTGCGCATTAAGCAAGGAGATGAATGGAAAACCGCATTCAATACGCCCGAAGGTCATTTTGAGTACTTGGTGATGCCATTTGGGCTCTCTAATGCACCTTCAGTTTTTCAGTCCTTTATGCATGACATTTTCCGGAAGTATCTGGATAAATTTTTGATCGTTTATCTGGATGATATTCTGTTTTTTTCTGATGATTGGGACTCGCATGTGGAGCAGGTCAGGATGGTTTTCAAGATTTTGCGTGAAAATTCTTTGTTTGTTAAAGGCTCAAAGTGTCTCTTTGGTGTACAGAAGGTTCCCTTTTTAGGGTTTATTTTTTCCCCTTCTGCTGTGGAGATGGACCCAGTCAAGGTCCGAGCTATTCATGATTGGACTCAACCCTCGTCAGTTAAGAGTCTTCAGAAGTTCTTGGGTTTTGCTAACTTCTACCGTCGTTTTATCGCTAATTTTTCTAGCGTTGTTAAACCGTTGACGGATATGACCAAGAAAGGCTCTGATGTGGCTAACTGGGCTCCTGCTGCCGTGGAGGCTTTCCAGGAGTTGAAACGCCGGTTTACTTCGGCGCCTGTTTTGTGCCAGCCTGACATCTCACTTCCCTTTCAGGTTGAGGTGGATGCTTCGGAGATTGGGGCAGGGGCCGTTTTGTCGCAGAGAGGCCCTGGTTGCTCTACTATGAGACCTTGTGCCTTTTTCTCTAGGAAGTTTTCGCCGGCAGAGCGAAATTATGATGTGGGCAATCGGGAGTTGTTGGCCATGAAGTGGGCATTTGAGGAGTGGCGTCATTGGCTCGAGGGTGCTAAGCATCGTGTGGTGGTCTTGACTGATCACAAAAATCTGATGTACCTCGAGTCTGCTAAACACCTGAATCCTAGACAGGCCCGCTGGTCATTGTTTTTCTCCCGTTTTGACTTTGTGGTCTCGTATTTACCAGGTTCTAAGAATGTGAAGGCCGATGCTCTGTCTAGGAGCTTTGTGCCTGATGCTCCTGGAGTCGCTGAACCTGTGGGTATTCTTAAGGAAGGAGTTATCTTGTCAGCTATTTCTCCAGATCTGCGACATGTGTTGCAGAGATTTCAGGCTGGTAGGCCTGACTCTTGTCCACCTGACAGATTGTTTGTGCCTGCTAAATGGACCAGCAGAGTCATTTCCGAGGTTCATTCCTCAGTGTTGGCAGGGCACCCGGGAATTTTTGGCACCAGAGATCTGGTGGCCAGGTCCTTTTGGTGGCCTTCCTTGTCAAGGGATGTGCGGTCATTTGTGCAGTCCTGTGGTACTTGTGCTCGAGCTAAGCCTTGCTGTTCTCGTGCCAGCGGGTTGCTCTTGCCCTTGCCTGTCCCGAAGAGACCTTGGACACACATCTCTATGGATTTCATTTCGGATCTTCCGGTGTCTCAGGGCATGTCTGTCATCTGGGTGATATGTGATCGTTTCTCCAAGATGGTCCATCTGGTTCCTTTGCCTAAGCTGCCTTCCTCTTCTGATCTGGTTCCTGTGTTCTTCCAGAGCGTGGTTCGTTTGCACGGCATTCCTGAGAATATTGTGTCGGACAGAGGATCCCAGTTTGTTTCCAGGTTCTGGCGATCCTTTTGTGGTAGGATGGGCATTGATTTGTCGTTTTCGTCCGCTTTTCATCCACAGACTAACGGACAAATGGAACGAACTAATCAGACTCTGGAGGCGTATTTGAGGTGTTTTGTCTCTTCTGATCAGGATGATTGGGTGACCTTCTTTGTTGTGAATTCGCTTTTTGCTCCCTCTAGTGGTTACTAGTTTTTTGGACTCTGGTTTTTCTGTCATCCCTTTTATCCGCACCTGGGTCGTTAGTTAGGGGTGTTGCTATATAAGCTCCTTGGACCTTCAGTTCAATGCCTGGCAACGTAGTTATCAGAGCTAGTCTGCTGTGCTCTTGTCTACTGATCCTGGTTCCAGTTATATCAGCTAAGTCTGCCTTTTGCTTTTGCTATTTGTTTTGGTTTTTGTATTTTTGTCCAGCTTGTTCCATATCTATATCCTGACCTTTGCTGGAAGCTCTAGGGGGCTGGTGTTCTCCCCCCGGGCCGTTAGACGGTTCGGGGGTTCTTGAATTTCCAGTGTGGATTTTGATAGGGTTTTTGTTGACCATATAAGTTACCTTTCTTTATTCTGCTATCAGTAAGCGGGCCTCTCTGTGCTAAACCTGGTTCATTTCTGTGTTTGTCATTTCCTCTTACCTCACCGTTATTATTTGTGGGGGGCTTCTATCCAGCTTTGGGGTCCCCTTCTCTGGAGGCAAGAAAGGTCTTTTATTTTCCTCTACTAGGGGTAGCTAGATTCTCCGGCTGGAGCGTGTCATCTAGAACCAACGTAGGAATGATCCCCGGCTACTTCTAGTGTTGGCGTTAGGAGTAGATATATGGTCAACCCAGTTACCACTGCCCTATGAGCTGGATTTTTGTATTCTGCAGACTTCCACGTTCCTCTGAGACCCTCGCCATTGGGGTCATAACAGTTTGCCAGGACAGTATTAAATGTTTAATGCATTGCAGAAGAGGGATTATAAGAAAGAAGATCTGAGTTTTTTTTTTTTTTTTGTTTTTTTTTCTTCTTCTTTCTCCTTCCCCTTTACCTCAGAGTGGCTATGCTTGCTGCAGACATGAATGTCCAGACCTTGATTACAAGTGTGGACCAGCTGGCTACTCATGTGCAGGGCATACAAGACTATGTTATCAGAAATCCTAGGTCAGAACCTAAAATACTGATTCCTGAACTGTTTTCCGGAGACAGGTTTAAGTTTAGGAATTTCGTGAATAATTGTAAATTGTTTTTGTCCCTGAGACCCTGTTCATCTGGAGACTCTGCTCAGCAAGTGAAAATTGTTATTTCGTTCTTACGGGGCGACCCTCAGGATTGGGCTTTTTCGCTGGCGCCAGGAGATCCGGCATTGGCTGATATTAATGCGTTTTTTCTGGCGCTCGGTTTACTTTATGAGGAACCCAATCTTGAGATTCAGGCAGAAAAGGCCTTGCTGGCTATGTCTCAGGGGCAGGACGAGGCTGAAGTGTATTGCCAAAAATTTCGGAAATGGTCCGTGCTGACACATTGGAACGAGTGTGCACTGGCCGCTAATTTCAGAAATGGCCTTTCTGAAGCCATTAAGAATGTTATGGTGGGTTTTCCCATTCCCACAGGTCTGAATGATACTATGGCACTAGCTATTCAAATTGACCGGAGGTTGCGGGAGCGCAAAACCGCAAATTCCCTCATGGTGTTGTCTGAACAGACACCTAATTCTGTGCAATGTGATAGAAAAACCGCAAATTCCCTCATGGTGTTGTCTGAACAGACACCTGATTTAATGCAATGTGATAGAATCCTGACTAGAAATGAGCGGAAAATTCATAGACGCCGGAATGGCTTGTGCTACTACTGTGGTGATTCTACACATGTTATCTCAGCATGCTCTAAACGTATAGCTAAGGTTGTTAGTCCTGTCACCGTTGGTAATTTGCAACCTAAATTTATTCTGTCTGTAACTTTGATTTGCTCACTGTCGTCTTATCCTGTCATGGCGTTTGTAGATTCAGGTGCTGCCCTGAGTCTTATGGATCTGTCATTTGCTAAGCACTGTGGTTTTACTCTTGAACCATTAGAAAATCCTATTCCTCTTAGGGGAATTGATGCTACGCCATTGGCAGCAAATAAACCGCAGTATTGGACACAGGTTACCATGTGCATGACTCCTGAACACCGCGAGGTGATACGTTTCCTGGTTTTACATAAAATGCATGATTTGGTTGTTTTAGGGCTGCCATGGTTACAGACCCATAATCCAGTCCTGGACTGGAAGGCTATGTCAGTCTCAAGTTGGGGCTGTCGTGGTATTCATGGGGATTCCCTGCCTGTGTCTATTGCTTCTTCTACGCCTTCGGAAGTTCCGGAGTATTTGTCTGATTATCAGGATGTCTTCAATGAGTCTGAGTCCAGTGCACTGCCTCCTCATAGGGACTGTGACTGTGCTATAGATTTGATCCCAGGCAGTAAGTTTCCTAAGGGAAGACTGTTTAATCTGTCGGTACCTGAACATACCGCTATGCGTTCATATATCAAGGAGTCTCTGGAGAAAGGACATATTCGTCCGTCTTCTTCCCCTCTTGGTGCTGGATTCTTTTTTGTGGCAAAAAAGGACGGATCTTTGAGACCTTGTATTGATTATCGGCTTTTAAATAAGATCACTGTCAAATTTCAGTATCCTTTACCGCTGTTGTCTGACTTGTTTGCCCGGATTAAAGGTGCCAAGTGGTTCACCAAGATAGACCTTCGTGGTGCGTACAACCTTGTGCGCATTAAGCAAGGTGATGAATGGAAAACCGCATTCAATACGCCCGAAGGTCATTTTGAGTACTTGGTGATGCCTTTTGGGCTCTCCAATGCGCCTTCAGTTTTTCAGTCCTTTATGCATGACATTTTCCGGAAGTATCTGGATAAATTTTTGATTGTTTATCTGGATGATATTTTGTTTTTTTCTGATAATTGGGACTCACATGTGGAGCAGGTCAGGTTGGTCTTTAAAATTTTGCGTGAAAATTCTTTGTTTGTCAAGGGCTCAAAGTGTCTCTTTGGTGTACAGAAGGTTCCCTTTTTGGGGTTCATTTTTTCCCCTTCTGCTGTGGAGATGGACCCAGTCAAGGTCCGAGCTATTCTTGATTGGACTCAGCCCTCGTCAGTTAAGAGTCTTCAGAAGTTCTTGGGTTTCGCTAACTTCTACCGTCGTTTTATCGCTAATTTTTCTAGCATTGTGAAACCTTTGACGGATATGACCAAGAAGGGCTCCGATGTAGCTAACTGGGCTCCTGCTGCCGTGGAGGCTTTCCAGGAGTTGAAACGCCGGTTTACTTCGGCGCCTGTTTTGTGCCAGCCCGATGTATCACTTCCCTTTCAGGTTGAGGTGGATGCTTCAGAGATTGGAGCAGGGGCCGTTTTGTCGCAGAGAGGCCCTGGTTGCTCTGTTATGAAACCTTGTGCCTTTTTCTCTAGGAAGTTTTCGCCTGCCGAGCGAAATTATGATGTGGGCAATCGGGAGTTGTTGGCCATGAAATGGGCATTTGAGGAGTGGCGTCATTGGCTCGAGGGTGCTAAGCATCGTGTGGTGGTCTTGACTGATCACAAAAATCTGATGTATCTCGAGTCTGCTAAACGCCTTAATCCGAGACAGGCCCGCTGGTCATTGTTTTTCTCCCGCTTTGATTTTGTTGTCTCGTATTTACCAGGTTCAAAGAATGTGAAGGCCGATGCTCTTTCTAGGAGCTTTGTGCCTGATGCTCCTGGAGTCGCTGATCCTGTTGGTATTCTTAAAGATGGAGTTATTTTGTCAGCTATTTCTCCTGATCTGCGACGTGTGTTGCAGAGATTTCAGGCTGATAGGCCTGAGTCTTGTCCACCTGACAGACTGTTTGTCCCGGATAGGTGGACCAGCAGAGTCATTTCCGAGGTTCACTCCTCGGTGTTGGCAGGTCACCCGGGAATTTTTGGCACCAGGGATCTGGTGGCCAGGTCCTTTTGGTGGCCTTCCTTGTCAAGGGATGTGCGGTCATTTGTGCAGTCCTGTGGGACTTGTGCTCGAGCTAAGCCTTGCTGTTCTCGTGCCAGCGGTTTGCTCTTGCCCTTGCCTGTTCCGAAGAGACCTTGGACACATATCTCCATGGATTTCATTTCTGATCTTCCGCTATCTCAGGGCATGTCCGTTATCTGGGTGATATGTGATCGCTTCTCCAAGATGGTCCATTTGGTTCCTTTGCCTAAGCTGCCTTCCTCTTCCGATCTGGTTCCTGTGTTTTTCCAGAACGTGGTTCGTTTGCACGGCATCCCTGAGAATATTGTGTCAGACAGAGGATCCCAGTTCGTTTCCAGGTTCTGGCGATCCTTTTGTAGTAGGATGGGCATTGATTTGTCGTTTTCGTCTGCTTTCCATCCTCAGACTAATGGACAGACGGAGCGAACCAATCAGACTTTGGAGGCTTATTTGAGGTGTTTTGTCTCTGCTGATCAGGACGATTGGGTGACATTCTTGCCGTTGGCTGAGTTTGCCCTTAATAATCGGGCTAGTTCCGCCACCTTGGTTTCGCCTTTTTTCTGCAACTCTGGTTTCCATCCTCGCTTTTCTTCGGGTCATGTGGAGTCTTCTGACTGTCCTGGGGTGGATTCTGTGGTGGATAGGTTGCAGCGGATCTGGAATCATGTGGTGGACAACTTGAAGTTGTCACAGGAGAGGGCTCAGCGCTTTGCCAACCGCCGCCGCGGTGTGGGTCCCCGACTACGCGTTGGGGATTTGGTATGGCTTTCTTCCCGCTTTGTTCCTATGAAGGTCTCCTCTCCCAAATTTAAACCTCGTTTTATTGGGCCTTACAAGATATTGGAAATCCTTAATCCTGTGTCTTTTCGTCTGGATCTTCCTGTGTCATTTGGTATTCACAATGTATTTCATAGGTCCTTGTTGCGGCGGTACATTGTGCCTGTAGTTCCTTCTGCTGAGCCTCCTGCTCCGGTGTTGGTTGAGGGCGAGTTGGAGTACGTGGTGGAGAAGATCTTGGATTCTCGCCTCTCCAGGCGGAGGCTTCAGTACCTGGTCAAGTGGAAGGGCTATGGTCAGGAGGATAATTCCTGGGTGGTCGCCTCTGATGTTCATGCGGCCGATTTAGTTCGTGCCTTTCATGCCGCTCATCCTGATCGCCCTGGTGGTCGTGGTGAAGGTTCGGTGACCCCTCACTAAGGGGGGGTACTGTTGTGAATTCGCTTTTTGCTCCCTCTAGTGGTTACTAGTTTTTTGGACTCTGGTTTTTCTGTCATCCCTTTTATCCGCACCTGGGTCGTTAGTTAGGGGTGTTGCTATATAAGCTCCTTGGACCTTCAGTTCAATGCCTGGCAACGTAGTTATCAGAGCTAGTCTGCTGTGCTCTTGTCTACTGATCCTGGTTCCAGTTATATCAGCTAAGTCTGCCTTTTGCTTTTGCTATTTGTTTTGGTTTTTGTATTTTTGTCCAGCTTGTTCCATATCTATATCCTGACCTTTGCTGGAAGCTCTAGGGGGCTGGTGTTCTCCCCCCGGGCCGTTAGACGGTTCGGGGGTTCTTGAATTTCCAGTGTGGATTTTGATAGGGTTTTTGTTGACCATATAAGTTACCTTTCTTTATTCTGCTATCAGTAAGCGGGCCTCTCTGTGCTAAACCTGGTTCATTTCTGTGTTTGTCATTTCCTCTTACCTCACCGTTATTATTTGTGGGGGGCTTCTATCCAGCTTTGGGGTCCCCTTCTCTGGAGGCAAGAAAGGTCTTTTATTTTCCTCTACTAGGGGTAGCTAGATTCTCCGGCTGGAGCGTGTCATCTAGAACCAACGTAGGAATGATCCCCGGCTACTTCTAGTGTTGGCGTTAGGAGTAGATATATGGTCAACCCAGTTACCACTGCCCTATGAGCTGGATTTTTGTATTCTGCAGACTTCCACGTTCCTCTGAGACCCTCGCCATTGGGGTCATAACACTTCTTGCCGTTGGCCGAATTTGCCCTTAATAATCGGGCTAGTTCTGCCACCTTGGTTTCGCCATTTTTCTGCAACTCTGGTTTCCATCCTCGTTTTTCCTCGGGACATATGGAGCCTTCTGACTGTCCTGGAGTGGATTCTGTGGTGGATAGGTTGCAGCAGATCTGGAATCATGTGGTGGACAACTTGAAGTTGTCACAGGAGAAGGCTCAGCGTTTTGCCAACCGCCGCCGCGGTGTGGGTCCCCGACTTCGTGTTGGGGATTTGGTATGGCTGTCTTCTCGATTTGTTCCTATGAAGGTCTCCTCTCCCAAATTTAAGCCTCGATTCATTGGTCCTTACAAGATATTGGAGATCCTTAATCCTGTATCCTTTCGCCTGGATCTTCCGGTGTCGTTTGCCATTCACAACGTATTTCATAGGTCCTTGTTGCGGCGGTACGTTGTGCCTGTGGTTCCTTCTGCTGAGCCTCCTGCTCCGGTGTTGGTTGAGGGCGAGTTGGAGTACGTGGTGGAGAAGATCTTAGATTCTCGTCTCTCCAGGCGGAGGCTTCAGTACCTGGTCAAGTGGAAGGGCTATGGTCAGGAGGATAATTCCTGGGTGGTCGCCTCTGATGTGCATGCGGCCGATTTAGTTCGTGCCTTTCACGCCGCTCATCCTGATCGCCCTGGTGGTCTTGGTGAGGGTTCGGTGACCCCTCACTAAGGGGGGGGTACTGTTGTGAATTTACCTTTTGGCTCCCTCTAGTGGCTACTAGTGATTTGACTCTGGGTATGTCTGTCATCCCTTGTATGCTCACCTGGGTCGTTAGGTCAGGGGTGTTGCTATATAAGCTCCCTGGACCTTCAGTTCAATGCCTGGCAACGTTGATATCAGAGCTAATCTGTAGTGCTCTTGTCTGCTGATCCTGGTTCCTGCTTGATTAAGCTAAGTCCGCTTTCTTGCTTTTTGCTATTCGTTTTTGTTTGCATTTTTGTCCAGCTTGTATATAATCTGTATCCTGACCTTGCTGGAAGCTCTAGGGTGGCTGGTGTTCTCCCCCCGGGCCGTTAGACGGTTCGGGGGTTCTTGAATCTCCAGCGTGGATTTTTGTTAGGGTTTTTGTTGACCATATAAGTTATCTTACTACATTCTGCTATTAGTAAGTGGGCCTCTCTTTGCTAAACCTAGTTCATCTCTGTGTTTGTCATTTCCTCTTACCTCACCGTTATTATTTGTGGGGGGCTTGTATCCTACTTTTTGGGGTCTTTTCTCTGGAGGCAAGAGAGGTCTTTGTTTTCCTCTTCTAGGGGTAGTTAGCTCTCCGGCTGGCGCGAGACATCTAGCGACCAACGTAGGCATGTTCCCCGGCTACTTCTAGTGTTGGCGTTAGGAGTAGATATATGGTCAACCCAGTTACCACTGCCCTATGAGCTGGATTTTTGTACTTCGCAGACTTGCTGATATCTCTGAGACCCTCGCCATTGGGGTCATAACAGTGAACCATGACAATTGGTGGCAGCGGTGGGATATTAGAGCATTAGTGATTTGGTTTGAGCAATCATTCCTCTCACTAAAAACTTGCAGAAAGTTCTTGCGAGAACTCTGCACAAATAAGTTTGGGAGAACGAACTCAGTGCTTATTAGTTGTGAGACAATTGTGTACTGGTAATTATCCCCTCCCTTTCTCTTCGTTTTTCTATCCTATCTTTTATTTGGCAACCATGGTTGAGCTGGGAGAAACCTTCTATGAGCAGCAGACCAAAGACACCCTTGTGGCCTTATGCAAGTCACAGCACATTGACTATGCAAACAAAAACAAAAGCCAACTGGTCGCAGTCCTGATGCAATGGGAAGCCACTCTAGACCACTCACAGAGCCCAGAGGCCGCAGATGCCAGCACCAGCGAACATGGTGCTGCAGCAGAGGTCCAACCACTGAATGCTGGCCCTGTTAGCAATCCGGGCGAATTGGACCCCCACCTGCAGGCGGTCTTGAAAGAATTCCCCACTGACGACCATGAGGGACGTCGGCAGCTGATTCAGCAATACCGGAAGGAGGCTGAGGCCCAAGCCCAGCGAGAGGCAGAGAGAGCCGAGCGAGAGGCCCAGCGAGAGGCAGAGAGAGCCGAGCGAGAGGCCCAGCGAGCCGAGCGAGAGGCCCAGGCCCAGCGAGCCGAGCGCCAAGCCCAGCGAGAACATGCACTGGAGATGCTCCGGCAGGGGGGGACGCCTTCCACCGCCCAGAGCCGTGAGCCCAGCAGCGCTCAGACACCAAAGCCCCGGCCCGACCACTTTCCTGTTATGGAAAAGGATGGGGACTTGGACACTTTTCTGCGGGCCTTTGAGAAAGCCTGCAGACAGTACCAGCTGCCTACACAAGAATGGGCACGATACCTGACACTAGGGCTGAGAGGAAAAGCTCTGGAGGCGTTTGCTGCACTCCCTCAAGAACAAGATGGTGACTATGAGGCTATCAAGCAGGCCCTCATAGCCAAGTACCAGCTTACACCCGAGGTGTACCGTAAAAAGTTCCGGACCCTCCAACGTGGCCCACACGACAGTTACAGTGATGTGGTGCATGGACTGGGGACCCACTTTGACCAGTGGACCCAAGGACTGTCAGTGACCACCTTTGCACAGCTGCGAGACCTGATGATCAAAGACTAGTTCTTCCATCTTTGCCCAACTGAGATGCGACAGTTCGTGATGGACAGAGAACCCAAAGACGTGACGAAAGCAACGCAGATTGCCGATGCCTATGTGGCCAACCGTAGATCGGAAGTGCGGAAGCCAGTCACCACCAGCTGGAGAGGGGGTAAGCCTGCACCCAACGCCAGTACCCCTGCCAGCCAACATACCAGAGGTCCTGTCCCCGTGGCCAACAGCCCCAGACCTACCACCGAACTTCGCCAGTGTTACCACTGCAGGCAGACTGATCATATCAGTCCCCAATGTCCAGCCAAGCAGAAGAACTCCTCATCCAAGGCCCCAGGGCCTAATGCAGCAGTTCTTTTGGTGGGTGGTGTGGCTGGGAGGGGGTGTGATAACGTACAGCATGTCATTGTGGGAGGTCATGTTGCTACAGGCCTCAAGGACACCGGGGCTGAACGAACCCTCATCCGACCCGAACTGGCGGCCCCTGAAGAAATAATTCCGGGGAAAACCCTAACTGTCACTGGGATTGGGGGCATCAGCTGTCCCTTACCGATGGCCCGGGTTTTTATTGATTGGGGTGCCGGGAGCGGGGTGAAGGAAGTGGGGCTGTCTGATAATTTGCCCACTGATGTTTTGTTGGGGACTGATTTGGGGAGGTTGGTGGCACACTTCGTCATTGACACCCCTCCCAATCTACTAATGAGGGTAAAGTTAACCCTGATGATGATGATGGGAAATCGCATGTGTTACCTGACCATGCTTTATCTTGTAATGTTGCATCTGATAACCATTTTTTCCCTAGGATTGATGGTGGAAATGTTGTACCTGTGCCATCTGTATCTGATAATGATGTTTCTGTGAAAGTTGATGTGTCCATAGGTACAGGAGTGCTCAGCCACGTCGCTCTGCGGAGTGAGACGGCTGAGGAACCCCTAGCAGGGGCAAGTGTCGGTGCTACAAGAAATGGGGAGATACATGGGAACCGTGAGGAAGGTGATGCCATGCAATTGACCAGTGCCACCGAGGAAGGTAACTGGCCCATAAGTAGCAATGCTCCTGAGGTAATGGGGGTGGATGGGGAGGTAGAGCCCATAGCAGCGTCGGCTGATGGGTCTGTAGAAACCCCCGGGGAGACAGCCTACGTAGCTGCTGTCACCCGCAGTCAGAGTGCCCGGAACGCAGATAACTGTCTGCCTCCCAGACCCTCCTCAGTCATCAGTATGACTGAACCAGAGGTGGACCCAGAGCAGGTCCCAGAGGGCTCCCATGGGGAAGGGACCCTGACGTCGCTTCTGGCTTCCCCTAGCCAGGAGTTTCAGGCCGCTCTGCACACCGATGCGAGCCTAGAGAGTTTGAGACAACTCGCCGGGACGTCATTCTCCGAGACTGATAAGGAGAAGGTGTTCTGGGAAGGGGGAAGGTTGTACCGGGAGACAGTACCCGGAGAATCACAAAAGGAGTGGTTGAGGGAAAGACAGCTGGTCGTCCCGCAGCAATTCCGGGGTGAGTTGTTGCGGATTGCCCATGAGATCCCGCTAGCTGGACACTTGGGGATAAGCAAAACTAAGGCCCGGCTGTCTCAACACTTCTATTGGCCTAAGATGGGGACAGATGTGTCAAACTACTGCCGCTCCTGTGTCACCTGTCAAAGAGTGGGGAAGGTGGGGCCTGCTCTTAAGGCTTTCCTCATCCCTTTGCCAGTGATAGAGGAGCCTTTCCAGAGGATCGCGGTGGACATTGTGGGCCCGCTGGCCATCCCCAGCAGCTCTGGAAAGCGATATATCCTTACTGTGGTAGACTACGCTACCCGGTACCCAGAGGCAGTAGCTCTGTCGTCAACTAGGGAAGATAAGGTGGCGGATGCCCTGTTGGCCATCTTTTCACGTGTAGGATTTCCCAGGGAAATGCTTACTGATCGAGGGACCCAATTTATGTCTCACCTAATGGAGGCTCTCTGTAAGAAAATGCAGGTGAAGCACCTGGTATCGAGTGCGTATCACCCACAGACCAATGGCTTGTGTGAACGCTTCAATGGTACCCTCAAACAGATGCTACGCATGCTGGTTGAGACACAAGGGCGCGACTGGGAGAGGTACCTCCCACACCTGCTTTTCGCTTACCGAGAGGTTCCGCAGGCCTCGACGGGGTTCTCCCCCTTCGAGCTCCTGTAAGGCAGGCGAGTCCGGGGACCCCTTGGGTTGGTAAGAGAATCCTGGGAAGAGGAGCCGAACCCTTCTGAAATGTCCATAGTGGAGTATGTCATGCGCTTCCGTGACAAGATGCAGACCTTGACGCAGTTGGTGCATGACAACATGACGCAGGCTCAGGCTGATCAGAAGCACTGGTACGACCAGAACGCCCGGGAGCGGACCTACCACGTGGGTCAAAAGGTGTGGGTGCTGGTTCCCGTACCAACGGATAAGCTTCAGGCAGCCTGGGAGGGCCCGTACGTCGTCCACCAACAGCTCAACCCGGTCACCTATGTGGTCATGCTTGACCACACTCGGGGTAGGCGAAAGGCCTTTCACGTCAACATGATGAAGGCTCATCACGAACGTGAACCTTTCGTCCTACCGGTCTGCAGCGCACCCGAAGAAGGGGAGGAAGACACCCTCCTGGACATGCTGGCCCAAGCCAAGGCCAATGGGTCCATTGAGGACGTGGAGGTGAGCGCCTCGCTAGATGAACCACAGCGGTTGCAGTTGCAAACCACACTGGAACCCTTCCGGGTCGTGTTCTCCAACCGGCCGGGAAGGACTTAGTTAGCCGTCCACGAGGTGGGCACTGGGAATCACGCCCCACTACGGCGAACAGCCTATCGAATCTCTGACCAGGTGCAGCAGATTATGCGCCAGGAGATCGATGAGATGTTACAGCTGGGGGTGATTCGACGGTCAAAGAGCGCGTGGGCCTCACCTGTAGTTCTCGTGCCAAAGAAGGACCGGACCACCCGGTTCTGCGTGGACTACAGGGGGCTCAACGCCATTGCAGCCTCTGACGCGCACCCAATGCTGCGCATCGAAGAGCTGCTGGAGAAGTTAGCTGGCGCAAAATACCTGACAATAATGGATCTGAGTCGCGGATACTGGCAGATTCCCCTGAGCCCCGAGGCGCAGGAGAAGTCCGCCTTTATCACACCCTTTGGACTGTACGAGTCCACGGTCATGCCCTTCGGCATGAAGAATGCCCCTGCCACTTTCCAGCGGATGGTCAATCTCCTGCTTCAGGGACTGGAGAAGTACGCCGTGGCGTACTTAGATGACATTGCCATCTTCAGTCCCTCCTGGGATGAGCACCTGCAGCATCTCGAGGAGGTGCTCAGGCGAATTCACCAAGCAGGACTGACTATCAAGCCAGGAAAGTGCCAGATGGGCAAGAGGGAGGTCCACTACCTGGGGCACCGGGTAGGTGGAGGCACCCTGAAACCAGAGCCTGACAAAGTGGGCATGATCGTGAACTGGCCCACTCCTGGGACCAAGAAACAGGTGATGTCCTTCCTGGGCACTGCAGGGTACTATAGGCGCTTTGTGCAGCACTATAGTAGCCTGGCAAAACCTTTGACGGACCTCACCAGGAAGAAGCTACCCCACATCGTCAACTGGACAGATGGCTGTGAGGGGGCCTTCCAGGTGTTGAAAACAGCACTGTGCAACGCCCCTGTGTTGAAAGCAGTCGACAGCAGTCGACCGTTCTTGGTACAGACCGACGCCAGCGAGTTTGGCCTCGGTGCTGTGCTCAGCCAGGTTGACTCGGAGGACCAAGAGCACCCCGTGTTGTACCTGAGCCGGAAACTTTTGCCGAGGGAAGTGGCCTACTCCACCATCGACAAGGAGTGCCTGGCCATAGTCTGGGCCCTGCAGCGCTTGCAGCCCTACTTGTACGGTCGCACCTTCACTGTGGTGACCGACCACGACCCTCTGCGCTGGCTAAGCACCATGTGTGGAACCAACGGCAGGTTGCTACGCTGGAGCCTTGCCCTTCAGCAATTTGACTTCACCATTAAACACAAAGCGGGCAAAGAGCATGGGAATGCAGATGGACTGTCCCGCCAGGGTGAACCCACTGAGGTGCGCATGGAGGCATACCATGGGGTTCTACCTCCCTAGCGCACGCAAAAAGGGGGAGGTGTCACGATATGGTATGAAATCTCATATAAGTAGTTTCTCTTGCTAGCAAGCTGTGGGCTAAAAAGCTCCCCTTCCCTTTCACTCAGCCAAGAGCTGCCTTGCCAATGTACATGGGGGAAGAGCGTTTTATTGCCTAAAGGAATTTTTACGACCAGGTTAGAAGCTTCCTCCAACAAGAACTGGATTCTAAGTCTCTAGAACCATGCGGTCCTTTGTTCCATTTTTGTAAGATATTAGTCAGACGATGTAAGATAGGAAAATGGTAGATATATCTTCTTATTCTCCCTCGGTAGATCTACGCATCACTCTAAATACGGGCGTCTAACTCCATCGGGTGAAGAAGTAGGGATTGCTCTGTAAATAATAGGACATATTTGATCTCATCGGAATGCCCACGATAATACGAGATGTATGCTGGGTATGGTACGTTTATGACATGTGCTGTAGCGAAGTTATAGAAATTAGACAAATTTAAGGTTGCCTTACTCAAACTGAAGAAAGGGGAGGGCGATCCTAACTCAACCCTTTCTGTGAGGTCACAGGCTGTAGGTTATAAAGTTGCTGGCAGGCTTCCAGGGGGGAGTTGTGAGTTTTTACCTGAAGCGACCTGACTGCGAGTGCTAATGCACTGGGATAGATGGAAACCCTCCTAGCCTGGTTGCCTGCAATGCTCTGAACAACTGTAAGTGTATTTCTCATGTTATTCCCTGTTTTTTATAATTACCTTGTACATATTTGCAATTGTCTCATTTGTAACATCTTTGTAAAATATTTAGATAAAGCACTGCCTAACCTTTCTGGAGTATAATATTCAATACTAGTTCGTTCTTTATGCTCTAAAAACGTACCCTGTCTCTTGAAGGGAAATTACGCTACTGTTTTGGGTTAGCTCCGGACCCGTTTAATCGGAGCTGGTGGCAGCTTACCGTGTGCAGGCTTTTGGGGGTTGTTTCAGCGACTGCGGCTTGATAATTATTGTTCCTGCCTGAGTGGGAGTAGTTATTGCATCGCTGCAGCGCGCCCAATAGCCAGTACATAGCAGGCAACGTTTCTGGCGACTAATCACCCTAGAGCATAAACTCACAGACATAATATGGAGAGGCGGCTGGTGAAGAGAGGGGTGCATGAGGAGGCAAGAGGACGACGGCCGTTTCGCGCCTACGCACTTCCACGGGTCCTGGACCCGTGGAAGCGCGCAGGCGCGAAACGGCCGTCGTCCTCTTGCCTCCTCATGCACCCCTCTCTTCACCAGCCGCCTCTCCATATTATGTCTGTGAGTTTATGCTCTGAATAAAGGACACTATTATACAGCATCATCGGGTGAGTGCCACTTCTGTTTCTTCATGTTCTGGATAAGATAAGCCCCCTGCACATGTGATAGCCGTCTGTTGGTCTAAAGTCACCCTAATCCGGGACATATTGGTGGCAGTGGTCAGAAATCCCTGTGGATTTCGTGACAATCTGCTGGCCGCAGCTAAGGGATCTTGACAGTCACGGTGTGAACCGTGACACCCCAGATCCGGGCTGTGCGGAGATCGGGGGTCAGAAATGTAAGCTCCTGCCGTTACCCCCACGTCCTGCGCCTCATGCCCCAGATCCGGGCTGTGTGGAGATCGGGGGTCAGAAGTGCAATCTCCTGCCGTTACCCCCATGTTTTGAGCCTCATGCCCCAGATCCGGGCAGTGCGGAGATCGGGGGGCAGAAATGTAAGCTCCTGCCGTTACCCCCACGTCCTGCGCCTCATGCCCCAGATCCTGGCAGTGCGGAGATTGGGGGTCAGAAGTGTAAGCTCCTGCCGTTACCCCCATGTCCTGCGCCTCATGCCCCAGATCCGGGCTGTGTGGAGATCGGGGGTCAGAAGTGCAATCTCCTGCCGTTACCCCCACGTCCTGCGCCTCATGCCCCAGATCCGGGCTGTGCGGAGATCTGGGGTCAGAAATGTAAGCTCCTGCCGTTACCCCCTCTGGGGCTGTGCGGAGATCGGGGGTCAGAAATGTAAGCTCCTGCCGTTACCCCCACGTCCTGCACCTCATGCCCCAGATCCGGGCTGTGCGGAGATCGGGGGTCAGAAATGTAAGCTCCTGCCGTTACCCCCACGTCCTGCGCCTCATGCCCCAGATCCGGGCTGTGCGGAGATTGGGGGTCAGAAATGTAAGCTCCTGCCGTTACCCCCACGTCCTGTGCCTCATGCCCCAGATCCGGGCTGTGCGGAGATCGGGGGTCAGAAATGTAAGCTCCTGCCGTTACCCCCATGTCCTGCGCCTCATGCCCCAGTTAGAAGTCCCACATGTGGGGGTCATTCTCTGTGGCTTTCTTGATACATGAAGCATTGGAAAGTCACCAGCAGATAAAAGGAGGAGTTTCTCCAGTTACAGGTTTCTACATGTGATGACTGGAAACATATTGTACTTCTTCACTGCACTGGTCTGCAATCTGTCGTATCCAGCAGCTGGGAAATGCCTTGATGTCAATGCTGGGGACAGGACATGATGGCATACCTCCCAACTTTTGAAGATGGGAAAGAGGGACAAAGCTTGCGGCGCGCTTTGCGCGCCGCGGCAAATTTTAGGTCACACCTCTGACCACACCCATTCATAACTAGCCACACCCATATCCACGTCCCAATCACACCCATTTAGCACTGCTGATCACACTTTCATAAAGAATAATTATAAACAAAAAACTATGGCCACACAGTGCTCCATACTGTATAATGGCCACACATGATGCTCCATACTGTATAATAGCCCCACATGATGCTCCATACTGTATAATGGCCATACATGACGCTCCATACTATTATAATGGCCACACATGACGCTCCATACTATATAATGGCCACACATGACGCTCCATACTATATAATGGCCCCACATGATGCTCCATACTGTATAATGACCGCACATGATGCTCCATACTGTATAATGACTGCACATGATGCTCCATACTGTATAATTTCAAAAAAAGCAGTAAAGCCGCACCCTATAATTATATAGTCTCTATGGACATCGGGGCGCACGTCCTCACCAGGGGGTCTATCCCAGACAGAACAACCAAATCCAATTTGAAGAAAAGGACAGCGCCACACCGGATAGTGAAAAGCAGCTCACATATTTATTCTGCCTCCTGCAGCAATGTTTCGGTCCAAAGACCTTTGTCAAGCATGACAAAGGTCTTTGGACCGAAACGTTGCCGCACGAGGCAGGATAAATATGTGAGCTGCTTTTCACTATCCGGTGTGGCGCTGTCCTTTTCTTCAATTTGGATTTGGCCATACTGTATAATGACTGCACATGATGCTCCATACTGTATAATGGCCACACATGACACTTCGCACCGTATAATGGCCACACATAGCTACTCCTACACACGCGGCTGCGCTCCGTACACACACGCTCTACTCCATACACCTCGTACACACGCGGCTCCGCTTCGTACACCTCGTACACATTTAGCTCTGCTCCATACACCTCATACACACGACTCCGCTCCGTACACCTCATACACACGGCTCCGCTCTGTACACCTCATATACACGGCTCCGCTCACCTCATACACTCAGCTCCGCTCCGTACACCTTGTACACATTCAGCTCTGCTCTGTACACCTCGTACACATTCAGCTCCGCTCCGTACACCTCATACACACACGGCTCCGCTCCGTACACCTCATACACACACGGCTCCGCTCCGTACACCTCATACACACGGCTCCGCTCCGTACACCTCATACACACGGCTCCGCTCCGTACACCTCATACACACGGCTCCGCTCCGTACACCTCATACACACGGCTCCGCTCCGTACACCTCATACACACGGCTCCGCTCCGTACACCTCATACACACGGCTCCGCTCCGTACACCTCATACACACGGCTCCGCTCCGTACAACTCGTACACACTCCGCTCCGTACACACACATGGCTCCGCTCCATGCACCACACACACACACGGCTCCGCTCCATACACCTCGTACACACACGGCTCCGCTCCGTACACCTCGTATACACACGGCTCCGCTCCGTACAACTCGTATACACACGGCTCCGCTCCGTACAACTCGTACACACTCAGCTTCGCTCCGTACACATTCAGCTCTGCTCCGTACACCTCGTACAGACACGGCTCCACTCCGTACAACTCGTACACACTCAGCTCCGCACACATTCAGCTCCGCTCCGTACACCTCATACACACACGGCTCCGCTCCGTACACCTCGTACACACACGGCTCCGCTCCGTACACCTCGTACACACACGGCTCCGCTCCGTACACCTCGTACACACACGGCTCCGCTCCGTACACCTCGTACACACACGGCTCCGCTCCGTACACCTCATACACACACGGCTCCGCTCCATACACTTCATACACACATGGCTCGGCTACATCCACACTGTAAACACCTCCTGACCCCACACATAACAGGCAGCACATCACCAGGGCACGTGCTTCTCACCAGAGAAGGGGCTGTGTGAGCCCTGTGCCAGTGCTGCATGGCGCTCACCTGCGGGTGCCCTCACCAGGGCATGTCTGGCTTCCCTGGCAGTGATGGAGGGGCAGCGACAGCACAAAGCCTCATTAGGTGCAGATCAGTAAATCTGGACACATTTCTCTGCACGGTGAGAACTAGTTTCCTTACAAGCAGAGCAACAAGCAGCCTGCTGCAGCACATGGCTACTGAGCACGCCCACTCCAGCTCATTATCCTGCTGGCACCGCACACAGGGGCAGGAGGGTCGGTGTGCCTGCTCGTCCTGCACAACATCCAGCAGAGCTCCTCGTCTTCCTCCTCCAGCAGATCATGACCCCGTGCCCAGCGCTGGCAGCGCCTCCTTCATGCCACAGGCAGGAAGCCCTAAGAGTAAGACTCAGGAACATGGGGAAGGGGCGTGGCCTAACGCAAGGGGGCGTGACGGCAGCTTCTCCTGTGTTGTATGCGGGATCAGCGCGTCGGGCGCTGGACAGCAGGACAAAGCATCAAATCCGGGGCAATCCCGCAGAATGAGGGACGGTTGGGAGCTATGTGATGGGGGGTTGTAGTTTTAGAGCCACAGGTTACGGACCAGCACTATGCACAGCACTGTTATCTGCGACTGAGCGCCGCCATCTTGTCGGAGCCCGACCGCACAACGTCCGCTGTGAGGAAGAGGCAGTGCGGCCTCTAGTGACGGGATCGGTGACCCGCAAACCCGGAAGTGCTTCCTCGGACGAGAACTGTTGGGCTGAGACAGTTTCAGTTTCAGTTTGTGCTGCGGAGACTGACGAGAAAACAGAGTCCGGACACCGGCGGCTGCATGGACCGGTGAGTATCCGTGACCGGGCCTGTGGTGTACACACGGATATACGCCTGCTGTATACTGCTCCCCTGTATACCTCCCCCCCCACCGTCACTGCCCTCCACAGTCACTACGGTTGTGGCTAAATCCCAGTCGGCTAAAGGACCAGGTCCTTCTGTGCACTGGGATTTAGCTTTCTCACACAGAGTGGGCTATTTCCCAGTCGGCAGAGGGACCAGGTCCTTTAGCCGACTGGGATTTAGCCTGCTCTATATAAGAATGCTAAATCCCAGCAGATAGAAGGACCCTTATTGTATATAGATAGATATGAATACTGTCATGTGATTTTTTTGCAGTAATATTGAGCCGCAGCCTGGATATGACATCTGATTACATATTTATTTATATGTGACAATTATACACACAAATTTTCCCCGTAATCCCAGTGTGTACAATATTCTGCGCCAATCTCATCCTCGTCCCGTTTTATTTACTGGTGATCATTTTTGTAGATCACACAACCACAGATTTTTTTCCATGCATGCACCTAGGAGTGTTTTAACCCTCAGGCGATTTTCCGTTTTTTAATTTTTTTTTCCTTCCCATAACTTATTTTTCCATCCACATCGCCGTTGGGAATTTTTTTTATTTTGGCGGGACGTTCTTATTGATACCATTTTGGCGCGGATACCATGTTTTGATCACCTCTTATTTCATTTTATTGCAATGTTGCGGCGACCAAAAAAAGTCATTATGGCGTTTCGAGTTTTTTCTCGTTATGCCGTTTACTGATCAGATTATTTTACATTTTGATTGGTCAGACATTTCTAAACATGTCAAGTCCCAATTTGTGTATTTTTTTAATTGAGCAAAATCAATATTTTTTCTTATATTTCTATGATATATGACGTAACTGCATCATGCGTTGTGAAGGGGTTAATACTATAATTATTGGCCAAATGGACCAGGTCCTTCTGCCGACTTGGATTTAGCCTGCTCTCTGTGAGAAAGCTAAATCCCAGCTGGCTAAAGGACCAGGTCCCTGTGAGTGTTTTAATACTAGACCTAGCAGGCTAAAGGACCAGGTCCATCTGCCGACTTGGATTTAGCCTGCTCTCTGTGAGAAAGGTAAATCCCATTTGGGTAAAGGACCAGGTCCCTGTGAGTGTTTTAATACTAAATCTAGCAGGCTAAAGGACCAGGTCCTTCTGCCAACTTGGATTTAGCCTGCTCACTGTGAGAAAGCTAAATCCAAGTGGGATAAAGGACCAGGTCCCTTGGAGTGGTTTAATACCAGACTTAGTAAGCTAAAACACCAGGTCCTTCTGCCCACTTAGCTTTAGCTTGCTGTATATAACAAAGTCTAGTGGGCAACGCAGTCCACCAGTGATTCACCAATCTGATGCACTGTGATGATTCCACGGTTCACTGTCGGACATCCGTACTGTAGTGCCCCTGTCACGCAGGGGGCAGTCCGGCAATCCAACCTACTACAATGTTTCCGCCAGGTTATGCATATTGCCGGTCACTGTGCTCCTTGACTTCACCTCAAGTGACAGCTCAGAGGGTGCTGTGATAACCGCAAACTGTCATCTCCAGTGACCTCACAGGTGGCGGCTTCCATGCCACCCTTAGTGTGTGTACGGCGGACACGGGGAGGGGTCACGTTTTATGATGTCACTATGGCTTCTGTATGTATTGGAGCAGGGGATCGTCTTGGGACCTCGATGTGGATTACGCTGGACCTTGTGGATCTCATTGAACCTGCAGGTGTTTTTTGGGGGGGTAAATGGGTGAAAGAGGGTGTCTGTTTTTATATTTTAATTACATGTTTTTAATCTGTGTTTCTTTAGTTTTACTTACAGTGTTAGTAAACGGGGTGTTTCATAGACACCTCTCTTTTACTAACCCTGGGCTTGATGTCAGCTGTGATTTTTGACAAATCACAGTTGTAATTATACTTACAGCCCTGGCAAAAATGAAGAGACCACTGCAAAATGTCCAGTTTGTCTGATTTTTCTCTTTATAGGTATATTTTTGAGTAAAATGTAAATTGCTCTTTTATTCTATAAACTTCTGACATGTCTCAGAATTTTCAAGCAATAAATTTATTATTTTTTTCTAACAAAGAAAAATGGTCAAAATAAAAAAAACCCAGTGCTTTCAGACCTCAAATGATGCAAAGAAAACAAGTTCATAATCATTTAGAAACAACAGTACTAATTTTTTAATTCAGGAAGAGTTCAGAAATAGTGATGAGTGAAAGTGCTCGCCACTACTCGTTCCTCGCCCAGGTATCGGTGTACTCGGCGAGCAGCGAGCATTTCCGGTATTATTCGGCGGTAACTGCAGTCTCCACCCAGCAATTTTGGCGGACTTAAGAGACCCAATCACGGTGCAGGGATTGTCTGCCAGGCCATGAAACGCCGCAGCCATCTTTGTTGTGGTCGTGCAGTGACTGGCTTGGCCGTACAGCATCATCCCGAGTATAAGAGACCTTGTGCCGCCCTGCTCGCCGCATGCTGTTCCTGTTTCAGCGAAGAATAGGGAGAGCTGCTGCCGAGATAGGGTCAGAATCGTGGTTTTAGAGTTAGTGTAGGCCTGCAACTCTTACATCCACAACTCCTCAGAAACCAAAAGTCCTTTGTAGGGCTAATTTGTGGGTCCCGATATTGCAGCGCTAGGCAGGCAGGGCACAGCATATCCACATCAATGCAAGGTCTGCAGGCACTGTATGTGCGTCTGCAGCGCCCCAGAGTCCTGGTCATTGCAGTAATGTCGCTCTGCCACTAAGGGGAGTGATGTTATGTCTGATTGCACTAAAGGAGTTTCTCTGACCAGGTAACACTCGCACTACACTTCACACTCCGGCCACCAGGGGGGGGGGGTGGTTCTATCTAATAGGCCACTCCTCACACTCTGGTAAAACTGGGGGTTGGACAGGAAGACAGAGAGAAGTAACTGGGAAGAGCTAGAGAGAGGACCTGTCAGGGATGGGATCCTGGCAGACTCCTAAGAGCAGAACTAACGAGTGAACAACGGGAATACAGAAAAGAGGCATTAGGACCAGAAGGAGTCGTGCTGTTAGACCGAGGCAACATCCTTCTGAGGCGCAAACAGTCGGTGGCCGGAACGCCGAGCAAGTAAGAGACTCTAAGTACTACTGCAAACCACGGCCGGACAGCCAATTATAGGTTGGCTGTCTCACACAAATCACCTAAGCAGACAACGGAGGCAGCTGTAGGAGAGGGGCGACTCTAGGGTCCCGGAAGAACTCCAGGCCTACCCCATCATACGGGTGCTTCCTACCATATCACCTGGGGGACAGAGAGAACGAACATCAGAGACAGACAGAATCAGTTGTGAGGACTATCCCAGGAGCTCAGCAGGGAAGGACTACAACACACAGCGCTAGAAGGGAGACACTGATTTCCACCTGTAAAGAGAACTCCTGATGTGCCTTTGGACCGGCCGGTCTCAAACAGCCCTGTTGACAGCGCTCTGGACTGAGGACTCTAAAACCTTCAGTAAAGAGGTAAAGAGACTGCAACCTGGTGTCCTCGTTATTTACTACGACCTACACTGCGCTGCAATATCACCACCATTTACCACCACCTTTCACTGGACGCCCCTCAGCAGGGTCACGGACCGGGTCTAGCCACCGTGACAACCCCAGAACAGAGACTCAGAGGCCCGGTACCGGGTGCCCCTCGGCCATGCGGCAGTGGAGGCGCTCCACGTCCATTGCTCCCACTGCATCCCTCCCAAAGCTCCATAACCGCCTGCTGCTGCTGCAGCTTCTTTACTGTCTATATACCTATTTCTCCTTTTTTTTTCCAAAAATCCCCCCCCCCCCCAAAAAAAAAAAAAAATACAGTCTGTTCTGTCAGACTGAGGCCTGTTGAAAAGTTATAGTTTGTCAGGCATACGTAGCATAGTTGTCTGTGCGATCCTTGTGCTCCCTTTTTTTTGGTGTTTTAAATTCACTGAAAAAGGCCTCATATATCTGCGTCCTCCATGTTTGGTCATTGGAGGCCTGTGTACTTATTTTTTGACTGTGTGATACTCAAATTCTATACGGCGCTATTTCGTATCAAAAAATTCAAAGGCCACAGATTTGCCAGTGTGGTATTTCCGTTAGAGCCGTCATATATCTCTGTGCTCCTAGTTTGGGCATTGGAGACCGGTGTACTTATTTTTTGGCTGTGTGATACTCAAATTCTATACAGCACTATTTTGCATGAATTAACTTAAAAAAATTGAATACAGTCTGTTAGGTCAGGCTGAGGCCTGCCTGGTGTTTGGGTTTGAAAAATCATAGATTTGCAGGCATACTGATCACATATTATTTCGCTACTAATAAAGACATTTGTGTTGAGCATTTGAAATAGTGCAGTAGTCCATTTAAAATGGTTAAGGCAAGGGGCAAGGGACAGGGAAGTGGATGTGATGCTGATGGTGCATCCAGAGGATGAGGCCATGGGCAAGGTGAAAGTGGGCAACAACAAAGACCCACATCTTCTCTCTCGACATTCCTGTCCCAGTTTCTAGGGGACCACAGGACACAACTATTGAAGCCAGAGCAGTGTGTATCGGTGGTTGGCTGGATAGCGGAAAATGCTTCCAGTCACTTAGCCACCACCACCTTGTCTTCCACACAGTCAAGTCTGAGTAGCCGTGAGTGAGGCCAGGATATTCCTCACCCTGATCCTCCTTCCTCCCACCATGCCGAGTGCCCTGAGACAACTGATCCCACACTTGGACACTCTGAAGAGCTGTTCAGTTTTCCATTTCAAGATTCAGAAATCTCTCCCAGTCAACTTGAAGTGGGGAAAGATGAGATCGCATGTAGAGCTGCCCAAAGCTTTGACCAGCCCCAGTCACACGAAGGCAATGGTGGGAAAGTGTCACAAGAGGTGGACCATGATGAGACACAATTTCTAGAAAGTCAGGAGGAGGATCAGAGTGCAGATGTGGAAGACGAGGTGGTGGATGACATAGTAACTGACCCAAGCTGGCAGGAGGACATGCGTAGCGAGGACAGCAGCACAAATGGGGAAGGAGGCATATCCCTCAACAGGCAGGAAGAAGCAGTGTGGTGGCCACAGACAGAGGGCATGCATCCGTTCCCTGTAACGCCAACATGAGTGAAGTTGCCATTCCACCTGTGAGATCTTCCAGAGTCTGGCTATTTTTTCAAGACTCTGCCGATAACCCTAAACAGGCCATTTGCAGCACCTGCCGTGCCTGCTTCAGCAGGGGTAGTAAAACAACCAGCCTGACCACCAGCATGATCAGGCACATGCAAGCAAAGCACCTGACTTTGTGGGCCGAACCCCCAGGCTCGAGGACCACTGCCTGCTGGTCACACCACTGCTTCTTCCACTGTTTTGCATAGAAGCCAATCCCAAGTACACCGTGCATGTGAAGATGCCTCTAGCCCTGCACCTGTTGTGGCCCACAGTCAAGCAGCACCATCAGCAAGCCCGTCCACGTCCTTGACCCAGCACAGCGTTCAGTTGTCTATAACCCAGTCTTTGGAACGCAAGCAGAAATACCCAGCCAACGCCCCACAGGCCACAGTCCTCAATTCTAATATTTCTCTTCTGCTTGTGCTAGAAATGCTGCCTTTTAGGCTTGTTGAGACAGAAGCATTCCGCAACCTGATGGGGGCGGTTGTCCCAAGGTACTCGGTCCCCAGTCGCCACTATTTCTACCGGTGTGCCATACCGGCATTACACCAGCATGTGTCCCACAACATTACCCGTGCCCTCAACAATGCTGTTACCGGGAAAGTCCACCTAACCACGGACACGTGGACAAGTGCTTGTGGGCAGGGACGGTACATCTCAATGACGGCACACTGGGTTAACATAGTGGAAGCCGGGACCCAGTTGGACCTTGAGATGGAACACTTCCTCCCCACGCTGAGGATTGCTGGCCCTATGTCAATCAGGGTTGCCCCCACAGTCTACAGCTCCTGCACCTCCTCCTCTTCATCCTCCATCTCTGAAGTCAACACATCAGTCAGAAACTGGAAGCACTGCAGCACTGCCTCAGTCAAGCGGCAACAGGCTGTGCTGAAGCTAATCTGCATAGGTGACAAACCGCACAATGCAGAAGAGTTGTGGACCGCGCTGAAAAAGCAGTCAGATGTTTGGATGACACCACTGAACCTTACAGCCAGGCATGGTCGTGTGTGACAATGGCCGTAACCTGATGGCTACTCTGAGGCAAGGTGAGCTCATACACACACCTTGCTTGGCCCATGTGCTTAACCTCTTGGTTCAACGATTTCTGAAAAGCTACCCGGAGCTGCCGGATCTGCTAGTGAAAGTATGCCGTCTGTCTGACCATTTTAGAAAGCCAGCTACAGCTTCAGCCGCCCTTGCCATGCTTCAGCAGCGTTTTCAGATTCCAGCTCACCGACTATTGTATGATGTCCCCATCCCCACGCGCTGGAACTCTACGCTGCATATGTAGGAAAGGATTTGTGAGCAGAAGAGGGCCGTTGTTGACTACCAACATCAACAAGGCCATCGAATTTCAGATCAGACTCCACACATAAGACCTCAGTAGTGGACATGGATGTAAGACATATGTAACATCCTCCAAAACTTTGAGGACTGCACTAAGATGGTGAGTGGTGATGATGCCATAATTAGCATCACTATCCCGCTTCTCAGCATTCTGAAAAACTATCTGCTCACAATCAGAGAGGATGCATTGCAGGCGGAGCACGAGGACATGGAGCAAGGAAACATACAGGGAGATTACACTCAGCCCAGCCTCATGTCTTCTCAACCTGGATTGTTAGGCAATGAGGAGGAGGAGGAAGAACAGGAGCTACTTTCATGTGCTATAGATGGTACTACAAACACATCTGTATTAGCTTCTGTTCAGTGGGGATGACCTGAGGACAGGGAGGAGGATGAGGACAGCATCATCAGGCGTCCTGTTGATGAGGACACGGAAGTCTTGCCTGTTAGCAGTCTGGCACGCATGGCTGACTTTATGTTGCACTGTATTTCACGTGACCCTCGGATTATCAAAATTTTGGGTGACACTCATTACTGGTTGGTGACACTTCTAGACCCACGCTACCAGGAGAACTTTCAATCTCTTCTGCCTGAGGCAGAGAGGTGTGCTAAAATTTTGCAGTACCACAGGGCCCTTGTAGCGGAATTACTTAGAAAATTCCCATGTGAGAACGCTGGCAGCAGACGTCAAGGGTTTGTTGTACAACCAAGGACTCCAAGCAAGAGAGAGACAGAAGTACAATCCAGCTCAGGCAGGGGAACAATGGCCAAGTTCTGGGACAGTTTTCTCAGACATTCCCATTGTGGCGGCACAGAGGCAAGGGGCGCTGTCACAAGAAGTGCAATGTTTGGGAAGATGGTGAGGGAGTACCTTGCAGATCGTACAAACATCCTCCGGGATTCCTATGTGCCTTTGAATTATTGGGTATCCAAGCTGGACACGTGACATGAACTGGCTCTCTACACCTTGGAGGTCCTGGCCTGCCCTGCTGCTAGCGTTCTGTCAGAGAGGGGTTTTAGTGCCGCTGGTGGAATTATAACAGAAAAGCGCATCCGCCTGTCAACTGAAAATGCTGACAGGCTGACTCTTATAAAAATGAACAAGGCCTGGATTGGGAAAGTCTTTTGTACACCACCAAGTGAAAACAGCGAAACATAACCTCAAATACATTCTCTCTTTTGGGGAGGCGTATTCTCATGCACCTCTTCACAACCCCACATGGGTATACGCTTACAGATTTGGTCTGTTTGTTCTTATCCTCATCCTCCTCATCCAGAACCAATATATCACCAGGGTGAACATGGTCTGTACGGTGCATTTTGGCCAAGGATGCTGTGATGGCACTTATTTTTTTTTAAAAAAGGACAACACATTGGGGAACTGGGCATGACATTACATTGGGCCTACTTCTTAACTCGGTCGCCTGCAATCTATCCTGTGTCTGCCAGTAGATCACCAGGGTGAACGTGCTCTGTACGGTGCATTTTGGCCAAGGGGGCTGTGATGGCACTCTCTTATTTTTTTTAAAAAGGATCCCACATTGGGGAATTGGGCATGACATTCCATTGGGCCGACTTCTTAACTCGGTCTCCTGCAATCTAAAATGTTCCTGCCACTAGATCACCAGGGTAAACGTGCTCAGTACTGTTATAGGCCGTTGATATTTGGGCTAGGGGCATGCGATGGCACTAGTGTACTTTTAAAAAAGGTACCCCCATTGGGGAATTGTTTGGCAGATCATGCACTGCATTACAAGTCTCAGAGACCCACACCACTACATTGGCCCTAATTCTTAACTGTCTCCTGCAATGTCTCTTCCTTATCTCCGACGACATGACCTGGGTGAACATGCTTTGAATTGTTATAGGCCCGTAAAGTTTGGGCATGGGTGGCTGTGATGGCAATAGTATATTTTTAAAAAAGGTACCCCCCATTGGTGAAACCAGATCCTTGATGGCAAACACTTCACATTTGTGTACCTTAAAGAGCTCACTGGAAAAGCTCCTTTTTGTGTTGCCTGGTTGCGCAAATTGGACACAATACACTTCATATAAATTTGATAATGCAATGATGTTAGTTTGGCTCAGTAGTTTATTACAAATATTTCTTTGTCCACTATATTAGTTTCTCTCCTTGAGAGCCATAACTTTGGCTGCCTCAAATGTACAAATGGCGATTTGTAAACAAGATTTAAATACTTTATTCTATACAACACCAGAAGCAATCACTGACCCATGTAGGTATAACAACTCATGTGACAATTATTTATCCGGAGAACTCTTGAGTAAATAATATACCAAACCATCAAATTTAGATTGAATAGCTATTTTTATTTATCGCCATAAGACCATATGAATACCAATAAATACAAAGGTCATATATACAATTTCATGTGAATCCTACTAAAGTGCAATTTTCTGACACAGGGTAGAGCAGGTTAAGCTGCAAATGTTAGGGCAAGCAATGGGGGATCATCTTATTTCATGTATATTATATACTGACAACTTCATATATTATTGCTGAAACTGATAATTACCCCTTATATTGCCATATTAACCCCCTCCATAGTGGATAGCTAATGAAATAAAGTGCCAAGTGCTAAAACCCATTATCCACATTGTATACTAAACACAGCTTAATTCCTCATTATATCTATTCAGAACAGAAATGTCATTTACCCATAGTGAGATGAGGCGTCCTGTTTCCAGCCTGTGTCAGGGTCCCCAACGCTGCGTTTCGCGTGCAACGTGTGCCGCTTCCTCAGGGGGCGTGGTTTAGGTGATAATTACCTTAGGTTTAAATAGTGCGCCGTTCCGGTCACAAGACCAGGCGGCAGCCTATCAGTGACCGTGATTAATGTGCATGCGCGTGCGCACCGCGTCTCGTCGTCATATCAACCCAGCAAGAGCCTACCAGTGACGGTGAGCAACGCGCGTGCGCACTGCGTCCCGTCGTCATATCAGCTGGACCCAGGGCGGACGTCATCCCCCGATCACGTGGGCGGGCCGGCGCCAGGCCTCGCACCACGTTCTCACAGGACAAGACGGCCGCACAGGGGCCAGGAGAATGACAACCTGGGACGCCAGGTGTGCCATTAGTGATAAAAATGTGCCGCTATTACTTACCATAAAGTGCTCGTATTAAATTATTAATTAAAGTGCTCAGTGCATATAGGTTCCTTTCAGGGGCATATATAGCCTCTTCTGATAAAGTGCAATGTGTTATAATAAAGTGTACAGTGCATAATAAAGACCTTTGTAAACCAATTTATGGCCGAACTATATATATATATATCTATATTTACACAATAATAACATAAAGAAACAAAATACACCGGAACGAAAAAACCATAACAATGATGGAAAAGGGATCAAATAAAGGATGAATTATCCAGAGCTGCTGACATAACATACCTTTAAGAATTAATTACATAGGGGCTACTACAAGATACACTATTTCATATATATATATTCATCTCTCAATTCAGACAGTCCAACAAAGTTCCATACATGATGTACTCCAAAGGATTAGTTTAAAAATAGCCATTGCATTAGTTGTGATCTTTTACCACCATATTAAACTCTTTTTCTTTTTTTCTTCTCTTTTTTTCACTCTTTTTTCTCTCCTTCTGTCATTCTCCCTTTTTCTTAATATTTCAGGTATGGTTGCATGACTGCAGATGTTACTTCTGGACCACCGATGTATCCATCAGCTGCTCACTCATTCTCCATCAATTTGTTATAAACACAGGTAAGTACTCTAAATTAAACAACGCAAAAAATAATAAAAATTAAAAACATAATAAACCACACATTAAAATCTGGAAGGTTCTGACCTATATCGTAGAGGAGGATATAGAGGCCTAAATCTATCATCACCCTGAGGAGGATTTCAAAGAAAGGATGAAAACCCCTGGTTTTCATTTAAACCCATAGGGGTCATGGTTTTAAGGAGGGTTATCCACCGACACTCCTTTTGTGCCAGGAGGCGTTTGATATTACCTCCCCTAATACCACATTGTATGTGTTCAATGCCTCTTACCAAGAAGGATTTGGGATTACATTCATGATATTCCTTAAAATGGCGCGGGATGGTTTTTAGTTGGGAGGAATCTTCCTCCTTTTCTGCTGCCATAATATCTCGGACGTGTTCTCTTGTCCTTGTTCCCAAACGTCTAGAGGTTAAGCCTATATACACCTTGGGGCAGCTGCATTTCGCGTAATATATGACCTGGGTTGTATTACACGTGATGTGATGTCTTATAGAAAAATTTCTTGTCCCATCCGTAGATTGAAAATCCACTGCCCGGCATATATTTTTACAAGAAATGCATCTGCCACATGGAAAGCACCCCACAGGGCAGCCACTTGAACCAAATACATTTTTGGTGACCGAAGGTATATAGTGGCTAGATACCAATATATCTTTCAAATTTTTACTTTTTTTGGGGGTCATCATAGGATGTTGTGACAAAATTTTGGACAATATTGGGTCAGTTTTTAGCACACCCCAATGCCTTTTTAGGCAATCTCTCATGGATGTCCACTCCCCATTATAAGTCGATATAAACCGAACGGTCTCGTCCTTATTGTCCCTACTCTTTTGTCGCGGATATAGCAAGGCATCACGAGATTGTGATTTGGCTTTTAAATAACCCTTGTGACCGGAACGGCGCACTATTTAAACCTAAGGTAATTATCACCTAAACCACGCCCCCTGAGGAAGCGGCACACGTTGCACGCGAAACGCAGCGTTGGGGACCCTGACACAGGCTGGAAACAGGACGCCTCATCTCACTATGGGTAAATGACATTTCTGTTCTGAATAGATATAATGAGGAATTAAGCTGTGTTTAGTATACAATGTGGATAATGGGTTTTAGCACTTGGCACTTTATTTCATTAGCTATCCACTATGGAGGGGGTTAATATGGCAATATAAGGGGTAATTATCAGTTTCAGCAATAATATATGAAGTTGTCAGTATATAATATACATGAAATAAGATGATCCCCCATTGCTTGCCCTAACATTTGCAGCTTAACCTGCTCTACCCTGTGTCAGAAAATTGCACTTTAGTAGGATTCACATGAAATTGTATATATGACCTTTGTATTTATTGGTATTCATATGGTCTTATGGCGATAAATAAAAATAGCTATTCAATCTAAATTTGATGGTTTGGTATATTATTTACTCAAGAGTTCTCCGGATAAATAAGATTTAAATACTGTATACCGAATGCATTCAGACAATCACATAGCTGCATTTCTTGTAAAACATTTACAGATGTGACAGACAATGCTCATAGTGACACAATCTTGATAAATGTTTGTTTTCTCACTTCAGAAACAGTTCGAAGCCTCTATATGTTTGCTGTTTGTCATTGTAAAACATTAAGGTTTACTGAAACTCTGCCTGTGGTGGTTTGGTCTAATTCCTTGTGGCTTTTATATTCTAGTGGTTTATGGCCACTTGTCTGATGACTCCATGATATCTCAGTTTAACCCTGTTTTCTATTTTCTGTAAAAGTACTTTAGTTAGAATTTTGAAAATCTAGGTAATCCTCAGGTATATAGTTGTTAGTAATTTCCAGTTAGTCATATATTTTTATGTTACAGACATTTCGGTATAACAACCTTTTTTTGGGACTACCCCATATTCACGCTCCTGGGGCCTTTTAGGCCTGTACTAGGTTTACATGTGATACTCAATCTTTTTGTCTGTATTGTTGCTGGGGAAGAACTTTTATGACTCTGCTATTACTGGGAAGAGTGTGGATTCTGCATGACAGCGCTGCTATGTTTGTCCAGCAAAGAAGGAAAGAAAATCGGAGCGTTTCTGTTCTACTTGCGGACAAAATGTATGCAAGGAACATTCAGCCGAAAAAATAATATGCGAGAATTGTCGGGGGAATATGTAAAGTTACAAATAAATATTCCTGCACCAAGTTTGCTACAACCAAAAAATGTTTTCATAAAAAAATTGCATATAAAATGCCTATATTTGGCGTGCCCATTTACTTACTTTTTTGTTGTTTTATGCACATAATTATGTTTTGAAATATACAAATCTTAGGCTGTGTTCCCAGTAGCGCTGGGGTTCGCCAGAAGGGTATCCATAATGGATCTGACCTCCTGGTAACTCCAGGATTCTGCCAGCCTTAGCTGGGGTCACCAGGAGGTCAGATCCATTACGGATCACCTCCTGGCGGACCCCAGCGCTAGTTGGAATGCATCCTTACCTTGCAATTGTAAAATCAATTTTGAAAAGTATTTTTGACATTTCCCAGTGAATGCATTTGTAGTGGTTGAAAGCAATGTTAAAGTTGAAAAACGCTTCAAAAACGCTGCGTCTGAACTAAGCCTAAGAGGGAGAGGAAATTTTCGGTCTGGGGTTAAATATTTGGCCTTACAGGCAAGTGGTTAACCTACAAAGGATGTACCTTGACATATTTCGCAGCAAAACCTGTTTTGGTTTCGTTTTTAATGTGGTTTTTGTGGCACCGGGAAAAATGGCATGAATCTCGGAAAAAAATGATTAAGGCCGGTTTCACACTTGCATTGGTAGCAGCTGCGGAGGGCTGCGGACTTCCTCCTTGAAGCCCCGCCCTCCGCTGCTAGCTCCGCCTATTTCTGCATGCGGCCGGTATGCAGCCTGTGTACCTATATTTAACATTAGAGATTAGAAAAAGGAAGGCAGCACTCCAATATTTGTAAAGGTGAAAAAAGCTGTGACGTTTATTTCAGACCCACATCTTCATACGACGTTTCGGCTCACACTGAGCCTTTCTCAAGCAGTGGGAGGTTACAATTCATATGCTTATGTACATGTGATTCACAATTATTTGCATACCATATAGCCATAAAAGTGTTTGCAGTGTTAATTAAAAGTTAATTCATTTCATAAGTGTTTGTTTGATATATAAAGTGCATTGTGCTAAGGTGCTGTTTATGGACTGTTTAGACTCCATTAATCCTCCAATCATTTACTTCCAACTTATTACCTTCTCCTATAACCAGATATTGCCATAATGCTTCATATTTACCGGTATCATTAAGGTTTTTAGCGCTTACCCCACCAAATGAACGAGACCCACATGGAGGACTGCATGGACGCCAGTCTCGGCGTTCCCTATACTCTACTGCGCATGTCTGAATATTAACTTCCTGGTGTGCGAGTCAGTGAGATTGCGCCTGCGCATAGGTGCCTTGTCAGTGCCGCTCCACCATCTTAGTTGTGGCATTCCACTTCATGTTGCTTATTATTTAGCGCTTCTGCGCTGGGCACTATATTTGCCACACTGCACCAACCTGTACGTTAATGATGGTATTAATAGCATTGGTCTAATAATTTTTATTACTTATATGGTTCACTCTTGGCTAGCAGGAAAATACCTTATTCAGGCTATCTCCCACTGCCAATGAGCCTCTGCACTGATCCATGTCCTTCTCAGGTCACATGACCACCGCAGCAGGACCCATATGAGTGTATAACTAAAAAATGAGTATTCCTTAGACCAAATTAGTTGAAATTTATTTTATTGACGCCATATTTGTATATTATTCTCATTTCAATCTCACTGGCTAGCAGACCAAGACATTTTTTATATATATGATAAATTACCAAAAATTATACCATATTTTTTGTTTTTTTTATTTTTTTATTTATTATGTCCTCCTCTGTGGATTTCTTCCATATATCAGTAGGGCAGGGGCCTTTTTGTTGAGGATGGAGTCGTATCTAAAATTACAAACAAAACACTTAGTAAAAATGAAATAATAGAACAGTCCACATTCCATATATTCCATATATATCCAACAGTGTAAAGACACCAAATTTGAAGAACACATAATTTTAAGACTTTTTTCCATATTAATGAATTTTAAACTCTACATTTAGGCCTCTTGGCTTCAGTGTGTCCAACTCATAAATCCAACGCAGTTCCAATTTTTTCAATAGGTATGCTCTATCCCCCCCTCTCCTTTGGACAGGGACTCTGTCTATGATTCTAAATTTCAAGTCCTTTTCCGTGTGGTTAAAGTCCAAGAAGTGTTTTGAGACTGGCAAGTCCTGTCTTTTCTTTCTTATCGTATGCCTATGATTATTCATACGCGTTTTAAGCTCACACGTTGTCTCCCCAATATACCACAGTTTGCAAGGGCATTCCAATAGGTAGATGACATAGTCTGAGTCACATGTGACATATTCCTCAATAGTATATTGTTTATTTGTTACTGGGTGGCTAAACTTAGATCCCTTTATCATATGTTTGCAGTTCACGCATGATAGACACGGGAAGCTACCATGCTGTTTTGCACCTGTTATTGTGGTTTGACCAACAGCCTTTAGAGGGCCAATATCCGATTTAACTATCTGGTCTTTAAGATTTTTACTTCTCCGATATGAGAAGAGTGGAGGTTCTCTAAATTCTTTAATTTTTGGAAGGCACTTTCCCAGCATACTCCAATGTCTCCTAATCACCTCAGCAATGGGCCCACTTTCCTCCGTATATGTTGTGACAAATGGTATTCTTTTTAACACTTTTTTTGCTGTACTGTTTTTAAGCAACTCCCTTCTATTTCTTTTTAGGGTATTGTCTTTTACTCTATTTAACAATTCCTTCGGATATCCTCTCTCCAAAAATTTTTTTGTTAAGCCATCTATTACTTCCTCAATCTCATTTTCATTTTTGACAATTCTACGCACCCTCAACAGTTGGCTAAGAGGAATTGATCTCACCATACTGCGAGGGTGTTGGCTATCAAATACCAAGAGGTTATTCCTGTCTGTCTCTTTAACGAACAGGGTTGTTGTCAACTCCCCATTCTCTTGCTTTATCAGTACATCTAAAAATTGTATACTGGACTTTGAAGAGGTTAGTGTAAACTTAATTGTTTCATCAATTTCATTTAGATACTCATGGAACGTGTTGAGTTCTTTCTCTGTACCTGTCCATAGGAGGAAGATGTCGTCTATGTATCGCCACCACACCAACACATGTTGGAAGTGGTGGGACACATAGACGAGATCCTCCTCCAGTACACTCATTACAAGATTAGCATAAGCGGGGGCCATACTGGCCCCCATTGCTGTTCCGCATTGTTGCGCATAAAATGTATCACCAAAGAGGAAATAGCTACGCCTCAAAATAATTTCCAATAATTTTAGTATAATTTCTTTACCATCCACAGATATTTCAATTGTATTTAGCTTCTTTTCTATTGCTTTCAACCCAGATTGGTGTGTTATTGATGTATATAGAGAGATGACATCATAAGATGCCATAATCACCTCCCCTTTTAATTTCACGTTTTCCAATTTGTTTAAAAAATCTGTTGTGTCTTGGATGTAAGATTTGCTTTCTTTGGCTATCGGATTGAGGATTCTATCAAGAAATGTTCCTAACCCACTGAACACTGAGTCCACCCCCGACACTATAGGGCGTCCCGGGGGGTCCCTCAGTGACTTATGGATTTTTGGTGTAGTATATAGTACTGGCGTTCTAGGAAATTTAACATATAAATAATCCATAAGTTCTTGATCAATTATTTTTTTATTAACTGCATCTTCTAGGCAATTCTTGATTTCCGCCATAATGCTGAATTTAGGGTCCCCCTCTAGTTTTTGATACACTTTTTCGTCTTGCAATTGGCTGTTAATTTCTGCTATATATTTATGCCTGTCCATGATGACGACCGCACCACCCTTATCTGCAGGTTTAATGATGAGGTCGCCATCATGGACAAGTTCCTGCAACGCTTTAGATTCCTCAACAGTCATATTGGGATGTTTAAATTTTTTTATTCCCCCTTTTCTTATTTCCTCAATCTCCTCTCTTACAGCTTTTTCAAAAGCATTAATCACTGCTGAATTAACGGGCGGCGTAAATTCACTACGTTTTTTAAGTTCCAAAGATCTAGAATTAAATTCACTTTCCCCCTCCATGGTTTTTGTATCCTTATTCTGAAACCACTCCTTTAATTTTATGGATCTAAAAAACCTCTCCAAATCTATTTGTAAATTGAACCAATTGGTATGTGCACATGGAGAGAAAGATAGTCCCGTGCTGGGGAGAGTACCTTGTCAGAAATATTGATTACGAGGTCTGCTCCCGCTTCTTGTTGGCTGCCTGTCTCTGGGGCTGTGATCTGTTTTTCTCCGGTTTTCTTTTGTTCCCGGTGGTGCCGCTTGCCTCCTCTCCTCTTACGTTTGATGCTCCTTCTTGTGTCTTTTCCTGGTCTATAAGAAAAATCAACATTATATATCTGCCCAGTTCTTTCATCACCATATCGATTTTGCCCATGGCCACCTTTCTTTTTCCATATGGGTTTGTTATTTTCTCTCTGCCATGTATAAATATTCCCTGCTTCATAATCTTCTAAATCTCTATTCCACTTTTTCCTTTTGATTTCTTCCAAATCATTACGTAATTTAATACTTTCTTTCTCAACTTTTTCTTTAAAAATATTCCATTTATATTTATTCCGTATACTTGATCTCAAGCCAAACACCATCTACATTAGAACTTAAACGCAAGTATGAAAGTGATGTCAAACGTATGATTAATTTGCAGTTACATATGATAACCTTAGGCCAATATTATAAAGAAGGTAAAATTCCAAGAGGCTTGAGATCAAGTATACGCCCAAATTTATTTCAAAGTAACGCTATATACTGTGCACGTTTTGTTATGTTATCCAATAAGTATGCCATGGACACTATCCTGTTAAACATTGAATTTTTGCAAGAAGAAATCAAGAAATTACAACAGAATATAGAAGGATTTGAATGCAAGATTAAATTATTAATAACAATTGAAGAATGGAATATTTTTAAAGAAAAAGTTGAGAAAGAAAGTATTAAATTACGTAATGATTTGGAAGAAATCAAAAGGAAAAAGTGGAATAGAGATTTAGAAGATTATGAAGCAGGGAATATTTATACATGGCAGAGAGAAAATAACAAACCCATATGGAAAAAGAAAGGTGGCCATGGGCAAAATCGATATGGTGATGAAAGAACTGGGCAGATATATAATGTTGATTTTTCTTATAGACCAGGAAAAGACACAAGAAGGAGCATCAAACGTAAGAGGAGAGGAGGCAAGCGGCACCACCGGGAACAAAAGAAAACCGGAGAAAAACAGATCACAGCCCCAGAGACAGGCAGCCAACAAGAAGCGGGAGCAGACCTCGTAATCAATATTTCTGACAAGGTACTCTCCCCAGCACAGGTCTCTATCCTGAGCAAGGGACTATCTTTCTCTCCATGTGCACATACCAATTGGTTCAATTTACAAATAGATTTGGAGAGGTTTTTTAGATCCATAAAATTAAAGGAGTGGTTTCAGAATAAGGATACAAAAACCATGGAGGGGGAAAGTGAATTTAATTCTAGATCTTTGGAACTTAAAAAACGTAGTGAATTTACGCCGCCCGTTAATTCAGCAGTGATTAATGCTTTTGAAAAAGCTGTAAGAGAGGAGATTGAGGAAATAAGAAAAGGGGGAATAAAAAAATTTAAACATCCCAATATGACTGTTGAGGAATCTAAAGCGTTGCAGGAACTTGTCCATGATGGCGACCTCATCATTAAACCTGCAGATAAGGGTGGTGCGGTCGTCATCATGGACAGGCATAAATATATAGCAGAAATTAACAGCCAATTGCAAGACGAAAAAGTGTATCAAAAACTAGAGGGGGACCCTAAATTCAGCATTATGGCGGAAATCAAGAATTGCCTAGAAGATGCAGTTAATAAAAAAATAATTGATCAAGAACTTATGGATTATTTATATGTTAAATTTCCTAGAACGCCAGTACTATATACTACACCAAAAATCCATAAGTCACTGAGGGACCCCCCGGGACGCCCTATAGTGTCGGGGGTGGACTCAGTGTTCAGTGGGTTAGGAACATTTCTTGATAGAATCCTCAATCCGATAGCCAAAGAAAGCAAATCTTACATCCAAGACACAACAGATTTTTTAAACAAATTGGAAAACGTGAAATTAAAAGGGGAGGTGATTATGGCATCTTATGATGTCATCTCTCTATATACATCAATAACACACCAATCTGGGTTGAAAGCAATAGAAAAGAAGCTAAATACAATTGAAATATCTGTGGATGGTAAAGAAATTATACTAAAATTATTGGAAATTATTTTGAGGCGTAGCTATTTCCTCTTTGGTGATACATTTTATGCGCAACAACGCGGAACAGCAATGGGGGCCAGTATGGCCCCCGCTTATGCTAATCTTGTAATGAGTGTACTGGAGGAGGATCTCGTCTATGTGTCCCACCACTTCCAACATGTGTTGGTGTGGTGGCGATACATAGACGACATCTTCCTCCTATGGACAGGTACAGAGAAAGAACTCAACACGTTCCATGAGTATCTAAATGAAATTGATGAAACAATTAAGTTTACACTAACCTCTTCAAAGTCCAGTATACAATTTTTAGATGTACTGATAAAGCAAGAGAATGGGGAGTTGACAACAACCCTGTTCGTTAAAGAGACAGACAGGAATAACCTCTTGGTATTTGATAGCCAACACCCTCGCAGTATGGTGAGATCAATTCCTCTTAGCCAACTGTTGAGGGTGCGTAGAATTGTCAAAAATGAAAATGAGATTGAGGAAGTAATAGATGGCTTAACAAAAAAATTTTTGGAGAGAGGATATCCGAAGGAATTGTTAAATAGAGTAAAAGACAATACCCTAAAAAGAAATAGAAGGGAGTTGCTTAAAAACAGTACAGCAAAAAAAGTGTTAAAAAGAATACCATTTGTCACAACATATACGGAGGAAAGTGGGCCCATTGCTGAGGTGATTAGGAGACATTGGAGTATGCTGGGAAAGTGCCTTCCAAAAATTAAAGAATTTAGAGAACCTCCACTCTTCTCATATCGGAGAAGTAAAAATCTTAAAGACCAGATAGTTAAATCGGATATTGGCCCTCTAAAGGCTGTTGGTCAAACCACAATAACAGGTGCAAAACAGCATGGTAGCTTCCCGTGTCTATCATGCGTGAACTGCAAACATATGATAAAGGGATCTAAGTTTAGCCACCCAGTAACAAATAAACAATATACTATTGAGGAATATGTCACATGTGACTCAGACTATGTCATCTACCTATTGGAATGCCCTTGCAAACTGTGGTATATTGGGGAGACAACGTGTGAGCTTAAAACGCGTATGAATAATCATAGGCATACGATAAGAAAGAAAAGACAGGACTTGCCAGTCTCAAAACACTTCTTGGACTTTAACCACACGGAAAAGGACTTGAAATTTAGAATCATAGACAGAGTCCCTGTCCAAAGGAGAGGGGGGGATAGAGCATACCTATTGAAAAAATTGGAACTGCGTTGGATTTATGAGTTGGACACACTGAAGCCAAGAGGCCTAAATGTAGAGTTTAAAATTCATTAATATGGAAAAAAGTCTTAAAATTATGTGTTCTTCAAATTTGGTGTCTTTACACTGTTGGATATATATGGAATATATGGAATGTGGACTGTTCTATTATTTCATTTTTACTAAGTGTTTTGTTTGTAATTTTAGATACGACTCCATCCTCAACAAAAAGGCCCCTGCCCTACTGATATATGGAAGAAATCCACAGAGGAGGACATAATAAATAAAAAAATAAAAAAAAACAAAAAATATGGTATAATTTTTGGTAATTTATCATATATATAAAAAAATGTCTTGGTCTGCTGGCCAGTGAGATTGAAATGAGAATAATATACAAATATGGCGTCAATAAAATAAATTTCAACTAATTTGGTCTAAGGAATACTCATTTTTTAGTTATACACTCATATGGGTCCTGCTGCGGTGGTCATGTGACCTGAGAAGGACATGGATCAGTGCAGAGGCTCATTGGCAGTGGGAGATAGCCTGAATAAGGTATTTTCCTGCTAGCCAAGAGTGAACCATATAAGTAATAAAAATTATTAGACCAATGCTATTAATACCATCATTAACGTACAGGTTGGTGCAGTGTGGCAAATATAGTGCCCAGCGCAGAAGCGCTAAATAATAAGCAACATGAAGTGGAATGCCACAACTAAGATGGTGGAGCGGCACTGACAAGGCACCTATGCGCAGGCGCAATCTCACTGACTCGCACACCAGGAAGTTAATATTCAGACATGCGCAGTAGAGTATAGGGAACGCCGAGACTGGCGTCCATGCAGTCCTCCATGTGGGTCTCGTTCATTTGGTGGGGTAAGCGCTAAAAACCTTAATGATACCGGTAAATATGAAGCATTATGGCAATATCTGGTTATAGGAGAAGGTAATAAGTTGGAAGTAAATGATTGGAGGATTAATGGAGTCTAAACAGTCCATAAACAGCACCTTAGCACAATGCACTTTATATATCAAACAAACACTTATGAAATGAATTAACTTTTAATTAACACTGCAAACACTTTTATGGCTATATGGTATGCAAATAATTGTGAATCACATGTATATAAGCATATGAATTGTAACCTCCCACTGCTTGAGAAAGGCTCAGTGTGAGCCGAAACGTCGTATGAAGATGTGGGTCTGAAATAAACGTCACAGCTTTTTTCACCTTTACAAATATTGGAGTGCTGCCTTCCTTTTTCTAATCTCTGATACTTGGGTGGATAAGTGGACTGTCCTGCCTGGAAGGCCTGGCACCCGTCGGTGAGCTTGTGCTGTTTTCACTTTTTTTGTATATATTTAACATTAGGTACGCAGGTCGTGCCGCAGTATGCAGATGTTGCCGCATGCGTCGTTTTGACGATGCGGAGACCAGCGTAGGACGCAGCTTGTAGCAATTTTTCTTCTCTGCATCGTCAAAACGACGCATGCGGAAGCATCCGCATACTGCGGCACGACCTGCGTACCTAATGTCAAATATAGGTATACAGGCTGCATGCCGGCCGCATGCAGAAATAGGCAGAGCTAGCGGCGGAGCTTCACGGAGGAAGTCCGCAGCTGCTACCAACGCAAGTGTGAAACCGGCCTAAGGGTATGTTTCCACGTTCAGGATTGCATCAGGCTTTGGTCAGGATTTTATGCAAGTAAAATCCTGACCAAAACTGCACCTGAGGTCACTGGCAGGTCACCTGCGGTGTACCTGCGTGTTTTGCTCATAGTAGCAACATGCAGCGTTTTGAAAAAACGCACAACGCATGCGTTTTCGCGGCAAAAACTCATGCGTTTTTTCACACATAGTGCAGTCTGGATTTCATAAAATCCCATCCACTATGCTGTAACATCTGGACGCTGCGTTTTTGACGCTGCGGAAAAACGCAGCGTTTCCTGAATGTGGAAACATACCCTAAGGCTGTGAACTAGGAGTCAGGAATGCTTCTAGGGCTTATCCCCATGATGTTCCTGTGTCTTTTGAGCAGTGTTTCCATCATTTTCAGATGTTTTTAGAAATTAAAAGGACCCCCGGGGGGATCGCAGTAAAAATACTCTGGTCTCACGTAGACTTATATTGGGTTCGCTGTTCTGGCCGAGTACCTGAGAATTCCAATTTGCCCGACCCGAGCAACGAGCACCCGAGCATTTTAGTGCTCGCCCATCACTATTCAGAAATTAATATTTTGTGTAATAACCATAATTTTTAATCACAGCTTACATGCATCTTGGCATGCTTTCCAGCAGTGTTTCACACTGCTTCTGGCGCAAAAATGTAAGCAGTTCTTCTTTGTTTGATGGCTTGTGACTATCCATCATCCTCTTGATTACATTCCAAGTTTTCCAATTGGGTTCAGGTCTGGAGAATGGGCTGCCCATGACAGGGTTTTGATGTGGTGGGTTCTTAATTTTGGCCAGAGCTGTATATATTACCCCAATTGCCACTGCACAAAAGCAATCAGGATGCTCCATTTCTCGTGCAGCTGAGGGCTAGTCTTATTAGTGTTGGTAGGGGCCAATATCCATGGACCTTCACAGCTATTTAACATCAGCCCTTAGCGGTCTGTTTTGCCTTAGCTGGTTATTAAAAATGGAGGGGGCCCAATTAATTTTTTGGGTGAGTCCACCCATTTTTTAATAACCAGCTAAGAAAAAGCAGAGAGCTGTTCACTGATTAATAGGCTGAAAAGGTAAATGTTTATTGGGCCCTTCCCAGCATAATGAGACCAGCTCACAGCCAATGTGGTCTCGAACTTTCGTGCTGTAAAATGGGGGTAGTAAGCGGTAAAGGTGAAAAATGGAACAACAGAGAATAAAAAGTAATAATAATAATCTTGAAAAAAGAGGCATAGGTCCAAATGTAGGAGGTGTAGTAGGTGGAGGAGCTTGAGGCGAATGTGGCGATGAAGGTGGAAGAGGCAGGGGATGAGGTATCCAAGTTTGTTTTTTTTTCTTCTAGGGACAGCACTTAGAAGAACATAATATAAAATAAAAAAGAACAATGTAGATACAGTAGTCGGATGTCCTAGTGGAGGAGGAGGTGGTGTAGGTGGACTAGCAGGAGGTGGACATTGCAGTGTAGGTGGAAGAGGCAGGTCTGATGGTATCCAACATTATTTTTGTGGATTTTATTTCTCTTCCTTTTTGGTAAGGCCCCAAAATAAAACAAATGGCAAATAAAATATAACAATGTCTGGGTGCAGATGGTACATTTGTCTGGTTTGCCAGAGGTACAGAAAAGTCCTGTGGACTCCACTCCTGGTTTCTTTTAATGAATGCGAGAGTGCTTATGTTGGCTTTGGACAGGTGGATGCGCCTATGTGTGATATCCCCTGCTGTGATTAACACATGTTCCAACATTACACTTGCAACGGGGCATGCTGGCACTTCCAAGTCAAAAAGTACAAGCCTAGGCCATGTGTCCAGTTTGGAAACCAAGAAGTTAAATGGGCAGACCCAACTTAGACATGTACTCTTCCACCATGTTGTTATAACGCTGGCACCTGGTTGTATAGACCGTATCAGATGGTGGTGCTGGATGATGTGTCATGCTGATGAATTTTTTTCACATTTTAGCCATGTTAACGCTCCCTTCTGAGGTGGTGCCCCAGCTGCGTTGGCGACTTCCTCCTCCTCTGCCTTGTGTTTCTTCTGTCAGGTGGGAATGCCGTCAGTAGTGCCCCTACCAGCATGTGCTTGTATTCACACATTTTGCCATCCCGCTCCAGTGACGGAAGTAATAATGGTACTTTGCAGCAGGGATGCAGCAGGGTGGCCACCCAGTAATCAGTAGGGGTATGATCTGGGCAACTCTGCGGTCGTTGGGCAGGCACAGCAGACTGTATTGGCTCATTCCGCCCTCTCTCTGTTGGAGTCCCTCAAGGCTCTGTCCTGGGGACCCTAATTTTTTCCATCTATACCCTTGGCCTAGGATAACTCAAAGTCCCATGGCTTCCAGTATCACCTGTATGCTGATGACACTCAGATCTACCTCTCTGGCCCAGATGTCACCTCTCCGGTGTCCAGAATCCCGAAGTGTCTATCAGCCATATCCTCCTTCACCTCTCGCTTCCTAAAACTCAATGTAGACAATGCCAATCTCCCCTACCTGATCTATCTATTATGGTAAGCAGAATCACGTTCTCTCCCACACCTGAAATCCGCTACCTCACGGTAACTCTCGACTCTGCCCTGTCCATCAAACCGCACGTCCAAACTCTTGCCACCTCCTGCCGCCTCCAACTCAAACATATTGCCAGAATCCGTCCCTTCCTCTGCCCTCAATCTACTAAAATGCTTGAGCATGCCCTTATCTCTCACCTCGACTACTGCAACATCCTCCTCTGCGGCCTCCCCGCTAACTCTCTTGCACCACTCCAGTCTGTCTTTAACTCTGTTGCCCGGCTAATCCACCTCTCTACTCCCGTTTCTCCCCTCTGCAAATTTCTCCACTGACTCCCAATTCCACATCGAATCCAGTTCAAACTACTAAAACTGATCTACAAAGCCATCCACAACCTGTCCCCTCCTTATATCTCTGAACTAATCTCCCAATATCTTCCCTCACGTAATCTTCGATCCTCCCAAGACCTCCTACTCTCCTCCACACTTATTCATTCCTCACACAACCGCCTCCAAGATTTCTCCCCAATATCCCCCATCCTCTCGAATTCCACGCCTCAACACGTCCAATTATCCACCACCCTTGGATCCTTCAGACGGAACCTGAAAACCCACCTCTTCAGGAAAGCCAACAGCCTGCAATAACCATTCTGCCGCCTCACCACCACCCGAGCTGCTGCACCCCCGACCTTTTGTCTCTTCCCCATAGAATGTAAATCCGCAAGGAAATGAAATTTCAACTCATAGCTGTCAAACAAGTTTATTACAAGTCAAATAGTTAGAAATAAAAAAAAAGAGAAATATAAAAGTATGCATACATACAAATCAATAATAAAGAGTTTTAGAAATTAAAACAATGAATTAAACATTAAAGACAGATTAATTACAAAAAAGAAAAACACATTTTGTACCAAAGTCCCCTGTGCTTTAGCTGCAAAAATTGTATTGTGGTGCTTAAAGGCAACCTGTCACCCCCAAAATCGAGGGCGAGCTAAGCCCACCAGCATCAGGGGCTTATCTCCAGCATTCTGTAATGCTGTAGATAAGCCCCCGATGTATCCTTAAAAATTAGAAAAAGAGGTTATATTATACTCACCCAGGGACAGTCCCAGTCCTGTCCGATGGGCATCGCGGGCCGGTCTGGCGCCTCCTATCTTCATCGGATGATGTCCTCTTCGTGTCTTCACGCTGCGGCTCCAGCACAAAGTACTGCAGTGTGCAGGCCCCAGGCCTCTCTGACCTTTCCCGGCGCCTGCGCACCGCAGTGTGAAGACAAGAAGAGGAAGTCATCCGATCAAGATGGGAGGCCCAGGACCGGACCGCGACTTGGATCAGACCGCCCGCTTGAGTATAATATAACCTCTTTTTCTCATCTTTTAGGATACATTGGAGGCTTAACTACAGCATTACAGAATGCTGTAGATAAGCCCCTGATGCTGGTGGGCTTATCTATAGAGCGGGGAGACAGGGCGCGAGAGCGGGGAGACAGGGCGCGAGAGCGGGGAGACAGGGCGCGAGAAAATCGAGAAAAAGGGTTTATTTTTTGTTTTTTTTAAAGTAATTATACTCATCTATCTGACATTATCAGATGCACACAGTGTCATCCCTTTGGGTCCTCACATGGATTGTGGGGGCACCGCCATTCCACTTGGTGAAAAGAAGTCCAGTGGTGTAACGACATCTGCAGGGAGGTCACTGCTCTGGGGGGGGGGGGGGGGGGGCACAGGATGGGGAAAAGTCAGAATACCTAGAAGAAAACAGAAAAAAAAATCATGCAGAAAACTGGATACAAGTAGTGGCTGACACCAGTGGCCATCGGGCTAATACTGAGCAGCACAGCGTGCGAGGGGAGAATAAAGCCAGGGATCTGGAGACATTGTTGTAAAGCTGTTTCGCTCCCAGAGGTCATAGGTCAGTCATCAACCTGACAGCATGTGTCCCCAATAATATTAATAATATTAACAGGACCGACTCCTCACCATCAGGCAGAGATTCTCATGCCAAGTAATATCAATCCCTCAGATCTCCATCATCATTCATCCCCTCCCCTGTTCGCCCCCACACACGTAGCACTATACTTCCCTGCACCCCCCACCGCAAGTGACATCACACACACTGACCTGCACAGCACGTGACATCAGCCCCCCACACCACATAGACCCATGCGAGTAGCATCAGCCCCATTCTGCAGGTAGACCCCCCTGCACGCAGATCCCCCATGCAGGCAACATGACCCCCTTCCTAACAGAGACTCCAGCACACAGCCTCTCTTCCCCAGAGACCTGCAGCCCCCCTTCACAACAGACACCCAGCCCCACTAGCAAGAAACATGACCCCCTTCCCACTGAGACCCCCAGCATGCAGTCACCTTTCCCCAGGCAGGCCCCTCCAGCACGCAGTCCCATGCAAACAACATCTCCCCCTTCTCCCCAGGCGGACCCCCCCCCCCGTCCAGCATGCACATGCAGCCCCATGCAAGCACCACCACCCGATTCTCCCCAGGCAGCCCCATGCAAGCACCACCACCCGATTCTCCCCAGGCAGACCCATGCAAGCAACATCCCCCCATTCTCCCCAGGCAGCCCCATGCAAGCAACATCCCCCCCATTCTCCCCAGGCAGCCCCATGCAAGCATCACCCCCCCCATTCTCCCCAGGCAGCCCCATGCAAGCAACACCACCCCATTCTCCCCAGGCAGCCCCATGCAAGCATCACCTCCCCAGGCAGCCCCATGCAAGCATCACCACCCCATTCTCCCCAGGCAGCCCCATGCAAGCAGCACCACCCCATTCTCCCCAGGCAGCCCCATGCAAGCAGCACCACCCCATTCTCCCCCAGGCAGCCCCATGCAAGCATCACCACCCCATTCTCCCCCAGGCAGCCCCATGCAAGCATCACCACCCCATTCTCCCCAGGCAGCCCCGTGCAAGCATCACCACCCCATTCTCCCCAGGCAGCCCCATGCAAGCAGCACCACCCCATTCTCCCCAAGGCAGCCCCATGCAAGCAGCACCACCCTATTCTCCCCCAGGCAGCCCCATGCAAGCAGCACCACCCCATTCTCCCCCAGGCAGCCCCATGCAAGCAGCACCACCCCATTCTCCCCCAGGCAGCCCCATGCAAGCAGCACCACCCCATTCTCCCCAGGCAGCCCCATGCAAGCAGCACCACCCCATTCTCCCCAGGCAGCCCCATGCAAGCAACATCCCCCCCATTCTCCCCAGGCAGCCCCATGCAAGCAACATCCCCCCATTCTCCCCAGGCAGCCCCATGCAAGCATCACCCCCCCCCATTCTCCCAAGGCAACCCCATGCAAGCAGCACCACCCCATTCTCCCCAGGCAGCCCCATGCAAGCAACATCCCCCCCATTCTCCCCAGGCAGCCCCATGCAAGCAACATCCCCCCATTCTCCCCAGGCAGCCCCATGCAAGCATCACCACCCCATTCTCCCAAGGCAACCCCATGCAAGCAGCACCACCCCATTCTCCCCAGGCAGCCCCATGCAAGCAGCACCACCCCATTCTCCCCAGGCAGCCCCATGCAAGCAACACCACCCCATTCTCCCCAGGCAGCCCCATGCAAGCAGCACCACCCCATTCTCCCCCAGGCAGCCCCATGCAAGCAGCACCACCCCATTCTCCCCCAGGCAGCCCCATGCAAGCAGCACCACCCCATTCTCCCCCAGGCAGCCCCATGCAAGCAGCACCACCCCATTCTCCCCCAGGCAGACCCATGCAAGCAGCACCACCCCATTCTCCCCAGGCAGACCCATGCAAGCAACATCACCCCATTTTCTGCAGGCAGACTCCCACTTACCTGATCTATGACTTTGGAGAATGACCCCCATAATACCCCAAATCTTGCACAAAAATCCTCGAAATCCAGCCATGACATCCACAGCCGCCTCCTGTCTGCTCTGCTCTATGGAGGAAGAGGCAAATCCTGCACAAAACACTCCAAATCCAAACCCTGCACGAAATCCCGCCATGATATCCACAGCTTCCTCGTGTCTGCTCTGTCTGTTCTATGGAGGAAGAGGCACCGCCCCTTCCGGTCACATGGGCAGAGGTCCTTTAGCCGACTTGGATTTAGCCTCTACCCAGTCACTACCCTGCTGTATACTGCCCCCCACCGTCACTACCCTGCTGTATACTGCCCTCCACAGTCACTACCCTGCAGTATACTGCCCCCTACCATCACCACCCTGCTGTATACTGCTCCCCCCGTCATTACCCTGCTGTATACTGCGCCCCACCTTCACTGCCCTCCTGTATACTGCCCGCTCACCGTCACTACCCTGCTGTATACTGCCCTCCACCGTCACTACCCTGCTGTATACTGCCCCCCACCGTCACTACCCTGCTGTATACTGTGCCCCACCTTCACTGCCCTCCTGTATACTGCCCCCCCACCGTCACTACCCTGCTGTATACTGCCCCTCCACCGTCACTACCCTGCTGTATACTGCCCCCCCACCGTCACTACCCTGCTGTATACTGCCCCCCACCGTCACTACCATCCTGTATACTGCCCCCCACCGTCACTACCCTGCTGTATACTGCCCCCCTCCGTCACTACCGTGCTGTTTACTGCCCCCCACCGTCACTACCCTCCTGTATACCACCCCTCACAGTTATTACGCTCGTGTTTCACCTCTAGTGGAGCTCTCAGTGCACGTTGTGTCCTCGTTGTTGTACACTCCGGTGTCATCTTCATTATTCATTTGTTATTTGACATAATATTGTTTAGGGGATGAGATAATGCAGATTATTCTACTGACGCTACCTGCACCTATTTTGTCTGACACCTCTGCCGACAGCGCATGTGACAGCCTTGTTACAGTGTGCCATGAATCTGCTTAGTCAGTAGGAATTTCCTTCTGACAAGGCAAATCGCCCCTTACCTTGTTTTCTCCCAACATTAGATGTTTCTGGGTTCACTTTTCACTCACGGGGTGTCATATTGTCCCTGGACCCCAGTGCGCCCCCTCTGGTTACAGCGGTGTTTGTGGTTTGTGCTGTACCCTCACACCTGTCCACTGTACAAGTAATGATTGGCTCCTGGTGATCGAGTAATCTGATGTTTGTTTTCTATCTCTTCTCGCAGGTCCGCAGCGTCTACAATGAGCACCATTCCGGACTGATCATAACACCAGGGATGGATGACGTGGCCGCGCAGAGCAGGGCAGAAGATGAGACCCCCGGCGCAGATGTGGTGGACAAATTCACCGCCCCTGGAGAACAGTTCTACTCATTGCAGCGGAGCCGCTGCCGGGTGCGTATGTTATTCCCGGTGATATTCACCGTTCTCGGGTCTTTGGAGAAATTTAACTATGAAGAACAAGGAAATGGAAAGAACCCCGGACGCATCTGGCTGCAACTTAAAGGGAAAAGACAAGCGGTGCACAAAGCCAAGGTGCGGTGCAGACAGGGAAAGGAGCAGGGAAAGTCTGACGGTGTCTGTGCACGCTCGTAGCGTCCTTGGGGTCCGACTCCTAATCAGTCTCCCTGCCAGTAATTTGGTGTAGGGTCCGTGTTCAGTCCCCTTCATTGTAGACCGAGCACAGCTCTACTGGTTGTTGCGGGTGATGCTGGTACTGATGTGGGACTTTCTCCCTTTCTGTCCTATGTGTGTGGGCCGGGTTCACGGCACATTACTCAGCAGTGCTGGCTCGGAGAGGGGTCACTAATGGGGGGATGTCTTGAGGAGACGACGACTTCAAGAACTGCCTTATTTTGTTGGCAGAAAACCCATTCAGGTGTCAGCAAATTACTGTAAATTCCCCATAAAATGATGAGCAGTCGTCGCAGAGCCGCAGCTTCTCTGCGTCATGTGTCAGAATGTCTTAAAGACGTAATTCCCCACGGAGGAAGCTGGAGTCTCACCAAACCTGTATGTCAGGTGCAGAGGCTCGGATTCCTGTGTACGGTGACACGCGGCGCTGTCATCCAGGGCTGAGAACGCACCTCCCCTTAAGTACCTGTAAAGATGGAAAACAAAGACATATGAGCGCAGCCAACATCTACTTCTGCCGTCTTTGAGTTTCATTCAGCGGACCGTTACTATTTGGACATGGGGGGGGGGGGGTTGGGCAGAGAGGAGTCTGGGGGGGGGGGGGTTGGATGGCGGTGTCGGACAGATTAGGGGTCTTGGGACTTAGGGTACCGTCTCACAGTGGCACTTTTGTCGCTACGACGGCACGATCCGTGACGTTCCAGCGATATCCATACGATATCGCTGTGTCCCAGATCGTTTGGAACTTTCTTTCGTCGCTGGATCTCCCGCTGTCATCGCTGGAGCGGTGTGTGTGACACTGATCCAACGATGCGTTCGCTTGTAACCGGGGTAAACATCGGGTTACTAAGCGCAGGGCCGCGCTTAGTAACCCGATGTTTACCCTGGTTACCATCGTAAATGTAAAAAAAAAAAAACCAGTACATACTCACATTCTGGTGTCCGTCAGGTCCCTCGCCGTCTGCTTCCCGCACTGACTGACTGCCGGCCGTAAAGTGAAAGCAGAGCACAGCGGTGACGTCACCGCTGTGCTCTACTTTCACTTCACGGCCGGCATCTAGAAAAATACCTCGGGCCCCCGTAACGGAGTTGACCAGCCAGCTGGATTCTGTGTTTTCCAGTGTACCCGAGACAGCAGCTCATCCCGCACTCATGTCGCTCACCCAACAGGACAGATTGTCCAAAAAGAGGCGATGCTCCGAGAATGAAGATCGATGTCCAAAGAAGCCGTTCTCCTTAGACTGCATCCAGAAAGACGGTCCCGTCTCAAGTGCCAGCGTCGCTACTACCAACTTGCCCATCTTAGATCTGATGACTGACTCTAGCGAAGACTCGTTGATCGACATGTACGAATACGATCCCATGAGCTCCGAATCCGAGTACAAGATCCTTGTAAACTTTTTCAAGAAGATGGGATATTCCAAGGAGGTGGTTGAGAAGGTTATCCGTGAGCTGGGGCAGTCCGAGGACATCTTAAAACTTCTTGATGAGATAGAAAAAGAAAGCAACAAGGTGCCGACGGCAAATATTGAGAGACGGCAAAATGCTAAAGACGGTAATGCATCAAAGCTGAGGCAGGAGGTGATGGAGGATCTGGTCAGGACACGCACAGCCGGCAATGAGGACTTGGGGAACGTCATGAAGAACAACCCAACAGCTACTCAAAGACTTCAGACTCAAGTATCAGGAACGGAAGGTAGTTTACCAAAGAATTTTACTTTTGTTGCAAGAGGTGCCTCCAGCCCTCCAAGGAATAATATCATTGTATTCCCAGACACACCGGGACCTTCCAACGTCCTCCCATGGCCGCAGGTAACAAAACAGATTCCCATAAAATGCTTCAATTCTACCCATCCACCGAAACCTGTGCAGAGTGACGTGAAGCCCTCTGCATCTGTGAGACCAGACAAGTACAACCCGCCGGTGACCGGGGAGCAGATATACCTCAACTCCATCAAGACCCCCTATAGGCTGGAGCTAAAAAATGAGCCGGGGAGAGTGGACCTGAAACACATAATCATCGATGGGAGCAACGTCGCTTTCAGGTCAGTGCTTGTTACCAGACTGGTGGGTGAATTACAGTGCATGTCAGGAGCAGCGCTCATTATATTACTGTGCAGGAGCAGCGTTCGTTATATTATTGTGCAATGCAGGAGCAGTACTCATTATATTACTGTGCAATGCAGGAGCAGCGCTCGTTATATTACTGTGCAATGCAGGAGCAGCACTTCTTATATTCCTGTGCGGGGCTGGAGCAGCGCTCGTTATATTCCTGTGCGTGGCTGGAGCAGCGCTCGTTATATTCCTGTGCGAGGCTGGAGCAGCGCTCGTTATATTCCTGTGCGGGGCTGGAGCAGCGCTCGTTATATTCCTGTGCGGGGCTGGAGCAGCGCTCGTTATATTCCTGTGCGGGGCTGGAGCAGCGCTCGTTATATTCCTGTCCTGTGCACCCAGGATTTTGTTTTTATTGTGACATATCTTTGTCTTAAATTTGGGCAGAAAATTTATCAGTGTTTTATGCGACTTATTACACCAATTTTTTTAAGTATCTGCGCCAAAACTTAAAAATAACAAAAGCAACTTGGTAAGCTTTTAGCACGAAATACCCGTATTGTGTATCAGATGTAAGATGTCGCCTGATGTTGCAGCGGGTCTCTCTCGGGGCGCTGCTGGATGTCGCAGGACACCACACTCAGGACACTGCCAGATGTATGCGATGCTTTCTCGGGGTCCCACCGGATGTCGCAGTGGGGCGCATTCAGGACACCACAGGATGTTGCAACAGGGCACTCTCAGGATGTCACGGGATGTGGCAGCGGGGTACACTCAGGGCGGTGGCGGATTTGGCAGCAGGGTGCTCTTAGGGTGCAGTTGGATGTGGAAGCGGGGTGCTGTTGGGGTGCAGCCGGATGTGGAAGTGGGGCGCTCTTAGGGTGCAGCCGGAGGTGGCAGTGGGGCGCTCTTGGGGTGCAGCTGGGTGGGGGGGAGCTCTTGGGGTGCAGCCTGATGTGGAAGCTGGGAGCTCTTAAGGTGCAGCCTGATGTGGAAGCTGGGAGCTCTTAGGGTGCAGCTGGACGTGGCAGCAGGGAGCTCTTAGGGTGCAGACGGATGTGGGAGTGGGGCGCTCTTGGGGTGCAGCCGGATGTGGCAGCGGGGGCGCTTTTGGGGTGCAGCCGGATGTGGCAGCGGGGCGCTTTTGGGGTGCAGCCGGATGTGGCAGCGGGGCGCTTTTGGGGTGTGGTAGCAGGGCGATTTTTGGGGATGCAGCAGGGTGTGGCAGCGGGGCACTTTTGGGGTGCAGCCGGGTTTGGCAGCGGGGTGCAGTAGGGTGTGGCAGTGGGGCGCTTTTGGGGTGCAGCCGGGTGTGGCAGCGGGGTGCTTTTGGGGTGCAGCCGGGTGTGGCAGCGGGGTGCTTTTGGGGTGCAGCCGGGTGTAGCAGCGGGGCGCCGTTGGGCTGCTGCTGGATGTGGCATGTGGTTCTTTCTTGGGGTGCCATTGGATGTGGCAGTGGGGTGCTCTTGGGGTGCAGCCGGATGTGGCAGCGGTGCTTTCTTGGGGTGCAGCCGGATTTTGGCCACGGGGCGCTCTCTGGGTGCTGCTGAATGTCACCGCACTTTTTTTTCGGGGCTCTTGTATTGGAAGGTGGACAGGATGACTCACATAATAGAAACTCGTGAGTACAGAGTCAGCGCTTCCCTCCTCTCCGCCGGCTGTGTAATGACTGTACTCCCATCACAACACATTGAAGACCAGTAAAGCGTTTAGTGAGTCCCAATACAAGAAAGAACGTGACCCTGTCTGAGGAGACGGAGCCTCCGCATATAGAAACCTGAGAAATACTGAAACCAAAACTTCTGTGGATAGACGTCGTCATTGGGGCGGCGGTGGCTCGCTCTCGCCATCGCTGTAATATATCAGTTTTTCTTTTTTAATAATTTTGCAAAAATTACTACATTTTTTTTTGTTTTGTTTTTTCAGTTAAGATGGGGTGCAGAATGTACATTAATGAGAAAAAATTAACTTTTTTTTAATTTACCAAATGGCTGCAATGAAACAGTGAAAAATATAAAGGGGTCTGAATACTTTCCGTACCCACTGTACATTCCTGACCCTGCACTGATACTGGGTTACGTCCTGTGCCGTATTATCCGGGTGCTATCTATGAGCCCATGATTGTCCAGATTGATGATTGTCCCGTGGTGACCTGATTATGGGGTCGGTGTTGTCTCACACTTTCTACTTCTTGCAGTCACGGGTTACGTAAGTTCTTTTCCTGTCGGGGAATCGCGATCGCCGTAGAATATTTCTGGAATAAAGGACACCGGAATATAACAGTGTTTGTTCCTCACTGGAGGACGAAGCGAGACCCCAACATTACAGGTAACGGGTGCCGTCACATGTCACTGATGTGTGTGTAAGGTCTGTGAGCTCTTTCTTCATTACAGCCCCAGATGTGTACACCCGGTACACACTCCAGTGAGCGTGCATGTGTGGAAGGAAAGCAGAATAAGCTGTGCGAGACACTCTGCACCCCTCCACCCCTACTTCCTTCCAGTGGTCTTCAGTACAAAGGTAGTGGGGGGTCCATGGTCTGACATTTCGACCAATCACCCGATTGCAGTTCCTGGATGTAGATGGTGAACACAACAGCGCCATACACTGTGTAGTGGCTATTCTCAGGAACTGCAGCCCAGCCCTTTACCTTCAATAGGTTGTCAGTATATAAATCGTGGATGGCCCCTTTAATTGCAGCCGTACTAACACATGACCATTGTGTTTCCCTTTCTACATTTCTACAGAGCAGCACTTCCTCCAGCAGCTGGAAGAGCTGGGAATCCTATCGTTCACCCCCTCAAGGACCGTGCTGGGCTCCCAAATCTGCTCTCATGATGACAGGTGTGTAGGTCTTCGCACGTATCTCTCCCCCCACCCCCATGGCATTGGCACGTATGTTTCCCCCCACACTCGTGGCGTTGGCACGTATCTCTCCCCACACCCTCGTGGCGTCGGCACGTATCTCTCCCCCCACCCTCATGGCGTCGGCACGTATCTCTCCCCCCACCCTCATGGCGTCGGCACGTATCTCTCCCCCCACCCCCGTGGCGTCGGCACGTATGTTTCCTCCCACCCTCTTGGCGTCAGCACGTATCTCTCCCCCCACCCTCTTGGCGTCGGCACGTATCTCTCCCCCCACCCTCTTGGCGTCGGCACGTATCTCTCCCCCCACCCTCGTGGCGTCGGCACGTATCTCTCCTCCCACCCCCGTGGCGTCGGCACGTATCTCTCCTCCCACCCCCGTGGCGTTGGCACTTATCTCTCCCCCACCCTCGTGGCATGGGCACGTATCTCTCCCCCCACCCTCATGGCGTCGGCACGTACCTCTCCCCCCATGGCGTCGTCTCGTTGCCCCGTACTAACTAATCATCCTCCTGCAGCCGTGCATTAGATATCCGCACGTTAGGGTCTCGGGTATGACGTGCGATGTTCGGCTCCGGGGTAAACTCTATTTCTTCTTGTCCTGCAGGTTCCTGCTGCACTTGGCTGAAAAGACGGGAGGGATCATAGTCACAAATGACAATCTCCGAGAGTTTGTGGTGGAATCTCTGGCATGGACCAAGATTATAAAGGAAAGGTCGGTGCTCCTTGTTCTCTGGGTGCGGAGATCCGTGATTTTTTCATTTCAGTAATTGGTGGGATATTGATCGGATACGTCAGCACTTACTGATCCTGAGAATGGATGTAGTGCTCCGCCGCCTCCGTGCTGCAGATCCTGCACAGTGTTACCTCTGCTGCAGTCAGGGTTATACCTCCTCTGCTCACTCTGCACCCAGAGGCGGGTGGGCAGAGGAGGCGGGTGGGCAGAGGATCCGAGCGTGATCAGCAGATATTGTACACATTCACAAGGCGTGGGATAGGTGCACAATACCTGCCAGACCGTGCCCGGTCCTGTGCCCTTACCGGACGCTAGTGGCTCGGTGTGGACTCCGCAGATTTCTCAGTTTCGTGTTTTTTCTATCTCTTCAGATTATTACAGTTTACATTTGTTGGCGACATTTTCATGATCCCGGATGACCCACTGGGACGACATGGCCCAAACCTGGATAATTTCCTCAGCAAGGACCGAGCACAGGTGAGAGGTCTCGCCATGTCTCCACGTGTCCTTTTACCCTCCATTCGTAGGATGAGGAATTAAAAGGTAAACTTCCAAGACTCTCTATTTTGTGCCTTGATTTGATTTTTCAGGGTGATGCGGAGGCACATACCTTATAATTACTGACGACCTCCAGTGCGGTTACTATACTGGGACCAGCAGACTGACACACCTGCCCATCAAAGCGCCCCTGTCCTCCTCTGTGTTTGTGTCGTGCTTTTAATATTTTTAATAAACAAATTAAAAGCTTTTCAGCCAAATAAGGCTTTTATTTATTTTTTTGGCTCTGGTTTATTTCTGGTCTCCAATCATCTCTGCGCTTTTTGCAGATGGCACTGTGCTCCAATGCGGATTTTGCTGCAGCCGATTCCTCCGTCATTTCCACTCTCGGCCTTAGGCTATGTTCACACTTTGCGGGTTTTGCCGCGGATCCGCAGCGGATTTGACACTGCGGATCCGCAGCAGTTTTCCATGCAGGGTACAGTACAATGTTACCCTATGGAAAACAAAACCCGCTGTGCCCACGCTGCGGATTTCCGCGGAAAAAGCCGCACGGCTTTTCTGCGGAAAAAAAGGAGCATGTCACTTCTTGGTGCAGAATCGCAGCGATTCTGCACCCATAGAAATGCATTGATCCACTCACTTTCCGCATGGGGCTGTGCCCACGTTGCGGGAAGTTAAGCGGATAATGTGCCGATGGTACCCGGGGTGGAGGAGAGGAGACTCTCCTCCAGGCCCTGGGAACCATATTTTGGTGTAAAAAAAAGAATTAAAATAAAAAATAATGCTATACTTGTCGGGGTCGTAAAACGACAATATACCCTTCCTTCACCAGTCATTCCAAATTAATATGTGTGCAGGGCATCTGGTACCGGATAAGAATAAATCAGACAGGTAGCTGGTTCAAACTTAGTTAATGCCCCGTGCATCCACACATGTCTGCAGCGGTCACACCAACTGGCTTTATTCTACAATACACAATACTATATTGAGTGTTAGGGGAAGGCGTGCATTGGGCGGGGTTTAAGCTAGCATCCAGTCTTCCTGATTTGTCCTGACGTCTTCTGGTGAATCCTCCCTTTCTTCACATTCCTGAGTTTCGATTCTGAAGAAATGAAAGTTATGTCTCCAGACACTAAAGGGAAACGAAACTGAACTCTGGCGGCCATCTTTAAATACAATTACATTTGCTTTAGCTAGCAAATAGGAAAAACTTATTGTTTCACAGTATAAAAGTATAGCAGTACAAAAAGAGTATAAAGATATATATTTTCACCTTGACAATCCCCCCTAAACACTAAGTTTTTCCCTTAAAGAAGGATCCTTCGAGACTGTCCATGTGATGGGAAAAGGGGAGGTGGATTTCTTCATCCAGACACCTCAGAAGCTCTCCCCTAGCGAGAGGCCTCCAGGCAACTGAACCCTTCACTAACCTCACATGGAGTTCTCCCACTGTCCCTAAACTAAATCTCTTGGCATCATCTGAGAATGGGGGGGTTCTGTCTACTCTCTTGAGAGGAATGTACTTAGGGATCTCCCCTGGATCAGTACCATTGTACTCTGGTGGGTCTTCTTCTTGATTGAGAAAGGTGTCAGTCGGAGTTGCTTTGGCAATAATCTTTTTGTACAAAGGAATAACACAACAGAGGATTATCGATTCAATTATGAGGAGGGCAATCAGTACTAAACAAACTTATTGAAGGAATCCCTTGATACCACCTAACCAATTGGAGAAGAAAAATGTGTCTGCTCCAGCATACACGACACGTCGTCTTATTGTCCTAATTTGTTCAACTTCTTTAGAAACCTTCAGGTCTTTCGGATCTACATTTCGCCATTCAGGTCTGGCTGTATATATTTTGTCTCGTATATCTTTGGTCATACCGTCAATGAATGTATTTACCAATACTCTAACATCAAGTGGGTTTATGGGACTGTACTCCATGTCTTCCCATTTCCGCTGTAACCGTCCAAAGTATAGCTCTACACTCTCTCCTTTGTCACATCTGTAGAAAATCTTAATTTGCGTCCTAGCACGTCACCTGTTTTTGTGCTCACTACCTAGGCCTGCCTAGGTGCACTTAATATGTCCATCATATGGTCATTATTTGTCTGTAGAATGAGAAAGGTTGGTTCTCAGGGTCAGCCAATTATTTTTGCATAGCTAGCTAGTCAGAGGGCCTCCAGGGATAATACTCCTGTATCTGTCTTACCCTACCTGATGTGGTTGGTTCTCTGGTGGTGGGGAGTGACATGACATGCTGGTCTACAGCTCCTTCCCAAAAGGATTACTGTCAGCCTACTCCTAAAAGTTAATGTCCCCACTATCCGCCAACCACAATCCTGTGTCAGCTTCTTATATCACTACATGTGATCTTGTCTGGACAGGATTCAGTGTAATTCTCTTAGGTCGGGTTGCAGCACGAGTCATACAAGTGTTAGGGCCCAAGTCCTCAACTATATCCTGAAAGGCATCACAGCTATAATTAACAAATCTTTGTTCTCTGTAATATATATATTATTGATCCATTCAACATTTTTATTAATCTGCACCTGTGGGATTATAGAAGCAATGCCGGCATAAATCTGGTTCTGGGCTTTAAATTGGTCAGGCACCCCCCTTGGCACTCCAATGGCATCAATATATACTAGTGGATCTTCTTCATAACTCATATGGAGCTGATCGAGACTTCTCCTCTTTCTGGTAGGTTCATCAGGTATCTTTGGTGTACATATATTGTGTATGTTTAATTAGCAAATCAGTATCTAAGAAACTGTTCTCCTTGCAGAAACCTGTCTTGAAGATCCCTACTGGTGTACCTGTGGTGTCGTGGGATTTATAACAGGTGTAATTGTCAGCTAATACGGTTACTTCTCCTGGGACCTTTAGTTTAGGTTCCTTATGAAATAGTGGGACATAATCTGGGCAATCAGTGGACTTCAGACCTTTCAACAGATTCATGACACAGACAATGGTGTTGTCATCAGGAAAAGCAATGCATGTGTGTACAGATGTGTATTCGCAGCAGCACAAGCAATACATCCTACAGAGATATTCTGGACTCTTACATTGTATCTCACCCATTCTAACCATAGGTTTTTCCTTGGGGCTGTTTGTGTTTCTATGGAGAAAACCTCTCGCCAACTGAGACCTGGAATGGGGATCACTTCATTGACTACATTTTTCAAACGCTCACCTGGGCTTGTTTTAGCTGTACTGGTAACAGGGGTCATGGTTGGTCTAGAGCTAATATCCTGGAGCTGTACATGGCCTAAATACCCATGGCATCCACTATTAAATACATAATTAAAATGCCTTCCTAGTACAAACGTCTGCAGATCAGCAGATTGGGGGTTTTCAAGATTTAGGAGGAGGGGGTGACGACTTCTACCCCATTTACAGCCTCTAAGTGGTTGCAGAAGGGCTGTTAGATGCATTTTCTCACGGAGAATCCTACCCGTCCTATCCTTAGAGAACATGGCTTCACTAGGTTTATATCCCCAATCATCCCCCGTATTCCAGGCGGCATCAGTCCAATAATAACAATTATCGTTGTCATTTCTGGTAACACACATATTAAACTGGATGATCCCCTCTACAACCCGTTCAGTCTCGGGGCACTTGACTACATCACAAAAATCAAATCGCCAGATATTTGCCGGGGCTGTCCGGTTTCCCCAGAGAATAGTGGGACCAGAATTCTTATATTTACAATAGGGGCCGAAGAGGTAGGGGCGAGGATAGCCCTCAGTTCCAGGATCAAAAACAACAGCAACATTTCCCTTCAGTCACTTTTGTGACTAAACACTGGTTCGGTCTCTTTTACAGTGTGAGGCGTGGATCCAGGTGCTCTTTCCTTCAAGTTTTACTGCAGTGGGGGTGACCAGGATCACTGTGTGAGGTCCTTCAAATCTCGGCTGGAGACAATCTCTGCGCACAAACTTTTTCACATACACCAGGTCTCCTGGCACAAAGGGATGGTGTCCAGGAACCTTGTCTGGGTCTGGAAAAGAACTGAAAACGGTTAAATGCACTCTGGCAAGGTGTCCATGTAAGGCCTGCACATAGCTAGTCAAGTCCCGGTACTTGAGCTGCAACTGTTGTGGAAAGAAACATTCAAAATTGGGGCCCCTGCCAAACAGAATCTCATACGGTGACAGTCCTGTCCTCCTGTTTGAGGTATATCTTACTGAAAATAAAGCTAGAGGAAGGCATTCTGTCCGTGGTTTACCAGTCTCTGCCATTGCCTTCTGGATTTTAAGCTTGAGTTCCATTTAGTCTCTCCACTTTTCCACTACTCTGTGGATGGAGTATGCAATGCTTGACTTACCCCCAGTGCTGCCATTACCTCTGACATGATCTCTCCAGTAAAATAGGAACTCCGATCGCTTTCAATGACTTCAGGAACTCCATACCTGCATATGATCTCAGCCATCAGTTTCTTCGCCGTTGTCCTAGCCGTAGCTTTGGCAACTGGGTAGGCTTCTGGCCAACCTGAAAATAAATCAATGCAGACCAACACATACTCATACGTCCCTACCCTGGGTAACTGAATATAATCATTCTGCAGTCTCTGGAATTGGTTAAAGGGGCCGGGGAGTGTGTTTGGATGGGGTTTTCACTGTCCTACTCTGATTATGTGTGGCACATATCATGCAGCTCTGTACCTGCCTTTCTGCGCAGGTGGAAAACCCGGGGGCAATCCATTGTTTCTGTAGGGTGTCACACATGGCCGTCTTCGAGTGGTGCACATTCCCGTGCAGAACCTGTGCCATCATTGGGTACAGTACCTGTGGTAGGCAGACCTTTTTACCCCTCCCCCATAGTCCAGTAACGGTATCAGAGCAAGCCCCTATCTTTTGCCACCTATTTTTCTCCTCCTTACTTGCCTGTTCTTGTAACCGGGCTAAGATGTCTTTCAACACAAGTGGAGATGGTGGGGTGTCTAGGTGATGTACTTGAGAGGCTACAGGAGTGCTTGCTGCTTTCTTCGCAGCCTGGTCTGCCAGTGCGTTACCCTTTTGTCCGTCCATCAGTGCCTTTGCTATGTGCCTTTACCTTTATGATGCCTGCCTGCTTGGGTGGGAAACTGTAGTGCATTCATAAGTTGCTGGACTGCCTCAGCACGTTTAAAGGGGTGGCCATTTGCTGTCAGGAAAGCCCTGGCTCTCCAGATAGGCCCATAATCGTGTATAATGCCAAAAGCATACCTGGAATCAGTGTAGATATTTACAGTCTTACCTTCTGCTAGTTTGCACGCTTCTGTAAGCGCCTTGAGCTTCTGCTTCTTGTGCAGACATATGAGCTGGCATTGACTCTGCCTTGATTACCTCATGTTCTGAGACCACAGCATATCTGGTACAGTAGCGTCCTCGGTCATCTTGGTGACGGGATCCATCTACAAAAAGCTCAAAATCAGCATTAGAATAGGCACACTAGAGACCAGCCGTTTCCTGAGACATCAATTCTAGACAATCATATAATTTGGAAACCTAATCTTGTTCCTCTGGATCCATTCTAGAAAGAAAAAAAGTGTCCTTGCTCATGTCACCTACTCCTCCCCCCTTTGGATCCAGGGGAACTAGGAGAAAAGTAGCGGGGTTCAGGACAGTGCACCTTTTCAAAATCACATTAGTAGGCATGAGAATAGCACACTGAAGTCGCAGCTGTCTAGCCATGGACATGTGGCTAGGTTGTACCTGATTAGGGATACTATATACATCGTGTGGGGTGGCCATAGCCTCTCCTGGATGCAAGGGGCCATAAACGGCAAGGTAGACCTGACACTCTTGGGCTATGACTGGCCCCCCTTTGGCATAACTGTCCACGTCAATTGTCATCCCTGATAAATGAATGCAAACAGAACTGGCAATCTGGGTGTAATGGAATGCTGAAGAAGCATTGGCAAGATCGATAACTATGAACCAAGCAGCATCCTGAGATATCTGGGACAAAAGAGTATGTGGCTTAGGCACCACCGGAGTTTCTGGAACAGTAACTGCATTAAATGCCTGTAGATCTTGTACCAGCCGGTACACAGGGGGTTGGCCGGGTGGGGTGTGGACCATCAGTGGGTGATCCAAAACAATCTCTGAAGATTTGTGTAGCAACAGCTGGACAGACAACACAGCTCGAACACAGGAGGGCTTTCTCTCGCCACTTTATCCAGGTGGCCGCTGTAATAAGCAACAGGTCTCTGTTTGTCTCCATGAAGCTGAGTCAGCACACCTATAACATATCCTGCATAGATGAGCTCTGTCTGCAAGGCAGTCTGGAGACATAGGGTTAAAAGAAATATTTGAGTAGGGGACTGAATTCATATAAGGTGGGAGAACTGGAGTTGGAGTCTGTTACATAGAGATAAGAAACACTGATCTCGCAGCTGCAACGGTGGGGGCCAGTGAGCGAGCAAGAACTACTACGGCTAGTGATTTAACCCCTGTCTTCTGCTGGGCTAAATTCTTTTGACTAAACCAAGGACAAAGAAAACTTTGGAATGCAATACATGGCCCGCACCCCCCCCCCCCCTCTAGCCCACAGCACCGAGGGGAAGAATTGCAGGCAGGTCGCGCAGGGGTTCACACAGCCCCTCCCTTCTAGTAACATGGAGATAAGAACTTCCACTGCATTCTTCAGCGCTGAAGGGAGAGCAAGAGCCCAGATGTTTGCCCCCCTTCCCTACACTACATAGCACTGATACAAAGCTCCGTATCCTCTACAAAGTAACAAATTACGGCAGTTTTCAGACTTAATTTCTACAAAACTTTCCTATAATCCTCCGTGGTCTGGGCGGAGCCCCAAGGACGGTCCGTACGCACACACAAGACAGGTCTCCACCCAGGTTGGATTCTGCACAACACAAACAGGACACACCTATGCTTCTGGAAATCTCTTTCCGCCGCCATTACAGGGCGCTGGCTGAGACTGCATTTTCATCACCAGTGGCACGGCGGCCATTTTACAATCTGTAAGATCACAGTTCAAAGGCATTTTATAACCAAATACGGGCTCTATATTCTCCGATTCTCCCTCTCCACCAACCTATTTTCATCCTTTGTTCTTTAAGCTCCGCGCAACTCGCAGATAAGCTTCTTGACTGTCTCTTGCCCTCCCGTAACCATTGTCTTGACTTCCACAGCATCCTCATCTAACTTGTGGGGCACGGACTTCTACTTTAAGATACGCAGCTTGGCTCCCAGGATACTATGGCCTCCTGCAGTAGGCCACTGGCAGCGATCTTCAACACTGTGTTCCACAGTACGGAGCCTCACGTTCGACGTACTAGGAAAAGAGCCTCGCGCTCAATGTTTCCTGTCCCTAACCTGAACACAGTGATTAACAGACTATCCTGCCACGATATCTCAAACAGTCGGGAGGCGGTCTCCTAGTGAGAGCCCTCCACAAAAATTCTGGTGGTCCCGTACGGAGCGTCTTAATTACCTGTTTCTGGTGGTCCCGTTCCGGGACGTCTTAATTACCTATTTGTACTCAAAATTCTGGTGGTCCCTGACTTGGGACGTCTTAATTACCGGTTAGTACAATATCACAGAGGCTGCGTCTCCTATCCCTTTCTGTAAGCTGCCCCACAATCTACAACTGGCTCAATCTTTCAGTCCACTTCACTACTAGACAATAGTCACGGGTAGGATGGTTGAATGGAGTGCAATGACCGGTAAAGGAGGTGTGGTGTACAGAGATCGCACAGGATGCGACGTCTCTCAGTTGCTGGTTCAGAGCGTGGCACAGGATCGCGTTCGATCTCACCACTCGATCGGTCACCTCCCGGACCCAAAGAGACCACAGACAAACCAATAACGGCTGAGACACTAGCAAGTGTGACACATACAGTGTATATGATATTTTCACCTTGACATACTCACCTCTCAGCGCTGCCCGCGGCGTCCGGTCTCAGTTGCTGTGCTTGCAGGACCTGTGGTGACGTCGCGGTCACATGACCGTGATGACGCCGCGGTCACATGACCGTGACGTCACGAAGTTCCTTGTCGGCACAGCCGCCTGCAGCACTGAGGAGATCGCGACGTCAGAGGGTGAGTATAGCCAATTTTTATTATTTTTTACATTACTATTGATGCTGCATATTGCTGCATATGCAGCATCAATAGTATAGGAGTAATCCCGCAGCAGAAACCGCAGAACAAACCGCGATAAATCTGCTGGGATAACCGCAGCGGTTTTGCCCTGCAGATTTATCAATTCCGCTGCGGGATTAACCCGCAGAACAGGCCGCAAAGTGTGAACGTGGCCTTACAGTCTCCGCACTCTTAGGATTTAGGGCAGAATCGGGATGGGGTGTATATGTTTCCTTATTTCTATATGTTGTACTGACACAACTTGTTTGTTCTCTCCCCTTTCCCCAGAGTTTACCCTCTCACTCCTCGCCCATCGGACAGCGGAGTGTTTTTTCCCAGCAATGACATCTCCGTTTCTGGGAATTTCCCAACAGGCATCGATCACTCCCGTCCCAGAGGTTTCCTACCCATAGACAAAAAACCCACATTCAGTCCAACCATCCAGAACATCCTGTGCCCGCAGGCCGTCGTCCCCCCAAAGAGGACTCCTCAGGAGACATTATTGCTAAAAGACTCGCTCCTAAAAATATTTCCTGAATCCCAACAAGGGGAGAAAATCAACCAGATCCTGTCCGCACATCCGTACATGAGGGATCTCAATGCCTTGTCCGCCATGATCCTCGACTGAGCGCCGTCATGCTGTTTTATTATACCCTTTTTTTGTCCTTTTTTTTTTTTTTTTTTTTCTTTTCCTTATTCCGGACCCAACACTTATGGAATTGTCAGTTTTGCTGCTTTTGGATTACAAAAAAACCCCCAAAAAACGAAAAATCCGGTGGAAAGTGAGTAATCGGCATAGATTCTCCAGAAATATTCCTAGCAGCTGATAGGGAGAATAGGGCATGATATATGGAGGCCGCAGTTGCTACATACATAGTGTATGTGTATATGGATACAGAACAGTTTTATTTTTATAGTGCTTTGGAACAAAGCACTATATTGTAATCCGATCGTGGATAACTTCTTATTATTATAGTGCTTTGGAACAAAGCACTATATTGTAATCCGATCGTGGATAACTTCTTCTCCTTATTATTATTATTATTCAGTCCGCACGTAATGCGGCCCGAACCGCTTCACTCAGACTCCAGTGAGGCGTCATTTCGAAGCCAGCGTCCCCAAGAGGTGTGCTAAGTATTTTTCGTGTCGATCGGATTTGTAGTTTTGGCGCAATTTGCGTTTGAAATTTTTTTTCCCCCTCATTGTAATGCATTTTAATAGGGAAATTTTCCCATAGGTTATAATGGCCGGGTTTCTGAGGCAATTTGAAATGTAACTGCCACCTGGCTGATTAGCTCATTGATATGCGCAGTCAGGCCCAGTTACTATGCCAACGCCTACGAACTGTACATGACCACACCAGCACAGTTTTGCCAGATAATATCAGCTCTTAAAGTGATAGCACAGCACAATTCCAAAGCACTATCTGTATTCTTATTATAATTATTGCCCCGCTCACCAAATCGCCCATCTAATCGGTCCCTGAGGTGCCCCCGCCCACCAAATCGGACCCAGTGCCCCCGCCCACCAAATCGGACCCAGAGTGCCCCCGCCCATCAAACCTGAGTGACCCCGCCCATCTAATCGGACCCAGTGCCCCCGCCCCAAATTCGGACCCCGAGTGCCCCCCCGCCCGCCAAATCGGACCCCGAGTGCCCCCTCCCGCCCGCCAAATCGGACCCAGAGTGCCCCCCCGCCCGCCAAATCGGACCCAGAGTGCCCCCCCGCCCGCCAAATCGGACCCAGAGTGACCCGACCACCAAATCGGACCCAGAGTGGCCTCAACCCTGAGGGGCTACAACTACCAAACCAGCGCCTGAGGGGCACCCAAGTGTGAAAGTCTTGCAGGGGCAACCAGGGCACCATTCCAAAGCACTATCTGTAGTTCCTTCAGGAACTCTTTTTTTTATTAAAGTACAAAAAACATATACAAAACAACATCAAATAAATAATCATAAAATGGGGAAACAAAACAAAATTAACTTAAAAACCAGCCTTGAAGATGTCCATTAGACTATTGTCCATAAACAATGCTTGCGTCCTTTAAAACTTATTCAGCTTGAAAAGGACCCCCAGCAGGAACCTCCCTATGCATACTCTAAAAGAAAATAAAAAGAAAACATTAATTTAAACCCACTCATCCACATTCACACCTCCCCCATTCATACTCAAAAAGGAAAAAATAAAAGTCTGGCCCATACTGCCCAAAAGAATAGATGGCCTCACTGGCCGCAAAAACTAAGTTTAATCCTAATATATACAACTTAACCCTAATATATACACAAAACACTTTTTTTTTTTTTTTTTTTTCTTTTTTCCCGCCACCCGCACTGCAATCATAGGTCCATGATTAGTCCATGCCTTTTACAAAACACCACAGGTCCATGTAAGTTCATGCCCTTATAACGCAAAACAAAATTTTTTTTTTTTCTTCCTTTTTTTTCCGTTTTACAAACACTACGGGTCCATGTAAGTTCATGCCCTTATAATTTTCTCAAAATGTTTTCCAGGGTCCATATGCCCCTTTACAACCCCCAACATACACCCCCCACCCAACCTAAACTACACCCCCCCACATCATACTAACTATGCACACATAAAGCACAAAAACACAAGAAAAATTACACACATGGTATCAAACAAATAAACAGCAACACTTTACAGAACATAACTAGCATCAATATGTTATACCATCATATCACGAAACAAAACAATAACTGAAACCTGTAAGGCCCAAGTTCAGCACCTGCAAGCCCAAAATCCATATATTTTCACCAGAAACAAAACAAAAAGCTAATCGTGCCACACATCAGCCCACCACCGGGAAAGGAGTCTGGAGAGGCCCTGACCCTAACACCAACACAAACACCCTGTCCCTACCCAACTAAGGCTGTCCCTCAAAAAGCTGACCCTAACTATCCCTACCTGCCCCTACCTATCCCTATTCTACCTAACTTAACAATGCTAACTATATACCTATCCCTAATACTGTCCCTCCCTGCCCCTATCTATCCCTAAATAACTGTCCCTCAACACCCCACACCACCTTATCTCTCCCTATCCCAATCACACAACCAGTCTGTCCCTAGAGTAAAAAGAGAGACCCCTCCAAAGTGAAGAGGCCCTCCTCATACCCGGCCTCCCAAATCCTAGGAAGCTTTCCCTAATCACTCAAACCAAGCTTTCCCTCGGGTACGTATTAAAAGGAGAGACCCCTCCAAAGCCAAGAGGCCCTCCTCGCACCCAGCCTCCCGAACTCCAAAGAGCGCACCTTACCCAGGTCACCCAAGATGTTACTAACCACCTCACCCGGGGGAGGGTTTTATGCTGTATTGAAACTAGGCACCGTGCATTCCAGGTGTAGAACCTAACAACTACACTAACTAGGAATAAAGTGCCCCGATCTCGGCCACCAAGGGATCTGAATGCCCCATAATCCCACTCCGGATAGGAAAGGGATGCCAGCCTAGGCCAGCCTATGGAAGCACCCACCCGGTTATAGACCCCTGCATTAAAGGGACACTGAAGGAGGAAGTGCTCCATGCTTTCCAGCATGTCGCCACACTCTTCACGGGGACAACCCCGATCATCAGAGTTCCTGTACTTCAGATTGTCCCTCACATACAGCCTCCCGTGGAAGCAGCGCCAGGCCAAGTCCCAAAACTTCGAGGGGATCCGTGAAGAATTTAACAACCCGAGCCCCCCCTCCAGATCCCGGCCTGGGCAATCTCTGAGCACCAGGGGCTTCTGGAAATGGGTCAACAGGACCCTACTGTCAAGGGATTTCCTCGACATGGTCCTGATTTCCCACATTCCCAGACCCCACCGGCGGATCACCTTCAGAGCCGGGGTAGCATAAGCCGGGAGATGTCCATGTGGTGTTCGTAGGTCCTTCACCTGCCCTCCTGTCTCCCATTCCTGGAAGAAAGGCCGAAACCATCCCCTGCAGGAGAATACCCACGGAGGAGCCCTCTCTGTCCAGATGTTGGCAATGTTGGTCTTAAGAAAGGTGTTCACTAAGAACACCACTGGGTTGACCATACCCAACCCACCTAGTCTCCTCGTGCGGTACGTGACCTCCCTCTTGATTAGGTTAAGCCTGTTCCCCCATAATAGTTGGAAGAACAGGCTATAGACCCGCGTCCAGAGAGATTCCGGCAAGATGCAGACACTGCCCAAGTAAATTAACAAAGGAAGCAAATAACCCTTGGCCAAGCTGACCCTTTCCCTCAGGGTTAAAGACCAACCCTTCCACTGGTCCGCCTTCTGGGCGGCAATCTTGAGCCTGCCTTCCCAATTTTGTTGGGGATAGTCCCCTGGGCCAAAATTGATGCCTAAGATCTTAGCGGAGGACTGGGGCCCTGGAAGGGTGTCCGGGAGATCAAAACTTGGATCTCCCCCTCCCAGCCAGAGACTCTCGCACTTTTCCCGGTTGATCATGGACCCGGATGCCTCCGAGTAGCGCACGACCTCAGACATGACCCAATCCGCCTCCTCTCTCGAGGATACAAAAAGGGAGACATCATCGGCGTACGCTACCACCCTCAGAGTGGCCCCCGGCTCCGCCCGGTCCATCCCGACTCCCACCAACGGTCCACGATCTACCCTCCTTAAGAAGGGATCGATCGCGAACACGTATAAAAGTGGGCTCAGAGGACAGCCCTGACGGACCCCGGAGCTCACCTCAAAAGAGTGACCAACCCAACCGTTCACGAGCGGGAAAGTCTCAGCCCCCTCATACAAGGTCTTTAACCAATTGACAAACCTCCCCGGCAGACCATACCTCAGAAGGACAGACCAGAGGTACTCATGATCCACCCGGTCAAAAGCCTTTGCCTGGTCTAAGGACAGCAAGTACCCCTTCCAGCGACCCGCAATGCCCTGCTCCACTGCCTCTCGGACACCGAGCACAGCACTAAAAGTACTGCGGCCTGGAACAGAACAGTGCTGAGCCCCCGAAAGGAGCCGGGGTGCAAACTTCACCAGCCGATTAAACAACACCTTTGCCAGAATCTTTCGGTCCGTATCGAGGAGCGCTATGGGACGCCAATTCTCGATACGGGACGAGTCCTTACCCTTTGACAAGATAATCAGGGCCGACTTCCTCATTGAACTGGGAAGAGCACCCGAGGAGAGGCACTCATTAAACACCTCAGTCAAGAGGGGGACCAAGGAGTCCCTAAAAGTCTTGTAAAACTCGGATGTTAAGCCATCCGGACCTGGCGATTTTTTTGGGCCGGAGCCCATCAATGGCCAGTCTCACTTCCTCTTCCCTGATTACCTCGGCCAAAACATGAAGAGAGGGGTCATCTCCTGGCTCAGGAACAGTTTCAGCCAGGAAAGCCGACATCCCATCTCGATCCAGATCCCTCTTCCTCAAGAGGCGTGAGTAAAAGGACCTGACCACCTCCAGGATCCCTGATTTGGATCTGTTCAGGGAACCCGTACTATCGATCAGTCCTGTCACCACCTTACAACTCACTGACATCTTACAGTTTCTGTAAGGGTCGGGCGAGCGGTACTTCCCGAAGTCCCTCTCAAAAACTAAAGATGCGTGCCTATCGTACTGACACCTCTTGAGTAAAGATTTCACTCTGGAGATTTCCTCTCGGTCACCTCCAGTCGAGACGAGCTGCTCGAGTTTCCTCCTCAGGTCCTGATACAAGCGATGCCTGGTCAGGCTTCTGAGGCTCGAGAGCTGACGGAAGAACCCCGCCACCCTTTTCTTGAAGATCTCCCACCACTCAGACTTAGTACTACAGAGATCCAAAAGCGGTACCTGGCTCTGAAGAAAAGCCTCAACAGCTGGACCTTGGTAATTTTGAAATTTTTGAATTTCAGCATGCCGCTCGCGTCGCTCGATCCCGGCGGCCCCCTGAGGAGGAATCAGGTGGCGGAAATTTGATAAACGCTTTCGCTTCCGAAATCATGTTTTCGGCCTCCCGACCGGCCGCGAGGCCGGGCTTGAGGCTGGTATCGCGCATGCCGCGGTCTTATGGCGTGCCGGATGTGGCGGTAACGTTTTCGCGCCAAAGAAGTTTTCGAAAGTCAAGTCCAAATAGCCAGACGTGAATGCTCAAAAAACGCACGTTTAACCGGGTCTCACTCAAAATAGCCAGACGTGAATGCTCAAAAAACACACGTTGAGCCTGCTCTCACTCAAATTTTTTCTAAATTTCACCGCTGAGCGACGAAACGCGTGCCCATTTGCGGCCCAAAGGCCGGGGGGTGCGCCTGACGCCAACGCCGCTTCGAAGTGACGCTTCACGGGCCCGTTACGGATGTGCAAACTTGGCTATTCTGTGGGATGTGCAAAATATGGGTCTTTAACCGGCTCTCACTCAACTGACCGTCACTGCTTCATTTTCACCACCAGGTGTCATCTGTCGCTTAAAAATCATTCAATCGTTGCCACACATAACTCAGCCGCATTTCTGGAGAATGAACACCGGATGGCAGCTGTGCTTTCTAAAAGCCATTTAGCATAGACGAATGTCTGAGCAAATGTCTGGGGCAGGGGAGGGTGTGGGACGAATCGAGTGCTTGTCACTAATCCCCGGTCCTCTGCACGGTCTGTCCGGTGCGGAGGGGGCGGGGCCAGTGCTGTGCATCCGGGGCCCTCTTCATCTCCCCTGCTGTGTGCAGTAACATCGGCAGTGGCGGGGGAGGGTGTGTGACGCCTCGGGTGCTTGTCACTAATCCCCGGTCCTCTGCACCGTCTGTCCGGTGCGGAGGGGGCGGGGCCAGTGCTGTGCGGTCGGGGGTCTCTTCATCTCCCCTGCTGTGTGCAGTAACATCGGCACTGGCGGGGGAGGGTGTGTGACGCCCCGGGTGCTTGTCACTAATCCCCGGTCCTCTGCACCGTCTGTCCGGTGCGGAGGAGGCGGGGCCAGTGCTGTGCGGTCGGGGGTCTCTTAATTTCCCCTGCTGTGTGCAGTAACATCGGCAGTGGCGGGGGAGGGTGTGTGACGCCCCGGGTGCTTGTCACTAATCCCCGGTCCTCTGCACTGTCTGTCCAGTTTTCGGGGTCATTTTTCCTTGAAGCAGATTTTAAATGTGTGCATTAGCATCAGCTAAGGATTCCTCAGATTTTCCAGCAAAAAACGCATTAAAAAAAAAATCGCATGCGGTTTTCATGCGTTTTTGCGGTAAAAATCTAAGGAAACCTTAGCTGATACTAATGCACACATTAGAAATCTGCTGCAATGAAAAAAGACCCCAAAAACCGGGGTCACAGTGACTTTTTTGTTGTAGATAAGTGTGTGCTGTCTGGTGCACGGTGGGCGGGGTCAGCGCTGTGTGCCCCCGGGGCTCATAGATGCCCCCCTGTGCTCCGGTGTGTGGCGCAGGGTGGGCGGAGTCAGCGCTGCGTGCCTCCGGGGCTTATACATCTCCCCCCGGGTTTTACTGTGTGTGGGTCGGGGTGGGCGAGGTCAGCGCCGTGTGGTGCGGTGTGGGCGGAGTCGGCGCCGTCTGCCCCCGGGGCTCATAGATGCCCCCCTGTGCTCCGGTGAGTGGCGCAGGGTGGGCGAGGTCAGCGCCGTGTGGTGCGGTGTGGGCGGAGTCGGCGCCGTCTGCCCCCGGGGCTCATAGATGCCCCCCTGTGCTCGGGTGTGTGGCGCAGGGTGGGCGGAGTCAGCGCCGTGTGCCCCCGGGGCTCATAGCTCTCCCCCTGTGCTCCGCTGTGTGGTGCAGGGTGGGCGGGGTCAGGGCCAGTGCTGCGCCCCTGGGGCTCATTCATTCCCCGGCTGTGTGCTGTTACGGCGGACAGTGGCGGGGGAGGGGCGGTGTGTGAGGAGGTTGTCACTCATCCCCCTCCTCAGCACTGTCTTGCCGGTGGGCGGGGTCCCCGCTGTGCGGCCGGAACCAGGAAGTCACTCGCCGGCCTGTGTGCATAGTGGAAGGGGGAGGAATCCTGTGACACGTCCCCTGTAGTGAAGGCAGCAAATTAATAATAACATCCTCTGCCCGGCTGTAAGGTGAAGCGGGGGAGGGGCGGCCGGGTTCTGTGTGACATGGCGCCGAGCCCGCCCGCTGCTTTCCCGTTCTGACTTCAGCAACAATAACGTGACCTGTGAGCGCCAGATTTGAATCTTGGAGCTGCCGGCCGGTAAGTATGAGCCCGTATCGGCACCACCGCTGCATGTCTGTATGGGGTCAGCTGTGGGAGGGGGCACTGCGGGGGGAGACAGGCTGTCCTTGGAGGGGGACCGGGAGCTGAGCACAGTGTATGGGGGGGGGGGGGCACTGCGGGGGAGACAGGCTGTCCTTGGAGGGGGACCGGGAGCTGAGCAGAGTGTATGGGGGGGGGGCACTGCGGGGGAGACAGGCTGTCCTTGGAGGGGGACCGGGAGCTTAGCACAGTGTATGGGGGGGGGGCACTGCGGGGGAGACAGGCTGTCCTTGGAGGGGGACCGGGAGCTTAGCACAGTGTATGGGGGGGGGCACTGCGGGGGAGACAGGCTGTCCTTGGAGGGGGACCGGGAGCTTAGCACAGTGTATGGGGGGGGGCACTGCGGGGGAGACAGGCTGTCCTTGGAGGGGGACCGGGAGCTTAGCACAGTGTATGGGGGGGGCACTGCGGGGGAGACAGGCTGTCCTTGGAGGGGGACCGGGAGCTTAGCACAGTGTATGGGGGGCACTGCGGGGGAGACAGGCTGTCCCTGGAGGGGGATGGTGAGCTGAGCGCAGTGTATGGGGGCACTGCGGGCGAGACAGGCTGTCCCTGGAGGGGGATGGTGAGCTGAGCGCAGTGTATGGGGCACTGCGTGGGAGACAGGGTCCCTGCAATGGGAAGTGAGGACAATGTATAGGGTCAGCTGTGGGGGGCATGGCAGGATACAGGGGTTCCCTGTGGGGTAGGGGAGGGTTAGGGGGAGCTGAGCACAGTCACTCAGCTGTGAACACTGATTATGAATGCAATGTTTCCCTTATTAATTATTGTTCTTTCTTTCCCTGTCTCTCAGTAGGTAACACTTGGGGCAGTCGCCCGCTCGCTGTGTGTCTGCTGGGAATATACGCTCGTGGAAGAACGGGTTAATGTACCAGTACAATTAATAGGGCTTAGAAGAAAAAATGTCAAAATTCAAAAATTTCCTTTTTTTTCTTCTCTTTTCAAATAGGTAACAAGGCATCGTGCAGACTAAACTCGCTCAAGACCTGGCGGGACAAGGACTCCAAGTTTCCCTAATGGACGACATCGCTATGGAGGAACACTGCTCTCCGGCCTCCATCATCATCATGTGGAGCAGCTAAACCTCTTCAGCCTCGGTTTGGGTAAGTGACAATCCATGTATGGTCTAAGGAGCTGTCATGGCACATGTACATACATGTATGTGTATACATGTATATACAGTCAGCTGTCATGGCACTCAGGAAGTCACACCAGGGGGCTGTGTGGCTCTGTAGTCCTCTACAGCGCCACACAACCCCCTCTACAGCGCCACACAACCCCCTCTACAGCGCCACACAACCCCCTCTACAGCACCACACAACCCCCTCTACACCACCACGCAACCCCCTCTACAGCGCCACACAGCCTCCACAGCCCCATACCAGACCCACGGACTCCCTCAGCCCCCCTTTACTGGCCCCTGCAGCACGCCACAGGCTCTGACAGGCTGTCCCACAGCCCCTCAGAGCCAGCATCATGCTCAGCCCCTCAGAGCCAGCATCATGCTCAGCCCCTCAGAGCCAGCATCATGCTCAGCCCCTCAGAGCCAGCATCATGCTCAGCCCCTCAGAGCCAGCATCATGCTCAGCCCCTCAGAGCCAGCATCATGCTCAGCCCCTCAGAGCCAGCATCATGCTCAGCCCCTCAGAGCCAGCATCATGCTCAGCCCCTCAGAGCCAGCATCATGCTCAGCCCCTCAGAGCCAGCATCATGCTCAGCCCCTCAGAGCCAGCATCATGCTCAGCCCCTCAGAGCCAGCATCATGCTCAGCCCCTCAGAGCCAGCATCATGCTCAGCCCCTCAGAGCCAGCATCATGCTCAGCCCCTCAGAGCCAGCATCATGCTCAGCCCCTCAGAGCCAGCATCATGCTCAGCCCCTCAGAGCCAGCATCATGCTCAGCCCCTCAGAGCCAGCATCATGCTCAGCCCCTCAGAGCCAGCATCATGCTCAGCCCCTCAGAGCCAGCATCATGCTCAGCCCCTCAGAGCCAGCATCATGCTCAGCCCCTCAGAGCCAGCATCATGCTCAGCCCCTCAGAGCCAGCATCATGCTCAGCCCCTCAGAGCCAGCATCATGCTCAGCCCCTCAGAGCCAGCATCATGCTCAGCCCCTCAGAGCCAGCATCATGCTCAGCCCCTCAGAGCCAGCATCATGCTCAGCCCCTCAGAGCCAGCATCATGCTCAGCCCCTCAGAGCCAGCATCATGCTCAGCCCCTCAGAGCCAGCATCATGCTCAGCCCCTCAGAGCCAGCATCATGCTCAGCCCCTCAGAGCCAGCATCATGCTCAGCCCCTCAGAGCCAGCATCATGCTCAGCCCCTCAGAGCCAGCATCATGCTCAGCCCCTCAGAGCCAGCATCATGCTCAGCCCCTCAGAGCCAGCATCATGCTCAGCCCCTCAGAGCCAGCATCATGCTCAGCCCCTCAGAGCCAGCATCATGCTCAGCCCCTCAGAGCCAGCATCATGCTCAGCCCCTCAGCCAGCATCATGCTCAGCCCCTCAGAGCCAGCATCATGCTCAGCCCCTCAGAGCCAGCATCATGCTCAGCCCCTCAGAGCCAGCATCATGCTCAGCCCCTCAGAGCCAGCATCATGCTCAGCCCCTCAGAGCCAGCATCATGCTCAGCCCCTCAGAGCCAGCATCATGCTCAGCCCCTCAGAGCCAGCATCATGCTCAGCCCCTCAGAGCCAGCATCATGCTCAGCCCCTCAGAGCCAGCATCATGCTCAGCCCCTCAGAGCCAGCATCATGCTCAGCCCCTCAGAGCCAGCATCATGCTCAGCCCCTCAGAGCCAGCATCATGCTCAGCCCCTCAGAGCCAGCATCATGCTCAGCCCATCAGAGCCAGCATCATGCTCAGCCCCTCAGAGCCAGCATCATGCTCAGCCCCTCAGAGGCAGCACCAGGCTGCCAGCATCATGCCCAGCCCCTCAGAGGCAGCACCAGGCTGCCAGCATCATGCCCAGCCCCTCAGAGGCAGCACCAGGCTGCCAGCATCATGCCCAGCCCCTCAGAGGCAGCACCAGGCTGCCAGCATCATGCCCAGCCCCTCAGAGGCAGCACCAGGCTGCCAGCATCATGCCCAGCCCCTCAGAGGCAGCACCAGGCTGTCAGCATCATGCCCAGCCCCTCAGAGGCAGCACCAGGCTGCCAGCATCATGCCCAGCCCCTCAGAGGCAGCACCAGGCTGCCAGCATCATATCATGCCCAGCCCCTAAGAGGCAGCACCAGGCTGCCAGCATCATGCCCAGCCCCTCAGAGGCAGCACCAGGCTGCCAGCATCATGCCCAGCCCCTCAGAGGCAGCGCCAGGCTGCCAGCATCATGCCCAGCCCCTCAGAGGCAGCGCCAGGCTGCCAGCATCATGCCCAGCCCCTCAGAGGCAGCGCCAGGCTGCCAGCATCATGCCCAGCCCCTCAGAGGCAGCGCCAGGCTGCCAGCATCATGCCCAGCCCCTCAGAGGCAGCGCCAGGCTGCCAGCATCATGCCCAGCCCCTCAGAGGCAGCGCCAGGCTGCCAGCATCATGCCCAGCCCCTCAGAGGCAGCGCCAGGCTGCCAGCATCATGCCCAGCCCCTCAGAGGCAGCGCCAGGCTGCCAGCATCATGCCCAGCCCCTCAGAGGCAGCGCCAGGCTGCCAGCATCATGCCCAGCCCCTCAGAGGCAGCGCCAGGCTGCCAGCATCATGCCCAGCCCCTCAGAGGCAGCGCCAGGCTGCCAGCATCATGCCCAGCCCCTCAGAGGCAGCGCCAGGCTGCCAGCATCATGCCCAGCCCCTCAGAGGCAGCGCCAGGCTGCCAGCATCATGCCCAGCCCCTCAGAGGCAGCGCCAGGCTGCCAGCATCATGCCCAGCCCCTCAGAGGCAGCACCAGGCTGCCAGCATCATGCCCAGCCCCTCAGAGGCAGCACCAGGCTGCCAGCATCATGCCCAGCCCCTCAGAGGCAGCACCAGGCTGCCAGCATCATGCCCAGCCCCTCAGAGGCAGCACCAGGCTGCCAGCATCATGCCCAGCCCCTCAGAGGCAGCACCAGGCTGCCAGCATCATGCCCAGCCCCTCAGAGGCAGCACCAGGCTGCCAGCATCATGCCCAGCCCCTCAGGGCCAGCACCAGGCTGCCAGCATCATGCCCAGCCCCTCAGGGCCTGCCTCATGCTGCCAGCATCATGCCCAGCCCCTCAGGGCCTGCCTCATGCTGCCAGCATCATGCCCAGCCCCTCAGGGCCTGCCTCATGCTGCCAGCATCATGCCCAGCCCCTCAGGGCCTGCCTCATGCTGCCAGCATCATGCCCAGCCCCTCAGGGCCTGCCTCATGCTGCCAGCATCATGCCCAGCCCCTCAGGGCCTGCCTCATGCTGCCAGCATGGCCTGCCTCTGACTTTGACTATCTCTGCCTATTATTCTCTGTACCTTCATAGGACTGAGATGTCATATAGAACAGTTCAGCTGTAAATGCATCTTAGAAAGTATACTACACTGTTTAATATATTTTTTTTTTCTCTCCTCAGGTCGAATGCTGGCAAGAAATATGTCACCTCTGCCAAGCTCGTTTATAACAGTTTTCTTCCTTTGCATGTTATTTTTGGCCTACGCCTAATTTCTTACAATAAATAAAATGTTATAAATGTTTGACATGTTTGTTGCCTCTTTAGTGTAGCAGTTGGGTGTAATGTTAATTGAATATAGTTGGGCATATTCAGGAACACCCCAATCACCACTGGTAGGGGACAGCGTGGCAATTCCCCCACAAATGGCACTGCATTCCTAGGCTGTGTCCACCAAAAGTAATGACTTGGGGTATCCCAAGATTTACTCGCCCACTGGAAATTAGTAATGCATGCTGGTGGAGAAAACTGGGGACACCCTGCATGTCATCATTGTGGGCAGGAACCGTCCAGGAAAGCCAAAACACACATCGTTATTGTGATGGTTCTGGAAAAGTTCCCAGGCTTCCCCTGCAGTAACGTGTGCATGGTGGATTTGAGTATCACAGCTTAGATGCAACAATAATACAAATTCAGATGTAATGAAGAATTCTGGTGGTTTATTCAACGCATTTTACGGTCTCCGACCCCTTCATCAGGAAAACACAAAGACAAGGGGCCTTTAGGAGGCAGTGTGGCCTGCCACACAGGCTCAGTAACACAAATTGAGAGACGTCACGGGACGGAAATATGCCATAATGAACTGCTATGATTGTTGCCGATCAGCAACAGAAGATGTGAGTCCTCTCTCTCGCTTTCTGTGCCTCTGCGAGCCCCTCTCTGCCTATATGTGCTTTTCAATGACTATCGGTGCCTTTCTCTGCCTCTCTATCATTCTCTGCCTTCATGTGCCTCTCTGCGCCTTTCTGTGCCTCATTGCGCCGCTCTGTGCCTCCCTGTGCCTCTCTCTCGCTCACTGTGTCTCAGCAATGCAAATTGAGAGACTGGTGAAGTGATTCAAATATGTCACATTGAACAGCCCAGCTTGTTGCTATTCAGCAACAGAAGGTGTGACTCTTTTCTCTATCGTGTTCTGTGCCTCTCTGTGTCTCACTGTGCCTCATTTTGCCTCTGTGCATCTGAAAATATTCAAAAGATGAGAGGCAGCTATTACGTTCATGTTTGGCACAATCAGCCAGCTCTCACTGTTTAAAATGACATAAGGCCCCGTCTCACATAGCGAGATCGCTAGCGAGATCGCTGCTGAGTCACAAGTTTTGTGACGCAACAGCGATCTCAGTAGCGATCTCGCTATGTGTGACACGTACCAGCGATCAGGCCCCTGCTGCGAGATCGCTGGTCGTGTCGGAATGGCCTGGACCTTTTTTTGGTCGTTGAGGTCCCGCTGACATCGCTGAATCGGTGTGTGTGACACCGATCCAGCGATGTCTTCACTGGTAACTAGGGTAAACATCGGGTTACTAAGCGCAGGGCCGCGCTTAGTAACCCGATGTTTACCCTGGTTACCAGCGTAAAAGTAAAAAAAACAAACAGTACATACTCACATGCGTCCCCCAGCGTCTGCTTCCTGACACTGACTGAGCTCCGGCCCTAACAGCAGAGCGGTGACGTCACCGCTGTGCTTTCACTTTCATTTTAGGGCCGGAGCTCAGTCAGTGTCAGGAAGCAGACGCTGGGGGACGCATGTGAGTATGTACTGTTTGTTTTTTTTACTTTTACGCTGGTAACCAGGGTAAACATCGGGTTACTAAGCGCGGCCCTGCGCTTAGTAACCCGATGTTTACCCTGGTTACCCGGGTGCTGCAGGGGGACTTCGGCATCGTTGAAGACAGTTTCAACGATGCCGAAGTCGTTCCCCTGATCGTTGGTCGCTGGAGAGAGCTGTCTGTGTGACAGCTCCCCAGCGACCACACAGCGACAAAACAGCAACGCTGCAGCGATCAGCATCGTTGTCTGTATCGCTGCAGCGTCGCTGTGTGAGACGGGGCCCTTACTGAGGATGAGAGCCGTCTATTGTACTCATTGTTTGCACAATTAGCCGGCTCTCCCTGAACAAAATGACATACTGAGGATGAGAGCCGACTATTGTACTCATTTTTTGCACAATTAGCTGACTCTCACTGATGAAAATGACATACAGAGGATGTCACATTGAACAGCCCAGCTTGTTGCTATTCAGCAACAGAGGATGTGAGTCTTCTCTCTATTGCATTCTGTGCCTCAATGTGCCTCACTGTGGCTCTGTGTACCCGTCCCAGCCTAAATGTGCATTTCAATGACTCTCCATCTTTCTCTGCCTTCATGTGCCTCTCTGCTCCTCACTGTGCCTCATTGCGCCACTCTGTGCCTCTTTCTGTGCCTCCCTGTGCCTCTCTCTCGCTCACTGTGTATCGGCAATGCAAATTGAGAGACTGGTGAAGTGATTCAAATATGTCCCATTGAACAGCCCAGCTTGTTGCTATTCAGCAACAGAAGGTGTGAGTCTTTTCTCTATTGTGTTCTGTGCCTCTCTGTGTCTCACTGTGCCTCATTTTGCCTCTGTGCATCTGAAAATGTTCAAAAGATGAGAGGCAGCTATTGCGCTCATGTTTGGCACAATCAGCCAGCTATCACTGTTGAAAATGACATACTGAGGATGAGAGCCGTCTATTGTACTCATTTTTTGCACAATTAGCCGAGTCTCACTGATGAAAATGAGATACTGAGGATGAGAGCCGTCTATTGTACTCATTTTTTGCACAATTAGCCGAGTCTCACTGATGAAAATGACATGCTGAGGATGAGAGCCGTCTATTGTACTCATTTTTTGCACAATTAGCCGTCTCTCCCTGAACAAAATGACATACTGAGGATGAGAGCCGACTATTGTAATCATTTTTTGCACAAGTAGCCGAGTCTCACTGATGAAAATGACATACTGAGGATGTCACATTGAACAGCCCAGCTTGTTGCTATTCAGCAACAGAAGGTGTGAGTCTTTTCTCTATTATGTTCTGTGCCTCTCTGTGTCTCACTGTGCCTCATTTTGCCTCTGTGCATCTGAAAATGTTCAAAAGATGAGAGGCAGCTATTGCGCTCATGTTTGGCACAATCAGCCAGCTATCACTGTTGAAAATGACATACTGAGGATGAGAGCCGTCTATTGTACTCATTTTTTGCACAATTAGCCGTCTCTACCTGAACAAAATGACATACTGAGGATGAGAGCCGACTATTGTACTCATTTTTTGCACAAGTAGCCGAGTCTCACTGATGAAAATGACATACTGAGGATGAGAGCCGACTATTGTACTCATTTTTTGCACAATTAGCCGAGTCTCACTGATGAAAATAAGATACTGAGGATGAGAGCCGTCTATTGTACTCATTTTTTGCACAATTAGCCGAGTCTCACTGATGAAAATGAGATACTGAGGATGAGAGCCGTCTATTGTACTCATTTTTTGCACAATTAGCCGTCTCTCCCTGAACAAAATGACATACTGAGGATGAGAGCCGACTATTGTACTCTTTTTGCACAATTGGCTGACTCTCACTGATGAAAATGACATACAGAGGATGTCACATTGAACAGCCCAGCTTGTTGCTATTCAGCAACAGAGGATGTGAGTCTTCTCTCTATTGCATTCTGTGCCTCAATGTGCCTCACTGTGGCTCTGTGTACCCGTCCCAGCCTAAATGTGCATTTCAATGACTCTCCATCTTTCTCTGCCTTCATGTGCCTCTCTGCTCCTCACTGTGCCTCATTGCGCCACTCTGTGCCTCTTTCTGTGCCTCCCTGTGCCTCTCTCTCGCTCACTGTGTATCGGCAATGCAAATTGAGAGACTGGTGAAGTGATTCAAATATGTCCCATTGAACAGCCCAGCTTGTTGCTATTCAGCAACAGAAGGTGTGAGTCTTTTCTCTATTGTGTTCTGTGCCTCTCTGTGTCTCACTGTGCCTCATTTTGCCTCTGTGCATCTGAAAATGTTCAAAAGATGAGAGGCAGCTATTGCGCTCATGTTTGGCACAATCAGCCAGCTATCACTGTTGAAAATGACATACTGAGGATGAGAACCATCTATTGTACTCATTTTTTGCACAATTAGCCGTTTCTCTATGAACAAAATGACATACTGAGGATGAGAGCCGACTATTGTACTCATTTTTTGCACAATTAGCTGACTCTCACTGATGAAAATGACATACAGAGGATGTCACATTGAACAGCCCAGCTTGTTGCTATTCAGCAACAGAGGATGTGAGTCTTCTCTCTATTGCATTCTGTGCCTCAATGTGCCTCACTGTGGCTCTGTGCCCATCCCAGCCTAAATGTGCCTTTCAATGACTCTCCATCTTTATCTGCCTTCATGTGCCTTTCTGCGCCTCACTGTGCCTCATTGCGCCACTCTGTGCCTCTTTATGTGCCTCCCTGAGCCTCTCTCTCGCTCACTGTGTATCGGCAATGCAAATTGAGAGACTGGTGAAGTGATTCAAATATGTCCCATTGAACAGCCCAGCTTGTTGCTATTCAGCAACAGAAGGTGTGAGTCTTTTCTCTATTATGTTCTGTGCCTCTCTGTGTCTCACTGTGCCTCATTTTGCCTCTGTGCATCTGAAAATGTTCAAAAGATGAGAGGCAGCTATTGCGCTCATGTTTGGCACAATCAGCCAGCCATCACTGTTGAAAATGACGTACTGAGGATGAGAGCCGTCTATTGTACTCATTTTTTGCACAATTAGCCATCTCTCCCTGAACAAAATGACATACTGAGGATGAGAGCCGACTATTGTACTCATTTTTTGCACAATTAGCTGACTCTCACTGATGAAAATAACATACAGAGGATGTCACATTGAACAGCCCAGCTTGTTGCTATTCAGCAACAGAGGATGTGAGTCTTCTCTCTATTGCATTCTGTGCCTCAATGTGCCTCACTGTGGCTCTGTGCCCATCCCAGCCTAAATGTGCCTTTCAATGACTCTCCATCTTTCTCTGCCTTCATGTGCCTCTCTGCTCCTCACTGTGCCTCATTGCGCCACTCTGTGCCTCTTTCTGTGCCTCTCTGTGCCTCTCTCTCGCTCACTGTTTATCGGCAATGCAAATTGAGAGACTGGTGAAGTGATTCAAATATGTCCCATTGAACAGCCCAGCTTGTTGCTATTCAGCAACAGAAGGTGTGAGTCTTTTCTCTATTGTGTTCTGTGCCTCTCTGTGTCTCACTGTGCCTCATTTTGCCTCTGTGCATCTGAAAATGTTCAAAAGATGAGAGGCAGCTATTGCGCTCATGTTTGGCACAATCAGCCAGCTATCACTGTTGAAAATGAAATACTGAGGATGAGAGACGTCTATTGTACTCATTTTTTGCACAATTAGCCGTCTCTCCCTGAACAAAATGACATACTGAGGATGAGAGCCGACTATTGTACTCATTTTTTGCACAATTAGCCGAGTCTCACTGATGAAAATGACATACAGAGGATGAGAGCCGTCTATTGTACTCATTTTTTGCACAATTAGCCGAGTCTCACTGATGAAAATGACATGCTGAGGATGAGAGCCGTCTATTGTACTCATTTTTTGCACAATTAGCCGAGTCTCACTGATGAAAATGAGATACTGAGGATGAGAGCCGTCTATTGTACTCATTTTTTGCACAATTAGCCGAGTCTCACTGATGAAAATGAGATACTGAGGATGAGAGCCGTCTATTGTACTCATTTTTTGCACAATTAGCTGACTCACTGATGAAAATGACATACAGAGGATGTCACATTGAACAGCCCAGCTTGTTGCTATTCAGCAACAGAGGATGTGAGTCTTCTCTCTATTGCATTCTGTGCCTCAATGTGCCTCATTGTGGCTCTGTGCCCATCCCAGCCTAAATGTGCCTTTCAATGACTCTCCATCTTTATCTGCCTTCATGTGCCTTTCTGCGCCTCACTGTGCCTCATTGCGCCACTCTGTGCCTCTTTCTGTGCCTCCCTGAGCCTCTCTCTCACTCACTGTGTATCGGCAATGCAAATTGAGAGACTGGTGAAGTGATTCAAATATGTCCCATTGAACAGCCCAGCTTGTTGCTATTCAGCAACAGAAGGTGTGACTCTTTTCTCTATCGTGTTCTGTGCCTCTCTGTGTCTCACTGTGCCTCATTTTGCCTCTGTGCATCTGAAAATATTCAAAAGATGAGAGGCAGCTATTGCGTTCATGTTTGGCACAATCAGCCAGCTCTCTCTGTTGAAAATGACATACTGAGGATGAGAGCCGTCTATTGTACTCATTTTTTGCACAATTAGCCGGCTCTCCCTGAACAAAATGACATACTGAGGATGAGACCCGGCTATTATTTTCATTTTTGGCACAATTAGCCACCTCTCACTGAAGAAAATGACGTACAGAGGATGAGACCCGGCCATTGTATTCATTTTTGGCACAATTAGTCGGCTCTAACTTTTAAATATAAGTGTCGTAATGTAATGTGTCATTTTTCACAAAATCGGAAATTTCTCAAAATGTTTCTAAGTGTCAAGGACGCTTCCAGAAAATCTTCCCCAGGCTCCTGGAAGCGTCCTCGGTATGCCTCCAGCGGCTGCGCCCGCCTGGAAGTCTGACACACGCCTGAAATTTTGAGAGTATGAAAATATGGATTTTCATCCAAAATTCGACTTTCCGCCCGTGCACCGCAAACTTCACCCACAGGTCACTGCCTTGGGGTACTTTACAACATATTGACGCCCCCCTGTGGTGGAAGTAGGGGAAATGTGTCATTTTTCACAAAATGTGGATTTTCTCAAAATGTTTCTAAGTGTCAAGGACTCTTCCAGAAAATCTTCCCCAGGCTCCTGGAAGCGTCCCCGGTACACTTCCGGCGGCTGCCCCCGCCTGGAAGTCTGACACACGCCTGAAATTTTCAAAGTATGAAAATATGCATTTTCATCCAAAAATTCAACTTTCCGCCCGTGCACCGCAAACTTCACCCGCATTTAGGTCACTGCCTTGGGGTGCTTTACAACATATTGACGCCCCCCTTGGGGTGGAAGTAGGGGAAATGTGTCATTTTTCACAAAATGTGGATTTTCTCAAAATGTTTCTAAGTGTCAAGGACTCTTCCAGAAAATCTTCCCCAGGCTCCTGGAAGCGTCCTCGGTACAGCCCCAGCAGTTTCTCCCACCTGGAAGTCTGACACACGCCTGAAATTTTCAAAGTATGAAAATATGGATTTTCATCCAAAAATTCAACTTTCCCCCCATGCACCGCAAACTTTACCCACATTTAGGTCACTGCCCTGGGGTGCTTTACAACATATTGACGCCGCTCTGTGGTGGAAGTAGGGGAAATGTGACATTTTTCACAAAATCGGAAATTTCTCAAAATTTTTCTAAGTGTCAAGGACGCTTCCAGAAAATCTTCCCCAGGCTCCTGGCAGCGTCCTCGGTACGCCTCTTAATTAGCCGGCTCTTACTGAAGAAAATGACGTACTGAGGATGAGACCCGGCCATTGTATTCATTTTTGGCACAATTAGCCGGCTCCTACTGAAGAAAATGACGTACTGAGGATGAGACCCGGCCATTGTATTAATTTTTGGCACAATTAGCCACCTCTCACTGAATAAAATTATGTACTGAGGATGAGACCCTGCCATTGTATTCATTTTTGGCACAGTTAGCCGGCTCTTACTGTTAAATATGACATACTGAGGATGAGACCCGGCTATTATTTTCATTTTTGGCACAATTAGCCACCTCTCACTGAAGAAAATGACATACTGAGGATGAGACCCGGCCATTGTATTCATTTGTGGCACAATTAGCCGGCTCTTACTGTTAAATATGACATACTGAGGATGAGACCCGGCTATTATTTTCATTTTTGGCACAATTAGCCACCTCTCACTGAAAAAATGACGTACTGAGGATGAGACCCGGCTATTATTTTCATTTTTGGCACAATTAGCCACCTCTCACTGAAAAAAATGACGTACTGAGGATGAGACCCGGCTATTATTTTCATTTTTGGCACAATTAGCCACCTCTCACTGAAGAAAATGACGTACTGAGGATGAGACCCGGCCATTGTATTCTTTTTTGGCACAATTAGCCGGCTCTTACTGAAGAAAATGACGTACTGAGGATGAGACCCGGCCATTGTACTCATTTTTTGCATAATTAGCCGAGTCTCACTGATGAAAATGACATACTGAGGATGAGAGCCGACTATTGTACTCATTTTTGGCACAATTAGCTGACTCTCACTGATGAAAATGACATACAGAGGATTTCACATTGAACAGCCCAGCTTGTTGCTATTCAGCAACAGAGGATGTGAGTCTTCTCTCTATTGCATTCTGTGCCTCAATGTGCCTCACTGTGGCTCTGTGCCCATCCCAGCCTAAATGTGCCTTTCAATGACTCTCCATCTTTATCTGCCTTCATGTGCCTTTCTGCGCCTCACTGTGCCTCATTGCGCCACTCTGTGCCTCTTTCTGTGCCTCCCTGAGCCTCTCTCTCGCTCACGGTGTATCGGCAATGCAAATGGAGAGACTGGTGAAGTGATTCAACTATGTCCTATTGAACAGCCCAGCTTGTTGCTATTCAGCAACAGAAGGTGTGACTCTTTTCTCTATCGTGTTCTGTGCCTCTCTGTGTCTCACTGTGCCTCATTTTGCCTCTGTGCATCTGAAAATATTCAAAAGATGAGAGGCAGCTATTGCGTTCATGTTTGGCACAATCAGCCAGCTCTCACTGTTGAAAATGACATACTGAGGATGGGAGCCGTCTATTGTACTCATTTTTTTGCACAATTAGCCGGCTCTCCCTGAACAAAATGACATACTGAGGATGAGAGCCGACTATTGTACTCATTTTTTGCACAATTAGCCGAGTCTCACTGATGAAAATGACATGCTGAGGATGAGAGCCGTCTATTGTACTCATTTTTGCACAATTAGCCGAGTCTCACTGATGAAAATGACATGCTGAGGATGAGAGCCGTCTATTGTACTCATTTTTTGCACAATTAGCCAAGTCTCACTGATGAAAATGACATGCTGAGGATGAGAGCCGTCTATTGTACTCATTTTTTGCACAATTAGCCGAGTCTCACTGATGAAAATGAGATACTGAGGATGAGAGCCGTCAATTGTACTCATTTTTTGCACAATTAGCCGAGTCTCACTGATGAAAATGAGATACTGAGGATGAGAGCCGTCTATTGTACTCATTTTTTGCACAATTAGCTGACTCTCACTGATGAAAATGACATACAGAGGATGTCACATTGAACAGCCCAGCTTGTTGCTATTCAGCAACAGAGGATGTGAGTCTTCTCTCTATTGCATTCTGTGCCTCAATGTGCCTCACTGTGGCTCTGTGCCCATCCCAGCCTAAATGTGCCTTTCAATGACTCTCCATCTTTATCTGCCTTCATGTGCCTTTCTGCGCCTCACTGTGCCGCATTGCGCCACTCTGTGCCTCTTTCTGTGCCTCCCTGAGCCTCTCTCTCGCTCACGGTGTATCGGCAATGCAAATTGAGAGACTGGTGAAGTGATTCAACTATGTCCCATTGAACAGCCCAGCTTGTTGCTATTCAGCAACAGAAGGTGTGACTCTTTTCTCTATCGTGTTCTGTGCCTCTCTGTGTCTCACTGTGCCTCATTTTGCCTCTGTGCATCTGAAAATATTCAAAAGATGAGAGGCAGCTATTGCGCTCATGTTTGGCACAATCAGCCAGCTCTCACTGTTGAAAATTACATACTGAGGATGAGAGCCGTCTATTGTACTCATTGTTTGCACAATTAGCCGGCTCTCCCTGAACAAAATGATATACTGAGGATGAGAGCCGACTATTGTACTTATTTTTTGCACAATTAGCCGAGTCTCACTGATGAAAATGACATACTGAGGATGAGAGTCGACTATTGTACTCATTTTTTGCACAATTAGCCGAGTCTCACTGATGAAAATGACATGCTGAGGATGAGAGCCGTCTATTGTACTCATTTTTTGCACAATTAGCCGAGTCTCACTGATGAAAATGAGATACTGAGGATGAGAGCCGTCTATTGTACTCATTTTTTGCACAATTAGCCGAGTCTCACTGATGAAAATGAGATACTGAGGATGAGAGCCGTCTATTGTACTCATTTTTTGCACAATTAGCCGAGTCTCACTGATGAAAATGACATGCTGAGGATGAGAGCCGTCTATTGTACTCATTTTTTGCACAATTAGCCGAGTCTCACTGATGAAAATGAGATACTGAGGATGAGAGCCGTCTATTGTACTCATTTTTTGCACAATTAGCTGACTCTCACTGATGAAAATGACATACAGAGGATGTCACATTCAACAGCCCAGCTTGTTGCTATTCAGCAACAGAGGATGTGAGTCTTCTCTCTATTGCATTCTGTGCCTCAATGTGCCTCATTGTGGCTCTGTGCCCATCCCAGCCTAAATGTGCCTTTCAATGACTCTCCATCTTTATCTGCCTTCATGTGCCTTTCTGCGCCTCACTGTGCCTCATTGCGCCACTCTGTGCCTCTTTCTGTGCCTCCCTGAGCCTCTCTCTCGCTCACTGTGTATCGGCAATGCAAATTGAGAGACTGGTGAAGTGATTCAAATATGTCCCATTGAACAGCCCAGCTTGTTGCTATTCAGCAACAGAAGGTGTGACTCTTTTCTCTATCGTGTTCTGTGCCTCTCTGTGTCTCACTGTGCCTCATTTTGCCTCTGTGCATCTGAAAATATTCAAAAGATGAGAGGCAGCTATTGCGTTCATGTTTGGCACAATCAGCCAGCTCTCTCTGTTGAAAATGACATACTGAGGATGAGAGCCGTCTATTGTACTCATTTTTTGCACAATTAGCCGGCTCTCCCTGAACAAAATGACATACTGAGGATGAGACCCGGCTATTATTTTCATTTTTGGCACAATTAGCCACCTCTCACTGAAGAAAATGACGTACAGAGGATGAGACACGGCCATTGTATTCATTTTTGGCACAATTAGCCGGCTCTAACTTTTAAATATAAGTGTCGTAATGTAATGTGTCATTTTTCACAAAATCGGAAATTTCTCAAAATTTTTCTAAGTGTCAAGGACGCTTCCAGAAAATCTTCCCCAGGCTCCTGGAAGCGTCCTCGGTATGCCTCCAGCGGCTGCCCCCGCCTGGAAGTCTGACACACGCCTGAAATTTTCAAAGTATGAAAATATGGATTTTCATCCAAAATTCGACTTTCCGCCCGTGCACCGCAAACTTCACCCACAGGTCACTGCCTTGGGGTACTTTACAACATATTGACGCCCCCCTGTGGTGGAAGTAGGGGAAATGTGTCATTTTTCACAAAATGTGGATTTTCTCAAAATGTTTCTAAGTGTCAAGGACTCTTCCAGAAAATCTTCCCCAGGCTCCTGGAAGCGTCCCCGGTACACTTCCGGCGGCTGCCCCCGCCTGGAAGTCTGACACACGCCTGAAATTTTCAAAGTATGAAAATATGCATTTTCATCCAAAAATTCAACTTTCCGCCCGTGCACCGCAAACTTCACCCGCATTTAGGTCACTGCCTTGGGGTGCTTTACAACATATTGACGCCCCCCTGGGGTGGAAGTAGGGGAAATGTGTCATTTTTCACAAAATGTGGATTTTCTCAAAATGTTTCTAAGTGTCAAGGACTCTTCCAGAAAATCTTCCCCAGGCTCCTGGAAGCGTCCTCGGTACAGCCCCAGCAGTTTCTCCCGCCTGGAAGTCTGACACACGCCTGAAATTTTCAAAGTATGAAAATATGGATTTTCATCCAAAAATTCAACTTTCCCCCCATGCACCGCAAACTTTACCCACATTTAGGTCACTGCCCTGGGGTGCTTTACAACATATTGACGCCGCTCTGTGGTGGAAGTAGGGGAAATGTGACATTTTTCACAAAATCGGAAATTTCTCAAAATTTTTCTAAGTGTCAAGGACGCTTCCAGAAAATCTTCCCCAGGCTCCTGGCAGCGTCCTCGGTACGCCTCTTAATTAGCCGGCTCTTACTGAAGAAAATGACGTACTGAGGATGAGACCCGGCCATTGTATTCATTTTTGGCACAATTAGCCGGCTCCTACTGAAGAAAATGACGTACTGAGGATGAGACCCGGCCATTGTATTAATTTTTGGCACAATTAGCCACCTCTCACTGAATAAAATTATGTACTGAGGATGAGACCCTGCCATTGTATTCATTTTTGGCACAATTAGCCGGCTCTTACTGTTAAATATGACATACTGAGGATGAGACCCGGCTATTATTTTCATTTTTGGCACAATTAGCCACCTCTCACTGAAGAAAATGACATACTGAGGATGAGACCCGGCCATTGTATTCATTTGTGGCACAATTAGCCGGCTCTTACTGTTAAATATGACATACTGAGGATGAGACCCGGCTATTATTTTCATTTTTGGCACAATTAGCCACCTCTCACTGAAAAAATGACGTACTGAGGATGAGACCCGGCTATTATTTTCATTTTTGGCACAATTAGCCACCTCTCACTGAAAAAAATGACGTACTGAGGATGAGACCCGGCTATTATTTTCATTTTTGGCACAATTAGCCACCTCTCACTGAAGAAAATGACGTACTGAGGATGAGACCTGGCCATTGTATTCTTTTTTGGCACAATTAGCCGGCTCTTACTGAAGAAAATGACGTACTGAGGATGAGACCCGGCCATTGTACTCATTTTTTGCATAATTAGCCGAGTCTCACTGATGAAAATGACATACTGAGGATGAGAGCCGACTATTGTACTCATTTTTTGCACAATTAGCTGACTCTCACTGATGAAAATGACATACAGAGGATTTCACATTGAACAGCCCAGCTTGTTGCTATTCAGCAACAGAGGATGTGAGTCTTCTCTCTATTGCATTCTGTGCCTCAATGTGCCTCACTGTGGCTCTGTGCCCATCCCAGCCTAAATGTGCCTTTCAATGACTCTCCATCTTTATCTGCCTTCATGTGCCTTTCTGCGCCTCACTGTGCCTCATTGCGCCACTCTGTGCCTCTTTATGTGCCTCCCTGAGCCTCTCTCTCGCTCACTGTGTATCGGCAATGCAAATTGAGAGACTGGTGAAGTGATTCAAATATGTCCCATTGAACAGCCCAGCTTGTTGCTATTCAGCAACAGAAGGTGTGAGTCTTTTCTCTATTATGTTCTGTGCCTCTCTGTGTCTCACTGTGCCTCATTTTGCCTCTGTGCATCTGAAAATGTTCAAAAGATGAGAGGCAGCTATTGCGCTCATGTTTGGCACAATCAGCCAGCCATCACTGTTGAAAATGACGTACTGAGGATGAGAGCCGTCTATTGTACTCATTTTTTGCACAATTAGCCATCTCTCCCTGAACAAAATGACATACTGAGGATGAGAGCCGACTATTGTACTCATTTTTTGCACAATTAGCTGACTCTCACTGATGAAAATAACATACAGAGGATGTCACATTGAACAGCCCAGCTTGTTGCTATTCAGCAACAGAGGATGTGAGTCTTCTCTCTATTGCATTCTGTGCCTCAATGTGCCTCACTGTGGCTCTGTGCCCATCCCAGCCTAAATGTGCCTTTCAATGACTCTCCATCTTTCTCTGCCTTCATGTGCCTCTCTGCTCCTCACTGTGCCTCATTGCGCCACTCTGTGCCTCTTTCTGTGCCTCTCTGTGCCTCTCTCTCGCTCACTGTTTATCGGCAATGCAAATTGAGAGACTGGTGAAGTGATTCAAATATGTCCCATTGAACAGCCCAGCTTGTTGCTATTCAGCAACAGAAGGTGTGAGTCTTTTCTCTATTGTGTTCTGTGCCTCTCTGTGTCTCACTGTGCCTCATTTTGCCTCTGTGCATCTGAAAATGTTCAAAAGATGAGAGGCAGCTATTGCGCTCATGTTTGGCACAATCAGCCAGCTATCACTGTTGAAAATGAAATACTGAGGATGAGAGACGTCTATTGTACTCATTTTTTGCACAATTAGTCGTCTCTCCCTGAACAAAATGACATACTGAGGATGAGAGCCGACTATTGTACTCATTTTTTGCACAATTAGCCGAGTCTCACTGATGAAAATGACATACAGAGGATGAGAGCCGTCTATTGTACTCATTTTTTGCACAATTAGCCGAGTCTCACTGATGAAAATGATATGCTGAGGATGAGAGCCGTCTATTGTACTCATTTTTTGCACAATTAGCCGAGTCTCACTGATGAAAATGAGATACTGAGGATGAGAGCCGTCTATTGTACTCATTTTTTGCACAATTAGCCGAGTCTCACTGATGAAAATGAGATACTGAGGATGAGAGCCGTCTATTGTACTCATTTTTTGCACAATTAGCTGACTCACTGATGAAAATGACATACAGAGGATGTCACATTGAACAGCCCAGCTTGTTGCTATTCAGCAACAGAGGATGTGAGTCTTCTCTCTATTGCATTCTGTGCCTCAATGTGCCTCATTGTGGCTCTGTGCCCATCCCAGCCTAAATGTGCCTTTCAATGACTCTCCATCTTTATCTGCCTTCATGTGCCTTTCTGCGCCTCACTGTGCCTCATTGCGCCACTCTGTGCCTCTTTCTGTGCCTCCCTGAGCCTCTCTCTCACTCACTGTGTATCGGCAATGCAAATTGAGAGACTGGTGAAGTGATTCAAATATGTCCCATTGAACAGCCCAGCTTGTTGCTATTCAGCAACAGAAGGTGTGACTCTTTTCTCTATCGTGTTCTGTGCCTCTCTGTGTCTCACTGTGCCTCATTTTGCCTCTGTGCATCTGAAAATATTCAAAAGATGAGAGGCAGCTATTGCGTTCATGTTTGGCACAATCAGCCAGCTCTCTCTGTTGAAAATGACATACTGAGGATGAGAGCCGTCTATTGTACTCATTTTTTGCACAATTAGCCGGCTCTCCCTGAACAAAATGACATACTGAGGATGAGACCCGGCTATTATTTTCATTTTTGGCACAATTAGCCACCTCTCACTGAAGAAAATGACGTACAGAGGATGAGACCCGGCCATTGTATTCATTTTTGGCACAATTAGTCGGCTCTAACTTTTAAATATAAGTGTCGTAATGTAATGTGTCATTTTTCACAAAATCGGAAATTTCTCAAAATGTTTCTAAGTGTCAAGGACGCTTCCAGAAAATCTTCCCCAGGCTCCTGGAAGCGTCCTCGGTATGCCTCCAGCGGCTGCGCCCGCCTGGAAGTCTGACACACGCCTGAAATTTTGAGAGTATGAAAATATGGATTTTCATCCAAAATTCGACTTTCCGCCCGTGCACCGCAAACTTCACCCACAGGTCACTGCCTTGGGGTACTTTACAACATATTGACGCCCCCCTGGGGTGGAAGTAGGGGAAATGTGTCATTTTTCACAAAATGTGGATTTTCTCAAAATGTTTCTAAGTGTCAAGGACTCTTCCAGAAAATCTTCCCCATGCTCCTGGAAGCGTCCTCGGTACAGCCCCAGCAGTTTCTCCCGCCTGGAAGTCTGACACACGCCTGAAATTTTCAAAGTATGAAAATATGGATTTTCATCCAAAAATTCAACTTTCCCCCCATGCACCGCAAACTTTACCCACATTTAGGTCACTGCCCTGGGGTGCTTTACAACATATTGACGCCGCTCTGTGGTGGAAGTAGGGGAAATGTGACATTTTTCACAAAATCGGAAATTTCTCAAAATTTTTCTAAGTGTCAAGGACGCTTCCAGAAAATCTTCCCCAGGCTCCTGGCAGCGTCATCGGTACGCCTCTTAATTAGCCGGCTCTTACTGAAGAAAATGACGTACTGAGGATGAGACCCGGCCATTGTATTCATTTTTGGCACAATTAGCCGGCTCCTACTGAAGAAAATGACGTACTGAGGATGAGACCCGGCCATTGTATTAATTTTTGGCACAATTAGCCACCTCTCACTGAAGAAAATTATGTACTGAGGATGAGACCCTGCCATTGTATTCATTTTTGGCACAATTAGCCGGCTCTTACTGTTAAATATGACATACTGAGGATGAGACCCGGCTATTATTTTCATTTTTGGCACAATTAGCCACCTCTCACTGAAGAAAATGACATACTGAGGATGAGACCCGGCCATTGTATTCATTTGTGGCACAATTAGCCGGCTCTTACTGTTAAATATGACATACTGAGGATGAGACCCGGCTATTATTTTCATTTTTGGCACAATTAGCCACCTCTCACTGAAAAAATGACGTACTGAGGATGAGACCCGGCTATTATTTTCATTTTTGGCACAATTAGCCACCTCTCACTGAAAAAAATGACGTACTGAGGATGAGACCCGGCTATTATTTTCATTTTTGGCACAATTAGCCACCTCTCACTGAAGAAAATGACGTACTGAGGATGAGACCCGGCCATTGTATTCTTTTTTGGCACAATTAGCCGGCTCTTACTGAAGAAAATGACGTACTGAGGATGAGACCCGGCCATTGTACTCATTTTTTGCATAATTAGCCGAGTCTCACTGATGAAAATGACATACTGAGGATGAGAGCCGACTATTGTACTCATTTTTTGCACAATTAGCTGACTCTCACTGATGAAAATGACATACAGAGGATTTCACATTGAACAGCCCAGCTTGTTGCTATTCAGCAACAGAGGATGTGAGTCTTCTCTCTATTGCATTCTGTGCCTCAATGTGCCTCACTGTGGCTCTGTGCCCATCCCAGCCTAAATGTGCCTTTCAATGACTCTCCATCTTTATCTGCCTTCATGTGCCTTTCTGCGCCTCACTGTGCCTCATTGCGCCACTCTGTGCCTCTTTCTGTGCCTCCCTGAGCCTCTCTCTCGCTCACGGTGTATCGGCAATGCAAATGGAGAGACTGGTGAAGTGATTCAACTATGTCCTATTGAACAGCCCAGCTTGTTGCTATTCAGCAACAGAAGGTGTGACTCTTTTCTCTATCGTGTTCTGTGCCTCTCTGTGTCTCACTGTGCCTCATTTTGCCTCTGTGCATCTGAAAATATTCAAAAGATGAGAGGCAGCTATTGCGTTCATGTTTGGCACAATCAGCCAGCTCTCACTGTTGAAAATGACATACTGAGGATGGGAGCCGTCTATTGTACTCATTTTTTTGCACAATTAGCCGGCTCTCCCTGAACAAAATGACATACTGAGGATGAGAGCCGACTATTGTACTCATTTTTTGCACAATTAGCCGAGTCTCACTGATGAAAATGACATGCTGAGGATGAGAGCCGTCTATTGTACTCATTTTTGCACAATTAGCCGAGTCTCACTGATGAAAATGACATGCTGAGGATGAGAGCCGTCTATTGTACTCATTTTTTGCACAATTAGCCAAGTCTCACTGATGAAAATGACATGCTGAGGATGAGAGCCGTCTATTGTACTCATTTTTTGCACAATTAGCCGAGTCTCACTGATGAAAATGAGATACTGAGGATGAGAGCCGTCAATTGTACTCATTTTTTGCACAATTAGCCGAGTCTCACTGATGAAAATGAGATACTGAGGATGAGAGCCGTCTATTGTACTCATTTTTTGCACAATTAGCTGACTCTCACTGATGAAAATGACATACAGAGGATGTCACATTGAACAGCCCAGCTTGTTGCTATTCAGCAACAGAGGATGTGAGTCTTCTCTCTATTGCATTCTGTGCCTCAATGTGCCTCACTGTGGCTCTGTGCCCATCCCAGCCTAAATGTGCCTTTCAATGACTCTCCATCTTTATCTGCCTTCATGTGCCTTTCTGCGCCTCACTGTGCCGCATTGCGCCACTCTGTGCCTCTTTCTGTGCCTCCCTGAGCCTCTCTCTCGCTCACGGTGTATCGGCAATGCAAATTGAGAGACTGGTGAAGTGATTCAACTATGTCCCATTGAACAGCCCAGCTTGTTGCTATTCAGCAACAGAAGGTGTGACTCTTTTCTCTATCGTGTTCTGTGCCTCTCTGTGTCTCACTGTGCCTCATTTTGCCTCTGTGCATCTGAAAATATTCAAAAGATGAGAGGCAGCTATTGCGCTCATGTTTGGCACAATCAGCCAGCTCTCACTGTTGAAAATTACATACTGAGGATGAGAGCCGTCTATTGTACTCATTGTTTGCACAATTAGCCGGCTCTCCCTGAACAAAATGATATACTGAGGATGAGAGCCGACTATTGTACTTATTTTTTGCACAATTAGCCGAGTCTCACTGATGAAAATGACATACTGAGGATGAGAGTCGACTATTGTACTCATTTTTTGCACAATTAGCCGAGTCTCACTGATGAAAATGACATGCTGAGGATGAGAGCCGTCTATTGTACTCATTTTTTGCACAATTAGCCGAGTCTCACTGATGAAAATGAGATACTGAGGATGAGAGCCGTCTATTGTACTCATTTTTTGCACAATTAGCTGACTCTCACTGATGAAAATGACATACAGAGGATGTCACATTCAACAGCCCAGCTTGTTGCTATTCAGCAACAGAGGATGTGAGTCTTCTCTCTATTGCATTCTGTGCCTCAATGTGCCTCATTGTGGCTCTGTGCCCATCCCAGCCTAAATGTGCCTTTCAATGACTCTCCATCTTTATCTGCCTTCATGTGCCTTTCTGCGCCTCACTGTGCCTCATTGCGCCACTCTGTGCCTCTTTCTGTGCCTCCCTGAGCCTCTCTCTCGCTCACTGTGTATCGGCAATGCAAATTGAGAGACTGGTGAAGTGATTCAAATATGTCCCATTGAACAGCCCAGCTTGTTGCTATTCAGCAACAGAAGGTGTGACTCTTTTCTCTATCGTGTTCTGTGCCTCTCTGTGTCTCACTGTGCCTCATTTTGCCTCTGTGCATCTGAAAATATTCAAAAGATGAGAGGCAGCTATTGCGTTCATGTTTGGCACAATCAGCCAGCTCTCTCTGTTGAAAATGACATACTGAGGATGAGAGCCGTCTATTGTACTCATTTTTTGCACAATTAGCCGGCTCTCCCTGAACAAAATGACATACTGAGGATGAGACCCGGCTATTATTTTCATTTTTGGCACAATTAGCCACCTCTCACTGAAGAAAATGACGTACAGAGGATGAGACACGGCCATTGTATTCATTTTTGGCACAATTAGCCGGCTCTAACTTTTAAATATAAGTGTCGTAATGTAATGTGTCATTTTTCACAAAATCGGAAATTTCTCAAAATTTTTCTAAGTGTCAAGGACGCTTCCAGAAAATCTTCCCCAGGCTCCTGGAAGCGTCCTCGGTACGCCTCCAGCGGCTGCCCCCGCCTGGAAGTCTGACACACGCCTGAAATTTTCAAAGTATGAAAATATGGATTTTCATCCAAAATTCGACTTTCCGCCCGTGCACCGCAAACTTCACCCACAGGTCACTGCCTTGGGGTACTTTACAACATATTGACGCCCCCCTGTGGTGGAAGTAGGGGAAATGTGTCATTTTTCACAAAATGTGGATTTTCTCAAAATGTTTCTAAGTGTCAAGGACTCTTCCAGAAAATCTTCCCCAGGCTCCTGGAAGCGTCCCCGGTACACTTCCGGCGGCTGCCCCCGCCTGGAAGTCTGACACACGCCTGAAATTTTCAAAGTATGAAAATATGCATTTTCATCCAAAAATTCAACTTTCCGCCCGTGCACCGCAAACTTCACCCGCATTTAGGTCACTGCCTTGGGGTGCTTTACAACATATTGACGCCCCCCTGGGGTGGAAGTAGGGGAAATGTGTCATTTTTCACAAAATGTGGATTTTCTCAAAATGTTTCTAAGTGTCAAGGACTCTTCCAGAAAATCTTCCCCAGGCTCCTGGAAGCGTCCTCGGTACAGCCCCAGCAGTTTCTCCCGCCTGGAAGTCTGACACACGCCTGAAATTTTCAAAGTATGAAAATATGGATTTTCATCCAAAAATTCAACTTTCCCCCCATGCACCGCAAACTTTACCCACATTTAGGTCACTGCCCTGGGGTGCTTTACAACATATTGACGCCGCTCTGTGGTGGAAGTAGGGGAAATGTGACATTTTTCACAAAATCGGAAATTTCTCAAAATTTTTCTAAGTGTCAAGGACGCTTCCAGAAAATCTTCCCCAGGCTCCTGGCAGCGTCCTCGGTACGCCTCTTAATTAGCCGGCTCTTACTGAAGAAAATGACGTACTGAGGATGAGACCCGGCCATTGTATTCATTTTTGGCACAATTAGCCGGCTCCTACTGAAGAAAATGACGTACTGAGGATGAGACCCGGCCATTGTATTAATTTTTGGCACAATTAGCCACCTCTCACTGAAGAAAATTATGTACTGAGGATGAGACCCTGCCATTGTATTCATTTTTGGCACAATTAGCCGGCTCTTACTGTTAAATATGACATACTGAGGATGAGACCCGGCTATTATTTTCATTTTTGGCACAATTAGCCACCTCTCACTGAAGAAAATGACATACTGAGGATGAGACCCGGCCATTGTATTCATTTGTGGCACAATTAGCCGGCTCTTACTGTTAAATATGACATACTGAGGATGAGACCCGGCTATTATTTTCATTTTTGGCACAATTAGCCACCTCTCACTGAAAAAATGACGTACTGAGGATGAGACCCGGCTATTATTTTCATTTTTGGCACAATTAGCCACCTCTCACTGAAAAAAATGACGTACTGAGGATGAGACCCGGCTATTATTTTCATTTTTGGCACAATTAGCCACCTCTCACTGAAGAAAATGACGTACTGAGGATGAGACCCGGCCATTGTATTCTTTTTTGGCACAATTAGCCGGCTCTTACTGAAGAAAATGACGTACTGAGGATGAGACCCGGCCATTGTACTCATTTTTTGCATAATTAGCCGAGTCTCACTGATGAAAATGACATACTGAGGATGAGAGCCGACTATTGTACTCATTTTTTGCACAATTAGCTGACTCTCACTGATGAAAATGACATACAGAGGATTTCACATTGAACAGCCCAGCTTGTTGCTATTCAGCAACAGAGGATGTGAGTCTTCTCTCTATTGCATTCTGTGCCTCAATGTGCCTCACTGTGGCTCTGTGCCCATCCCAGCCTAAATGTGCCTTTCAATGACTCTCCATCTTTATCTGCCTTCATGTGCCTTTCTGCGCCTCACTGTGCCTCATTGCGCCACTCTGTGCCTCTTTCTGTGCCTCCCTGAGCCTCTCTCTCGCTCACGGTGTATCGGCAATGCAAATGGAGAGACTGGTGAAGTGATTCAACTATGTCCTATTGAACAGCCCAGCTTGTTGCTATTCAGCAACAGAAGGTGTGACTCTTTTCTCTATCGTGTTCTGTGCCTCTCTGTGTCTCACTGTGCCTCATTTTGCCTCTGTGCATCTGAAAATATTCAAAAGATGAGAGGCAGCTATTGCGTTCATGTTTGGCACAATCAGCCAGCTCTCACTGTTGAAAATGACATACTGAGGATGGGAGCCGTCTATTGTACTCATTTTTTTGCACAATTAGCCGGCTCTCCCTGAACAAAATGACATACTGAGGATGAGAGCCGACTATTGTACTCATTTTTTGCACAATTAGCCGAGTCTCACTGATGAAAATGACATGCTGAGGATGAGAGCCGTCTATTGTACTCATTTTTGCACAATTAGCCGAGTCTCACTGATGAAAATGACATGCTGAGGATGAGAGCCGTCTATTGTACTCATTTTTTGCACAATTAGCCAAGTCTCACTGATGAAAATGACATGCTGAGGATGAGAGCCGTCTATTGTACTCATTTTTTGCACAATTAGCCAAGTCTCACTGATGAAAATGAGATACTGAGGATGAGAGCCGTCAATTGTACTCATTTTTTGCACAATTAGCCGAGTCTCACTGATGAAAATGAGATACTGAGGATGAGAGCCGTCTATTGTACTCATTTTTTGCACAATTAGCTGACTCTCACTGATGAAAATGACATACAGAGGATGTCACATTGAACAGCCCAGCTTGTTGCTATTCAGCAACAGAGGATGTGAGTCTTCTCTCTATTGCATTCTGTGCCTCAATGTGCCTCACTGTGGCTCTGTGCCCATCCCAGCCTAAATGTGCCTTTCAATGACTCTCCATCTTTATCTGCCTTCATGTGCCTTTCTGCGCCTCACTGTGCCGCATTGCGCCACTCTGTGCCTCTTTCTGTGCCTCCCTGAGCCTCTCTCTCGCTCACTGTGTATCGGCAATGCAAATTGAGAGACTGGTGAAGTGATTCAAATATGTCCCATTGAACAGCCCAGCTTGTTGCTATTCAGCAACAGAAGGTGTGACTCTTTTCTCTATCGTGTTCTGTGCCTCTCTGTGTCTCACTGTGCCTCATTTTGCCTCTGTGCATCTGAAAATATTCAAAAGATGAGAGGCAGCTATTGCGTTCATGTTTGGCACAATCAGCCAGCTCTCTCTGTTGAAAATGACATACTGAGGATGAGAGCCGTCTATTGTACTCATTTTTTGCACAATTAGCCGGCTCTCCCTGAACAAAATGACATACTGAGGATGAGACCCGGCTATTATTTTCATTTTTGGCACAATTAGCCACCTCTCACTGAAGAAAATGACGTACAGAGGATGAGACACGGCCATTGTATTCATTTTTGGCACAATTAGCCGGCTCTAACTTTTAAATATAAGTGTCGTAATGTAATGTGTCATTTTTCACAAAATCGGAAATTTCTCAAAATTTTTCTAAGTGTCAAGGACGCTTCCAGAAAATCTTCCCCAGGCTCCTGGAAGCGTCCTCGGTACGCCTCCAGCGGCTGCCCCCGCCTGGAAGTCTGACACACGCCTGAAATTTTCAAAGTATGAAAATATGGATTTTCATCCAAAATTCGACTTTCCGCCCGTGCACCGCAAACTTCACCCACAGGTCACTGCCTTGGGGTACTTTACAACATATTGACGCCCCCCTGTGGTGGAAGTAGGGGAAATGTGTCATTTTTCACAAAATGTGGATTTTCTCAAAATGTTTCTAAGTGTCAAGGACTCTTCCAGAAAATCTTCCCCAGGCTCCTGGAAGCGTCCCCGGTACACTTCCGGCGGCTGCCCCCGCCTGGAAGTCTGACACACGCCTGAAATTTTCAAAGTATGAAAATATGCATTTTCATCCAAAAATTCAACTTTCCGCCCGTGCACCGCAAACTTCACCCGCATTTAGGTCACTGCCTTGGGGTGCTTTACAACATATTGACGCCCCCCTGGGGTGGAAGTAGGGGAAATGTGTCATTTTTCACAAAATGTGGATTTTCTCAAAATGTTTCTAAGTGTCAAGGACTCTTCCAGAAAATCTTCCCCAGGCTCCTGGAAGCGTCCTCGGTACAGCCCCAGCAGTTTCTCCCGCCTGGAAGTCTGACACACGCCTGAAATTTTCAAAGTATGAAAATATGGATTTTCATCCAAAAATTCAACTTTCCCCCCATGCACCGCAAACTTTACCCACATTTAGGTCACTGCCCTGGGGTGCTTTACAACATATTGACGCCGCTCTGTGGTGGAAGTAGGGGAAATGTGACATTTTTCACAAAATCGGAAATTTCTCAAAATTTTTCTAAGTGTCAAGGACGCTTCCAGAAAATCTTCCCCAGGCTCCTGGCAGCGTCCTCGGTACGCCTCTTAATTAGCCGGCTCTTACTGAAGAAAATGACGTACTGAGGATGAGACCCGGCCATTGTATTCATTTTTGGCACAATTAGCCGGCTCCTACTGAAGAAAATGACGTACTGAGGATGAGACCCGGCCATTGTATTAATTTTTGGCACAATTAGCCACCTCTCACTGAAGAAAATTATGTACTGAGGATGAGACCCTGCCATTGTATTCATTTTTGGCACAATTAGCCGGCTCTTACTGTTAAATATGACATACTGAGGATGAGACCCGGCTATTATTTTCATTTTTGGCACAATTAGCCACCTCTCACTGAAGAAAATGACATACTGAGGATGAGACCCGGCCATTGTATTCATTTGTGGCACAATTAGCTGGCTCTTACTGTTAAATATGACATACTGAGGATGAGACCCGGCTATTATTTTCATTTTTGGCACAATTAGCCACCTCTCACTGAAAAAATGACGTACTGAGGATGAGACCCGGCTATTATTTTCATTTTTGGCACAATTAGCCACCTCTCACTGAAAAAAATGACGTACTGAGGATGAGACCCGGCTATTATTTTCATTTTTGGCACAATTAGCCACCTCTCACTGAAGAAAATGACGTACTGAGGATGAGACCCGGCCATTGTATTCTTTTTTGGCACAATTAGCCGGCTCTTACTGAAGAAAATGACGTACTGAGGATGAGACCCGGCCATTGTACTCATTTTTTGCATAATTAGCCGAGTCTCACTGATGAAAATGACATACTGAGGATGAGAGCCGACTATTGTACTCATTTTTTGCACAATTAGCTGACTCTCACTGATGAAAATGACATACAGAGGATTTCACATTGAACAGCCCAGCTTGTTGCTATTCAGCAACAGAGGATGTGAGTCTTCTCTCTATTGCATTCTGTGCCTCAATGTGCCTCACTGTGGCTCTGTGCCCATCCCAGCCTAAATGTGCCTTTCAATGACTCTCCATCTTTATCTGCCTTCATGTGCCTTTCTGCGCCTCACTGTGCCTCATTGCGCCACTCTGTGCCTCTTTCTGTGCCTCCCTGAGCCTCTCTCTCGCTCACGGTGTATCGGCAATGCAAATGGAGAGACTGGTGAAGTGATTCAACTATGTCCTATTGAACAGCCCAGCTTGTTGCTATTCAGCAACAGAAGGTGTGACTCTTTTCTCTATCGTGTTCTGTGCCTCTCTGTGTCTCACTGTGCCTCATTTTGCCTCTGTGCATCTGAAAATATTCAAAAGATGAGAGGCAGCTATTGCGTTCATGTTTGGCACAATCAGCCAGCTCTCACTGTTGAAAATGACATACTGAGGATGGGAGCCGTCTATTGTACTCATTTTTTTGCACAATTAGCCGGCTCTCCCTGAACAAAATGACATACTGAGGATGAGAGCCGACTATTGTACTCATTTTTTGCACAATTAGCCGAGTCTCACTGATGAAAATGACATGCTGAGGATGAGAGCCGTCTATTGTACTCATTTTTGCACAATTAGCCGAGTCTCACTGATGAAAATGACATGCTGAGGATGAGAGCCGTCTATTGTACTCATTTTTTGCACAATTAGCCAAGTCTCACTGATGAAAATGACATGCTGAGGATGAGAGCCGTCTATTGTACTCATTTTTTGCACAATTAGCCGAGTCTCACTGATGAAAATGAGATACTGAGGATGAGAGCCGTCAATTGTACTCATTTTTTGCACAATTAGCCGAGTCTCACTGATGAAAATGAGATACTGAGGATGAGAGCCGTCTATTGTACTCATTTTTTGCACAATTAGCTGACTCTCACTGATGAAAATGACATACAGAGGATGTCACATTGAACAGCCCAGCTTGTTGCTATTCAGCAACAGAGGATGTGAGTCTTCTCTCTATTGCATTCTGTGCCTCAATGTGCCTCACTGTGGCTCTGTGCCCATCCCAGCCTAAATGTGCCTTTCAATGACTCTCCATCTTTATCTGCCTTCATGTGCCTTTCTGCGCCTCACTGTGCCGCATTGCGCCACTCTGTGCCTCTTTCTGTGCCTCCCTGAGCCTCTCTCTCGCTCACGGTGTATCGGCAATGCAAATTGAGAGACTGGTGAAGTGATTCAACTATGTCCCATTGAACAGCCCAGCTTGTTGCTATTCAGCAACAGAAGGTGTGACTCTTTTCTCTATCGTGTTCTGTGCCTCTCTGTGTCTCACTGTGCCTCATTTTGCCTCTGTGCATCTGAAAATATTCAAAAGATGAGAGGCAGCTATTGCGCTCATGTTTGGCACAATCAGCCAGCTCTCACTGTTGAAAATTACATACTGAGGATGAGAGCCGTCTATTGTACTCATTGTTTGCACAATTAGCCGGCTCTCCCTGAACAAAATGATATACTGAGGATGAGAGCCGACTATTGTACTTATTTTTTGCACAATTAGCCGAGTCTCACTGATGAAAATGACATACTGAGGATGAGAGTCGACTATTGTACTCATTTTTTGCACAATTAGCCGAGTCTCACTGATGAAAATGACATGCTGAGGATGAGAGCCGTCTATTGTACTCATTTTTTGCACAATTAGCCGAGTCTCACTGATGAAAATGAGATACTGAGGATGAGAGCCGTCTATTGTACTCATTTTTTGCACAATTAGCCGAGTCTCACTGATGAAAATGAGATACTGAGGATGAGAGCCGTCTATTGTACTCATTTTTTGCACAATTAGCCGAGTCTCACTGATGAAAATGACATGCTGAGGATGAGAGCCGTCTATTGTACTCATTTTTTGCACAATTAGCCGAGTCTCACTGATGAAAATGAGATACTGAGGATGAGAGCCGTCTATTGTACTCATTTTTTGCACAATTAGCTGACTCTCACTGATGAAAATGACATACAGAGGATGTCACATTCAACAGCCCAGCTTGTTGCTATTCAGCAACAGAGGATGTGAGTCTTCTCTCTATTGCATTCTGTGCCTCAATGTGCCTCATTGTGGCTCTGTGCCCATCCCAGCCTAAATGTGCCTTTCAATGACTCTCCATCTTTATCTGCCTTCATGTGCCTTTCTGCGCCTCACTGTGCCTCATTGCGCCACTCTGTGCCTCTTTCTGTGCCTCCCTGAGCCTCTCTCTCGCTCACTGTGTATCGGCAATGCAAATTGAGAGACTGGTGAAGTGATTCAAATATGTCCCATTGAACAGCCCAGCTTGTTGCTATTCAGCAACAGAAGGTGTGACTCTTTTCTCTATCGTGTTCTGTGCCTCTCTGTGTCTCACTGTGCCTCATTTTGCCTCTTTGCATCTGAAAATATTCAAAAGATGAGAGGCAGCTATTGCGTTCATGTTTGGCACAATCAGCCAGCTCTCTCTGTTGAAAATGACATACTGAGGATGAGAGCCGTCTATTGTACTCATTTTTTGCACAATTAGCCGGCTCTCCCTGAACAAAATGACATACTGAGGATGAGACCCGGCTATTATTTTCATTTTTGGCACAATTAGCCACCTCTCACTGAAGAAAATGACGTACAGAGGATGAGACACGGCCATTGTATTCATTTTTGGCACAATTAGCCGGCTCTAACTTTTAAATATAAGTGTCGTAATGTAATGTGTCATTTTTCACAAAATCGGAAATTTCTCAAAATTTTTCTAAGTGTCAAGGACGCTTCCAGAAAATCTTCCCCAGGCTCCTGGAAGCGTCCTCGGTACGCCTCCAGCGGCTGCCCCCGCCTGGAAGTCTGACACACGCCTGAAATTTTCAAAGTATGAAAATATGGATTTTCATCCAAAATTCGACTTTCCGCCCGTGCACCGCAAACTTCACCCACAGGTCACTGCCTTGGGGTACTTTACAACATATTGACGCCCCCCTGTGGTGGAAGTAGGGGAAATGTGTCATTTTTCACAAAATGTGGATTTTCTCAAAATGTTTCTAAGTGTCAAGGACTCTTCCAGAAAATCTTCCCCAGGCTCCTGGAAGCGTCCCCGGTACACTTCCGGCGGCTGCCCCCGCCTGGAAGTCTGACACACGCCTGAAATTTTCAAAGTATGAAAATATGCATTTTCATCCAAAAATTCAACTTTCCGCCCGTGCACCGCAAACTTCACCCGCATTTAGGTCACTGCCTTGGGGTGCTTTACAACATATTGACGCCCCCCTGGGGTGGAAGTAGGGGAAATGTGTCATTTTTCACAAAATGTGGATTTTCTCAAAATGTTTCTAAGTGTCAAGGACTCTTCCAGAAAATCTTCCCCAGGCTCCTGGAAGCGTCCTCGGTACAGCCCCAGCAGTTTCTCCTGCCTGGAAGTCTGACACACGCCTGAAATTTTCAAAGTATGAAAATATGGATTTTCATCCAAAAATTCAACTTTCCCCCCATGCACCGCAAACTTTACCCACATTTAGGTCACTGCCCTGGGGTGCTTTACAACATATTGACGCCGCTCTGTGGTGGAAGTAGGGGAAATGTGACATTTTTCACAAAATCGGAAATTTCTCAAAATTTTTCTAAGTGTCAAGGACGCTTCCAGAAAATCTTCCCCAGGCTCCTGGCAGCGTCCTCGGTACGCCTCTTAATTAGCCGGCTCTTACTGAAGAAAATGACGTACTGAGGATGAGACCCGGCCATTGTATTCATTTTTGGCACAATTAGCCGGCTCCTACTGAAGAAAATGACGTACTGAGGATGAGACCCGGCCATTGTATTAATTTTTGGCACAATTAGCCACCTCTCACTGAATAAAATTATGTACTGAGGATGAGACCCTGCCATTGTATTCATTTTTGGCACAATTAGCCGGCTCTTACTGTTAAATATGACATACTGAGGATGAGACCCGGCTATTATTTTCATTTTTGGCACAATTAGCCACCTCTCACTGAAAAAATGACGTACTGAGGATGAGACCCGGCTATTATTTTCATTTTTGGCACAATTAGCCACCTCTCACTGAAAAAATGACGTACTGAGGATGAGACCCGGCTATTATTTTCATTTTTGGCACAATTAGCCACCTCTCACTGAAGAAAATGACGTACTGAGGATGAGACCCGGCCATTGTATTCTTTTTTGGCACAATTAGCCGGCTCTTACTGAAGAAAATGACGTACTGAGGATGAGACCCGGCCATTGTACTCATTTTTTGCATAATTAGCCGAGTCTCACTGATGAAAATGACATACTGAGGATGAGAGCCGACTATTGTACTCATTTTTTGCACAATTAGCTGACTCTCACTGATGAAAATGACATACAGAGGATTTCACATTGAACAGCCCAGCTTGTTGCTATTCAGCAACAGAGGATGTGAGTCTTCTCTCTATTGCATTCTGTGCCTCAATGTGCCTCACTGTGGCTCTGTGCCCATCCCAGCCTAAATGTGCCTTTCAATGACTCTCCATCTTTATCTGCCTTCATGTGCCTTTCTGCGCCTCACTGTGCCTCATTGCGCCACTCTGTGCCTCTTTCTGTGCCTCCCTGAGCCTCTCTCTCGCTCACGGTGTATCGGCAATGCAAATGGAGAGACTGGTGAAGTGATTCAACTATGTCCTATTGAACAGCCCAGCTTGTTGCTATTCAGCAACAGAAGGTGTGACTCTTTTCTCTATCGTGTTCTGTGCCTCTCTGTGTCTCACTGTGCCTCATTTTGCCTCTGTGCATCTGAAAATATTCAAAAGATGAGAGGCAGCTATTGCGTTCATGTTTGGCACAATCAGCCAGCTCTCACTGTTGAAAATGACATACTGAGGATGGGAGCCGTCTATTGTACTCATTTTTTTGCACAATTAGCCGGCTCTCCCTGAACAAAATGACATACTGAGGATGAGAGCCGACTATTGTACTCATTTTTTGCACAATTAGCCGAGTCTCACTGATGAAAATGACATGCTGAGGATGAGAGCCGTCTATTGTACTCATTTTTGCACAATTAGCCGAGTCTCACTGATGAAAATGACATGCTGAGGATGAGAGCCGTCTATTGTACTCATTTTTTGCACAATTAGCCAAGTCTCACTGATGAAAATGACATGCTGAGGATGAGAGCCGTCTATTGTACTCATTTTTTGCACAATTAGCCGAGTCTCACTGATGAAAATGAGATACTGAGGATGAGAGCCGTCAATTGTACTCATTTTTTGCACAATTAGCCGAGTCTCACTGATGAAAATGAGATACTGAGGATGAGAGCCGTCTATTGTACTCATTTTTTGCACAATTAGCTGACTCTCACTGATGAAAATGACATACAGAGGATGTCACATTGAACAGCCCAGCTTGTTGCTATTCAGCAACAGAGGATGTGAGTCTTCTCTCTATTGCATTCTGTGCCTCAATGTGCCTCACTGTGGCTCTGTGCCCATCCCAGCCTAAATGTGCCTTTCAATGACTCTCCATCTTTATCTGCCTTCATGTGCCTTTCTGCGCCTCACTGTGCCGCATTGCGCCACTCTGTGCCTCTTTCTGTGCCTCCCTGAGCCTCTCTCTCGCTCACGGTGTATCGGCAATGCAAATTGAGAGACTGGTGAAGTGATTCAACTATGTCCCATTGAACAGCCCAGCTTGTTGCTATTCAGCAACAGAAGGTGTGACTCTTTTCTCTATCGTGTTCTGTGCCTCTCTGTGTCTCACTGTGCCTCATTTTGCCTCTGTGCATCTGAAAATATTCAAAAGATGAGAGGCAGCTATTGCGCTCATGTTTGGCACAATCAGCCAGCTCTCACTGTTGAAAATTACATACTGAGGATGAGAGCCGTCTATTGTACTCATTGTTTGCACAATTAGCCGGCTCTCCCTGAACAAAATGATATACTGAGGATGAGAGCCGACTATTGTACTTATTTTTTGCACAATTAGCCGAGTCTCACTGATGAAAATGACATACTGAGGATGAGAGTCGACTATTGTACTCATTTTTTGCACAATTAGCCGAGTCTCACTGATGAAAATGACATGCTGAGGATGAGAGCCGTCTATTGTACTCATTTTTTGCACAATTAGCCGAGTCTCACTGATGAAAATGAGATACTGAGGATGAGAGCCGTCTATTGTACTCATTTTTTGCACAATTAGCCGAGTCTCACTGATGAAAATGAGATACTGAGGATGAGAGCCGTCTATTGTACTCATTTTTTGCACAATTAGCCGAGTCTCACTGATGAAAATGACATGCTGAGGATGAGAGCCGTCTATTGTACTCATTTTTTGCACAATTAGCCGAGTCTCACTGATGAAAATGAGATACTGAGGATGAGAGCCGTCTATTGTACTCATTTTTTGCACAATTAGCTGACTCTCACTGATGAAAATGACATACAGAGGATGTCACATTCAACAGCCCAGCTTGTTGCTATTCAGCAACAGAGGATGTGAGTCTTCTCTCTATTGCATTCTGTGCCTCAATGTGCCTCATTGTGGCTCTGTGCCCATCCCAGCCTAAATGTGCCTTTCAATGACTCTCCATCTTTATCTGCCTTCATGTGCCTTTCTGCGCCTCACTGTGCCTCATTGCGCCACTCTGTGCCTCTTTCTGTGCCTCCCTGAGCCTCTCTCTCGCTCACTGTGTATCGGCAATGCAAATTGAGAGACTGGTGAAGTGATTCAAATATGTCCCATTGAACAGCCCAGCTTGTTGCTATTCAGCAACAGAAGGTGTGACTCTTTTCTCTATCGTGTTCTGTGCCTCTCTGTGTCTCACTGTGCCTCATTTTGCCTCTGTGCATCTGAAAATATTCAAAAGATGAGAGGCAGCTATTGCGTTCATGTTTGGCACAATCAGCCAGCTCTCTCTGTTGAAAATGACATACTGAGGATGAGAGCCGTCTATTGTACTCATTTTTTGCACAATTAGCCGGCTCTCCCTGAACAAAATGACATACTGAGGATGAGACCCGGCTATTATTTTCATTTTTGGCACAATTAGCCACCTCTCACTGAAGAAAATGACGTACAGAGGATGAGACACGGCCATTGTATTCATTTTTGGCACAATTAGCCGGCTCTAACTTTTAAATATAAGTGTCGTAATGTAATGTGTCATTTTTCACAAAATCGGAAATTTCTCAAAATTTTTCTAAGTGTCAAGGACGCTTCCAGAAAATCTTCCCCAGGCTCCTGGAAGCGTCCTCGGTACGCCTCCAGCGGCTGCCCCCGCCTGGAAGTCTGACACACGCCTGAAATTTTCAAAGTATGAAAATATGGATTTTCATCCAAAATTCGACTTTCCGCCCGTGCACCGCAAACTTCACCCACAGGTCACTGCCTTGGGGTACTTTACAACATATTGACGCCCCCCTGTGGTGGAAGTAGGGGAAATGTGTCATTTTTCACAAAATGTGGATTTTCTCAAAATTTTTCTAAGTCCCAAGGACTCTTCCAGAAAATCTTCCCCAGGCTCCTGGAAGCGTCCCCGGTACACCTCCGGCGGCTGCCCCCGCCTGGAAGTCTGACACGCCTGAAATTTTCAAAGTATGAAAATATGCATTTTCATCCAAAAATTCAACTTTCCGCCCGTGCACCGCAAACTTCACCCGCATTTAGGTCACTGCCTTGGGGTGCTTTACAACATGTTGACGCCCCCCTGGGGTGGAAGTAGGAAAAATGTGTCATTTTTCACAAAATGTGGATTTTCTCAAAATGTTTCTAAGTGTCAAGGACTCTTCCAGAAAATCTTCCCCAGGCTCCTGGAAGCGTCCTCGGTACAGCCCCAGCAGTTTCTCCCGCCTGGAAGTCTGACACACGCCTGAAATTTTCAAAATATGAAAATATGGATTTTCATCCAAAAATTCAACTTTCCCCCCGTGCACCGCAAACTTTACCCACATTTAGGTCACTGCCCTGGGGTGCTTTACAACATATTGACGCCCCCCTGTGGTGGAAGTAGGGGAAATGTGACATTTTTCACAAAATCGGAAATTTCTCAACATTTTTCTAAGTGTCAAGGACGCTTCCAGAAAATCTTCCCCAGGCTCCTGGCAGCGTCCTCGGTACGCCTCTTAATTAGCCGGCTCTTACTGAAGAAAATGACGAACTGAGGATGAGACCCGGCCATTGTATTCATTTTTGGCACAATTAGCCGGCTCCTACTGAAGAAAATGACGTACTGAGGATGAGACCCGGCCATTGTATTAATTTTTGGCACAATTAGCCACCTCTCACTGAAGAAAATTATGTACTGAGGATGAGACCCTGCCATTGTATTCATTTTTGGCACAATTAGCCGGCTCTTACTGTTAAATATGACATACTGAGGATGAGACCCGGCTATTATTTTCATTTTTGGCACAATTAGCCACCTCTCACTGAAGAAAATGACGTACTGAGGATGAGACCCGGCCATTGTATTCATTTGTGGCACAATTAGCCGGCTCTTACTGTTAAATATGACATACTGAGGATGAGACCCGGCTATTATTTTCATTTTTGGCACAATTAGCCACCTCTCACTGAAAAAAATGACGTATTGAGGATGAGACCCGGCTCCTATTTTCATTTTTTGGCACAATTAGCCACCTCTCACGGAAAAAAATGACGTACTGAGGATGAGACCCGGCTATTATTTTCATTTTTGGCACAATTAGCCACCTCTCACTGAAGAAAATGACGTACTGAGGATGAGACCCGGCCATTGTATTAATTTTTGGCACAATTAGCCACCTCTCACTGAAAAAAAAATGACGTACTGAGGATGAGACCCGGCCATTGTACTCATTTTTTGCACAATTAGCCGAGTCTCACTGATGAAAATGACATACTGAGGATGAGAGCCGACTATTGTACTCATTTTTTGCACAATTAGCCGAGTCTCACTGATGAAAATGACATACAGAGGATGTCACATTGAACAGCCCAGCTTGTTGCTATTCAGCAACAGAGGATGTGAGTCTTCTCTCTATTGCATTCTGTGCCTCAATGTGCCTCACTGTGGCTCTGTGCCCATCCCAGCCTAAATGTGCCTTTCAATGACTCTCCATCTTTATCTGCCTTCATGTGCCTTTCTGCGCCTCACTGTGCCGCATTGCGCCACTCTGTGCCTCTTTCTGTGCCTCCCTGAGCCTCTCTCTCGCTCACGGTGTATCGGCAATGCAAATTGAGAGACTGGTGAAGTGATTCAACTATGTCCCATTGAACAGCCCAGCTTGTTGCTATTCAGCAACAGAAGGTGTGACTCTTTTCTCTATCGTGTTCTGTGCCTCTCTGTGTCTCACTGTGCCTCATTTTGCCTCTGTGCATCTGAAAATATTCAAAAGATGAGAGGCAGCTATTGCGTTCATGTTTGGCACAATCAGCCAGCTCTCACTGTTGAAAATTACATACTGAGGATGAGAGCCGTCTATTGTACTCATTTTTTTGCACAATTAGCCAGCTCTCCCTGAACAAAATGACATACTGAGGATGAGAGCCGTCTATTGTACTCATTTTTTGCACAATTAGCCGAGTCTCACTGATGAAAATGACATGCTGAGGATGAGAGCCGTCTATTGTACTCATTTTTTGCACAATTAGCCGAGTCTCACTGATGAAAATGAGATACTGAGGATGAGAGCCGTCTATTGTACTCATTTTTTGCACAATTAGCCGAGTCTCACTGATGAAAATGACATGCTGAGGATGAGAGCCGTCTATTGTACTCATTTTTTGCACAATTAGCCGAGTCTCACTGATGAAAATGAGATACTGAGGATGAGAGCCGTCTATTGTACTCATTTTTTGCACAATTAGCCGGCTCTCCCTGAGCAAAATGACATACTGAGGATGAGAGCCGACTATTGTACTCATTTTTTGCACAATTAGCCGAGTCTCACTGATGAAAATGAGATACTGAGGATGAGAGCCGTCTATTGTACTCATTTTTTGCACAATTAGCTGAGTCTCACTGATGAAAATGAGATACTGAGGATGAGAGCCGTCTATTGTACTGATTTTTTGCACAATTAGCCGAGTCTCACTGATGAAAATGAGATACTGAGGATGAGAGCCGTCTATTGTACTCATTTTTTGCACAATTAGCCGAGTCTCACTGATGAAAATGACATGCTGAGGATGAGAGCTGTCTATTGTACTCATTTTTTGCACAATTAGCCGAGTCTCACTGATGAAAATGACATACTGAGGGTGAGAGCCGACTATTGTACTCATTTTTGGCACAATTAGCCGACTCTCACTGTATAACATAATGCATAAGGAGCAATGCTGCCATCTGGTGGTTTTACACTCATGTTTTAAAAAATCAAGTTTTTAGGCAACAGTGTCACCCGGTGGAATTTCCAGTTATTACACTTTCATAAAATTTCATAAGTTAGAGCTCGCTAATTGTCCAAAAAAGCAGCGTCCAAAAGCGTGCTAGCTGGCTCTAACGAAACAACTTTTTTACGTTTTTTCTGCGTAGATCCTCTCAGGAGTCCTATCGGAGGCCGCAGTTTGTGAGCTTTCGAACAGAAACTTTCCCGGACCCCAGAATAAAAACGTGCTATTTTTATCGCGTGCGTAAGCGTCCCGTAGCGCCAAATATAAAATTTTCCCCCGTCAGTCCCTATATTTTACTATAGAGAGATGGTGACTTACAGTTTTGTGTAGACTATCGTAAGCTCAATGAGAAAACAGTGACGGATGTGTATCCCATGCCGCGTGTGGATGAATTGTTAGACCGGCTGGCGAGGGCAAAGTATTTGACCACCATCGATCTATGCAAAGGATACTGGCAGATTCCCCTTAGTCCTGATGTTATTCCCAAGTCAGCATTTGTCAACCCGTTTGGCTTATTCCAGTTTCGAGTTATGCCATTCGGGATGAAGACGGCCCCGGCGACCTTCCAGAGGCTGGCTGACCGACTTCTGTATGGTCTCCAGGACTATGCGTGTGCCTACCTGGATGACATCGCCATCTACAGCGCGACATGGAAAGAGCATCTAAATCACCTAGAGACAGTGTTGGACAGGATCCACAAGGCTGGAATCACCCTGAACCCAAACAAGTGTCACGTGGGCAAAGCAGAGGTTCAGTATTTAGGGCATTAGGTGGGAAGTGGGAAACAGCGACCAGAACCAGCCAAGATTGAGGCAATAGCCAAATGGCCCACCCCACGCACTAAAACCCAGGTCATGGCGTTTCTAGGGACAGCGGGGTATTACAGGAAATTCGTTCCCAATTACAGCAGCGTAGCCAAGCCCCTCACTGATCTGACCCGTAAGAACCAACCCCGCCAGGTAACCTGGACCTCGGAGTGTGAGGAAGCCTACCGCCAGCTACAGGACGCCCTCACCAATACCCCTGTATTGGCCGCACCCGATCCAACTAAACGTTTCCTGGTTCACACAGACGCTTCTATGTTTGGATTGGGGGCAGTACTAAGCCAAGTCGGGCCAGATGGCCAAGAACACCCATAGCTTACCTGAGTTGGAAACTACTGCCCCATGAAGTGAGCTATGCGGCCATCGAGAAGGAGTGCCTGGCAATAGTATGGGCACTCAAAAAGTTACAACCATATTTGTATGGATGACAGTTTTCCCTCCTAACGGACCATAATCCCCTAGTCTGGCTTAATCGGGTCTCCGGAGACAACGCCAGATTACTGAGATGGAGTTTAGCCCTACAACCTCTGGACTTCACCATCCACTACAGACCCGGCAAACAAAACGGTAACGCCGATGGACTAAGTCAACAAACGGAACTTGTACCAACCCCATAAACTTCGGTCATCCCCAAACCGATCCGTTAAGGATCAGACTGTGTATGCCGATCGCGTCGCTGAAAAGGGGAGCCGTGTTACAGAACCCCCCAGCACCAAGAATATGTTATGCAGTATATGTATGTATAATAGGTTCCATGTGAAATGCATCAGTCCACAGGCTGCGCCCCTGGACAAGATATTCTCCTTCTGACCTCCCCCACCTTTGTAATTCCCACACTAAATATCGGCAGGCTCCGGCCACCTGCGGCTATTGTAATGTATGTCTGGCCTGCTGTTTTTCTATTGGCCTGCCCTCTGTATCTGTGTTATATATTCTGTGTGCTGTGAATAAAGTGTAGTTAAGGTACCTTCACACTAAACGATATCGCTAGCGATCCGTGACGTTGCAGCGTCCTGGCTAGCGATATCGTTGTGTGTGACAGGCAGCAGCGATCAGGATCCTGATATATCGCTGGTCGTTGAAGAAAGTTCAGAACTTTATTTGGTCGTCAGACCGGCGTGTATCGTCGTGTTTGACACCAAAAGCAACGATGCCAGCGATGTTTTACACTGGTAACCAGGGAAAAAAAAGGGTTGCTAAGCGCAGGGCCGCACTTAGTAACCCGATGTTTACCCTGGTTACCATCGTAAAAGTAAAAAAACCAAACAGTACATACTCACCTTCGCGTCCCCCGGCGTCCGCTTCCTGCACTGACTGAGCGCCGGCCGTAAAGTGAAAGTACAGCACAGTGGTGATGTCACCGCTCTGCTGTTAGGGCCGGCACTCACAGTCAGTGCAGGGAAGCGGACGCCGGGGGACGCGAAGGTGAGTATGTACTGTTTTTTTTTTTTTACATTTTACACTGGTAACCAGGGTAAACATCGGGTTACTAAGCGTGGCCCTGCACTTAGCAACCCGATGTTTACCCTGGTTACCCGGGGACCTCGGCATCGTTGGTCGCTGGAGAGCGGTCTGTGTGACAGCTCTCCAGCGACCAAACAGCGACGCTGCAGCGATCAGCATCGTTGTCTGTATCGCTGCAGCTTCGCTTAATATGAAGGTACCTTTAGACTGGAAATACGTGGAGAAGCAGTGAGATTTTATATGCACCCATGTAACGAAGGAATTCCAGCCAGCGTCCTTCATTCAGAATCCAGCAAAAGCAGAGTGGACCTCCTGAACCACGGGGTGGTACTGAAAGAGGTACTACAGCATCTCCTCCAAGTCCTCCTCCTGAATGTTAGGAATCAAGGGTTGCCATTTTCCCTTAACCACCAAAGGGGTAGAGTCCATGTTTGCTGACAATAGATAGGTGTAGAGAGTGGAGATAAGACCTTGTGGTCCCTGTGATTTAAGTATGCAGATCAGTGGGAGAGAAGATATCTGCATGCCTGTACCTATGTGAGATTGGATCGCTGACCTAAAGGCCCCGTCTCACATAGCGAGATCGCTAGCGAGATCGCTGCTGAGTCACAAGTTTTGTGACGCAACAGCGACCTCAGTAGCGATCTCACTATGTGTGACACGTACCAGCAATCAGGCCCCTGCTGTGAGATCGCTGGTCGTGTCGGAATGGCCTGGACCTTTTTTTAGTCGTTGAGGTCCCGCTGACATCGCTGAATCGGTGTGCGGCCCTGCGCTTAGTAACCCGATGTTTACCCTGGTTACCAGCATAAATGTAAAAAAAAAACAGTACATACTCACCATCTGATGTCCGTCAGGTCCCTTGCCGTCTGCTTCCTGCTCTGACTGAGATCCGGCCGTACAGTGAGAGCACAGCACAGCAGTGGCGTCACCGCTGCGCTCTGCTCTCACTGTATGGCCGGCACTGTCAGAGCAGGAAGCAGACGGCAAGGGACCTGACGGACATCAGATGGTGAGTATGTACTGTTTTTTTTTTTTTACATTTACGCTGGTAACCAGGCCCTGCGCTTAGTAACCCGATGTTTACCCTGGTTACCCGGGTGCTGCAGGGGGACTTTGGCATCGTTGAAGACAGTTTCAACGATGCCGAAGTCGTTCCCCTGATCGTTGGTCGCTGGAGAAAGCTGTCTGTGTGACAGCTCCCCAGCGACCGCACAACGACTTACCAACGATCACGGCCAGGTCATATCGCTGGTCGTGATCGTTGGTAAATCGCTATGTGAGACGGGGCCTTAAGTTGTAGGTACCTGAAGAATTGAGCTGTTGGGACTGCGTACTGAGTCTGTATCTGTTCAAAAGACATTACAATGTTTTGATTATATAAGTCTTTTACTTTCAATACATTTCTGGAGCTCCAGAACGCAGAGGAGGGATGTTCTTGTAGAGAAGGGAAGTATGTGTTGTGCCATAGTGGCATTTCTGCCACATCATCAGTGAAATCATCTACTTTTTTTAGCTTGTCTCCAGATTGTGCGGGCAAGCTTAAGAGGTAACATTCTAGGAATGTTTGGTTTATCCGTTTCCAGAAATCCTAAAAAACAGTTTGTCCCTGCTGCTTGTGCCAAGTGATTCTCTGAGTTAGGCGGGAGTCACACTACAGCGAGATACGCTCGCAGGTTAAAACCAAGCTCTGGCACCGGCACTCCGGAGTGGAGCGTGCAGCTCCATGTATTGCTATGCGGCTGCACGCTCCGCTCTGGAGTGTCAGTGCCAGAGCTTGGTTTTAACCTGCGAGACTCAGCCGTTTCTCGCTGTGTGTGATCCCAGCCTTAGGGTACTGTCACACAGTCACACTTTGGACGCTACGACGGCACGATCCGTGACGTCGCAGCGTCGTATAAGTATTGCTCCAGCGTCGTAGACTGCGGTCACACTTTGCAATCACGGCGCTGGAGCGATGCCGATGTCCCCGGGTAACCAGGGTAAACATCGGGTTACTAAGCGCAGGGCCGCGCTTAGTAACCCGATGTTTACCCTGGTTACCAGCGTAAACGTAAAAAAAACAAACCGTACATACTCACATTCCGGTGTCTGTCCCCGGCGTCTCAGCTTCTCTGCACTGTGTAAGCAGCAGAGCCGGAAAGCACAGTGGTGACGTCACTGCTGTCACCGCTCTGCTCGCTTTCCGGCCGGCAGGCGCTCACAGTGCAGAGAAGCTGAGACGCCGGGGACAGACACCGGAATGTAAGTATGTACTGTTTGGTTTTTTTTTTACGTTTACGCTGGTAACCAGGGTAAACATCGGGTTACTAAGCGCGGCCCTGCGCTTAGTTACCCGATGTTTACCCTGGTTACAAGCAAACACATCGCTGGATCGCTGCCACACACAACGATCCAGCGATGTCAGCGGGAGATCAAGCGACGAAAGAAAGTTCCAAACGATCTGCTACGACGTACGATTCTCAGCAGGGTCCCTGATCGCTGCTGCGTGTCAGACACAGCGATATCGTAACGATATCGCTAGAACGTCACGGATCGTACCGTCGTAGCGATCAAAGTGTGACTGGGTGACAGTACCCTTAGGCAGAGAAGTATCTGGCATCCACGATTCAATTGTCCTAAGCTGTCCTGCTAGGTAGTATAAAAAGAAGTCTGGTAGCGCCACCTCGCCTTGCTTTTTGGGCCTTTGTAAAGTAGACTGCTTAAGTTTAGACCTAGAGTTTCGCTAGATAAATCCAGTGATTAATGAGCTTAAGTTGAAAAGAAGGACTTAGGAATGGGTACCCCACTATGCTGAAATATATAGCTAAATTTAGGGAGTAGAATCATTTAACTAGATTTATCCTTCCAGTGCCTGAAAGTGGTAATTTTCTCCATTGTGTGAATTTAAGTTTAGCGAGGTCAAGCAGTGGGGAGATGATAGATGGGAACTCATTTCTGCTCTTTCTGTATAATAATGTCAGGTATTTAAATTGAGATACAGTTGGGAGCAGAGATAGCCGCTTCAAATGGACCCCTGCTGAATGTTGGAGGAATTAGTTCTGACTTATCCCAGTTTGTAGAGTCCGGAATATTTGCTAAACGTGTCTATAATGGATATGACCTGTGGTAAAGTTCATTCAACCCTGTCAATAAATATTACCATATCGTCCGTGTATAGGCCAATAGTATTCTGTTCAGTCTGCTAAGGTAATGCCCATAATTGTTGTTGTGGAGCGCACACTACCATTCAAAAGTCTGGGGTCACATAGAAATGTCCTTATTTTTTAAAGAAAAGCAGTTTTTTACAATGAAGCCAACATTAAATGATTCAGAAATACACTCTATATATTGTTAATGTGGTAAATGCCCTGTAGACTGTGAGCCCTCGCGGACAGGGTCCTCTCTCCTCCTGTACTTATGTGCGCCTTGTTTCACTCCTGTTTATTGAACTTGTCTATATTTGCCCCGTTCACATATAAAGCGCCATGGAATAAATGGCGCTATAAAAATGAATAATAATAATTGTAGCTGCAAACATCTGGTTTGTAATTCACTATCTTCATAGGTTTATAGAGGCCCATTACCAACAACCAGCAAACACAAGTGAAAAAATGAACGGCACTAGAGCTAATGTGACTAAATCGCTAGATTAGACCTGGAGTAGGATCGCTGTTTTTCTCAGGTGTCACGAACAAGTGTGGGTTATTGGTGCTCTGCATGAAATTGTCATATAGAAGCCAGAACCATTAAAGAAGAATAAATGCGGCATTCACCCCAGGATGATGATAATGTTTGTGAACTTTATTGGACCGTTGAAGCACATTTCTGTGCGAAACGGCCGTAGTCCGTACTCCAACACCGCACCCTCCAATTTACCTGCATAACTGATGTCCTGAAAGATTTCTTCCAGTTATTTTCTCCAATAAAGTTCACGAACATTATCATCATCCTGGGGTGAGTGCCGCATTTATTCTTCTTTAATGATTACCAAAAACCATCACTCCAGTGTTCTTATGGTACTTTGTGTTTGCTGTGTAAGAAGGCTAATGGATGGTTAGAATACCCTTGAAAACCCTTGTGCAAGTAAGTTAGCACAGCTGAAAACAGTTTGACTGATTAGAGAACCTATAAACCTGACCTTCCTTTGAGCTATTAATCCCAAAAAGATATGAAGTGACTAAGAGGTAAATGAATAAAAGAATTCTTTATTGAAACAAAGATTAAAATAGTTTAAAAAGACAAGGAAAAGATGGAAAAAGGGACCTCCAAATGATATTAAGGAATGGTACAGATGGAAAATATACAAATTATCTGCATTTAAGACAATGTTTTCCTGAGAAGGTATATGGGCCAGTTAAATCGCGTTGACTACAGTGTCATAATATCCTTTTTTGCACCCCTGTTATTACCCCAATGGTAGGGGGTCTCAAAGACAATAGCGAAGTCTGCAAACATAAAACCCAGCTCATAGGGCAGTGGTAACTGGGCTGACCATATACCTGAACCTAGCACACAAATAACAGCAGCCGGGGAACGTACCTACGTTGATTCTAGACGTCTCGCGCCAGCCGGAGAACTAACTAACCCTAGCAGGGAAAAGAAAGACCTTTCTTGCCTCCAGAGGAAATACCCCAAAAAGTTGGATACAAGCCCCCAACAAATAATAACGGTGAGGTAAGAAGAAAAGACAAACGCAAGAAATGAACTAGGTTTTAGCAAAGAGAGGCCCACTAACTAATAGCAGAATATAGGAAGATGACTTATATGGTCAGCAAAAACCCTCTCTAAAACTCCACGCGGAATATTCAAGAACCCCCGAACCGTCTAACGGCACGGGGGGAGAACATCCGCCCCCTAGAGCTTCCAGCAGTATCAGAAATCACATTTAGTACAAGCTGGACAAAAATAGGAGCACAGTAAATAACCAAAAACAAGAAAGCAGGACTTAGCTTAATTTTGCAAAGAACCAGGACCAGCAGGAAGGAGCAAACAGAAGGATCTGATTACAACGATGCCAGGCACCAGACTGAAAATCCAGGAAGTTCAAATAGCGACACCCCTGGACTAACGAGGCCAGGTGGGTGCCAAGCAAGGGAAGGAATAACAAAGTGTCATATCACTAGTGACCACAAGAGGGAGCCAAAAAGTCTAATTCACAACAGTACCCCCCCCTTAAGGAGGGGTCACCGAACCCTCACCAAGACCACCAGGGCGATCAGGATGAGCAACGTGAAAGGCACGAACCAAATCGGCCGCATGCACATCAGAGGCGACCACCCAGGAATTATCCTCCTGACCATAGCCCTTCCACTTGACCAGATACTGAAGCCTCCGCCTGGAGAGACGAGAATCCAAGATCTTTTCCACCACGTACTCCAACTCGCCCCCAACCAACACCGGAGCAGGAGGCTCAACAGAAGGAACCACAGGCACAACGTACCGCCGCAACAAAGACCTATGGAACACGTTGTGAATGGCAAACGACACAGGAAGTTCCAAGCGAAAGGACACTGGATTAAGAATTTCCAAAATTTTATAAGGACCGATGAAGCGAGGCTTAAATTTAGGAGAGGAGACCTTCATAGGAACAAAGCGAGAAGACAGCCACACCAAATCCCCAACGCGAAGTCGGGGACCCACACCGCGGCGGCGGTTGGCAAAACGCTGAGCCTTCTCCTGTGACAACTTCAAGTTGTCCACCACATGATCCCAAATCCGCTGCAACCTATCCACCACGGAATCCACCCCAGGACAGTCAGACGACTCCACATGTCCCGAGGAAAAACGAGGATGGAAACCAGAGTTGCAGAAAAATGGCGAAACCAAGGTAGCGGAACTAGCCCGATTATTAAGGGCAAACTCAGCCAACGGCAAGAAGGTCACCCAATCATCCTGATCTGCAGAAACAAAACATCTCAAATAAGCCTCCAGAGTCTGATTTGTTCGCTCAGTTTGGCCATTAGTCTGAGGATGAGAGGCAGATGAAAACGACAAATCAATGCCCATCTTAGCACAAAAGGATCGCCAGAACCTGGAAACAAACTGGGATCCTCTGTCAGACACGATATTCTCAGGAATGCTGTGCAAACTAACCACATTCTGAAAGAATAACGGAACCAGATCGGAAGAGGAAGGCAGCTTAGGCAAGGGCACCAAATGGACCATCTTAGAAAAGCGATCACATACCACCCAGATGACAGACATGCCCCGAGACACTGGAAGATCCGAAATGAAATCCATGGAAATGTGTGTCCAAGGCCTCTTCGGGACAGGCAAGGGCAAAAGCAACCCGCTGGCACGAGAACAGCAAGGCTTAGCCCGAGCACAAGTCCCACAGGACTGCACAAATGACCGCACATCCCGTGACAAAGAAGGCCACCAAAAGGACCTAGCCACCAAATCTCTGGTGCCAAAAATTCCCGGATGCCCTGACAACACCGAGGAGTGAACCTCGGAAATTACTCTACTGGTCCATTTAACAGGGACAAACAGTCTGTCAGGTGGACAAGAGTCAGGTCTACCAGCCTGAAATCTCTGCAACACACGTCGCAAATCCGGAGAAATGGCCGACAGGATTACTCCCTCTTTAAGAATACCAACTGGCTCTGAGGCTCCAGGAGAGTCAGGCACAAAGCTCCTAGAAAGAGCATCAGCCTTAACATTCTTTGAACCAGGTAGGTACGAGACCACGAAGTCAAAACGGGAGAAAAACAATGACCAACGGGCTTGTCTAGGATTCAGGCGTTTAGCAGACTCGAGATCCATCAGATTTTTGTGATCAGTCAAAACCATCACACGATGCTTAGCACCCTCGAGCCAATGACGCCACTCCTCAAATGCCCACTTCATGGCCAACAACTCCCGATTGCCAACATCATAATTCCGCTCAGCAGGCGAAAATTTCCTGGAAAAAAAAAGCACATGGTCTCATTACTGAGCAACCAGGGCTTCTCTGCGACAAAACGGCCCCTGCACCGATCTCAGAAGCATCCACTTCAACCTGAAAGGGAAGCGAGACATCAGGCTGACACAAAACAGGCGCCGAAGTAAACCGGCGCTTCAGCTCCTGAAAAGCCTCCATGGCTGCAGGAGCCCAGTTAGCAACATCAGAACCTTTCTTGGTCATATCCGTCAAAGGTTTAACAACGCTAGAAAAATTAGCGATAAAATGACGGTAGAAGTTAGCAAAACCCAAGAACTTCTGAAGACTCTTAACCGACGTGGGCTGAGTCCAATCATGAATAGCTCGGACCTTGACCGGGTCCATCTCCACAGCAGAAGGGGAGAAGATAAAACCCAAAAAGGGAACCTTCTGCACACCAAAGAGACACTTTGAGCCCTTAACAAACAAAGCGTTCTCACGCAAAACCTGAAACACCATCCTGACCTGCCTTACATGGGAGTCCCATTCATCAGAAAAAAACAGAATATCATCCAGATAAACAATCATAAATTTATCCAGATACTTCCGGAAGATGTCATGCATAAAGGACTGAAACACTGAAGGAGCATTAGAGAGCCCAAAAGGCATCACCAAGTACTCAAAATGACCTTCGGGCGTATTAAATGCAGTTTTCCACTCATCTCCCTGCTTAATGCGCACAAGGTTGTACGCACCACGAAGATCTATCTTGGTGAACCACTTGGCACCCTTAATCCGGGCAAACAAGTCCGACAACAGAGGCAAAGGATACTGAAATTTAACAGTGATTTTATTCAGAAGTCGATAGTCTATACAAGGTCTCAAAGATCCGTCCTTCTTGGCCACAAAGAAAAATCCCGCACCAAGAGGGGAAGAGGATGGACGAATATGTCCCTTCTCCAGAGACTCCTTGATATACGAACGCATTGCGGTATGCTCAGGTTCAGACAGATTAAATAATCTTCCCTTAGGAAACTTACTACCCGGAATCAAATCTATAGCGCAGTCACAGTCCCTATGAGGAGGAAGAGCACTGGACCTGGACTCGCTGAATACATCCTGATAATCAGACAAATACTCAGGAATATCCGAAGGAGTAGAGGAAGCAATAGACACCGGCAGAGAATCGCAATGAATTCCCTGACAACCCCAACTTGATACAGACATTGCCTTCCAATCCAAAACTGGATTGTGAGTTTGTAACCATGGCAGACCCAAAACGACCAAATCATGCATTTTATGCAAAACAAGAAAACGAATCACCTCTCGATGTTCAGGAGACATGCACATGGTCACCTGTGTCCAAAACTGCGGCTTATTTTCCGCCAATGGCATAGCATCAATACCTCTCAGAGGAATAGGATTAACCAAAGGTTCCAGAACAAAACCACAGCGCTTGGCAAATGACAGATCCATAAGACTCAGGGCAGCACCTGAATCCACAAACGCCATAACAGGATAGGAAGACAAAGAGCAAATTAAAGTCACAGACAAAATAAATTTAGGTTGCAAATTACCAATGGCGACCGGACTAACCACCTTGGTTAAGCAGTGTAGTAAAGCACGGCACTCTGGGTATCTGGGAGGTGCTCAAGTTAGGTATCCAACCCGTGGTACATAAGCAATAATATACTTGGCACTCAGGAGAACTTTGTAATGAAGTATAACATGATTTATTCAGTGCATCCAGTTCAACATCAACATGAACGTTTTCGGTCCCAACATAGGACCTTCATCAGAAAGGATTTTTGAACACTGGACTGCACAACGTGTCTGAATGGGCCTGCAAGAGGTTCCAATATCAGACCGGGTTCAGGAGGTGTGGTGCGGCCTTAAGCAGAAAAACTGAGGAAGCGCTGTGGACCGGCGAGATACTCGCTGAGGAGGGGAGCGCTGGTGCTGCCGCGATTAGAGCGCGCCGTGCTGCAGGGAGCCCTCCCGGAGAAGGCTTCTCCGGGAGGGCTCCCTGCAGCACGGCGCGCTCTAATCGCGGCAGCACCAGCGCTCCCCTCCTCAGCGAGTATCTCGCCGGTCCACAGCGCTTCCTCAGTTTTTCTGCTTAAGGCCGTACCACACCTCCTGAACCCGGTCTGATATTGGAACCTCTTGCAGGCCCATTCAGACACGTTGTGCAGTCCAGTGTTCAAAAATCCTTTCTGATGAAGGTCCTATGTTGGGACCGAAAACGTTTATGTTGATGTTGAACTGGATGCACTGAATAAATCATGTTATACTTCATTACAAAGTTCTCCTGAGTGCCAAGTATATTATTGCCTATGCACCTTGGTTAAGCGTTTAGAGCATGCTGATATAACATGAGTAGAATCACCACAGTAGAAACACAACCCATTCTGACATCTATGATTTTTCCGTTCAATTCTAGTCTGAACTCTATCACATTGCATTAACTCAGGTGTCTGTTCAGACAACACCACCAGAGGATTAGCAACTTTGCGCTCCCCTAAACGCCGGTCAATTTGAATAGCCAACGCCATGGAATCATTCAGACTTGTAGGAACGGGGAAACCCACCATCACATTCTTAATGGCTTCAGAAAGGCCATTTCTGAAATTTGCGGCCAGAGCACACTCATTCCACTGAGTAAGCACGGACCATTTCCGAAATTTTTGGCAATAAACTTCAGCTTCATCCTGGCCCTGAGAGATAGCCAGCAAAGCTTTTTCTGCCTGAATTTCAAGATTGGGCTCCTCGTATAGCAACCCAAGCGCCAGAAAAAACGCATCAACATCTGCCAATGCCGGATCGCCTGACGCTAACGAGAAGGCCCAATCCTGAGGGTCGCCCCGTAAAAAAGAGATAACAATTTTTACTTGCTGAGCTGAGTCTTCAGACGAACGAGGTCTCAGAGATAGAAACAATTTGCAATTATTTCTGAAATTTCTAAACTTAAATCGGTCTCCAGAGAACAATTCCAGAATAGGTATTTTAGGTTCTGACATAGGACTGCTAGTAACAAAATCTTGAATACTCTGCACACGAGCAGCAAGCTGATCCACACTAGTAATCAAGGTCTGGACATTCATGTCTGCAGCAAGGCTCCAGCCACTCTGAGATAAAGGGGAGGAAAGAAAGAAAAAAAAAAAAAAAAACTCAGAATTTCCTTTCTTATAATCCCACTTCTGCAATGCATTAAATATTCACTTATGGCCTGGCATACTGTTATGACCCCAATGGCAGGGGGTCTCAAAGACAATAGCGAAGTCTGCAAACATAAAACCCAGCTCATATGGCAGTGGTAACTGGGCTGACCATATACCTGAACCTAGCACACAAATAACAGCAGCCGGGGAACGTACCTACGTTGATTCTAGACGTCTCGCGCCAGCCGGAGAACTAACTAACCCTAGCAGGGAAAACAAAGACCTTTCTTGCCTCCAGAGGAAATACCCCAAAAAGTTGGATACAAGCCCCCAACAAATAATAACGGTGAGGTAAGAAGAAAAGACAAACGCAAGAAATGAACTAGGTTTTAGCAAAGAGAGGCCCACTAACTAATAGCAGAATATAGGAAGATGACTTATATGGTCAGCAAAAACCCTCTCAAAAACTCCACGTGGAATATTCAAGAACCCCCGAACCGTCTAACGGCACGGGGGGAGAACATCCGCCCCCTAGAGCTTCCAGCAGTATCAGAAATCACATTTAGTACAAGCTGGACAAAAATAGGAGCACAGTAAATAACCAAAAACAAGAAAGCAGGACTTAGCTTAATTTTGCAAAGAACCAGGACCAGCAGGAAGGAGCAAACAGAAGGATCTGATTACAACGATGCCAGGCACCAGACTGAAAATCCAGGAAGTTCAAATAGCGACACCCCTGGACTAACGAGGCCAGGTGGGTGCCAAGCAAGGGAAGGAATAACAAAGTGTCATATCACTAGTGACCACAAGAGGGAGCCAAAAAGTCTAATTCACAACACACCCCTTTTCAGAAAAATAGAATTATTCTTACCGTTAATTCGGTTTCTAGGAACCTTCCACGACGGCATATGGAGGTTGTCTCTTTGCCCTAATGGGGAACAGGAAACACAGAGAGGTTAAAAGGACCTCCCAGCTCCCACTTGCCAGTGACTTACAACTGAGACCATAGCACCGGTTTACCTTCTGAATCCCAGAATTAATCCAGGAATATATAGAGGGCGGGAATTAGTGCCGTCGTGGAAGGTTCCTAGAAACCGAATTAACGGTAAGAATAATTCTATTTTCTCTAGTCACCTTCCACGACGGCATATGGAGGAATACCAACTAATTTGGCACTAGGGAGGGACAACGGCCTGAAGAACCTTGCGGCCGAAGACTAAATCCTTATTGGATAACACATCCAATCTATAATGTTTAGAGAAGGTATGGAGTGAGGACCACGTAGCTGCCCTGCAGATCTGCTCCGGAGATGCGCCTGCTCTTTCTGCCCAGGAAACTGACGTAGATCTGGTTGAGTGGGCCTTGATCCCTACCGGAGGTATTTTATTTTGAGCAAGGTAGGATTCTGTTATGGCTTTTTTATTCCATGTAGCAATGGTATTTTTGGCTACCTTCTTCCCCTTATTTTGCCCCGAGGAATGGACAAAAAGGTTATGATCAATTCTAAGATCTCGAGTTTGATCCAAGTAATGAAGCAGGATACGACGAACGTCCAGAGTGTTAAATTTCCTTTCCTCTGAGTTTGCAGGTTTGTTGCAAAAGGTAGGTAGAACGATTTCTTGAGAACGATGAAATTCAGAGACCACTTTTGGAAGGAAAGAAGGATCCAGACGGAGTACTATTGAGTCATCTCTAACCAGTAAATAAGGTTCTCTTATTGATAAGGCCTGTAATTCACCAACTCTTCTGGCTGAAGTTATAGCTACCAAAAAAACAGTTTTGTAAGCAAGATTTTGTGGGGAACAGGAAGACAGAGGTTCAAAGGGTGGACCCGTAAGACCTTGAAGTACAATGTTAAGATCCCATGGAGGAACTATGATTTGTTGCCTAGGGTTTATTCTGATTGCTGAGGTCATGAATCTTTTGATCCAGCGATGGCCTGCTAGATCTTGATCGAACATAGAACTGAGCGCAGAAATCTGGACCTTCAGAGTACTGGGTTTCAGGCCCATTTCCAAGCCTTTCTGTAAGAAATCTAATATCCTAGGTATATCCGGCCTGAGAGGGTCTGGAAGGATAGGTAGGCAAAAAGATGAAAACTTTTTCCAGATTTTATTGTAAATGGCGTTTGTTACTGGCTTCCTGGATTTTTGTAAGGTGGCTATGACAGGGATTGATAGCCCTTTTGCTCTCAAAACCTGGGCTTCAGAAACCACGCCGCTAAATTCCATTTCTGAGGGTCTGAGTGGAGAACTGGCCCCTGAGAGAGGAGATTGTCTTTTATTGGTAACATAACCGGCCCGTCCACTTGTAGTTGGATGGATGATCAAGTTGAACCAACTTCTTTTGGGCCAAAATGGAGCAATCAGAATAGTTCCGCAGCACCTTTGCAAGGATTGGGATTGGTGGGAATGCGTAGGCCAGATGAAAGTGCCAATCTTGAACTAGAGCATCCACTGCTCTGGGATTGCCTGTTGGATTCAGGGAAAAATATGTTTCGACTTTTGCATTTTGATGGGAGGCAAAGAGGTCGACATCCGGGAGACCCCACCTGCTTACTAAAAGATTGAACGTTTGAGGATCCAGACTCCATTTGCCCGGGTGGATATCTCGCCGGCTCAGATAATCTGCCTGAATATTGGCAGTACCTTTCAGATGAGTTGCCGTTAGGGACAGCAAGTGATTTTCGGCCCAAGCAAAGATTCGAGCAGAGACCTTCTTTAGGCTGGCGAATTTTGTACTGCCCTGGTGTTTGATATGAGCCATCGTGGTCATGTTGTCTGAGTGTATCAGAACATGTTGGCCAGAAATCTGATGATCTGCTGCTAAGAGAGCTTCTTCCACCGCTTTGAGTTCCCGGAAATTCGAAGATCTCCCTCTGATCGTCTGGTCCCAAAGACCCTGATAAGGAACATGATTTATCATGGCTCCCCTGCCCCTCTTGCTGGCATCTGTCTTGATTGTAGTTATTGGGGACTGAACCCAACTCACACCTCTGAGAAGATTTTTCGATCTCATCCACCATGTTAAGGATGCTTTCACCCGACCTGGTGTGCGAATCCTTTTGGTCAGTGAGCTGGGACGACCATCCCAATTGTCTAAGACATGGGTTTGAAGAATTCTTGAGTGGGCTTGAGCCCAAGCCACCGACTGAATGCAGGCTGTCATGGAGCCTAACAGCGACATTCCCTCTCGGAGTGTAGGAGATCTCATCTCCTTGTATTTCCTGATCTTTACTACTAATGTCAGTCTGTGATCGTCTGGAAGAAAGGACATTTGTTTTACCGAGTTCAGAACCACTCCTAAAAACTTCCTGGTTTTTGAGGGTTGAAGCTGAGATTTCTTCATATTCGGAATCCAACCCAGAGACTTCAATATCTCTAATGTAGCTGACACATGGGACATTAGGGTTGCCTCGGTGGGAGCTACTATCAGCAGATCGTCCAGATAGGGCACCACACAAACCCCTTGTCTCCGGATAAAGGACACTGCCTCTGCCATTACTTTGGAGAACACCCTCGGGGCTGATGAAATGCCGAATGGGAGGACTCCGAACTGATAGTGCTCCACCTGGTGATTTCCCTGTATCGCAAACCTGAGATATTTTCTGTGTCTCGGGTGGATAGGAATGTGGAAATATGCATCCTTTAGATTGATAGTTGCCATAAAGGAGTGTTGATTTATTAAAGGGATGGCTGATTTTACAGACTCCATCTTGAATCTTCGATATTTCACATACTGATTCAGACCCTTTAAATTTATAATAATCCGAACTTCCCCTGATGGTTTGGGTACCAGAAATAATCGGGAATAATGTCCCAGACCCTGTTCTGACTGTGGAACCGGGGAGATCACGTTTGATCTCAGAAGATCTCTGAGACCCAATGTTAACAAATTGTGATATCTTGCCGGAAGGGAAGTAATTTTTAGACCCTGAGGGGGGGGAGAAATTAACTCGATCAAAAGGCCCTGCTTGATAACATTGAGGACCCAGTGGGAACTGGTGATGTTTTCCCACTGATCCACATATTTTGAGAGTCTTCCCCCCACCGGGTCAGAGTCATTGTTTATCTTGTTGGGATGACTGCTGCTGCTGCTGTTGTTGAGGGACAAAAATATTTTTCCCTCTCCCTTTTGCATAGCTCCACCTGACGGTTTTGCCTTTACCCCTCGGTTGAGAGGGCTGCGACATTGGGGCACGAAAAAACCGTTTTTTCGGTTGTTTTTGCTCCGGGAGCGCCTTTTTCTTGTCAGTCGCTTTGTCAAGAATGTCGTCTAATGCTGGGCCAAACACATAGTCTCCTTTAAAGGGAATGGCGCACAATTTAGCTTTAGAGGTGATATCGCCACTCCATAGTTTGAGCCAGAGAGCCCTTCTGGCAGAGTTGGAAAGTACTAGAGACCTGGCGGCGATCCTAACGGATTCCAGAGAAGCGTCCACCAGAAAACCAGTAGCTCTAAGCAGTATAGGAAGTGAATCCAACATTTCACCTCTAGGAGTACCCTGGGATATGTGAGACTCTAGTTTTTCTAGCCAACAGGAGAGGGCCCTGGCTACGCAGGTAGAGGCAATATTAGCCTTCAGGACAGATGTAGAGGTTTCCCAAGACTTCTTCAGGAGACTCTCAATCTTCCTGTCCATAGGATCTCTCAATTGCGAAGAGTCCTCAAAGGGGAGTGCTGTTTTTTTGGCGACTCTGGCTACCTGCACATCAACTTTGGGAATGTCAAGTTTGACAAAATCACCCTCTAGAGGAAATCTATGTTTCATCTCTGTAGACATGCTAAGGCGCTTTTCAGGGAGTTCCCATTCCTGCTCAATCATGTTAACCACATTAGCATGAACGGGGAACCCTGTCTTTCTCTCCGATCTGAGCCCACCGAACATATGATCCTGTATGGACTGTGGTACAGGTTCCTCTTCAAGTCCCATCATGTTACGTACAGCAGAGACTAGGTCCTCAATATACTCTGAGGAAAAGAGGTATTTCCTGACCTCAGCTTTAGCGGATGCAGGATCTTCCCAGCCAACAGATGAAGTTTGAGAGTGGTCTGAATCAGAGTCCGATTCAATGACCTGTATCTTCCTTTTCTTAGCTGGGGAGTGTGGTGGCGGAGGTGGAGGTGTGAAAGCTGCCAAGGAAGATTGTACCTCCTGTTTAACAAGAGAGCGAATCTCATCTAGTAGCGATGGTTGCTCCGCTTTAATTATCTTGTCAGTGCAAGGCTGACAGAGTTTTTTATCCCAGTTAGGAGGGAATTTAGCAGCATAGACAGGGCACTTCTTCCTATAGTTAGCTTTAGGGGTAGACCTTTCTCCCTGAAATAAAGAGGGAGAGAGGAGTGAGGAGCTAAACCCCCTAAGGGAACTACCTCCCGGATCCCGTCCCTGCGTACTCACAGTAGCAGGGGCAGCGCTGGGCTCTGCAGACGCAGGGCATAAGGAACCGTCCATACTGAAGAATTTGGTCTTACCTCAGTGGTGGTTCAGCAGGCTTTTCTGGAGAGCGCTCCTAGCACCTGCCTCCAGCGGCGAATCTCCCCCTCCCCCTCCGGTATCCATGTGTGGGACGCCATTGCTCCGACAACGCCTGCCGGGGAAACCCGGAAGTACCGGCTTCAGGGAGCATACGAAAAACCGGAAGTGACGCGCGCGTGACCGCTGACGTCACTTCCGGAACGCCGAGCCGCATGGAGGGGAAGAAGCCGGGAAGCTCAAGGAGGATCCCGGCTGGGGATCCAGGCCTGCTTTACCCTCGCGGGGGCGCAGGAAGGCCTGGAGGGGGTCCTGAGGTACCTGGTATACAGGACGACGGGAGCAGCATAAGGGGAGGCACGGAGCGATGCCAGCTGCCCGGCTAAGCAGGTAAAAACCCGCATAAGAAAAAAACACACTGCAGCCGCCGGCCACTACAGCATATGGAAAGAAAAAACCTCTCCCTGTCCCAAAGGGGAACAGGAAAGACACCGGCAAGTGGGAGGTCCTTTTAACCTCTCTGTGTTTCCTGTTTCCCATTAGGGCAAAGAGACAACCTCCATATGCCGTCGTGGAAGGTGACTAGAGAAATATAAATGTAAATAGTATATATATTAAGATGTCTGACCAGTAGCAGCCTGCTAAGTGGGATAATGAATCATTATGCATCTCAGTAAACCCTTGCGGCTATTCCCCCCCCCAAAAAAAAATAAAAAAAAATAAATATATATATATATATATATATATATATATATATATATATATATTGGGATCTATGAACAGTAGCAGCATACTAAAAGGGATAACAGATCATTATATACACTGTGTTCCAAATTATTATGCACAAAGAGTTTAGGAGTGATAAGGTTAGAATTTTTTTGTTTGTCATTTAAACTCATTGATGGTGATGTGTGTCAGGGCTCTTTATATCACTGAAAGCAATTGCAGATACCTGTGCAAATTAGTTTGGCAGGTGTGTCCAAATAAAGGCAAGACTACTTAAGAAGGCTGTTCCACATTATTAAGCAGCCTACATTTTTGGCCAAAATGGGAAAGAAAAAGGATGTGTCGCCTGCTGAGAAGCAACAAACTGTGGAGTATTTAGGTCAAGGCATGACTACAATCAACATTGCCAAGACACTTCATCGTGATCATCGCACAATCAAGAAGTATGTCGCTGATTCCCAGCACACACGTGTGCGTGCTGATAAGGAAAAATTGAGGACCCTTTCCAACAGGCAATTGCGTAAGGTTAAAAGAGCAGCTGCAAAAATGCCTTGTCATAGCAGCAGACAAGTTTTTGAAGCTGCTGGTGCCTCCAACGTCCCCAGAACAACAAGATTCAGGGTCCTTCAGAGGTGCGTAAGCCATCCTGTCGACCACCTCTATCCACTGCACACAAGCAGAAACAGCTCCAGTGGGCCAAACGATACATGAAGACTGACTTCCAAACTATTTTGTTCACCGATGAGTGCCGTGCAATGCTCGATGTTCCAGTTGGATGGAGTGGAGGATGGCTGGTTGATGGACACCCCATGAAAACACGGCTAAGGTGCCAACAAGGAGGAGGTGGAGTAATGTTTTGGGCTGGAATCATGGGGAGAGAGATTGTCGGCCCCTTTATGATCTCTGAGGGGGTAAAGATGAACTCCATAATCTATGTGGAGTTTCTAAAAACACTTCCTGCCATGGTTCAAGAGGAAGAACCGTGCTTTCCGCAGCAAGACCATTTTCATGCATAATAATGCACCATCTCATGCTGCAAAAAACACATCTGCATCTCTGGCTGCTATGGGCATAAAAAAGGACAAACTTATGGTGTAGCCACCATCTTCCCCTGGCCTCAACCCCATTGAGAACCTCTGGAGCATCATCAAAAGGAGTATCTATAATGGCGGGAGGCAGTTCACATCTAAGCAACAGCTCTGGGAGGGTATTCTGCCCACATGCAAAACAATTGAAGCAGAAACCATCCAAAAACTGACAAATTCAATGGACGAGAGAGTTCAGAAGCTTCTTTCGAACAAGGGGTCCTATGTGCAAATGTAACATCACCTAGAATAAAGTTTTCACTTGAAAACTGTTTGATTTCATTTTGTAATAAGCTGATAATGCTTATAACTTCACAATTGACCATTTTTTTGTTCAAAATAAAATAAAAAAGGTTGAAAACTCTGCTGTGCATAATAATTTGGAACATGCATTTTGAGTGTTTATTTTTTAAAAAAATATACTGTTTTCATAGGCAGTTTGTTCCAAAACATTGCAATTATACTAGAATAGTAGATGACTGGGAAATAACAATAACTGCAATTCAGATAGGTAATTTAGAGAAAATTTGAGGAAATATTATTTGCATAATAATTTGGAACACAGTGTATATCTAAATAAACCCTTGCGGCTATTTCCAAACAGCCCACTGGAGGGCAGAAAATGTCAAATCAAAGAATGGAATGGATAATATAAGCAGTGGCTGTTGAAAGCTTAAATCTGTAAGGCTATGTGCACACGTATTCTGGTCCACTGCAGATAAATCCGCAGTGCAAAACCGCTGCGGATTTATTGCAGTTTTTCTGCTGATTTCACTGCGGTTTTACAACTGCGGATTTCTATTGGAGCAGTTGCAAAACCACTGCGGAATCCGCAGAAAGAAGTGACATGCTGCGGAATGTAAACCGCTGCGTTTTCTTCCGCAGCATGTGCACAGCATTTTTTGTTTCCCATAGGTTTACATTGTACTGTAAACTCATGGGAAACTGCTGCGGACCCGCAGCTGCGGAAACGCGACGGATCCGCAGCAAAATCAGCATCGTGTGCACATACCCTAAGGCTATGTGCACACGTTGCAGATTTGACTGTGGAATTTTCTCTGCAGATTCTGAATTTCTTGGCAGAAACCGCAGGTCAGAATCTGCACCTTTGTTTGGTATGTGCACACGCTGCAGATATTTGTGTGCGGATTTCTTCCTTTTTTTTACCCCTGCAGATGTCTATTATGGAAGAGGTGCATAAAAGGAATCTGGTCACAGAAACATCTCTTTACCTGACGTTAGATGCTGAAGTAATATGCAGTGTGGAAGGAGGACTGTACCAAAACCCTGCGCCTGACGAGCACCATTTCGCTATTCAGCTTCTTCACAAAGGGGGCGTTTCACATCCAGAAATTGGGCGTGATGTTTTCGTAGGTCCACCGAGAAGTCATGAAAAATTGAGATTGTGGCGTTATCATGCTTGATGGGGCATTTTTGTGTCACCAAGCGTAGAGTGGTATCTCGGTCCTTACAATTTAGAATACATGCAAGGAATGGATGTAGAGGGCACCGGGTGGGAGAGGTCTGGTTGGGATTCTATGCTCTTTCTACCGCAAACTGTTGAAAGTTTGTCCCCGCGTGTGTTGTTGAGCTACTCCTCCAGAAACCACTCAGGTTGTTGCCCTTCTGTGCGCTCTGGTAATCCGATCATGTGCAAATTATTGCGGTGCAGGTGATTTTCCAAGACATCCGCTTTTTGACGCCAGGCGTTTATTGATCCCGACTAGTGATGAGCGAATATACTCGTTGCTCGAGTTTTCCCAAGCACGCTCGGGAGTACTCCGAGTATTTGTTAGTGTTCTGAGATTTAGTTTTCATCGCCGCAGCTGAATGATTTACAGCTACTAGCCAGGCTGAGTACATGTGGGGGTTGCCTGGTTGCTAGGGAATCCCCACATGTAATCAAGCTGGCTAACAGATGTAAATCATTCAGCTGCGGCGATGAAAACTAAATCTCCGACCAATAACAAATATTCGGAGATCACCCGAGCAACGAGTATACTTGCTCATCACTACTCACAATGTTTCATGAGCTGTACACTTTTTTTTGTGAATCATCTTTTTTTGTAAAGTGGAATTGTCAATTTTGGCAACTTCTCAGAAATCGCACAAAAATAGGGGAGTCCTGTCCAACCTCACTGAATGTTTTTCTGTATGTGATATTGGGTTGTCCCATCATTAGAGCTCTGGTATCTAAGAACATCTAGGGTGCGTGGAGGGGCGATAACTGAAAATGAGGTACGGCAGTGAGCAACGAGTATATTCGCTCATCACTAATCCCGACACTTTTGTTAGTTTAGTGGCCAATCCACCCTGTCCTACAAGCTCCACAACCTATTTTCGGCCTCTGTTATACAGCCTCTCAGGGCCTGCATATCTTGCCGGAGAAGCCCCACTTCAGAATGTACCTCCTCAATCTTCCCTGATAGGGATGTTTTAGAGCTAGAGATAGCGTGTAGAAGCTGTTCAGTTACTTGCTTCAGAGTCATATCCTCTTGATTTTCATTCCCCTCATTCTCGCTTATTTGAGATCTGCTCTGGTCTGTATTTTTAGCTGTTGAGATATGTTGTTCCCTTGAGGCACGGGGCAGTCACCTTGTTCAGCCCTGGCATATTTTTTAAGCTTTTCTGCCACATTTGAACTCTTCCCAGAACTCATTTTGTAGGGGGTGTGAGCAGTCTTTTAATGAAGTGAGTACAGTTAATGGCTTAGGCCTCTTTCACACTTCAGTAGTGTTGAGCATTCCGATACCGCAAGTATCGGGTATCGGCCGATACTTGCGGTATCGGAATTCCGATACCAAGTTCCGATACTTTTGTGGTATCGGGAATCGGTATCGGATCCATATTAATGTGTAAAATAAAGAATTAAAATAAAAAATATTGATATACTCACCTCTCCGGAGGCCCCTGCACCTTACCGCTGTTAACAGGCAGCCTCCTTTGCTTAAAATGAGCGCGCTTAGGGCCTTCCATGACATCACGGCTTCTGATTGGTCACGTGCCGCTCATGTGACCGCCACGCGACCAATCACAAGCCGCGACGTCATTCTGAGGCCCTAAACTCCTCATTCTAGGAATTCAGGACCTGAGAATGACGTCGCAGCTTGTGATTGGTCGCGTGGCGGTCACATGAGCGGCACGCGACCAATCAGAAGCCGTGATGTCATGGAAGGCCCTAAACGCGCTCATTTTAAGCAAAGGAGGCTGCCGGTTAACAGCGGTAAGGTGCAGGGGCCTCCGGAGAGGTGAGTATATCAATATTTTTTATTTTAATTCTTTATTTTACACATTAATATGGATCCCAGGGCCTGAAGGAGAGTTTCCTCTCCTTCAGACCCTGGGAACCATCAGGATACCTTCCGATACTTGGTGTCCCATTGACTTGTATTGGTATCGGTATCGGCGATATCCGATACTTTTCGGGTATCGGCCGATACTATTCGATACCGATACTTTCAAGTATCGGACGGTATCGCTCAAGACTACACTTCAGTCTTCTAGCGTTAGTCAATATCTGCCGTAGCGACGGAGCCATCAAAAATAGTGAAAAACAGAAACAGATCTGTTTGTTTTATACACCAAAAGAGAACGCCTCATATACCAATCTAAGAGGCAAAAGGGAACGAAGGATATATATACCTCCACATAACCATGTGTACCGATAGAAGAAAACAATTGGAGGAGCAAAATCCAATATAAATCATTTATTAATTAAAATATACATAATACAACATGTGATGAGCACAAAAATATATTGCTACAAAAGAGTACAACTAGATGGAACCATCCATCTGTAGATGGGTTTCAGCAGAAAATAGAAAATAACGGGAACAAAGCCCCCAGGCCTAAGAGACCAACTTGAAAACATCCATAGGGTAGTATGATAATCAATCCTAAGTGTTAAAGTGCAAAGAGCAGTACGATATTATAATGCACCTAATAGAAAAACAGTCAGCAATATCTAATACTGCTGCCTCTTAGGGCTCTTTCACACGTCAGTGTCTCCGGTACGTGTAGTGACAGTTTTCTCACGTACCGGAGACACTGACACACGTAGACCCATTTAAATGAATGGGTCTATGCACATGTGCGTGTTTTCACACGGACCGTATGTCTGTGCTGAAAACACGTCGACATGTCCGTTTTCTACCGGCAGCACGTACAGCAATACGGACAGCACACGTGCACACAGAGAACAGTGTGCACTCTCCTCCGTGTGCACGTAGCGCCCGCAGGAGAGACAGCGCTACAGTAAGCGCTGTCCCCCCCGCATGTGGTGCTGAAGGCAGAATTCCTCTCTTCTCCCCCGCCGGAGAGAAGAGATGAAAGATCAAGGTTTTTTTTTTTGTTTTTTTTGGGGGGGTGAAAAATAAAGTTTGCATGTGATCCCGCGCCCCCCCCCCCCCCCCGTGCGCCGCCTGGCCCCTTGCCGCAGAAATACTCACCCGGCCAGCTCCTGTGATGTCTCCTGTGTCCTCTCAGCGCTGGCCCCTTCTCCTGTGTGAGCGGTCACGTGGGACCGCTCATTACAGTCAGTCAGGGAATATTCACTTGAGCACACGGACATACGGACACGGATATCTCCGGTACCGGTTTTTCCGGTACCGGAAATATCAGGACGTGTGAAAGAGCCCTTATATTGCACTAGCCCTATAGCCTGAAAATGCCAGTTAGACCTAATTGTAACCATTTCACATGGAGGCATAAGGGAAAAGAGAAAAGGTATGTATAGTACCTGTGGTCATGATGGCCTGAGCGTCTGTCCCGCACTAATGCACCTCGACGCGCGTTTCTCCACGCCTGTGGCTTCGTCAGGAGGTAAATAGGCTATGAAGTGACGTCACCGCTGTGCTCTGCTTTACGGCCGGCGCTGACACAGTCAGTGCCGGAAGCTCTCGGCAGCAGCGCGTAACCCTGTGGACGCCGGGAAACGTGACAGGCATCAGAATGTGAGTATGTACAGTTTTATTTTTTAACTTTTACAATGGTAACCAGGGTAAATATTGGTTTCCCCATTCCTACAAGTCTGAATGATTCTATGGCGCTTGCTATTCAAATTGACCGGCGTTTGCGGGAGCGCAAAACCGCTAATCCTCTGGTGGTGTTGTCTGAACAAACACCTGATTTAATGCAATGTGATAGAATTCAGACTAGAAATGAGCGGAAAAATCATAGACGTCAGAATGGGTTGTGTTTTTACTGTGGTGATTCTACACATGTTATATCAGCATGCTCTAAACGCCTAACAAGGGTTGTTAGTCCTGTCGCCATTGGTAATTTGCAACCTAAATTTATTTTGTCTGTGACTTTAATTTGCTCTTTGTCTTCTTACCCTGTTATGGCGTTTGTGGATTCAGGTGCTGCCCTGAGTCTTATGGATCTGTCATTTGCCAAGCGCTGTGGTTTTGTTCTTGAACCGTTAGTAAATCCTATTCCTCTTAGAGGTATTGATGCTACGCCATTGGCGGAAAATAAACTGCAGTTTTGGATGCAGGTGACCATGTGCATGACTCCTGAACATCGGGAGGTGATTCGTTTTCTTGTTCTGCATAAAATGCATGATTTGGTCGTTTTGGGTCTGCCATGGTTACAGACCCACAATCCAGTCTTGGATTGGAAGGCAATGTCTGTATCAAGTTGGGGCTGTCAGGGAATTCATGCTGATTCCCCGCCGGTGTCTATTGCTTCCTCTACTCCTTCGGAAGTTCCTGAGTATTTGTCTGATTATCAGGATGTATTCAGCGAGTCCAGATCCAGTGCTCTGCCTCCTCATAGGGACTGTGACTGCGCCATAGATTTGATCCCAGGTAGTAAATTTCCTAAGGGAAGATTATTTAATCTCTCTGTACCTGAGCATACCGCAATGCGTTCGTATATCAAGGAGTCTCTAGAGAAGGGGCATATCCGTCCATCCTCTTCCCCTCTTGGTGCGGGATTCTTTTTTGTGGCCAAGAAGGACGGATCTTTGAGACCTTGTATTGACTATCGGCTTCTGAATAAAATCACTGTAAAATTTCAGTATCCTTTGCCTCTGTTGTCGGACTTGTTTGCCCGGATTAAAGGTGCCAAGTGGTTCACCAAGATAGATCTTCGTGGTGCGTACAACCTTGTGCGCATTAAGCAAGGTGATGAATGGAAGACTGCATTTAATACGCCCGAAGGTCATTTTGAGTACTTGGTGATGCCTTTTGGGCTCTCTAATGCTCCCTCAGTGTTTCAGTCCTTTATGCATGATATTTTCCGGAAGTATCTGGATAAATTTATGATTGTTTATCTGGATGATATTCTGGTTTTCTCTGAAGATTGGGACTCACATGTGGAGCAGGTCAGGATGGTGTTTCAGGTTTTGCGTGAGAATGCTTTGTTTGTTAAAGGCTCAAAGTGTCTCTTTGGAGTACAGAAGGTTCCCTTTTTGGGGTTTATTTTTTCCCCTTCTGCTGTGGAGATGGACCCAGTCAAGGTCCGAGCTATTCATGAGTGGACTCAACCCACGTCAATTAAGAGTCTTCAGAAGTTCTTGGGTTTTGCTAACTTCTACCGTCGTTTTATCGCTAATTTTTCTAGCGTTGTTAAACCTTTGACGGATATGACCAAGAAAGGTTCTGATGTTGCTAACTGGGCTCCTGCAGCCGTGGAGGCGTTCCAGGAGTTGAAGCGCCGGTTTACTTTGGCGCCTGTTTTGTGCCAGCCTGATGTCTCACTTCCCTTTCAGGTCGAAGTGGATGCTTCTGAGATTGGGGCAGGGGCCGTTTTGTCACAGAGAGGCCCTGGTTGCTCGGCAATGAGACCATGTGCTTTCTTCTCTAGGAAGTTTTCGCCTGCTGAGCGGAATTATGATGTTGGTAATCGGGAGTTACTGGCCATGAAGTGGGCATTTGAGGAGTGGCGTCATTGGCTCGAGGGTGCTAAGCATCGTGTGGTGGTTTTGACTGATCACAAAAATTTGATGTATCTCGAGTCTGCTAAACGCCTGAATCCTAGACAGGCCCGCTGGTCATTGTTTTTCTCCCGTTTTGACTTTGTGGTCTTGTATTTACCAGGTTCAAAGAATGTGAAAGCTGATGCTCTTTCAAGGAGCTTTGTGCCTGACTCTCCTGGAGTCACAGAACCTGTTGGTATTCTTAAAGAGGGAGTTATCTTGTCAGCCATTTCTCCTGATTTGCGACGTGTGTTGCAGAGATTTCAGGCTGGTAGACCTGACTCTTGTCCACCTGACAGACTGTTTGTTCCTGATAAGTGGACCAGCAGAGTCATTTCCGAGGTTCATTCCTCGGTGTTGGCAGGTCATCCGGGAATTTTTGGCACCAGAGATCTGGTGGCTAGGTCCTTTTGGTGGCCTTCTTTGTCACGGGATGTGCGGTCATTTGTGCAGTCCTGTGGGACTTGTGCTCGAGCTAAGCCTTGCTGTTCTCGTGCCAGCGGGTTGCTCTTGCCCTTGCCTGTCCCGAAGAGGCCTTGGACACACATTTCCATGGATTTCATTTCTGATCTCCCGGTGTCTCAGGGTATGTCTGTCATCTGGGTGGTATGTGATCGCTTTTCGAAAATGGTCCATTTGGTGCCTTTGCCTAAGCTGCTTTCCTCTTCCAATCTGGTTCCTGTGTTCCTTCAGAATGTGGTTCGTTTACACGGCATTCCGGAGAATATTGTGTCTAACAGAGGATCCCAGTTTGTTTCCAGGTTCTGGCGATCTTTTTGCGCTAGGATGGGCATTGATTTGTCGTTCTCGTCTGCCTTTCATCCTCAGACTAATGGACAAACTGAGCGAAATAATCAGACTCTGGAGGCTTATTTGAGGTGTTTTGTTTCAGCAGATCTGGATGATTGGGTGACCTTCTTGCCATTGGCTGAGTTTGCCCTTAATAATCGGGCTAGTTCCGCTACTTTGGTTTCGCCATTTTTCTGCAACTCTGGTTTCCATCCTCGTTTTTCCTCGGGACATGTGGAGCCTTCTGACTGTCCTGGGGTGGATTCTGTGGTGGATAGGTTGCAGCAGATCTGGAATCATGTGGTGGACAACTTAAAATTGTCACAGGAGAAGGCTCAGCGTTTTGCCAACCGCCGCCGCGGTGTGGGTCCCCGACTTCGTGTTGGGGATTTGGTGTGGCTGTCTTCTCGATTTGTTCCTATGAAGGTCTCCTCTCCTAAATTTAAGCCTCGCTTCATTGGTCCTTACAAGATATTGGAAATCCTTAATCCAGTGTCCTTTCGCTTGGATCTTCCGGTTTCGTTTGCCATTCACGTGTTCCATAGGTCTTTGTTGCGACGCTACGTTGTGCCCGTGGTTCCTTCTGCTGAGCCTCCTGCTCCGGTGTTGGTTGAGGGCAAGTTGGAGTACGTGGTTGAGAAGATCTTGGATTCTCGTCTCTCCAGACGGAGGCTTCAGTATTTGGTCAAGTGGAAGGGCTATGGTCAGGAGGATAATTCCTGGGTGGTTGCCTCTGATGTGCATGCGGCCGATTTAGTTCGTGCCTTTCACGCTGCTCATCCTGATCGCCCTGGTGGTCTTGGTGAGGGTTCGGTGACCCCTCCTTAAGGGGGGGTACTGTTGTGAATTAGACTTTTTGGCTCCCTCTTGTGGTTACTTGTGATATTACTCTGGGATTTTCTTCCCTCAGGTTGCACCCAGCTGGGTCGTTAGTTCAGGGGTGTTGCTATATAAACCTCCTGGATCCTTAGTCCAGTGCCTGGCATCGTTGTAATCAGACACATTCTGTTTGCTCCTATCTGCTGGTCCTGGTTCGTGCAAAATTAAGCTAAGTCCTGCTTCTTTGTTTTTTGGGTTATTTGCTTGCTCTCATTTTTGTCCAGCTTGTACTAAATGTGATTCCTGACCTTGCTGGAAGCTCTAGGGGGCTGGTGTTCTCCCCCCGGGCCGTTAGACGGTTCGGGGGTTCTTGAATTTCCAGTGTGGATATTTTTGATAGGGTTTTTGCTGACCATATAAGTTATCTTTCTATATTCTGCTATTAGCTAGTGGGCCTCTCTTTGCTAGATACCTAGCTCATTCTTATGTTTGTCTTTTCCTCTTACCTCACTGTTATTATTTGTTGGGGGCTTCTATCCAACTTTTGGGGTATTTTCTCTGGAGGCAAGAAAGGTCTTTCTTTTCCCTTCTAGGGTTAGCTAGTTCTCCGGCTGGCGCGACACCTCTAGAATCAACGTAGGTACGTTCCCCGGCTGCTGTTATTTGTGGTGCTAGGATTAGATATATGGTCAGCCCAGTTACCACTGCCCTATGAGCTGGTTTTTGTGTTTGCAGACTTAGAAATTATTTCTGAGACCCTCTGCCATTGGGGTCATAACACACGGCCCCGAAACAATCCATCATTATTACTACAAAAGCTGACATGTCAAATTTCAAAAATTAGGTTTGGTCACTAAAGAATTACAATGCATTCTTCCCAATGTACGGTAAGTTCTCTGATGTCTAAGAAGTTGAGATTTAGATAAAAAAATATCCCACATTCAGGACATGAAAATGGCTACTCTCCTGTGTGCATTCTCTCATGTGTAACAAGAGCTGATTTCAGTGTAAAACATTTCCCACATTCCAAACAAGAAAATGGCTTCTCTCCTGTGTGAATTCTCTCGTGTAACAAGAGATGATTTCAGAGTAAAACATTTTCCACATTCTGAGCATGAAAATGGCTTCTCTCCTGTGTGCATTCTCTCATGTGTGACAAGACGATATTTTTTAATAAAACATTTTTCACATTCTGAACATGAAAATGGCTTCTCGCCTGTGTGAATTCTCTCATGTCTAAGAAGAGATGATTTCTCTGTAAAACATTTCCCACATTCTGACCATGAAAATGGCTTCTCTCCTGTGTGAATTCTCTCGTGTGACAAGATATTTTTTAATAAAACATTTTCCACATTCTGAACATGAAAATGGCTTCTCGCCTGTGTGAATTCTCTTATGTTTAAGAAGAGATGATATCTCTGTAAAACATTTCCCACATTCCAAACAAGAAAATGGCTTCTCTCCTGTGTGAATTCTCTCATGTCTAAGAAGAGATGATTTCTCTGTAAACATTTCCCACATTCTGAACATGAAAATGGCTTCTCTCCTGTGTGAATTCTCTCATGTGTAACAAGACGTGATTTTACTGTGAAACATTTTCCACATTCTGAACATGAAAATGGCTTCTCTCCTGTGTGAATTCTCTCATGTGTGACAAGATGATATTTGTTAATAAAACATTTTCCACATTCTGAACATGAAAAAGGCTTCTCTCCTGTGTGAATGCTCTCATGTCTAAGAAGAGATGATTTCTCTGTAAAACATTTTCCACATTCTGAACATGAAAATGGCTTCTCTCCTGTGTGAATTCTCTCATGTGTAACAAGACGTGATTTTACTGTGAAACATTTTCCACATTCTGAACATGAAAATGGCTTCTTCTTTGTGGGAGCTTTTTTATTTTACAAACTTCTTCTGTGACTTTTATTTTGTTTAACAGTCTGTGATGAATTAGGACAGTGTACTTTAAAAGGATCCATGTCTGAGATGTTGGCATGTTCTTCATATGGGTCTTGTGCAATGCTTTTTTGGATTTTGGAGCTGCTGGTACAACCATCTGTTAAGAATTTAATTGATGTGATTTTTGAGTCAAATAACCTTAATACTTATATATATCTAAATATAAAAAAAAACATTAAGACAAGTAAAAATAAAAAAATACATAGAAATTGCAAAGTGTGTAGCAAAGTTCTATTATTAACGGACTAAAGGTGTAATTTACAAGATGTGATGTTTTGACGAAGAATGTTCATTCTCAATCATTGGCCAGTGCAAACATCAAATAAAACATTTGTCATTGGTCGCATATTTTATATGAGAGTAAAAATGATCGTTGTTGACAGCACATCATCCCCTTTGTATAAATTGAGGATGTTCTGCAATAATAAAGTCATGAGATAAGGAAACAAATCATCATTCTTTCATCGAAATGAAAGCTAATAAGCCCCAATCACCTTCCTATACCATCAATCACTGCTTACTGATGAAATTATATTCGCCTTGCAGCCACTCGATTTTATTCTTCAGAAGTAGTGGGATGTAGCAGTCACCTCTCTGTTAGAGCTCCATGCACCACCTCAATGACTTTAACCCCTTAACCCCCAGAGCTTTTTTCAGTTTTCCGCTTTCATTTTTCACTCCCCTTCTTCCCAGAACCATGACTTTTTTTATTTTTCCGTTAATATGGCCATGTGAGTGCTTGTTTTTTGCAGGACGAGTTTTACTTTTGAAAGACACGATTGGTTTTACCACGTCGTGTACTAGAAAATGGGGAAAAAATTCCAAGTGCGGTGAAATTGCAAAAAAGTGCAATCCCAAGCTTGTTTTTTGTTTGGCTTTTTTTTTACTAGGTTCACTAAATGCTAAAACTGACCTGCCATTTTGATTCTCCAGGTCATTACGAGTTCACAGACACCAAACAGGTCTAAGGCCATGTTCACACGATGCGTTTTTCACTGCGGATTTTTCCGGTCCTTTTTCGGGAAAATCCGCAGTGGAAAACGTCGGTGATTCTCTCTGCGGTTTTGTGTCCTTTTTCTACTGCGGATTCCACTGCGGGTTTCCAACTGCAGTTTCCTATTGGTGCTGTTGGAAACCCGCTGCGGAATCCGCAGAAAGAATTGACATGGTACTTCTTTTTTCTGCAGGCAAATCCGCTGCGGATTTGCCTGGGGAAAAAAGGATCGTCGGCACAGCGGGTTTTGTTTTCCATAGGGTAACATTGTACTGTACCCTGCATGGAAAACTGCTGCGGATCCGCAGCTGCAATTCCGCTGCGGATCCGCAGCAAAAAACGCATCGTGTGAACATGGCCTAAGTTCTTTAGAATTTAAGTGGTGGAAAAAAAAAATCCAAACTTTGTTAAAAAAAAATGCGCCATTTTCCTATACCCGCAGCGTCTCCATTTTTCATGATCTTGGGTCGGGGGAGGGCTTATTTTTTGCATGCCAAGCTGACATTTTTAATGATACCATTTTGGTGCCGATACGTTCTTTTGATTGCCCGTTATTACATTTTACTGCAATGTTGTGGCGACCAAAAAAACGTAATTCTGGCATTTAGATTTTTTTTCTCGCTACGCCATTTAGCGATCAGGTTAATTCTTTTTTTTTTTATTAATAGATCGGGCGATTCTGAATTCATCGATACCAAATATGTGTAGGTTTGATTTTTTTTGTTTTATATTGAATGGGGCGAAAGAAGGGGGATTTGAACTTTTTTTTTTTTAAATGTTTAATATTTTTAAAAACATTTTTCTTTTTACTTTTGGCATGCTTCAATAGTCTCCATGGGAGGCTAGAAGCTGAAAACCCGATCGACTCACCTACATAGAGGTGATGATCAGTTCGCCTCTATGTAGCTGAAGTACTGACTTGTTATGCAGGAAAGAAATATATCTTGGTACCGTGTTAGCCAGTAGATAGAAAAATATTTAGAATTGAGAGTCCTCAGTGGTTGATACCTTTGCCTGATGAAGAGACGTATGTAGTCTCGAAAGCTTGCAATTTGTTACCATCTTTTCAGTTAGCCATTAAAAGGTATCAACCACTGAGGACTCTCAATTCTGACTTGTTATGAGCGCCGACCACTGAGTGGAGCTCACAGCAATCCGGCACTGACAACCAAAGAGGTCTCCAGGAGACCTCTGGTTGTCATGCTGATGAACCGGTGACCCCCGATCACGTGACGGGGGTCACCAGTGTGCGTATTTCTGGCACGAGTGTAGGAAGCGCCATTTAAATGCTGCTGTCAAGAGTTTGATAGAGGCATTTAACTAGTTAATAGCAGCAGGTGAATCGCGATTCCACCCGTGGATATTGCGGGCGCACGTCAGCTGTTCAAAACAGCTGACATGTCTCGGGAAAGATGTGGGCTCACCGCCGGAACCAACATCAAAGGGAGGGATACTGACCTCGGAGTACCATTACACTCAATGTCAGTAAGGGGTTAAGCGAGTAGCTGCAAGGAACATATTTCCATTTCTCCTGGTAGCCGCTCTCCCAGTAAAACAGCCCAACGTGCTTTAAATACTATTTACTTACAGATTACCAATATACCTGCAGGTAAATAGCATTTTTGCAGCTGACATGTTCTCTTTAGGGGTTCATTTACACAGGCAGATATTGACCTGTAACAAGCACTGATTCATGATATGGGAGCAGCTTTGTTCTCTCTCCCCATAGAAAACAGATGAATGATTGGCCGAACCGTCATGGCTATGGTGGATTTCAGAGACAGTGCAGTCAGCAGACTCAGGTACAAGTAATGTCTATACTAACATCTATAATTACATGTCTATGTCTGTGGGCTGGACTATTTTAGAATAATAAAGCACAATTGGATTCCATATTGCATCCTGTGGTGTGTGCTGTGGAAATCTATCTAATATGAGTGCATGTGTGTGGGCAACCAATCATTAAGCATGTGTGTATCAGCCACGCCCACTCCACATAGCAACCAATCACTAAGCAGCTTTCATTTCACCAGAGCTGTTTATAAGAAGCTGAGCTGTGATTGGTTGCTATGAGCAACAGTTTTCCTTGTGGACAGTTGTGGTAACAGAGGCCTATTATTCTTATCATTTCTATGGTGTTATTGTCCCTCTGTAAAGATGGAAATAATTTATTACCGTGCTGACACAGACCACCCTCTGACAGACTGCAGGGGGAGCCCAGTATCACACAATATAGGATTAGATACATGGCTCAGCAGACAGTAGCACACAGGATAGGATTAGATACACAGGTCCGCAGACCGTATGAGACAGGATATGATTAGATACACAGGTCCGCAGACTATCAAACACGATAGGATTAGATACACAGCTCCGCAGACAGTAGCACACAGGATAGAATTAGATACACAGCTCAGCAGACGGTATCACACAGGATAGGATTAGATACACAGCCCAGTATCACACAAGATAGGGTAATTCCATATCAAGTGATCCAAATATGAATTTATTTTTTTTACCTGATGTCTATAGGTTATTTTTTTTTTTATTATTTAGTACAACTTTAGTTCATTACAAATTAAAAGTTTGGAATTTTTTTTTTCATTAGTTAATTTTTCACAGACTACTAAAGTTTTGAAAAACGGGCAAATTTTGGCCTGGAATGGCTTTACATTTTTTATCATATCTCGGGCTAGAATTAAGATAAAGAGGTGGGAGAGGCATCATTTTTCTCAGGACAGTACCAGCTTTCATTTGATATGTCACAAGACTATGTTTCTTTATATTTTGTTTTGGAGAAATCAAATTCAAAATTTTGAAGCGCAATTGTGAAAAAAACGTATGTTTTAAATTTGTGAAAAAATGCCTGTGTGTTACTTCTGTTCTTGTTTATATTTGTACAGGGATTCATCTTGGGACCTATCAAAATTTTTATTTTATTTTTTAAGCCTTGAATCATCTGATTTTATGTTTGTGAGAGTTTCTTCCCTTTTTCTTTTCAAATTACAACTTATTGAATTCAACATTTATATGTAACAATAAAGAAACACAAAAAACAAATACCGAAGTGCCAGAATAAATACATCTTAATCATCATAACACAACTTGCACAGCATTTTTAACCTGAATGCATTGAACAAATCAAAAGAAAAAAGGTGATCATATCCTCAAGTGTGATTTTCGATATTCAGTCTCATCCTAATTATATGTTAAAAACAACATTAAAAGAACCAATATTTTTACCACCTATTTATACATGCAAATTATTTTCTACTATATCACTAAACATGTAATTTATGAAGTGTTTAAGAAGAATAGTACAGTAGTTAAATTCTCGTTCTATAAAATATGAACTAATCAATTTTTTTTATTGTGCCATAAATGCAACGTTTCAACCCCTAAGGGTCTTTGTCAAGCATACATAACAGTGACCATGACGGCCTTAAATAGGAAGTAGACACCTATCCCCAGTTAGGTCCGCCCATAAAAATTAACATACAACATAACCGGTGATCAAAATAACAAAAAAATGTGCAAATAATAACATATACATAGTTAAAAACACATCATAATGTCCATAGGAAACACATTGGTTGATAATTCCATCCATGATCGATTTAGTGAGCACATGTGTCAGGTTCAACATAAACAAACAATGTTAGCTGTCAGTTCTGAACCTATCAGTATAGTCACACATAACGTTAGACTGCCAATAGCTACAGCCGTTTCTCACCCTCAAACAACCCGCCTTTACAAAAGGCCAATCCTATGGTTTGTTACTTTAACGCTAAAGCCAATCCTGGCTCTATACCTGCTTTTTAGCCAGCGTCCCGCAGTACCTGATGACGAAGTCTGCTACTGTTCATATGTCTGACCGGAAGCAGGAAGCAAGATCCAAAGTTACTGCGCATGCCCACCGACTCCATGACAACGCTGTATATACACAAATGACAGCGCCGCAGCGTCGGTCACAAGGTCCACCCACCGACAGGAGGGATGACTATTCTAATTCCCGGAGTTAATCCAAACTACATCTAGAGGCTCAAAAGCTTAATCGCTGGGACTATAGCCCGCAATCAAAGGCCTCTGATCGCCATAAAGACTGGGATTTAGAAAACTTATTGCACATGTATGCCGGCCCCATGGTAACAAATATAACGTCACCACGGTTACCTGCAGGTCACGCCCCACCAGGGTAAAAGCTCATCGTTCAAACCCCCCACATAATATATCAGGCGAACAAAAGGCATTAAATGGCCAAAATACAAATTAATGAACAACCATATTGTTTATAAACACCGGCTGTATGTCCAAATATCACAGATAAGTCATAGTTCTTAATGAATCCCTTAGGTAACAAACGTATCTATAAATAGAAAAAAACAGACAATGGGGAGGGAAAAAAACGGGAAACAAACAAAAACAAGGGGAAAAAGAAATAAAAACAGGAAAAGAAAAAGGGGGAAGGGGGGAAAAAAGAGGGGGGGGAAGGGGGGAAAAAAGAGGGGGGGGAAGGGGGGAAAAAAGAGGGGGGGGAAGGGGGGGAAAAAGGAGGGGAGGGAAGGGGAAGGAGGGGAGGGAAAAAAGGGGGGGAAAAAGGAGGGGGAAAAAAATAAAAAATAGGAAAAACAAGGGAAGAAAAAGCAAGGGAAGAGAAAAGAGAACCTAAACACTAAATCAATATTAACCAATGTTATCAACAGGAATCCTCGAGAAAGACAAAATGATAACCAACCACCTTCTAAAAACATATCCCACAAAATCCGAACCGCATGAACCAAAAAAACGCCTATCAGAATAAGCCAATCAGGATATAAACAATAAAAGGTTGTAATCAATGTTTAACCCACCCGGCTGGCGAGAACCCAACTTAGAAATCCATTTAAGCTCCTTCTTTTTAAGCAACTTGACCCTATCACCACCTCTACGAAGAGGGGGTACACCATCAATTACTCTAAAACGTAACTGACTGACCGAGTGCCCACACTCTACAAAATGTTTAGGTACCGGTAAATCTATTTTTTTAGTTCTGATGGTACTCTTATGTTTGCCGATACGAGATTTAATCTCCATGGTGGTCTCACCTACATAAATAAGCGAACAAGGACAAATAATCAGATAAACAACGAAACTAGAGGTACATGTATATCTCTCTCTAATATAGAATCTCTGTCCAGTGTGTGGGTGACTAAAGTAATCCCCCTTAATCATATTCCCACAACATGCACATCCCAGACAGGGAAAATTACCCAATCTCGGGGGACCCAAAAACCTCTGTATGCTGCCTACTGACGACCCAACATCAGATTTTACAAGTTTATCTTTCAAATTACGTCCTCTCTTATAGGATAAAATCGGTGGTGAGGCAAATTCTTCAATATTAGGTAAGCCTTGATGTAAAATATGCCAATGCTTAAAAATCATATTTTTCACATACCCACTGGCCGTATTGAATGTAGAAACAAAGGGAATTCGCTTTTGCTTTACCTTCACTTTCTTTTCCCTGACCAACGCTCTCGGTGTCTCCTTAGCCCTATTCAAAAAATTTTTTACACCACTCTCAGGGTACCCTCTTCTCAAAAATTTATTACACATCTCATCAAGTCTAATGTCCAGACGGGTGTCATCCGAAACTATTCTCCTTACTCTGAGCATCTGGCTCCAAGGTAATGACTCTAACATATTCTTCGGGTGGTGACTGTTAAATTGCAACAAACTGTTCCTGTCTGTCTTCTTCACGTATAAATCCGTTTTTAGTGAGGACTAGTGTTGAGCGATACCGTCCGATACTTGAAAGTATCGGTATCGGAAAGTATCGGCCGATACCGGCAAAGTATCGGATCCAATCCGATACCGATACCCGATCCCAATACAAGTCAATGGGACTCATGTATCGGACGGTATCCCTGATGGTTCCCAGGGTCTGAAGGAGAGGAAACTCTCCTTCAGGCCCTGGGAACCATATAAATGTGTAAAAGAAAGAATTAAAATAAAAAATATCGCTATACTCACCTCTCCGACGCAGCCGGGACCTCAGCGAGGGAACCAGCAGCGTTGTTTGTTTAAAATTCGCGCTTTTACTTGGTTACGTGAAGTCCCGGCTTGTGATTGGTCAGGGCGGCCATGTTGCCGGGACGCGGACCAATCACAGCAAGCCGTGACGAAATTACGTCACGGCTTGCTGTGATTGGTCCGCGTCCCGGCAACATGGCCGCCATTAACCAATCACAAGCCGTGACGTCACGGGAGGCTGGACTTGCGCGCTTTTTAAAAAGCGCGCGTGTCCAGCCTCCAGTGACGTCCCGGCTTGTGATTGGTTGCGCCGCGATCAACCAATCACAAGCCGGGAGGCTGGACACACACGCATTTTAAAATTTTAAAATGCGCGCTTGTCCTGCCTCCCGTGACGTCACGGCTTGTGATTGGTTGCGCCGCGATCAACCAATCACAAGCCGGGAGGCTGGACACGCGCGCATTTTAAAATTTTAAAATGCGCGCTTGTCCTGCCTCCCGTGACGTCCCGGCTTGTGATTGGTTGCGCCGCGATCAACCAATCACAAGCCGGGAGGCTGGACACGCGCGCATTTTAAAATTTTAAAATGCGCGCTTGTCCTGCCTCCCGTGACGTCCCGGCTTGTGATTGGTTGCGCCGCGATCAACCAATCACAAGCCGGGAGGCTGGACACGCGCGCATTTTAAAATTTTAAAATGCGCGCTTGTCCTGCCTCCCGTGACGTCACGGCTTGTGATTGGTTGCGCCGCGATCAACCAATCACAAGCCGGGAGGCTGGACACGCGCGCATTTTAAAATTTTAAAATGCGCACTTGTCCTGCCTCCCGTGACGTCACGGCTTGTGATTGGTTAATGGCGGCCATGTTGCCGGGACGCGGACCAATCACAGCAAGCCGTGACGTAATTTCGTCACGGCTTGCTGTGATTGGTCCGCGTCCCGGCAACATGGCGCCGTGACCAATCATAAGCCGGGACGTCACTGGAGGCTGGACATGCGCGCTTTTTAAAAAGCGCGCAAGTCCAGCCTCCCGTGACGTCACGGCTTGTGATTGGTTAATGGCGGCCATGTTGCCGGGACGCGGACCAATCACAGCAAGCCGTGACGTAATTTCGTCACGGCTTGCTGTGATTGGTCCGCGTCCCGGCAACATGGCCGCCCTGACCAATCACAAGCCGGGACTTCACGTAACCAAGTAAAAGCGCGAATTTTAAACAAACAACGCTGCCGGTTCCTTCGCTGAGGTCCAGGCTGCGTCGGAGAGGTGAGTATAGCGATATTTTTTATTTTAATTCTTTCTTTTACACATTTTTACATTAATGTTGTTTCGATACCGATACCCGATATCACAAAAATATCGGATCTCGGTATCGGAATTCCGATACAGCAAGTATCGGCCGATACCCGATACTTGCAGTATCGGAATGCTCAACACTAGTGAGGACCCATCCTTATACACCATTGTGTCCAGAAATTGTACCTGACCTTGAGAGTATGTTATAGTGAAGCTGAGTTCTGGAAATATATTATTAAGTTCGTTATGAAAGTCCAAAAGTTCCTTAAGTGGTCCCTCCCAGATTACAAATACATCGTCGATGTAGCGCCACCAGGCCTGAACCTGGGGCCAAAGCCGGGAAACATACACGTACTGGTCCTCGAGCACCGCCATATAGATGTTAGCATAAGTGGGGGCCACATTGGACCCCATGGCGGTGCCCCTCAGCTGCAGGTAGTAGTCATCCCCAAAGAGGAAATAATTCCTTCTGAGGATGAACTCCAGCAGCTGGAGGACCAGACGTGCACGGTCTGGCCCCACGTCCGAGCCCGATAACACCACATCAACAGCTGCCAAGCCCCTATCGTGCTCTATGGAGGTGTATAACGAAACCACGTCAAAGGATACTAGATACATGTCAGCTGTAACATTAAGACTTTCAATTTTATTCAAAAAATCATCCGTATCACGGATGTAAGACTTCGCCTTTGAGGCAAACCCAGATAACACTTTATCAAGAAAAATTGACACTTTATTGAAAATAGAGCCCCGACCCGACACAATCGGGCGACCTGGAGGGTCAAAATAATCTTTATGAATTTTCGGCAAAACATATATTAATGGCCGAACCGGACAATCAGTAACCAAATACTCTGACAGCTTAGAGTCAATCAGGCCATCCAACAGGGCCTCATTGACTATAAGCTGCAACCCTTGCTGGAAACGCAAAGTTGGGTCATTTGTAAGTTTACAATAAACATTAGTATCAGCTAATTGACGTAATATCTCCCCTTTGTACTTGGTAGTATCCATCACAACCACCGCACCGCCCTTGTCGGCGGCCTTGATTGTGATGGATGTATTCATAGAGAGATTTTCCAAAGCTTGTTTCTCATCAACAGTAAGGTTATGTTGAACACGATTTCTATGTGTCCTTCTTAATGTTTCAAAATCTTTTTCAACCAGCTGTATAAAAGCCTCAACCACATGGGTTTTAGTAGGTGGTACAAAGTCACTGTTATTATATAGACCAAGGCCCTGTGAGGAAAAAACATCAGTATTAACAACATCAGTATTATCAACATCACCCGGACCACTCATATCCTGTTTCTTATCTGCAAAAAAAGATGTTAGGCGACATCTCCTAAAGAAGGCAAATAGATCAGTATCAAGCTCAAACCAGTCAGGTAGATTGGTGGGGCAGAATGAGAGACCCTTCTCGAGAACATTCAATTCAATGGGAGACAAAGTTACAGAGGAAATATTGACTACTAAAGCCTTATCTCTTAGTTGTTGAGTCTCCGTCTCTCCTCTCCAGTCCTCTGCTTCATTGTGGTGTTCCGTGTCATTCTCTGTCCTTGCGTTGTTTTTACTCCTTTGATGTCTCCTCCCGCCCCTCCGATATCTCCTCCTGGTGCGGTATCTGTCACTGTTTCCTTCTCCAAAAAATGTGTAGATGCTGAAGCTCCCATGTTTGAATCATCCGTGGAATCAGAGTCGCCGGTTGTAAAACCAAAATGCTGTTTACCCTCCTGGGCTCTCCTACGACGACGAGGTTGAAAAGTTTTGTTATTTCTATATGAGGACGATTGTTTCCCCATATGCCAGGGAAAAACCCGTCCCGTCTTATAGTCGTCATTGTCACGGAACCATTTAGTCCTTTTGGTGCTCTCATTATCCGCACGGAATTTAGTCAGGTTAATATTCAACCGCGTCACATAAGCACTCATGTCGGCTGTAGTCAAATTAACTGTAAGCAATTGCTCATATTCAATGATGGTTTTTTTAAGAGTCTCAATTTCCTTATTCAAAAATTCAATGTTCAACAACATTAGATCAAAACAGTACTTATTTGTTATGGACTCAAATTTCGAGCAAAACAGAGTGTTGTCAGCCAACAATGTGGGCCGAAGGTGCGGACGTAGTCCACGAGGTATCCTACGCACCTTATAATATTCAGTCAATGTAGACATATGCAATTCCAATGAAATCAACCTCCGTTTCTCATTTTCATATTTCCTTTTCAACATGTCGCCAGATGGAACACTCAAGAAGGCAACATCAACCTGTGCAGCGTTAATGATTCGTGCGGCATCATCATCCGTATAGGAAAAAATATTACTGGCACCATCCAGTTCACCAATATCTGGATTAAAGTTAACTTGAGTCATAGTTCACAGGTGCACGCCAACCAAGATCCAAATACAATGCAAAATAATAAGATGGCGGCTGACAGCACTACCGTGTAATGTGGCTGCACGTCCTAGCTCCACAGGATCCAAATGGAGAGTTACATACCAAAAGTTCAAAGTGAAGGACAGCATCCAATCCAGGTGAAGATCAATAATATTTTTATTGTGCCATAAATGCAACGTTTCAACCCCTAAGGGTCTTTGTCAAGCATACATAACAGTGACCATGACGGCGCATGCCCACCGACTACATGACAACGCTGTATATACACAAATGACAGCGCCGCAGCGTCGGTCACAAGGTCCACCCACTGACAGGAGGGATGACTATTCTAATTCCCGGAGTTAATCCAAACTACATCTAGAGGCTCAAAAGCTTAATCGCTGGGACTATAGCCCGCGATCAAAGGCCTCTGATCGCCATAAAGACTGGGATTTAGAAAACTTATTGCACATGTATGCCGGCCCCATGGTAACAAATATAACGTCACCACGGTTACCTGCAGGTCACGCCCCACCAGGGTAAAAGCTCATCGTTCAAACCCCCCACATAATATATCAGGCAAACAAAAGGCATTAAATGGCCAAAATACAAATTAATGAACAACCATATTGTATATAAACACCGGCTGTATGTCCAAATATCACAGATAAGTTATAGTTCTTAATGAATCCCTTAGGTAACAAACGTATCTATAAATAGAAAAAAACAAATAGAAAAAAACAGACAATGGGGAGGGAAAAAAACGGGAAACAAACAAAAACAAGGGGAAAAAGAAATAAAAACAGGAAAAGAAAAAGGGGGAAGGGGGGGAAAAAGAGGGGGGGGAAGGGGGGGGGAAAGGAGGGGAAGGAAGGGGAAGGAGGGGAGGGAAAAAAGGGGGGGAAAAAAGGAGGGGAAAAAAATAAAAAATAGGAAAAACAAGGGAAGAAAAAGCAAGGGAAGAGAAAAGAGAACCTAAACACTAAATCAATATTAACCAATGTTATCAACAGGAATCCTCGAGAAAGACAAAATGATAACCAACCACCTTCTAAAAACATATCCCACAAAATCCGAACCGCACGAACCAAAAAACCGCCTATCAGAATAAGCCAATCAGGATATGAACAATAAAAGGTTGTCCTTATACACCATTGTGTCCAGAAATTGTACCTGATCTTGAGAGTATGTTATAGTGAAGCTGAGTTCTGGAAATATATTATTAAGTTCGTTATGAAAGTCCAAAAGTTCCTTAAGTGGTCCCTCCCAGATTACAAATACATCGTCGATGTAGCGCCACCTGACACATGTGCTCACTAAATCGATCATGGATGGAATTATCAACCAATGTGTTTCCTATGGACATTATGATGTGTTTTTAACTATGTATATGTTATTATTTGCACATTTTTTTGTTATTTTGATCACCGGTTATGTTGTATGTTAATTTTTATGGGCGGACCTAACTGGGGATAGGTGTCTACTTCCTATTTAAGGCCGTCATGGTCACTGTTATGTATGCTTGACAAAGACCCTTAGGGGTTGAAACGTTGCATTTATGGCACAATAAAAATATTCTTGATCTTCACCTGGATTGGATGCTGTCCTTCACTTTGAACTTACAGCAGATAAATATAGCACAGCCAAGTAGCATACAGCCCACATAGTGTATAACACAGCCCACTTAGTATATTATTATTATTTGTTATAGCGCCATTTATTCCATGGCGCTTTACATGTGAGGAGGGGTATACATAATAAAAACAAGTACAATAATCTTAAACAATACAAGTCATAACTGGTACAGGATGAGTGAGGACCCTGCCCGCGAAGGCTCACAATCTACAAGGGATGGGTGAGAATACAGTAGGTGAGGATAGCGCTGGTCATGCAGCGGTTTGGTTGATCGGTGGTTAATGCAGGTTGTAGGCTTGTCGGAAGAGGTGGGTCTTCAGGTTCTTTTTGAAGATTTCGATGGTAGGCGAGAGTCTGATGTGTTGTGGTAGAGGGTTCCAGAGTAGGGGTGATACGCGAGAGAAATCTTGTATGCGATTGTGGGAAGAGGAGATAAGAGGGGAGTAGAGAAGGAGATCTTGTGAGGATCGGAGGTTGCGTGTAGGTAAGTACTGGGAGACGAGGTCACAGATGTATGGAGGAGACAAGTTGTGGATGGCTTTGTATGTCATGGTTAGGGTTTTGTACTGGAGTCTCTGGGCAATGAGGAGCCAGTGAAGGGATTAACAGAGGGGAGAGGCAGGGGAATAGTGGGGGGACAGGTGGATTAGTCGGGCAGCAGAGTTTAGAATAGATTGGAGGGGTGCGAGAGTGTTCGAGGGGAGGCCACAGAGCAGGAGGTTGCAGTAGTCAAGGCGAGAGATGATGAGGTCATGGACTAGGGTTTTTGCAGATTCTTGGTTGAGGAATGAACGGATTTGTGAAATATTTTTGAGTTGAAGTCGGCAGGAAGTGGAAAGGGCTTGGATATGTGGTTTGAAGGAGAGATCAGCGTCAAGGATTACCCCGAGGCAGCGAGCTTGTGGGACTGGGGAGAGTGGGCAGCCATTTACTGTAATGGTTAGGTTCGTTGGGGGGGGTCACGTGTGATGGGGGAAAGATGATGAGTTCTGTTTTGTCCATGTTAAGTTTCAGAAATCTAGCGGAGAAGAAGGATGAAATAGTGGACAGTCATTGAGGGATTCTGGTTAGTAGGGAGGTGATATCTGGTCCAGAGATGTAGATCTGTGTGTCATCAGCATAGAGGTGATACTGAAAGCCATGAGATTCTATGAGCTGTCCCAGGCCAAAGGTGTAAATGGAGAAGAGCAGGGGCCCAAGGACTGAACCTTGTGGGACTCCGACAGATCGGGGGCGAGGTGAGGAGGGGGTGTGTGAGTGGGAGACGCTGATTGTCCAGTCTGTTAGATATGATGAGATCCAGGATAGGGCCAAGTCTGTGATGCCAAGGGATGAGAGGGTCTAATAATAGGGAATGGCCCACTGTGTCAAAGGCAGCCGACAGGTCGAGGAGGAGAACAGAGTAGTGTCGCTTGCTCTTGGCGGTTAAGAGGTCGTTGGTGACCTTAGTTAGGGCAGTTTCAGTGGAGTGGTGTGACCGGAAGCCAGATTGTAAGCGGTCAAAGAGGGAGCAAGAAGAGAGATGGGAGGACAGTTCAAGGTAGACGAGTTGTTCCAGTAGTTTGGAGACATAAGGGAGAAGTGATATAGGGCGATAGCTAGATACAGAGGATGGGTCAAGAGAGGGCTTTTTGAGGATAGGTGTGATGGAAGCATGTTTAAAGCTTGAGGGGAAAACACCAGTTGTTAGTGATAGGTTGAAGAGATGGGTTAGGGTTGGGATGAAGACTGTGGTGAGGTTTGGGATGAGGTGGGATGGGAGCGGGTCAAGCACACAGGTGGTGAGATGCGATCTTGAGAGTAGAGTGGAGAGTTGATCTTCTGTAATGGTGGAGAAGTTGGTTTTGGAGGTGGAGGGCAGGGAAGTCGGGAGGAAGGGCTCTGGTGCTTGTTGACCAAAACTGTCTCTGATGCTATCAATCTTCTGCTTGAAGAACGAGGCAAAGTCTTCAGCGGAGATAAGTGGGGAGGGAGGAGGTGCTGGGGGATGGAGGAGAGAATTAAAGGAGTTTATAGCACAGCCACATAGTATATAGCACAGCCACATAGTATATAGCACAGCCACATAGTATATAGCACAGCCACATAGTATAAAGCACAGCGATGTAGTATATTGCCCAGCCACGGAGTATATAACACAGCCCACGCAGTATATAACACAGCCCACGCAGTATATAACACAGCCCACGCAGTATATAACACAGCCCACGCAGTATATAACACAGCCAACGCAGTATATAACACAGCCAGGGCCGTATTTAGAGTTTCTGCTGCCCTAGGCACTTTTAGTGCTGCCCCCCCCCCCCCCAATCGGTGAGTATGACACTATTGGCAGGGACTTTGGCAAGAATCGCTGATGTGAAAGTCGCCTTTTGCAGCAGATGGGGCAGTTTTTCTGCATCTGCCACGTAACGGATCACTTACGGCAACACTGCGGTTGGCCTCATTCATTCCCTATGGTATCTGCGGCACTTGCCATGATCTGGCAAATGTGGTACCATACCTCCCAAGTTTTGAAGAAGGGAAGGAGGCACAAAGTGTGCGGCGCGCGTAGCGCACCGCGGCGAATTTTAGGCCACGCCTCTGACCACACCCATTTCACAACTAGTCACACCCATATCCACGTCCCAACCACAGCCATATTAGCACTGCTGATCACAATGTTTTATATACAATAATTATAAACAAAAAAATATGGCCACACAGTGCTCCATACTGTATAATGGCCACACATGATGCTCCATACTGTATAATGATCCCACATGATGCTCCATACTGTATAACGGCCACACATGATGCTCCATACTGTATAATGACCGCACATGATGCTCCATACTGTATAATGGCCACACATGATGCTCCATACTGTATAATGATCCCACATGATGCTCAATACTGTATAACGGCCACACATGATGCTCCATACTGTATAATGATCCCACATGATGCTCAATACTGTATAACGGCCACACATGATGCTCCATACTGTATAATGACCGCACATGATGCTCCATACTGTATAACGGCCACACACAGTTCTCCATACTGTATAACGGCCACACATGATGCTCCATACTGTATAACGGCCACACATGATGCTCAATACTGTATAATGGCCACACACAGTTCTCCATGATACTGTATAATGACCCCCCTCCTGTATGCATGGCTCACACTCCCCCCCTGTATGCATGGCTCATTCACACACACCCCTGTATGCATGGCTCATATTCACCCCCCCCTGTATGCATGGCTCATATTCACCCCCCCCTCCTGTATGCATGGCTCATATTCACCCCCCCCCCTGTATGCATGGCTCATTCACACACACCCCTGTATGCATGGCTCATATTCACCCCCCCCCCTGTATGCATGGCTCATATTCACCCCCCCCTCCTGTATGCATGGCTCATATTCACCCCCCCTCCTGTATGCATGGCTCATATTCACCCCCCCTGTATGCATGGCTCATATTCACCCCCCCCCGTATGCATGGCTCATATTCACCCCCCCCTGTATGCATGGCTCATATTCACCCCCCCCCCTGTATGCATGGCTCATATTCACCCCCCCCCTGTATGCATGGCTCATATTCACCCCCCCCCCTGTATGCATGGCTCATATTACACCCCCCCCCTGTATGCATGGCTCATTCACCCCCCCCCCCTGTATGCATGGCTCATTCACCCCCCCCCCTGTATGTATGGCTTATATTCACCCCCCCCCCTGTATGCATGGCTCATATTCACACCCCCCCCAGCCATGCATACGGGGGGGGGGGGAAATATGAGCCATGCATATGGCTCATATATTCCCCCGTAGGACCAGGTATATACCATGCCTGCAGCCCTGGCATACACAGGGGTGCCAGAGCAGGACTTGGATGGCGTGTGGGGAGTTTGCCAGTTAGCCAGACCGGGACCGCTCGGTTCTGCTACATCTGCGCAGCACTCACCTTCAGGTGCCCGTTCAAGTCGTGCGGGTCCCGGTCCGGCTGACTGTCATGCGATTCCTCCAGCGTCAGCATCGGGGCAGAGGAGCGGCTGAACTCGTCCATGAAGATGCGAGCGTCAGCCAGCCTCCTCCTTCTCTAGCCCCATGCCTCCTCCGAGCTGCAGCGCGAGAAGACACTTCCTGGATGGTGCAGCTGCTCTCCACGCCCCCCCCTCCCTCCTATCCGCCCGGTGTGAGTTGTGACTTGTGAGTATTGTCTTCCGGGAGGGCAGGTGGGACTCGGAGGAGGGGGGCGGGGGGGCGGGGGGGCGGGGCGGTCATTCGCTTGTGACCTGGGGCTAAAAAAAAACAAACAAAAAAAAACAACCTTGCTCAGGTGCCGCCCCCCGCAATGTCGCCGCCCTAGGCACGTGCCCTCGAGTGCCTAGTGGCAAATACGGCCCTGAACACAGCAACGTAATATATTGCACAGCCACGTAGTATACAGCACAGCCACGTAGTATACAGCACAGCCACGTAGTATACAGCACAGCCACGTAGTATATAGCACAGCCCATGCAGTATATAACACAGGCCACGTAGTATAGAGCACAGCAATGTAGTATATTAGATGCAGAAATGAACTACACACACTATGGCGCTCGCCACAACAAGGGAAAAAGGGGAGGGGGGGTAGAGTTGGTGACAGGATGAATGGGCGATATATTGGGCACCCCTAGCTGCTGGAACCACACAGGATCTGTGCCTATCCTGGGAAAGAAATAAGTGTAAAAGATATCACATTGTGGATATGGTGGACCGCGCTCAGGGGTATGTGCTCTGTGGTAATGGGCAGCGGAAGGCTTATGATAGTGTACGAGGAATAGTACCTAGATCACTAATATGTACACAGACCTGCTGTGACTGCTGCAAGAATCTAATGACATAGAGGTGTATGCCTGTGACGGCTATGCAAATGGTGCTTACCTAGCTGTGATTGCTGTAGCACTCCAGCGTCCTAAATAGACCCCGACCTGGCGACCGCGGTAGGGTAAGGTACGGCGTCCGTGAAGGGCAGGGGAAGTGAAGGAGGACTCTGCAGCTGATGCGGTACCTGGGAGCCCCGGCCGAAGGCGTCCCTGGTAACCGCGAGGAAAAAAGAGATGGCCGCTAGCGCCGGCTCGTAGGTGCCTAAGAAGTGACGTCACTAAGGTACGGAACGGCGTTGGAGCCAAAAAGGTGGAGACTAACCAACGCGTTTCGAAGGTGCTCGGCCTTCTTCGTCAGGGAACCCTGACGAAGAAGGCCGAGCACCTTCGAAACGCGTTGGTTAGTCTCCACCTTTTTGGTTCCAACGCCGCTCCGTACCTTAGTGACGTCACTTCTTAGGCACCTACGAGCCGGCGCTAGCGGCCATCTCTTTTTTCCTCGCGGTTACCAGGGACGCCTTCGGCCGGGGCTCCCAGGTACCACGTCAGCTGCAGAGTCCTCCTTCACTTCCCCCGCCCTTCACGGATGCCGTACCTTACCCTACCGCGGACGCCAGGTCGGGGTCTATTTAGGACGCTGGAGTGCTACAGCAATCACAGCTAGGTAAGCACCATTTGTATAGCCGTCACAGGCATACACCTCTATGTCATTAGATTCTTGCAGCAGTCACAGCAGGTCTGTGTACATATTAGTGATCTAGGTACTATTCCTCGTACACTATCATAAGCCTTCCGCTGCCCATTACCACAGAGCACATACCCCTGAGCGCGGTCCACCATATCCACAATGTGATATCTTTTACAATGTAGTATATTGCCCAGCCACGTAATATATACCACAGCCACGTAGTATATAGAACAGAGACATAATATATAACACAGCCCATGCAGTATCTATCACAGCCCACGTAGTTTATAGCAATGTGGGCACCATATCCCTGTTAAAAAAAAAAGAATTAAAATAAAAAATAGTTATATACTCACCTTCTGTCGGCCCCCGGAATCCAGCCCAGGCATTTACCGATGCTCCTCGCGACACTCCGGTCTCAAGAATGCATTGTGGTCTCATGAGATGATGACATAGCGGTCTCGAGAGACCGCTACATAATCATCTCGCGAGACCGCAATGTGTGGACCGGAGCGTCGCGAGGAGCAGCGGGAAAGGCGACGGAAGGTGAGAATATAATCATTTTTAATTTTATTATTTTTAACATTAGATCTTTTTACTATTGATGCTGCATAGGCAGCATCAATAGTAAAAAGTTGGTCACACAGGGTTAATAGCAGTGTTAACGGACTGCGTTACACCGCGGCGTAATGCAGCCATTAACCCTGTGTGAGCGCTGACTGGAGGGGGCACTGACAGAGAGTAGGAAGGGGCGAATTCGTGGCCGGACTGTGCCCGTTGCTGATTGGTTGCGGCCGGCAGGCGATACAGGATTTCTGTGACAGACAGACAGAAAGACAAACAGGTATATATATATATGTGTCCCTTCTAGTGGGTGAAATGTAATCTTGTCCATAAGCGCTTACTAGCAATGACCATTTCCTTTTGTGTCAGAGTATGTACGGCCTGTCATGGTGCTTGGCTCCACCTGAGTTAATATCTGATTTTTGTTCACTTTTAAAATGTCTGGCTTTCTTGGATACACAAAGGATGGCGCTGGACCAGAAGGTGCAAAAAAGTCACTTCTACTTCTTCATTTACACAATCTTTGGAGAGTCCAGTAGCCGCCACCAGTGCCAATCATATTCACAGGTCACATAACCAGTTATGTCATTCATTGCCGATCTTGTGCCGCCTTCTACCACTTCATGGACTTCACGGTCTTTGCTGAATGAAAAAATTCATGTTTTTATTTCTGTTTCACTACATGGAATGACAATGCGGTATTGCTGAGTCCGTGATGGGTTCTGCTTCCTGTAACCGATGTTTTCACAAACTCTCCTCCTCCTCGTAGTCCTGGTTTGTACAATACATGAACTGGATTGTTAAGAATCTTTTTCTCCCTCCATTTGAAGAGTTGCATAGGTGTTAAGATTTGGTCTGAATATGGCCTGTGGAGGCCTGAGCTGCCGGCCTGTCATCTGCTCTGCATTAATTGTCTACCCCTTGTCATTCTCAGGTTGAGCCGTAACAAAGCTTTCTCCTCTGTCCTCTCCTGCTTCTAAGCTGTAACATAAAAAAAATACAGTAATATCTAAAAATCATGGATTATTTGGGAAATATAGACCCCACACTTTTAGACCACAGGCTGAACAGATCTGAATTCAAGATTTTTGAACTGACACTGTAATAGTTTTATTTTTTAAAATATGATCCCATCACGATCCCAGCTTGTATTTTGGTACAGATGTGACTAGGAGCATAGCAGGCACATGTGCAGTTTTTGAAATTTTTAAATTAAACTTTTTTTTCGGAAATGCGTTTTAAGGTTTTGCGTTTGCATTCGCATGGGTAAAATATTATCAAAGATACTCTTGTGACATATCTGGCGAAAGGCTGTACAGTTCTGAGTAGAATGGTGATTAATTTGTTTTGCTATCTATTTTCTAGCCTGAGTTATGAGGAGAAATGTAACGGCAGGCAACAACAAAATTAGCACTTTTTCCGAACTTTGAAAATCAATAAAAAAAAATAATGTCTAGAATTTTTTTTCTTCACATTTTGCATTCTCTGACACACTATTACCAAATAACAAAATCTCAAAAGAATTAAAAATATAGGGGTAAAAATCATTGGTTCACTTGAAGTAGAATGACCCGATAGGATTAGATACACGGCTCAGCAGACAGTATCACACAGGACAGAATTAAATACACAGCTCAGCAGATGGTATCACACAGGATAGGATTAGATATACAGCTCAGCAACAGAATGTGCCAAAGGAGAGGACCTTTTCATTCCAAGAATTCCTCTTATTCCATCTGATTTGACTTTTGATTTTAAACACCTCCAGTTTCCAGTTGGACTGGCATTTGCAATGTCCATTAACAAGGCTCAGGGACAGTCCTTGAAAGTAGTAGGGATCGATTTGCAATCTCCATGCTTTTCTCATGGTCAACTTTACGTGGCCTGTTCAAGAGTTGGAACTGCCAAAAAACTGTTAATCTTTGCACCGGAAGGAAAAACCAAAAATGTTGTATATCCAAAAGGCTCTTGAATGAGTTGAAAATAAAATACTATCAATACTTAGGTAATCGTTCAGTTAATTTGTGTTGCAAATCTGTAGTGTTGAGTATGTGATGTGAAATGTTTTTATGTGCAATATAATCATTGTAATTTGTTATAACTAACCACCGTTAGTTACTGTGCTCGGGGAACGCCGGGCTCTTCAGCTAGTCATATCTATGGTTCAGTGAACACTACACATCGACCACTGGCACCCCATCTTCCATGTGACAGAGTACAGGACTTGCTCACATTGTGTTACTTGTGTCTAGAGAAATGCTCAGATGTCAGTACTACTAGGTGGTGTATTAGGAAGTCATGGCCAAATATAAAGCTGGATAAGCCCAGGCAATTCTCTGCTTTTTCTTATAATCTACTCCTAGCTGTGACTATGAGACAATTGTCATTGTTCAGTATATCAAATAGATTACTTACGATATATATTAATCCTGGAACCAGAACCATGATGGATATCATGTAAAACACTAAACTAGATAGATACTTTGCCAGTGAGGTTTGTCATGTCTTTGATGATCTATCATCCCAGTCTATTCTTAAATCTATATTATAGATACACAACCGGTCTTATTACATATTGCACCATTACATTGTCAGCCCTATATAATCTGTATTTTAGCTGAATGGGGAAATCTATGGCCAAAAAAACTGAGAAAACATAACAAAACTTCAATTTTCCAGTCTGGTGAATGACGAGAATGTGACTATTCTCTGCTTTATTTAATGGTGACTCCTCACTGGGGCAGTTACCTGTAGGAACGTCCTCTTTGCACCTCTCATGATCCTGCACATCATTTTCTCCTTTCTCCATTATGGCCTCAACATCAATATTCTTCAGATATTTGCCTGGATGTCAAAGCTGTGAAAGTAATAAAGTAGAAGTCACAAACAGAAGGAAAACTCACATGGAATGTTCTAGATGGAGGATTTAACTACAAGCTCATGGGGCACCTGAGCCGCCAAAAGATGCTGACTACTGATGAGCGAGTGTACTCGTTGCTCAGGTTTTCCCGAGCACGCTCGAATGATCTCCGAGTATTTGTTAGTGCTCGGAGATTTTGTTTTTGTTGATGCAGCTGCATGATTTACAGCTGCTAGCCAGCCTGAGTACATGTGGGGGTTGCCTGGTTGCTAGAGAATCCCCACATGTAATCAAGCTAACAGTCGGAAATCATGCAGCTGCGGCTAGGAAAACTAAATCTCCGAGCACTTACAAATACTCGAAGACCACCCGAGCGTGCTCAGGAAAACCCAAGCAACGAGTATACTCACTCATCACTAATGCGGACATCTCCACCTCAGTGGCACTGCCCGCAGTCACTACGGCGGAGTGTAGTGATAGAAGCAGGCGTTACTGTAAGTAATTACATTATGGCAAAGTCATTTCCTTCATTAACCCCTTAGTGACTGGGACAAATGTTTGAATTCTGACCAATGTCACTTTATGTGGTAATGTAATAACTCTGGAATGCTTCAAGAAATCCCACTGATTTTGAGAATATTTTTTCGTGGCACATTATAATTTATAATAATGATAAATTTAGGTTGATATGTCTTGTGTTTATTTCTAAAAAAAAAAATATCAGAAATTTTACAAAAATGTAAAAAAATTTGCAATTTTCAAAGTTTGAATGATTATCCCTTTAATCCAGATTGTCATACCACACAAAAACATTAATAAATAATATTTCCCTCATGTCTGCTTTACATCAGCACCATTTATAAAATGTTATTTTATTTTGTCAGCCTTTTAGGAGGTTTAAAAATGTAGCAGTAATTTATCATTTTTTTCATGGAAATAAACAAAATTTATTTTTTTGCGGGACCTGTCCAGATTTGAAGTGACTTTGGGGGTCCTATATATTGGAATAAACCTCAGAAGTGATACCATTTAGAAAACATCACGCCCCGACATATTGAAAACTGCTGTCAGGTAGTTTATTAACCCTTCAGGTGAGTTTAAGGAATGTAAAATGGCATGACAGGAATGAAAAAGTGTATTTTTACCACCTAAATGTCCCTAACTTCTGAACAGGCTGCTATAGCCGGGAGACTCTTAGGGTACCGTTACACTAAACGACTTACCAACGATCACGACCAGCGATACGACCTGGCCGTGATTGTTGGTAAGTCGTTGAGTGGTCGCTGGGGAGCTGTCACACAGACAGCTCTCTCCAGCAACCAACGATCAGGGGAACGACTTTGGCATCGTTGAAACTGTCTTCAACTATGCCGAAGTCCCCCTGCAACACCCGGTTAACCAGGGTAAACATCGGATTATTAAGTGCAGGGCCGCGCTTAGTAACCCGATATTTACCCTGGTTACCATTGTAAAAGTTTAAAAAAAAAAACACTACATACTCACATTCTGATGTCTGTCACGTCCCCCGCCGTCAGCTTCCCGCACTGACTGTGTCAGCGCAGGCCGTAAAGCAGAGCACAGCGGTGACGTCACCGCTGTGCTCTGCTTTACGGCCGGCGCTGACAGTCAGTGCAGGGAAGCTGACTGCGGGGGACGTCACAGACATCAGAATGTGAGTATGTACTGGTTTTTTTTTAACTTTACAATGGTAACCAGGGTAAATATCGGGTTACTAAGCGCGGCCCTGCACTTAGTAACCCGATATTTACACTGGTTACAAGTGAACACATCGCTGGATCGGCGTCACACACGCCGATCCAGCGATGACAGCGGGTGATCAGCGACCAAATAAAGGTCCTGATCATTCCCTACGACCAACGATCTCCCAGCAGGGGCCTGATCGTTGGTCGCTGTGACACATAATGAGATCGTTAAGCGGGATCGTTGCTACGTCACAAAAAGCGTTACGTTGCAACGATATCGTTAACGAAATCGTTATGTGTGAAGGTACCTTTAGGCCGCTATTTGGCCGTGAATTGCTATGGCAGACATCAGGATCACACAATCATGATCTCAGAGTGCCGATGAGATTAAAGCTGAAGCGCCGACAATCTGTTAACCATTTATATGATGTAGTCACTATAGACAGCAGCATCTAAGGGGATAAACAGATATGGACAGTGCCAACACTTATCGTGGCTGATACAGCAAGTGGTCAGCTATAGTGTACAGCAGACAGCTGCTGGATTGTCACTTGTATGGGGATGCTAGTCTCTTATATCTCAGGTCAGTAGAAAGACATATTAATGCTACGTTCACATTTGCGTTGTTGGGCGCAGCGTTGTCGACGCATACGTCATGCGCTTCTATCTTTAACATGGGGAGCGCATGGACATGCGCCGGTATGCGCTGTACTGCGTTTTACGATGCATGTGTCATATAGACGCACAAGACAGGACGCAGGGGACGCTATTTGTAGCGTTTTCTCTGCGCCAAAAGTCCCGATCTGTAGGATCTTATGACAACGCATGCATCGCAACATGCATTGTTGGTTGCGTCGCCGACGCTGCGCCTAACAATGCAAATGTGAACGTAGCCTAAGGGGTTTAAACGCACTGTTTTATTTTTGCATTATTTAAGCAATGTTTTGTCTGGAGATGTTGCATTTTTGGGATACATGCTATTTTTTTGTGAGGTCGGAAGCATTTTTTTTTTCTTTTTATGGCATTCATTTCTGATATAAATGTCATGTGAGAAAAGTTGTCCACCCATATTTTAATATTTCCATGAAGCCCAGTATGTTTTGAACCACATGTCAAACTCAGGCCTATGGGCCAAATCTGTCTGGCAGGGTGATTCTATTTTGACCACGATGTTCGCACCAATCCCTGCCACCTCCCCGGCATCACTCCTTCAACTGTTCAGCATCCTGGATTCCAATACAGTTGAAGGTACCATATTTTCTGGTGTATAAGACGACTGGGCATATAAGACGACCCCCAACTTTTCCCTATAAAATATGGAATTTGGGATATACCCGCCGTATAAGACGGGGGACATCTTATACGCCCAGTCATCTTATACGGCGTGTAAGTGAAGGACCTGCGATGACGTCGCGGTCACGTGACCACTCACGTGACCGCGACGTCATCGAAGGTCCTTCACTCACTGCATTCTTAGGAACGGAGGCAGACGCTTGCACCGCTGAGGCCCAGGGTCCGTCGGAGGGGTGAGTATATCCATATTTTTTATTTTTATTCTTTATTTTTTACATGAATATGGATCCCAGGGCCTGAAGGAGTCTCCTCTCCTCCAGACCCTGGGAACCATCCAGGATCGCTCTGTGCACCCGTACCCGGCGTATAAGACAACCCCCGACTTTTGGGACAATGTTTAGGGGTTAAAAAGTCATCTTATACGCCGGAAAATACGGTAATAATGAATGAGGGATCTCAGCCATAATTCTCCTTCTGCATCTGATGTCTCAGTGCAGCGGGTGCGATAACATCTCTATTGCGCTCCAGCTGTGCAGTGCAGTGAAGAGCTTCAGAGTACTAGCTGTCAAGCCTGGAACACTGGCGAGAGCTGAGTATTTTTCTTTTTAATGTGGGGACCATCATGCCATATGGAGTACTTCTAGGGGCCATTATATTGTATGGAGGACTATGTGGGGCCATTATACTGTATGGAAGACTTTGTGAGGACCATTATTCTGTATGGATGACTATTTGGGGCCCATTATACTGTATGGAGGGGCCCAATAAACTGTATAGAGGACTATGTGGAGTCATTACACTGTATGGATGACAATGTGGAGCCCATTATAATGTATGGACTAAGTGCGGCCATTATAATGTATAGAGGACTATGTGGGACCATTATATACTGTATTGGGGACTATATGGCGTCATTACACTGTATGGAAGACAATTTGGGGCCCATTATACAGTATGTAAGTGTCACGCTGTGACAGAAGTAAGGGAGAGGGGACTAGAGCCCCCCGTCTCACATAGCGAGATCGCTGCTGAGTCACAAGTTTTGTGACGCAACAGCGACCTCAGTAGCGATCTCGCTATGTGTGACACGTACCAGCGACCAGGCCCCTGCTGTGAGATCGCTGGTCGTGTCGGAATGGCCTGGACCTTTTTTTGGTCATTGAGGTCCCGCTGACATCGCTGAATCGGTGTGTGACACCGATCCAGCGATGTCTTCACTGGTAACCAGGGTAAACATCGGGTTACTAAGCGCAGGGCCGCGCTTAGTAACCCGATGTTTACCCTGGTTACCAGTGTAAATGTAAAAAAAACCAAACAGTACATACTCACCATCTGATGTCCGTCAGGTCCCTTGCCGTCTGCTTCCTGCTCTGACTGTCTGCCGGCCGTACAGTGAGAGCACAGCACAGCAGTGACGTCACCGCTGTGCTCTGCTCTCACTGTACGGCGGCACTGTCAGAGCAGGAAGCAGACAGCAAGGGACCTGACGGACATCAGAAGGTGAGTATGTACTGTTTTTGTTTTTTTTTTGGTAACCAGGGTAAACATCAGGTTACTAAGCGCGGCCCTGCGCTTAGTAACCCGATGTTTACCCTGGTTACCCGGGTGCTGCAGGGGGACTTCGGCATCGTTGAAGACAGTTTCAACAATGCCGAAGTCGTTCCCCTGATCGTTGGTCACTGGAGAGAGCTGTCTGTGTGACAGCTCCCCAGCAACCACACAACGACTTACCAACGATCACGGCCAGGTCGTATCGCTGGTCGTGATCGTTGGTAAATCGCTATGTGAGACGGGGCCTTAAAACTGTCCCTGGAACTGGGATCTTAACTATCCCTGTCTCAGGGGTACCTTACTATGATCTTGTTAAACCCTAATCTGTCCCCTCCCCTACCCCATGGGGTTTGGTACAGAAATGTAAGGGAAACAAGACACAAATACAAAAGAGGGATAACTGATTACCACTATCATACAACAGCACTTACCAAAATAGGCAGGAGGATAAGGAAAGGGAGGAATACACAAACAATCTTATTAATTCATCAATCTAATCCCTATTCAGAGCAATACTATATCCTCCATGACTGCAGTTTAGGGGTTAGAGTCTCTATCCCTAGGATACACATGCATCACTTGTGCTATCTAAAACTAACACATAGCTTCCTGTTGTGAAATTGGATTCTGGGCTCCCCCGGTGGCCACTGGTGGAATTGAACTTGTGTGCATCATCCCCTCTGTTCACCTGTTCCCATCAGGATGTGGGAGTCGCTATTTAACCTTGCTCCTCTGTTAGTTCCATGCCGGTCATCAATGTAATCAGAAGCCTTTCTGTGCATGTTCCTGCTTCTAGACAACTCCCAGCTAAGTTGGACTTTAGTCCTTGTTTGTTTTTGTATTTTGTTCCAGTTCACAGCTGTTGTTTCGTTTCTGTGTCTGGAAAGCTCTTGTGAACTGAAATTGCCACTCTGGTGTTATGAGTTAATACTAGAGTCTTAAAGTAATTTCAGGATGGTGTTTTGATAGGGTTTTCAGCTGACCATGAAAGTTCCCTTTCTGTCTTCCTGCTATCTAGTAAGCGGACCTCGATTTTGCTAAACCTATTTTCATACTACGTTTGTCATCTTCATCTAAAATCACCGCCAATATATGTGGGGGCCTCTGTCTGCCTTTTGGGGAAATTTCTCTAGAGGTGAGCCAGGACTGTATTTTCCTCTGCTAGGATTAGTTAGTCCTCCGGCTGGCGCTGGGCGTCTAGGGATAAAACGTAGGCACGCCACCCGGCTACTGTTAGTTGTGCGGCAGGTTTAGTTCATGGTCAGTTTTAGATTCCATCTTCCAAGAGCTAGTTCTTTATATATGCTGGGCTATGTTCTCTTGCCATTGAGAATCATGACAGTTTGACCGGCCAAAAAGGGTTAAATTAATTGGCAGAGAAAGGAGAGAAAAAAGAAGTCTGCTGAAATTTTTTTTTTTTTCTCTCCAGTTTTGAGTGTGCTCATAATTGAATCACTTGCAAGTCTGCCTATATTGCAGCCTTCCTCTCTCTCTCTCCTTCTAATCCTTGAATGGCTCTGTGTTCACCTGTTTGAAATGGATCCTCAGAGTTTAGCTACTGGTCTGAATAACCTCGCCACGAAGGTTCAAAATTTACAAGATTTTGTTGTTCATGCTCCTATGTCTGAACCTAGAATTCCTTTGCCTGAATTTTTCTCGGGGAATAGATCGTACTTTCAAAATTTCAAAAATAATTGCAAATTGTTTTTGTCCCTGAAGTCTCGCTCTGCTGGAGATCCTGCACAGCAGGTCAGGATTGTAATTTCCTTGCTCCGGGGCGACCCTCAGGATTGGGCTTTTGCATTGGCTCCAGGGGATCCTGCGTTGCTCAATGTGGATGCGTTTTTTCTGGCTTTGGGGTTGCTTTATGAGGAACCTCATTTAGAGCTTCAGGCGGAAAATGCCTTGATGTCCCTATCTCAGGGGCAAGATGAAGCTGAAATATACTGCCAAAAATTCCGTAAATGGTCTGTGCTTACTCAGTGGAATGAGTGCGCCCTGGCGGCGAATTTCAGAGAGGGTCTCTCTGATGCCATTAAGGATGTTATGGTGGGGTTCCCTGTGCCTGCGGGTCTGAATGAGTCCATGACAATGGCTATTCAGATCGATAGGCGTCTGCGGGAGCGCAAACCTGTGCACCATTTGGCGGTGTCTACTGAGAAGACGCCAGAGAATATGCAATGTGATAGAATTCTGTCCAGAAGCGAACGGCAGAATTTTAGACGAAAAAATGGGTTGTGCTTCTATTGTGGTGATTCAACTCATGTTATATCAGCATGCTCTAAGCGTACTAAGAAGCTTGACAAGTCTGTTTCTATTAGCACTTTACAGTCTAAGTTTATTCTATCTGTGACCCTGATTTGTTCTTTATCATCTATTACTGCGGACGCCTATGTCGACTCTGGCGCCGCTTTGAGTCTTATGGATTGGTCCTTTGCCAAACGCTGTGGGTATGATTTAGAGCCTCTGGAAGCTCCTATACCTCTGAAGGGGATAGACTCCACCCCATTGGCAAGTAATAAGCCACAATACTGGACACAAGTAACTATGCGTATTAATCCGGATCACCAGGAGATTATTCGCTTTCTCGTGCTGTATAATCTACATGATGTTTTGGTGCTCGGATTGCCATGGCTGCAATCTCATAACCCAGTCCTCGACTGGAAAGCTATGTCTGTGTTAAGCTGGGGATGTAAGGGGACTCATGGGGACGTACCTTTGGTTTCCATTTCATCATCTATTCCCTCTGAGATTCCTGAATTCTTGTCTGACTATCGTGACGTTTTTGAAGAACCCAAGCTTGGTTCACTACCTCCGCACCGAGAGTGCGATTGTGCCATAGATTTGATTCCGGGTAGTAAATACCCTAAGGGTCGTTTATTTAATCTATCTGTGCCTGAACATGCTGCTATGCGAGAATATATAAAGGAGTCCTTGGAAAAGGGACATATTCGTCCTTCGTCATCTCCCTTAGGAGCCGGTTTTTTCTTTGTGTCTAAGAAAGATGGCTCTTTGAGGCCGTGTATTGATTATCGGCTTTTGAATAAAATCACGGTTAAATATCAATATCCGTTGCCACTGCTGACTGATTTGTTTGCTCGTATAAAGGGGGCCAAGTGGTTCTCTAAGATTGATCTCCGTGGGGCGTATAATTTGGTGCGAATTAAGCAGGGGGATGAGTGGAAAACCGCATTTAATACGCCCGAGGGCCACTTTGAGTATTTGGTGATGCCTTTTGGTCTTTCAAATGCCCCTTCAGTCTTTCAGTCCTTTATGCATGACATTTTCCGCGATTATTTGGATAAATTTATGATTGTGTATCTGGATGATATTCTGATTTTTTCGGATGACTGGGACTCTCATGTCCAGCAGGTCAGGAGGGTTTTTCAGGTTTTGCGGTCTAATTCCTTGTGTGTGAAGGGTTCTAAGTGCGTTTTTGGGGTTCAAAAGATTTCCTTCTTGGGATACATTTTTTCCCCCTCTTCCATCGAGATGGATCCTGTCAAGGTTCAGGCTATTTGTGATTGGACGCAACCCTCTTCTCTTAAGAGCCTTCAGAAATTTTTGGGCTTTGCTAACTTTTATCGTCGATTTATTGCTGGTTTTTCTGATGTTGTTAAACCATTGACTGATTTGACTAAGAAGGGTGCTGATGTTGCTGATTGGTCCCCTGCTGCTGTGGAAGCCTTTCAGGAGCTTAAGCGCCGCTTTTCTTCCACCCCTGTGTTGCGTCAGCCTGATGTTGCTCTTCCTTTTCAGGTTGAGGTCGACGCTTCTGAAATCGGAGCTGGGGCGGTGTTGTCGCAGAGAAGTGCCGACTGCTCCGTGATGAGACCTTGTGCTTTTTTTTCTCGTAAATTTTCGCCCGCCGAGCGGAATTATGATATTGGGAATCGGGAGCTTTTGGCCATGAAGTGGGCTTTTGAGGAGTGGCGTCATTGGCTTGAGGGGGCTAGACATCAGGTGGTGGTATTGACCGACCACAAAAATTTAATTTATCTTGAGTCCGCCAGGCGCCTGAATCCTAGACAGGCGCGCTGGTCGTTGTTTTTCTCTCGGTTTGATTTTGTGGTGTCATACCTACCGGGTTCTAAGAATGTTAAGGCGGATGCCCTTTCTAGGAGTTTTGAGCCTGACTCCCCTGGTAATTCTGAACCTACAGGTATCCTTAAGGATGGAGTGATATTGTCTGCCGTTTCTCCAGACCTGCGGCGGGCCTTGCAGGAGTTTCAGGCGGATAGACCTGATCGTTGCCCACCTGGTAGACTGTTTGTTCCTGATGATTGGACCAGTAAAGTCATCTCTGAGGTTCATTCTTCTGCGTTGGCAGGTCATCCTGGAATCTTTGGTACCAGGGATTTGGTGGCAAGGTCCTTCTGGTGGCCTTCCCTGTCACGAGATGTGCGAGGCTTTGTGCAGTCTTGTGACGTTTGTGCTCGGGCCAAGCCTTGTTGTTCTCGGGCTAGTGGATTGTTGTTGCCCTTGCCTATCCCGAAGAGGCCTTGGACGCACATCTCGATGGATTTCATTTCGGATCTTCCTGTTTCTCAGAAGATGTCTGTCATCTGGGTGGTGTGTGACCGTTTCTCTAAGATGGTCCATTTGGTTCCCTTGCCTAAGTTGCCTTCCTCTTCCGAGTTGGTTCCTCTATTTTTTCAAAATGTGGTTCGTTTGCATGGTATTCCAGAGAATATCGTTTCTGACAGAGGAACCCAATTTGTGTCTAGATTTTGGCGGGCATTCTGTGCTAGGATGGGCATAGATTTGTCTTTTTCGTCTGCTTTCCATCCTCAGACTAATGGCCAGACCGAGCGGACTAATCAGACCTTGGAGACATATTTGAGGTGCTTTGTGTCCGCAGATCAGGATGATTGGGTTGCTTTTTTGCCATTAGCGGAGTTCGCCCTCAATAATCGGCCAGCTCTGCCACCTTGGTGTCTCCGTTTTTCTGTAATTCGGGGTTTCATCCTCGATTTTCCTCCGGTCAGGTGGAATCTTCGGATTGTCCTGGAGTGGATGCTGTGGTGGAGAGGTTGCATCAGATCTGGGGGCAGGTAGTGGACAATTTGAAGCTGTCCCAGGAGAAGACTCAGCTTTTTGCCAACCGCCGTCGTCGTGTTGGTCCTCGGCTTTGTGTTGGGGACTTGGTGTGGTTGTCTTCTCGTTTTGTCCCTATGAGGGTTAATTCTCCCAAGTTTAAGCCTCGGTTCATCGGCCCGTACAAGATATTGGAGATTCTTAACCCTGTGTCCTTCCGTTTGGACCTCCCTGCATCTTTTTCTATTCATAATGTTTTTCATCGGTCATTATTGCGCAGGTATGAGGTACCCGTTGTGCCTTCCGTTGAGCCTCCTGCTCCGGTGTTGGTTGAGGGCGAGTTGGAGTACGTTGTGGAAAAGATCTTGGACTCCCGTGTTTCCAGACGGAAACTCCAGTATCTGGTCAAATGGAAGGGATACGGTCAGGAGGATAATTCTTGGGTGACTGCCTCTGATGTTCATGCCTCCGATCTGGTCCGTGCCTTTCATAGGGCTCATCTGATCGCCCTGGTGGTTCTGGTGAGGGTTCGGTGCCCCCTCCTTGAGGGGGGGGTACTGTTGTGAAATTGGATTCTGGGCTCCCCCGGTGGCCACTGGTGGAATTGAACTTGTGTGCATCATCCCCTCTGTTCACCTGTTCCCATCAGGATGTGGGAGTCGCTATTTAACCTTGCTCCTCTGTTAGTTCCATGCCAGTCATCAATGTAATCAGAAGCCTTTCTGTGCATGTTCCTGCTTCTAGACAACTCCCAGCTAAGTTGGACTTTAGTCCTTGTTTGTTTTTGTATTTTGTTCCAGTTCACAGCTGTTGTTTCGTTTCTGTGTCTGGAAAGCTCTTGTGAACTGAAATTGCCACTCTGGTGTTATGAGTTAATACTAGAGTCTTAAAGTAATTTCAGGATGGTGTTTTGATAGGGTTTTCAGCTGACCATGAAAGTTCCCTTTCTGTCTTCCTGCTATCTAGTAAGCGGACCTCGATTTTGCTAAACCTATTTTCATACTACGTTTGTCATCTTCATCTAAAATCACCGCCAATATATGTGGGGGCCTCTGTCTGCCTTTTGGGGAAATTTCTCTAGAGGTGAGCCAGGACTGTATTTTCCTCTGCTAGGATTAGTTAGTCCTCCGGCTGGCGCTGGGCGTCTAGGGATAAAACGTAGGCACGCCACCCGGCTACTGTTAGTTGTGCGGCAGGTTTAGTTCATGGTCAGTTTTAGATTTCATCTTCCAAGAGCTAGTTCTTTATATATGCTGGGCTATGTTCTCTTGCCATTGAGAATCATGACAGCTTCCCCAACAAGTTTTACCTAACAAGCTTCCTCATAGGGTTGGGGCTATACCTTTTTTAAAGAGATTATAATAGTGAGAATTAACAGGCACACTGTTGGGTGTTTTTTTAATTTATGTACCGCTGTTTTTTAACAAAGTATAATAAAATCCATGTTTTAAAGCATCCTTTAATTAGGACTTATTTACTCTCTGGGTAATTTGGTATTCTGAATTTGCCATCCCTATGGGCCCCATTTAATGCTCCATACAGAATGGACCCCATATAATGCTGCGCTGCATGCAGTATAATGGCCCCATATATTTCTCAATCTACACTCACTGGCCACTTTATTAGGTACACCTGTCCAACTTCTTGTTAACACTTAATTTCTAATCAGCCAATCACATGGCGGCAACTCAGTGCATTTAGGCATGTAGACATGGTCAAGACAATCTCCTGCAGTTCAAACCGAGCATCAGTATGGGGAAGAAAGGTGATTTGAGTGCCTTTGAACGTGGCATGGTTGTTGGTGCCAGAAGGGCTGGTCTGAGTATTTCAGAAACTGCTGATCTACTGGGATTTTCACGCACAACCATCTCTAGGGTTTACAGAGAATGGTCCAAAAAAGAAAAAAAATCCAGTCAGCGGCAGTTCTGTGGGCGGAAATGCCTTGTTGATGCCAGAGGTCAGAGGAGAATGGGCAGACTGGTTCGAGCTGATAGAAAGGCAACAGTGACTCAAATCGCCACCCGTTACAACCAAGGTAGGCCTAAGAGCATCTCTGAACGCACAGTGCGTCGAACTTTGAGGCAGATGGGCTACAGCAGCAGAAGACCACACCGGGTACCACTCCTTTCAGCTAAGAACAGGAAACTGAGGCTACAATTTGCACAAGCTCATCGAAATTGGACAGTAGAAGATTGGAAAAACGTTGCTTGGTCTGATGAGTCTCGATTTCTGCTGTGACATTCGGATGGTAGGGTCAGAATTTGGCGTAAACAACATGAAAGCATGGATCCATCCTGCCTTGTATCAACGGTTCAGGCTGGTGGTGGTGGTGTCATGGTGTGGGGAATTTTTTTCTTGGCACTCTTTGGGCCCCTTGGTACCAATTGAGCATTGTTGCAACGCCACAGCCTACCTGAGTATTGTTGCTGACCATGTCCATCCCTTTATGACCACAATGTACCCAACATCTGATGGCTACTTTCAGCAGGATAATGCGCCATGTCATAAAGCTAAAATCATCTCAGATTGGTTTCTTGAACATGACAATGAGTTCACTGTACTCAAATGGCCTCCTCAGTCACCAGATCTCAATCCAGTGGAGCATCTTTGGGATGTGGTGGAACGGGAGATTCGCATCAGGGATGTGCAGCCGACAAATCTGCGGCAACTGTGTGATGCCATCATGTCAATATGGACCAAAATCTCTGAGGAATGCTTCCAGCACCTTGTTGAATCTATGCCACGAAGAATTGAGGCAGTTCTGAAGGCAAAAGGGGGTCCAACCCGTTACTAGCATGGTGTACCTAATAAAGTGGCCAGTGAGTGTATATATATAATTGTCTAAGGGGTACTTCCGTCTGTCTGTCTGTCTGCAACTTCCGTAACAGAAATCCCACGTCGCTGATTGGTCTCGCCAGCTGCCTGTCATGGCTGCCGCGACCAATCAGCGACGGCCACAGTTTGATTAGTCCCTCCCTACTGCCCTGCAGTCAGTGCCCGGCACCAGCATACTCCCCTCTAGTCACCGCTCACACAGGGTTAATCCCAGCGGTAACGGACCGCGTTATGCCGCGGGTAACGCACTCCGTTAACGCTGCTATTAACCCTGTGTGTCCCCAACTTTTTACTATTGATGCTGCCTATGCAGCATCAATAGTAAAAAGATGTAATGTTAAAAATAATAAAAAAAACAAAAACCTGCTATTCTCACCTTCCGTAGTCCACCTAGGCACGCGCGGCTGCCGCCTTCTTCTGTTCCCAGAGATGCATTGCGAAATTAGTCATCTGGGTAATTTCGCAATGCATCCTGGGAACGGAAGATGGCGGCAGCTGAGCACGCATCGCCAGAGCTTCGCTGGATCCCAGGGGGTGAGTATATAATTATTTTTTATTTTAATATTTTTATTTTTTTTTTAACAGGGATATGGTGCCCACACTGATATACTACGTGGCCAGTGTTAGATACTATGTGGGCTGTTATGTACTGCGTGGCCTGTGTTATATACTACGTCGCCTGTGTTATATACTGCGTGGCTGATATATACTACGTGGGCTGTGATATATACTGTTTGGCCTGTGTTATATAGTGCGTGGCCACTGTTATATATTGTGTGGCCTGTATTAACGCATCGGGTATTCTACAATATGTATGTATGTATATAGCAGCCACATAGTATATAGCACAGGCCACGTAGTATTTGTCTGCTATATACTACATGGCTTCTATATACTACGTGGCCTGTGCTATATACTATGTGGCTGCTATATACATACATACAGATTCTAGAATGAATACCCGATGCGTTAGAATCGGGCCACCATCTAGAACAGAATAATGGGCCCCATATGTTACTACATTTCTAAAAAAAGAAAAACAACAAATACTCATTTCTCCCTGTTGTATTCCCCGCTGCCAGAGCTCCAGAGTCCACTGCTCCGGTCAGGTCTCCTCAGCACATTCTAAGTTCTGATTATCTGACATCTCAGCACAGAGAGCGCGCTGTAGTGACATCAACGTGAACTCTGCACTGAGACATCTCAGATAGAATGACGCTAAGCAGACTGGAGCAGCGGACACCAGCGTGCTGGCATCGGATTCGGGCCCCCCTACCTGTAGTGCATCGAGTCCCAGATCATCAGCTCAGCTAGCCGGGAGCAGCAGCAGGAAGGTTTGCAGCAGAATTCCGCCATTTTCTGCCACCACCCTTCAGGATCCCACATGACTTTTCAAGTCTTCTTCCGGGACAGGTCCTGTTTGTACTGCACATGGCAGCCATTTTAGCGCATGTACAGTACAAACTTCAGGGGTGGGGAAGGAAATTCACTGGACGGTGTTTTTTTCTGCCGGATGCTACGGACAGCAGAGAAAAGCATCAGGTTTTTATGTATTATCTGTAAATTTACAGACGGTTGGCAACTATGACCTTGATGCAAGCTCAATAATTGAGCCCACATCTCTGCCAGCAGATGATGGATGTGATATTCAGAAAGATTTCTGATTTCACGAAGATCACTCACCCATCTTGCGCAGCCACAGGTACCGGTTCTGGAGGAGGTATAGGATCCTGTATGAGATCCGAAGGCGGTGGTGTCGGCTGGTTAGCCATACTGGAGCCTTTACTCTGCGGTGTGGAATGGCTGCTGGAGCGAGTACTGCGGGTGCCGGCAGAAGATCGCTTTCTTTCCGCATTCGGCTTGCGCTGGTGATGATGCTGCTGCTGCGGCTGTAACTGCTGTGGCGGCTGGAGCTGCTGATCGCTGTCCTCCATTATTAGGACTGCATGCAGCAAGGAGATACTTCCATGTGACTTTTTAAGAGAAATTTGGCGCCAATCCACCCCCTCCTCCAGGGATGCATCATCGGGAAGCGCTGATCCCCATGCATTCATCTGCGCACGCGCGTGCTGCCTGGGACCCGGAAGTAGAGATGTACTAGATCCGGGGCGGCGGCCATCTTGGTGCACCTCGCACACCATGCGCATGCGCCTGGCCCTGAATCAGGAAGTGCTTGAATGCGGAAGACAGACATACCGGGTCTCAGAAACCCCTACCACAATCCGGGGAGGCGGCCGCGCTTCCCACCGAGCACTCTGCAGACCCCTCGGTCCCAGCAGTGGTGGCGGCGGACACCGCACCAGCCGTGACAGGGGCCTCCCCGCCGTCATAGCTCGACTGGTCGGCTCTGGATCTTCAAGGTACCAATCCTAGAGGGTTCCTTGTCAGGGACAGGAAACCAAACTGACGCAGGAGAGAGGTACCACCCTTTTATCCTATAGGTTTCCTGTCCCTGAAGGGCAGATCCCCTCTCTCTGGTAGTGCTGTCATGGGCGACTGAGAAATATAACATCGCCATTTAAATTTAATCCATACAGGAATCCAGGTCTCACAAGTTAAGAAAGCCTTATTAAGGCTATGTGCACACGTTCAGGATTTCTTGCAGAAATTTCCTGAGCAAAACCGGACATTTTCTGCAAGAAATCCGCATGCGTTTTTTGCGCGTTTTTGACTCGTCTTTTTCCGGCGCTTCCCAATGCATTAAATAGCGGAAAAAACACGGAAAATCCGCAAAATTAATGCACATGCTGCGTTTTTTACCACGCTGCGCTTTCTTCGCAGAAAAAAAACGCATCATGTGCACAAAAATTGTGGAATGCATTCTAAATGATGGGATGTATAATGTATGCGTTTTTTATGCGTTTTTATAGCGCAAACTCCGCAACGTGTGCACACAGCCTAAAAGACAAATACTTTCATGGATATACATTAAAATGTGCGAAGTGAGAACATTTTTTTTTTTTAAAGTTATACAAAAAATAATTCAATCCAAATGTGGCAAAATAACCACTACAATATCCCTCTAAGGCTGGAGTCACACAGAACGTATATAAAAAAAAAAAATCAGTCCGTTTCTCACTGCCGGGAGCCGCACGAGCGTAATGCTAGTGTCACATGTTTTCCATGGAAGTACAATCTGATTTTTCACACCTAACATCCGATTTACATCAGAATGCAGTGCGATTGCTTTCTGATTGCAATGCTATTTTAACATTCGATTTACATAGAGAAATTCTCTGTCATTTACACATACCGTATATACTCGAGTATTAGCCGAGAATTTCAGCCCATTTTTTTTAGGCTGAAATTGCCCCTCTCGGCTTATACTCGAGTCATTCCCAGGGTCGGCAGGGTGGGGGAGCGGCAGCTGTCTAATAATACTCACCTGCTCCTGGCATGGTCCCTGCACGTCCCTGGTTCACCGGCCCTGGCATCTTCTTCCTGTATGGAGCGGTCACATGGTAGCGCTCATTACAGTAATGAATATGGACCCGACTCCACTCCCATAGGGGTGGAGCCGCATATTCATTACTGTAATGAGCAGTACCATGTGACCGCTCAATACAGGAAGAAGCTGTCAGAGCCGGAGAAGCAGGGATGTGCAGGGACCGCACCAGGAGCAGGCGAGTATAACGGGGGCATATTCACCTGTCCCACGTTCCACCGTCGGCGCCGCTCTGTTTTCCGCATCCTCTGCAGTGACATTCAGGTCAGAGGGCGTGATGACGCGATTATTGTGCGTGCCGCCCTCTGCCTGAACTTCAGTGCAGAGGACGTGGAAGACACAGCGGCGCCGACGGTGGAACAGGGGACAGATTAATATAGCAAGTGCCGGGGGCCTGAGCGACGAGAGGTGAGCATTTGATTTTTTTTATTTTATATCGCAGCAACAGCATATGGGGCAAATATCTCTATGGACCATCTTATGGGGCCATGTGCAGCATTATATGGGGAAAAATATCTCTGCGGAGCATTTTATGGGGCCATGCGCAGCGTTATATGGGGCAAATATTTCTATGGAGCATCTTATGGGGCCATGTGCAGCGTTATATGGGGCAAATATTTCTATGGAACATCTTATGGGGCCATGTGCAGCATTATATGGGGACAAATATCTCTATGGAGCATCTTATGGGGCCATAATCAGCATTTGTGCAGCATTGTATGGGGCAAATGTCTGTATGGAGCATCTTATGGGGCCATAATCAGCATTTGTGCATAATTGTATGGGGCAAATGTCTCTATGGAGCATCTTATGGGGTCATAATCAACATTTTTGCAGCATTATATGGGGCATATTCTAATATGGAGCATCCTATGGGGTCCATCATGAACTGTATGGAGCATTATATAGGGCTCCTGATTCAATATGGATATTCAAAACCACTTAACCTACTGATGTCTCAATTAATTTTACCTTTATTGGTATCTATTTTTATTTTTTAAATTAACCGGTAGCTGCTGCATTTTCCACCCTAGGCTTATACTGGAGTCATTAACTTTTCCCAGTTACTTAAGGCAAAATTAGGGGAGTCAACTTGTACTCGAGTATATACGGTAGATTTCAAAGGAAATAATCTTCAAAACACACACACATATATACACTCACTGGCCACTTTATTAGGTACACCATGCTAGTAACGGGTTGGACCCCCTTTTGCCTTCAGAACTGCCTCAATTCTTCGTGGCATAGATTCAACAAGGTGCTTGAAGCATTCCTCAGAGATTTTGGTCCATATTGACATGATGGCATCACACAGTTACCGCAGATTTGTCGGCTGCACATCCCTGATGCGAATCTCCCGTTCCACCACATCCCAAAGATTTCATGTTGTTTACGCCAAATTCTGACCCTACCATCCGAATGTCGCAGCAGAAATCGAGACTCATCAGACCAAGCAACGTTTTTCCAATCTTCTACTGTCCAATTTCGATGAGCTTGTGCAAATTGTAGCCTCAGTTTCCTGTTCTTAGCTGAAAGGAGTGGTACCCGGTGTGGTCTTCTGCTGCTGTAGCCCATCTGCCTCAAAGTTCGACGCACTGTGCGTTCAGAGATGCTCTTAGGCCTACCTTGGTTGTAACGGGTGGCGATTTGAGTCACTGTTGCCTTTCTATCAGCTCGAACCAGTCTGCCCATTCTCCTCTGACCTCTGGCATCAACAAGGCATTTCCGCCCACAGAACTGCCGCTGACTGGATTTTTTTTCTTTTTTGGACCATTCTCTGTAAACCCTAGAGATGGTTGTGCGTGAAAATCCCAGTAGATCAGCACTTTCTGAAATACTCAGACCAGCCCTTCTGGCACCAACAACCATGCCACGTTCAAAGGCACTCAAATCACCTTTCTTCCCCATACTGATGCTCGGTTTGAACTGCAGGAGATTGTCTTGACCATGTCTACATGCCTAAATGCACTGAGTTGCCGCCATGTGATTGGCTGATTAGAAATTAAGTGTTAACAAGAAGTTGGACAGGTGTACCTAATAAAGTGGCCAGTGAGTGTATATATATATATATATATATATATATATATATATATATATATATATATATATATATATACATATATACATGTATATATATATATATATATATATATATATATATATATATATATATATATATATATATATATATACATATATATATGCATACATACATACAGTCATATGAAAAAGTTTGGGCACCCCTATTAATCATAAGCTTAATGTTTTATAAAAATGGTTTATTTTGCAACAGCTATTTCAGTTTCATATATCTAATAACTGTTGGACACAGTAATGTTTCTGCCTTGAAATGAGGTTTATTGTACTAACAGAAAATGTGCAATCTGCATTTAAACAAACTTTGACAGGTGCATAAGTATGGGCACCCTTATCATTTTCTTGTTTTAAATACTCCTACCTACTTTTTACTGACTTACTAAAGCACTTTTTTTGGTTTTGTAACCTCATTGAGTTTTGAACTTCACAGCTAGGTGTATGCAATCATGAGAAAAGCTACTTTAAGTGGCCACTTGCAAGTTGTTCTCCTGTTTGAATCTCCTCTGAAGAGTGGCATCATGGGCTCCTCAAAACAACTGTCAAATGATCTGAAAACAAAGATTATTCAACATAGTTGTTCAGGGGAAGGATACAAAAAGCTGTCTCAGAGATTTAATCTGTCAATTTCCACTGTGAGGAACATAGTAAGGAAATGGAAGAACACAGGTACAGTTCTTGTTAAGGCCAGAAGTGGCAGGCCAAGAAAAACATCAGAAAGGCAGAGAAGAAGAATGGTGAGATCAGTCAAGGACAATTCTCAGACCACCTCCAGAGAGCTGCAGCATCAACTTGCTGCAGATGTTGTCACTGTGCATCGGTCAACTATACAACGCACTGTGTTTTTTTGCCACCATGTATAACGGCTTTTTGTATTACCAAACAACTCATTCTTGATTTCATGAGTCCACAGGACCTTCTTCCAAAAAAAGAAATTGGCTTCTCCAAATGTGCTTTTGCATACCTCAGCCGACTCTGTGGCGTGCTTGCAGAAACGGCTTCTTTCGCATCACTCTCCCATACAGCTTCTCCTTGTGCAAAGTGCGTTGTATAGTTGACGGATGCACAGTGACACCATCTGCAGCAAGTTGATGCTGCAGATCTCTGGAGGTGGCCTGAGGATTGTCCTTGACTGATCTCACCATTCTTCTTCTCTGCCTTTCTGATGTTTTTCTTGGCCTGCCACTTCTGGCCTTAACAAGAACTGTACCTGTGTTCTTCCATTTCTTTACTATGTTCCTCACAGTGGAAATTGACAGGTTAAATCTCTGAGACAGCTTTTTGTATCCTTCCCCTGAACAACTATGTCGAATAATCTTTGTTTTCAGATCATTTGACAGTTGTTTTGAGGAGCCCATGATGCCACTCTTCAGAGGAGATTCAAACAGGAGAACAACTTGCAAGTGGCCACTTTAAGTAGCTTTTCTCACGATTGCATACACCTAGCTATGAAGTTCAAAGTTCAATGAGGTTACAAAACCCAAAAAGTGCTTTAGTAAGTCAGTAAAAAGTAGGTAGGAGTATTTAAAATAAGAAAATGATAAGGGTGCCCATACTTATGCACCTGTCAAATTTTGTTTGAATGCAGATTGCACATTTTCTGTTAGGCTAGGTTCACATTGCGTTAATGTGTGCACGCTAACAGACAGCATTGCACGGCGAAAATGTCGCAATTAACGCAGTGCAACGGGTCCGTTAGCGCACCCATTGACAGCAATGTAAATTTCGCCTGCAGCGCATCGCTAGCGCGTGCCTTTTTCGGCTTGCGCTAGCGATGTGCCTTTCTTCTGTGGCACGCCTCGGATGCTGCTTGCAGCAGGGATCTGCGAGAGCAGGGACGTTAACGCGACCCCTAACGCGGCCCCTAAATAAACATTGCGTTAGCGCAATCCGCTAGCGCTGAACGGATTGCCCTAACGCAATGTGAACCTAGCCTAAGTACAATAAACCTCATTTCAAGGCAGAAACATTACTGTGTCCAACAGTTATTAGATATATGAAACAAAATGTCATAGAAAAAATATTAAAGTGCCCAGAAAAAACAATAAATCACCGAAACCCAGCACTAAATAATCAAATAGGTCTTATATAATAAAACATAACATTTATTGTAAATAGAGATAAAAACAACAATCACGACCTAAAAAACGTCCACTGTTTGGCTATAGAAAAGATACAGGGTGCATGGAGTCCCTAATATCAAACTGTCTAGACCCTACCTTGCTGCGGAGGTTGGCACCCTATGAAAACCTGCGCAATGGCGCCCCCGCTCAAGGTAGGCTCCCCTAACTCACCCTGAGAAGCCCTCAAGTGAGAGAAGATAGATATATGAAACTGAAATAGCTGTTGCAAAAAAAAAACTTTTTTATAAAACATTAAGCTTAAGATTAATAGGGGTGCCCAAACTTTTTCATATGACATATATATATATATGTATATAATGCGTACAGTAAAATCATAGTGTGGCAGGTTAGAATAGAAATGATATATACACTTAGAATGGGTAGATATAAAGATGTCACTGATGCGCAAGCTGACTTCAGAAAGGTGAAGCTAGTTCATTGGCTATGAACTCGCACGACCTTTCTGATGGCACCGAGAAGAACTTTCTCACACTTGCGGTGCCATCAGACAGGGAATAGAAGTTCACAGGGAGACACTGAGCACATGCTGCTCAGTGTCTCTGCTGGATGACAGGCTGTGTGGCCGCATCATGCAACCTGCCATCTAGATGTAGAAGAGCTAGACCCGTCGTGGGACAAATAGATTTTCATCTTCTCGGCGGAAAGGTGAGGAATATTGTTTGTTTTAACTCTTTTGCAGAAGACAATGGCATCGGTGGAATGGGCGAGCTCGCAAGTATGGTTTGACTAAGATTTACTACAGGAGTCTGTGTTATTCTTTCAATTAAAGGACTTTATTCTGGGTGTCTGTGTTTTTATACAATATGACTATGGGGCTATATGACTAATGGGGTGTCTTATAGACACCTCTCCATTACTAACCTCGGGGCTTCATGTCACCTGACAATACAAAGGTGAAATCAACCCTCCCAACTATCACCCCACTTGCCACCGCTACAGGGCAAGTGGGAAGAGCGAGGCTAAGTGCCAGAATTGGCAAATCTTAGAGATGCACCTTTACTGGGCCGGCTGAGAGCTGATGCTTTTAGTCTGGGGGGCCTAGTATCCATAGTCTCTTCCTAGGCTATTAATATCAGCACGCAGCTGTCTGTTATTAATTATAAGGGGACCCTACATCCTTTTTTTTTTTTTTTTTGGGGGGGGGTCCCATGTTTTAAAAATCATTAAAGGTTAAAAGTATAGAGCTGTGAGCTGGTATTAATAGCCTGGGAAGATCCATGGGTATTACCCCCTTCCCAGGCTATAGACATCAGCTCGCAGCCATTTGCTTACCCTCTGCTGGTTAAGAATATTACACGGGAGCCCACGCCATTTTTTTCAGAGAAATAATCTTTTATTAAACATGTGCAGTAAGCTGCACACACTGTACTAATTGTATGTGTCACTAAGGCTACGTTCACATTTGCGTTGTGCGATGTTGCGTCTGAGACGCAATGCACAACGCAAACAAAAATGCAACAAAACGCACGCAAAAACTATGCATGCGTCCTTTTTTGCTGAAATTTGGACGCAAAAAAATGCAACATGCTGCGTTTTCTGTGCCCAACGCTTGCGGCAAAAAAACCGCATGCGTCGCAAAACGCAGCACAACGCATGTCCATGCGCCCCCCCATGTTAAATATAGGGGCGCTTGACGCATGCGTCGCCGCAGCGGCACCTGACGCTGCATCGCACAACGCTAATGTGAACGTAGCCTAACATCTATATATCTATTCTATGTGTATATACTGTATGTAATCCATCTAAGAGACGCCTCAGTCCGATATGGGCAGCACTGATTTTCCAATGTCAGAGCACTAGGGACCCGCATCCAGCTGTCTTTTTGCTCCAAAATTTCCAAGAATAACAGATGTTATGAGAAAAGTTGCTCCCCAATTTTTGATGAATATTTACTAAAGCAGATGTCAGGAGTGAGGACGGGTCCTTTTTAACCCCTTAATCCCATATGACGTACTATCCCGTCAAGGTGACCTGGGACTTAATTCCCAGTGACGGGATAGTACGTCATATGCGATCGGCTGCGCTCACGGGGGGAGCGCGGCCGATTGCGGCCGGGTGTCAGCTATCACAGCTGACATCCGGCACTATCTGCCAGGAGTGGTCATGGACCGCTCCCGGCACATTAACCCCCGGCACACTGCAATCAAACATGATCGCAGTTGTCATGATCCCCAATGCCAGAGGAACAGGGAAAAAACGGACTAGCTCTAGGAAGATGGTATCTTAGGTAACCGTGATGCTGAACCTAACACGCAACTAAAAGTAGCCAGGGGGTGTTCCTACGTTGTTCCTAGACACCTCGCGCCAGCCGGAGATCTAGCTACCCCTAGTAGAGGAATACACAGACCTGGCTTGCCTCCAGGGAAACCCCAAAAGTTATAGTAGCCCCCCACCTATAATATCGGTTAGGTAAGAGGAAAATACAAACATAGTATGAATATAGATTCAGCAAAGTGAGGCCCTCTAACTAGATAGCGGAAGATACAAAAGAGGACTTCACGGTTACCTCAAAACGCTAAACAGCCATCCAGAAATTACCTTAGCTCCGTTATCAACTCATGACACCGGAGTAGTAATTTCAGATCACTAGAGCTTCCAGCAGCACAAGAAATATAAATGCATGCTGGACAAAACAAATAACAAAATGCCAAAAGATTCAACTTAGCTGAATAGCAGACTTGGAGCAGGTAACAAGCAACAGAGGAGGTCTGGTAACATTGATTGCCGGCACTAGAATGACTGAGCAGCCAGCCTAAGTAGGAAACTCCCAATTGCCTGATGGAAACAGGTGCACTGGGAAACCAAGACAAAAGTCAGCCAGTACCACCAGTAGCCACCAGAGGGAGCCCAAAAACAGAATTCACAACAGCACCCCCCCCATAAGGAGGGGGCACCGAACCCTCATGAGAACCACCAGGGCGATCTGGATGCGCCCTATGAAAGGCGCGAACCAAATCAGAGGCATGAACATCAGAGGCAGTCACCCAAGAATTATCCTCCTGACCGTATCCCTTCCATTTAACTAAATATTGAAGTCTCCGTCTGGAAATGCGAGAGTCCAAAATCTTCTCCACAACATACTCCAATTCACCCTCCACCAGCACAGGAGCAGGAGGCTCAACAGAAGGAACAACCGGCACCTCATACCTCCGCAACAACGACCGATGGAAGACATTATGAATGGTGAAAGATGCTGGTAGGTCCAAACGAAAAGATACAGGATTAAGAATCTCCAAAATCTTATAAGGACCTATAAACCGAGGTTTAAACTTAGGGGAAGAGACCTTCATAGGGACAAAACGAGAAGATAACCACACCAAGTCCCCAACACGGAGACGATGACCCTCACGACGATGACGATTAGCAAACTGCTGAGTCTTCTCTTGAGACAACTTCAAATTGTCCACCACATGACTCCAAATCTGGTGCAGTCTATCCACCACAGTGTCCACTCCAGGACAATCCGAAGATTCCACCTGGCCAGATGAAAAACGAGGGTGAAACCCTGAATTGCAAAAGAAAGGAGAAACCAGAGTGGCAGAACTGGCCCGATTATTGAGGGCAAACTCGGCCAACGGCAAAAAGGCGACCCAATCATCCTGATCAGCAGACACAAAACACCTTAAATAAGTCTCCAAGGTCTGATTAGTTCGCTCCATCTGGCCATTAGTCTGAGGATGGAACGCAGACGAAAAAGACAAATCAATGCCCATCCTGGCACAGAACGCTCGCCAGAACCTAGACACAAATTGAGATCCCCTGTCAGAAACGATGTTTTCCGGGATACCATGTAAACGAACCACATTCTGAAAAAACAAAGGAACCAACTCCGATGAAGAAGGCAACTTGGGCAAGGGTACCAAATGGACCATCTTAGAAAAACGGTCACACACCACCCAAATGACAGACATCTTCTGAGAAACCGGGAGATCCGAGATAAAGTCCATAGAGATGTGCGTCCACGGCCTCTTTGGAATAGGCAAGGACAACAATAATCCACTAGCCCGAGAACAGCAAGGCTTGGCCCGAGCACAAACATCACAAGACTGTACGAAGGTACGCACATCCCGAGACAGGGAAGGCCACCAGAAGAACCTGGCCACCAAATCTCTGGTACCAAAAATTCCAGGGTGGCCTGCCAACACAGAAGAATGAACCTCTGAGATGACTCTACTGGTCCACTCATCTGGAACAAACAATCTCCCAGACGGACAACGATCAGGCCTATCAGTCTGAAACTCCTGCAACGCACGTCGCAAGTCTGGGGAGACAGCAGACAAAATCACTCCATCCTTAAGGATACCAGTAGGCTCAGAATCACCAGAGGAGTCAGGCTCAAAACTCCTAGAAAGAGCATCTGCCTTCACATTTTTCGAGCCCGGCAAGTATGAAACCACAAAATTAAACCGGGAGAAAAACAACGACCAGCGCGCCTGTCTGGGATTCAGACGCCTGGCAGACTCAAGGTAAATCAGATTCTTGTGATCAGTCAAGACCACCACCTGATGTCTAGCACCCTCAAGCCAATGACGCCACTCCTCAAATGCCCACTTCATAGCCAAGAGCTCCCGATTACCGACATCATAATTTCGCTCTGCGGGCGAAAACTTTCGAGAGAAAAATGCACATGGTCTCATCACTGAGCAATCGGGACTTCTCTGTGACAAAACCGCCCCTGCTCCAATCTCGGAAGCATCAACCTCAATCTGAAAAGGGAGCGAAACATCAGGCTGGCGCAACACAGGGGCAGAAGCAAAGCGGCGCTTAAGCTCCCGAAAGGCCTCCACAGCCGCAGAGGACCAATTGGCAACATCAGCACCCTTCTTAGTCAAATCAGTCAAAGGTTTAGCAATACTTGAAAACCCAGTTATAAATCGACGATAGAAATTAGCAAAGCCCAAGAACTTCTGAAGACTCTTCAGGGAAGTAGGCTGCGTCCAATCACAAATAGCCCGAACCTTAACAGGATCCATCTCAACAGAAGAAGGGGAAAAAATATACCCCAAAAAGGAGATCTTCTGAACCCCAAAGATACACTTTGAACCCTTTACAAACAAAGAATTGGACCGCAAAACCTGAAAAACCTTCCTAACCTGTTGAACATGCGACTCCCAGTCATCCGAAAAAATCAAAATATCATCCAAATACACAATCATAAATTTATCCAGATATTTACGGAAAATATCGTGCATAAAGGACTGAAAGACTGAAGGGGCATTAGAAAGACCAAAAGGCATCACCAAATACTCAAAATGGCCCTCGGGCGTATTAAATGCAGTTTTCCACTCATCTCCCTGCTTAATCCGCACCAAATTATATGCACCCCGAAGATCAACCTTAGAGAACCACTTTGCCCCTTTAATACGAGCAAACAAATCAGTCAATAAAGGCAAAGGATACTGGTATTTGACTGTAATCTTATTCAACAGGCGATAATCAATGCAGGGCCTCAGGGAGCCATCCTTTTTACCCACGAAAAAAAAACCTGCTCCTAAAGGGGATGAGGATGGACAGATATGTCCCTTTTCCAAGGACTCCTTAATATACTCTCGCATAGCAGCATGCTCAGGCACAGACAGATTGAACAAACGACCCTTGGGGAACTTGCTGCCAGGAATCAAGTCTATAGCACAATCACAATCCCTGTGGGGGGGAAGAGAACTAAATTTAGGCTCCTCAAAAACATCAGAAAAATCAGACAAAAATGCTGGAATTTCAGAGGGAGTAGATGAAGCAATAGAAACCAAAGGTACTTCCCCATGAGCCCCCCGACATCCCCAGCTTAATACAGACATTGTTTTCCAGTCAAGGACTGGATTATGAGTTTGCAACCATGGCAATCCAAGCACTAAGACATCATGCAAGTTATGCAACACAAGGAAGCGAATCACCTCCTGATGGTCAGGAGTACTACACATAGTCACTTGTGTCCAGAATTGTGGTTTATTCCTAGCCAAAGGTGTGGAATCGATACCCTTCAGAGGGATAGGAACTTCCAATGGCTCTAGGCTAAACCCACAGCGTCTGGCAAAGGATCAATCCATAAGACTCAAGGAAGCGCCAGAATCCACATAGGCATCCACAGTAATAGATGATAATGAACAGATCAAAGTTACAGACAAAATAAACTTAGACTGTAAGGTGCCAATTGCAAAAGACTTATCAGCCTTTTTTGTGCGTTTAGAGCATGCTGATATAACATGAGCAGAATCACCGCAGTAGAAGCACAACCCATTTTTACGCCTATAATTCTGCCGTTCACTTCTGGACAGTATTCTATCACATTGCATAATCTCCGGTGCCTGCTCAGAAGACACCGCCAAATGGTGCACAGGTTTGCGCTCCCGTAAACGCCGATCAATCTGAATAGCCATAGTCATGGATTCGTTCAGACCTGTGGGCGTAGGAAACCCCACCATGACATCTTTAACGGCGTCAGAGAGACCTTCTCTGAAATTCGCCGCCAGGGCGCACTCATTCCACTGAGTAAGCACTGACCATTTTCGAAATTTTTGACAATATATTTCAGCTTCATCATGCCCTTGAGAGAGGGCCATCAAGGCCTTTTCAGCCTGAATCTCCAAATTAGGTTCCTCATAGAGCAACCCCAGTGCCAGAAAAAACGCATCCACATTGAGCAACGCAGGATCCCCTGGTGCCAATGCAAATGCCCAATTCTGGGGGTCACCCCGCAACAAGGAAATAACAATTTTAACCTGTTGAGCGGGGTCTCCAGCGGAGCGAGATCTCAGATATAGATACAATTTACAATTGTGCTTAAAATTCAAAAAATGAGATCTATCTCCAGAAAAGAACTCAGGTATAGGGATCTTGGGTTCAGACATAGGAGCATGTATAACATAGTCTTGGATATTTTGAACCTTAGAAGCAAGAGTATTCAGGTTGGAAGCTAAACTCTGGATATCCATTTCTCAGCAACTGAGATCTGAGCCATTCAGGGGTTAAGAGGAGAGAAAAAAAAAAAAAACAGCAGATTGCAATTTTGGCTAGACAGAGCCTCAGGGCAAAAAAAAAAAGTGTCAGAAACTTCTTTTTTTCTCTCTTTCTTCAGCCAATACTTTTAATACATTTGGGCCGGCAATACTGTCATGATCCCCAATGGCAGAGGAACAGGGAAAAAACGGACTAGCTCTAGGAAGATGGTATCTTAGGTAACCGTGATGCTGAACCTAACACGCAACTAAAAGAAGCCAGGGGGTGTTCCTACGTTGTTCCTAGACACCTCGCGCCAGCCAGAGATCTAGCTACCCCTAGTAGAGGAATACACAGACCTGGCTTGCCTCCAGGGAAACCCCAAAAGTTATAGCAGCCCCCCACCTATAATATCGGTTAGGTAAGAGGAAAATACAAACATAGTATGAATATAGATTCAGCAAATTGAGGCCCTCTAACCAGATAGCGGAAGATACAAAAGAGGACTTCACGGTTACCTCAAAACGCTAAACAGCCATCCAGAAATTACCTTAGCTCCGTTATCAACTCATGACACCGGATGTTATGACCCCAATGGCGAGGGTCTCAGAGGAACGTGGAAGTCTGCAGAATACAAAAATCCAGCTCATAGGGCAGTGGTAACTGGGTTGACCATATATCTACTCCTAATGCCAACACTAGAAGTAGCCGGGGATCATTCCTACGTTGGTTCTAGATGACTCGCTCCAGCCGGAGAATCTAGCTACCCCTAGTAGAGGAAAATAAAAGACCTTTCTTGCCTCCAGAGAAGGGGACCCCAAAGCTGGATAGAAGCCCCCCACAAATAATAACGGTGAGGTAAGAGGAAATGACAAACACAGAAATGAACCAGATTTAGCACAGAGAGGCCCGCTTACTGATAGCAGAATAAAGAAAGGTAACTTATATGGTCAACAAAAACCCTATCAAAATCCACACTGGAAATTCAAGAACCCCCGAACCGTCTAACGGTCCGGGGGGAGAACACCAGCCCCCTAGAGCTTCCAGCAAAGGTCAGGATATAGATTAGGAACAAGCTGGACAAAAATACAAAAACCAAAACAAATAGCAAAAGCAAAAGGCAGACTTAGCTGAATTACTGGAACCAGGATCAGTAGACAAGAGCACAGCAGACTAGCTCAGATAACTACGTTGCCAGGCATAGAACTGAAGGTCCAAGGAGCTTATATAGCAACACCCCTAACTAACGACCCAGGTGCGGATAAAAGGGATGACAGAAAAACCAGTGTCCAAAAAACTAGTAACCACTAGAGGGAGCAAAAAGCGAATACACAACAGTACCCCCCCCTTAGTGAGGGGTCACCGAACCCTCACCACGACCACCAGGGCGATCAGGATGAGCGGCATGAAAGGCACGAACTAAATCGGCCGCATGAACATCAGAGGCGACCACCCAGGAATTATCCTCCTGACCATAGCCCTTCCACTTGACCAGGTACTGAAGCCTCCGCCTGGAGAGGCGAGAATCCAAGATCTTCTCCACCACGTACTCCAACTCGCCCTCAACCAACACCGGAGCAGGAGGCTCAGCAGAAGGAACTACAGGCACAATGTACCGCCGCAACAAGGACCTATGAAATACATTGTGAATGGCAAACGACACAGGAAGATCCAGACGAAAAGACACAGGATTAAGGATTTCCAATATCTTGTAAGGCCCAATAAAACGAGGTTTAAATTTGGGAGAGGAGACCTTCATAGGAACAAAGCGGGAAGAAAGCCATACCAAATCCCCAACGCGTAGTCGGGGACCCACACCGCGGCGGCGGTTGGCAAAGCGCTGAGCCCTCTCCTGTGACAACTTCAAGTTGTCCACCACATGATTCCAGATCTGCTGCAATCTATCCACCACAGAATCCACCCCAGGACAGTCAGAAGGCTCCACATGACCCGAAGAAAAGCGAGGATGGAAACCAGAGTTGCAGAAAAAAGGCGAAACCAAGGTGGCGGAACTAGCCCGATTATTAAGGGCAAACTCAGCCAACGGCAAGAATGTCACCCAATCGTCCTGATCAGCAGAGACAAAACACCTCAAATAAGCCTCCAAAGTCTGATTGGTTCGCTCCGTCTGTCCATTAGTCTGAGGATGGAAAGCAGACGAAAACGACAAATCAATGCCCATCCTACTACAAAAGGATCGCCAGAACCTGGACACGAACTGGGATCCTCTGTCTGACACAATATTCTCAGGGATGCCGTGCAAACGAACCACGTTCTGGAAAAACACAGGAACCAGATCGGAAGAGGAAGGCAGCTTAGGCAAAGGAACCAAATGGACCATCTTGGAGAAGCGATCACATATCACCCAAATAACGGACATGCCCTGAGATAGCGGAAGATCAGAAATGAAATCCATGGAGATATGTGTCCAAGGTCTCTTCGGAACAGGCAAGGGCAAGAGCAAACCGCTGGCACGAGAACAGCAAGGCTTAGCTCGAGCACAAGTCCCACAGGACTGCACAATTGACCTCACATCCCTTGACAAGGAAGGCCACCAAAAGGACCTGGCCACCAGATCTCTGGTGCCAAAAATTCCTGGGTGACCTGCCAACACCGAGGAGTGAACCTCGGAAATGACTCTGCTGGTCCACCTATCCGGGACAAACAGTCTGTCAGGTGGACAAGACTCAGGCCTATCAGCCTGAAATCTCTGCAACACACGTCGCAGATCAGGAGAAATAGCTGACAAAATAACTCCATCTTTAAGAATACCAACAGGATCAGCGACTCCAGGAGCATCAGGCACAAAGCTCCTAGAAAGAGCATCGGCCTTCACATTCTTTGAACCTGGTAAATACGAGACAACAAAATCAAAGCGGGAGAAAAACAATGACCAGCGGGCCTGTCTCGGATTAAGGCGTTTAGCAGACTCGAGATACATCAGATTCTTGTGATCAGTCAAGACCACCACACGATGCTTAGCACCCTCGAGCCAATGACGCCACTCCTCAAATGCCCATTTCATGGCCAACAACTCCCGATTGCCCACATCATAATTTCGCTCGGCAGGCGAAAACTTCCAAGAGAAAAAGGCACAAGGTTTCATAACAGAGCAACCAGGGCCTCTCTGCGACAAAACGGCCCCTGCTCCAATCTCTGAAGCATCCACCTCAACCTGAAAGGGAAGTGAGATATCGGGCTGGCACAAAACAGGCGCCGAAGTAAACCGGCGTTTCAACTCCTGGAAAGCCTCCACGGCAGCAGGAGCCCAGTTAGCCACATCGGAGCCCTTCTTGGTCATATCCGTCAAAGGTTTCACAACGCTAGAAAAATTAGCGATAAAACGACGGTAGAAGTTAGCGAAACCCAAGAACTTCTGAAGACTCTTAACTGACGAGGGCTGAGTCCAATCAAGAATAGCTCGGACCTTGACTGGGTCCATCTCCACAGCAGAAGGGGAAAAAATGAACCCCAAAAAGGGAACCTTCTGTACACCAAAGAGACACTTAGAGCCCTTGACAAACAAAGAATTTTCACGCAAAATTTTAAAGACCAACCTGACCTGCTCCACATGCGAGTCCCAATCATCAGAAAAAACCAAAATATCATCCAGATAAACAATCAAAAATTTATCCAGATACTTCCGGAAAATGTCATGCATAAAGGACTGAAAAACTGAAGGCGCATTGGAGAGCCCAAAAGGCATCACCAAGTACTCAAAATGACCCTCGGGCGTATTGAATGCGGTTTTCCATTCATCACCTTGCCTAATGCGCACAAGGTTGTACGCACCACGAAGGTCTATCTTGGTGAACCACTTGGCACCTTTAATCCGGGCAAACAAGTTAGACAACAGTGGTAAAGGATACTGAAATTTGACAGTGATCTTATTTAAAAGCCGATAATCAATACCAGGTCTCAAAGATCCGTCCTTTTTTGCCACAAAAAAGAATCCAGCACCAAGAGGGGAAGAAGACGGACGAATATGTCCTTTCTCCAAAGACTCCTTGATATAAGAACGCATAGCGGCATGTTCAGGTACCGACAGATTAAACAGTCTTCCCTTAGGAAACTTACTGCCTGGGATCAAATCTATAGCACAGTCACAGTCCCTATGAGGAGGCAGTGCACTGGACTCAGACTCATTGAAGACATCCTGATAATCAGACAAATACTCCGGAACTTCCGAAGGCGTAGAAGAAGCAATAGACACAGGCAGGGAATCCCCATGAATACCACGACAACCCCAACTTGAGACTGACATAGCCTTCCAGTCCAGGACTGGATTATGGGTCTGTAACCATGGCAGCCCTAAAACAACCAAATCATGCATTTTATGTAAAACCAGGAAACGTATCACCTCGCGGTGTTCAGGAGTCATGCACATGGTAACCTGTGTCCAATACTGCGGTTTATTTGCTGCCAATGGCGTAGCATCAATTCCCCTAAGAGGAATAGGATTTTCTAATGGTTCAAGAGTAAAACCACAGTGCTTAGCAAATGACAGATCCATAAGACTCAGGGCAGCACCTGAATCTACAAATGCCATGACAGGATAAGACGACAGTGAGCAAATCAAAGTTACAGACAGAATAAATTTAGGTTGCAAATTACCAACGGTGACAGGAGTAACAACCTTAGCTATACGTTTAGAGCATGCTGAGATAACATGTGTAGAATCACCACAGTAGTAGCACAAGCCATTCCGGCGTCTATGAATTTTCCGCTCATTTCTAGTCAGGATTCTATCACATTGCATTAAATCAGGTGTCTGTTCAGACAACACCATGAGGGAATTTGCGGTTTTTCTATCACATTGCACAGAATTAGGTGTCTGTTCAGACAACACCATGAGGGAATTTGCGGTTTTGCGCTCCCGCAACCGCCGGTCAATTTGAATAGCTAGTGCCATAGTATCATTCAGACCTGTGGGAATGGGAAAACCCACCATAACATTCTTAATGGCTTCAGAAAGGCCATTTCTGAAATTAGCGGCCAGTGCACACTCGTTCCAATGTGTCAGCACGGACCATTTCCGAAATTTTTGGCAATACACTTCAGCCTCGTCCTGCCCCTGAGACATAGCCAGCAAGGCCTTTTCTGCCTGAATCTCAAGATTGGGTTCCTCATAAAGTAAACCGAGCGCCAGAAAAAACGCATCAATATCAGCCAATGCCGGATCTCCTGGCGCCAGCGAAAAAGCCCAATCCTGAGGGTCGCCCCGTAAGAACGAAATCACAATTTTTACTTGCTGAGCAGAGTCTCCAGATGAACAGGGTCTCAGGGACAAAAACAATTTACAATTATTCACGAAATACCTAAACTTAAACCTGTCTCCGGAAAACAGTTCAGGAATCGGTATTCTAGGTTCTGACCTAGGATTTCTGATAACATAGTCTTGTATGCCCTGCACACGAGTAGCCAGCTGGTCCACACTTGTAATCAAGGTCTGGACATTCATGTCTGCAGCAAGCATAGCCACTCTGAGGTAAAGGGGAAGAAGAAAAAAAAAAAAAAAAAAAAAACTCAGATCTTCTTTCTTATAATCCCTCTTCTGCAATGCATTACACATTTAATACTGGCCTGGCAAACTGTTATGACCCCAATGGCGAGGGTCTCAGAGGAACGTGGAAGTCTGCAGAATACAAAAATCCAGCTCATAGGGCAGTGGTAACTGGGTTGACCATATATCTACTCCTAACGCCAACACTAGAAGTAGCCGGGGATCATTCCTACGTTGGTTCTAGATGACTCGCTCCAGCCGGAGAATCTAGCTACCCCTAGTAGAGGAAAATAAAAGACCTTTCTTGCCTCCAGAGAAGGGGACCCCAAAGCTGGATAGAAGCCCCCCACAAATAATAACGGTGAGGTAAGAGGAAATGACAAACACAGAAATGAACCAGATTTAGCACAGAGAGGCCCGCTTACTGATAGCAGAATAAAGAAAGGTAACTTATATGGTCAACAAAAACCCTATCAAAATCCACACTGGAAATTCAAGAACCCCCGAACCGTCTAACGGTCCGGGGGGAGAACACCAGCCCCCTAGAGCTTCCAGCAAAGGTCAGGATATAGATTAGGAACAAGCTGGACAAAAATACAAAAACCAAAACAAATAGCAAAAGCAAAAGGCAGACTTAGCTGAATTACTGGAACCAGGATCAGTAGACAAGAGCACAGCAGACTAGCTCAGATAACTACGTTGCCAGGCATAGAACTGAAGGTCCAAGGAGCTTATATAGCAACACCCCTAACTAACGACCCAGGTGCGGATAAAAGGGATGACAGAAAAACCAGTGTCCAAAAAACTAGTAACCACTAGAGGGAGCAAAAAGCGAATACACAACAACCGGAGTAGTAATTTCAGATCACTAGAGCTTCCAGCAGCACAAGAAATATAAATGCATGCTGGACAAAACAAATAACAAAATGCCAAAAGATTCAACTTAGCTGAATAGCAGACTTGGAGCAGGTAACAAGCAACAGAGGAGGTCTGGTAACATTGATTGCCGGCACTAGAATGACTGAGCAGCCAGCCTAAGTAGGAAACTCCCAATTGCCTGATGGAAACAGGTGCACTGGGAAACCAAGACAAAAGTCAGCCAGTACCACCAGTAGCCACCAGAGGGAGCCCAAAAACAGAATTCACAACACGCAGTGTTCCGGCGGTACAGAGAAGCATCGCGCAGGGAGGGGGCTCCCTGCGTGCTTCCCTGAGACGATCGGTACAAGGCGATGTACTCACCTCGTACCGAGCATCTCCTCCCTAAAGGCCCCAGATCCAAAATGGCCGTGGGGCTACTTCCGGGTCCTGCAAGGACTACTTCCGGGTCCAGAGCAGGCACTGGTAAGCGAGGAGCACTCTCTGTCAGATCGCTGATCTGACCCAGTGCTCTGCAAAGTGTCAGATCAGCAATCTGTCACCATACAGTTATGTCCCCCCTGGGACAAAGTAAAAAAAAATAAAAAAATTCCTAAATAAAGAGAAAAAAATATATATTGTTCCCATAAATACATTTCTTTATCTAAATAATAATAATAAAAAAAACAATAAAAGTACACATTGAGTATCGCCGCGTCCGTAACGACCCGACCTATGAAACTGGCCTACTAGTTAACCCCGTCAGTGAACACCGTAAGAAAAAAAAAAAAAGAGGCAAAAAACAACGCTTTATTATCATACCAACGAACAAAAAGTGGAATAACACGCGATCAAAAAGACGGATATAAATCACCATAGTACCGCTGAAAACGGCATCTTGTCCCACAAAAAACGAGCCACCATACAGCATCATCAGCAAAAAATAAAAAAGTTATACTCCTCAGAATAAAGCGATGCAAAATTAATTATTTTTTCTATAAAATAGTTTTTATCGTATAAAAGCGCCAAAACATAAAAAAATAATCTAAATGAGGTATCGCTGTAATCGTACTGACCCGAAGAATAAAACTGCTTTATCCATTTTACCAAATGTGGAACGGTATAAACACCCCCCCCCCAAAAGAAATTCATTAACAGCTGGTCATTGGTCATTCTGCCTCACAAAAATCAGAGTAAAAAGCGATCAAAAAATGTCACATGCCCAAAAATGGTACCAATAAAAACGTCAAGTGGTCCCGCAAAAAAATAAAAGACCTCACACGACTATGTGGACCAAAATATGGAAAAATTTTAGGTCTCAAAATGTGGGAACGCAAAAAAGATTTTTTGCAATAAAAAGCGTCTTTTAGTGTGTGGCAGCTGCCAATTATAAAAATCCACTGAAAAACCCACTATAAAAGTAAATCAAACCCCCCTTCATCACCCCCTTAGTTAGGGAAACATAAAAAAATTATTATTTTTTTTAATTTATTTCCATTTTCCCATTAGGGCTACAGTTAGGGCTGGGGCTAAAGTTAGGGCTGGGGCTAAACTTAGGGCTGGGGCTAAAGCAGGGTGGATTTGATTTAAATCTAACTGATTTAAATCACAATTTAAATCACTAGTCAGTAAGGCTTGATTTAAATCAGTGATTTAAATCAAAGTTTCTACCTAAACTAGTTCTTGCTACTTTAACATGCAAGTAGATGAAGATTTTTAGAATCAATTTTTATATAACTTTTTTCTCCCCAGTTTAATGGGTTAATCATTCATATTTGGACACCACTGTTCTGTTGTACTTAGGAAGGAGAAAAATAATCCTGACCTCAATAACAATTTAAATAGATTTATTCAACTGAAACAATAACAACATTACAGCATAAGTTATTTGCTTAAACAAACATCCATGTTTGTTAACTAATTTGGCTAAACAAAATATATATATATTTTAAGAAACTTAGACTGTCAGCCCAGCTGACACATGAAAAACTTAAATACTACTGTCCCTGCTGTCCTCTGTAGCTCACTTGTCGTCGTCATCTTCATCATCATCTTCTTCTTTGTTCCTATTCATAATCTGGAAAAGAAAAACAAGCTTTCCTGCTTTATTGGGTCCCAACCGATTTCTCAATTTAGAATGAATGAGTCCAAAGGAAGAGAATATTCTTTCAACGCCTGCAGAAGAAGCTACTGCTGTTAAAAGTGAAATCATTACTTGAACAGTCTCTAAATCCAAGCGCTTAAGTGACTTCCAGCAGTTTACTGGTGTGACCTTCCTTAAAATATCTTCAGCAAACATATATTTCTTGAATGGTTCCCCCTTAGCTCTGAAGTTTATTATAGTTGGCATTAAAGATGGATGATTGCTGGATACCCATGTCATAGCTAACTCCTCTGCCTCAGCACTTAGGTTTTGACCCTGATATTGGATATTGACAATATTTGCCAAAAAATTAGCTGGAGTCGGTGCTTGTCCCATTCGTTTGTTTACTGCTTGTAATTTAATTCTGTCCATGTATAGTTCTGTTTTTAAGTGTTCACTCAGTTCCTTCCAAATTTCAACAGCATCCGCAATAAAACAGCTATTTTTCTGTATTTTGTTTAAAGCTTGAGAGATGGGTTTCAGGAAGCTCAGCATATGTTCAACATTTCTCTTAAGCCCAATGTTGAGGATTTTGGCCGTGACAGTGCCATCTATTTTATCTTGATTTTCTTCACAAAGTGTCATCAGAATAGGCCAGTTTTTTATATACTGCTCAAAACAGTCTACCACAGAGTTCCATCTAACATCTTGTGGGAGCATTAGCTTGGTTCCACCCATCCTTTTCAGAGCTGCTGCAGCAAAATGATTATTACGGAAGTATTTAGCAATTTCAACAACATTAGCCTTTATTTCTGGAACACTTAAGTCTTTGGCTAAGAGGTGCAGCAAATGAGCACTGCAACCATATGTTATTAGCAGCTTTGTATTCCCTCCCTGTTCTTCTAAATCTCTTCTCATCTTGGATACGTTGCAGCATTGTCAGTGACCGAACTGCGTACTAGACATTTGAATTTTTGTTCACATGTCGTTATAGCTTTTACTGCCACTTCTTGTAAGTATTCTGCTGTGTGTGCATTTCCTGACGTATCAGTTGTTTGTGCAAGGAAGACTTTACCTTCTTCTGTTGTTATACAAGCACATACAATAGGATCATTGTGGACATTACTCCACCCAATACTTAGGTTAACAATTTTACCCTCCAGAGCTGTTGCACATTGCTCCATTTCTCTGTCATACACTTGATCCAGCAGTTTCCCTGCAATATCAGCTCTGCTGGGTGGACTGTATCCTGGTCTCAGTGACTGAACCATATTAATGAAATGTGGGTTCTCAGTCAGACGGAAAGAAGAGTTCGTTGCATAAACTGGGCAATTTTTTCATCAATCAACTCTTTTTCTAATCTGCTAGTTCTTATCACAAACCTATCTATGGTGGTTCCAGGAGGTAAAGGTTTTTTCTTCCTTTTGGGTGATGGTGATATGTGGCTGTGGGTGTCTGATGATGATGCTGCTGCTAATGAAGCACTATCCTGGATGGATCACTCTGAAACTGTAGAACAGGATGATGGTGATCTTGGAGGTGGATAGTTTCCAGAATCCATGAATTCCCCTAAACAAAAAAAGTCAATGCTGTTATTTTATTGTTTATACAATTTCTGCTTATTGTACACAACACATCACTGCCCCTGCCGCAAAAGGAATATTTGTTTTTCTTCATAACTGTACCAAATGACAGTAACATGCAGTAATAAGAAATATAATTTTTCTCACACATGACAGTTCAGTCTTTAGAAATAGGATTCAATAAAAATGTTTACCAACCTGAAGATCCTGCCTGTTCAGAAGTGTTTCTTTGGTCATCTTCATCACCGCACTTCTCATGATGTTGCCTCATTCGCGCCACCAGGCCTTGCATCTCTTTGTTGCATCGTTTGCATTTTGCACGCATGCCTGCCTCACCGATAGGCGAAGGAGCTTCATTAAAATATTCCCAAACTGGGTCTCTTTTATGGCCTGCTGCCATTATAAGGAAAGAATGTAATAAACCTCAGATCGTACACACAGATCCAGACTTGTCTGTCTGTGGCTATGCTGCAGTATTGTGCTCAAAGTTTCACTTTCATTTTCTTGTCTGCTTGCCCTTCCTCCTCCTCACACTTAGATTCACATTCTTCTTGTGTTGTGCAGATCTATTCCACTCCAAACAATCAGAAACATTGTCTAACTAATTGGACTTGGCACTGATGGGGTTGATTCTGTATTCATAGGTTTGTAGAACAATAGGATTAAGGTCTTTTTCTCAACTCTGTTCATGTTGTAACATTTTTGCCGTGAAGAAGAGGCTGGGACCTCTGCGGAGTCAAATTCAGTTTTGAGAACTGCGTAAGTAAAGCGAGCGTCTGTGATAATATAGGAGAGAAACTGCCCACTAATCCTACAGAAACCTCTGGAAGGGCATGGCATTGTGAATGTTACACATATACAGCCTTTATTCTACTGAGTTAAACAACTCAGCTTTATCTCATGATGGAAGAACCTTTGGATGGTAAAATATTTTCCTCAAAAAGCAGTTTATTGAAAAAAATCCGATTTAAATCAATAAAATCCGATTTAAATAAAAAAAATCTGATTTAAAAAAAAAAAAAAAAACATTGATTTTTATCCACCCTGGGCTAAAGTTAGGGCTGGGGCTAAAGTTAGGGTTGGGGTTTGGATTACATTTACGGTTGGGATTAGGGTTAGATGTGTCAGGGTTAGGGGTGTGGTTAGGGTTATGGTTGGGATTAGGGGTGTGTTTGGATTAGAGTTTCAGTTAGAATTGGGGGTTTCCACTGTTTAGGCACATTAGGGCTCTCAAACGCGACATGGCATCCGATCTCAATTCCAGCCAATTCTGCATTGTAGTAAAACAGTGCTCCTTCCCTTCTGAGCTCTCCCGTGCGCCCAAACAGGGGTTTACCCCAACATATGGGGTATCAGCATACTCAGAACAAATTGGACAACAACTATTGGGGTCCAATTTCTCTTGTTACCCTTGGGAAAATAAAAATTGGGGGGCTAAAAAAACCATTTTTGTGGGAAAAAAATTAATTTTTATTTTCACGGCTCTGCGTTATAAACTGTAGTGAAACACTTGGGGGTTCAAAGCTGTCAAAACACATCTAGATAAGTTCCTTAGGGGGTCTACTTTCCAAAATGGTGTCACTTGTGGGGGGTTTCAATGTTTAGGCACATCAGGGGCTCTCCAAACGCAACATGGCGTCCCCTCTCAATTCCAGTCAATTTTGCACTGAAAAGTCAAACTGCGCTCCTTCACTTCCGAGCTCTCCCATGCACCCAAACAGTGGTAAAATAAAACAAATTGGAGCTGAAGTAAATTTTTTGTGAAAAAAAAAGTTAAATGTTCATTTTTTTTTAAACATTCCAAAAATTCCTGTAAAACACCTGAAGGGTTAATAAACTTCTTGAATGTGGTTTTGAGCACCTTGAGGGGTGCAGTTTTTAGAATGGTGTCACACTTGGTTATTTTCTAACATATAGACCCCTCAAAATGACTTCAAATGTGATGTAGTCCCTAACAAATATTGGTGTTGTAAAAATGAGAAATTGCTGGTCAACTTTTAACCCTTATAACTCCCTAACAAAAAAAAATTTTGGTTCCAAAATTGTGCTGATGTAAAGTAGACATGTGGGGAATGTTACTTATTAAGTATTTTGTGTGACATACAGTGGGGCAAAAAAGTATTTAGTCAGTCAGCAATAGTGCAAGTTCCACCACTTAAAAAGATAAGAGGCGTCTGTAATTTACATCATAGGTAGACCTCAACTATGGGAGACAAACTGAGAAAAAAAAATCCAGAAAATCACATTGTCTGTTTTTTTATCATTTTATTTGCATATTATGGTGGCAAATAAGTATTTGGTCAGAAACAAAATTTCATCTCAATACTTTGTAATATATCCTTTGTTGGCAATGACAGAGGTCAAACGTTTTCTGTAAAGGTACCGTCACACTAGGCGATATCGCCAGCGATCCGTGACGTTGCAGCGACCTGGATAGCGATATCGCTGTATTTGACACGCAGCAGCGATCTGGATCCTGCTGTGAAATTGCTGGTCGCTGCTAGAAGGTCTGCACATTATTTGGTCGCTAGGTCGCCGTGTATCGCCGTGTTTGACAGCAAAAGCGACGATACCAGCGATATTTTACACTGGTAACCAGGGTAAACATTGGGTTACTAAGCGCAGGGCCGCGCTTAGTAACCCGATGTTTACCCTGGTTACCAGCGTAAAAGTTAAAAAAACAAACAGTACATACTCACCTGCGCGTCCCCCAGCCTCTGCTTCCTGACACTAAAGCGCCGGCCCTAAACTGAAAGTGAAAGCAACAGCGGTGACGTCACCGCTGTGCTGTTAGGGCCGGAGCTCAGTCAGCGTCAGGAAGCAGAGGCTGGGGGACGCGCAGGTGAGCATGTACTGTTTGTTTTTTTAACTTTTACGCTGGTAACCAGGGTAAACATCGGGTTACTAAGCGCGGCCCTGCGCTTAGCAACCCGATGTTTACCCTGGTTACCCGGGGACCTCGGCATCGCTGGTCGCTGGAGAGCGGTCTGTGTGACAGCTCTCCAGCGACCAAACAGCGACGCTGCAGCAATCGGCATCGCTGTCGCTATCGCTGCAGCGTCGCTTAGTGTGAAGGTACCTTAAGTCTTCACAAGGTTGCCACACACTGTTTTTGGTATGTTGGCCCATTCCTCCATGCAGATCTCCTCTAGAGCAGTGATGTTTTTGGCTTTTCGCTTGGCAACACGGACTTTCAACTCCCTCCAAAGGTTTTCTATAGGGTTGAGATCTGGAGACTGGCTAGGCCACTCCAGGACCTTGAAATGCTTCTTACAAAGACACTCCTTCGTTGCCCTGGCGGTGTGCTTTGGATCATTGTCATGTTGAAAGACCCAGCCACGTTTCATCTTCAATGCCCTTGCTGATGGAAGGAGGTTTGCACTCAAAATCTCACGATACATGGCCCGATTCATTCTTTCATGTACCCGGATCAGTCGTCCTGGCCCCTTTGCAGAGAAACAGCCCCAAAGCATGATGTTTCCACCACCATGCTTTATAGTAGGTATGGTGTTTGATGGATGCAACTCAGTATTCTTTTTCCTCCAAACACGACAAGTTGTGTTTCTACCAAACAGTTCCAGTTTGGTTTCATCAGACCATAGGACATTCTCCCCAAACTCCTCTGGATCATCCAAATGCTCTCTAGCAAACTTCAGACGGGCCCGGACATGTACTGGCTTAAGCAGTGGGACACGTCTGGCACTGCAGGATCTGAGTCCATGGTGGCGTAGTGTGTTACTTATGGTAGGCCTTGTTACATTGGTCCCAGCTCTCTGCAGTTCATTCACTAGGTCCCCCCGCGTGGTTCTGGGATTTTTGCTCACCGTTCTTGTGATCATTCTGACCCCACGGGGTGGGATTTTGCGTGGAGCCCCAGATCGAGGGAGATTATCAGTGGTCTTGAATGTCTTCCATTTTCTAATTATTGCTCCCACTGTTGATTTCTTCACTCCAAGCTGGTTGGCTATTGCAGATTCAGTCTTCCCAGCCTGGTGCAGGGCTACAATTTTGTTTCTGGTGTCCTTTGACAGCTCTTTGGTCTTCACCATAGTGGAGTTTGGAGTCAGACTGTTTGAGGGTGTGCACAGGTGTCTTTTTATACTGATAACAAGTTTAAACAGGTGCCATTACTACAGGTAATGAGTGGAGGAAAGAGGAGACTCTTAAAGAAGAAGTTACAGGTCTGTGAGTGCCAGAAATCTTGATTGTTTGTTTCTGACCAAATACTTATTTTCCACCATAATATGCAAATAAAATGATAAAAAAACCGACATTGTGATTTTCTGGATTTTTTTTTCTCAGTTTGTCTCCCATAGTTGAGGTCTACCTATGATGTAAATTACAGACGCCTCTCATCTTTTTAACCCCTTCACCCCCAAGGGTGGTTTGCACGTTAATGACCGGGCCAATTTTTACAATTCTGACCACTGTCCCTTTATGAGGCTATAACTCTGGAACGCTTTGACGGATCTTGGCGATTCTGACATTGTTTTCTCGTGACATATTGTACTTCATGTTAGTGGTAAAATTTATTCGATATAACTTGCGTTTATTTGTGAAAAAAATGGAAATTTGGCGAAAATTATGAAAATTTTGCAATTTTCCAACTTTGAATTTTTATGCCCTTAAATCACAGACATATGTCACGCAAAATACTTAATAAGTAACATTTCCCACATGTCTACTTTACATCAGTACAATTTTGGAACCAAAATTTTTTTTTGTGACGGAGTTATAAGGGTTAAAAGTTGACCAGCAATTTCTCATTTTTACAACACCATTTTTTTTTAGGGACCACATCTCATTTGAAGTCATTTTGAGGGGTCTATATGATAGAAAATACTCAAGTGTGACACCATTCTAAAAACTGCACCCCTCAAGGTGCTCAAAACCACATTCAAGAAGTTTATTAACCCTTCAGGTGTTTCACAGGAATTTTTGGAATGTTTAAATAAAAATGAACATTTAACTTTTTTTCACACAAAATTTATTTCAGCTCCAATTTGTTTTATTTTACCAAGGGTAACAGGAGAAAATGGACCCCCAAAGTTGTTGTATAATTTGTCCTGAGTACGCTGATACCCCATATGTGGGGGTAAACCATTGTTTGGGCGCATGGCAGAGCTTGGAAGGGAAGGAGCGCCATTTGACTTTTCAATGCAAAATTGACTGGAATTGAGATCGGACGCCATGTTGCGTTTGGAGAGCCCCTGATGTGCCTAAACATTGAAACTCCCTACAAGTGACACCATTTTGGAAAGTAGACCCCCTAAGGAACTTATCTAGATGTGTGGTGAGCACTTTGACCCACCAAGTGCTTCACAGAAGTTTATAATGCAGAGCCGTAAAAATAAAAAATCATATTTTTTCACAAAAATGATCTTTTCGCCCCCAATTTTTTATTTTCCCAAGGGTAAGAGAAGAAATTGGACCCCAAAAAATGTTGTGCAATTTGTCCTGAGTACGCTGATACCCCATATGTGGGTGTAAACCATTGTTTGGGCGCATGGCAGAGCTTGGAAGGGAAGGAGCGCCATTTGACTTTTCAATGCAAAATTGACTGGAATTGAGATGGGACGCCATGTTGCGTTTGGAGAGCCCCTGATGTGCCTAAACATTGAAACTCCCTACAAGTGACACCATTTTGGAAAGTAGACCCCCTAAGGAACTTATCTAGATGTGTGGTGAGCACTTTGACCCACCAAGTGCTTCACAGAAGTTTATAATGCAGAGCCGTAAAAATAAAAAATCATATTTTTTCACAAAAATGATCTTTTCGCCCCCAATTTTTTATTTTCCCAAGGGTAAGAGAAGAAATTGGACCGCAAAAAATGTTGTGCAATTTGTCCTGAGTACGCTGATACCCCATATGTGGGTGTAAACCATTGTTTGGGCGCATGGTAGAGCTTGGAAGGGAAGGAGCGCCATTTGACTTTTCAATGCAAAATTGACTGGAATTGAGATGGGACGCCATGTTGCGTTTGGAGAGCCCCTGATGTGCCTAAACATTGAAACTCCCTACAAGTGACACCATTTTGGAAAGTAGACCCCCTAAGGAACTTATCTAGATGTGTGGTGAGCACTTTGACCCACCAAGTGCTTCACAGAAGTTTATAATGCAGAGCCGTAAAAATAAAAAATCATATTTTTTCACACAAATGATCTTTTCGCCCCCAATTTTTTATTTTCCCAAGGGTAAGAGAAGAAATTGGACCCCAAAAAATGTTGTGCAATTTGTCCTGAGTACGCTGATACCCCATATGTGGGTGTAAACCATTGTTTGGGCGCATGGCAGAGCTTGGAAGGGAAGGAGCGCCATTTGACTTTTCAATGCAAAATTGACTGGAATTGAGATGGGACGCCATGTTGCGTTTGGAGAGCCCCTGATGTGCCTAAACATTGAAACTCCCTACAAGTGACACCATTTTGGAAAGTAGACCCCCTAAGGAACTTATCTAGATGTGTTTTGAGAGCTTTGAACCCCCAAGTGTTTCACTACAGATTATAACGCAGAGCCGTGAAAATAATTTTTTTTTTTTTTTCTCAAAAATGATTTTTTAGCCCCCAGCTTTGTATTTTTACAAGGGTAACAGAATAAATTGGACCCCAAAATTTGTTTTCCAATTTGTCCTGAGTACGCTGATACCCCATATGTGGGGGGGAACCACTGTTTGGGCGCATGACAGAGCTCGGAAGGGAAGGAGCGCCATTTGGAATGCAGACTTAAATGGATTGGTCAGCAGCCGTCACGTTGCATTTGCAGAGCCCCTGATGTACCCAAACAGTACAAACCCCCCACAAGTGACCCCATATTGGAAACTAGACCTCCCAAGGAACTTATCTAGATGTGTTTTGAGAACTTTGAACCCCCAAGTGTTTCACTAAAGTTTATAGCGCAAATCCGTGAAAATAAAAATTCTTTTTTTTTTTCACAAAAATGATTTTTTAGCCCCCAGTTTTGTATTTTCACAAGGGTAACAGGATAAATTGGACCCCAAAAGTTTTTGTCCAATTTGTCCTGAGTACGCTGATACCCCATATGTGGGGGGGAACCACTGTTTGGGTGCATGACAGAGCTCGGAAGGGAAGGAGCACCATTTGGAATGCAGCCTTAAATGGATTGGTCTGCAGGCGTCACGTTGCATTTGCAGAGCCCCTGATGTACCCAAACAGTACAAACCCCCCACAAGTGACCCCATATTGGAAACTAGACCTCCCAAGGAACTTATCTAGATGTGTTGTGAGAACTTTGAACCCCCAAGTGTTTCACTACAGTTTATAACGCAGAGCCGTGAAAATAAAACATCTTTTTTTTCCCACAAAAATGATTTTTAGCCCCCCAAATTTTTATTTTCCTAAGGATAACAAGAGAGCTTGGACCCCAGAAGTTGTTGTTCAATTTGTCCCGAGTACGCTGATAACACATATGTTGGGGTAAACCCCTTTTTGGGCGCACGGGAGAGCTCGGAAGGGAAGGAGCACTGTTTTACTTTTTCAATGCAGAATTGGCTGGAATTGAGATTGGACGCCATGTCGCGCTTGGAGAGCCCCTGATGTGCCTGGACAGTGGAAACTCCCCAATTCTACCTGAAACCCTAACCCAAACACACCCCTAACCCTAATCCCAACGGTAACCCTAACCACACCCCTAGCCCTGACACACCCATAATTCTAATCCCAACCCTAATCCAAACGTAAATGTAATCCAAACCCTAACCCTAACTTTAGCCCCAACCTTAACTTTAGCCCCAACCCTAACTTTAGCCCCAACCCTAACTTTACCTCCAACCCTAGCCCTAACCCTAACCCTACCCCTAACCCTAAACGTGACTGAAATACGTGGCACTGAAATACGTGGCACTGAAATACGTGGCACTGAAATACGTGGCACTGAAATACGTGGCACTGAAATACGTGGCACTGAAATACGTGGCACTGAAATACGTGGCACTTAAATTCGTGGCACTGAAATACGTGGCACTGAAATACGTGGCACTGAAATACGTGGCACTTAAATACGTGGCACTTAAATACGTGGCACTGAAATACGTGGCACTGAAATACGTGGCACTGAAATACGTGGCACTGAAACACGTGGCACTGAAACACGTGGCACTGAAATACGTGATACGTGGCACTGAAATACGTGGCACTGAAATACGTGGCACTGAAATACGTGGCACTGAAATACGTGGCACTGAAATATGTGATACGTGGCACTTAAATACGTGGCACTGAAATACGTGGCACTGAAATACGTGGCACTGAAATACGTGGCACTGAAATACGTGGCACTGAAATATGTGATACGTGGCACTTAAATACGTGGCACTGAAACACGTGGCACTGAAATACGTGATACATGGCACTGAAATACGTGGCACTGAAATACGTGGCACTGAAATACGTGGCACTGAAATACGTGGCACTGAAACACGTGCAACTGAAATACGTGATACGTGGCACTGAAATACGTGGCACTGAAACACGTGGCACTGAAATATGTGATACGTTGCCCTGAAATACATGGCACTGAAATACGTGGCACTGAAATACGTGGCACTGAAATACGTGGCACTGAAATACGTGGCACTGAAATACGTGGCACTATGACTGTCAGAAAATGTTCATTAAACGGTTAGGGGTGAGGTTAGGGGTAGAGTTAGGGTTAGGGTTTGGATCCCTTTATCACAATGATGGTGGTGGGTGGCTTTTCAGTGTGTTTTCTGTTTTTTTTTTCGATAAAAATGCATGCGTTTTTAACGCAAACAAACGCATGTGCTTAAAAACGCAAGAAAATACTGCAGGTTGTATTTCTGAAAATTAACGCATGCAGAAAAAAACCGCATGCGTTTGAAAACGCGACCAAACGTGTACAAAAAAAACGCATGCGTTTTCAATGTTAAATATAGGGAAAAAACGCATGCGTTTTTTTGTGCAAAAAACGCTGCAGACAAAAACGCAAGTGTGAAACCAGCGACGCTTTTTATAGCAAAAAAGTTTTTGCGTCTCCACATTTTGAGAGCTATAATTTTTCCACATTTTGCTCCACAGAGTCATGTGAGGTCTTGTTTTTTGCGGGACGAGTTGACGTTTTTATTGGTAACATTTTCGGACACGTGACCGTTTTTGATCGCTTTTTATTCCGATTTTTGTGAGGCAGAATGACCAAAAACCAGCAATTCCTGAATTTCTTTTGGGAGAGGCGTTTATACCGTTCCGTGTTTGGTAAAATTGATAAAGCAGTTTTATTCTTCGGGTCAGTACGATTACAGCGATATCTCATTTATATCATTTTTTTATGTTTTGGCGCTTTTATACGATAAAAACTATTTTATAGAAAAAATAATTATTTTGGTATCGCTTTATTCTCAGGACTATAACTTTTTTATTTTTTTGCTGATGATGCTGTGTGGCGGCTTGTTTTTTGCAGGACAAGATGACGTTTTCAGTGGTACCATGGTTATTTATATCAGTCTTTTTGATCGCGTGTTATTCCACTTTTTGTTCGGCGGTATGGTAATAAAGCGTTGTTTTTTGCCTCGTTTTTTTTTTTTTTTTCTTACGGTGTTTACTGAAGGGGTTAACTAGTGGGGCAGTTTTATAGGTGGGGTCGTTACGGACGCGGCGATACTAAACATGTGTACTTTTATTGTTTTTTTTTTTTATTTAGATAAAGAAATGTATTTATGGGAATAATATATATATTTTTTTTTTCATTATTTTGGAATATTTTTTTTTATTTTTTTTTACACATTTGGAAATTTTTTTTTTTACTTTTTTACTTTGCCCCAGGGGGGGACAATACAGATCGGTGATCTGTCAGTTTGCATAGCACTCTGACAGATCACCGATCTGCGAGAGGTGCAGGCTGCTTCACAGTGCCTGCTCTGAGCAGGCTTCTGTGAAGCCACCTCCCTCCCTGCAGGACCCGGATCCGCGGCCATCTTGGATCCGGGTCTGGAGCAGGCAGGGAGGGAGGTAAGACCCTCGCAGCAACGCGATCACATCGCGTTGCTGCGGGGGGCTCAGGGAAGCCCGCAGGGAGCCCCCTCCCTGCGCGATGCTTCCCTGCACCGCCGGCACATCGCGATCATGTTTGATCGCGGTGTGCCGGGGGTTAATGTGCCGGGAGCGGTCCGTGACCGCTCCTGGCACATAGTGCCGGATGTCAGCTGCGATATGCAGCCGACACCCGGCCGCGATCGGCCGCGCTCCCCCCGTGAGCGCGGCCGATCGGCTATGACGTACTATCCCGTCGGCGGTCATGGGGGCCCACCCCACCTCGACGGGATAGTACGTCGGATGTCAGGAAGGGGTTAAGTGGTGGAACTTGCACTATTGCTGACTGACTAAATACTTTTTTGCCCCACTGTATCTCTGTGATTTAATTGCAGAAAAATTCAAAGTTGGAAAATTGCGCTATTTTCAAAATTTTCACCAAATTTCCGTTTATTTCACAAATAAACGCACGTTATATCAAATAAATTTTACCACTATCAAGAAGTACAATATGTCACGAGAAAATGTCAGAATCGCCAAGATCCGTTGAAGCGTTCCAGAGTTATAACCTCATAAAGGGACAGTGGTCAGAATTGTAAAAATCGGCCCGGTCATTAACGTGCAAAACACCCTTGGGGCTTAAGGGGTTAAAGGCGACATTTTGTACTACGGGGTGATGGATAATCTGCACCCCCTGTAAATTGTGCCTCTATCCAGGCAATGATTTCCACAGCACTTGTGGGACCCCCAAGCAGGATCAGGGTGGGGGGACACGAGCTCCATCCCCATTCTACCCTCTAGGTTCAGAGACTGTTTTATATTCAGCTTTTTATTGTCATATAGATTTAGTCACCATCAGTATCTGGTATGGGGGTCTGACTGCAGGATTTGGGGGTTATACGGCCACTCTCCTTTATATGGATATAGAACAGCCCAGCTATAGCCTGCATGTAATGACATGTAAGGGCCCTATAACCAGGCATCACAAGTGAATTGTGGGATTTGTAGTCCCACAGCACTAGAACAATACACTCAGCAGGATGAGTAATAAACAGCTGAAGTATGCGCTGAGCTCAGCAGGCACGTTACCACAGCAACCACCACTACAAGTCCCAGCATATTCACCAGATGAACCTAATCAGCAGCTAAAAGGCTCCGGGAAACACCAGATGAACACTGGCTGTGGCCCAGCGCCGGGCGAATAGCTGCAGCCCCGGCTTGGTGATGGCTGCTGGTCCGCTTCACACAGGACGGAGAAAGAGCTCTGCCGGCAGCGAACTGCTCCTTTCCCGCAGACCGACTGATGGTCACACGACAGCTTCCGTATCCGCCCGTGTGCACCGCTCAGGACATTCCGACCGGAAACAGAGGAGCCTGCGCCAGGTGGCCGCTGGGAGACGTGCAACAACGTCACGTGACCGCCAGACACTGTTCCCTTGTTTCTCTTGACTCCTCTTCTTCCCACAACTTTTTCCTTTATTTCATTTTCCAAAATCTTCAATTGCATTTATATTAATGGGAAAGTTGTAAACCTGAACCAAAAACACCAAATCTCAAACGTAAGCTGTTCGTTGCCCCTAGCAACCGACCACACAGAGTCCATGTTTGTTAACTCGACTTTCTAGTATAATTAGTTGTCTGGGGTGGGTTGTCTATGTATTTTCTGCCTTTCACACTGGCGGAGCATTATGTCCCTACCACTTGTCCAGTAGTGAGAAAACCCTCTTCCCCCCAGAACATGAATAGTGAAGTTCTTATTTGTCCCTTTCCCGGGTTAAAAAAGCCAGCCCTCAGCTCCCTCAGAAATAGCACTTCATGTGTGAATCGCCAGTTCCAGCACTTAGCCCAGGCTCTTCCAGATACCCTGGTGCAGTGGCATTGGGGTAATGAGATTAGGGGTTGGTGTCCACAACTGTCGCTCACACCAAGCCCTAGGTTTATTGAGAAGGCTACGCGGCAGCCTCTAAGTGTTCAGGGTGCACAAATAGGAATCCACTCCAATAAATTTAGTAAAAGAATTTGGCACTCCGGAATATGATGCAAATAGATTTATTTCACATAGTGCCCATTGTGTTGCAAGAAAATATTTTTGACATTTCAGCCCAAAGTCCTTCCTCAGAACTACAAAAAGATATTACAATAAGTGTATTATAATATAGAAATAAACAACACAAGAAATAACTGTAGCCATTATAAAGCAATAGAAGAAAAATCAAATAAGAGAATGAAAATAAATATAAGTATTGTGCCGAGAGAGGGACTATACATATAGATAGAGCAAAGTGAAGAAAGATTAGAGTTATACAAAAGTTGGTGGAGCACCCCATCAGGGCAAGGGGTACTCGGTACCGGTATTCACAGGGGGGATGTCACGGCGGCGACCCGATCTGTGGCCCTGGGATGTCCATGTAAAAGGGAAAGTGTTGTGAAATTGGATTTTGGGCTCCCCCGGTGGCCACTGGTGGAACTGAACTTGTGTGCATCATCCTTTCTGTTCACCTGTTCCTATCAGGATGTGGGAGTCGCTATTTAACCTTGCTCCTCTGTCACTTCCATGCCGGTCAACATTGTAATCAGAAGCCTTTCTGTGCATGTTCCTGCTGCTAGACAACTCCCAGCTAAGTTGGACTTTAGTCCTCGTTTGTTTTTGTATTTTGTTCCAGTTCACAGCTGAAGTTTTGTTTCTGTGTCTGGAAAGCTCTTGTGATCTGAAATTGCCACTCTGATGTTATGAGTTAATACTAGAGTCTTAAAGTAATTTCAGGATGGTGTTTTGATAGGGTTTTCAGCTGACCATGAAAGTGCCCTTTCTGTCTTCCTGCTGTCTAGTAAGCGGACCTCAACTTTGCTAAACCTATTTTCATACTACGTTTGTCATTTCATCTAAAATCACCGCCAATATATGTGGGGGCCTCTGTCTGCCTTTCGGGGAAATTTCTCTAGAGGTGAGCCAGGACTATATTTTCCTCTGCCAGGATTAGGTAGTCCTCCGGCTGGCGCTGGGCGTCTAGGGATAAAACGTAGGCAACGCTACCCGGCTACTGTTAGTTGTGCGGCAGGTTTAGTTCATGGTCAGTTTAGTTTCCATCCTTCCAAGAGCTAGTTCTTATGTTTGCTGGGCTATGTTCTCTTGCCATTGAGAACCATAACAGATTGACCGGCCCACAAAGGGTTAAAGTAATTGGCAGAGAAAGGAGAGAAGAGAGAAGTCTGCTGAAGATTTTTTTTTTTTTTTTTCTTCAGTTCTGAGTGTGCTTATAATTGAATCTCTTGCAAGTCTGCCTATATTGCAGCCTTTCTCTCTCTCTCTCCTTCTAATCCTGGAATGGCTCTGTGTTCACCTGTTTAAAATGGATATTCAGAGTTTAGCTGCAGGTTTGAATAATCTCACCACGAAAGTTCAAAATTTACAAGATTTTGTTGTTCATGTTCCTATATCTGAACCTAGAATTCCTTTGCCTGAATTTTTCTCGGGGAATAGATCATGCTTTCAAAATTTCAAAAATAATTGCAAGTTGTTTTTGTCCCTGAAATCTCGCTCTGCTGGAGATCCTGCTCAGCAGGTCAGGATTGTGATTTCCTTGCTCCGGGGCGACCCGCAAGACTGGGCTTTTGCATTGGCACCAGGGGATCCTGCGTTGCTCAATGTGGATGTGTTTTTTCTGGCCTTGGGGTTGCTTTATGAGGAACCTCATTTAGAGCTTCAGGCGGAAAAGGCCTTGATGTCCCTATCTCAGGGGCAAGACGAAGCTGAAATATACTGCCAAAAATTCCGTAAATGGGCTGTGCTTACTCAGTGGAATGAGTGCGCCCTGGCGGCGAATTTCAGAGAGGGTCTCTCTGATGCCATTAAGGATGTTATGGTGGGGTTCCCTGTGCCTGCGGGTCTGAATGAGTCCATGACAATGGCTATCCAGATCGATAGGCGTCTGAGGGAGCGCAAACCTGTGCACCATGTGGCGGTGTCTACTGAGAAGACGCCAGAGAATATGCAATGTGATAGAATTCTGTCCAGAAGCGAACGGCAGAATTTTAGACGAAAAAATGGGTTGTGCTTCTATTGCGGTGATTCAACTCATGTTATATCAGCATGCTCTAAGCGTACTAAGAAGCTTGATAAGTCTGTTTCAATTGGCACTTTACAGTCTAAGTTTATTCTATCTGTGACCCTGATTTGTTCTTTATCATCTATTACCGCGGACGCCTATGTCGACTCTGGCGCCGCTTTGAGTCTTATGGATTGGTCCTTTGCCAAACGCTGTGGGTATGATTTAGAGCCTCTTGAAAATCCTATACCTCTGAAGGGGATTGACTCCACCCCATTGGCTAGTAATAAGCCACAATACTGGACACAAGTAACTATGCGGATTAATCCGGATCATCAGGAGATTATTCGCTTTCTTGTGCTGTGTAACCTACATGATGTGTTGGTGCTGGGATTGCCATGGCTGCAATCTCATAACCCAGTCCTCGACTGGAAAGCTATGTCTGTGTTAAGCTGGGGATGTAAGGGGATGCATGGGGACGTACCTTTGGTTTCCATTTCATCATCTATTCCCTCTGAGATTCCTGAATTCTTATCTGACTATTGTGACGTTTTTGAAGAACCTAAGCTTGGTTCACTACCTCCGCACCGGGAGTGTGATTGTGCCATAGATTTGATTCCGGGTAGTAAATACCCTAAGGGTCGTTTATTTAATCTGTCTGTGCCTGAACATGCTGCTATGCGAGAATATATAAAGGAGTCCTTGGAAAAGGGACATATTCGTCCTTCGTCATCTCCCTTAGGAGCCGGTTTTTTCTTTGTGGCTAAGAAAGATGGCTCTTTGAGGCCGTGCATTGATTATCGGCTTTTGAATAAAATCACGGTTAAATATCAATATCCGTTGCCACTGTTGACTGATTTGTTTGCTCGCATAAAGGGGGCCAAGTGGTTCTCTAAGATAGATCTCCGTGGGGCGTATAATTTGGTGCGAATTAAGCAGGGGGATGAGTGGAAAACCGCATTTAATACGCCCGAGGGCCACTTTGAGTATTTGGTGATGCCTTTTGGTCTTTCAAATGCCCCTTCAGTCTTTCAGTCCTTTATGCATGACATTTTCCGTGATTATTTGGATAAATTTATGATTGTGTATCTGGATGATATTTTGATTTTTTCGGATGACTGGGACTCTCATGTCCAGCAGGTCAGGAGGGTTTTTCAGGTCTTGCGGTCTAATTCCTTGTGTGTGAAGGGTTCTAAGTGCGTTTTTGGGGTTCAAAAGATTTCCTTCTTGGGATATATTTTTTCCCCCTCTTCCATCGAGATGGATCCTGTCAAGGTTCAGGCTATTTGTGATTGGATGCAGCCCTCTTCCCTTAAGAGTCTTCAGAAATTTTTGGGCTTTGCTAACTTTTATCGTCGATTTATTGCTGGTTTTTCTGATGTTGTTAAGCCATTGACTGATTTGACTAAGAAGGGTGCTGATGTTGCTGATTGGTCCCCTGCTGCTGTGGAGGCCTTTCGGGAGCTTAAGCGCCGCTTTTCTTCCGCCCCTGTGTTGCGTCAGCCTGATGTTGCTCTTCCTTTTCAGGTTGAGGTCGACGCTTCGGAAATCGGAGCTGGGGCGGTTTTGTCGCAGAGAAGTTCCGATTGCGCTGTGATGAGACCTTGTGCTTTTTTTTCGCGTAAATTTTCGCCCGCCGAGCGGAATTATGATATTGGGAATCGGGAGCTTTTGGCCATGAAGTGGGCTTTTGAGGAGTGGCGTCATTGGCTTGAGGGGGCTAGACATCAGGTGGTGGTATTGACTGACCACAAAAATTTAATTTATCTTGAGTCCGCCAGACGCCTGAATCCTAGACAGGCGCGCTGGTCGTTGTTTTTCTCTCGGTTTAATTTTGTGGTGTCCTACCTGCCGGGTTCTAAGAATGTTAAGGCGGATGCCCTTTCTAGGAGTTTTGAGCCTGACTCCCCTGGTAACTCGGAACCTACAGGTATCCTTAAGGATGGAGTGATATTGTCTGCCGTTTCTCCAGACCTGCGGCGGGCCTTGCAGGACTTTCAGGCGGATAGACCTGATCGTTGCCCACCTGGTAGACTGTTTGTTCCTGAGGATTGGACCAGTAAAGTCATTTCTGAGGTCCATTCTTCTGCGTTGGCAGGTCATCCCGGAATCTTTGGTACCAGGGATTTGGTGGCAAGGTCCTTCTGGTGGCCTTCCCTGTCACGAGATGTGCGAGGCTTTGTGCAGTCTTGTGACGTTTGTGCTCGGGCCAAGCCTTGTTGTTCTCGGGCTAGTGGATTGTTGTTGCCCTTGCCTATCCCGAAGAGGCCTTGGACGCACATCTCGATGGATTTTATTTCGGATCTTCCTGTTTCTCAGAAGATGTCTGTCATCTGGGTGGTGTGTGACCGTTTCTCTAAGATGGTCCATTTGGTTCCCCTGCCTAAGTTGCCTTCTTCTTCCGAGTTGGTTCCTCTGTTTTTTCAAAATGTGGTCCGCTTGCATGGTATTCCGGAGAATATCGTTTCTGACAGAGGTACCCAATTCGTGTCTAGATTTTGGCGAGCATTCTGTGCTAGGATGGGCATAGATTTGTCTTTCTCGTCTGCTTTCCATCCTCAGACTAATGGCCAGACCGAGCGGACGAATCAAACCTTGGAGACTTATTTGAGGTGTTTTGTGTCCGCAGATCAGGATGATTGGGTTGCTTTTTTGCCTTTAGCGGAGTTTGCCCTCAATAATCGGGCCAGCTCTGCCACCTTGGTGTCTCCGTTTTTCTGTAATTCGGGGTTTCATCCTCGATTTTCTTCTGGTCAGGTGGAATCTTCGTATTGTCCTGGAGTGGATGCTGTGGTGGAGAGGTTGCATCAGATTTGGGGGCAGGTAGTGGACAATTTGAAGTTGTCCCAGGAGAAGACTCAGCTTTTTGCCAACCGCCGGCGTCGGGTTGGTCCTCGGCTTTGTGTTGGGGACTTGGTGTGGTTGTCTTCTCGTTTTGTCCCTATGAGGGTTTCTTCTCCTAAGTTTAAGCCTCGGTTTATCGGCCCATACAAGATAATGGAGATTCTTAACCCTGTGTCCTTCCGTTTGGACCTCCCTGCATCTTTTTCTATTCATAATGTTTTTCATCGGTCATTATTGCGCAGGTATGAGGTACCGGTTGTGCCTTCCGTTGAGCCTCCTGCTCCGGTGCTGGTTGAAGGCGAGTTGGAGTACGTTGTGGAAAAAATTTTGGACTCCCGTGTTTCCAGACGGAAACTCCAGTATCTGGTCAAATGGAAGGGATACGGTCAGGAGGATAATTCTTGGGTGACTGCCTCTGATGTTCATGCCTCCGATCTGGTCCGTGCCTTTCATAGGGCTCATCCTGATCGCCCTGGTGGTTCTGGTGAGGGTTCGGTGCCCCCTCCTTGAGGGGGGGGTACTGTTGTGAAATTGGATTTTGGGCTCCCCCGGTGGCCACTGGTGGAACTGAACTTGTGTGCATCATCCTTTCTGTTCACCTGTTCCTATCAGGATGTGGGAGTCGCTATTTAACCTTGCTCCTCTGTCACTTCCATGCCGGTCAACATTGTAATCAGAAGCCTTTCTGTGCATGTTCCTGCTGTTAGACAACTCCCAGCTAAGTTGGACTTTAGTCCTCGTTTGTTTTTGTATTTTGTTCCAGTTCACAGCTGAAGTTTTGTTTCTGTGTCTGGAAAGCTCTTGTGATCTGAAATTGCCACTCTGATGTTATGAGTTAATACTAGAGTCTTAAAGTAATTTCAGGATGGTGTTTTGATAGGGTTTTCAGCTGACCATGAAAGTGCCCTTTCTGTCTTCCTGCTATCTAGTAAGCGGACCTCAACTTTGCTAAACCTATTTTCATACTACGTTTGTCATTTCATCTAAAATCACCGCCAATATATGTGGGGGCCTCTGTCTGCCTTTCGGGGAAATTTCTCTAGAGGTGAGCCAGGACTATATTTTCCTCTGCCAGGATTAGGTAGTCCTCCGGCTGGCGCTGGGCGTCTAGGGATAAAACGTAGGCAACGCTACCCGGCTACTGTTAGTTGTGCGGCAGGTTTAGTTCATGGTCAGTTTAGTTTCCATCCTTCCAAGAGCTAGTTCTTATGTTTGCTGGGCTATGTTCTCTTGCCATTGAGAACCATAACAGGAAAGGTCTTTAAAGGGATAAAGTTTGTGTTTGTGACTCCACCTGTGGTATTCGGTCAGGGTGACCGACGCTGCTGGGTCCGCTGGGGTGAGGTTATGGCAGATAGATGGTATACCTTCCCACAGGTGAAGTATGTCCCCAGGGCTTCCCAGCATGGATGATGGAATGGTGAAAGGTGCAATGAAGAATGAGGACACAGGGTTGCAGTCTCTTTACCTTGTTCACTGTTGGTTTCAGCAGCCACAGTCCAGAGCACCAGATCACAGGGCAGGCAGAGTCCAGTCGGTTTGGAGGCAAGTCCAGAGTCCCCTTATCCAGGTGGAAATCAGAAGCCTTCCTTTGCGCTGTAGTGGTGTAGACCCTTACTGCTTAAGCTCGAATATGGTCCTCACAGACGTTATATCTCTCTCTCTGTCCCCCGTAGTCGGATAGGACAATACCCATATGACTGGTGGCTGGAGCCTGTTTATAGAATCTCTTAGATGACCAGGCTCTGTGGAGTGTCACCGTACCTCCTGGGTGTAGGTGCGGACAGGTAACGTGCAATTAGCTGTCCTGCTGGTCTCTGAAGTAAGGCGTAGAGGTCCTTACAACCTTGGTATTCCAGCTACCGGTGTTCTGCGCCTCAGAAAGAGGCAGCCTGCTCCTGGCTGGCCCCCTCTGGTATCTTCTCCTGTGCTTTGCTTTCCTGCATGCTCACTGCAATATATTCAGCTTTCTATGTGTCTCTTCCCAGGAGCTGCAGCACTTCAGGCTACAGGGCTCCTCTCCTTCCTTTCCCGCTCTCTCTCTGACAGGAACTGACTCCTTTCCCTCCAGATCAGGATGTCTTATAGGGGAGTTCACCTTAAACAGGCTTAGAGCTCCCCCTTCTGGTCTGGAGTGTGAACATTTTGCATGCAATGTGTTACCTGCTAAAGAGATCTTTCATTGCCTCCAAATGTAACATCACTCTCCCCGTGAGGAAAGTGACATTACTGTGATGACCAAAGCCCTGGGGCGCCACATTGGCACCAGAGACAAATATATTACTATAGTTGTTTACCAGGGAACTGATATCAATCAATCGGATTTAAAAGCAGCACAAATCCTGAAAGGAAAAATATAAATCATGTGCATAGCACTTCAGGATTCTCATTGACTTTGCTGGTATAAGGAATCCCTACCATTTTTGGGCCAATTCCGTGCAGAAAAAATGCTGCAAAACTGCACCGTGTGCACACAGCCTTACTAGAAGAAGGTGTGAATGGTTATCAGTGAGGCTGTGTGCACACGTTCAGGATTTTTCGCGTTTTTTCAGCTCCACTATAAAGACATGATAAAACCATTAAAAAACCGCTTACATTAAGCATCCTATTATTAGAATGAAATCCGCATTTTTTGTGCACATGTTGAGTTTTTTTCTGCGGCGGAATCACATTCCGTAAAAAAAAGAAACGCAGCATGTTCATTCTTTGTGTGGAATCGTGGGGATTCTGCACCCATAGGAATGCATTGATCCACTTTCTTCCCGCATGGGGCTATGCCCACCATGCGGTAAGTAAGTGGATCATGTGCGGTTGGTACCCAGGGTGGAGGAGAGGAGAAAAAGAATTAAAATAAAAAAATCGTGATATTCTCACCTTCCGGCGTCCTCATAGCCTTCCCGCTCCTCGCGGTACTCCCGTTCCCAGTGATGCTTTGCGACAATGACCTGTGATGACGTAGTGGTCTCACATGATGCTACATCATCTGGGGTCATTGCCGTGAGGCATTACTGGGAACGGGAGCATCGTGAGGGGGCCGCCGGAAGGTGAGAATATCATGATTTTTTTTTTGGGGGGGGGGGATTATTTTTAACATTCTATCTTTTACTATTAATGCTGCATGTGCAGCATCAATAGTAAAAAGTTGGTCACACTTGTCAAACACCATGTTTGACAAGTGTGACCAACCTGTCAATCAGTTTTCCAAGCGATTGTACAGATCGCTTGGAAAACACTAGCATTCTGCAAGCTAATTACGCTTGCAAAATGCTAGTGTTTAGCGGGAAAATGCATGCCAATTTCGCATGAGTTTTACCCGCGGCAAGGACTTCCGGAGTTGCTGCGGAAATTTCCACGGCAATTCCGGACGTGTGCACATAGCCATACTGTTCAACCTTTCAGTGTAGGACTACTGCACCCAGCCACTGACATCTCATACCCATGTTAAACACTAAGGTACAGTATGTATCAGACAATGGATTCATGGAGTCATCTGGCACATTAGATATTCCGTCACCCATTCTCCTTTGCGAGTTCATTCAGACATTCTGTCGTAGTAGATTGCATCCGAGTGTCGCCTCCAGTGGGCGTATAAGTCTGAAAATGATGCACATCAGAGCCAAGTTGACTCTATCACACCATTATAGTCTATGGCCCCGTTAGCGCCTATGTCCAAATCCTGTTTTGCAGGGGTTCGGATGGAGACCCCAAGGGACCCCTGAAATTCTGCAAGAATGCAATGTGAAAGGGGCCTAAGAATCTTTTTCAGTGGATGATCATATGGAATTAGTTTAGGAAAAACTTATTAAAGAGGTTACCATGGGTAGAATGTCTGACCCCTTTTCCTTATTACCAATAGATAATTTGAGGGTCTCGCCCCTAGGTTTGGTCCTCAAAATGGAGATTGGAAAATGTTATTTGATCCACTATTTGTCATCTCCTAAAGGGGTATCTGTAAATGATGATATTGATGAATCCTTGTGAAGTGTTTCTTACATTTAACGTGTTTAGGCAGTAAGACTGGTTCAGCAGGCGGGTCAGGGTGCTTTATTTTCAAAGGCGGATGTTGAATTGGGAATCTACCTCCTGCTGGTACATCCCAGATTATGTTGACTCCCTATAAAGTAGTCTGCTCCACTTCATGCGCTTATTTTGAGGCTTTTAGAACATGTGTGTCTGGGTCCAGCCCATCGTTTCACAAGTGGTGCTAACATTAAATATTTGACTCTCATTTTTGCTCGTTTTGGAGTTTCACTGGAAGTAGTAAAAACTCTGGACCCGATGACCTCACATTTTTTGAGATGTTTTGAAATTGATTCATTAGAGTATAGAATGTCGCTTACCTGAGCCAAAGCTTCTTGATTTGCGGCGAGCAGTAAAAAAAAGCAATGGTGAAGACAGAGATAACTTTGCAATGCCTTCAATTTCTGCTTGGAAAACTGAACCTGTAGAATAATGACCATGGGGAGGATATTTTGCAGGTGGATGGCACAAGTGATGGCGAGTAAAAGATGACAGCAACATTTCATGCTCTTATGAAGCAAACTTAAGGGTGCACACGTTGTGGATTCTCTGCAGATCCGCAGGGTTTTTTGCGTTGCAGAAATGCTGCAGATCCACAATTGATTTACAGTACAATGTAAATCAATGAGAAAAAAAAAGCTGTGCTAATGGTGCGGAAAATCCGGTGCGGAAACGCTGCGGATTAAAAGAAGTAGCTTGTCACTTCTTTTTTTGAGGAGCTGCAGAGTTTTTGTACCCATTCCATTATAGAAATCCGCAGGGGTAAAAAACGCAGGAAATCCGCAAAAAATCTGCAGCAAAAACGCACAAAAAACGCTGCGGATCCGCACAAAAAACGCGACTAATCCGCAGCTGCGTTTTCTGCCAGGAGGCAGAATCCGCACCAGAAATTCCAAAGGCTAATCCGCGACGTGTGCACATAGCCTAACCCCTTAACGACCGCCGATACGCCTTTTAACGGCGGCCGCTAAGGGTACTTAAACCACAGCGCCGTTAATTAACGGCGCTGTGGAAAAAGTGAATAGCGCCCCCCAGAGTCGGATTTTCTCTGGGGTCTCGGTTGCACATCAGAGGACAGAGAAATAGGGGGATTCGGGGACCCTAACATACTCACCCGGTGTCCCTGGGTCCTCTTCTGTCTTCTCCTGCCAGCCGGCTTTTTCCTCATGGCGGGCGCATGCGCAGTGCGCCCGCCATCTGCTGCCATCTGCCGGCCGGCAGGAGAAGACGAGTTGGGGCTAAAATTAGGGTTAGGGTTGGGGCTAAATTTAGGGTTAGGGTTGGGGCTAAATTTAGGGTTAGGGATAGGGCTAGGGTTAGGGGCTAAATTTAGGGTTAGGGTTAGGCTACTTTCACACTAGCGTTTTTTGGCTTCCGTCGCAATGCGTTGTTGGAGAAAAAACGCATCCTGCAAAAGTGCTTGCAGGATGCGTTTTTTCTCCATTGGCTTGCATTAGCGACGGATTGCCACACGTCGCATCCGTCGTGCGACGGATGCGTCGTGCTTTGGCGGACCATCGGCACAAAAAAAGCTACATGTAACTTTTTTGTGCGACGTGTCCGCCATTTCCGACTGCGCATGCGCGGCCGGAACTCCGCCCCCGTCTCCCCACACCTCACAATGGGGCAGCGGATGCGTTGAAAAAACAGCATCTGCTGCACCCGTTGTGCGGCGCTTACAACGCTAGCGTCGGTACGTCGGCCCGACACACTGCGATGGGCCGAGTACGACGCTAGTGTGAAAGTAGCCTTAGGCTTCTTTCACACTTGCGTCGGTACGGGGCGGTCGCAATGCGTCGGCCCGACGTACCGACGCACGTTGTGAAAATTGTGCACAACATGGGCAGCGGATGCAGTTTTTCAACGCATCCGCTGCCCAGTCTATGTCCTGGGGAGGAGGGGGCAGAGTTACGGCCACGCTTGCGCGGAAATGGCGGACGCGACGTACAAAAAAAGGTTACATTGAACTTTTTTTGTGACGACGGGGGCTAAAGTTATGGTTAGGGTTGGGGCTAAAGTTAGGGTTGGGGCTAAAGTTAGGGTTAGAGTTGGGATTAGGGTTAGGGTTTGGATTAGGGTTGGGATTAGGGTTACGTTTGGGATTAGGGTTTGGATTAGGGTTGGGATTAGGGTTACGTTTGGGATTAGGGTTTGGATTAGGGTTGGGATTAGGGTTAGGGGTGTGTTGGATTTAGGGTTTTGATTAGGGTTATGGTTAGGGTTGAGATTAGGGCTGTTTTGGGGTTAGGGTTGTGATTATCGTTAGGGTTGTGATTAGGATTATGGATCGGGTTGAGATTAGGGTTAGGGGTGTGTTGGAGTTAGGGTTGAAGTTATAATTTGGGGGTTTCCACTGTTTAGGTACATCAGGGGGTCTCCAAACACGACAGCCAATTTTGCGCTAAAAAAGTCAAATGGTGCTCCCTCCCTTCTGAGCTCTGCCGTGCGCCCAAACAGTGGTTTACCCCCACATTTGGGGCATCAGCGTACTCTGGATTAATTGGACAACTTTTGGGGTCCAATTTCTCCTGTTACCATTGTGAAAATAAAAACTTGGGGGCTAAAAATCTTTTTTGTGGGAAAAAAAATATTTTTTTATTTTCACTACTCTGCATTATAAACTTCTGTGAAGCACTTGAGCATTCAAAGTTCTCACCACATATCTAGATAAGTTCCTTAGGGTGTCTAGTTTCCAAAATTTGGTCACTTGTGGGGGTTTCTACTGTTTAGGTACATCAGGGGCTCTGCAAACGCAACATAACACCCACAGACAATTCTATCAAAGTCTGAATTCCAAAATGGCGCTCCTTCTCTTCCGAGCTCTGCCGTGTGCCAAAACAGTGGTTTACCCCCACATATGGGGTACCAGAATACTCAGGACAAATTGGAGAACAAATATTGGCATCCAATTTCTCTTGTTACCCTTGTGAAAATAAAAACTTGGGGGCTAAAAAAATCTTTTTTGTGGAAAAAAAAATATTTTCTATTTTCACTACTCTGCATTATAAACTTCTGTGAAGCACTTGGGCATTCAAAGTTCTCACCACATATCTAGATAAGTTCCGTGGGGGGTCTAGTTTTCAAAATGGGGTCACTTGTGGTGTATTTCTACTGTTTAGGTACATCAGTAGCTCTGCAAACGCAACATAACGCCCGCAGACCATTCTATCAAAGCCTGCATTTCTAAATGGCGCTCCTTCCCTTCCGAGCTCTGCCGTGCGCCCAAACAGTGGTTTACCCCCACATATGGGGTACTGTTGTGAACTGTTTTCAGGCTCCCTCTTGTGGTCACAGGTGGTATGGTGTGACTTTTGCTTTGGGCTCCCCCTGGTGGCTTTATTTGTTATCCTGCTGGTCAGCTGTCTCGTTATCCTCTGGGAGGTTCCTATATAGCTCTGTTTCACTTCCTCTTGTTGCCGGCTGTCAATGTAATCAGTGCTACTTAGATTCCTGCTGACTACCTTGCTCCCAGTCCCTCCAAGTCAAGCTAAGTTTTGTTTGCTCATTTTTTGATCATCAGTGTTTATCATGTTTTCTGTCCAGCTTGCTAAGATGTGATTCTCTCCACACACCGTTAGTTGGTGCGTGGGTTCTTGAAATCTCAGGATGGATATTTTGTAAGGGTTTTTTATTGATCGCATAGACCCCTGCTCTATCTTCTGCTTTCTAGTACTAGTGGGCCTCTTTTGCTGAATCTGATTTCATCCCTATGTATGTGCCTTCCTCTTACTTCACCGTTAATATTTGTTGGGGGCTTCTATATCTTTGGGGATTATTTCTCTGGAGGCAAGCGAGGTCTTTCTCTCTCTTTAGGGGTAGCTAGTTTCTCCGGCTGGCTCGAGACGTCTAGGAATTTTTTAGGCACGTTCACCGGCTACCTCTAGTTGTGTTGGATAGGTTCAGGTTTGCAATCAGTCCAGTTACCATCTCCCTAGAGCTTGTCCTAAGTTTAATCACTTGCTGGTCTATTTGTGATCCTCTGCCACTAAAGGATCATAACAGGGTACCAGCATACTCAGGACAAATTGGACAACTTTTGGGGTCCAATTTCTCTTGTTACCCTTGTGAAAATAAAAACTTGGGGGCTAAAAAATCTTTATTGTTAAAAAATATATATTTTTTATTTTCACGACTCTGCATTATAAACTTCTGTGATGCACTTGGGCATTCAAAGTTCTCACTACACATCTAGATAAGTTACATGGGGGGTCTAGTTTCCAAAATGGGGTCACTTTTGGGGGGTTTCTACTGTTTAGGCACATCAGGGGCTCTCCAAACGCGACATGGCGTCCGATCTCAATTCCAGTCAATTTTGCATTGAAAAGTCAAATGGCGCTCCTTTGCTTCCGAGCTCAGCCATGTGCCCAAACAGTGGTTTACCCCCACATATGGGGTGTCGGCGTACTCAAGACAAATTGTACAACAACTTCTGGGGTCCATTTTCTCCTGTTACCCTTGGTAAAATAAAAATTTGGAGGCAAAAAGATCATTTTTTTGTAGAAAAAATGCGATTTTTTTATTTTCACGGCTCTACGTTATAAACTTCTGTGAAGCACCTGGGGGTTTAAAGTGCTCACCACACATCTAGATAAGTTCCTTAAGGGGTCTAGTTTCCAAAATGGTGTCATTTGTGGGGGGTCTCCACTGTTTAGGCACATCAGCGGCTCTCCAAACGTGACATGGCGTCCGATCTCAATTCCAGCCAATTCTACATTGAAAAAGTAAAACGACACTCCTTATCTTCCAAGCTCTGCGGTGCGCCCAAACAGTGGTTTACCTCCACATATGGGGTATCGGCGTACTCAGGAAAAATTGCACAACAAAATTTGTGGTTAAATTTCTGCTTTTACACTTGTGAAAATTAAAAAAAATGGTTCTGAAGTAAAATGTTTGCAAAATAAAGTTAAATGTTCATTTTTTTCTTCCACATTGTTTTAGTTCCTGTGAAGTACGTAAAGGGTTAATAAACTTCTTGAATGTGGTTTTGAGCAGCTTGAGGGGTGCAGTTTTTAGAATGGTGTCACACTTGGTTATTTTCTATCATATAGACCCCTCAAAATGACTTCAAAGGTGATGTGGTCCCTAAAAAAAACATGGTGTTGTAAAAATGAGAAATTGCTGGTCAACTTTTAACCCTTATAACTCCCTAACAAAACAAAAAAAATTGTTTCCAAAATTGTGCTGATGTAAAGTAGACATGTGAGAAATGTTATTTATTAACTATTTTTTGTGACATATCTCTCTGATTTAAGGGCATAAAAATACAAAGTTTGAAAATTGCAAAATTTTAAAAATTTTCGCCATATTTCCATTTTTTTCATAAATAATCGCAAGTAATATCGAAGAAATGTTACCACTAACTTGAAATACAACATGTCACGAAAAAACAGTCTCAGAATCAGCGGGATCCGATAAAGCGTTCCAGAGTTATAACCTCTTAAAGTGACACTGGTCAGAATTGTAAAAATTGGCTCGGTCATTAAGTACCAAATTGGCTCTGTCACTAAGGGGCTAAATGTGATTTGCAAGTTTTGGACAACTTTTGTCAAACTATACTAGAAAGGCATTGTGGAGATCAGAGGCAGTTTCTACTCTTGATCTACACTGGCTAACAGATGCAGCTTGGTTAACTATGGGGTATTTTTTTAAAGAAGTATGGAGTGTGGGTCTGTGGCCGGAGGACTGGCATACGTCGGGTATTATAGCTAATACTTCATGAATTACTTGTGTGAACAAGGAAATTACTACCATATGGTCACTTTTCTATTTGTCCTATTTATTAGGTTTCCATATAACACACTGGTATATAATACGCACTCCAAATTTTGGGAAGGAAAATAGGAAAAAAATAATTTTTTATGAAATGGTGGTGTTATAATCCGCTTTTACGGTAGCTTACCTGAGGGGTGTCGGTGGAACGGGATTCCAAGTGGCAGGGTCGCTGGTGCAGGAAGCTGGCGGAGGCAGGAGTGGGGTGATGGTGCAGGTCCCAGGCTGGGCTGGTGTAATAGGGTGTTCAGTAGGGTTGAGCGAAACGGATCGGTCAATTTCATAAGTCGCCGACTTTCGGCAAAGTCGGGTTTCGTGAAACCCGAGCCGATCCCAGTGTGGGATCGGCCATGCAATCTGCGTCGCGTTTCGTCTGACGCTTTAACCGCCATTTTTTCAGCCAATGAAGGAGTGTGGGCAGCTTGATGATGTAGGTGTCGTCTTGCTTTCTGCGGCGTCACAGGGGGTGGGGGTATAAACGCCATCTTACCATTTTGGATGTAGCGATTTACAGAGTCCGAGGAATGTAGCGATTTACACTCTGTCCGAGGAGAGAGAGAGAGAGAGAGAGAAAAATATATATACATTATATATATATATATATAATCCCCATTGACTTGCACTGGGTTTCGTGTTTCAGTCGGTGTTTCGGTCGGCCCACCGACTTTTCACAATAATCGGCCGATTTCACACGATCCAACTTTTGAGAAAGTCGGGTATCACGAAACCTCACTCGATCCTACAAAAGAAAAAAATCGCTCAACCCTAGTGTTCAGTAGTGTGGAGGGCTCTGCTGGCATTTTGTGAGAGCCCACAGCCCCGCACTTTCCATATTTTTTAATGCAGTGGACTATTGGAAAATAGCCGCCGGAGGTAGTGCATGTGCAATTGAGATCTCGGGAGCCGAGATCTCTGATGCCAAGATCTCAATCTGCGCGTGCTTGGCCTTCGACTCCAGGCTTTCACAAAATGTCAGCGGAGTCCTTGCAGTCCTACCAGCCTGGGACCTGCAACATCGCCCCACTCCTCCCGCCACTGCCAGTAGCTTCCTGCAGCAGCGAGCCTGGCACCCCACTCCACTGCACCAATAATCTCCACCGCAGCTACAATTTGGATAATAAGACGCACCCCCAAGTGCATTTTATAATCCTAAAAATACAATCTTTACCATTCACTTACCTTTTCCACCTTCATACACTTTTTTGATATATACACAGGATAAAAATAAAAAAGCAAGATTTTTGTTTTTGCTCCCATTTTTCATTAGTTGAACTCTAAGATCTTAGGCCATGTTCACATGTTGCATTTTTTTACCGCGTATCCGCAGTGTTTTTGACGCTGCGGATCTGCAGCAGTTTTCCATGCGGTCTACAGTACCATGTAAACCTATGGAAAACCAAATCTGCTGTGCACATGCTGCGGAAAAAAGGGGCGGAAACGCAGCGTTGTTTTTTCCTCAGCATGTCAATTCTTTTTGCAGAACTGCAGCGCTTCTGCACCCATTGACTTGCATTGAGTCGGGCACTTCCGCAGCAAAACGGCAGATGTAACAAAGCTCTGCGGTTTAGCTGAGTAAACGCTGCAGTTCGGGAGGGGGGGAAGAGTGTGGGCGGTGACTGTGTGTGTGGGCGGGGTCTAAGGGCTCTCCGTGCCGGGTCTGCGGGCTGTCCGGGTGGTCTGCGGGCTGTCCGTGCCGGCTCTGTGAGCTGTCTGGGTAGTCTGAGGCCTGTCCGGGTGGTCTGCGGCCTGTCCGGGAGGTCTGCGGCCTGTCCGGGAGGTCTGTGGCCTGTCTGGGAGGTCTGCGGCCTGTCCGGGTGGTCTGCGGCCTGTCCGGGTGTGTGTGGCACTGTGTGTGTGTTGAGGAGAGCCATAAGATCAAATACTTAATTAACCTCAACACATAAGGTAATTGTGGGAAGCAACCTATAACATGTATTGTTTAACCTTACATAAGTTTTCCTCAGACAAAGTAAGACACTTAAGATGGCTGCCATCTCCTCTACCAGAGCCATGTGCTCTGGTATATGAACAATGAAGACACTGAAGATGGCTGCCATTTCCTGTTTCAGCAGACCATGCGGTCTGGTATCCAAGATGATGCCCACTTTGATGACCTCATGGATCCACCCACAGCGACGCCCACTCTGATGACCTCACGGACCAACCCACCTAGATGACATCATGGATCCGCCCATGGACTTGCTCATGCCCAACCCACTAACCAATGGAATACATCCGATCACTCCCATTTTAGAACTAACCGAGCCCCCTTACAGGAGATATATAACATTGTGTTTGACTAATAAATTTCTTCTTGGAGCTGAGCCACACTTTGATCAAGGAGAGTTACAGCTGACTGTGTCTGGTGTATTTCTTTAGTGCACATGATCAATATCCATTAGGCCAGGAGTAGGCAACTAGAGAATTGAACATTTATATTAATTGTTCAACCCTAATATTTGGCCGCCCAACGGGGGGCCAGCAGAGGAAGAGCCCTGAACCCTGTAAAACCGGCGAGTGGAACGGCTGGATGCACTGAGTACCCCGAATCTGGAGACTGATCACCTCCTTAACAGAACACGGTAAGTCTGCTGATTTTTATAATCTGTAGTCTTTACCTGTGTCCTTCGGGGTATCCTGTGCAGATTGCCTGACCGTGTCCGGTTTTCTTGGTATCTGTAAGACGGCAGAAAGGGTATCTCCGCTGCTGGTCATTTAATTGCAAGAACCGTCATGTTTTAGTTGCCTACTGCCTGTTACATGTTGTGAAGAGGGGAGATGACTAAAAGATAAAAATAAGCAAGTTTTTTTTTCACCTACAGAGGGCTAGAGGCAAGTGATAAAACAGGAAAAACAGGTTTTTACACTGGTAGTTAAAGAAAAGCATTGTGTTTGGAACAGGATGAGAAGGAAAAGCATGTGGTAGGACGGAAAAAAAAAACAAGTTTGTTTTTTTTTTTTAGGATAGAATAAGTGGGTGTAGAAAAAAAAATAATAATTTTTGTCTGTGGTATACGGTTGTCGCCTGTGATAAGATTTTCAGTTCTGTACATGAGGACTAGGACCTGGAGTAATTGACTCGGCCTAGGGGGACCCGGTAAATCTTGGAGCAATTGGCTCAGTTCGGGCATAATAAATTGTGTAGCGGCTCATTGAAACTTGGAGCAATTGGCTCAGTTTGGGCCAATTAAATTTATAGTTTTTCTTTTTTTGCCCCGTGACATCGAGTAATTGACTCTGCACGGGGACCGGTAAGTTAGGGAGCAATTTGACAAAGTAGGGAATAATTGGTTTGTAAAGTACGGAGCACGGAAGTCAGACAGGGACCACGTGACAAGAAGCAATAGGAACTGGGTACTGCAGACTCAGTTCCCTTTAGAATCTCAGGTTTGAGTCATCTCCCCCGTCTTATTGTTTGTTTGGTGTTTGTTATCTTGATAGATAGATATATATATACTGTGTATCTATAGAAAGATGGAGAAAGTAATGCAGTTCTGCCGTATGGGCACTAAGCCAAATTCAGATGGCAAGTTAGACTCATGCACATTAGTGGAAATTGTGTGGAATGCCAGAAGGGGGATGGTTACAGCCCCTGGAGTGGAAGCTTGTCTTGAGATAAAAGAAAATGTATCCTAGAAGATAATGGATTGTTGTCTATTGCTAGGGCAGGAGAAAGAGTCTCTGAAAGTCTGTAAAAAAAAAAAAAAAAAAAAGGAAAAATTGGAAATTGGGTAGAAGAGAAAAGGAATAGAAAGAATAGAGTTTTGAGTTGTGTATTACAAAGCCATTTTGTTAATGGCCAATGTGTTAAATGTAATAGCAGCCAAAGTGGTGGCTCAGAGCCATGTGGTAAATGTAATGGTCGCCATTTTGTTAATGGCCAATGTGTTAAATGTAATAGCAGCCAAAATGGTGGCTCAGAGCCATGTGGTAAATGTAATGGTCGCCATTTTGTTAATGGCCAAAGTGTTAAATGTAATAGCAGCCAAAATGGTGGCTCAGAGCCATGTGGTAAATGTAATGGTCGCCATTTTGTTAATGGCCAATGTGTTAAATGTAATAGCAGCCAAAATGGTGGCCCAGAGCCAGGTGCTAAATGTAATGGCGGCCATCTTGGTGGTGGTAAATATAATTCTAATGGCGGCCATCTTGGTGGTGGTAAATATAATTCTGACGGCGGCCATCTTGGTGGTGGTAAATATAATTCTGATAGCGGCCATCTTGGTGGTGGTAAATATAATTCTGATAGCGGCCATCTTGGTGGTGGTAAATATAATTCTGACGGCGGCCATCTTGTGGATGGAAAAGGTGTTAATGCTGACGGCGGCCATCTTGTGAATGGCAAAGGTGTTAATTCTGACGGCAGCCATGTTGTGGATGGCGAATGTGCTGCTCCTGGTGGTGAACATCTCAGATTAAGGTTACACGCCACATCACCAAATCCTTGTTACCCAGTAATGACCACTAACGGCCAATACTATATTCCTTCGGGAAGTGAACAGGCTTTACCCATGTTTCCTATCTCTGTTGTTTCCAATGGGGCACCAACCCTTTCCTCTATCACTCCTGTTGTGAATCCAGCAGTCCTCCCACCTGGATCGTCCCCAGCACCTACCCTTTCTACTGTCACTTCCACTGCCAATTTAGCCGCACACCCACATGAGAAGCAGCGGCCTCTCCTCCCAATGCTTCCACAACAGCACTCTCACGCAGCCTACATAACCCTATGCCCAGTACCTCACAGGCTGTCTCGCAGCCAAGCGCACACCTGTATGGGACGGTGGCGACTGTATCAAGGGGGGGCTCAATGTGGGAGGGGGATACCAATAGCACAGGAAGCACAAAGGGGAGGGAATGTTGGCAACCTATTTTTAAAAAAGAACTTCCTGAGGGACCCTTGGTAGTGGTGGGAAAGGGTGACATAACAACAATGGAGACAGAAGCTATTGTTAATGCTGCCAATTCTCGGTTAGAGCACAATGGAGGTGTAGCTAGAGCTATAGTGGAAGCAGGAGGGGTGACTATTCAAGCTGACAGTCAAATCATTGTTGAATCACGTGGTCAGATAGCTGTTGGGGACATAGCGGTGACTAAAGCTGGCAATCTTCCATGTAGAATGATCATACATGCTGTGACCCCTACTTATGACCCTATTCATCCAGACGTTAGTGCTCAACAACTTCATGCAGCAATAACTCGCATTAATGAGGACAGGACTGTTAAAGCTTTTAAGACTGCCTGCGTCACCTGGAGCCCATACCATGATACTGGAGCTGCCCAAATAGAGCCCCTCATTCCAGGACTGTTACCTCCTCCTGCTCCTCATAAACAAGGGACTACATCTGCACTCCCGGTGCCATCTCTACTCCCGCCTCAGGTGCCACCACCAACAGTGCCGATGCTCATGTCTGAAGAGCCCACCATCTATGTCAAGTTTACACCCCAGCAAGCTGCTACTCTGTTGAACCAAGTTCTAGATCCAGAAAAACAGCTGATGCCTTTACTTGTTTGTCAGTGAAGTAGCAGGACATGCTTCCGGAGTCCTAGCACAAAAACATGGGGGAAGAACAAGACCAATCGGCTACTACTCTGCCCGCCTGGACTCTGTGTCTCAAGCTTCCCTGACTTGCCTCAGAGCTGTTCATGCTGCACATATGCTTCTGGACAAAACTTCTGATATCATCTTAGGACATCCGGTTCTCTTAATGGCTCCACACGACATAAAAGCTATTCTAGGCCAGACTCAACCTAAACACCTGTCGCTACAGCGTCATATGAGACTCCAATGTTCCCTCTTGATTCCGGATAATGTCACTCTTGTCCGCTGCACCATCCTCAACCCGTCCACGCTGCTTCCTCTTTCCAGGGGGGATGTGGATGATGATACTGATGCTCTCGGAGAAGATGCCTCTACACACTCAGAGGATCATGACTGTCTTGAACAAATGCATGAAGAAGCAGCCTCCAAGAAAAACGTGTCTGAAGACCCACTCCCACATGCTGACCTGACGTTCTTCACTGATGGTTCCAGATTTACAGATGAAACAGGAAGGTTCCATACGGGATATGCCATGGTTACACATGACCAGGTCATCTCAGCCGGATCCCTACCACCGCACGTCTGCACAAGAAGCGGAACTTAAAGCTTTGACGTTGGCTTGTCAGGAAGCGACGGAGAAGATGGTCAACATCTACACGGATTCAAGATACGCTTTTCGAGTGGCTCATAACTTCAGGCAGTATCTGGGCAGCCAGAGGATACCTAACGTCCAGTGGAACTCCTGTAAAACATGCTGCTACCATGCAAGAACTTGTGGTCGCTCTGAATCTACCTTCAGAGGTTGCAGTGATCAAGATCAAAGCTCACCGGAGACTGGATTCTCCAGAAGCAAGGGGGAACTTCTTTGTTGACAAAACAGCAAAAACCTATGCTGTGGATCCATTTAGGAAAGAGAAAGCAGCGGTGTACGTGTCACAAGACACTGAAGAAGGGACTAAAGCCTCTCTTATGAGGATTATCCATATACATCAAGACAAGACATCAGATGATGAAAAGAAGTCATGGCAAGAAGGAGGAGCTAAAAAAGGATGAAGATGGAGTCTGGAGGGTAAACACAAAGGTCTACCCCGTAATCTGTACTCCTCAGTGACAGAATGGGCACACGTTATCACCCACAGAGGCAAGAATCAGATGAATGACCTGACCTGATAATTTGGAAGATTTATATGGCACCTGGGATCTCTACTGTCACCCAAAATTATTTCAAGTCCTGCCTTGTGTGTGCAACATGCAATCCAGCACCACCTCAGAAAGTTACTCAGAAACATTTGGCTAAACCACTATCCCTTTCAGAAAATTCAGATTGACCACATTCAAATGCCAAAAGTAGGGAAGTACGAGTATGTACTGGAAGTGACTGACATGTTCTCAGGATGGCCCGAAGCCTATCCAGTAACCAACATGACTGCCGGAGTGACTGTTAAGAGACTGATGACTGAAGTAGTCTGCAGGTATGGGGTCCCAGAGGGAATTGAGAGTGACCAAGGACCTGCGTTCACTGCAGCACTGACTAAGGAACTATGGACACTGGTGGGAGCGGATTTGGGTTTACATACTCCATATCACCCTCAGAGCAGTGGGAAAGTAGAAACACTGAATGGCACCTTCAAAAATAAACTACTGAAAGCCAGTTAGGAGGTCAGACTTGGGACAGACATTTTGCACGTTGCCTTATACTCAGTCAGAAACACTCCAAGGGGTCCCACTAAACTCACACCATACGAGATTCTTTTTTTGGGGGGCCTCCAAGATTGGGTCAATATTTTCCACAACAGCTAGCCTTGGGAAGTGATACTCTTGTAAATTCTGTAATTGTTGTTACTAAAGAACTGTCAGTAACACATGTACGAGTTTTATCATCCATTCCAGGTCCAGATTCCAGTGAAGGTACCCATGCTCTCCAACCTGGTGACTACGTGCTTGTAAAGAAGTTCATCAGAAAAGACATTCCTGGAGTCGAGATTTAAGGGTCCCTACCAAGTGCTCCTGACTACTCCTACTTCGGTCAGGATTGCTGAGCGCCTCCTGGATCCATCTCTCACATTGTAAACTTCTTAGACAGGTAGGGACAGAGTAGGATCTGACCTGCTTGTCAAAGTCCAGCTACAAAGGGAGGTTTTCCACAAGGGAAAACTTGTCTCAAACTGGTGAAAACTCCAATTCCCCCTCCCGGGCAAGACGGTCAGATCTAGGATGTACAACAGGGTTAGTCGCACATGTGTATTTTACTCCAAGTAACCATGGAGATGGGAGATTGGAGAGTAATAGATCCAGCAGGTTGGGAAGTCCCGAGGACACTGGTAACACGCTCTGATATACCTCCTCAGTATACCCATAATTAGTCACACATTCTCTGGTGTCTATAGCATCCATATTGTCATGAAGCCTCTGATGTCATAATAACACTTAACATCGATGGGTTAGGGAACCACGGTGGGATCAAGATAAAAGAAAAGGTTAATAAAGTATTTAGGGGGGACTGTTGAGGAGAGCCATAAGATCAAATACTTAATTAACCTCAACACATAAGGTAATTGTGGGAAGCAACCTATAACATGTATTGTTTAACCTTACATAAGTTTTCCTCAGACAAAGTAAGACACTTAAGATGGCTGCCATCTCCTCTACCAGAGCCATGTGCTCTGGTATATGAACAATGAAGACACTGAAGATGGCTGCCATTTCCTGTTTCAGCAGACCATGCGGTCTGCTATCCAAGATGACGCCCACTTTGATGACCTCATGGATCCACCCACAGCGACGCCCACTCTGATGACCTCACGGACCAACCCACCTAGATGACCTCATGGATCCGCCCATGGACTTGCTCATGCCCAACCCACTAACCAATGGAATACATCCGATCACTCCCATTTTAGAACTAACCGAGCCCCCTTACAGGAGATATATAACATTGTGTTTGACTAATAAATTTCTTCTTGGAGCTGAGCCACACTTTGATCAAGGAGAGTTACAGCTGACTGTGTCTGGTGTATTTCTTTAGTGCACATGATCAATATCCATTAGGCCAGGAGTAGGCAACTAGAGAATTGAACATTTATATTAATTGTTCAACCCTAATATGTGTGTGTGCACATGTGTGTGTGCTTGTGTGTGTGTGCAGGCATCATCCAATGGGACTACAAGTCCCATCAGGCTATGCCTGCTACAGTGACAGTGAGTGACACATTAGCCAATGATGGGACAGTAGTAGTCCCATCATCCGGCTAATGTGTTGAATGTATAAAAAAAAAAAACATAAACATACAACATACATACAACATACTGCATACATACATACATACAACATGCATACTACATACATACAACGTACTACATACATACTACATACATATGGAGCGCCCCCACGCACAAGGGCAATGGGGTACTCGGCACCGGGTCTCTCTCTCTCTCGGTTCTGGGGATGTCACGGTGGCCCGACCTGGTCCGTGGCCCTTCTGAGGGGCGTCCACTTAATGGGGTACGGTGTTCGTGACTCCACCTGTGGTATTCGGTCAGGGTGACCGACGCTGCTAGGGGTCCGCTGGGGTGATGGAATGGCAGCTAGATGGTATTCCTTCCCACAGGTGAAGTATGTCCCCAGGGCTTCCCAGTTGTATAGGTGGTGATGGTGGACGGTGTAAGGCGCAATGAATAACGAGGATACAAAGGTTGCAGTCTCTTTACCTTTTACTGAAGACTTCGGAGTCCACAGTCCAGAGCACCGTTCACAGGGCTGGCTGAGTCCGGCCAGTCCGAAGGCACATCCAGAGTTCCCTTATGCAGGTGGAAATCAGTAGCCTTCCTACTAGCGCCTGTGTGTTGTAGTACCTCCCTGCTGAGTACCATGGGATAGTCCTCACAACTTTCGTGGATGTTTCTGATGTTCTCTCTCTGTCCCCCAGATGGTATGGATAGGACAACCCGTATGACGGGGTAGGCCTGGAGCTATTTTATAGGGACCCTAGCATCGCCCCTCTCCCACAATTTGCCTCCGTGTCTTCTTAGGTATTAAGGTCGGGTAGCCAACTTGGAATTAACTGCCCTGCCGATTTTTGAAGTAATACGTAGAGTTAATTACTCCCTTGGTGTTCTGGCCACCGGCTACGCGCCTCAGAAGGAGGCTGCTAATCTTGGGGCAGGTCTCCTCCCGGTATTATCTCCTTGTGCTGTGACTTCGTTTCTCACTCTCCACAATATACTTCACTTCGTGTCCTTTCTTAGGATGCTGCCGCAATGAAGTGCAGGCGCAGCTCCGTAACGTTCTATCTCTTGCTATGTCTCTGTCAGGATCCCACCCTTGACAGGGATCTCTGTCTGCAGCTCAGATGTTCCTCCTTCTCCCCCTGTCTGCCTGACAGATCTTCTCTGGGTCGAACCCAGGTAGCTTCTCCCTAACTTCCTTTCCAACCCACCAGTTTTACCCGAGTGTGAGAAGTGGCCTAGTAAATAGAACCTTTGCTCCCCCTGGTGGACTGGAGTGTGAAGTGTAGTGTGTGACTGTGATACCTGGTCAGGTGAACTCCTTTAGTGCCATCAGACGTAACATCACTCCCCCTGGTGGAAGAGTGACATCACTGCAATGACCAGGACTCTTGGGCGCTGCCCATACAACATGCTACATACATACAACATGCTACATACTACATACAAACGTATGAAACTGAGATGTGAAATGATGAATTTGGCCTCCGAATCCGGTTTTTCATGCATTTTTCCATTGAAATCATGCACATTTTCCGTTCTCTCTCTCTCAAAAAAATCAATTGCATCAGTTTTTCACTATTTGCAACGGATCCGTTTTTTCAAAAATTTGCCGGATTCGCTCAATGGGTGGCACGCCCAGTGAGTATGCTGGCCATGCAAGAACTGGGATGTTTTCAGCTTCCAAGGATTTTGTACAGATCCTTGCAGCATGGGGCCATGCTTTATGATGCTGCAGCATGAGGTGAATGTAGTAGATGAATGGCAAAATGATGGGCCTCAGAATTTCATCACGTTATCTCTGTGCATTCAAAATGGCTTCCATAAAATGCACTTGTGTTTGTTGTCCATAACATACGCCGCCATACCATAACCCCACTTGATTCACAATGATGACATCGGCAAATTGCTTACACGATGCAATATATGCAGTCTGCTATCTGCCCTGTAGAGGGAAAATCAGGATTCATCCATGAAGAGAACACCTCTCCAATGTGCCAGTCACCAACGAATGTGAGCATTTTCCCACTCAAGTCAGTTACAATGACAAACTGCAGTCAGGTGGAGACCCTGATGAGGACAACGAGATTACAGTTGTGCTCAAAAGTTTACATACCCCAGCAGAATTTTTGCTTTCTTGGCCTTTTTCCAAGAGACTATGAATGATAACACCAAAACTTTTTCTCCACTCATGGTTAGTGGTTGGGTGAAGCCATTTATTGTCAAACTACTGTGTTTTCACTTTTTAAATCATAATGACAACTCAAAACATCCAAATGACCCTGATCAAAAGTTCACATACCTTGGTGATTTTGGCTTGATAACATACACAGAAGTTGACACAAATGGCTACAAAAGGTAACATCCTCACTATTTCTCTGTTACCCTTCTGAAAACAAAAATTCGGTCTAATGTAACATATCAGTGAAAAAAAGTTAAATGCTAATTTTTTTACTTCGACATTCCATTAATTCCTGTGTAGCTCTGTAACAATTATGTGGGTACTATGGAATTTGATTGCGTGGGATAAAACTTATTTGAGACCAAAGCTGAGGCAAATAAGTGTATTTAACAAAATCAGAAATGTAACAAAACTAACAGAGATCTTCCTGCAATTGTAATGAAGTGCACAGCACAATATAGAAATGTTCAGCAAACTGAATAGCGGGGCGCGACCGCTAATACGAACCAGTCCAGCAGTAATATGATGCAGGAGTGCACACAGCACTTTAAAGGAAGAAGTCCAGCAATAATATGAGTGAGAATGCACACAGCACTAGACGTGTAAGTCCAGCAATAATATGAGTGAGAATGCACACAGCACTAAACATGGAAGTCCTGCAATAATATGAGTGAGAATGCACACAGCACTAAACTTCTCCTCCTGGAGAAGCTAAGTCTTGCTAGTTCATTTGCTCATTGTTTCCTTGAAAATGTTTCTCACTATATGATGAGTTCAGTCCAGCTTGCTTATATGTGATTTTCTCGCTTGCTGGTAGCTCTGGGGTGCGGAGTGCGCCCCTCGCATCGTGAGTCAGTGTGGGGGTTCTTGTATTCTCTGCGTGGATATTTTTGATAGCATTTTGTACTGACCGCACAGATCCCTCGCTATCTTCTGACTATTTAGTATTAGCGGGCCTCATTTGCTAAAACCTGTTTTCATTTCTACGTTTGTGCTTTCCCCTTAACTCACCGTTATTATTTGTGGGGGGCTGTCTAAACTTTGGGGTTATTTCTCTGAGGCAAGTGAGGCTTGCTTTCTCTCAAGGGGTAGCTAGTTTCTCAGGCTGTGAAGAGGCGTCTAGGTTTTTAGGTAACGCTCCACGGCTGCCTTTAGTGTGTTTGGATATTATCAGGGTCGCAGTCAGTATAGTTACCACATCCCCAGAGCTTGTCCTATTATTCTGGTTTACCTATCAGGTCAGTTTTGTGATCCTTACCACCAGGATCCATAACACAGCACTAAACGTCGAAGTCCAGCAATAATATGAGTGAGAATGCACACAGCACTAAACGTGGAAGTCCAGCAATAATATGAGTGAGAATGCACACAGCACTAAACGTGGAAGATCAGCAATAATGAGTGAGAAAGCACACAGCAATAAACGTGGAAGTCCAGCAATATTATGAGTGAGAATGCACACAGCACTAAACGTGGAAGTCCAGCAATAATATGAGTGAGAAAGCACACAGCACTAAACATGGAAGTCCAGCAATAATATGAGTGAGAATGCACACAGCACTTAAACGTAGAAGTCCAGTAATAATATGATCACAAGTACGCATGGCACTTATTTGTGGAAGTCCAGAAATACACAGGTGGAGCAATAACAGGAAAAGGTCTCTTAATGTACCTTTTGGGCTTAAAAGTATTGCTCAAGTCCAGCACCGCAGCCCAACAGACACAGTCCAATAATGATGTCAGGATTTCTAACATCACAGCAGTTCCAGAGGCAAGTAGCTCCTCACCAGAAGTCTGGCCAAAAGATAACTCCGGTCAGAATCAGGGAGCTGCACAGACTGAAGGTGCCTGAATGTAGAGAGGTAGAGCACCAAGTAACGAGCAGCAGCAGCAGGAAGTCCAGTAGCAAACAGGCAGAAACTAAGGAGCCAACAGCAACAAAATACTCAGGCAAGGAGGATCTCCTGACCCGGACTTAAATAACAGGAAAGACAGGAAGTTCAAGGGCAGGGCTTAGTACCAGTCTCCATCTTGGACAAGGGCAAAACAGGCTCCAGGGAACATCCGGAACCCTTACAAGCTCCTTAAAGGTTAATAAACTACTTGAATGTGGTTTTGAGCACCTCTTTACAAAACAATTCCAGTTCAGTTAAGTTTGATGGTTGCTGAGCATGGACAGCCCTCTTCAAATGATCCCACAGATGTTCAATGATATTCAGGTCTGGGAACTGGGGTGGCCACTCCAGAACAGTGTAATTGTTCCTCTGCATGAATGCCTGGGTAGATTTGGAGCGGTGTTTTGGATCATTGTCTTGCTGAAAGATCCATCCCCTGCGTAACTTCAACTTTGAAACTGATTCATGAAAATTATTGTCAAGAATCTGCTGATACTGAGAGGAATCCATGCGTCCCTCAACTTTAACAAGATTCCCGGTGCCGGCATTGGCCACACAGCCCCAAAGCATGATGGAACCTCCACCAAATTTTACTGTGGGTAGCAAGTGTTTTTCTTGGAATGCTGTGTTTTTTTGCCACCATGCATAACGCCTTTTTGTATGACCAAACAACTCAATCTTGGTTTCATCAGTCCACAGGACCTTCTTCCAAAAAGAAATTGGCTTCTCCAAATGTGCTTTTGCATACCACAGCCGACTCTGTTTGTGGCGTGCTTGCAGAAACGGCTTCTTTCACATCACTCTCCCATACAGCTTCTCCTTGTGCAAAGTGCGTTGTATAGTTGACGGATGCACAGTGACACCATCTGCAGCAAGTTGCTGCTGCAGCTCTCTGGAGGTGGTCTGAGGATTGTCCTTGACTGATCTCACCATTCTTCTTCTTTGCCTTTCTGATGTTTTTCTTGGCCTGCCACTTCTGGCCTTAACAAGAACTGTACCTGTGTTCTTCCATTTCCTTACTATGTTCCTCACAGTGGAAATTGACAGGTTAAATCTCTGAGACAGCTTTTTGTATCCTTCCCCTGAACAACTATGTTGAATAATCTTTGTTTTCAGATCATTTGACAGTTGTTTTGAGGAGCCAATGATGCCACTCTTCAGAGAAGATTCAAACAGGAGAACAACTTGCAAGTGGCCACTTTAAGTAGCTTTTCTCATGATTGCATACACCTAGCTATGAAGTTCAAAGCTCAATGAGGTTAGAAAACCAAAAAAAGTGCTTTAGTAAGTCAGTAAAAAGTAGGTAGGAGTATTTAAAACAAGAAAATAAGGGTGCCCATACTTATGCACCTGTCAAATTTTGTTTGAATGCAGATTGCACATTTTCTGTTAGTACAATAAACCTCATTTCAAGGCAGAAACATTACTGTGTCCAACAGTTATTAGATATATGAAACTGAAATAGCTGTGGCAAAAAAAAAACAAATTTTATAAAACATTAAGCTTAAGATTAATAGGGGTGCCCAAACTTTTTCATATAACTGTAAAAAAAAATAAAAGTTTGAAAATTGAAAAATGTTCTACATTTTTTCCAATTTTTTTCACAAATAAACGCAAGTCATATCGAAGAAAGTATACCTCTATTATGAAGTACAATAGAGTGGGGAAAATACTTATTTGATACACTGCAGATTTGGAAAGTTTTCCCACCTACAAAGAAAGGAGAGATCTGTGCAATTAATACAGGTAGTAATAATAATCTTTATTTATATGGCACCAACATATTCCCATATTCCGCTGCACTTTACAATTAAACAATAATAAGGTAATAAGTGCAGAGTAGGAGAAATTCTTAAAGAAAAGCAAATCGGTCTTGTCATGTAATTCCGCTTTTGTCCACTATGCGCTCAGTGGCGTCGGCTAGATTTTGTCTAGCTGGTCCGGGGTTAATGTAGCTGGTGCTCAGATTGGAAGCTGGGTCACGCCCACTGCCTTTAAATAGTTCTTCTGAACATTGGGCGTCGCCGATTATAGCTTCTGTCTAGTGCTTGGTTATCTCGGTCTGGAGTGGTGAGCTAGGAGTTGGAGTATCGTATCTGGTGGTGTATTTCCCTTTGTCTTATTTATTCCTTCCTATATTTGTATTTGTTTTGCCCTGTGCATTTACAGTGTATTCCTGAGTGACTGCGGCTTGGTTCATATTTTCAGTTATCCTTGTCTGTGCCAACTGTGGGTATTGGTGTATGATCTCTTCACTGGGTGGTGGGTGGTGGTTTCAGCCTAGGGTTGAAACAGGAGTTATGGTGATGGTGGAGGCCTAGACATGCACACCTGTTATGGACCTGGTGGTTAGGAGCACCTGGAATGACCTGATGAGTAAACTAGGAATCGGAACTAGCTCTGGGGAAGTGGGAACTCTGCTGACCGCAAACCCTACTCCTATCACACACACTAAAAATAGCCGTGGAGCGTACCTAACTCTCCCTAGACGCCTCGTCAAAGCCTAAGAGCTAACTACCCCGAAAGATAGAAATAGAAGCCTAACCTTGCCTCAGAGAAATTCCCCAAAGGTAAAGGCAGCCCCCACATATATTGACTGTGAGTTAAGAGGAAAGTCACAAACACAGGAATGAAACAGGTTTTAGCAAAGGAGGCCAGACTTCACTAAATAGTCAGAGGATAGAAAAGGGGAACTATGCGGTCAGCACAAAAAACTACAAAAACCACGCAGAGTATGCAAAAAGACCTCCGCACCGACTCACGGTGCGGAGGTGCAACCCTGCAGCCCCAGAGCTTCCAGCTAGCAAGGAAATATCATAATAGCATGTACTAAGAAATAGGTTCAAATACAATGAACAACAAATGAGCTAGCAGGAAATTAGCTTCTGCTGGAGCAGACAGGTCTTCAGAGAAATCCAAGAGAGATCTGAACCAGTACTGAGACATTGACAGCTGGCATGAAGTAACGATCTGAGTGGAGTTAAATAGGGAAGCCAGCATAGCAATAAACGAGGGCAGCTGAGAAAGCCAACCTCAGTAACCAGCAGTTCCACTCAAAGCCACCAGAGGGAGTCCAAGAGCAGAACCAACCAAAGTACCATTCCCAACCACAGGAGGGAGTCCGAGAACGGAATTCACAACAGTACCCCCCCTTGAGGAGGGGTCACCAAACCCTCACCAGGGCCCCCAGGCCGATCAGGATAAGCCAAATGAAAGGCACGAACTAAATCGGCAGCATGGACATCGGAGGCAATGACCCAGGAATTATCCTCCTGACCATAGCCCTTCCACTTAACCAGGTACTGAAGCTTCCGTCTCGAAATACGAGAATCCAAAATTTTTTCCACCACATACTCCAACTCCCCCTCAACCAACACCGGAGCCGGAGGATCAACGGAAGGAACCATAGGCGCCACATACCTCCGCAGCAACGACCTATGGAACACGTTATGGATGGCAAAAGAAGCTGGAAGGACCAAACAAAATGACACAGGGTTGAGAATTTCAGAAATCTTATAAGGACGAATGAAACGAGGCTTAAACTTAGGAGAAGAAACCTTCAAAGGAACATAACGAGAAGACAACCAAACCAAATCCCCAACACGAAGTCGGGGACCAACACAGCGACGGCGGTTAGCAAAACGTTGAGCCTTCTCCTGGGACAACGCCAGATTGTCCACTACGTGAGTCCAAATTCGCTGCAACCTGTCCACCACAGAATCCACGCCAGGACAATCAGAAGGCTCAACCTGCCCTGAAGAAAAACGAGGATGAAAACCAGAATTGCATAAAAAAAGGCGAAACCAAAGTAGCCGAACTAGCCCGATTATTAAGGGCGAACTCAGCCAATGGCAAGAAGGTCACCCAATCATCCTGATCAGCGGAAACAAAGCATCTCAGATAGGTTTCCATAGTCTGGTTGGTTCGTTCGGTTTGGCCATTTGTCTGAGGATGGAAAGCTGAAGAAAAAGACAAATCAATGCCCATCTTAGCACAAAAGGACCGCCAAAACCTAGAGACTAACTGGGAACCTCTGTCCGACACAATGTTCTCCGGAATGCCATGCAAAGGAACCACATAAAAAATAATGGCACCAAATCAGAGGAGGAAGGTAATTTAGGCAAGGGTACCAATTGGACCATCTTAGAAAAGCGATCACAAACCACCCAAATGACGGACATCCTCTGAGAGACAGGAAGATCTGAAATAAAATCCATGGCAACATGCATCCAGGGCCTTTTTGGGACCGGCAAGGGAAAAAGCAACCCACTTGCACGAGAACAGCAGGGCTTGGCCCGAGCACAAGTCCCACAGGACTGCACAAAAGAACGCACATCTTGCGACAAGGAAGGCCACCAGAAGGACCTAGCAACCAAATCTCTGGTACCAAAAATTCCAGGATGACCAGCCAACACCGAACAATGAACCTCAGAAATAACTCTGCTAGTCCATCTATCAGGGACAAACAGTTTCTCCGCTGGACAACAGTCAGGTCTATCAGCCTGAAACTCCTGCAGCACCCGCCGCAAATCAGGGGAGATGGCAGAGAGAATTACCCCCTCTTTGAGAATTCCGGCCGCCTCAGGAACTCCCAGAGAATCAGGCACAAAACTCCTAGAAAGGGCATCAGCCTTCACATTCTTAGAACCCAGAAGGTATGAAACCACAAAATCAAAACGGGAGAAAAACAGCGACCATCGAGCCTGTCTCGGATTCAACCGCTTGGCAGACTCGAGATAAGTCAGATTCTTGTGATCCGTCAAAACCACCACGCGGTGCTTGGCTCCTTCAAGCCAATGTCGCCACTCCTCAAATGCCCACTTCATAGCCAGCAACTCCCGATTGCCAACATCATAATTACGCTCAGCAGGCGAAAACTTTCTAGAAAAGAAGGCACATGGCTTCATCTCAGAGCCATCAGAACTTCTTTGAGACAAAACAGCCCCTGCTCCAATCTCAGAAGCATCAACCTCGACCTGAAAAGGGAGCGAAACATCTGGCTGACGCAACACAGGGGCAGAAAAAAAAGGACGTTTCAGCTCCTGAAATTCCTCAACGGCCGCAGAGAACCAATTCACCACATCAGCACCTTTCTTTGTCAAATCAGTCAAAGGTTTAACCACACTAGAAAAATTAGCGATGAAACGACGATAAAAATTAGCAAAGCCCAGGAACTTCTGTAGGCTCTTCACAGATGTAGGCTGAGTCCAATCATAAATGGCCCGAACTTTAACAGGATCCATCTCGATAGTAGAAGGGGAAAAAATAAAGCCCAAAAAGGAAACCTTCTGAACTCCAAAAAGACACTTAGACCCCTTCACAAACAAGGAATTAGCACGAAGAACCTGAAACACCATTCTGACCTGCTTCACATGAGACTCCCAATCATCCGAAAAGACCAAAATATCATCCAAATATATAATCATGAATCTATCCAGATACTCTCGGAAGATGTCTTGCATAAAGGACTGAAACACAGATGGAGCATTAGAAAGCCCGAATGGCATTACCAGGTATTCAAAATGACCCTCGGGCGTATTAAATGCTGTTTTCCATTCATCGCCCTGTTTAATACGCACAAGGTTATACGCCCCTTGAAGATCTATCTTGGTGAACCAACTAGCCCCCTTAATCCGAGCAAACAAATCAGACAGCAGAGGCAATGGGTACTGAAATTTGACCGTGATTTTATTGAGAAGGTGGTAATCTATACAGGGTCTAAGAGAACCATCCTTGGCCACAAAAAAGAACCCTGCTCCCAATGGTGATGAAGATGGACGAATATGCCCTTTCTCCAAGGACTCCTTTATATAACTCCGCATAGCGGCGTGCTCTGGCACAGATAAATTGAAAAGTCGGCCCTTAGGAAACTTACTACCAGGAATCAAATTTATAGCACAATCACAATCCCTATGAGGGGGTAGGACACTGGATTTGGGCTCATCAAATACATCCTGGTAATCTGACAGAAACTCAGGGATTTCAGAAGGAGTGGAAGAAGAAATTGACACCAACGGAACATCGCCATGTACCCTGTCATGGTTCTCTAATGGCAAGAGAACATAAATACAAACTAGCTCTTGGAAGATGGCAACTCGAGCTGACCGTGAGCTAAACCTATCGCACAACTAGCAGTGGCCGGGTAGCGTGCCTACGTTTTTATCCCTAGACGCCCAGCGCCAGCCGGAGGACTAAATAACCCTAGCAGAGGAAAGTACAGACCTGGCTTACCTCTAGAAGATTTACCCCAAAGGCAGACAGAAGCCCCCCACATATATTGTCGGTGAATGCAGAGGAAATTGACAAACGTAGTATGATGATAGGTTCAGCAAAGGGAGGTCCGCTTACTAGATAGAAGAAGACAGAAAAGGGAACTTCACGGTCAACTGAAAACCCTTACAAAAATACCATCCTGAAATCACTTTAAGACTCTAATATCAACTCATGATACCAGAGTGGCAATTTCAGCTCAACAAGAGCCTCCAGTCACAGAAATAAACAATCACTGAGAACTGGAACAAAAATGCAAAACAAACATGGGACAAGAGTCCAACTTAGCTGATAGTTGACTAGTAGCAGGAACATGCAACAGAAAGGCTTCTGGTTACATTGATGGCCGGCATAAGAATGACTGAGGAGCAAGGCTAAATAGAAAACTCCCACATCCTGATGGAAGCAGGTGAACAGAGAAGGTGAAACACACAAGTTCAATACCACCATTGACCACCGGGGGAGATTCACAAAAACCAAAATCACAACAGTACCCCCCCCTCAAGGAGGGGGCACCGAACCCTCACAAGAACCACCAGGGCGATCAGGATGAGCCCTATGAAATGCACGGACCAAATCGGAGGCATGAACATCAGAGGCAGTCACCCAAGAATTATCCTCCTGACCGTAGCCCTTCCACTTGACCAGATACTGAAGTTTCCGTCTGGAAACACGGGAGTCCAACGTACTCCAACTCACCCTCAACCAACACCGGAGCAGGAGGCTCAACGGAAGGCACAACCGGTACCTCATACCTGCGCAATAATGACCGATGGAAGACATTATGAATAGAAAAAGATGCAGGAAGGTCCAAACGAAAGGACACAGGGTTAAGAATCTCCAATATCTTGTACGGGCCGATGAACTGAGGCTTAAACTTGGGAGAAGAAACCCTCATAGGGACAAAACGAGAAGACAACCACACCAAGTCCCCAACACTAAGACGAGGACCAACCCGACGACGGCGGTTGGCAAAATGCTGAGTCTTCTCCTGGGACAACTATTGTCCACCACCTGCCCCCAAATCTGATGCAACCTCTCCACCACAGCATCCACTCCAGGACAATCCGAAGACTCCACCTGACCGGAAGAAAAACGAGGATGAAACCCCGAATTACAGAAAAAAGGAGAAACCAAGGTGGCAGAACTAGCCCGATTATTGAGGGCAAACTCCGCCAACGGCAAAAAGGCAACCCAATCATCCTGATCCGCAGACACAAAACACCTCAAATAAGTCTCCAAGGTCTGATTAGTTCGTTCGGTCTGGCCATTAGTCTGAGGATGGAAAGCAGACGAAAAAGATAAATCAATGCCCATCCTAGCACAGAATGCCCGCCAAAATCTAGACATGAATTGAGTCCCCCTGTCAGAAACGATATTCTCCGGAATACCATGCAAGCGAACCACATTCTGAAAAAACAGAGGAACCAACTCGGATGAGGAAGGCAATTTAGGCAAGGGAACCAAATGGACCATCTTAGAGAAACGGTCACACACCACCCAGATAACAGACATTTTCTGAGAAACAGGGAGATCCGAAATAAAATCCATCGAGATGTGAGTCCAAGGCCTCTTCGGAATAGGCAAGGATAACAGCAATCCACTAGCCCGAGAACAACAAGGCTTGGCCCGAGCACAAACATCACAAGACTGCACAAAACCTCGCACATCTCGCGACAGGGAAGGCCACCAGAAGGACCTAGCCACCAAATCCCTGGTACCAAAGATTCCAGGATGACCTGCCAATGCGGAAGAATGAACCTCCGAGATGACTCTACTGGTCCAATCATCAGGAACAAACAGTCTACCAGGCGGGCAACGATCAGGTCTATCCGCCTGAAACTCCTGCAAGGCCCGTCGCAGGTCTGGGGAGACAGCAGACAATATCACTCCCTCCTTAAGGATACCTGTAGGTTCAGAATTACCAGGGGAATCAGGCTCAAAACTCCTAGAAAGGGCATCCGCCTTCACATTCTTAGAACCCGGCAGGTAAGAAACCACAAAATTAAACCGAGAGAAAAATAACGACCAGCGCGCCTGTCTAGGATTCAGGCGCCTGGCAGACTCAAGATAAATCAAATTCTTGTGGTCGGTCAATACCACCACCTGATGTCTAGCCCCCTCAAGCCAATGACGCCACTCCTCAAAAGCCCACTTCATAGCCAAGAGCTCCCGATTACCAATATCATAATTTCGCTCGGCGGGCGAAAATTTACGAGAAAAGAACGCACAAGGTCTCATCACGGAGCAGTCAGAACTTTTCTGCGACAAAACCGCCCCAGCTCCAATTTCAGAAGCGTCGACCTCAACCTGAAAAGGAAGAGCAACATCAGGCTGACGCAACACAGGGGCGGAAGAAAAGCGGCGCTTAAGCTCCCGAAAGGCCTCCACAGCAGCAGGGGACCAATCAGCAACATCAGCACCCTTTTTAGTCAAATCAGTCAATGGTTTAGCAACATCAGAGAAACCAGTTATAAATCGACGATAAAAATTAGCAAAGCCCAAAAATTTCTGAAGGCTTTTAAGAGAAGAGGGTTGCGTCCAATCACAAATAGCCTGAACCTTGACAGGATCCATCTCAATGGAAGAGGGGGAAAAAATGTACCCCAAAAAAGAGATCTTCTGAACCCCAAAAACACACTTAGGACCCTTCACACACAAGGAATTAGACCGCAAAACCTGAAAAACCCTCCTGACCTGTTGGACATGAGAGTCCCAGTCATCCGAAAAAATCAAAATATCATCAAGATACACAATCATAAATTTATCCAAATATTCACGGAAAATGTCATGCATAAAGGACTGAAAGACTGAAGGGGCATTTGAAAGACCAAAAGGCATTACTAAATACTCAAAGTGGCCCTCGGGCGTATTAAATGCGGTTTTCCACTCATCCCCCTGCTTAATTCGCACTAAATTATACGCCCCACGGAGCTCGATCTTAGAGAACCACTTAGCCCCCTTTATTCGAGCAAACAAATCAGTCAGTAGTGGCAAAGGATACTGATATTTAACCGTGATTTTATTCAAAAGCCGGTAATCAATACACGGCCTCAAAGGGCCATCTTTTTTAGATACAAAGAAAAAACCGGCTCCTAAGGGAGATGATGAAGGACGGATATGTCCCTTTTCCAAGGACTCCTTAATATATTCACGCATAGCAGCATGTTCAGGCACAGATAGATTAAATAAACGACCCTTAGGGAATTTACCGCCCGGAATCAAATCTATGGCACAATCGCAATCTCTGTGCGGAGGTAGTGAACCAAGCTTAGGTTCCTCAAAAATGTCACGATAATCAGATAAAAATTCCGGAATCTCAGAGGGCATAGATGACGAAATGGAAACCAAAGGAACGTCCCCATGAGCCCCCTGACATCCCCAACTTAACACAGACATAGCTTTCCAGTCAAGGACTGGGTTATGAGATTGCAGCCATGGCAATCCAAGTACCAAAACATCATGTAGATTATACAACACAAGAAAGCGAATAATCTCCTGGTGATCCGGATTAATACGCATAGTCACTTGTGTCCAGTATTGTGGTTTATTACTAGCCAATGGCGTGGAGTCAATACCCTTCAGAGGTATAGGAACCTCCAAAGGCTCTAAATCATACCCACAGCGCTTGGCAAAGGACCAATCCATAAGACTCAAAGCGGCGCCAGAGTCGACATAGGCGTCCGCGGTAATTGATGACAAAGAACAAATCAGGGTCACAGACAGAATAAACTTAGACTGTAAGGTGCCAATTGAAACAGACTTATCAATCTTCTTAGTACGTTTAGAGCATGCTGATATAACATGAGTTGAATCACCACAATAGAAGCACAACCCATTTTTTCGCCTAAAATTCTGCCGTTCGCTTCTGGACAGAATTCTATCACATTGCATATTTTCTGGCGCCTTCACAGTAGACACCGCCAAATGGTGCACAGGTTTGCACTCCCGCAAACACCGATCAATCTGAATAGCCATTGTCATGGACTCATTCAGACCTGCAGGCACAGGGAACCCCACCATAACATCTTTCACGGCATCAGAGAGACCCTCTCTGAAATTCGCCGCCAGGGCGCACTCATTCCACTGAGTAAGCACAGACCATTTACGAAATTTTTGGCAGTATATTTCAGCTTCATCTTGCCCTTGAGACAGGGCCATCAAGGCTTTTTCAGCCTGAATCTCTAAATGAGGTTCCTCGTAAAGCAACCCCAAGGCCAGAAAAAACACATCCACATTGAGCAACGCAGGATCCCCTGGTGCCAATGCAAATGCCCAATCCTGAGGGTCGCCCCGGAGCAAGGAAATTACAATCCTGACCTGCTGTGCAGGATCTCCAGCGGAGCGAGATCTCAGAGACAAAAACAATTTACAATTATGTCTAAAATTCTGAAAGCGAGATCTATCCCCGGAGAAAAATTCAGGTAAAGGAATTCTAGGTTCAGATACAGGAGCATGAATAACAAAATCCTGCAAACTTTGAACCTTCGTAGCGAGATTATTCAAACCTGTAGCCATACTCTGAAGATCCATTTTAATCAGGTGAGATCAGAGCCATTCAAGGATTAGAAGGAGAGAGAGACGAAGGCTGCAGTATACAAGGAGATGCAAGTGATTCAACTATAAAGCAGTCTCTGAGAAAAAAAAAAAAAAAAATTTCCTGCAGACTTCTTTTTCTCTCCTTTCTTCTGCCAATTATTTTAACCCCTGGCCGGCCATACTGTCATGGTTCTCTAATGGCAAGAGAACATAAATACAAACTAGCTCTTGGAAGATGGCAACTCGAGCTGACCGTGAGCTAAACCTATCGCACAACTAGCAGTGGCCGGGTAGCGTGCCTACGTTTTTATCCCTAGACGCCCAGCGCCAGCCGGAGGACTAAATATCCCTAGCAGAGGAAAGTACAGACCTGGCTTACCTCTAGAAGATTTACCCCAAAGGCAGACAGAAGCCCCCCACATATATTGTCGGTGAATGCAGAGGAAATTGACAAACGTAGTATGATGATAGGTTCAGCAAAGGGAGGTCCGCTTACTAGATAGAAGAAGACAGAAAAGGGAACTTCACGGTCAACTGAAAACCCTTACAAAAATACCATCCTGAAATCACTTTAAGACTCTAATATCAACTCATGATACCAGAGTGGCAATTTCAGCTCAACAAGAGCTTCCAGTCACAGAAATAAACAATCACTGAGAACTGTAACAAAAATGCAAAACAAACATGGGACAAGAGTCCAACTTAGCTGATAGTTGACTAGTAGCAGGAACATGCAACAGAAAGGCTTCTGGTTACATTGATGGCCGGCATAAGAATGACTGAGGAGCAAGGCTAAATAGAAAACTCCCACATCCTGATGGAAGCAGGTGAACAGAGAAGGTGAAACACACAAGTTCAATACCACCATTGACCACCGGGGGAGATTCACAAAAACCAAAATCACAACAGTACCCCTTGACAACCCCAACTAGACACAGACATTGATTTCCAATCCAATATTGGATTATGAACCTGTAGCCATGGCAAACCCAACACGACCACATCATGAAAATTATGCAACACCAAAAAGCGAATATCTTCCTGATGTGCAGGAGCCATGCACATGGTCAACTGAGTCCAATACTGAGGCTTATTCTTGGCCAAAGGCGTAGCATCAATTCCTCTTAATGGAATAGGATACTGCAAAGGCTCCAAGAAAAAACCACAGCGCCTGGCAAACTCCAAGTCCATCAAATTCAGGGCAGCGCCCGAATCCACAAATGCCATAACCGAGTAGGACGACAAAGAGCAAATCAGAGTAACGGACAAAAGAAATTTAGGCTGTACAGCACCAATGGTGACAGACCTAGCGAACCGCTTAGTGCGCTTAGGACAATCAGAGATAGCATGAGTGGAGTCACCACAGTAAAAACAGCCTATTCTGAAGTCTGTGTTCCTGCCGTTCAGCTCTGGTCAAAGTCCTATCACATTGCATAGGCTCGGGCCTCTGCTCAGAGGACACCGCCAAATGGTGCACAACTTTGCGCTCGCGCAAACGCCGATCGATCTGAATGGCCAAGGACATTGATTCATTCAGACCAGCAGGCGTGGGGAACCCCACCATAACATCCTTAAGGGCTTCAGAGAGACCCTTTCTGAAAATTGCTGCCAGAGCACACTCATTCCACTGAGTAAGCACAGACCACTTTCTAAACTTCTGGCAATATACCTCCGCTTCATCCTGACCCTGACACAAAGCCAGCAAGATTTTCTCTGCCTGATCCACTGAATTAGGTTCATCATAAAGCAATCCAAGCACCAGAAAAAATGCATCTACATTAAGCAATGCAGGATCTCCTGGCGCAAGGGAGAATGCCCAGTCTTGAGGGTCGCCACGCAACAAAGAAATAATTATTTTTACTTGCTGAATGGGGTCACCAGAGGAGCGGGGTTTCAAAGCAAGAAACAGTCTATAATTATTTTTGAAATTCAGAAACTTAGATCTATCCCCAGAAAACAAATCAGGAATTGGAATTCTAGGCTCTAACATAGGATTCTGAACTACATAATCCTGAATGCTTTGTACCCTTGCAGTGAGTTGCTCCACACAAGAGGACAAACCTTGAATATCCATATTTACACCTGAGTCCTGAACCACCCAGAGGTTAAGGGGAAAAGAAAAACAAAACACACTGCAGAGAAAAAAAATGGGCTCAGAACTTCTCTTATCCCTCTTTTGAGATACATTAACACTTTGTTGGCCAGCTGTACTGTTATGGACCTGGTGGTTAGGAGCACCTGGAATGACCTGATGAGTAAACTAGGAATCGGAACTAGCTCTGGGGAAGTGGGAACTCTGCTGACCGCAAACCCTACTCCTATCACACACACTAAAAATAGCCGTGGAGCGTACCTAACTCTCCCTAGACGCCTCGTCACAGCCTAAGAGCTAACTACCCCTAAAGATAGAAATAGAAGCCTAACCTTGCCTCAGAGAAATTCCCCAAAGGTAAAGGCAGCCGCCACATATATTGACTGTGAGTTAAGAGGAAAGTCACAAACACAGGAATGAAACTGGTTTTAGCAAAGGAGGCCAGACTTCACTAAATAGTCAGAGGATAGAAAAGGGAACTATGCGGTCAGCACAAACAACTACAAAAACCACGCAGAGTATGCAAAAAGACCTCCGCACCGACTCACGGTGCGGAGGTGCAACCCTGCACCCCCAGAGCTTCCTGCTAGCAAGGAAATATCATAATAGCAAGCTGGACAGAACTTTGCATGTACTAAGAAATAGGTTCAAACACAATGAACAACAAATGAGCTAGCAGGAACTTAGCTTCTGCTGGAGCAGTCAGGTCTTCAGAGAAATCCAAGAGAGATCTGAACCAGTACTGAGACATTGACAGCTGGCATGAAGTAACGATCTGAGTGGAGTTAAATAGGGAAGCCAGCATAGCAATAAACGAGGGCAGCTGAGAAAGCCAACCTCAGCAACCAGCAGTTCCACTCAAAGCCACCAGAGGGAATCCAAGAGCAGAACCAACCAAAGTACCATTCCCGACCACAGGAGGGAGTCCGAGAACGGAATTCACAACACACACCATCAGTGTAAACTCTAGGAGAGGGTCAGTCAGGATTTCCCTAGTCTGAGGGAAATTGCAGGGGCCCGGGTTATTTGCTCTTGCCCACCTAGGCTTCCCGTGACATTATAATCGGCCTTGAAAGAAAAGAAAAAAAAAAAAGGGTTTCCTTTTTTTTTTCTTGTCATGGATCCCATGACTTCCATAACCCGCCAGTTGGAGGCGCTGTCCCTACAGGTCACTGAGTTGAGTGGGGCAGTGCAGCAACAGGGACTAGCAGTATCTAATGTGCAAGCTGGAACGACAGGTAGAGTTGCTGAACCTAAGTTTCCTTTGCCTGAAAAGTTTGCTGGGGAACTGTTGTGAACTCAGTTTTCAGGCTCCCTCTTGTGGTCACAGATGGTATTGTGTGACTTTGGTTTTTGGGCTCCCCCTGGTGGTTTGGTTTATTATCCTGCGGGTCTGGCTGATCAGCTGTCTCGTTATCCACCAGGGAGGCTCCTATTTAGCTCTGCTTCACTTCCACTTGTCGCCGGCTGGCAATGTATTCAGTGCTATTCTGATTGCTCTTGTTCATCTCGGTTTCTGCCTCTTCAGGATAAGCTAAGTTCTGTTTGAATATTTTTTTCTCATCTGCCTGCAATATTGATTTCTATGTATGATGAGTCTAGTCCAGCTTGCTAATATTTGATTTCCTTTTTGCTGGTAAGCTCTGGGTCGGAGTTGCTTCCCCCGCACCTCTGCGTGGATATTTTGAATAGGGTTTTGTATTGACCGCACAGTCCCCTTCCTATTTTCTGCTATCTAGTTTTAGCGGGCCTCGTTTGCTAAATCTAATTTCATCTCTGCGTTTGTGCCTTCCCCTTAACTAACCGTTAATATTTGTGGGGGGCTATTCTATCTCTTTGGGGTCATTTCACGGAGGCAAGCAAGGACTTTCTTTCCCTCTAGGATTAGTCAGTTTCTCCGGCTGTGACGAGACGTCTAGGAATTTTTTAGGTAACGTTCCACGGCTACTTCTAGTTGGTGCGGATAGGATCAGGATGCGGTCAATCTAGCTACCACTTCCCCAGAGCTAGTTCTCGTTAGTACTTAGCTTGTCAGTCTTGCGATCCTTGCCACTGGGATCATAACAGTACAGCCGGCCAGTAAGGTGTTAATTGCATGGCAGAAGCAGGAGAAAAGAAGCCTGGAGAAATTTTTTTTTTCTCTCTCTTTGCTGCCGTGTGTCTAGTTGCTGTGTGTCTAGCTTCTCTCCTCCTCTTAATCTTGGTGTTTCTCTGAGTTCAGCTGCTGATATGGATATCCAGAGTTTAGCCTCCAGTGTAGATCATCTTGTTGCAAGGGTACAAAGTATTCAGGATTTTGTTGTGCACAGTCCTATGTCAGAGCCTAGGATACCTATTCCGGAGTTGTTTTCTGGAGATAGATCTAGGTTCCTGAATTTTAAGAACAATTGCAAGTTGTTTCTTTCTTTGAAACCTCGTTCCTCTGGGGATTCTGTTCAGCAAGTAAAGATTGTTATTTCTTTCTTGCGTGGCGATCCGCAAGATTGGGCTTTCGCATTGGCTCCAGGGGATCCTGTATTACTTAGTGTGGATGCGTTTTTTCTGGCCCTTGGATTGCTCTATGAGGAACCTAATCTTGAGAATCAGGCTGAAAAAGCATTATTGGCCCTCTCTCAGGGGCAAGATGATGCAGAGGTGTACTGCCAGAAATTTCGTAAATGGTCGGTGCTTACTCAATGGAATGAGTGTGCCCTGGCTGCAAATTTCAGAAAAGGTCTTTCTGAAGCCATTAAGAATGTCATGGTGGGGTTCCCTACGCCTGCAGGTCTGAATGAGTCAATGACTCTGGCCATTCAGATTGATCGGCGTTTGCGGGAGCGCAAACCTGCGCACCATTTGGCGGTGTCTTCTGAACAGACACCTGAGTCTATGCAATGTGATAGAATTCTGACCAGAAGTGAACGGCAAAATTATAGACGGCAAAATGGGTTGTGCTTTTACTGTGGTGATTCAGCTCATGTTATCTCAGCATGCTCTAAACGCACAAAAAGGATTGATAAATCGGTCACCATCGGTACTTTACAGCCTAAGTTTATTTTGTCTGTTACCCTGATTTGTTCTCTGTCATCTTACCCGGTTATGGCTTTTGTGGATTCAGGTGCTGCCCTGAGTCTGATGGATTTGTCATTTGCCAGGCGCTGTGGTTTTGTTTTGGAGCCTTTAAAATTCCCTATCCCACTAAGGGGAATTGATGCTACACCATTGGCTACGAATAAACCTCAGTACTGGACACAAGTGACCATGTGCATGACTCCTGCTCATCAGGAGGTGATTCGTTTTCTTGTATTGCATAACTTGCATGATGTTGTCGTGCTGGGCCTGCCATGGTTGCAGACTCATAATCCATTCCTGGATTGGAAAGCTGTCTGTGGCAAATTGGGGTTGTCAGGGAATTCATGGCGACGCTCCTGTGGTGTCAATTGCTTCATCCACTCCTTCTGAGGTCCCTGCGTTTTTGTCAGATTACCAGGATGTATTTGATGAGCCCAAACTCAGTTCTCTACCTCCTCATAGGGATTGTGATTGTGCTATAAATTTGATTCCTGGTAGTAAATTTCCTAAGGGACGACTTTTCAATTTGTCAGTGCCGGAGCATGCTGCTATGCGGAGTTATATAAAGGAGTCTTTGGAGAAAGGACTTATTCGCCCCTCCTCGTCCCCTCTTGGTGCGGGGTTCTTTTTTGTGGCTAAGAAAGATGGTTCCCTGAGACCTTGTATTGATTATCGCCTTCTAAATAAAATCACGGTCAAATTTCAGTATCCTTTGCCATTGTTATCTGATCTGTTTGCTCGCATTAGGGGGGCTAGTTGGTTCACCAAGATAGATCTTCGAGGTGCGTATAACCTTGTGTGTATTAAGCAGGGTGATGAATGGAAAACTACATTTAATACGCCCGAAGGCCATTTTGAGTAGTTGGTGATGCCTTTTGGACTTTCTAACGCTCCTTCTGTCTTTCAGTCCTTTATGCACGACATCTTCCGGGAATATCTGGATAAATTTATGATTGTGTATCTGGATGATATTCTGGTTTTTTCGGATGATTGGGAGTCCCATGTTGAGCAGGTCAGGATGGTGTTTCGGGTCCTGCGTGCCAATGCGTTATTTGTGAAGGGCTCAAAATGTCTTTTTGGAGTCCAGAAGGTTTCTTTTTTGGGTTTCATTTTTTCTCCTTCTGCTATTGAGATGGACCCAGTCAAGGTTCAGGCCATTCATGACTGGACTCAGCCTACATCTGTTAAGAGTCTTCAGAAGTTCTTGGGTTTTGCTAACTTTTACCGTCGCTTCATCGCTAATTTTTCTGGTGTTGTTAAGCCATTGACGGATTTGACCAAGAAGGGCTCCGATGTTACTAATTGGTCTCCTGCGGCTGTGGAGGCCTTTCGGGAGCTGAAGCGTCGGTTTTCTTCAGCTCCGGTCTTATGTCAGCCAGATGTCTCCCTTCCCTTCCAGGTTGAGGTTGATGCTTCTGAGATTGGAGTGGGGGCTGTTTTGTCGCAGAGAAGCTCTGATGGCTCTGTGATGAAGCCATGTGCTTTCTTTTCAAGAAAGTTTTCGCCTGCCGAGCGGAATTATGATGTTGGTAATCGGGAGTTGTTGGCTATGAAGTGGGCATTTGAGGAGTGGCGACATTGGCTCGAGGGAGCTAAGCATCGTGTGGTGGTTTTGACTGATCACAAAAATCTGATTTATCTCGAGTCAGCCAAGCACCTGAATTCTAGACAGGCTCGTTGGTCGTTGTTTTTCTCCCGTTTCGATTTTGTGGTTTCGTACCTGCCTGGTTCGAAGAATGTGAAGGCTGATGCTCTTTCTAGGAGCTTCATGCCTGACTCTCCGGAAGATTCAGAGCCGGCTGGTATTCTCAAAGAGGGACTGATTTTGTCTGCCATTTCCCCAGATTTGCGACGTGCGCTGCAGAAATTTCAGGCAGAAAGACCTGACCGTTGCCCACTAGAGAGACTGTTTGTCCCAGATAGATGGACCAGCAGAGTTATTTCCGAGGTTCATTCTTCGGTGTTGGCAGGCCATCCTGGGATTTTTGGTACCAGAGATTTGGTGGCTAGGTCATTTTGGTGGCCGTCCTTGTCGCGGGATGTGCGTTCCTTTGTGCAGTCTTGTGGAATTTGTGCTCGGGCTAAGCCTTGCTGTTCTCGTGCCAGTGGCTTGTTGTTGCCTTTGCCTGTCCCGAAGAGGCCTTGGATGCACATTTCCATGGATTTTATTTCGGATCTCCCTGTCTCTCAGAAAATGTCTGTCATTTGGGTGGTGTGTGATCGTTTTTCTAAGATGGTCCATTTGGTGCCCTTGCCTAAGTTACCTTCCTCCTCCGAGTTGGTTCCGCTGTTTTTTCAAAATGTGGTTTGTTTGCACGGGATCCCTGAAAATATTGTTTCCGACAGAGGATCCCAGTTTGTGTCTAGATTTTGGCGGACCTTTTGTGCTAAGATGGGCATTAATTTGTCTTTTTCGTCGGCCTTCCATCCTCAGACGAATGGCCAAACCGAGCATACTAATCAGACTTTGGAAACCTATTTAAGATGTTTTGTTTCTGCTGATCAGGACGACTGGGTGACTTTTTTGCCATTGGCCGAGTTTGCCCTTAATAATCGGGCTAGTTCTGCTACTTTGGTTTCGCCTTTTTTTTGTAATTCAGGGTTTCATCCTCATCTTTCCTCGGGTCAGGTGGAGCCTTCTGACTGTCCTGGAGTGGATGTTGTGTTGGATAGGTTGCATCAGATTTGGAATCATGTGGTGGACAATTTGAAGTTGTCACAAGACAAGGCTCAGCGCTTTGCCAACCGCCGTCGCTGTGTGGGCCCCCGACTTCGTGTTGGGGACTTGGTGTGGTTGTCTTCTTGCTTTGTTCCTATGAAGGTCTCCTCTCCTAAGTTTAAGCCTCGGTTTATCGGTCCTTATAAGATTTTGGAAGTCCTTAACCCTGTGTCTTTTCGTTTCGACCTCCCGGCATCGTTTGCTATTCATAATGTGTTCCATCGTTCGTTGTTGCGGAGGTATGTGGTGCCTGTGGTTCCTTCGGTTGAGCCTCCTGCCCCTGTGCTGGTTGAGGGAGAATTGGAATACGTTTTGGAGAAGATCTTGGATTCTCGTGTTTCTAGACGGAGGTTTCAGTATTTGGTTAAGTGGAAAGGCTATGGTCAGGAGGATAATACCTGCGTTGTCGCCTCTGATGTTCATGCAGCCGATTTGGTTTGTGCCTTCCATGCGGCTCACCCTGATCGCCCTGGGGATTTTGTTGAGGGTTCGGTGACCCCTCCTCAAGGGGGGGGTACTGTTGTGAACTCCGTTTTCAGGCTCCCTCTTGTGGTCACAGATGGTATTGTGTGACTTTGGTTTTTGGGCTCCCCCTGGTGGTTTGGTTTATTATCCTGCGGGTCTGGCTGATCAGCTGTCTCGTTATCCACCAGGGAGGCTCCTATTTAGCTCTGCTTCACTTCCACTTGTCGCCAGCTGGCAATGTATTCAGTGCTATTCTGATTGCTCTTGTTCATCTCGGTTTCTGCCTCTTCAGGATAAGCTAAGTTCTGTTTGAATATTTTTTGCTCATCTGCCTGCAATATGATTTCTATGTATGATGAGTCTAGTCCAGCTTGCTAATATTTGATTTCCTTTTTGCTGGTAAGCTCTGGGTCGGAGTTGCTTCCCCCGCACCTTTAGTCGGTGCGGGGGCTCGAGCAATCTCTGCATGGATATTTTGAATAGGGTTTTGTATTGACCGCACAGTCCCCTTCCTATTTTCTGCTATCTAGTTTTAGCGGGCCTCGTTTGCTAAATCTAATTTCATCTCTGCGTTTGTGCTTTCCCCTTAACCATTAATATTTGTGGGGGGCTATTTTATCTCTTTGGGGTCATTTCACTGAGGCAAGCGAGGACTTTCTTTCCCTCTAGTCAGTTTCTCCGGCTGTGACGAGACGTCTAGGAATTTTTTAGGTAACGTTCCACGGCTACTTTTAGTTGGTGCGGATAGGATCAGGTTGCCGTCAATCTAGCTACCACTTCCCCAGAGCTAGTTCTCGTTAGTACTTAGCTTGTCAGTCCTGCGATCCTTGCCACTGGGATCATAACAGGGAACGCAGTAAATTTGTTTCTTTTCGTGAAGCTTGCAAACTATATTTCTGTATGCGCCCGATCTCCTCGGGTAATGAGGCCCAGCGTGTGGGCCTGGTGTTGTCATTATTAAACGGGGATCCCCAAGCATGGGCGTTTTCTTTGCCATCTGATTCTGCTGCATTTGACTCTGTGGAGACTTTTTTTTCTTCTCTTGGAAACATTTATGATGAGCCTGACTGGCTCTAGCAGAATCTAAGATACACTACTATTCGCCAGGGGGAGCGAGTTGCAGAGGATTACTGTTCTGAATTTCACCGCTGGGCGGTCGACACACAGTTGAATGATCCAGCGCTGCGGAGTCAGTATATTCACTGGGTTTCTGGAAGGGTTAAAAAAGCCTTCTAATGTACGAGACTCCTGCTTCTCTAGATTCCGCTATGAGTCTGTTTGTCCGCATTGATCACCGTTTGCGTCAGGGGGAGCATGAGACGCCGCCTATGGGAGAGGGTTTAGGTTCACGTGAGGTTGCTGCAGGTGAGCCCACGGAGCCTATGCAAATCGCAGGGGTGTCACATGTTAAGCGTCGAGCCCCTGTCCTCAGGAAGCAGGGAGCCTGTTTTTACTGCGGTAAAACTGGTCATTTTGTTAACATTTGTCCTCTGCTGTCTAAGAAAAACGCAACGGCGGAAAACTTCTAAGCTCAGAGGGTGTGGAGGAGGCCAATCTGAGCTTATGTATATCCTCCATGGTGGTTTCTCAATGCATGTTCCCTGCTAAGGATATTATCGCTGGCAGTGAGCTGCCAATTATTGTTTTTGTGGATAGTGGTTCTGCCACAAATCTCATTGATGAGGAGTTTGCGCGCACTGCTGGTTTTAAGATCGAAAAACTGCCTCATCCTATCCGTGTGGTCACCATCAATGCTGCTCCTCTCTCCCAGGGGGAGATTACTGAGTTTGTGGCTGAGGTGAAACTCCACATTGGGGTTCTACATTTCGAGCAGGTTACATGTAAGGTACTCAAGAATCTTCCTGCACAGGTGGTTTTGGGTTTTCCATGGTTGTCTATGCACAACCCGGTTATTGACTGGAAAACTCAGGACATTATTCAGTGGAGCAAGTTCTGCCAGGAGAATTGCCTGGCCACATGTGTGTCTGCTGTGACTTCAAGCGTTCCGGAGTCACTTCTGGATTTTGTGGATGTGTTCTCTGAGAAGGGTTGTTCAGAGTTGCCACCACATCGCTCCTATGACTGTACTATCAGGTTTAAACCAGGGGCCAAATTGCCTAAAGCAAGGATGTTTAACATCTCCGGTCCGGAGAGACAAGCGTTAAAGGATTACATTGCTGAAAGTTTGAGCAAAGGGCACATCAGGCCTTCATCCTCGCCTGTGGCAGCAGGGTTCTTCTTCGTTAAGAAGAAAGATGGCGGACTACACCCGTGTCTGGATTTCAGGGAGTTGAACCAGATTACGGTTCGTGATCCATACCGGCCTATGCCATTGATACCGGATTTGTTCAATCAGGTGGCAGGTGCTAAATGGTTTACCAAGCTTGACCTCAGAGGGGCGTACAACCTCATAAGAGTCCGTCAAGGTGATGAGTGGAAGACGGCTTTTAATACCCCTGAGGGTCATTTTGAAAATTTGGTGATGCCATTTGGGTTGACTAACGCACCTGCAGTGTTCCAACATTTCATTAATGATGTGTTCTCGCATGTTTTGAGGAAATTCGTTATCGTGTACCTAGATGACATTCTCATATATTCTTGCGACCGTGATACTCATTTAGATCATGTCAGGCAGGTGTTACAGCTTCTCAGAGAGAATAAGCTGTATGCAAAACTTGAGAAATGTGTATTTTCTGTTCAAGAGTTGCCTTTCTTGGGTTATTTTGTGTCTCCTTCTGGTTTTAAAATGGACGCCGCTAAGGTGCAAGCGGTGCTGCATTGGGAACGGCCTGATAACCTGAAAGCACTTCAGCGGTTCCTTGGGTTTTCTAACTACTATAGGAAGTTTATCAAAGATTTTTCCATCATTGCTAAACCGCTAACTGACATTACTAAAAACGGTACCAATTTCTCCATTTGGCCTGAGGCTGCTGTGCGCGCATTTGAATTTCTTAAGAACAGTTTTGTTTCAGCCCCCATTCTTGTGCAGCCAGACGTATCAAAACCTTTTGTTGTGGAAGTTGATGCGTCTGAGGTTGGTGTGGGGGCGGTACTATCACAAGGCTCATCTTTGAGTGATTTGCGTCCATGCGCCTATTTTTCCAAGAAACTGTCGCCCGCCGAACATAACTACGATATCGGCAACTGGGAGTTGTTGGCAATCAAGTTGGCCTTTGAGGAATGGCGACACTTCTTGGAGGGGTCGGTTCATCAGGTTACTGTTATTACTGACCATAAGAATTTGCTTTATTTTGAGTCTGCCAAGCGTCTGTCTCCCAGGCAGGCTCGCTGGGCATTGTTTTTCACGCGGTTCAACTTTGTTGTCACTTACAGACCGGGGTCTAAAAACACTAAGGCGGATGCTCTGTCCAGGTGTTTTCCGGGGGGAGAACCTCGGGAGGATCCAGTACCCATCCTCCAAAAGGGTGTTGTGGTTTTGGCTCTCACTACCGAGGTTGAGGCTGAGATTGCCGAGGCTCAGGAGGAGGTACCATCTGAGCTTCCCATCAACAAATCTTTTGTATCGCTTCATCTCCGCTTAAAGGTTTTGGCGGAGCATCATAATGCTGTCCTGGCTGGCCACCCAGGGGTTAGAGGTACCTTGGAGTTGGTGTCACGTCGGTTTTGGTGGCCCAAGATCCGACAGGACGTGGTCTCATACGTGTCAGCTTGCACCACGTGCGCTAGGGCTAAGACGCCCCACTCCCATCCTGTTGGCACACTACTTCCTCTTGAGGTACCTAGTAAGCCATGGATGGAAATCTCCATGGATTTCATCACTTATTTGCCCTCCTCAGCTGGGAACACGGTCATCTTGGTGATTGTTGATCGGTTTTCAAAAATGTCGCACTTTGTGTCTTTGCCTTCGTTGCCTAACTCTAAGACTCTGGCTCAGGTATTTGTGCAGGAGGTGGTCAGACTTCATGGGGTTCCATCTGACATTGTGTCTGATAGTTGTACTCAGTTTGTGGCAAAATTTTGGAAAGCATTTTGCTCACGGCTGGGGATCAAGTTGTCTCATTCTTCTGCGTTTCATCCTCAGTCAAATGGTCAGACCGAGCGTATGAACCAAAATTTGGAACAGTACTTACGCTGCTTTGTCTCTGATAACCAGGAGTGGTCGACGTTCCTTCCTTTGGCTGAGTTTGCCATCAATAATCACCACCAGGAATCGTCTGGGGAGTCTCCGTTTTTTTGTGTTTACGGGCTACATCCTCAATTTTGTACTTTGTCAGAGGGGCTCTTCCGGCGTTCTGGAGGAAGACCAGTTAGGAGCACAATTGTCATCAGTCTGGAGGAGAGTTAAACAGCGCCTGTTGAGTGTGGGTGCTAGGTACAAACGTGTGGCTGACAGTAGGCGTGTGCCAAGTCCAGACCTGAGTGTGGATGACTGGGTGTGGTTATCCACAAAAAACATAAGACTCAAGATACCATCCCTTAAATTGGGTCCAAGGTTTATTGGTCCATTTAGGGTCGCCGCCGTCATTAACCCTGTAGCGTACCGATTGGAGCTTCCTACGGTGTATAAGATACACAACGTGTTCCACAGATCGTTGCTAAAAAAGACGGTGGGTCTTGTGGACGCAACACCAATGCCTTCTCCAGTCTTGGTGGATGGTAATTTGGAATTTGAGTCTCCGAGGTGGTTGACTCTCGTGTAGTGCGTCGCACTTTACAGTACTTGGTTCACTGGCGTGGTTATGGGCCTGAGGAGAGGTCCTGGGTACCAGCCTCGGACGTTCATGCGGATCGGCTGGTCAGTATGTTTCACCGCCGCCATCCGGACAAGCCGGGTCCTATAAGTCGTGAGGGCCCTGGGGTCCCTCGTAGAAGGCGGGGTAATGTCATGTCGGACGCTGTTCATACTAGGGCGTTCAACAGACAGCGGTAATTCCGCTTTTGTCCACTATGCGCTCAGTGGCGTCGGCTAGATTTTGTCTAGCTGGTCCGGGGTTAATGTAGCTGGTGCTCAGATTGGAAGCTGGGCCAAGCCCACTGCCTTTAAATAGTTCTTCGGAACATTGGCCGTCACCGATTATAGCTTCTGTCTAGTGCTTGGTTATCTCGGTCTGGAGTGGTGAGCTAGGAGTTGGAGTATCGTATCTGGTGGTGTATTTCCCTTTGTCTTATTTATTCCTTCCTATATTTGTATTTGTTTTGCCCTGTGCAATTATAGTGTACTCCTGAGTGACTGCGGCTTGGTTCATATTTTCAGTTATCCTTGTCTGTGCCAACTGTGGGTATTGGTGTATGATCTCTTCACTGGGTGGTGGGTGGTGGTTTCAGCCTAGGATTGAAACAGGAGTTAGGGTGATGGTGGAGGCCTAGACATGCACACCATCAGTGTAAACTCTAGGAGAGGGTCAGTCAGGATTTCCCTAGTCTGAGGGAAATTGCAGGGGCCCGGGTTATTTGCTGTTGCACACCTAGGCTTCCCGTGACAGGTCTGTGAGAGACAGGCTGGCTGGTAGGTGATTAAAAACTTTATGCAATAAAATGCAATTTAATTATTTAAAATCATACAATGTGATTTTCTGGTTTTTATTTTTAGATTCTGTCTCTCACAGTTGAAGTATACTAGTGATAATTACAGACCTCTCCATTCTTTGTAGGTGGGAAAACTTGAAAAATCGGCAGTGTATCAACTACTTATCTTCCCCACTGTATATCAGTATGTCTCAGAATCAGTGAGATCCATTGAAGCATTCCAGAGTTATTACCTCATAAAGTGACACTGGTCAGAATTGAAAAAATTGTTCTGGTCAGGAAGCTGAAAATAGGCATGTATGCGAAAGGGTTAAAATAGCATCCTTAGCGTAATCCCCAATATATAAGCTCCCTCAAAGTCACTTCAAAACTAAATAGGTCCCTAAAATACCAGTTTCTGAACATTGCCCTAAAATAATGAAAAATTACTAAACTACTAAACTTTTAACCCTTCAAACAAAGTAAAAGGTTGTTTGAAAAATTACTAACATAGAAGACATAAGGTAAATGTTTTGGCAATTTTTTAATGTAATATAACTATACAGTTTACAGGTATAAACATTCAAAGCTGGAATATTGCATATTATTTATTACATTTATTACCAACATAAAGAACAACATATAAGGAACAAAATATTTTTAGAATAACTGGGATATGAGACATTCCATAATTATAACCGCACAAAGTGACATGTCAGATTTCAAAAATTAGGTTTGGGCACTAATGGATTACAATGCCTTCTTCCCAATGTGAGTTCTCTGATGTCTAACGAGTTGAGATTTAGAAAAAAACAAAATATCCCACAATCTGAACATGAAAATGGCTTCTCCCCTGTGTGAATTCTCTCATGTATAACAAGAGTTGATTTTTGTGTAAAACATTTTCCACATTCCGAACATGAAAATGGCTTCTCTCCTCTGTGAATTCTCTCATGTGTAATAAGTAGTGTTGAGCATTCCGATACCGCAAGTATCGGGTATCGGCCAATACTTGCGGGTATCGGAATGCCGATACCGAGATCCGATACTTTTGTGGTATCGGGTATCGGTATCGAAACAACATTAATGTGTAAAATAAAGAATTAAAATAAAAAATATTGCTATACTCACCTCTCCGGTGCAGCCTGGACCTTACCGAGGGAACCGGCAGCGTTCTTTGCTTAAAATGCGCGCGTTTCCTGCCTCCCGTGACGTCACGGCTTGTGATTGGTCGCGTGCTGCCCATGTGGCCGCGACGCGACCAATCACAGCAAGCCGTGACGTAATTTTCAGGTCCTGAATGCCTAATTCTAGGCATTCAGGGTTTTAAAATTACGTTACGGCTTGTGATTGGTCGCGTCGCGGTCACATGGGCGACGCGACCAATCACAAGCCGTGACGTCACGGGAGGCAAGAAACGCGCGCATTTTAAAATTACGTCACGGCTTGTGATTGGTTGCGTGCCGCCCATGTGACCGCGACGCGACCAATCACAGCAAGCCGTGACGTAATTTCAGGTCCTGAATGCCTAATTCTGCATTCAGGACCTGAAAATTACGTCACGGCTTGTTCCCTCCTAAGGTTATTATCGCTGGCAGTGAGCTGCCAATTACTGTTTTTGTGGATAGTGGTTCTGCCACAAATCTCATTGATGAGGAGTTTGCGCGCACTGCTGGTTTTAAGATCGAAAAACTGCCTCATCCTATCCGTGTGGTCACCATTAGTGTTGAGCATTCCGATACCGCAAGTATCGGGTATCGGCCGATACTAGCGGTATCGGAATTCCGATACCGGGATTCCGATACTTGGCGCGTATCGGATACCGGAATCGGAAGTTCCATGATTCAAAATTCAGAAATTCAGCCAATGAGAAAGATTCCAAGTGTGGGCACATCCTGTTTAGCATGGAGGGCATGAAACTACTGGCAAGGCTGTGATTGGCTGCTGAAATGATGTCATGATGCAGTTTAAAAGTCGCTGGCGCCATTTTGCGATCACTCTGCTGTGAATTCAGTTAGTGACAGGACGCTGTTTGCTGACTGAGGGACAGTTTAGAGATAGCGATTTGCTTCTTTGTGCTTTCCAAAGGCTAATTTAGCAACCGCTGTGTTCACCTACTATTCACCTTGCTTTTGCCTTGTAGCGCTGTTTTCACAGCGATCTGCAGGGTCTGTGTGTGTGTGTGTGTGAGTGCAGCCCACTCTCTAGTCTGAGTGCAGCCACATAGGCCATCCATAGCTGGTTGTATTCAGTTCAGGGAGGGTGGTTCATTGCCTCATACTGTCCTTTTTTTTTTTTTTTTTTGAAGTAGTGCAGGCTGCTGCACATTTTTTCAAATAATTCCTATTAGTGTCTTTCCACCCGTCTCCAGCTAATTTGTGGAAAAACACTACATAGGATAAAGTAGAGGAGGGTTTTTGGGCCTTGCAGCGCCGTTTACGGCTGTCTGCACGGTCTCCGTGTGACTGCAGCTCGCCCTGTAGTCTGTGAGCAGCCGTAGCTTGGTTGTCTCCAGCTCAGGGTTGCTCACTGCGTCATACCGCCAAATCAATTTTCCTTTTTTTTTAAGTAGTGCAGGCTGCTGCACATTTTTTCCAAAAATTCCTATTAGTGTCTTTCCACCCGTCTCCAGCTAATTTGTGGAAAAACACTACATAGGATAAAGTAGAGGAGGGTTTTTGGGCCTTGCAGCGCCGTTTACGGCTGTCTGCACGGTCTCCGTGTGACTGCAGCTCTATCCGTTGTCAGTTCAGCCCCAAAAAAATAAATAAATAATAAAGTTCACCAAACACACCAGTTACACCACTTTACATTTGTGTAGGCCACATTAGCTCATATTCAAGTCTAGTCCACACTTTAGAAAATTAGTGTGTCTTATACCTGTTAGGAGGAGTTGCTCAGGAATAAGCACACAAAGCCGTTAGTACTTTTCTGCTTATCTTTATCAGTCAACCAAGATGAAGAAGGCAGTGAGTAAGGCACGTGGGCGTGGGCGTGGGCGCGGAGCAGGGAGGGGACGTGGGGATTCTGTGCCTGCTGCGGGCACCGGTGAGTCATCAGCACCCACTTTCACAAGGGAACAGTCGTTCATGCGCAGCTTTGTCGCCGAGTGCCGTACACCGCTGCTGCGTGAAGACCAAATTGAAGCCGTTGTGGGATGGATGGCAGCTAATGCATCAACTTCCATTAGTGCCACATCCTCTCAGACACAGAGCACTGGAGAGCAGCCATCTGTCTCTTCACCACCTGCAAAATTGCCCAGGCAGACAGAGATCCCAGGACAGGAGCAGTCTCTACTTCTGTTCTCTGAATCATCTCTTGGCTTGGAAACAGGGGGCCAGCCAAGCAGCATTGGAGAAATGGAAGAAGAGGCAGGGTGCAGTGATGCCCAACAGCTTTTTCTGTCTTCCTCTGAAGAGGCGGGTGGGCCAGTGGCTCCGGTCACCACATCGCAGGCCGCATCAGCTGATGATGACACTCAGGTGCCACTTACTGGTGCGTGCTCTGCTGCTGAGACTACCCAGGAGGAGCAGTTGGGGGCAGAGGGTAGTGTAGATGATGAGGTCCTTGACCCATCTTGGCGTCAGGGACAGGAAGGTGGTGGGAGCAGCTCTGAGGAAGAGATTCCCCGTACGGCCCAAAGAGGGAGAGGGAGGGGGAAGACTGCGGATCCTGCAGCCTCCGCTTTGGCACCCGTAAGGAGCATGTCTCTTCCAAAAGTCAAAAGGGGGGCTCCCAAGACTTGCAGTGCCTGGTCCTTTTTTGACACAGTTGCAGATGACATTTGCTATGTCAGATGCAAGGTGTGTCATCAAAAAATCAAAAGAGGTCAAAAAATCGCCAACCTCAATACCTCCAACATGTGGAAACATGTGCGCAACAGGCACCCGGCGGAGTTAGACAAACACACTGAAGAGCTAGGCCAACCAACAGCGGCAGCTACCACCTCTTCAGCTCGTGTTGCCTCTTCCTCTAGCTCACACGCAGCTGGTTCGGCTTCCTCCCAGGATCGCCGTGGAAGAACCTCTGGCCCTGTTGTCCAGAGACCCGCTGTCATTCCACCCGCAGCACCACTTTCCCAGTCAACCACACACTCCCAGCCCAGTCTACAGCCATCGGTAGTACAGGCATGGGAGAAAAGGCGGCCTTTCTCGTCAAACCACCCACGAGCACAGGCTCTGACTGCAGGCATTGCCAAACTTCTGTCACTGGAAATGCTGTCATTCAGGCTGGTGGAGACTGACAGCTTCCGTGACTTGATGTCATTGGCAGTCCCACAGTACAGTGTGCCCAGCCGCTTTTACTTCAGCAGGCAAGCCGTCCCTGCCCTGCACAAGCATGTGGAGGGACACATAAAACACGCGCTACTGAACGCCGTCAGTAGCAAGGTCCACCTCACCACCGATGCGTGGACCAGTCAACATGGACAGGGGCGATACCTTTCCCTCACTGCCCATTGGGTTAATGTAGTTGAGCCGGGTACAGACCGTGCGAGTGGTGCAGGACGTGTCCTGCCCACTCCAAGGATTGCAGGAATCCATTCTGTACGCATTGACTCCTCCTCTTACACCAGTTCCTCAGAATCATCGCTGCAGGAGCCGTCACAGTCCACCTCCACATGGACCCGTGATGAACGTGTACCTGTTACGACCGACATGAGCACAGCCGTGGCCAAACGTCAACAGGCCGTCTTGAAATTAATTTTTTTGGGGAATCGTAGCCACACAGCGCAGGAGCTCTGGAATGCCATCAAGCAGGAGAGCGATGTGTGGTTTGAGCCAGCGAATCTCCAGCCAGGCATGGTAGTGTGTGATAATGGCCGAAATCTGGTGGCAGCCCTGGGCCTCGGCAACCTCACTCACATCCCATGTCTGGCACATGTGCTCAATTTGGTCGTGCAGAGTTTTTTGAGGGACTATCCGGATCTTGATGCACTGCTGCACAAGGTCCGCCTAGAGTGTGCTCACTTGCGGCGTTCCAGCACGGCAAAAGCGCGCATTGCGGCTCTGCAGCGCCGACACCGCCTGCCGGAACATCGCATCATATGTGACCTACCTACCAGGTGGAATTCCACGTTACATATGTTGGAGCGGTTGTGTGAGCAGCAGCAAGCTGTAATGGAGTACCAGCTGTATCAGGCGCAAAAAAGTCGCAGTCAGCGCCGTACAGACTTCACAACCACAGAGTGGGCCACTATGAAGGATGTCTGCCAGGTTTTGCGTCCCTTTGATTATTCCACGCGGATGGCGAGTGCAGATGATGCACTAGTCAGCATGACTGTCCCCCTTATCTGCCTGCTTGAAAAATCACTGCAAGCGCTAAGGGATGATGTTGTGGAAGAGGTGGAGGATGAGGATTCACCACTTCCATCATCTTCTGGACAGTCAGCGCCACGTGGTTCCTCACAAACGCGTAGGCAGGGGACAGTTTGTGAGGAGGATGAGGAGGAGTCAATGGAGGAGGAAGACATCCGTCCAGAGGAGGGAGTTCCCGAATTGTCCAGTACTCAGTGTGTACAGCGAGGGTGGGGTGATGACGAGCGGGCAGAGATCACGCCTCCAGCTGGGGACAGCGTTTCTTGGGCAGTTGGCAGTCTGCAGCACATGGTGGATTACATGCTGCAGTGCCTGAGAAACGACCGCCGCATCGACCACATTCTCAACATGTCTGATTATTGGGTGTTCACCCTCCTCGATCCTCGCTACCGGGACAACGTAGAAAGCCTCATCACACCGTTGAACCGGGAGCGAAAAATGCGGGAGTACCAAGACACACTGGTCAGTTCCATCATCTTCTCCATTCCAACTGAGAGAAGTGCTGCTAGTGCATTCCAAAGCAGCTCAGTGCGTCCAGGCAGTGGTGGAGGCTCTGCACAAAGAGGGAGCAGAAGCAGTGCCTCTGCCCAAGGCAAGACCAGTATGGCCCAACTGTGGCACAGTTTTGTGTGCCCCCCACAAAAGTCTACACCATCACAGACGGCTCCAGTCAGCAGGAGGCAACGGTTCCGTCAGATGGTGACAGATTACATGTCTTGCCCTCTTGCTGTACTCCCAGACGGCTCTTCCCCTTTCAAGTTTTGGGTCTCAAAGCTGGATACATGGCCAGAGCTAAGCCAGTATGCATTGGAGGTGCTGTCTTGCCCTGCGGCCAGTGTATTATCGGAACGTGTCTTTAGTGCTGCAGGTGGTGTACTAACTGACCGTCGCATGCGACTATCCTCCGATAACGTTGACCGGCTTACTTTCCTGAAAATGAACAAGGCCTGGATCTCGCAGGAATTTGCCACTCCTCCTCCTGATTAAATAATTAGGTCACTGTATACGTTATCCAGGTCTCCTGTTGTGTTCATCTTTCTACCACCTGAACTTAAATTCCTGGGCTCCAACACCGCCAGTTGAGGCTCAGACGTGCCGTCTGCACAGTCAAAACATACGACCCAGTGTTATTGGGTTTCAGTAACGTCAGCTGATCCCCAGCTGTGTAGCCGGCAATGTGTCATGCGACCGCCACGCTGACACAACAACTGAAACGTAAGGGAATCTGTCCCCCCCCCCCCCAAGGCGTTTGTTACTGAAAGAGCCACCTTGTGCAGCAGTAATGCTGCACAAGGAAAAAGGTAGCTATTTTGGTTTTGCTCCTTGCACACGCAAAACTTAACACTTATAAAATGTGTCCACTGATACCGTAAAACCGTCCCGGAGGTGGGACTTTCCTTCGTAATATGACGCAGCACAGCCGTCATTCCTACCCCCCCGGCGCCGCGCCCCGGCTCCTCAGCGTTGTTTGATTCCGTCCCGGAGCCTGCGCTGTTATGTTATCCCGTGGCCAGGCACACTTAGCGCTGCCCGTCTTCTGGCATCATTTGGTGTCAGGCTGGCTGCGCCTGTGCGGCCACGCTGGCCGAGAGCCCGCCTCGCAGTGTCTTCTGATTTAATCCCACTGGGGGCCTGGGATCTATGGACATGCGCAGTGCATATCTGAACCTCCACCTCTCACTCATCTCCCTATGGCTTCTTCAGACAGTTCGGTGTCAGCTGGTCCCTAATAGCATGCCACGGCCGTGACACCGCACAGTCTGAAAAAGAAGCCGTAGGGAGGGGAGTGAGAGGCGAGGATATGCACTGCGCATGGCCATGGATCCCAGGCCCCCAGTGGGATTACATCAGAAGACACTGCGAGGCGGGCTCTCGGCCAGCGCGGCCGCACAGGCGCAGCCAGCCTGACACCAAATGATGTCAGAAGATGGGCAGCGCTAAGTGTGCCTGGCCACGGGATAACATAACAGCGCAGGCTCCGGGACGGAATCAAACAACGCTGAGGAGCCGGGGCACGGCGGCGGGGGGGTAGGAATGATGGCTGTGCTGCGTCATATTACGAAGGAAAGTCCCACCTCCGGGACGGTTTCACGGCTTCAGGGGACACATTTTATAAGTGTTTAGTTCTGTGTTTGCAAGGAGCATGATGAAAAGAGCCACCTTTTCCTTTTGCATCTTTTGTGCTGCAGAAGCTGGCTCTTTCAGCTACAAACGCCTTGGGGGGGGGTTAAAGGTTCCCTTTCGACTTTCTCAGGCTTCGGCCTACATTGTGTTCCTCTGCTTTTCCACCTGCCCCTGGGCTCCAACACCGCTAGTTGCCGTCCAGAAGTGCTGTACGCACAGTCAACAGTCGCTCCTCTGTTATTGGGGTTCAGTAACGTCAGCTGTTCCCCTGCTGTGTGTGTGGCAATCCCTCCTACCTCCTCCAACCTCCTCCAACCTCCTCCTCCTCCACCTGTCCCTGGGCTCCAACACCGCTAGTTGCCGTCCAGAAGTGCTGTACGCACAGTCAACAGTCGCTCCTCTGTTATTGGGGTTCAGTAATGTCAGCTGTTCCCCTGCTGTGTGTGTGGCAATCCCTCCTACCTCCTCCAACCTCCTCCTCCTCCACCTGTCCCTGGGCTCCAACACCGCTAGTTGCCGTCCAGAAGTGCTGTACGCACAGTCAACAGTCCCTCCTCTGTTATTGGGGTTCAGTAACGTCAGCTGTTCCCCTGCTGTGTGTGTGGCAATCCCTCCTACCTCCTCCAACCTCCTCCTCCTCCACCTGTCCCTGGGCTCCAACACCGCTAGTTGCCGTCCAGAAGTGCTGTACGCACAGTCAACAGTCCCTCCTCTGTTATTGGGGTTCAGTAACGTCAGCTGTTCCCCTGCTGTGTGTGTGGCAATCCCTCCTACCTCCTCCAACCTCCTCCTCCTCCACCTGTCCCTGGGCTCCAACACCGCTAGTTGCCGTCCAGAAGTGCTGTACGCACAGTCAACAGTCCCTCCTCTGTTATTGGGGTTCAGTAACGTCAGCTGTTCCCCTGCTGTGTGTGTGGCAATCCCTCCTACCTCCTCCAACCTCCTCCTCCTCCACCTGTCCCTGGGCTCCAACACCGCTAGTTGCCGTCCAGAAGTGCTGTACGCACAGTCAACAGTCGCTCCTCTGTTATTGGGGTTCAGTAACGTCAGCTGTTCCCCTGCTGTGTGTGTGGCAATCACTCCTACCTCCTCCAACCTCCTCCTCCTCCACCTGTCCCTGGGCTCCAACACCGCTAGTTGCCATCCAGAAGTGCTGTACGCACAGTCAACAGTCCCTCCTCTGTTATTGGGGTTCAGTAACGTCAGCTGTTCCCCTGCTGTGTGTGTGGCAATCCCTCCTACCTCCTCCAACCTCCTCCAACCTCCTCCTCCTCCACCTGTCCCTGGGCTCCAACACCGCTAGTTGCCGTCCAGAAGTGCTGTACGCACAGTCAACAGTCCCTCCTCTGTTATTGGGGTTCAGTAACGTCAGCTGTTCCCCTGCTGTGTGTGTGGCAATCCCTCCTACCTCCTCCAACCTCCTCCTCCTCCACCTGTCCCTGGGCTCCAACACCGCTAGTTGCCGTCCAGAAGTGCTGTACGCACAGTCAACAGTCGCTCCTCTGTTATTGGGGTTCAGTAACGTCAGCTGTTCCCCTGCTGTGTGTGTGGCAATCCCTCCTACCTCCTCCAACCTCCTCCTCCTCCACCTGTCCCTGGGCTCCAACACCGCTAGTTGCCGTCCAGAAGTGCTGTACGCACAGTCAACAGTCCCTCCTCTGTTATTGGGGTTCAGTAACGTCAGCTGTTCCCCTGCTGTGTGTGTGGCAATCCCTCCTACCTCCTCCAACCTCCTCCTCCTCCACCTGTCCCTGGGCTCCAACACCGCTAGTTGCCGTCCAGAAGTGCTGTACGCACAGTCAACAGTCCCTCCTCTGTTATTGGGGTTCAGTAACGTCAGCTGTTCCCCTGCTGTGTGTGTGGCAATCCCTCCTACCTCCTCCACCTGTCCCTGGGCTCCAACACCGCTAGTTGCCGTCCAGAAGTGCTGTACGCACAGTCAACAGTCCCTCCTCTGTTATTGGGGTTCAGTAACGTCAGCTGTTCCCCTGCTGTGTGTGTGGCAATCCCTCCTACCTCCTCCAACCTCCTCCTCCTCCACCTGTCCCTGGGCTCCAACACCGCTAGTTGCCGTCCAGAAGTGCTGTACGCACAGTCAACAGTCGCTCCTCTGTTATTGGGGTTCAGTAACGTCAGCTGTTCCCCTGCTGTGTGTGTGGCAATCCCTCCTACCTCCTCCAACCTCCTCCTCCTCCACCTGTCCCTGGGCTCCAACACCGCTAGTTGCCGTCCAGAAGTGCTGTACGCACAGTCAACAGTCCCTCCTCTGTTATTGGGGTTCAGTAACGTCAGCTGTTCCCCTGCTGTGTGTGTGGCAATCCCTCCTACCTCCTCCAACCTCCTCCTCCTCCACCTGTCCCTGGGCTCCAACACCGCTAGTTGCCGTCCAGAAGTGCTGTACGCACAGTCAACAGTCCCTCCTCTGTTATTGGGGTTCAGTAACGTCAGCTGTTCCCCTGCTGTGTGTGTGGCAATCCCTCCTACCTCCTCCAACCTCCTCCTCCTCCACCTGTCCCTGGGCTCCAACACCGCTAGTTGCCGTCCAGAAGTGCTGTACGCACAGTCAACAGTCGCTCCTCTGTTATTGGGGTTCAGTAACGTCAGCTGTTCCCCTGCTGTGTGTGTGGCAATCACTCCTACCTCCTCCAACCTCCTCCTCCTCCACCTGTCCCTGGGCTCCAACACCGCTAGTTGCCGTCCAGAAGTGCTGTACGCACAGTCAACAGTCCCTCCTCTGTTATTGGGGTTCAGTAACGTCAGCTGTTCCCCTGCTGTGTGTGTGGCAATCCCTCCTACCTCCTCCAACCTCCTCCAACCTCCTCCTCCTCCACCTGTCCCTGGGCTCCAACACCGCTAGTTGCCGTCCAGAAGTGCTGTACGCACAGTCAACAGTCCCTCCTCTGTTATTGGGGTTCAGTAACGTCAGCTGTTCCCCTGCTGTGTGTGTGGCAATCCCTCCTACCTCCTCCAACCTCCTCCTCCACCTGTCCCTGGGCTCCAACACTGCTAGTTGCCGTCCAGAAGTGCTGTACGCACAGTCAACAGTCGCTCCTCTGTTATTGGGGTTCAGTAACGTCAGCTGTTCCCCTGCTGTGTGTGTGGCAATCCCTCCTACCTCCTCCAACCTCCTCCTCCTCCACCTGTCCCTGGGCTCCAACACCGCTAGTTGCCGTCCAGAAGTGCTGTACGCACAGTCAACAGTCCCTCCTCTGTTATTGGGGTTCAGTAACGTCAGCTGTTCCCCTGCTGTGTGTGTGGCAATCCCTCCTACCTCCTCCAACCTCCTCCTCCTCCACCTGTCCCTGGGCTCCAACACCGCTAGTTGCCGTCCAGAAGTGCTGTACGCACAGTCAACAGTCCCTCCTCTGTTATTGGGGTTCAGTAACGTCAGCTGTTCCCCTGCTGTGTGTGTGGCAATCCCTCCTACCTCCTCCAACCTCCTCCTCCTCCACCTGTCCCTGGGCTCCAACACCGCTAGTTGCCGTCCAGAAGTGCTGTACGCACAGTCAACAGTCCCTCCTCTGTTATTGGGGTTCAGTAACGTCAGCTGTTCCCCTGCTGTGTGTGTGGCAATCCCTCCTACCTCCTCCAACCTCCTCCTCCTCCACCTGTCCCTGGGCTCCAACACCGCTAGTTGCCGTCCAGAAGTGCTGTACGCACAGTCAACAGTCGCTCCTCTGTTATTGGGGTTCAGTAACGTCAGCTGTTCCCCTGCTGTGTGTGTGGCAATCACTCCTACCTCCTCCAACCTCCTCCTCCTCCACCTGTCCCTGGGCTCCAACACCGCTAGTTGCCGTCCAGAAGTGCTGTACGCACAGTCAACAGTCCCTCCTCTGTTATTGGGGTTCAGTAACGTCAGCTGTTCCCCTGCTGTGTGTGTGGCAATCCCTCCTACCTCCTCCAACCTCCTCCAACCTCCTCCTCCTCCACCTGTCCCTGGGCTCCAACACCGCTAGTTGCCGTCCAGAAGTGCTGTACGCACAGTCAACAGTCCCTCCTCTGTTATTGGGGTTCAGTAACGTCAGCTGTTCCCCTGCTGTGTGTGTGGCAATCCCTCCTACCTCCTCCAACCTCCTCCTCCTCCACCTGTCCCTGGGCTCCAACACCGCTAGTTGCCGTCCAGAAGTGCTGTACGCACAGTCAACAGTCGCTCCTCTGTTATTGGGGTTCAGTAACGTCAGCTGTTCCCCTGCTGTGTGTGTGGCAATCCCTCCTACCTCCTCCAACCTCCTCCTCCTCCACCTGTCCCTGGGCTCCAACACCGCTAGTTGCCGTCCAGAAGTGCTGTACGCACAGAGCCAAACACCTCGCCAATGTGTTAGTGGGGTTCAGCACCGCCAGCTGTTCCCCTGCTGTGTATACGGCAACGTGTACTGCGACCGCCACGCAGGCACAACAAGTTAAATGTAAGGGAACCTGCCCCCCCCCCCCAGGCGTTTGTTACTGAAGGAGCCACCTTGTGCAGCAGTAATGATGCAAAGGGAAAAAGTGCCTCTTTTTGTGATGCTCCTTGCACATGCTGAACCAAACACTTATGAAATGTGTCCCCACACAGCGTTAAACCGTCCGGTAGGTGGAACTTTCCTTTGTCGTGTGACGCAGCACAGCCATCATTTTTACCCCCTTGGCGCCGTGCGCCCCCTCCTCAGCGTTGTTTGAATCTGTCCCGGAGCCTGCGCTGTTAGGTTAGCCCTTGGCCATGCACACATGTTGCGCTGCCCGTCTTCTGACCTCATTTGGTGTCAGGCTGGCTGCGCCTGTGCGGGTGCGCTGGCCGAGATCCCGCCTCGCAGTGTCGTGTAATGTAATCCCACCGCGGGCCTGTGATCCGAGCCCGTGCGCAGTGCATATCCTCGCCTCTCACTCCCCTCCCTACGGCTCCTTCAGACTGTGCGATGTCAGCTGGTCCCTAATAGCATGCCACGGCCGTGACACCGCACAGTCTGAAAAAGCCGTAGGGAGGGGAGTGAGAGGAGAGGATATGCACTGCGCACGGGCACGGATCACAGGCCCGCGGTGGGATTACATTACACGACACTGCGAGGCGGGATCTCGGCCAGCGCACCCGCACAGGCGCAGCCAGCCTGACACCAAATGAGGTCAGAAGACGGGCAGCGCAACATGTGTGCATGGCCAAGGGCTAACCTAACAGCGCAGGCTCCGGGACAGATTCAAACAACGCTGAGGAGGGGGCGCACGGCGCCAAGGGGGTAAAAATGATGGCTGTGCTGCGTCACACGACAAAGGAAAGTTCCACCTACCGGACGGTTTAACGCTGTGAGGGGACACATTTCATAAATGTTAGGTTCCGCATGTACAAGGACCATAATTAAAAGAGCTAAGTTTACCTTTTCCAGCATTAGTGCTGTACACAATGGCTCTTTCAGCTACAAACGCCTGGGGGGGGGGGGTTAAAGGAGGTTTCCTTTCAACTTGCTCGAGTGCAGGCTTCGGCCTACACTCCGCTCCCCCTGCTCCTCCTGCTGACCCTGGGCTCTAACACCGCCAGTTTTTGCCCAGATGTGCTAGCTGCACAGAGAAAAACACCAGCCAATGTGTCAGTGGGGTTCAGCACCGCCAGCTGTTCCCCTGCTGTGTAGCCGGCAACGTGTCCTGCGACCGCCACGCAGGCACAACAGACCCAAAGCTGCCGCCAGTGCAGGCTTCGGCCTACACTCCCCTCCCCCTGCTCCTGCTCCTCCTCCTCCTGCTGACCCTGGGCTCTAACAAACCGCCAGTTGGGGCCCAGATGTGCTAGCTGCACAGAGAAAAACACCAGCCAATGTGTCAGTGGGGTTCAGCACCGCCAGCTGTTCCCCTGCTGTGCAGCCGGCATCGTGTCCTGCAAAAGCCACGCAGACACAAGAACTGAAATTGAAGGGAACCTGTCCCCCCTCCCCCAGGCGTTTTTACGTTATCCAGCCACCTTGTACAGCGGTAATGCTGCATGTGTGCAAGGTGGCTCAGAAACGTATTCTCCTCGCACATGTGGAACTGAAAACACGTCTGAAATGTGTCCTCTGTGTGACCATTTAACCGTCCCGGTGGTGTGACTTTCCTTTGTAATGACACGCTGCAACCCCCTTGGTAGCGCTGCCCGTCTTCTGGCATCATTGTTTGGCTGGCTGCGCCTCTGCGGCCGCCCTGACCCACACAACGCCCCTCGGTGTCTTATTTATTGGGACTGCGAGGGTGTGATTCATGGGCAGGATCAGTGCATCAGTTCGCCTGTCCCTCCTCTCCTTCCGCCTTCTTCGGACTGTGCGGCTTCATGGCCGTGGCATGCGATAAGGGATCAGGTGACGCCGCACAGTCTGAAGCGGGTGTAAGGACCCGAGTGTGAGAGGCCAACATATGTGCTGCGCCAGGCCCTGAATCCCAGCCCCGCAGTGTTTTAACAATGTTAAGACACTGCGGGGCTGGGATTCATGGTCATCGCGAACCGCACCGGCCGACATTACATGATGCCAGAAGATGGGCAGCGCTAACAGCGCTAGGCCAGGGGATAACACGACAGCGCAGACTCCTGTACAGCAAATAACAACGCTCAGGAGGCTGCACCCAGCACCAAGGTGGGATTCTTGACATCTGTGCTGCGTCTCATTACAAAGGGAACTCGCGCCTCCAACACAGTTTGACTGTATAAAGGGCTAAATGTTATACGTGTTTCATTCAGCGTGTGCAAGGAGAAAAATTAAAAGAGCAACCTTTGACTTGTGCAGCACTACTGCTGCATAAGCTGTGGCTCTTCTACTTTCTAACCCCTGAGGGGGGGTTAAAGGTTACCTTTGAAATTGGTTCAAGTAGGCTTCGGCCTACACTCTGCTCCCCCTGCAGAGCCCGGGCTCCAACACCGCTAGTTGCTGTCCGGAAGTGCTGGCTGCACAGAGCCAAACACCTCGCCAATGTGTCAGTGGGGTCCAGCAACGCCAGCTGTTCCCCTGCTGTGTAGCCGGCAACGTGTCCTGCGACCGCCACGCAGGCACAACAGACCCAAAGCTGCCGCCAGTGCAGGCTTCGGCCTACACTCCCCTCCCCCTGCTCCTGCTCCTCCTCCTCCTGCTGACCCTGGGCTCTAACAAACCGCCAGTTGGGGCCCAGATGTGCTAGCTGCACAGAGAAAAACACCAGCCAATGTGTCAGTGGGGTTCAGCACCGCCAGCTGTTCCCCTGCTGTGCAGCCGGCATCGTGTCCTGCAAAAGCCACGCAGACACAAGAACTGAAATTGAAGGGAACCTGTCCCCCCTCCCCCAGGCGTTTTTACGTTATCCAGCCACCTTGTACAGCGGTAATGCTGCATGTGTGCAAGGTGGCTCAGAAACGTATTCTCCTCGCACATGTGGAACTGAAAACACGTCTGAAATGTGTCCTCTGTGTGACCATTTAACCGTCCCGGTGGTGTGACTTTCCTTTGTAATGACACGCTGCAACCCCCTTGGTAGCGCTGCCCGTCTTCTGGCATCATTGTTTGGCTGGCTGCGCCTCTGCGGCCGCCCTGACCCACACAACGCCCCTCGGTGTCTTATTTATTGGGACTGCGAGGGTGTGATTCATGGGCAGGATCAGTGCATCAGTTCGCCTGTCCCTCCTCTCCTTCCGCCTTCTTCGGACTGTGCGGCTTCATGGCCGTGGCATGCGATAAGGGATCAGATGACGCCGCACAGTCTGAAGCGGGTGTAAGGACCCGAGTGTGAGAGGCCAACATATGTGCTGCGCCAGGCCCTGAATCCCAGCCCCGCAGTGTTTTAACAATGTTAAGACACTGCGGGGCTGGGATTCATGGTCATCGCGAACCGCACCGGCCGACATTACATGATGCCAGAAGATGGGCAGCGCTAACAGCGCTAGGCCAGGGGATAACACGACAGCGCAGACTCCTGTACAGCAAATAACAACGCTCAGGAGGCTGCACCCAGCACCAAGGTGGGATTCTTGACATCTGTGCTGCGTCTCATTACAAAGGGAACTCGCGCCTCCAACACAGTTTGACTGTATAAAGGGCTAAATGTTATACGTGTTTCATTCAGCGTGTGCAAGGAGAAAAATTAAAAGAGCAACCTTTGACTTGTGCAGCACTACTGCTGCATAAGCTGTGGCTCTTCTACTTTCTAACCCCTGAGGGGGGGTTAAAGGTTACCTTTGAAATTTGTTCAAGTAGGCTTCGGCCTACACTCTGCTCCCCCTGCAGAGCCCGGGCTCCAACACCGCTAGTTGCTGTCCGGAAGTGCTGGCTGCACAGAGCCAAACACCTCGCCAATGTGTCAGTGGGGTCCAGCAACGCCAGCTGTTCCCCTGCTGTGTAGCCGGCAACGTGTCCTGCGACCGCCACGCAGGCACAACAGACCCAAAGCTGCCGCCAGTGCAGGCTTCGGCCTACACTCCCCTCCCCCTGCTCCTGCTCCTCCTCCTCCTGCTGACCCTGGGCTCTAACAAACCGCCAGTTGGGGCCCAGATGTGCTAGCTGCACAGAGAAAAACACCAGCCAATGTGTCAGTGGGGTTCAGCACCGCCAGCTGTTCCCCTGCTGTGCAGCCGGCATCGTGTCCTGCAAAAGCCACGCAGACACAAGAACTGAAATTGAAGGGAACCTGTCCCCCCTCCCCCAGGCGTTTTTACGTTATCCAGCCACCTTGTACAGCGGTAATGCTGCATGTGTGCAAGGTGGCTCAGAAACGTATTCTCCTCGCACATGTGGAACTGAAAACACGTCTGAAATGTGTCCTCTGTGTGACCATTTAACCGTCCCGGTGGTGTGACTTTCCTTTGTAATGACACGCTGCAACCCCCTTGGTAGCGCTGCCCGTCTTCTGGCATCATTGTTTGGCTGGCTGCGCCTCTGCGGCCGCCCTGACCCACACAACGCCCCTCGGTGTCTTATTTATTGGGACTGCGAGGGTGTGATTCATGGGCAGGATCAGTGCATCAGTTCGCCTGTCCCTCCTCTCCTTCCGCCTTCTTCGGACTGTGCGGCTTCATGGCCGTGGCATGCGATAAGGGATCAGATGACGCCGCACAGTCTGAAGCGGGTGTAAGGACCCGAGTGTGAGAGGCCAACATATGTGCTGCGCCAGGCCCTGAATCCCAGCCCCGCAGTGTTTTAACAATGTTAAGACACTGCGGGGCTGGGATTCATGGTCATCGCGAACCGCACCGGCCGACATTACATGATGCCAGAAGATGGGCAGCGCTAACAGCGCTAGGCCAGGGGATAACACGACAGCGCAGACTCCTGTACAGCAAATAACAACGCTCAGGAGGCTGCACCCAGCACCAAGGTGGGATTCTTGACATCTGTGCTGCGTCTCATTACAAAGGGAACTCGCGCCTCCAACACAGTTTGACTGTATAAAGGGCTAAATGTTATACGTGTTTCATTCAGCGTGTGCAAGGAGAAAAATTAAAAGAGCAACCTTTGACTTGTGCAGCACTACTGCTGCATAAGCTGTGGCTCTTCTACTTTCTAACCCCTGAGGGGGGGTTAAAGGTTACCTTTGAAATTGGTTCAAGTAGGCTTCGGCCTACACTCTGCTCCCCCTGCAGAGCCCGGGCTCCAACACCGCTAGTTGCTGTCCGGAAGTGCTGGCTGCACAGAGCCAAACACCTCGCCAATGTGTCAGTGGGGTCCAGCAACGCCAGCTGTTCCCCTGCTGTGTAGCCGGCAACGTGTCCTGCGACCGCCACGCAGGCACAACAGACCCAAAGCTGCCGCCAGTGCAGGCTTCGGCCTACACTCCCCTCCCCCTGCTCCTGCTCCTCCTCCTCCTGCTGACCCTGGGCTCTAACAAACCGCCAGTTGGGGCCCAGATGTGCTAGCTGCACAGAGAAAAACACCAGCCAATGTGTCAGTGGGGTTCAGCACCGCCAGCTGTTCCCCTGCTGTGCAGCCGGCATCGTGTCCTGCAAAAGCCACGCAGACACTTGCTCTTGTACCTTCTGCTCCCCATCCTGGTTCCAGTACCGTCAGCTGGTTCCGGGCAGAGCCTTTGGCTTAGGTACCTCCCTCTGGGTATCTGAGTTCCACCAACGTCAGGTGGTCCTTGGTAGTGCTTTCAGCACAGGTACCTCCTGCTTAGTAACCGGGTTCCAGTAACGTCAGCTGGTCCTCGGTAGTTCCATTGGCTCTTGGACCTTCGGCTACCCATCCGGGTTCCAGCACCGTCAGCTGGTTCTCGGCAGTGTCTTTTGCTCTTGTACCTTCTGCTCCCCATCCTGGTTCCAGTACCGTCAGCTGGTTCCGGGCAGAGCCTTTGGCTTAGGTGCCTCCCTCTGGGTATCTGAGTTCCACCAACGTCAGGTGGTCCTTGGTAGTGCTTTCAGCACAGGTACCTCCTGCTTAGTAACCGGGTTCCAGTAACGTCAGCTGGTCCTCGGTCGTTCCATTGGCTCTTGGACCTTCGGGTAGCCATCCGAGTTCCAGTTCCATCAGCTGGTTCTCGCCATTTTCTCAGCCTTCTTGTACCTTCTGCTACATTTCCAAGTTCAAGAGACTAAACACGATGACCCGGAAGACCACCCCTAAGATGACGACGACACCAGAGACGACAACCACCGTGATGACGACGACCCTGGAGACGATGACCCTGAAGACCACCCCGATGATGACGACCCCGGAGACCACCCCGATGACGACGACCCCGGAGACGACGACCCTGGAGACGACGACGACCTGGAAGACCGAGAAGCAGAAGAACAAGAGGCTGCAGAACAAAGAGCAGAAGGACATTAAGCATAACACTGAATATCAGAGCAAAAAATATTATCTAAATTATAAGCAGAAGAAGACTAAGCAGTGTATGGGGGTGAGTCCGTTCCTCCTCGTGGTGCCCCTGGATAAAGCCTGATGCTGCAGGCCAAACTGAACGCGGACAAATGTAACTGTTTTGTGACAGGCAGAACGGAAGGTGTAATCTTCAAACTTTTATAGATAACAACTACGGGAATGCCTGTCACAAATAAGAATATGATGAAGAAGTAGAATATGATGAAGATAATAGTAAAATAAAAAGAATATGAACAATGTAATCCAAAAAATAATAGGTAGAAGATGAAGAAGAAGATGAATAAGGTGAAGAAGTTGATGTCAAAGAAGCTGATGATGAGGATAATGAAGAAGAAAGCGTGGGAGAAGTAAAAAAGAAGGTGAAGGGCGTGGAAGTAGTGAAACATCAATATCTGACATAAAAAAAAAAAAATTAACATAGTCAAATTCTTTCTAACGCCGAACGTCATAAAAAAAAATAAAAAATCCTGCTATTCTATTACATTGGGCTAAACCTCGGTGCCATCAATATCTCCGCCACGTCCCCCAATACATCCTACATTATTCTTAGTTGTTTTCCTTCATGTAGAATGAACCTACAAGTGTATAAAGGGTTTATTTTAATTCCGATATTTTCGTCCCATTGACTTGCATTGGGATCGGGTATCGGTATCGGATTGGATCCGATATTTTGACGGTATCGGCCGATACTTTCCGATACCGATACTTTCCGATATCGGAAAGTATCGCTCAACACTAGTCACCATCAATGCTGCTCCTCTCTCACAGGGGGAGATTACTGAGTTTGTGGCTGAGGTGAAACTCCACATTGGGGTTCTACATTTCGAGCAGGTTACATGTAAGGTACTCAAGAATCTTCCTGCACAGGTGGTTTTGGGTTTTCCATGGTTGTCTATGCACAACCCGGTTATTGACTGGAAAACTCAGGACATTATTCAGTGGAGCAAGTTCTGCCAGGAGAATTGCCTGGCCACATGTGTGTCTGCTGTGACTTCAAGCGTTCCGGAGTCACTTCTGGATTTTGTGGATGTGTTCTCTGAGAAGGGTTGTTCAGAGTTGCCACCACATCGCCCCTATGACTGTACTATCAGGTTTAAACCAGGGGCCAAATTGCCTAAAGCAAGGATGTTTAACATCTCCGGTCCGGAGAGACAAGCGTTAAAGGATTACATTGCTGAAAGTTTGAGCAAAGGGCACATCAGGCCTTCATCCTCGCCTGTGGCAGCAGGGTTCTTCTTCGTTAAGAAGAAAGATGGCGGACTACACCCGTGTCTGGATTTCAGGGAGTTGAACCAGATTACGGTTCGTGATCCATACCGGCCTATGCCATTGATACCGGATTTGTTCAATCAGGTGGCAGGTGCTAAATGGTTTACCAAGCTTGACCTCAGAGGGGCGTACAACCTCATAAGAGTCCGTCAAGGTGATGAGTGGAAGACGGCTTTTAATACCCCTGAGGGTCATTTTGAAAATTTGGTGATGCCATTTGGGTTGACTAACGCACCTGCAGTGTTCCAACATTTCATTAATGATGTGTTCTCGCATGTTTTGAGGAAATTCGTTATCGTGTACCTAGATGACATTCTCATATATTCTTGCGACCGTGATACTCATTTAGATCATGTCAGGCAGGTGTTACAGCTTCTCAGAGAGAATAAGCTGTATGCAAAACTTGAGAAATGTGTATTTTCTGTTCAAGAGTTGCCTTTCTTCGGTTATATTGTGTCTGCTTCTGGTTTTAAAATGGACGCCGCTAAGGTGCAAGCGGTGCTGCATTGGGAACGGCCTGATAACCTGAAAGCACTTCAGCGGTTCCTTGGGTTTTCTAACTACTATAGGAAGTTTATCAAAGATTTTTCCATCATTGCTAAACCGCTAACTGACATTACTAAAAAGGGTACCAATTTCTCCATTTGGCCTGAGGCTGCTGTGCGCGCATTTGAATTTCTTAAGAACAGTTTTGTTTCAGCCCCCATTCTTGTGCAGCCAGACGTATCAAAACCTTTTGTTGTGGAAGTTGATGCGTCTGAGGTTGGTGTGGGGGCGGTACTATCACAAGGCTCATCTTTGAGTGATTTGCGTCCATGCGCCTATTTTTCCAAGAAACTGTCGCCCGCCGAAAGTAACTACGATATCGGCAACTGGGAGTTGTTGGCAATCAAGTTGGCCTTTGAGGAATGGCGACACTTCTTGGAGGGGTCGGTTCATCAGGTTACTGTTATTACTGACCATAAGAATTTGCTTTATTTTGAGTCTGCCAAGCGTCTGTCTCCCAGGCAGGCTCGCTGGGCATTGTTTTTCACGCGGTTCAACTTTGTTGTCACTTACAGACCGGGGTCTAAAAACACTAAGGCGGATGCTCTGTCCAGGTGTTTTCCGGGGGGAGAACCTCGGGAGGATCCAGTACCCATCCTCCAAAAGGGTGTTGTGGTTTTGGCTCTCACTACCGAGGTTGAGGCTGAGATTGTCGAGGCTCAGGAGGAGGTACCATCTGAGCTTCCCATCAACAAATCTTTTGTATCGCTTCATCTCCGCTTAAAGGTTTTGGCGGAGCATCATAATGCTGTCCTGGCTGGCCACCCAGGGGTTAGAGGTACCTTGGAGTTGGTGTCACGTCGGTTTTGGTGGCCCAAGATCCGACAGGACGTGGTCTCATACGTGTCAGCTTGCACCACGTGCGCTAGGGCTAAGACGCCCCACTCCCATCCTGTTGGCACACTACTTCCTCTTGAGGTACCTAGTAAGCCATGGACGGAAATCTCCATGGATTTCATCACTTATTTGCCCTCCTCAGCTGGGAACACGGTCATCTTGGTGATTGTTGATCGGTTTTCAAAAATGTCGCACTTTGTGTCTTTGCCTTCGTTGCCTAACTCTAAGACTCTGGCTCAGGTATTTGTGCAGGAGGTGGTCAGACTTCATGGGGTTCCATCTGACATTGTGTCTGATAGTTGTACTCAGTTTGTGGCAAAATTTTGGAAAGCATTTTGCTCACGGCTGGGGATCAAGTTGTCTCATTCTTCTGCGTTTCATCCTCAGTCAAATGGTCAGACCGAGCGTATGAACCAAAATTTGGAACAGTACTTACGCTGCTTTGTCTCTGATAACCAGGAGTGGTCGACGTTCCTTCCTTTGGCTGAGTTTGCCATCAATAATCACCACCAGGAGTCGTCTGGGGAGTCTCCGTTTTTTTGTGTTTACGGGCTACATCCTCAATTTTGTACTTTGAGTCAGAGGGGCTCTTCCGGCGTTCTGGAGGAAGACCAGTTAGGAGCACAATTGTCATCAGTCTGGAGGAGAGTTAAACAGCGCCTGTTGAGTGTGGGTGCTAGGTACAAACGTGTGGCTGACAGTAGGCGTGTGCCAAGTCCAGACCTGAGTGTGGATGACTGGGTGTGGTTATCCACAAAAAACATAAGACTCAAGATACCATCCCTTAAATTGGGTCCAAGGTTTATTGGTCCATTTAGGGTCGCCGCCGTCATTAACCCTGTAGCGTACCGATTGGAGCTTCCTACGGTGTATAAGATACACAACGTGTTCCACAGATCGTTGCTAAAAAAGACGGTGGGTCTTGTGGACGCAACACCAGTGCCTTCTCCAGTCTTGGTGGATGGTAATTTGGAATTTGAGTCTCCGAGGTGGTTGACTCTCATGTAGTGCGTCGCACTTTACAGTACTTGGTTCACTGGCGTGGTTATGGGCCTGAGGAGAGGTCCTGGGTACCAGCCTCGGACATTCATGCGGATCGGCTGGTCAGTATGTTTCACCGCCGCCATCCGGACAAGCCGGGTCCTATAAGTCGTGAGGGCCCTGGGGTCCCTCGTAGAAGGCGGGGTAATGTCATGTCGGACGCTGTTCATACTAGGGCGTTCAACAGACAGCGGTAATTCCGCTTTTGTCCACTATGCGCTCAGTGGCGTCGGCTAGATTTTGTCTAGCTGGTCCGGGGTTAATGTAGCTGGTGCTCAGATTGGAAGCTGGGCCAAGCCCACTGCCTTTAAATAGTTCTTCGGAACATTGGCCATCACCGATTATAGCTTCTGTCTAGTGCTTGGTTATCTCGGTCTGGAGTGGTGAGCTAGGAGTTGGAGTATCGTATCTGGTGGTGTATTTCCCTTTGTCTTATTTATTCCTTCCTATATTTGTATTTGTTTTGCCCTGTGCAATTATAGTGTACTCCTGAGTGACTGCGGCTTGGTTCATATTTTCAGTTATCCTTGTCTGTGCCAACTGTGGGTATTGGTGTATGATCTCTTCACTGGGTGGTGGGTGGTGGTTTCAGCCTAGGATTGAAACAGGAGTTAGGGTGATGGTGGAGGCCTAGACATGCACACCATCAGTGTAAACTCTAGGAGAGGGTCAGTCAGGATTTCCCTAGTCTGAGGGAAATTGCAGGGGCCCGGGTTATTTGCTGTTGCACACCTAGGCTTCCCGTGACAGGTCTGTGAGAGACAGGCTGGCTGGTAGGTGATTAAAAACTTTATGCAATAAAATGCAATTTAATTATTTAAAATCATACAATGTGATTTTCTGGTTTTTATTTTTAGATTCTGTCTCTCACAGTTAAAGTTTACTAGTGATAATTACAGACCTCTCCATTCTTTGTAGGTGGGAAAACTTGAAAAATCGGCAGTGTATCAACTACTTATCTTCCCCACTGTATATCAGTATGTCTCAGAATCAGTGAGATCCATTGAAGCATTCCAGAGTTATTACCTCATAAAGTGACACTGGTCAGAATTGAAAAAATTGTTCTGGTCAGGAAACTGAAAATAGGCATGTGTGCGAAAGGGTTAAAATAGCATCCTTAGCGTAATCCGCAATATATAAGCTCCCTCAAAGTCACTTCAAAACTAAATAGGTCCCTAAAATACCAGTTTCTGAACATTGCCCTAAAATAATGAAAAATTACTAAACTACTAAACTTTTAACCCTTCAAACAAAATAAAAGGTTGTTTGAAAAATTACTAACATAGAAGACATAAGGTAAATGTTTTGGCAATTTTTTAATGTAATATAACTATACAGTTTACAGGTATAAACATTCAAAGCTGGAATATTGCATATTATTTATTACATTTATTACCAACATAAAGAACAACATATAAGGAACAAAATATTTTTAGAATAACTGGGATATGAGACATTCCATAATTATAACCGCACAAAGTGACATGTCAGATTTCAAAAATTAGGTTTGGGCACTAATGGATTACAATGCCTTCTTCCCAATGTGAGTTCTCTGATGTCTAACGAGTTGAGATTTAGAAAAAAAAAAATATCCCACAATCTGAACATGAAAATGGCTTCTCCCCTGTGTGAATTCTCTCATGTATAACAAGAGTTGATTTTTGTGTAAAACATTTTCCACATTCCGAACATGAAAATGGCTTCTCTCCTCTGTGAATTCTCTCATGTGTAATAAGTAGTGTTGAGCATTCCGATACCGCAAGTATCGGGTATCGGCCGATACTTGCGGGTATCGGAATGCCGATACCGAGATCCGATACTTTTGTGGTATCGGGTATCGGTATCGAAACAACATTAATGTGTAAAATAAAGAATTAAAATAAAAAATATTGCTATACTCACCTCTCCGGCGCAGCCTGGACCTTACCGAGGGAACCGGCAGCGTTCTTTGCTTAAAATGCGCGCGTTTCCTGCCTCCCGTGACGTCACGGCTTGTGATTGGTCGCGTGCCGCCCATGTGGCCGCGACGCGACCAATCACAGCAAGCCGTGACGTAATTTTCAGGTCCTGAATGCCTAATTCTAGGCATTCAGGGTTTTAAAATTACGTCACGGCTTGTGATTGGTTGCGTGCCGCCCATGTGACCGCGACGCGACCAATCACAGCAAGCCGTGACGTAATTTCAGGTCCTGAATGCCTAATTCTGCATTCAGGACCTGAAAATTACGTCACGGCTTGCTGTGATTGGTCGCGTCGCGGTCACATGGGCGGCACGCAACGAATCACAAGCCGTGACGTAATTTTAAAATGCGCGCGTTTCCTGCCTCCCGTGATGTCACGGCTTGTGATTGGTCGCGTCGCCCATGTGACCGCGACGCGACCAATCACAAGCAGTAACGTAATTTTAAAATCCTGAATGCCTAGAATTAGGCATTCAGGACCTGAAAATTACGTCACGGCTTGTTGTGATTGGTCGCGTCGCGGCCACATGGGCGGCAGGTGACCAATCACAAGCCGTGACGTCACGGGAGGCAGGAAACGCGCGCATTTTAAGCAAAGAACGCTGCCGGTTCCCTCGGTAGGGTCCATGCTGCGTCGGAGAGGTGAGTATAGCAATATTTTTTATTTTAATTCTTTATTTTACACATTGATATGGATCCCAGGGCCTGAAGGAGAGTTTCCTCTCCTTCAGACCCTGGGAACCATCAGGGATACCGTCCGATACTTGAGTCCATTGACTTGTATTGGTATCGGGTATCGGATTAGATCCGATACTTTGCCGGTATCGGCCGATACTTTCCGATACCGATACTTTCAAGTATCGGACGGTATCACTCAACACTAGTAATAAGATGTGATTTTAGAGTAAAACATTTCCCACATTACGAACATGAAAATGGCTTTCTCTCCTGTGTGAATTCTCTCATGTGTAACAAGATTTGATTTGACTGTAAAACATTTTCCACATTCTGAACATGAAAATGGCTTCTCTTCGGTGTGAACTCTCTCATGTGCAACAAGATGTGAGATTCCTGTAAAACATGTCCCACAATCTGAACATGAAAATGGCCTCTCTCCTGTGTGAATTCTCTCATGTTTAAGAGATGATTTCTCTGTAAAACATTTCCCACATTCTGAACATGAAAATGGATTCTCTCCTGTGTGAATTCTCTCGTGTGACAAGATGATATTTTTTAGTAAAACATTTTCCACATTCCGAACATGAAAATTGCTTCTTCCATGTAGGAGCTTTTTTATTTTCCACACATCTTCTGTGACTTTTATTTTGTTTAACAGTCTGTGATAAATTAGGACATGGTACTTTAAAAGGATTCATGTCTAAAGGTACCTTCACACGAAACGACTTTGTAACGATATCGCTAGCGATCCGTGTTGTTGCAGCGTCCTGGCTAGAGATATCGTTTAGTTTGACACGCAGCAGCGATCAGGATCCTGCTGTGATGTCGCTGAATAAAGTTCAGAACTTTATTTGGTTGTCCGATCGCCGTGTATCGTTGTGTTTGACAGCAAAAGCAACAATACCAGCTATATTTTACACTGGTAACCAGGGTAAACATCGGGTTACTAAGCGCAGGGCCGCGCTTAGTAACCCGATGTTTACCCTGGTTACCAGCGTAAAATGTAAAAAAAAACAAACAGTACATACTTACATGTGTCCCCCGGCGTCCGCTTCCCACACTGACTGAGCGCCGCAAAGTGAAAGTGAAAGCACAGCACAGCGGTGACGTCACCGCTGTGCCCTGCTACTGCCGGCGCTCACACAGTGCAGGAAGCGGACGCCGGGGGAGGCATGTAAGTATGTACTGTTTGTTTTTTTTACATTTTACGCTGGTAACCAGGGTAAACATCGGGTTACTAAGCGCGGCCCTGCGCTTAGCAACCCGATGTTTACCCTGGTTACCCGGGGACCTCGGCATCGTTGGTCGCTGGAGAGCGGTCTGTGTGACAGCTCTCCAGCGACCAAACAGCGACGCTGCAGCGATCGGCATCGTTGTCGCTATCGCTGCAGCGTCGCTTCGTGTGAAGGTACCTTGAGATGTTGGTATGGTCTTCATATTGGTCTTGTGCATTCCTTTTTTGGAGCTGCTGGTACGACCATCTGTCAAGAATACAACTTATGTGATTTTTTTGTCAAATAACCTTAATACTTATATTTATCTAAATATTAAGTAAAAATAAAAAAATTAGATAGAAATTGCAAAGTGTGTAGCAAACATCTATTATTGGGCAGCACGGTGGCGCAGTGGATAGCACAGCAGCCTTGCAGCGCTGAAGGCCTGGGTTCTAATCCCACCTTGGACAACATCTGCAAAGAGTTTGTATGTTCTCTCCGTGTATGCATGGGATTCCTCTGGGCACTCCGGTTTCCTCCCACACTCCAAAGACATACTGATAGGGAATTTAGATTGTGAGCCCCAACGGGGACAGCAATGATAATGTGTACAAACTGTAAAGCGCTGCATATGTTAGCGCGATATAAAGATTATTATTAACTGACTAAACTGCAGGTAAATAGCATTTTTGTAGCTGACAGGTTATCTTTAGGGGTTCATTTACACAGGCAGATATTGACCTGTAACAAGCACTGACAAATGATATGGGAGCAGCTTTGTTCTCTCTCCCCACAGAAAATAGATGAATGCTTGGCCGAACCATCATGACTATGGTGAATTTCGGAGACAGTGCGGTCAGCAGACTCAGGTACAACTAATGTCTGTACTAACATCTCTAATTACATGTCTGTCTGTGGTCTGGACTGTTTTAGAATAATAAAGCATAATTGGTTTCCATATTGCATCCTGTGGTATGTGCTGTGGAAATTATGTCTATTCTTTAATGAGCACTACACGTTGACCACTGGCACCCCATCCTCCATGTGACAGAATGAGGACTTTCTCATATTGTGTCACTTATGTCTAGAGAAATGCTCAGGTGTCAGTACTACTAGGTGGTGTCCGTCTCACACAATCGCTGACCGCTACATGCAGAACAGAGGAGCCATATGGTCGTGTATTAGGAAGTCATGGCCATGGAGACATATAAAGATGGATCAGGCCAGGCAATTCTCTTCTTTCTCTTATAATGCACTACAGGCTGTGACTATGAGACAATTGTCTTAAAACAGTTTTTTTTTTTTAATCTCCAGCTAGTTCAATATATCAAATAGGTTACTAAAGGTACCGTCACACTAGGCGATATCGCCAGCGATCTGTGACGTTGCAGCGTCCTAGGTAGCGATATCGCTGTATTTGACACGCAGCAGCGATCTGGATCCCGCTGTGAAATTGCTGGTCGCTGCTAGAAGGTCTGCACATTATTTGGTCGCTAGGTCGCCGTGTATCGCCGTGTTTGACAGCAAAAGCGACGATACCAGCGATATTTTACACTGGTAACCAGGGTAAACATCGGGTTACTAAGCGCAGGGCCGCGCTTAGTAACCCGATGTTTACCCTGGTTACCAGCGTAAAAGTAAAAAAAACAAACAGCACATACTCACCTGCGCGTCCCCCAGCCTCTGCTTCCTGATACTGACTGAGCTCCGGCCCTAAAGTGAAAGTGAAAGCAACAGCGGTGACGTCACCGCTGTGCTGTTAGGGCCGGAGCTCAGTCAGTGTCAGGAAGCAGACGCCGGGGGACGCAGGTGAGCATGTACTGTTTGTTTTTTTTACTTTTACTCTGGTAACCAGGGTAAACATCGGGTTACTAAGCGCGGCCCTGCGCTTAGCAACCCGATGTTTACCCTGGTTACCCGGGGACCTCGGCATCGCTGGTCGCTGGAGAGCGGTCTGTATGACAGCTCTCCAGCGACCAAACAGCGACGCTGCAGCGATCGACATCGCTGTCGCTATCGCTGCAGCGTCGCTTAGTGTGACGGTACCCTTAGGATATATATTACTCCTGGAACCAGAACCATGATGGAGATGATGTAAAACACTAAACTAGATACTTTGCCAATGAGGTGTCACGCGTCTTTGATGATCTATCATTCCAGTCTATTCTTAAATCCATATTATAGATGTCGGAGAAACATTAATCATTTTCTATGGTTTCGATTACACATCCAATGCTTGCTGCTATTTCTCCAGTATTCATTTCTATAGAAGCAGGTCTCACACACACAGCTCCAGGGCTCATGCTCCCCCCACCCCCATTAGGTTTGTGCAGTGTAAACAGGAAGCCCCATGTGCAGGCAGGTAGCTGCAGTCCTCCCCCTCCCTCTGCCTGTGTGTAATTCTATCCCACTCTCACCCTCCCTCTGGAATGTGGTTTATGACCCCTAGTTAACAGAGTTAAGAGTGATTCCCCCCCCCAACCAATACCCCCCCACACACACACAAAAATGTCCTCCCATCTTCTAAATACACACACAACACTCAGCTCAGCCTTCCTGTTTTTGTATATGAGGGAACCGCAGCTGGGAATCAACTCTCCAGCAAAAAAAAAAGCATCAGGAGAATGAATTCCAACCACCCGATCCTTATTTACCCCAACATCATCTGTTCATGTAGATTTTCAGCGGAAATCAACCATTTTTAACCCCTTCATGACCCAGCCTATTTTGGCCTTAATGACCTTGCCGTTTTTTTGCAATTCTGACCAGTGTCCCTTTATGAGGTAATAACTCCGGAACGCTTCAACGGATCCTAGCGATTCTGAGATTGTTTTTTCGAGACATATTGGGCTTCATGTTAGTGGTAAATTTAGGTCGATAATTTCTGAGTTTGTGAAAAAAAACGGAAATTTGGCGAAAATTTTGAAAATTTCGCAATTTTCACATTTTTAATTTTTATTCTGTTAAACCAGAGTTATGTGACACAAAATAGTTAATAAATAATGTTTCCCACATGTCTACTTTACATCAGCACAATTTTGGAAACAAATTTTTTTTTTGCTAGGAAGTTATAAGGGTTAAAATTTGACCAGTGATTTCTCATTTTTACAACAAAATTTACAAAACCATTTTTTTTAGGGACCACCTCACATTTGAAGTCAGTTTGAGGGTTCTATATGGCTGAAAATACCAAAAAGTGACACCATTCTAAAAACTGCACCCCTCAAGGTGCTCAAAACCACATTCAAGAAGTTTATTAACCCTTCAGGTGTTTCACAGCAGCAGAAGCAACATGGAAGGAAAAAATTAACATTTAACTTTTTAGTCACAAAAATTATCTTTTAGCAACAATTTTTTTTATTTTCCCAAGGGTAAAAGGAGAAACTGGACCATGGACGTTGTTGTCCAATTTGTCCTGAGTACGCTGATACCTCATATGTGGGGGTAAACCACTGTTTGGGCGCACGGCAAGGCTCGGAAGGGACTTTTTCAATGAAAAATTGGCTCCAATCTTTAGCGGACACCATGTCGTGTTTGGAGAGCCCCCGTGTGCCTAAACATTGGAGCTCCCCCACAAGTGACCCCATTTTGGAAACTAGACCCCCAAAGGAACTTATCTAGAAGCATAGTGAGCACTTTAAACCCCCAGGTGCTTCACAAATTGTTCCGTAAAAATGAAAAAGTACTTTTTTTTCACAAAAAAATTATTTTAGCCTCAATTTTTTCATTTTCACATGGGCAACAGGATAAAATGGATCCTATAATTTGTTGGACAATTTCTCCTGAGTACACCAATACCTCACATGTGGGGGTAAACCACTGTTTGGGCCCATGGTAAGGCTCGGAAGGGAAGGAGCGCCATTTGACTTTTTGAATGAAAAATTATCTCCATCGTTAGCGGACACCATGTCGCGTTTGGAAAGCCCCTGTGTGCCTAAACATTGGAGCTCCTCCACAAGTGACCCCATTTTGGAAACTAGACCCACCAAGGAACTTATCTAGATGCATAGTGAGCACTTATAACCCCCAGGTGCTTCACAGAAGTTTATAACGCAGAGCCGTGAAAATAAAAAAAAAAATTTCTTTCCTCAAAAATGATTTTTAGCCCAGAATTTTTTATTTTCCCAAGGGTAATAGGAGAAATTGGACCCCAAATGTTGTTGTCTAGTTTGTCCTGAGTACGATGATACCCCATATGTGGGGGTAAACCACTGTTTGGGCGCACGGCAGGGCTCGGAAGGGAAGGCACGCCATTTGGCTTTTTGTTATGGTTACCCCAATGACCATGGGAAAAAAAATACAAAACGGACTAGCTCTCGGGTGATGGAAACTAAGGTCGACCGTGACCTGAACCTGACCCAACACTTACAGTAGCCGGGGGATGTACCTACGATGCCCTAGACACCACGCGCCAGCCGGAGATCTAACTACCCCTATAAGAGGAATATACAGGCCTGCCTTACCTCCAGTGAGGAACCCCAAAAGATGATAGTAGGCCCCCACAGATATTGACGGTGAGTTCAGAGGAAATGACATACGTAGGATGAACAGCAGATTTAGCACAGTGAGGTCCGCTTACTAGATAGCAGAAGGACAGGAAAGAGTTACTTCACGGTCGACCTAAAAATCACTATTCAAAAACACCATCCAGAAATTACTTTAAACTCCAGTGACAACTCATGCCACTGGAGTAGTAATTTTCTGTCCACAAGAGCTTCCAGCACTGAAGAGTCACATTGCAGATAGCTGGACAAAAATAGCAAAACAAGAAACAAAATTCAACTTAGCTGAACTGGAACTTGAGGCAGGTGAATGCAACAGAATGCTACTAGCACATTGTTGGCCGGCATATGACTAACAGCCAAGCAGCCTTAAATAGGAAACTCCCCTAGAGGGTGGCGACAGGTAATCAGAGATGGAGGAAGGCACATAAGAGGCACTACCATAACAGACCACCGGGGGAGCCCACAAACCGAATTCACAACAGTACCCCCCCCTTAAGGAGGGGGCACCGAACCCTCACCAGAACCACCAGGGCGACCTGGATGAGCACTATGAAATGCACGAACCAAATCGGGAGCATGAACATCGGATGCTGTCACCCAAGAATTATCCTCCTGGCCATAACCTTTCCACTTAACCAGATACTGAAGTTTCCGTCTGGAAACACGGGAGTCCAAGATCTTTTCCACCACATACTCCAATTCACCCTCAACCAACACAGGAGCAGGTGGATCAGCAGAAGGAACAACCGGTACCTCATACCTCCGCAATAATGACCGATGGAAAACATTATGGATATTAAACGATGCTGGGAGGTCCAAACGAAAGGACACAGGATTAAGAACCTCCAGAATCCTATAAGGGCCGATAAACCGAGGCTTAAACTTAGGAGACGAGACCTTCATAGGAACAAATCGAGAAGACAGCCACACCAGGTCCCCAACACAAAGACGAGGACCAATACGCCGATGACGATTAGTGAACTGTTGAGTCTTCTCCTGGGACAACTTCAGATTGTCCACAACCTGTCCCCAAATCCGATGCATCCTATCAACCACAGCATCCACTCCAGGACAATCCGAAGACTCCAATTGACCGGACGAAAACCGAGGGTGAAACCCTGAATTACAAAAAAATGGAGAAACCAAAGTGGCAGAACTAGCCCGATTGTTAAGGGCAAACTCTGCCAATGGCAAAAAGTCAAGCCAATCATCCTGATCAGCGGACACAAAACACCTCAAGTAAGTCTCCAAGGTCTGATTAGTACGCTCAGTCTGGCCATTAGTCTGAGGATGGAATGTGTTATGACCCCAATGGCGAGGGTCTCAGAGGAACGTGGAAGTCTGAGGAATACAAAAAACCAGCTCATAGGGCAGTGGTAACTGGGATGACCATATAACTACTCCTAACGCCAACCCTAGAAGTAGCCGGGGATCATTCCTACGATGATTCTAGATGACACGCTCCAGCCGGAGAATCTAGCTACCCCTAGTAGAGGAAAACAAAGACCTTTCTTGCCTCCAGAGAATTGGACCCCAAAGCTGGATAGAAGCCCCCCACAAATAATAACGGTGAGGTAAGAGGAAATGACAAACACAGAAATGAATCAGGTTTAGCACAGAGAGGCCCGCTAACTAATAGCAGAATAAAGAAAGGTAACTTATATGGTCAACGAAAACCCTATTAAAATCCACACTGGAAATTCAAGAACCCCCGAACCGTCTAACGGTCCGGGGGGAGAACACCAGCCCCCTAGAGCTTCCAGCAAAGGTCAGGATGCAGATTAGGAACAAGCTGGACAAAAATGCAAAAACCAAAACAAATAGCAAAAAGCAAAAAGTAGACTTAGCTGATATTTCTGGAACCAGGATCAATAGACAAGAGCACAGCAGACTAGCTCTGATAACTACGTTGCCAGGCACAGAACTGAAGGTCCAGGGAGAATATATAGCTACACCCTTAACTAACGACCTCAGGTGCGGATAAAAGGAATGACAGAAAAACCAGAGTCAAAAAAACTAGTAACCACTAGAGGGAGCAAAAAGCAAAATCACAACAGTACCCCCCCCTTAGTGAGGGGTCACCGAACCCTCACCACGACCACCAGGGCGATCAGGATGAGCGGCATGAAAGACACGAACTAAATCGGCCGCATGAACATCAGAGGCGACCACCCAGGAATTATCCTCCTGACCATAGCCCTTCCACTTGACCAAGTACTGAAGCCTCCGCCTGGAGAGGCGAGAATCCAAGATCTTCTCCACCACGTACTCCAACTCGCCCTCAACCAACACCGGAGCAGGAGGCTCAGCAGAAGGAACTACAGGCACAATGTACCGCCGCAACAAGGACCTATGAAATACATTGTGAATAGCAAATGACACAGGAAGATCCAGACGAAAAGATACAGGATTAAGGATTTCCAATATCTTGTAAGGCCCAATAAAACGAGGTTTAAATTTGGGAGAGGAGACCTTCATAGGAACAAAGCGGGAAGAAAGCCATACCAAATCCCCAACGCGTAGTCGGGGACCTACACCGCGGCGGCGGTTGGCAAAGCGCTGAGCCTTCTCCTGTGACAATTTCAAGTTGTCCACCACATGATTCCAGATCCGCTGCAACCTATCCACCACAGAATCCACCCCAGGACAGTCAGAAGGTTCCACATGACCCGAAGAAAAGCGAGGATGGAAACCAGAGTTGCAGAAAAAAGGCGAAACCAAGGTGGCGGAACTAGCCCGATTATTAAGGGCAAACTCAGCCAACGGTAAGAATGTCACCCAATCGTCCTGATCAGCAGAGACAAAACACCTCAAATAAGCCTCCAAAGTCTGATTGGTTCGCTCCGTCTGTCCATTAGTCTGAGGATGGAAAGCAGACGAAAACGACAAATCAATGCCCATCCTACCACAAAAGGATCGCCAGAACCTGGAAACGAACTGGGATCCTCTGTCTGACACAATATTCTCAGGGATGCCGTGCAAACGAACCACGTTCTGGAAAAACACAGGAACCAGATCGGAAGAGGAAGGCAGCTTAGGCAAAGGAACCAAATGGACCATCTTGGAGAAGCGATCACATATCACCCAGATAACGGACATGCCCTGAGATAGCGGAAGATCAGAAATGAAATCCATGGAGATATGTGTCCAAGGTCTCTTCGGGACAGGCAAGGGCAAGAGCAAACCGCTGGCACGAGAACAGCAAGGCTTAGCTCGAGCACAAATCCCACAGGACTGCACAAATGACCGCACATCCCTTGACAAGGAAGGCCACCAAAAGGACCTGGCCACCAGATCTCTGGTGCCAAAAATTCCCGGGTGACCTGCCAACACCGAGGAGTGAACCTCGGAAATGACTCTGCTGGTCCACTTATCCGGGACAAACAGTCTGTCAGATGGACAAGACTCAGGCCTATCAGCCTGAAATCTCTGCAACACACGTCGCAGATCCGGAGAAATAGCTGACAAGATAACTCCATCTTTAAGAATACCAACAGGGTCAGCGACTCCAGGAGCATCAGGCACAAAGCTCCTAGAAAGAGCATCGGCCTTCACATTCTTTGAACCTGGTAAATACGAGACAACAAAATCAAAGCGGGAGAAAAACAATGACCAGCGGGCCTGTCTCGGATTAAGGCGTTTAGCAGACTCGAGATACATCAGATTTTTGTGATCAGTCAGGACCACAACACGATGCTTAGCACCCTCGAGCCAATGACGCCACTCCTCAAATGCCCATTTCATGGCCAACAACTCCCGATTGCCCACATCATAATTTCGCTCAGCAGGCGAAAACTTCCTAGAGAAAAAGGCACAAGGTTTCATAACAGAGCAACCAGGGCCTCTCTGCGACAAAACGGCCCCTGCTCCAATCTCTGAAGCATCCACCTCAACCTGAAAGGGAAGCGAGACATCAGGCTGGCACAAAACAGGCGCCGAAGTAAACCGGCGTTTCAACTCCTGGAAAGCCTCCACGGCAGCAGGAGCCCAGTTAGCTACATCGGAGCCCTTCTTGGTCATATCCGTCAAAGGTTTCACAATGCTAGAAAAATTAGCGATAAAACGACGGTAGAAGTTAGCGAAGCCCAAGAACTTCTGAAGACTCTTAACCGACGAGGGCTGAGTCCAATCAAGAATAGCTCGGACCTTGACTGGGTCCATCTCCACAGCAGAAGGGGAAAAAATGAACCCCAAAAAGGGAACCTTCTGTACACCAAAGAGACATTTTGAGCCCTTGACAAACAAAGAATTTTCACGCAAAATTTTAAAGACCAACCTGACCTGCTCCACATGCGAATCCCAATTATCAGAAAAAACCAAAATATCATCCAGATAAACAATCAAAAATTTATCCAGATACTTCCGGAAAATGTCATGCATAAAGGACTGAAAAACTGAAGGCGCATTGGAGAGCCCAAAAGGCATCACCAAGTACTCAAAATGACCTTCGGGCGTATTGAATGCGGTTTTCCATTCATCACCTTGTTTAATGTGCACAAGGTTGTACGCACCACGAAGGTCTATCTTGGTGAACCACTTGGCACCTTTAATCCGGGCAAACAAGTCAGACAACAACGGTAAAGGATACTGAAATTTGACAGTGATCTTATTTAAAAGCCGATAATCAATACAGGGTCTCAAAGATCCGTCCTTTTTTGCCACAAAAAAGAATCCCGCACCAAGAGGGGAAGAAGACGGACGAATATGTCCTTTCTCCAGAGACTCCTTGATATATGAACGCATAGCGGTATGCTCAGGTACCGACAGATTAAACAGTCTTCCCTTAGGAAATTTACTGCCTGGTATCAAATCAATAGCACAGTCACAGTCCCTATGAGGAGGTAATGCACTGGATTCAGACTCACTGAAGACATCCTGATAATCAGACAAATACTCCGGAACTTCCGAAGGCGTAGAAGAAGCAATAGACACAGGCAGGGAATCCCCATGAATACCACGACAGCCCCAACTTGAGACTGACATAGCCTTCCAGTCCAGGACTGGATTATGGGTCTGTAACCATGGCAGCCCCAAAACAACCAAATCATGCATTTTATGTAAAACCAGGAAACGCATCACCTCGCGGTGTTCAGGAGTCATGCACATGGTAACCTGTGTCCAATACTGCGGTTTATTTGCTGCCAATGGCGTAGCATCAATACCCCTAAGAGGAATAGGATTTTCCAATGGTTCAAGAGTAAAACCACAGCGCTTAGCAAACGAGAGATCCATAAGACTCAGGGCAGCACCTGAATCTACAAACGCCATGACAGGATAAGATGACAGTGAGCAAATCAGAGTTACAGACAGAATAAATTTAGGTTGCAAATTACCAACGGTGACAGGACTAACAACCTTAGCTATACGTTTAGAGCATGCTGAGATAACATGTGTAGAGTCACCACAGTAGTAGCACAAGCCATTCCGGCGTCTATGAATTTTCCGCTCATTTCTAGTCAGGATTCTATCACATTGCATTAAATCAGGTGTCTGTTCAGACAACACCATGAGGGAATTTGCGGTTTTTCTATCACATTGCACCGAGTTAGGTGTCTGTTCAGACAACACCATGAGGGAATTTGCGGTTTTGCGCTCCCGCAACCGCCGGTCAATTTGAATAGCCAGTGCCATAGTATCATTCAGACCTGTGGGAGTGGGAAATCCCACCATAACATTTTTAATGGCTTCAGAAAGGCCATTTCTGAAATTAGCGGCCAGTGCACACTCGTTCCAATGTGTCAGCACGGACCACTTCCGAAATTTTTGGCAATACACTTCAGCCTCGTCCTGCCCCTGAGACATAGCCAGCAAGGCCTTTTCTGCCTGAATCTCAAGATTGGGTTCCTCATAAAGCAAACCGAGCGCCAGAAAAAACGCATCAATATCAGCCAATGCCGGATCTCCTGGCGCCAGCGAAAAAGCCCAATCCTGAGGGTCGCCCCGTAAGAACGAAATAACAATTTTTACTTGCTGAGCAGAGTCTCCAGATGAACAGGGTCTCAGGGACAAAAACAATTTACAATTATTCACGAAATTCCTAAACTTAAATCTGTCTCCGGAAAACAGTTCAGGAATCGGTATTTTAGGTTCAGACCTAGGATTTCTGATAACATAGTCTTGTATGCCCTGCACACGAGTAGCCAGCTGGTCCACACTTGTAATCAAGGTCTGGACATTCATGTCTGCAGCAAGCATAGCCACTCTGAGATAAAGGGGAAGAAGAAAGAGAGAGAGAAAAAAAAAAAAAAAAAACTCAGAATCTTCTTTCTTATAATCCCTCTTTTGCAATGCACTAAACATTTAATACGGGCCTGGCAAACTGTTATGACCCCAATGGCGAGGGTCTCAGAGGAACGTGGAAGTCTGAGGAATACAAAAAACCAGCTCATAGGGCAGTGGTAACTGGGATGACCATATAACTACTCCTAACGCCAACCCTAGAAGTAGCCGGGGATCATTCCTACGATGATTCTAGATGACACGCTCCAGCCGGAGAATCTAGCTACCCCTAGTAGAGGAAAACAAAGACCTTTCTTGCCTCCAGAGAATTGGACCCCAAAGCTGGATAGAAGCCCCCCACAAATAATAACGGTGAGGTAAGAGGAAATGACAAACACAGAAATGAATCAGGTTTAGCACAGAGAGGCCCGCTAACTAATAGCAGAATAAAGAAAGGTAACTTATATGGTCAACGAAAACCCTATTAAAATCCACACTGGAAATTCAAGAACCCCCGAACCGTCTAACGGTCCGGGGGGAGAACACCAGCCCCCTAGAGCTTCCAGCAAAGGTCAGGATGCAGATTAGGAACAAGCTGGACAAAAATGCAAAAACCAAAACAAATAGCAAAAAGCAAAAAGTAGACTAAGGCTACTTTCACACTAGCGTCGGGAACAACCCGTCGCTGCGCGTCGGGCCGACGTTCCCGACGCTAGTGTGGTCTCCGCCGCACAACGGGGGCAGCGGATGCATATTTTCCACGCATCCGCTGCCCCATTGTGAGGTGCGGGGATGTGCGGGGAGGTGGGGGCGGAGTTCCGACTGCGCATGCGCAGTCGGAAAAAGCGGACCGTCGGGAGCAAAAAACGTTACATGTAGCGTTTTGTTTTCCCGACGGACCGCTACCATACGCCCAAACGCCGCCAAACGCATTCACCGTTTGGAAATGCGTCGCAAATGCGTCGCAAATGCGTCGCTAATGTTACTCTATGACGAAACAACGTATCCAGCAAAAACTTTTGCTGGATGCGGCGTTTCGCAAAAACGACGCATTTGCGACGTATTGCAGTTAACGCTAGTGTGAAAGTAGCCTAAGGCTACTTTCACACTAGCGTCGGGAACAACCCGTCGCTGCGCGTCGGGCCGACGTTCCCGACGCTAGTGTGGTCTCCGCCGCACAACGGGGGCAGCGGATGCATATTTTCCACGCATCCGCTGCCCCATTGTGAGGTGCGGGGATGTGCGGGGAGGTGGGGGCGGAGTTCCGACTGCGCATGCGCAGTCGGAAAAAGCGGACCGTCGGGAGCAAAAAACGTTACATGTAGCGTTTTGTTTTCCCGACGGACCGCTACCATACGCCCAAACGCCGCCAAACGCATTCACCGTTTGGAAATGCGTCGCAAATGCGTCGCAAATGCGTCGCTAATGTTACTCTATGACGAAACAACGTATCCAGCAAAAACTTTTGCTGGATGCGGCGTTTCGCAAAAACGACGCATTTGCGACGTATTGCAGTTAACGCTAGTGTGAAAGTAGCCTTAGCTGATATTTCTGGAACCAGGATCAATAGACAAGAGCACAGCAGACTAGCTCTGATAACTACGTTGCCAGGCACAGAACTGAAGGTCCAGGGAGAATATATAGCTACACCCTTAACTAACGACCTCAGGTGCGGATAAAAGGAATGACAGAAAAACCAGAGTCAAAAAAAACTAGTAACCACTAGAGGGAGCAAAAAGCAAAATCACAACAGGAATGCAGACGAAAAAGACAAATCGATACCCATCCTGGCACAGAACGTCCGCCAAAATCTAGACACAAACTGAGTACCCCTGTCAGACACTATATTCTCAGGAATACCATGCAAACGCACCACATTCTGAAAAAATAGAGGAACCAACTCAGAGGAGGAGGGCAATTTGGGTAAAGGTACCAAATGAACCATCTTGGAAAAACGGTCACAAATCACCCAGATGACAGACATCCTACGAGAAACCGGAAGGTCAGAAATAAAGTCCATAGAGATGTGCGTCCAAGGCCTCTTAGGAATAGGCAAGGGCAACAACAACCCACTGGCCCTAGAACAGCAGGGCTTGGCCCGAGCACAAACATCACAAGACTGCACAAACATGCGCACATCTCGAGACAAAGAAGGCCACCAGAAGGACCTAGACACCAAATCCCTGGTGCCAAAAATTCCAGGATGACCTGTCAACGCGGAAGAATGAACCTCCGAGATAACTCTACTGGTCCAATCATCAGGGACAAACAGTCTACCAGGCGGACAGCGATCAGGCCTATCCACCTGAAACTCCTGCAAAGAACGCCGCAGGTCTGGGGAGACAGCTGACAATATCACCCCATCCTTCAGGATGCCGGTAGGTTCGGAATCACCAGGCGAGTCAGGCTCAAAACTCCTAGAGAGGGCATCCGCCTTCACATTCTTGGACCCAGGCAGATATGACACCACAAAGTTAAATCGGGAGAAAAACAACGACCAGCGCGCCTGTCTAGGATTCAGACGCCTGGCCGACTCAAGATAAATTAGATTCTTGTGGTCAGTGAGGACCACCACCTGGTGTCTAGCACCCTCAAGCCAATGACGCCACTCCTCAAACGCCCACTTCATGGCCAGAAGTTCCCGATTTCCCACATCATAATTTCGCTCAGCGGGCGAAAACTTTCGGGAGAAAAATGCACATGGTCTCATTACTGAGCAGTCAGGATCTTTCTGCGACAAAACTGCACCTGCTCCGATCTCCGAAGCATCCACCTCAACCTGGAACGGAAGTAACACATCAGGTTGGCGCAACACAGGAGCGGAAGAAAAGCGGCGCTTAAGCTCTTGAAAGGCCTCCACAGCCGCAGAGGACCAATTAGCAACATCAGCACCCTTTTTGGTCAAATCAGTCAAAGGTTTAGCAATGGCAGAAAAACCCGCTATAAATCGGCGATAGAAATTAGCAAAACCCAAGAACTTTTGCAGACTCTTCAAAGAAGTAGGTTGCATCCAATCACAAATAGCCTGGACCTTGACAGGGTCCATCTCCATAGATGAAGGGGAAAAAATATATCCCAAAAAGGAAATTCTCTGAACTCCAAAACTACACTTTGAGCCCTTTACAAAAAGAGAATTAGCTCGCAAAACCTGAAAAACTCTCCTGACCTGTTGAACGTGAGATTCCCAGTCCTCCGAAAAAACAAGAATATCATCCAAATACACAATCATAAACTTATCCAGATATTCACAGAAAATATCGTGCATAAAGGACTGAAAAACGGAAGGGGCATTTGCGAGACCGAAAGGCATTACCAAATACTCAAAATGGCCTTCAGGCGTATTAAATGCGGTCTTCCACTCATCCCCCTGCTTAATCCGCACCAAATTATACGCACCACGTAGATCGATCTTAGTGAACCACTTAGCCCCCTTTATACGAGCAAACAGATCAGTCAGTAAAGGTAACGGGTACTGGTATTTAACTGTAATCTTATTCAAAAGTCGATAGTCGATACAAGGTCTCAATGAACCATCCTTTTTACCTACAAAGAAAAATCCTGCCCCTAGTGGAGACAACGAGGGGCGAATATGACCCTTTTCCAAAGATTCTCTAATATACTCCCGCATAGCAGTATGTTCAGGTACAGACAAATTAAACAAGCGACCCTTAGGAAACTTACTACCGGGGATCAATTCAATAGCGCAGTCACACTCTCTGTGAGGAGGGAGAGAATCAACTTTAGGCTCTTGAAAGACATCATAAAAATCTGACAGAAATGCTGGGATCTCAGAGGGAGTAGATGAAGAAATAGGAACCAAAGGTGCATCCCCATGAATGCCCCGACATCCCCAGCTCAACACAGACATAGATTTCCAGTCCAAGACGGGATTATGAATCTGTAACCATGGTAATCCAAGCACTAAGACATCATGTAGGTTATATAATACAAGGAAACGAATAATCTCCTGATGGTCTGGGGTAAGACGCATAGTCACTTGTGTCCAATATTGTGGTTTATTGCTAGCCAAAGGTGTAGAATCAATACCCTTCAGGGGAATAGAAACTTCCAACGGCTCCAAATCAAACCCACAACGCTTGGCAAAGGACCAATCCATGAGACTCAGAGCGGCGCCAGAATCCACATAAGCATTCACAGTAACAGATGATAAGGTACAAATCAATGTCACGGACAAAAGAAATTTTGACTGCAAGGTACCTGTAGAAAAAGATTTATCAACCTTTTTATCAACCTTATTTATACGTTTAGAGCATGCTGATATAACATGAGCTGGATCTCCACAGTAGAAGCACAATCCATTTTTGCGCCTGTAATTTTGACGTTCGCCTCTAGACAAAACACGATCGCATTGCATATGCTCTAATGCCTTTTCAGAGGTCACCGCCAAATGGTGCACAGGTCTTTGCTCAGAAGACACCGCCATATGGTGCACAGGTTTTTGCTCAGAAGATACCGCCATATGGTGCACAGATTTTTCCTCAGAAGACCCCGCCATATGGTGCACAGATTTGCGCTCCCGCAAACGCCGATCAATCTGGATAGCCAATTTCATGGCATCATTCAGACCTGTAGGCACAGGGAACCCCACCATGACATCCTTCACGGCATCAGAGAGACCTTCTCTGAAATTAGCTGCTAAAGCGCACTCATTCCATCTAGTAAGCACCGACCATTTACGGAATTTCTGGCAGTATATCTCAGCTTCATCTTGCCCTTGGGAAAGAGCTATCAAGGCTTTCTCAGCCAAAATCTCCAAATTAGGCTCTTCATAAAGCAACCCCAAAGCCTGAAAAAACGCATCTACATTTAACAACGCAGGATCTCCTGGCGATAATGCAAATGCCCAACTTTGTGGGTCGCCGCGCAGTAGAGAGATAACAATTTTAACTTGTTGAGTATGATCACCAGCAGAGTGAGATCTCAGAGACAAAAACAATTTGCAATTTTCTCTGAAACTCAAAAACCGGGATCTGTCTCCGGTAAAGTATTCAGGCAGAGGAATCTTAGGTTCAGACATTGGAGCACGTATAACAAAATCTTGTAGGTTCTGTACTTTTGTCGCAAGGTTATTCAAACCTGCAACTAAACTCTGTGGATCCATGTTTCAAATGGGTGTAACCCAAGCATTCAGAGGTTAAGAGGAGAGGAGAAAAAAAAAAAAGGCTGAAGACTGCAGTTTAAGCAAGGAATACAAATGATCAAACTAAGGTGCACTTTCAAACACAGAAAAAAAACCCTTTTCTTCTCCTTCCTGCTTTAGTGCATATTTTAACACATAGATTTTTTAGGGGCCGGCCAAACTGTTATGGTTACCCCAATGACCATGGGAAAAAAAATACAAAACGGACTAGCTCTCGGGTGATGGAAACTAAGGTCGACCGTGACCTGAACCTGACCCAACACTTACAGTAGCCGGGGGATGTACCTACGATGCCCTAGACACCACGCGCCAGCCGGAGATCTAACTACCCCTATAAGAGGAATATACAGGCCTGCCTTACCTCCAGTGAGGAACCCCAAAAGATGATAGTAGGCCCCCACAGATATTGACGGTGAGTTCAGAGGAAATGACATATGTAGGATGAACAGCAGATTTAGCACAGTGAGGTCCGCTTACTAGATAGCAGAAGGACAGGAAAGAGTTACTTCACGGTCGACCTAAAAATCACTATTCAAAAACACCATCCAGAAATTACTTTAAACTCCAGTGACAACTCATGCCACTGGAGTAGTAATTTTCTGTCCACAAGAGCTTCCAGCACTGAAGAGTCACATTGCAGATAGCTGGACAAAAATAGCAAAACAAGAAACAAAATTCAACTTAGCTGAACTGGAACTTGAGGCAGGTGAATGCAACAGAATGCTACTAGCACATTGTTGGCCGGCATATGACTAACAGCCAAGCAGCCTTAAATAGGAAACTCCCCTAGAGGGTGGCGACAGGTAATCAGAGATGGAGGAAGGCACATAAGAGGCACTACCATAACAGACCACCGAGGGAGCCCACAAACCGAATTCACAACAGCTTTTTGAATGGAAAATTAGCTCCAATCATTAGCGGACACCATGTCGCGTTTGGAGAGCCCCTGTGTGCCTAAACATTGGAGCTCACGCACAAGTGACCCCATTTTAGAAACTAGACCTCCCATGGAACTAATCTAGATGTGTGGTGAGCACTTTGAACCCCCAAGTGCTTCACAGAAGTTTATAACGCAGAGCCATGAAAATAAAAAATAATTTTTCTTTTCTCAAAAATGATTTTTAGCCCACAATTTTTTATTTTCCCAAGGGTAACAGGAGAAATTGGACCCCAAAATTTGTTGTCCAATTTCTCCTGAGTATGCTGATACCCCATATGTGGGAGTAAACCACTGTTTTGGCACACGTCGGGGTTCGGAAGGGAAGTAGTGACGTTTTGAAATGCAGACTTTGATGGAATGCTCTGCGGGCGTCAGGTTGCGTTTGCAGAGCCCCTGATGTGCCTAAACAGTAGGAACTCCCCACAAGTGACTCCACTTTGGAAACTAGACCCCCAAGGGAACTTATCTAGATGTGTGGTGAGCACTTTGAACCCCCAAGTGCTTCACAGAAGTTTATAACGCAGAGCCGTGAAAATAATAAATGTGTTTCATTTCCTCAAAAATATTTTTTAGCCCAGAATTTTTTATTTTTGCAAGAGTAACAGGAGAAATTGGACCCCAAAAGTTGTTGTCCAGTTTCTCCTGAGTACGCTGATACCCCATATGTGGGGGTAAACCACTGTTTGGGCATATGCCGGGGCTCGGAAGGGAAGTAGTGGCATTTGAAATGCAGACTTTGATGGAATGGTCTGCGGGCGTCACATTGCATTTGCAGAGCCCCTGATGTGCCTAAACAGTAGAAACACCCCACAAGTGACCCCATTTTGGAAACTAGACCCCCCAAGGAACTTATCTAGATGTGTGATGAGCACGTTCAACCCCCAAGTGCTTCACAGAAGTTTACAACGCAGAGCCGTGAAAATAAAAAATCATTTTTCTTTCCTCAAAAAAGATGTTTTAGCAAGCAATTTTTTATTTTCCCAAGGGTAACAGGAGAAATTGGACCCCAAAAGTTGTTGTCCAATTTCTCCTGAGTACGCTGATACCCCATATGTGGGGGTAGACCACTGTTTGGGCATATGCCGGGGCTCGGAAGGGAAGTAATGGCATTTGAAATGCAGACTTTGATGGAATGGTCTGCGGGCGTCACATTGCATTTGCAGAGCCCCTGATGTGCCTAAACAGTAGAAACACCCCACAAGTGACCCCATTTTGGAAACTAGACTCCCCAATGAACTTATCTAGATGTGTGATGAGCACGTTCAACCCCCAAGTGCTTCACAGAAGTTTACAACGCAGAGTCGTGAAAATAAAAAATAATTGTTCTTTCCTCAAAAATTATGTTTTAGCAAGTAATTTTTTATTTTTGCAAGGGTAACAGGAGAAATTGGACCCCAACAGTTGTTGCCCAGTTTGTCCTGAGTACGCTGGTACCCCAAATGTGGGGGTAAACCACTGTTTGGGCGCACGTCGGGGCTTGGAAGGGAGGGAGCACCATTTGACTTTTTGAACGCAAGATTGGCTGGAATCAATGGTGGCGCCATGTTGCGTTTGGAGACCCCTGATGTGCCTAAACAGTGGAAACCCCTCAATTCTAACTTCAACACTAACCCCAACACACCCCTAATCCTAATTCCAACTGTAGCCATAACCCTAATCACAACCCTAACCCCAACACACCCCTAACCACAACCCTAACCGCAACACACCCGTAACCCTAATTCCAACCCTAACCCTAATCCCAACCCTAACCACAACTGTAACCCCAACACACCCTTAACCCTATCCGTAACCCTAACCACAAGCCTAATCTTAACCCTATTTCCAACCCTAACTCTAATTCCAACCCTAACCCTAAGGCTATGTGCCCACGTTGCGGATTCGTGTGAGATTTTTCCGCACGATTTTTGAAAAATCTGCAGGTAAAAGGCACTGCGTTTTACCTGCAGATTTACAGCAGATTTCCAGTGTTTTTTTGTGCGGATTTCACCTGCGGATTCCTATTGAGGAACAGGTGTAAAACGCTGCGGAATCCGCACAAAGAATTGACATGCTGCGGAAAATACAACGCAGCGTTTCTGCATGGAATTTTCCGCACCATGGGCACAGTGGATTTGGTTTTCCATAGGTGTACATGGTACTGTAAACCTGATGGAAAACTGCTACGAATTCGCAGCAGCCAATCCGCTGCGGATCCGCAGCCAAATCCGCTGCGGATCCGCGGCCAATCCGCTGCGGATCCGCAGCCAAATCCGCACTGTGTGCACATGCCATAACCCTAACCCTACCCGTAACCCTAACCCTACCCCTAACCCTAACCCTACCCGTAACCCTAACCCTACCCCTAACCCTACCCGTAACCCTAACCCTACCCCTAGTTCTAACCCTAACCCTAGTGGAAAACAGAAAAAAAAATAATAATAATATTTTCTTTATTTTATTATTGTCCCTACCTATGGGGGTGATAAAGGGGGGGGTTTATTTATTATTTTTTTTATTTTGATCGCTGTGATAGAACCTACCACAGCGATCAAAATGTACTTGTAAGGAATCTGCCGGCTGGCAGATTCGGCGGGCGCACTGAGCATGCGCCCGCCATTTTGGAAGATGGCGGCGCCCAGCGAGGAGACGTACGGACACCGGGAGGATCGGTAAGTATGAAGGGGTGGTGGGGGGGTGGATCGGAGCACAGGGGGGGGTGATCGGACCACAGGGGGGGTGAATCCAAACAAGGAGGGAGCGGACAGCAGGACGGGGGAGCCGGCAGGCGGACGGAGGGGACCGGACCCCATAACGGAGGACTGGGGGGGCGATCGGTGGGTGTGGGGGGGTCACTTCAGTATTTCCAGCCATGGCCGATGATATTGCAGCATCGGCCATGGCTGGATTGTAATATTTCACCTGTTTTTTAGGTGAAATATTACAAATCGCTCTGATTGGCAGTTTCACTTTCAACAGCCAATCAGAGCGATCGTAGCCACGGGGGGGGGGGTGAAGCCACCCCCCCTGGGCTGAAGTACCACTCCCCCTGTCTCTGCAGATTGGGTAAAATGGGAGTTAACCCCTTCACCCGATCTGCAGGGACGCGATCATTCCATGACGCCACATAGGCGTCATGGGTCGGATTGGCACGGGTTTTCATGACGCCTACGTGGCATCATGGGTCGGGAAGGGGTTAAAACAGGATTCCTTGGATTATGTGTAATGCTCGCACCATGGCTGGTTGGCGCGAGCGTGGGAGGTGTGGCCCCACCGGACCACTAACCAGACTACCCTGGGAGGGGCGTAACTAAGCAGCTATCTTGAGCTGCCAGGTGCCAATCCAGGGTGGTGTCTGGCTGTGGCTGCTGATCCCACCGGGGGATGGAACACAGGCAAGCAGGCAGACGGGCACGGCTGAGACACTGGCAGGACAGGTAGGCACCGGAATTCAGGCAGGTATATGGAAACAGGTAGGAACCTGTTCAGACAGGAGGGTATATGGGAACAGGTAGGAACCTGACCCGCAAATTACTGAATGGAGGAAGAGCAAGACCGTGAGAGCGGATGCAAAGCAGAAACACAGGAGGCAGAGCCAAGAGCAGAGAAGAAGGAGGCAGAGCCAAGAGCAGAGGAGGCGGAGCAAAGAGCAGAGAAGGAGGCGGAGCAAAGAGTAGAGAAGAAGGAGGCAGAGCAAAGAGCTGAACCACATGAGGCAGAGCCAAGAGCTGAACCACTGGAGGCAGAGCCAAGAGCTGAACCTCTGGAGGCAGAGCCAAAAGCAGGAAGTCGCAGAGCCACAGGTTGCGGCAAGCAGAGCAGCAAGGCGCAGAGCCACAGATTGTGGCAAGCAGAGCAGTAAGGCGCAGAGCCACAGCTGGTGGAGAGCAGAGGAGAGAGGTGCAGAACCACAGGGTGTGGTGAGCAGAGAGGCGCAGAGCCACAGGTTGTGGCGAGCAGAGAGGCACAGAGCCACAGGTTGAGCAGAGCAGGAGGGAGAGAACACAGAGGTACGCACAGCAGAGTGGGAAAGGTAAACAAGCAAGGAACAACAGGAACGGACATAGACCAGAGTACTCACAGGGACAGACACGGATACATGAACTCGACACGGATATAGGCCTGGGTATTGCAGCCCCCAGAAGGCAGAGATAGGACCTGGCAGCTCAGTAACAAGATACTGAGGGAAATAGTTTGCTCAGGCATCCTCCAATGGGTGAGGATGCCTTAAGTATCAGAGGTCTCTAGGCAATTGGCCAGGGACACCTTAGGGAGGTGCACACAGTCTCAATAAGAATCTGGAATTGCCAGTGTCGTACGACAATCCCCCTGGAAGAAGCTATCGCGAAACGCGCATTGGGGCGTAGCTGCTAACACAGGTTATGTATCACTTTATTCAGAGGTTTATTTGTACCTGCACCTTTTGTATATAATGTATCTGCTTCTGCCTATTGATAAAATGAGCACTTAAGATTGCAAATCTGGAGGTCATGTATGCACTAAGCACTTTGCACTTTATGTACTATTGATGCAATTTAGCACTTTATATAATTAATGACACATGACTGACTGAAAATAGTGCTTCTCTAAGGCAGTGGGTTGCAGATATATCTGTGTGGACATTTCATTTAGATTAAGCACACTGTGATACTGTATCATCCCACCCTTCACATGAAGAATTAAAATTTGCACTAGTACTTATCTTTCCTTTGGAAATATTTAAACAGCCCATTAGTAATAGTATTTGGAGCTGACATTCATATTACTATACATCACTTATAATGAGGACCCAGGTATCATAAAGTGTGCTGGTCTTTTAAATTCTAGACTGATATCATTAATCTACCTTATAAACAGGTGCTGAGATACTTTTGTTGAGGTTAATTAAGTATTTGATCTTATGGCTCTCCTCAACGACCATACGAAGATATGTTTATGCATCTAGTAGTGTCCCCCACTTGTCCTACCAACCTTCTGGGAGCAGACCTTCTCCAAAAGCTGAGAGCAACTATAGCTTATTCATCAGATGGTCTCACCATCACCATCACTGACCCGCTCGATCCGAGCGAAGAGTGTCAACTTCAAGCTGCACCCCTGCTTATGATGATGGATGAAGCTGCTAAAACAGTCTCGAGTGTTCCGCCAGAAGTAATGTCACAAGTTCCATCTACTCTATGGTCTACTGGCCCTGAAGATATTGGACGTCTTGCTGTGCCCCCGGTGCGGGTCATTCTTAAACCTGGAGCTCAGCTTCCAAGGGTGCCCCAATATCCACTCAAATCTGTCCAAGAAGAGTCTTTAGCCACTCAAATCAAGACTCTCTTGGAGAACGGGGCACTAGTCAAATGTAACTCTCCCTGTAACACACCTTTGTTTCCAGTAAAGAAGAGGACATTAAAAGGAGAAGCTCCAAAGTATCGTATGGTTTAAGATCTCCGGGCTGTTAATGCAGCAACTGTACTAGAAAGTCCAATTGTGCCCAATCCACATACATTGCTGTCGGAAATACCATCAGATGCAGAACGTTTCACTGTCATAGACCTGGCCAATGCTTTCTTCAGCATACCACTGCATTCAGAAGATTGGTACCTGTTTGCTTTCACTTACAGAGGATCACAATATACCTGGACGGTCTTACCACAAGGAGCACAGAACTCACCAAGTCATTTCTCTCAGGCCCTTGCCACTTGTCTACAGCCATGGAGAGAGCTTAACCATCAAGTTGTCCTCCTTCAATATGTGGATGATCTCCTACTATGCTGTCCTAATCAGGCGACCGCTGAAGAGTCAAGTCTCAGTCTTCTTCTTCATCTTGCACAACAAAACTGTAAGGTGTCCCTCAACAAAGTCCAGTGGTGTCAGCCTAAAGTCGTGTTTTTAGGCCACTGTCTCTCTCCGAAATTGAAACACCTAACGGATGAAAGGAAGCTTGCTATTAAGACCGTTCCTCTACCAAAAGGACCTAAGCAGTTACAAGCTTTTTTGGGACTTATCACATATTGTCGCCAATGGATTCCAGACGCCTCCAAGCTGATGCAACCGTTGTACGATGACCTTAAGACGTCAGCATTTCCACTATGTCCCAAATCTGTTGAAGCCTTCTATGCCCTTAAACAGGCCATACAGTCTGCACCAGCTCTTGGAATCCCAAATTATCAACTACCTTTTTACTTGTTTGTCAGTGAAGTAGCAGGACATGCTTCTGGAGTCCTAGCACAAAAACATGGGGGAAGAACAAGACCAATCGGCTACTACTCTGCCCGCCTGGACTCTGTGTCTCAAGCTTCCCTGACTTGCCTCAGAGCTGTTCATGCTGCACATATGCTTCTGGACAAAACTTCTGATATCATCTTAGGACATCCGGTTCTCTTAATGGCTCCACACGACATAAAAGCTATTCTAGGCCAGACTCAACCTAAACACCTGTCGCTACAGCGTCATATGAGACTCCAATGTTCCCTCTTGATTCCGGATAATGTCACTCTTGTCCGCTGCACCATCCTCAACCCGTCCACGCTGCTTCCTCTTTCCAGGGGGGATGTGGATGATGATACTGATGCTCTCGGAGAAGATGCCTCTACACACTCAGAGGATCATGACTGTCTCGAACAAATGCAGGAAGAAGCAGCCTCCAAGAAAAACGTGTCTGAAGACCCACTCCCACATGCTGACCTGACGTTCTTCACTGATGGTTCCAGATTTGCAGATGAAACTGGAAGATTCCATACGGGGTATGCCGTGGTTACACATGACCAGGTCATCTCAGCTGGATCGCTACCACCGCACATGTCTGCACAAGAAGCGGAACTTAAAGCTTTGACGTTGGCTTGTCAGGAAGCGACGGAGAAGGTGGTCAACATCTATACGGATTCAAGATACGCTTTTGGAGTGGCTCATGACTTCGGCAGTATCTGGGCAGCCAGAGGATACCTAACATCCAGTGGAACTCCTGTAAAACATGCTGCTATCATACAAGAACTTGTGGCCGCTCTAGATCTACCTTTGGAGGTTGCAGTGATCAAGATCAAAGCTCATGGGAGATTGGATTCTCCAGAAGCAAGGGGGAACTTCTTTGCTGACAAAACAGCAAAAACCTATGCTGTGGATCCATTTGGGAAAGAAAAAGCAGCGGTGTACGTGTCACAAGACACTGAAGAAGGTACTAAAGGCTCTCTTATGAGGATCATCCATCTACATCAAGACAAGACATCAGATGATGAGAAGAAGTCATGGCAAGAAGGAGGAGCTAAAAAGGATGAAGATGGAGTCTGGAGGATGAACAAAAAGGTCTGTCTACCCCGTAATCTGTACCCTTCAGTGACAGAATGGGCACACGGTATCACCCACAGAGGCAAGAATCAGATGAATGACCTAATTTGGAAGACTTATATGGCACCTGGAATCTCTACTGTTACCCAAAAATATTGCAAGTCCTGCCTTGTGTGTGCAACATGCAATCCAGCACCGCCTCAGAAAGTTACTCAGAAACATTTGGCTAAACCACTTTATCCCTTTCAGAGGATTCAGATTGATCACATTCAAATGCCAAAAGTAGGGAAGTACGAGTATGTACTGGTAGTGACTGACATGTTCTCAGGATGGCCCGAAGCCTATCCAGTAACAAACATGACTGCCAGAGTGACTGTTAAGAGACTGATGACTGAAGTAGTCTGCAGATATGGGATCCCAGAGGTAATTGAGAGTGACCAAGGACCTGCGTTCACTGCAGCACTGACTAAGGAACTATGGACACTGGTGGGAGCGGATTTGGGTTTACATACTCCATATCACCCTCAGAGCAGTGGGAAAGTAGAAAGATTGAATGGCACCTTGAAAAATAAAATACTGAAAGCCAGTCAGGAGGTCAGACTTCCTTGGACAGACATTTTGCCCATTGCCTTATACTCAGTCAGAAACACTCCAAGGGGTCCCACTAAACTCACACCATACGAGATTCTTTTTGGGGGGCCTCCAAGGTTGGGTCAATATTTTCCACAACAGCTAGCCTTAGGAAGTGATACTTTGGTGAAATATGTCATTGCCCTTACTAAAGAACTGTCAGTAACACATGCACGAGTTTTATCATCCATTCCAGATCCAGATTCCATTGAAGGTACCCATACTTTCCAACCCGGTGACTACGTGCTGGTTAAGAAGTTCGTCAGAAAGACTTCCCTGGAGTTGAGATTTGAGGGTCCCTACCAAGTGCTCCTGACTACTCCTACTTCAGTCAAACTTGAAGGAAGACCGACGTGGATACACGCCTCTCACTGCAAGAAGTTCGTGCCACCATCAGAACCCTCTACATAATGTTGCATATCCTTTACTTTGTGTGTTGTGCCATTCTATACTCCTTTGTAGGAGCACAACAGGTCGCAATCACCCAAACTGGGGGGGTGATCACATTCTGGTACAATACTACTGCACACGTTGCTTCTTTTAAATTTGATTATTGTGATGTAGTACAGTGCGACACTAAGTGGGTTTCCTCACCTTCCACAATGAGTCAACCGGCACAGCTGAGATCAGGACAATATATATGTGTTACAGGAGATGGATGGGGACGAACATGTAGTTCATGGAGGGAGCGGTTGGGTGGAACACCGGTGAAGATTGGGGGTATAGACCAAACACAGCCTCAAGAAAACAGGACTCACAGGGCAAATCCCTACTCACTAGGATGACACTCTCCCGTACAAAAGTCCTCAAACCCTGTGATACCATTGGCCAATGCAACCCTTTAGTCCTCAACCTGGAGAACCCTCAACCTGGCGATAATGGCACCTATCTGCTGGGTACATATGTAAATGGAGTGTGTGCCAGTTGTGCCCATCTAGGTCAATTCATATTAGCAGATATAAAAGAAATGTCCCCAAAAGATAAAAATAAGCATTCAAACCCTCTTAACAAGGTGACAGCCATTGCAAACCCCACATTTGAAGATATTCTTGCTATTGAAACAGGATACACTGAGACCAACTTATGGTTGAAGTGGATGAAATATACAGCCAATCAATATAATAAATCTAATTGCTTTGTCTGTGCAGGAGCGAGACCCCACTTGGGATCTGTCCCTCTAGATTTACCCCCAGATGTGGAAAAGTGTTTCCTGAGTCTGTTTACTAACAAATCCCTTAATGAAACAAATTGCGAAAATTGGAAAAAGAAGTATCCTATAGTCACAAATGGAGCGCCCCCACACCGCCGCAGGGCCGAGGGGTACCCGGAGCCGGGCCTCTAGGTCTCAGTCCTGGGGTTGTCACGGTGGCTAGACCCGGTCCGTGGCCCTGTCCGTCAGTGGGGGACGTCCGGTGCAATAAGTGATGTCAATGGTGGTGTAGCGGTGCAGTTGTGGGGTGCAGGTCGCGGTAAATAACGAGGACACCAGGTTGCAGTCTCTTTACCTCTTTACTGGAGATCTCTGGGTCCTCAGTCCAGAATACGGTTCACCAGGCTGCGCAAGTCCGGCCGGTCCAATGGCACCTCCAGAGTTCTCCTCTCAGGTGGAAATCAGTGCCTTCCTTCTAGCGCTGTGTGTTGTAGTCCTTCCCTGCTGTGCTCACGGAAAGTACCCCACAACGGTTGTGTCTGTTTCTTAAGTTCCCTCACAACTCGATTAATTGATGTTCCTCTCGTAATCCATCCCTCCCTGTTATTCAGGTTGGAACGGCACCCGTTTGTCAGGTAGGCCTGGAGTTCTTCCGGGACCCTAGAGACGCCCCTCTCCCGCAATTGCCCCCCAAGACTTCATAGGTGATATGTGGTAGACAGCCCGCCTGAGACTGACTGTCCTGCCGCTGTTTGGAGTATGGCTTTAAAGCTGTATATTATTCCACTCCCTCGGCGTTCCGGCCACTGGTAATGCGCCTCAGTAAGGTGCTGCCTCTTTCAGCAAAACCCCTACTGGTATTCTCCTTCTGCTTGATCTCGTTTCTCACTCAGCACAATCTATCTCGCTTCTAGTCCTTTCTTGGGCACCGCCGCTATACTGAGCAGGTGCGGTCCCGTTACGTTCTTTCCAATGCCAAGCCTCTGTCAGGATCCCACCCCTGACAGAGACCCTACTGTCTCTTCCTCCACAACACCCTCTGCCACCAGGTGTTGCTTCGTTCAATCCAGTCAGCTTTCTCCCTAACTTCCTGCCTGACCCCCAGTTTTACCCACTATGGTGGGGAGTGGCCTAATGAATAGAACCCTTAGCTCCCCCCGGAGGCCCAGCTGTGAAACATATTGGTGTCTGTGATACCTGATTAGAGGAACTCCTTCAGTGCCATCGAACGCACCATGGCTCCCCATAGTGGCGGAGCCACAGTACTGCAACGACCAGGACTCTGGGGCGCTGCACTCCCCCCTGGTTAAACACAGTACTCCGGGACTGGGAAGAAAAACAACAATACAGGTTAGTAAAAAGACATACAATTTTGTTGAGTGCAAATAACAGTAAGTATACTTGAACAGGCTTCCCTTTATGGGAGGTGAGGACACTTTAACGTTACAAACATAATCAAACATCATAGCAACAGGCTACAATTAACTCTCATTACCCAACCGGGTATTCTACTAAGTGAAAATTTTATGAACAATAATTTAACATTGCCCTTAAGGACCCACACTCTAAATCCACTAAAGGCCCTCCTATAATCACATTATAAGGTAAATTAACTTTTACATTCTCCTACTTTGAACCTGCAGGACCGCCTGTCCCTATGGCACCAGACCTACTGCCTCTCCTTTCTTTTACAGGACCGCCCCGTTCAGCCAGGGCCTACTGCCTTTCGCTACTATACATAGTATAGACATAACATTCCTTTCAGTTTGAGAACATGGAGTCCACTCTGCTTGACTCCTATAAGGACTCACTCACTAACCCCTACGGGTTTACTTTCTGTCCTTAGTAACGAACTAACTTTCTATGGGGACGCGGGGTTTACCTTCTATCCTCACCTTCATTATTACTTCTTCACTTCCAGCTAAACGGAACTCTACACCTACCCCTACGGGCTGTCTGCATCCTTTTTCTTTAAGAGAACATTATTTAAATTCCACATTCTAAACAGATTAAAACACACATAACTTTTTCACGTAAAACAGTTACATTTCTTTCAAAGCATCATCGTGACATTACTGTTCTAAACAGTATCTCTTTCAAGTTCAATTCTAACCTCCCCTTTAAGAGGAGGTCAAGTCTTTCTGAGGTAGCTCGTCTTTTCAGCCTACCAGTCCATGCAAAGGCTCCGGAATGGCATCTTCGCAAAGTGTCTTTAAATAAAACCAGTAGGAAGCACCTTTAAGAAGGTGCAAACTATTTACAGGAAAGTTTGAATCATGCAATGTTCATGATTTCGCAGTTCGTGTAACTTTGTAAAACTTTAAGGAAAACAACAATAGTGACCCCGGGTCAACAAAGGAGTCACCTTTTAAAGTTTACCCTGGACGGGTTCAGCAGCAACTTAAAGAACAAACAGTAACTATTTACATTTTCAGGAAACAATAAATTTCAGAATCCCCCACGAGGCGCCACCTGGCGGGTGAACCCCTGCAACACAGGCGGTTCAGGTTCCAGGTTCACTCCCGCGGCCAGGTACACCCCATGGGTGCGGGTCTGTTGCACAACCAGATCGTGTGCGGTGATGAGGGTCTGCGTTCCCACTTCCCTCTGCGCTGGTACATCAGGAACATCGGTCACTCGAAGAGGCACCTCCTTAGCCACTACGGTGGTTGCGGTGGTCAGGCGGCGGATCGCAGGTTCTGTGATCAGACAGGTGGGGGCGACCGGGGTGGCTACAGCTCGGTCACACGGTGGCACTTTGGCTACAGGGGCTGGTTTCTCTTTCTTGTAGACATTCAGAGCGAACCACCCCTTCTCCCCGAGATGCCTAGTATAGATGACGCCGTCTCCCGGGTAGAGGTCTCGATCGGGGTGGCCCTCTCTGAGGTGCGACTCGACATCCCGCCGGTTAACAAAGACCTCCGCGTATAGCCCCGGTTCTTTAATAAAGCCCCAGCCTCCTCGGAGCTTAAAAATGGTGACGATGCCCTGCCTGCGCGGGGCCTGGTGAGTGGTGTGGTCCTTGCGGGCCCGGTCCTTGACCGCCAAATCTTTTTGATGGTGGGCCTCCCGCCCGGCCTGATGTGCTTTCTCTTCCTCCTTCCACCGTTGCTCTAGCTGGGCCCGGTATTCCTCCCAGCTTAGGGCCTGTACCATCTCCCCCTCCTGGGTCTCCACCACGGGGAACCCCATAAGATTGGATCCGGGGTTCACCCAGCGGCACACCGTGCGCTCCGCGTGGACCTCACACAGCAAGGGAGTAGGGGTGATTGGGGCTCGCATACGGTGTTCCATGCCCGTGGCTTCCTCCCATGGTAGCAGGCGCTGGAGTCTATGGGTTCCCGGGAGAGGTGGTGCTGCTACGGGACCCACTAACACACCCTCGGCTGGCGGGGCAGGATCGGCGGACTCACCAACTGGTACGAGTCCACTTTCCGCGACAGGTCCCGCTGGTTCTTCCGGTGAGAACTCCGATGTCTGGGAACCCTCTGCCGGCACCACCGGGCGCGGAACCTGGACCCTCACATTCAGTTGGAGGAGCTGGTTATATAAGTCCTCCATCTCGGCTCTCAGGAATCTGGTGTTATCCACGGAGAACGGGCTGCCGGGCTCATCCGGGTAGTCGGGGGAGACGTCCACTTCAACCCCACTGTCGGGTTCGGAGCTGCTGGCCATAGCGTCCTCCACGTGGGTCACTTCCTGGTCTTTTTCCCGCTCTCTCCTTCGCGAGCGGTTTCGTTTTCTCTGCCTCCGCCCCCATTAAGGATTAGGAGGCGGATCTCTGCTGCTGACGGACACGTCCTCACCGCGTAGAAATATTTAGACTGGGCGGCCATTGCTGTTCGCGCTTTCCAACTTGCCTACGCCCACTTCACGCCCCTCTTCTCTTCCTGCGCTCTCCTCAGCGCTGCAATGGCGGCGGATTTTGGCGGCAACTGGCACAGCACACAGTCTTTGCAATAAAGTACAGTCCAAGCACAGTAAATCACAGTCTCTAGGCACACATGACCTGATTCTTCTGGCTTAAGTAGATCCTGTTCGTGACGCCAAGTTTGGAGCGCCCCCACACCGCCGCAGGGCCGAGGGGTACCCGGAGCCGGGCCTCTAGGTCTCAGTCCTGGGGTTGTCATGGTGGCTAGACCCGGTCCGTGGCCCTGTCCATCAGTGGGGGACGTCCGGTGCAATAAGTGATGTCAATGGTGGTGTAGCGGTGCAGTTGTGGGGTGCAGGTCGCGGTAAATAACGAGGACACCAGGTTGCAGTCTCTTTACCTCTTTACTGGAGATCTCTGGGTCCTCAGTCCAGAATACGGTTCACCAGGCTGCGCAAGTCCGGCCGGTCCAATGGCACCTCCAGAGTTCTCCTCTCAGGTGGAAATCAGTGCCTTCCTTCTAGCGCTGTGTGTTGTAGTCCTTCCCTGCTGTGCTCACGGAAAGTACCCCACAACGGTTGTGTCTGTTTCTTAAGTTCCCTCACGACTCGATTAATTGATGTTCCTCTCGTAATCCATCCCTCCCTGTTATTCAGGTTGGAACGGCACCCGTTTGTCAGGTAGGCCTGGAGTTCTTCCGGGACCCTAGAGACGCCCCTCTCCCGCAATTGCCCCCCAAGACTTCATAGGTGATATGTGGTAGACAGCCCGCCTGAGACTGACTGTCCTGCCGCTGTTTGGAGTATGGCTTAAAGCTGTATATTATTCCACTCCCTCGGCGTTCCGGCCACCGGTAATGCGCCTCAGTAAGGTGCTGCCTCTTTCAGCAAAACCCCTACTGGTATTCTCCTTCTGCTTGATCTCGTTTCTCACTCAGCACAATCTATCTCGCTTCTAGTCCTTTCTTGGGCACCGCCGCTAAACTGAGCAGGCGCGGTCCCGTTACGTTCTTTCCAATGCAAAGCCTCTGTCAGGATCCCACCCCTGACAGAGACCCTACTGTCTCTTCCTCCACAACACCCTCTGCCACCAGGTGTTGCTTCGTTCAATCCAGTCAGCTTTCTCCCTAACTTCCTGCCTGACCCCCAGTTTTACCCACTATGGTGGGGAGTGGCCTAATGAATAGAACCCTTAGCTCCCCCCGGAGGCCCAGCTGTGAAACATATTGGTGTCTGTGATACCTGATTAGAGGAACTCCTTCAGTGCCATCGAACGCACCATGGCTCCCCATAGTGGCGGAGCCACAGTACTGCAACGACCAGGACTCTGGGGCGCTGCACAAAAACACCTAATCCAGGTGAAGGCATCACCATATACCCAGGAAAGTACACCTGTTACACTAATACTGAAGGGAGCATATTTTTGGGTTATTTCACAAAGGGATATTGCAGCAGATATAGTAATGCAAGCAGGGGGGACCTGATTAACCAAACCCAGTCTATTTCTGATGTTTTCTGGATATGTGGAGACATGAAGATCAGAACTCATTTAGAAGGAGAGTGGATAGGAGAATGTACACTAGCCAAAGCCATAATGCCCTTCTACATAGCAGCAGAAGCTGAGGAAGCCCTAACTTCAGAAAATCTCCACAGAACAAAACGGGAAACAAATTTAGAACCAAGAGGCAGTTTTGACCCCCACATTTATATCGATGCTATAGGAGTCCCAAGGGGGGTACCAGATGAATTTAAAGCCAGGGATCAAGTCAAAGCAGGTTTTGAATCGTTTATCTTACCCCTAGTGACAATAAATAAAAATGTAGACTGGATCAATTACATCTATTATAATCAACAGAGATTTGTCAATTACACTAGAGAAGCTCTTCAAGGTTTGGCAGACCAACTAGGCCCTACATCAATAATGGCTTTTCAAAACAGAATGGCCCTTGACATGATATTGGCAGAAAAAGGAGGTGTTTGCAAAATGGTGAAATCTGCATGCTGTACCTATATTCCAGATAATACAGGTCCCACAGGGAAGGTTACAGTAGCCATAAAAAAGCTGAACTCCCTACAAAAAGAATTCAAGAAAAATTCAGGTGTAGAAGATCCCTGGGACCAATACTTTTCATGGATGAAAGGGTGGCAGAGATGGCTAGCTCAGATAGGCGTAGTTATCCTCGTCGTCCTAATCGTTGCAGCTATTATTGTTTGTTGTGTTCTTCCCTGTGTAAGGAAAATGATCGAAAGAGGAGTAAAAACATCAGTGCCCATTTTCATAGCTCAGGAGGTGAGTTATTCTGCAGACATAGAACAGCTAGGCCCTCTTCGGTCTTTTACAGTCCACAACTAGGCAGTCAGAGCAGCTGTAAGCAAGTTGTGCCTACTTCACTCAGGGTTGCTGAGCGCCTCCTGGATCCATCTCTCACATTGTAAACTTCTTAGACAGGTAGGGACAGAGTAGGATCTGACCTGCTTGTCAAAGTCCAGCTACAAAGGGAGGTTTTCCACAAGGGAAAACTTGTCTCAAACTGGTGAAAACTCCAATTCCCCCTCCCGGGCAAGACGGTCAGATCTAGGATGTGTACAACAGCGTTAGTCGCATGTGTATTTTACTCTACGTAACCATGGAGATGGGAGATTGGAGAGTAATAGATCCAGCAGGTAGGGAAGTCCCGAAGACATGGGTAACGCGCTCCGATATGCCTCCTCAGTATACCCATAATCGGTCACACATTCTCTGGTGTCTATAGCATCCATATTGTCATGAAGCCTCTGATGTCATAATAACACTTAACATCGATGGGTTAGGGAACCACGGTGGGATCAAGATAAAAGAAAAGGTTAATAAAGTATTTAGGGGGGACTGTTGAGGAGAGCCATAAGATCAAATACTTAATTAACCTCAACACATAAGGTAATTGAGGGAAGCAACCTATAACATGTATTGTTTAACCTTACATAAGTTTTCCTCAGACAAAGTAAGACACTTAAGATGGCTGCCATCTCCTATACCAGAGCCGTGTGCTCTGGTGAACAATGAAGACACTGAAGATGGCCGCCATTTCCTGTTTTACCAGACCGTGTGGTCTGGTATCCAAGATGACGCCCATCCTGATGACCTCATGGATCCACCCACAGCGACGCCCACCGTGATGACCTCACGGACCAACCCACCTTGATGACCTCATGGATCCGCCCATGGACTTGCTCATGCCCAACCCAATAACCAATGGAATACATCCGATCACTCCCATTTTAGAGCTAACCGAGCCCCCTTACAGGAGATATATAACATTGTGTTTGACTAATAAATCTCTTCTTGGAGCTGAGCCACACATTGATCAAGGAGAGTTACAGCTGACTGTGTCTGGTGTATTTCTTTAGTGCACATGATCAATATCCATTAGGCCAGGAGTAGGCAACTAGAGAATTGAACATTTATATTAATTGTTCAACCCTAATACTTTGTGGTACACATGAATGTGTTGCAGTTTACTTTGTGTTTGTGTTCCCTTTTATATGTATTTTAAATGTTATGTTTAGTATTATTGCAATAAAAGCTTGTATAAATTTTCATACTTTGGCGTTTGACTTCCTTGATTATTTTTACTATAGATGCTGCTTTTGCAGCATCTATAGTAAAAGATAGAATGTTTAAAAATAATAAAAAAGATAAAAAAAATGCTTATACTCACGCGCAGACAGCTGATCTCCTCACCGGCGTCCGTTCCGTATAGATGGTGTGTGCGCGCAGGACCTTCCATGACGTCGCGGTCACGTGAGCGGTCACATGACCGGTCTCGACCAATCACAGGACCGTGACGTCATCGCAGGTCCTTCACCGCACACCAGCTACAGAAACCGAAGCGGCAGCGTGCAGCGGAGAGGCGGGAAGACATCGAGGGTGAGTATAGGACTATTTTTTATTTTCATTCTTATTTTTTGACCAATTATATGGTGCCCAGTCCGTGGAGGAGAGTGTCCTCTCCTCCACCCTGGGTACCAACCGCACATAATCTGCTTACTTCCCGCATGGTGTGCACAGCCCCGTGCGGAGCAGATCAATGCACTCCTAGGTGTGCGGAATCCCCTGCAATTCCGCATTTTAATGAACATGTTGCTTTTTTTTCCGCGATGCGATTTTTTCGCGGAAAAAAAGGCTACATTTGCACAAAAAATGCGGAATACACTGAAAATAATGGGAGGCATATGTTAGCGTTTTTTTCGCGTTTTATCACGTTTTTATAGCGAAAAATACTGAATGTGTGCACATGGCCTTACACTGCCACTACTTACTTGGACAGGGAGGGATATCCCTACATTATACACTTTACCATTAACTGGCTTTGAGTTTAATCTAGTTACTAATGCAGGCTTGTTTGAATTAAATTATCGACTGTGGTTGGTCCCTGCTCTGTAAGCAGTTACCTTGGATATTTTCATGTTTTTAAAGGAAAGGTGCCGCAATTTTGTTTTTGTATTAAAAATGACTGTTTATATAAACAATTATTTTTAATACAAAATTATTTTTTTTAACCTTAATATCTTTTTTATTATTAATTATTTTTGCAGCCACTGGGCGCCGCCATTTTGCTTTGCAGGAGTGTAAGAGTCCCAGCACGACACTTACTCTCTGCAACTACGGCGGCCCAGGGCATATGACTCAGCAGTCGGGAGCCGACCGCAGTCACCGCATATCTCCTGCTCTGATGTGGCCACGCCCCCCTGGGCTGTCTCCACATCACAGCAGAGGCAGGAGGGCAGCGCCATGTTTCTTCAGCCCACAGTGTGTGAGCTCCACTCACTGTGACTGAGAGATGCGCTGTTATAGGAGAGACAGCTCCAGCTGCCTCTCCTTTCACACTGTCAGCAGTCGGCCCGGCCGTTCCCTGTCCTCTGCTGCCTGGTGCCCTGGCTCTAATCTCTAGAATCGCTAGAGAGAGTGAAGTGCTCCGGTCTGATGTCCTCTATCAGGAGCTGCAGAGAGGTAACAGGGGGGGAGGGGGAGAATCTCTGTGCTGCTCCTGCCCGGGGCTCCACAGGAGCACTAAGATGATGGCTGCCATGGCAACCTGACAACATGGGCCCCTAGGGGCCATAACTGACGCCCCACTGGGTTTGCGCCTCTTAATGTTGTCAGAGATTGACTCAGCGTATAAGTGGTTAAATAACATCAGCTGTTAGCCACACCAGTTTCATTTAAGCCACACCCCTTTACCATGAAGCCACACCCCTTTACATAGTTCCGTATTAAAGGGATTGTCCATTATTCCAGCTTTTAACCTTCTGTAAAAATGATATGGTCTCTACTCACCGTCCCCTGCCCCAGCACCAGCTCCCTGGCCTTTGTGACATCACAACTACAGTGTGCGACTGCTGCAGCCAATCACTAGGCTCATACCGTCTACTAAGCATCACGATGGAGCTCACTGATTGGCTGCAGCGGTCACATGCTATAGTTGTGATGCGTTTCCTTTTTCAGACGTCTGCACGAAAATAAACCATAGCAATCAGCTCTGATTATTGCAGGTGGTAAACGTTTTCCCTTTTATGCTTAACCCCTTCATGACCTTGGGATTTTCCGTTTTTCAGTGTTCGTTTTTCACTCCCCTCCTTCCCAGAGCCATAACTTTTTTATTTCTCCATCCATATGGCCATGTGGGGGCTTATTTTTTGCAGGACGAGTTGTACTTTTGAACGACATCATTGGTTTTAGCATGTCGTGTACTAGAAAATGGGAAAAAAATTCCAAGTGCGGTGAAATTGCAAAAAAAGTGCAGGCCCACACTTGTTTTTTGTTTGGCTTTTTTGCTAGGTTCACTAAATGCTAAAACTGACCTGCCACTATGATTCTCCAGGTCAGTACGAGTTCATAGACACCTAACATAACTAGGTTATTTTTTATCTAAGTGGTGAAACAAAATTCCAAACTTTGCTAAAAAAAAAATTGCACCATTTTCCGATATCCGTAGCGTTTCCATTTTTCGTGATCTGGGGTCGGTTGAGGGCTTATTTTTTGCGTGCCGAGCTGACATTTTTAATAATAACATTTTGGTGCAGATACATTATTTTGATCGCCTGTTATTGCATTTTAATGCAATGTCACGGCGACCAAAAAAAAACGTAATTCTGGCGTTTCGAATTTTTTTCTCGCTACGCCATTTAGCGATCAGGTTAATGCTTTGTTTATTGATAGATCGGGCCATTCTGAACGCGGCGATACCAAATATGTGTAGGTTTGATTTTTTTGTTATTGATTTACTTTGATTGGGGCGAAAGGGGGGTGATTTAAACTTTTATATTTTTTTTATTTTTTTCACTTTTTTTTTACTTTTGCCATGCTTCTATAGCCTCCATAGGAGGCTAGAAGCAGGCACCACTCGATCATGTGATGGGGGTCGGCGATGCGATCATTTCCGGCCACCCGGCCGGAAGCGGTAGTTAAATGCTGCTGTCTGCGTTTGACAGCGTCATTTAACTAGTTAATAGGCGTGGGCAGATCGCGATTCTGCCCGCGCCTATTACAGGCACATGTCAGCTGTTCAAAACAGCTGACATGTCCCGGTCTTCAAAGCGGGGCTTCTGACCTCGGACGTACTATCCCGTCCGAGGTCAGAAAGGGGTTAAACATGGCGGCTAGATATTAGTCAGATCGTATGGGATAGTGCATTCCAGAAAACTGGGCCAGCTGTTGTGAATTCCGTTCTCAGGCTCCCTCCTGTGGTCATGAGTGGTACTTTGTGAGTTCTGTTCATGGGATCCCTCTGGTGGCTTTGAGGGATACGGCTGGTCTGTAGCTGGGCTCCAGCTGCCTCGTTTTCTGCTATGCTGGATGCCTATTTAACTCCACCTGGACCTTTACTTGTTGCCTGCTGTCGTTGTATTCAGTACTTGTTCAGATCTCTCTGGGACTTCCCTTGTGACCTGTCTCCTCTTGGAGAAGCTAAGTTCATGCTAGTTCATTTTTGCTCATTGCTTTTTGAAAATGTTTCTCAGTATATGATGAGTTTAGTCCAGCTTGCTTATATGCTATTTTCTTGCTAGCTGGAAGCTCTGGGGTGCAGAGTTGCGCCACTCACATCGTGAGTCGGTGTGGGGGTCTTTTGTATTCTCTGCGTGGATAATTTTTGTAGTATTTTATACTGACCGCACAGATTCCTTGCTATCTTCTGACTATTTAGTTATTAGCGGGCCTCATTTGCTAAAACATGTTTTCATTTCTATGTTTGTGTTTTCCCCTTAAACTCACCGTTATTGTTTGTGGGGGGCTGTCTATACTTTGGGGAAATTTCTCTGAGGCAAGTGAGGCTTTGTTTCTCTCTAGGGATAGCTAGTTCTCAGGCTGTGAAGAGGCGTCTAGGCAGAGTCAGGAACGCTCCACGGCTGCCTATAGTGTGTGTTGATAGGATCAGGGTTGCGGTCAGTAAAGTTCCCACATTCCCAGAGCTTGTCCTTTATATCTGGTTTACCTATCAGGTCATTTCATGTGTTCCTAACCACCAGGACCATAACAGTACAGCAGGCCAGTAAAGTGTTAATGCATCGCAAAAGAGGGATAAGAGAAGTTCTGAGCTCATTTTTTTTTTCCTCTGCAGTGTGTTTAGCCTCTCTCCTCCCCTTAATCTCTGGGTGGTTCAGGACTCAGCTGCAGATATGACAGAAAAAGAAGTCTCGCACTCAACTTAAGTATATTTGCAGATTTATTTGGTGCTGAGGTAGCACTGGAGAAACGTTTCAGCCTCAATTAGGCTTTCATCAGTCACTACAACATTCAGGATGAAAACAAAATATAATACAGTGTACAAATGAACAGCAATAAAAAACAATAAAAAACAAAGTATATACAATTTATCAAAAGAGCCATACTTGTAAGATAATATAAATTTCATATCAGAGTAGTACTATGCCTAATATCATCGCTCAATATAATGATTGGAAATAAACAAAATATATTCTGGAAAAAGTATTCTGGAAAAAAGCACACATACCGTGCTGTGTCTTTCACGCTGCATGAACAGTAGTGATGGTCAGGACACAAGTCATGTGTGATGCCTACAAATGGCGTAATAGAAGAGGGTATTGGTATATGACCGTGTGAACGGAAAGGATATGGATGACAATGTGCTTAGTAAGATAGTAGTACTTACACTAGGTGGTCACCTTGTGGACACGTACAATGGTAATAGAGACCGGATACTGAGTAAATATAAGTCACTGATAGTGAAAAACAAGGAAGGAACAGGTAAAGGTATAGGCCGGTGGTATATAGTAATATATGCTGTACGAGCAAGACTCCCTGTGTATTTACCTCAGATGGGCTGGCCCGGGTATACGGTAATCTGTACCAAGGTAACCAGATGAGGAATCCGTGGCTAGATGAAATATCAAATAGGGGCTAAATGTCACCGGAGGTAGATAATGTAATGGTGCGTCCTGACATATGGTGTGTTCCCGACATACCTGGAGTGGAGCCGCTGTGGAGTAGATGCGATCTTACCAGATGCGGTGTCCACCGCTTGTCTGGGATCCTAATGTGAGCGGCGCTATTTGAATCTTTAGGTGTGCGTCCAACCGGAAGTGACGTGGTGTAATCGCCGTCGGACCGGAAGTCCATGGCTGAGCGTGTGTGAGGAAGTGTATGCGCTCCACGGTGTAGGCGGTGCTGCGTTCCACAGTGTCCGCACTACTAGGGCGAGAAAAACAGCTCAATGCTGCCTAAATAGCCGGTGGCATGTAATGAATTCCAGTATAGGGGCATGAAAGATATAATATTCGTATTGGGACACAATACACATACATTACAAGAGTGCCAACAAACAGGATGGATCTCAGCGTGGTCCGTGGTGAAAAGTGGCACAGTGAATAGTGATCGATCCGGTGAAGATTCGTGCTGTGTCAGACATCATTAATATAGTCGATTCTACAAAACGAGAAAAAATATGTCAATTACACAGATCATATCACATATGCAGTGTAACATCTACTGTAATAATACCAATAAGAGTGATAATATCCTCAGATGAACGCCGTTAACTCATATTCCCTGTTAAGTCCCTTTGGAGATAGTGTATCTAAAGAGTGAATCCAATATGCCTCACGTTTCTTAAGCATAAGTACCCTATTGCCCCCCCTGCGTTGTATGGGGACATGCTCCAAAACCTGGAATTTCAACTGTGAAATACTGTGTCCTGATGTATGAAAATGATAGGGTAAGGGTAACAAAAGATTATTGCAGCGTATAGTAGATTTGTGCTTCGACACTCGATCCCTAATGGGTTGCGTCGTTTCACCTACGTACAAAAGCCCACAGGGGCATTTAACCACATAGACCACGTAGGCGGAACTGCATGTGAAATACCCCCGAATTTTGAACTCCTTACCGGAGTATGGATGTCTGACAACATTCCATTTTAGTACGTTGTTGCACTGGACACAATTTAAACAAGGGAAGGTGCCTTCCCTTGGAGTGCCCAGGAAACTCTGTCTCATATTGGTTTTGGTGCCAATGTCTGCTCTGACTAAATTGTCTCGTAGACTGGGGGCCCTTTTGAAGCATGGGAGGAATGGTTGTTGGAACTCCTTCACTTTGGGAAAAGCATTGGAAAGGATAGTCCAGTTATTCCGTATCGCCCTATGTAATTTGTACATGTAGGGGTGGAACGAATGTACAAAGGGGATTCGTAGGGAGGTATCCATCCTGGGTCTACTTGTAGTGGTTCTAGAAGTTTCTAGTAGGGATGAGGGATAACCTCTAGCCCTAAATTTTGTTGTCATTTCTCTTGTACGTAATTCTCTAGTGTCCCTATTGGAGACTATACGTTCTACCCTTTGGTATTGTGCTCTGGGTATGGATTTCTTGGTCCATCCCCCATCGACCAAGAAATCCATACCCAGAGCATGCAGTTCAGCCTACGTGGTCTATGTGGTTAAATGCCCCTGTGGGCTTTTGTACGTAGGTGAAACCCATGAGGGATCGAGTGTCGAAGCACAAATCTACTATACGCTGCAATAATCTTTTGTTATCCTTACCCTATCATTTTCATACATCAGGACACAGTATTTCACAGTTGAAATTCCAGGTTTTGGAGCATGTCCCCATACAACGCAGGGGGGGCAATAGGGTACTTATGCTTAAGAAACGTGAGGCATATTGGATTCACTCTTTAGACACACTATCTCCAAAGGGACTTAACAGGGAATATGAGTTAACGGCGTTCATCTGAGGATATTATCACTCTTATTGGTATTATTACAGTAGATGTTATACTGCATATGTGATATGATCTGTGTAATTGACATATTTTTTCTCGTTTTGTAGAATCGACTATATTAATGATGTCTGACACAGCACGAATCTTCACTGGATCGATCACTATTCACTGTGCCACTTTTCACCACGGACCACGCTGAGATCCATCCTGTTTGTTGGCACTCTTGTAATGTATGTGTAACCACATTCACCCTGATTTACCATCACTATACCCTATGGTCCACCTAATATACTGAGTAATTGCCCGGATCTTTTTTCCTCTTGGATAATATGCCCAGCTGTACTGCATAGTTCACTGCCTAGCTATATAGGCACGGTGTTCTTTCTCCAACATGAATTACATTCACTAGACTCTCAGAGTCCTATCTCCCCCTGGCTCCCTTTCTTGGCTGATCACGCCCAGGTCTGTTTACATTCACCAATAGCGAGTGTTTTCCACTGCCCCCCTTCTTACGGGTCCACCCATTTTCTCACTACCTCATTAAGGTGTGTCCCAATACGAATATTATATCTTTCATGCCCCTATACTGGACTTCATTACATGCCACCGGCTATTTAGGCAGCATTGAGCTGTTTCTCTCGCCCTAGTAGTGCGGACACTGTGGAACGCAGCACCGCCTACACCATGGAGCGCATACACTTCCTCACACACGCTCAGCCATGGACTTCCGGTCCGACGGCGATTACACCACGTCACTTCCGGTTGGACGCACACCTAAAGATTCAAATAGCGCCGCTCACATTAGGATCCCAGACAAGCGGTGGACACCGCGTCTGGTAAGATCGCATCTACTCCACAGTGGCTCCACTCCAGGTATGTTGGGAACACACCATATGTCAGGACGCACCATTACATTATCTACCTCCGGTGACATTTAGCCCCTATTTGATATTTCATCTAGCCACGGATTCCTCATCTGGTTACCTTGGTACAGATTACCGTATACCCGGGCCAGCCCATCTGAGGTAAATACACAGGGAGTCTTGCTCGTACAGCATATATTACTATATACCACCGGCCTATACCTTTACCTGTTCCTTCCTTGTTTTTCACTATCAGTGACTTATATTTACTCAGTATCCGGTCTCTATTACCATTGTACGTGTCCACAAGGTGACCACCTAGTGTAAGTACTACTATCTTACTAAGCACATTGTCATCCATATCCTTTCCGTTCACACGGTCATATACCAATACCCTCTTCTATTACGCCATTTGTAGGCATCACACATGACTTGTGTCCTGACCATCACTAATGTTCATGCAGCGTGAAAGACACAGCACGGTATGTGTGCTTTTTTCCAGAATACTTTTTCCAGAATATATTTTGTTTATTTCCAATCATTATATTGAGCGATGATATTAGGCAGAGTACTACTCTGATATGAAATTTATATTATCTTACAAGTATGGCTCTTTTGATAAATTGTATATACTTTGTTTTTTATTGTTTTTTATTGCTGTTCATTTGTACACTGTATTATATTTTGTTTTCATCCTGAATGTTGTAGTGACTGATGAATGCCTAATTGAGGCTGAAACGTTTCTCCAGTGCTACCTCAGCACCAAATAAATCTGCAAATATACTTAAGTTGAGTGCGAGACTTCTTTTTCTGTCTATAGAAGGATTTGGGTACCTAGTCTCTGCACCAGAAGTAGCAGTGCACACGGTGTTTTTTCTATATCAGCTGCAGATATGGACATTCAAAGTCTGTCCTCTAGTGTGGATTATCTCACAAGGATACAAAGCATTCAGGATTATGTAGTTCACAGTCCTATGTCAGAGCCTAAAATACCAATTCCTGAGTTGTTCTCTAGAGATAGATCTAAGTTTTTGAATTTCAAAAATAATTGCAAATTGTTTCTTTCTCTGAGACCTCGTTCCTCTGGTGACCTTGCTCAGCAAGTTAAAATTATTATTTCTTTGTTACGTGATGACCCTCAAGATTGGGCATTCTCCCTGGCGCCAGGAGATCCTGCATTGCTAAATGTGGATGTGTTTTTTCTGGCGCTTGGATTGCTTTATGAGGAACCTAATCTAGTAGACCAGGCAGAAAAGATTTTGCTGGCTCTTTCTCAGGGTCAGGATGAAGCAGAGGTTTACTGTCAGAGGTTTAGGAAGTGGTCTGTGCTCACTCAATGGAATGAGTGTGCCCTGGCAGCGATTTTCAGAAAGGGTCTTTCTGAAGCCCTTAACCCCTTCCCGACCTTTGACGCATACGCTGCATCATGAAAGTCTGTGCCAATCCGACCTATGACGCAGCGTATGCGTCATGGAATGATCGCGTCCCTGCAGATCGGGTGAAAGGGTTAACTCCAATCTCACCCGATCTGCAGAGACAGGGGGAGTGGTGCTTCAGCCCAGGGGGGGTGGCTTCACCCCCCCGTGGCTACGATCGCTCTGATTGGCTGTTGAAAGTGAAACTGCCAATCAGAGCGATTTGTAATATTTCACCTAAAAAACTGGTGAAATATTACAATCCAGCCATGGCCGATGCTGCAATATCATCGGCCATGGCTGGAAATACTTAAGTGACCCCCCCACACCCACCGATCGCCCCCCCAGTTCTCCGTTATGGGGTCCGGTCCCCTCCGTCCGCCTGCCAGCTCCCCCGTCCTCCTGTCCGCTCCCTCCTTGTTTGGATTCACCCCCCCCTGTGCTCCAATCCACCCCCCCACCACCCCTTCATACTTACCGATCCTCCCGGTGTCCGTACGTCTCCTCGCTGGGCGCCGCCATCTTCCAAAATGGCGGGCGCATGCACAGTGCGCCCGCCGAATCTGCCAGCCGGCAGATTCCTTACAAGTACATTTTGATCGCTGTGGTAGGTTCTATCACAGCGATCAAAATAAAAAAAATAATAAATACCCCCCCCCTTTATCACCCCCATAGGTAGGGACAATAATAAAATGAAGAAAATATATATATATTTTTTTTCGTTTTCCACTAGGGCTAGGGTTAGAACTAGGGGTAGGGTTAGGGGTAGGGTTAGGGTTACGGGTAGGGTTAGGGGTAGGGTTATGGCATGTGCGGATTTGGCTGCGGATCCGCAGCTGATTGGCCGCGGATCCGCAGCGGATTGGCCGCGGATCCGCAGCGGATTTGGCTGCGGATCCGCAGCGGATTGGCCGCTGCAAATTCGTTGCAGTTTTCCATCAAGTTTACAGTACCATGTACACCTATGGAAAACCAAATCCACTGTGCCCATGGTGCGGAAAATTCCGTGCAGAAACACTGCGTTGTATTTTCCGCAGCATGTCAATTCTTTGTGCGGATTCCGCAGCGTTTTACACCTGTTCCTCAATAGGAATCCGCAGGTGAAATCCGCACAAAAAAACACTGGAAATCTGCTGTAAATCTGCAGGTAAAACGCAGTGCCTTTTACCTGCAGATTTTTCAAAAATCGTGCAGAAAAATCTCACACGAATCCACAACGTGGGCACATAGCCTTAGGGTTAGGGTTGGAATTAGAGTTAGGGTTGGAAATAAGGCTAGGGTTGGAAATAGGGTTAAGATTAGGCTTGTGGTTAGGGTTACGGATAGGGTTAGGGGTGTGTTGGGGTTACAGTTGTGGTTAGGGTTGGGATTAGGGTTAGGGTTGGGATTAGGGTTAGGATTAGGGTTAGGGTTGGAATTAGGGTTACGGGTGTGTTGCGGTTAGGGTTGTGGTTAGGGGTGTGTTGGGGTTAGGGTTGTGATTGGGGTTATGGCTACGGCTGGGATTAGGATTAGAGGTGTGTTGGGGTTAGTGTTGAAGTTAGAATTGAGGGGTTTCCACTGTTTAGGCACATCAGGGGTCTCCAAACGCAACATGGCGCCACCATTGATTCCAGCCAATCTTGCGTTCAAAAAGTCAAATGGTGCTCCCTCCCTTCCAAGCCCCAACGTGCGCCCAAACAGTGGTTTACCCCCACATTTGGGGTCCAAGCGTACTAAGGACAAACTGGGCAACAACTGTTGGGGTCCAATTTCTCCTGTTACCCTTGCAAAAATAAAAAATTACTTGCTAAAACATAATTTTTGAGGAAAGAACAATTATTTTTTATTTTCACGGCTCTGCGTTATAAACTTCTGTGAAGCACTTTGGGGTTGAAAGTGCTCACCACACATCTAGATAAGTTCCATCAGGGGTCTAGTTTCCAAAATGGGGTCACTTGTGGGGTGTTTCTACTGTTTAGGCACATCAGGGGCTCTGCAAATGCAACGTGATGCCCGCAGACCATTCCATCAAAGTCTGCATTTCAAATGTCACTACTTCCCTTCCGAGCCCTGACATGCGCCCAAACAGTGGTTTACCCCCACATATGGGGTACCAGCACACTCACAACAAACGGGGCAACAAATATTGGGGTCCAATTTCTCCTGTTACCCTTGTGAAAATAAAAAATTGCTTGCTAAAACATCTTTTTTGAGGAAAGAAAAATGATTTTTTATTTTCATGGCTCTGCGTTGTAAACTTCTGTGAAGCACTTGGGGGTTGAACGTGCTCATCACACATCTAGATAAGTTCCTTGGGGGGTCTAGTTTCCAAAATGGGGTCACTTGTGGGGTGTTTCTACTGTTTAGGCACATCAGGGGCTCTGCAAATGCAATGTGTTGCCCGCAGACCATTCCATCAAAGTCTGCATTTCAAATGCCACTACTTCCCTTCCGAGCCCCGGCATATGCCCAAACAGTGGTCTACCCCCACATATGGGGTATCAGCGTACTCACAACAAACTGGGCAACAAATATTGGGGTCCAATTTCTCCTGTTACCCTTGTGAAAATAAAAAATTGCTTGCTAAAACATCTTTTTTGAGGAAAGAAAAATGATTTTTTATTTTCACGGCTCTGCGTTGTAAACTTCTGTGAAGCACTTGGGGGTTGAACGTGCTCACCACACATCTAGAAAAGTTCCTTGGGGGGTCTCGTTTCCAAAATGGGGTCAATTGTGGGGGGTTTCTACTGTTTAGGCATATCAGGGGCTCTGCAAATGTAACATGATGCCCGCAGACCATTCCATCAAAGTCTGCATTCCAAAACGTCACTACTTCCCTTCCGAGCCCCGGCATATGCCCAAACAGTGGTTTACCCCCACATATGGGGTATCAGCGTACTCAGGAGAAACTGGACAACAACTTTTGGGGTCCAATTTCTCCTGTTACTCTTAGGAAAATAAAAAATTGTGGGCTAAAAAATCATTTTTGAGAAAAGAAAAATTATTTTTTATTTTCATGGCTCTGCGTTATAAACTTCTGTGAAGCACTTGGGGGTTTAAAGTGCTCACCACACATCTAGATTAGTTCCTTGGGAGGTCTAGTTTCCAAAATGGGGTCACTTGTGTGGGAGCTCCAATGTTTAGGCACACAGGGGCTCTCCAAACGCGACATGGTGTCCGCTAATGATTGGAGCTAATTTTCCATTTAAAAAGCCAAATGGCGTGCCTTCCCTTCCGAGCCCTGCCGTGCGCCCAAACAGTGGTTTACCCCCACATATGGGGTATCATCGTACTCAGGACAAACTGGACAACAACATTTGGGGTCCAATTTCTCCTATTACCCTTGGGAAAATAAAAAATTCTGGGCTAAAAATCATTTTTGAGGAAAGAAATTATTTTTTATTTTCACGGCTCTGCGTTATAAACTTCTGTGAAGCACCTGGGGGTTATAAGTGCTCACTATGCATCTAGATAAGTTCCTTGGGGGGTCTAGTTTCCAAAATGGGGTCACTTGTGCGGGAGCTCCAATGTTTAGGCACACAGGGGCTCTCCAAACGCGACATGGTGTCCGCTAACGATTGGAGCTAATTTTCCATTCAAAAAGTCAAATGGCACGCCTCCCCTTCCGAGCCTTGCCGTGCACCCAAACAGTGGTTTACCCCCACATATGAGGTATCGGCGTACTCAGGAGAAATTGCCCAACAAATTTTAGGATCCATTTTATCCTGTTGCCCATGTGAAAATGAAAGAATTGAGGCTAAAAGAAATTTTGTGTGAAAAAAAAGTACTTTTTCATTTTTGCGGATCAATTTATGAAGTACCTGGGGGTTTAAAGTGCTCACTATGCCTCTAGATAAGTTCCTTGGGGGGTCTAGTTTCTAAAATGGGGTCACTTGTGGAGGAGCTCCAATGTTTAGGCACACGGGGGCTTTCCAAACGCGACATGGTGTCCGCTAAAGATTGGAGCCAATTTTTCATTGAAAAAGTCAAATGGCGCTCCTTCCCTTCCGAGCCCTGCCGTGCGCCCAAACAGTGGTTTACCCCCACATATGAGGTATCAGCGTACTCAGGACAAATTGGACAACAACTTCCATGGTCCAGTTTCTCCTTTTACCCTTGGGAAAGTAAAAAAATTGTTGCTAAAAGATCATTTTTGTGACTAAAAAGTTAAATGTTAATTTTTTCCTTCCATGTTGCTTCTGCTGCTGTGAAACACCTGAAGGGTTAATAAACTTCTTGAATGTGGTTTTGAGCACCTTGAGGGGTGCAGTTTTTAGAATGGTGTCACTTTTGGGTATTTTCAGCCATATAGAACCCTCAAACTGACTTCAAATGTGAGGTGGTCCCTAAAAAAAATGGTTTTGTAAATTTTGTTGTAAAAATGAGAAATCACTGGTCAAATTTTAACCCTTATAACTTCCTAGCAAAAAAAAAATTTGTTTCCAAAATTGTGCTGATGTAAAGTAGACATGTGGGAAACGTTATTTATTAACTATTTTGTGTCACATAACTCTCTGGTTTAACAGAATAAAAATTCAAAATGTGAAAATTGCGAAATTTTCAAAATTTTCACAAAATTCCCGTTTTTTTCACAAATAAACTCAGAAATTATCGACCTAAATTTACCACTAACATGAAGCCCAATATGTCACGAAAAAACAATCTCAGAATCGCTAGGATCCGTTGAAGCGTTCCGGAGTTATTACCTCATAAAGGGACACTGGTCAGAATTGCAAAAAACGGCAAGGTCATTAAGGCCAAAATAGGCTGGGTCATGAAGGGGTTAAGGATGTTATGGTGGGGTTCCCCACGCATGCGGGTCTGAATGAGTCAATGTCTTTGGCCATTCAGATTGATCGGCGTTTGCGGGAGCGCAATCCTGTGCACCATCTGGCGGTGTTTTCTGAGCAGAAGCCTGAGTCTATGCAATGTGACAGGATTCTGACCAGAATTGAACGGCAAAATCACAGACGTCAGAATGGGTTGTGCTTTTACTGTGGTGACTCCACTCATGTTATCTCTGATTGTTCTAAACGCACAAAAAGGTTCGCTAAGTCCGTCACCATTGGTACTGTACAGCCTAAATTCGTTTTGTCTGTTACTTTGATTTGCTCTCTGTCATCCTACTCAGTTATGGCTTTTGTCGATTCAGGCGCTGCCCTCAATTTGATGGATTTGGCATTTGCCAGGCGCTGTGGTTTTATCTTGGAGCCTTTGCAATTCCCTATTCCACTAAAGGGAATTGATGCTACGCCATTGGCCAAGAACAAGCCTCAGTATTGGACTCAAGTGACCATGTGCATGACTCCTGCACATCAGGAGGTTATTCGCTATCTGGTGTTACATAATTTGCATGACGTTGTCGTGTTGGGTCTGCCATGACTGCAGGTTCATAATCCAGTCCTAGATTGGAAAGCAATGTCTGTGTCAAGTTGGGGTTGTCAAGGGGTACATGGCGATGTTCCTTTGGTGTCAATTGCTTCTTCTACTCCTTCTGAAGTCCCTGAATTTTTGTCGGATTACCAGGATGTATTTGATGAGCCCAAATCCAGTGCCCTACCTCCTCATAGGGATTGTGATTGTACTTTAAATTTGATTCCTGGTAGTAAGTTCCCTAAGGGTCGACTTTTTAATTTATCTGTACCAGAACATGCCGCTATGCGGAGTTATATAAAGGAGTCTTTGGAGAAAGGGCATATTCGTCCGTCCTCGTCACCTTTGGGTGCAGGGTTCTTTTTTGTGGCCAAGAAGGATGGTTCTCTGAGACCCTGTATAGATTACCGCCTTCTAAATAAAATCACGGTCAAATTTCAGTACCCTTTGCCTCTGCTGTCCGATCTGTTTGCTCGGATTAGGGGGGCTAGTTGGTTCACCAAGATAGATCTTCGAGGAGCTTATAATCTTGTGCGTATAAAGCAGGGCGATGAATGCAAAACAGCATTTAATACGCCCAAAGGCCATTTTGAGTACTTGGTGATGCCTTTTGGGCTTTCTAATGCCCCTTCCGTGTTTCAGTCCTTCATGCACGACATCTTCCGAGAGTATCTGGATAGATTTATGATTGTGTACCTGGATGATATTTTGGTCTTTTCTGATGATTGGGAATCTCATGTGAAGCAGGTCAGGATGGTATTTCAGGTCCTGCGTGCCAATGCCTTGTTTGTGAAGGGCTCTAAATGTCTCTTCGGAGTCCAGAAGGTTTCCTTTTTGGGCTTTATTTTTTCCCCTTCTACTATCGAGATGGATCCAGTTAAAGTCCAGGCCATTTATGACTGGACTCAACCTACATCGGTGAAGAGTCTTCAGAAGTTCTTGGGCTTTGCTAATTTTTACCGTCGCTTCATCACTAATTTTTCTAGTGTGGTTAAGCCTTTGACGGATTTGACCAAAAAGGGTGCTGATGTGACGAATTGGTCTTCTGCGGCTGTTGAGGCCTTTCAGGAGCTGAAACGTCGGTTTTCTTCGGCTCCTGTCTTGCGTCAGCCGGATGTCTCTCTTCCTTTTCAGGTCGAGGTTGATGCTTCTGAGATTGGAGCAGGGGCTGTCTTGTCGCAGAGAAGCTCTGATGGCTCTGTGATGAGACCATGTGCTTTCTTTTCTAGAAAGTTTTCACCTGCCGAGCGGAATTATGATGTTGGTAATCGGGAGTTGTTGGCAATGAAGTGGGCATTCGAGGAGTGGCGACATTGGCTTGAGGGAGCCAAACATCACGTGGTGGTCTTGACGGATCACAAGAATTTGATTTATCTCGAGTCTGCCAAGCGGTTAAATCCTAGACAAGCTCGATGGTCGCTGTTTTTCTCCCGTTTCGATTTCGTGGTTTCGTACCTTCCGGGCTCAAAGAATGTGAAGGCTGATGCCCTTTCTAGGAGTTTTGTGCCTGACTCTCCGGGAGTTTCTGAACCGGCTGGTATCCTCAGAGAGGGGGTGATTTTGTCTGCCATCTCCCCTGATTTGAGGCGGGTGCTGCAGGAAATTCAGGCAGATAGACCTGACCGTTGTCCACCGGAGAGACTGTTTGTCCCGGATAGATGGACCAGTAGAGTTATTTCCGAGGTTCATTCTTCGGTGTTGGCGGGTCATCCTGGGATTTTTGGTACCAGGGATTTGGTGGCTAGGTCCTTTTGGTGGCCTTCCTTGTCACGGGATGTGCGTTCCTTTGTGCAGTCCTGTGGGATTTGTGCTCGGGCCAAGCCTTGCTGTTCTCGTGCCAGTGGATTGCTTTTGCCTGTCCCGAAGAGGCCCTGGACGCATATTTCCATGGATTTTATTTCGGATCTTCCAGTCTCTCAGAGGATGTCTGTCATCTGGGTGGTTTGTGATCATTTTTCTAAGATGGTCCATTTGGTGACCTTGCCTAAGTTGCCTTCCTCCTCTGATTTGGTTCCGCTGTTTTTTCAGAATGTGGTTCGTTTGCATGGTATTCCGGAGAACATTGTGTCTAACAGAGGGTCCCAGTTTGTGTCCTGATTTTGGCGGTCCTTTTGTGCTAAGATGGGCATTGATTTGTCTTTTTCTTCGGCCTTCCATCCTCAGACGAATGGCCAAACCGAACGAACTAATCAGACCTTGGAAACTTATCTGAGATGTTTTGTTTCTGCTGATCAGGATGATTGGGTGACTTTTTTGCCATTGGCCGAGTTCGCCCTCAATAATCTGGCTAGTTCTGCTACTTTGGTTTCGCCTTTTTTTTTGTAATTCTGGTTTTCATCCTCGTTTTTCCTCAGGTCAAGTTGAGCCTTCTGACTGTCCTGGGGTGGATTCTGTGGTGGATAGGTTGCAGCAGATTTGGAACCACGTAGTGGACAATTTGACGTTGTCACAGGAGAAGGCTCAGCGCTTTGCTAACCGCCGTCGCTGTGTGGGTCCCCGACTTCGTGTGGGGGATTTGGTATGGTTGCCTTCTCGTTATGTTCCTATGAAGGTTTCCTCTCCTAAGTTCAAGCCTCGTTTCATCGGTCCTTATAAGATTTCAGAAATCCTCAATCCTGTGTCATTTCGTTTGGACCTCCCAGCATCTTTTACCATTCATAATGTGTTCCATAGGTCATTGTTGCGGAGGTATGTGGTGCCTGTGGTTCCTTCTGTTGATCCTCCTGCTCCGGTGTTGGTCGACGGAGAATTGGAGTATGTGGTGGAGAAGATCTTGGATTCTCGTATTTCGAGACGGAAGCTTCAGTACTTGGTTAAATGGAAGGGCTATGGTCAGGAGGATAATTCCTGGGTTGTTGCCTCTGATGTCCATGCTGCCGATTTGTTTCATGCCTTTCATTTGGCTCGTCCTGATCGGCCTGGGGGCTCTGGTGAGGGTTCGGTGACCCCTCCTCAAGGGGGGGGTACTGTTGTGAATTCCGTTCTCAGGCTCCCTCCTGTGGTCATGAGTGATACTTTGCGAGTTCTGTTCATGGGCTCCCTCTGGTGGCTTTGAGGGATACGGCTGGTCTGTAGCTGGGCTCCAGCTGCCTCGTTTTCTGCTATGCTGGCTGCCTATTTAACTCCACCTGGACCTTTACTTGTTGCCTGCTGTCGTTGTATTCAGTACTGGTTCAGATCTCTCTGGGACTTCCCTTGTGACCTGTCTCCTCTTGGAGAAGCTAAGTTCATGCTAGTTCATTTTTGCTCATTGCTTTTTGAAAATGTTTCTCAGTATATGATGAGTTTAGTCCAGCTTGCTTATATGCTATTTTCTTGCTAGCTGGAAGCTCTGGGGTGCAGAGTTGCGCCCCTCACATCGTGAGTCGGTGTGGGGGTCTTTTGTATTCTCTGCGTGGATAATTTTTGTAGTATTTTATACTGACCGCACAGATTCCTTGCTATCTTCTGACTATTTAGTTATTAGGGGGCCTCATTTGCTAAAACCTGTTTTCATTTCTATGTTTGTGTTTTCCCCTTAAACTCACCGTTATTATTTGTGGGGGGCTGTCTATACTTTGGGGAAATTTCTCTGAGGCAAGTGAGGCTTTGTTTCTCTCTAGGGATAGCTAGTTCTCAGGCTTTGAAGAGGCGTCTAGGCAGAGTCAGGAACGCTCCATGGCTGCCTATAGTGTGTGTTGATAGGATCAGGGTTGCGGTCAGTAAAGTTCCCACATTCCCAGAGCTTGTCCTTTATATCTGGTTTACCTATCAGGTCATTTCATGTGTTCCTAACCATCAGGACCATAACAGCCAGCACGAGGAAAGTCTTGGAGACGGAGGTGAGAGGTTCAGATTATGGAGGATGATAGTCTTAGATCAGTTGCTGAATGGAGGACACGGGTAGGGTGGTAGACAGAAATGAGGGATAAGATATAGGGCAGTGCTGAACTGTGGAGAGAGATAATTTATATTGTATTCTGTAGCGGATGGGTAACCGGTGCAATGACTGGCACAATGTGGAAGCATTGGTGAAGCGGCTGGACAGAAATACAACCCTGGTTGCCACATTCAGGACAGATTGCAGATGAGAAAGTTTGGTTAGAGGGAGACGGATCAGTAAAGTTGTGACAAAAATGAATAAGGGCGACAGTAAGAGATTTTGCTGTTTCAAAGGTGAGAAAAGGTCGGATTCTGGAGATGTTTTTAAGATGCAGGCGACATGAGCGAGTGAGGGATCGGATATAGGGATTAAGGGAAAGTTCTGAGTCAAATATGACCCCAAAGACAGCGAGCGTCCTGCTGGGGAGTTATGGGTGACTGTTGTGAATTGGACTTTTTGGCTCCCTCTTGTGGTCACTAGTGATATGACTCTGGGATTGTCTTTCTCCTGCTTGGCACCCACCTGTTCGTTAGTCCAGGGGGTGTTGCTATTTAAACTCCTTGGATTCTCAGTCTGGTGCCTGGCATCGTTGTAATCAGTTCCTTTCTGTTTGCTCCTGTCTGCTGGTCCTGTGTTGTGAATTTGTTTTTAGGCTCCCTCTAGTGGCTACTAGTGATTTGACTCTGGGTATGTCTGTTATCCCTTGTATGTTCACCTGGGTCGTTAGTTGGGGGTGTTGCTATATAAGCTCCCTGGACCTTCAGTTCTATGCCTGGCAACGTTGTAATCAGAGCTAATCTGCTGTGCTCTGGTCTTCTGATCCTGGTTCCTGCTTAATTAAGCTAAGTCTGCTTTTTGCTTTTTGCTATTTGTTTTTTGTTTGCATTTTTGTCCAGCTTGTACTTTATCAGTATCCTGACCTTGCTGGAAGCTCTAGGGAGCTGGTGTTCTCCCCCCGGGCCGTTAGACGGTTCGGGGGTTCTTGAATTTCCAGCGTGGATGTTTGATAGGGTTTTTGTTGACCATATAAGTTATCTTACTACTTTCTGCTATTAGTAAGTGGGCCTCTCTTTGCTAAACCTAGTTCATTTCTGTGTTTGTCATTTCCCCTTACCTCACCATTATTATTTGTGGGGGGCTTGTATCCTACTTTTGGGGTCCTTTCTCTGGAGGCAAGAGAGGTCTTTGTTTTCCTCTTCTAGGGGTAGTTAGTCCTCCGGCTGGCGCGAGACATATAGCGATCAACGTAGGCATGTTCCCCGGCTACTTCTAGTGTTGGCGTTAGGAGTAGATAAATGGTCAACCCAGTTACCACTGCCCTATGAGCTGGATTTTTGTATTTCGCAGACTTACTTGTTCCTCTGAGACCCTCGCCATTGGGGTCATAACAGTTTGCCAGGCCAATATTAAATGTTAAATGCATTGCAGAAGCGGGATTATAAGAAAGAAAATTCTGAGTTTTTTTTCCTCTTTCTCATTTTTTTTTTTTTCTTTTCCCCTTTACATCTGAGTGGCTTAAGCTTGCTGCAGACATGAATGTCCAGACCTTGATTACAAGTGTGGACCAGCTTGCTGCTCGTGTGCAGGGCATACAAGATTATGTTACCAGACATCCTATGTCAGAACCTAAGATACCGATTCCTGAACTGTTTTCCGGAGACCGATTTAAATTTAGAAATTTCAGGAATAATTGTAAATTGTTTTTTTCCCTCAAACCCTGTTCATCTGGAGACTCCGCTCAGCAAGTAAAAATTGTTATTTCTTTTTTACGGGGCGACCCTCAGGATTGGGCCTTCTCGCTGGCGCCAGGAGATCCTGCATTGGCTGATATTGATGCGTTTTTTCTGGCGCTGGGTTTGCTTTATGAGGAACCCAATCTTGAGATTCAGGCAGAAAAAACCTTGCTGGCTATGTCTCAGGGCCAGGACGAGGCTGAAGTGTATTGCCAAAAATTTCGGAAATGGTCCGTGCTGACCCAGTGGAACGAGTGTGCATTGGCTGCAAATTTTAGAAACGGCCTTTCTGAAAACATTAAGAATGTTATGGTGGGTTTTCCCATTCCCACAGGTCTGAATGATTCCATGGCCCTGGCCATTCAAATAGACCGGCGGTTGCGGGAGCGCAAAACCGCAAATCCCCTCATGGTATTGTCTGAACAGGCACCTGATTTAATGCAATGTGACAGAATCCTGACTAGAAATGAGCGGAAAATTCATAGACACCAGAATGGCTTGTTTTACTACTGTGGTGATTCTACACATGTTATCTCAGCATGCTCTAAACATCTTACTAAGGTTGTTAGTCCTGTCTCTATTGGTAATTTGCAACCTAAATTTATCCTATCTGTAACTTTGATTTGTTCACTATCGTCCTATCCTGTCATGGCGTTTGTGGATTCAGGTACTGCCCTGAGCCTTATGGATCTGTCATTTGCCAAGCGCTGTGGTTTTGTTCTTGAGCCATTAGAAAATCCTATCCCTCTCAGGGGTATTGATGCTACTCCGTTGGCAGAAAATAAACCGCAGTTTTGGACACAGGTCACCATGTGCATGACTCCTGAACATCGGGAGGTGATACGTTTTCTTGTTTTGCATAAAATGCATGATTTAGTTGTTTTGGGGTTGCCATGGTTACAGACCCATAATCCAGTCTTGGACTGGAAGGCAATGTCAGTGTCAAGTTGGGGTTGCCGTGGGATTCATGGGGATTCCCTACCCGTGTCTATTGCTTCTTCTACGCCTTCGGAAGTTCCGGAGTATTTGTCTGATTATCAGGATGTCTTCAGCGAGTCCAGGTCCAGTGCAATGCCTCCTCATAGGGAATGTGACTGTGCAATAGATTTGATTCCAGGCAGTAAGTTTCCTAAGGGAAGACTGTTTAATCTGTCGGTACCTGAACATACCGCTATGCGTTCATATATTAAGGAGTCTCTGGAGAAGGGGCATATCCGTCCTTCTTCTTCCCCTCTTGGTGCGGGATTCTTTTTTGTGGCCAAAAAGGACGGATCTTTGAGGCCTTGTATTGACTATCGGCTTTTAAATAAGATCACTGTCAAATTTCAGTATCCTTTGCCGCTGTTGTCAGACTTGTTTGCCCGGATTAAAGGTGCCAAGTGGTTCACCAAGATAGACCTTCGTGGTGCGTACAACCTTGTGCGCATTAAGCAAGGTGATGAATGGAAAACCGCATTCAATACGCCCGAAGGTCATTTTGAGTACTTGGTGATGCCTTTTGGGCTTTCTAATGCGCCTTCAGTTTTTCAGTCCTTTATGCATGACATTTTCCGGAAATACCTGGATAAATTTTTGATCGTTTATCTGGATGATATTCTGTTTTTTTCTGATGATTGGGACTCGCATGTGGAGCAGGTCAGGATGGTCTTTAAGATTTTGCGTGAAAATTCTTTGTTTGTTAAAGGCTCAAAGTGTCTCTTTGGTGTACAGAAGGTTCCTTTTTTAGGGTTCATTTTTTCCCCTTCTGCTGTGGAGATGGACCCAGTCAAGGTCCGAGCTATTCATGATTGGACTCAACCCTCGTCAGTTAAGAGTCTGCAGAAGTTCTTGGGTTTTGCTAACTTCTACCGTCGTTTTATCGCTAATTTTTCTAGCGTTGTTAAACCTTTGACGGATATGACCAGGAAAGGCTCTGATGTAGCTAACTGGGCTCCTGCTGCCGTGGAGGCTTTCCAGGAGTTGAAGCGCCGGTTTACTTCGGCGCCTGTTTTGTGCCAGCCTGATGTCTCACTTCCCTTTCAGGTTGAGGTGGATGCTTCGGAGATTGGGGCAGGGGCCGTGTTGTCACAGAGAGGTCCTGGTTGCTCTACTATGAGACCTTGTGCCTTTTTCTCTAGGAAGTTTTCGCCGGCAGAGCGAAATTATGATGTGGGCAATCGGGAGTTGTTGGCCATGAAGTGGGCATTTGAGGAGTGGCGTCATTGGCTCGAGGGTGCTAAGCATCGTGTGGTGGTCTTGACTGATCACAAAAATTTGATGTATCTCGAGTCTGCTAAACGCCTGAATCCTAGACAGGCCCGCTGGTCATTGTTTTTCTCCCGTTTTGACTTTGTGGTCTCGTATTTACCAGGTTCAAAGAACGTGAAGGCCGATGCTCTTTCTAGGAGCTTTGTGCCTGATGCTCCTGGAGTCGCTGAACCTGTTGGTATCCTTAAGGAGGGAGTTATCTTGTCCGCTATTTCTCCGGATCTGCGACGAGTGTTGCAGAGATTTCAGGCTGGTAGGCCTGACTCTTGTCCACCTGATAGACTGTTTGTGCCTGATAAGTGGACCAGCAGAGTCATTTCCGAGGTGCATTCCTCGGTGTTGGCAGGGCACCCGGGAATTTTTGGCACCAAAAATCTGGTGGCCAGGTCCTTTTGGTGGCCTTCCTTGTCTAGGGATGTGCGGTCATTTGTGCAGTCCTGTGGAACTTGTGCTCGAGCTAAGCCTTGCTGTTCTCGTGCCAGCGGGTTGCTCTTGCCCTTGCCTGTCCCGAAGAGACCTTGGACCCACATCTCAATGGATTTCATTTCGGATCTTCCGGTGTCTCAGGGCATGTCTGTCATCTGGGTTATATGTGATCGTTTTTCCAAGATGGTCCATTTGGTCCCTTTGCCTAAGCTGCCTTCCTCTTCCGATCTGGTTCCTGTGTTTTTCCAGAACGTGGTTTGTTTACACGGCATTCCTGAGAATATTGTGTCAGACAGAGGATCTCAGTTTGTGTCCAGATTCTGGCGATCCTTTTGTGGTAGGATGGGCATTGATTTGTCGTTTTCGTCCGCTTTTCATCCACAGACTAATGGACAAACGGAACGAACTAATCAGACTCTGGAGGCTTATTTGAGGTGTTTTGTCTCTGCTGATCAGGATGATTGGGTGGCCTTCTTGCCGTTGGCTGAATTTGCCCTTAATAATCGGGCTAGTTCCGCCACCTTGGTTTCGCCATTTTTCTGCAACTCTGGTTTCCATCCTCGTTTTTCCTCGGGACATGTGGAGTCTTCTGACTGTCCTGGGGTGGATTCTGTGGTGGATAGGTTGCAGCAGATCTGGAATCATGTGGTGGACAACTTGAAGTTGTCACAGGAGAAGGCTCAGCGTTTTGCCAACCGCCGCCGCGGTGTGGGTCCCCGACTTCGTGTTGGGGATTTGGTGTGGCTTTCTTCTCGCTTTGTTCCTATGAAGGTCTCCTCTCCCAAGTTTAAGCCTCGCTTCATTGGTCCTTAAAAGATATTGGAAATCCTGAATCCGGTATCCTTTCGCCTGGATCTTCCGTTGTCGTTTGCCATTCACAACGTGTTTCATAGGTCCTTATTGCGGCGGTACGTTGTGCCTGTGGTTCCTTCTGCTGAGCCTCCTGCTCCGGTGTTGGTTGAGGGCGAGTTGGAGTATGTGGTGGAGAAGATCTTAGATTCTCGTCGCTCCAGGCGGAGGCTTCAGTACCTGGTCAAGTGGAAGGGCTATGGTCAGGAGGATAATTCCTGGGTGGTCGCCTCTGATGTGCATGCGGCCGATTTAGTTCGTGCCTTTCACGCCGCTCATCCTGATCGCCCTGGTGGTCTTGGTGAGGGTTCGGTGACCCCTCACTAAGGGGGGGGTACTGTTGTGAATTTGTTTTTAGGCTCCCTCTAGTGGCTACTAGTGATTTGACTCTGGGTATGTCTGTTATCCCTTGTATGTTCACCTGGGTCCTTAGTTGGGGGTGTTGCTATATAAGCTCCCTGGACCTTCAGTTCTATGCCTGGCAACGTTGTAATCAGAGCTAATCTGCTGTGCTCTGGTCTTCTGATCCTGGTTCCTGCTTAATTAAGCTAAGTCTGCTTTTTGCTATTTGTTTTTTGTTTGCATTTTTGTCCAGCTTGTACTTTATCAGTATCCTGACCTTGCTGGAAGCTCTAGGGAGCTGGTGTTCTCCCCCCAGGCCGTTAGACGGTTCGGGGATTCTTGAATTTCCAGCGTGGATGTTTGATAGGGTTTTTGTTGACCATATAAGTTATCTTACTACTTTCTGCTATTAGTAAGTGGGCCTCTCTTTGCTAAACCTAGTTCATTTCTGTGTTTGTCATTTCCCCTTACCTCACCGTTATTATTTGTGGGGGGCTTGTATCCTACTTTTGGGGTCCTTTCTCTGGAGGCAAGAGAGGTCTTTGTTTTCCTCTTCTAGGGGTAGTTAGTCCTCCGGCTGGCGCGAGACATATAGCGATCAACGTAGGCATGTTCCCCGGCTACTTCTAGTGTTGGCGTTAGGAGTAGATATATGGTCAACCCAGTTACCACTGCCCTATGAGCTGGATTTTTGTATTTCGCAGACTTACTTGTTCCTCTGAGACCCTCGCCATTGGGGTCATAACAGTCCTGGTTCTTTGCAATATAAGCTAAGTCCTGCTTCCTTACTTTTTGGTTATTTGTATTGCTCTTATTTTTGTCCAGCTTGTACTAAATGTGATTCCTGATTTCGCTGGAAGCTCTGGGGGGCTGATATTCTCCCCCCGTGCCGTTAGACGGTACGGGGGTTCTTGAATAATCAGCGTGGAAACTTTGACAGGGTTTTTGCTGACCGTGTAAGTCATCTTCCTATATTCTGCTATTAGTTAGTGGGCCCCTCTTTGCTAAAGCCTAGTTCATTCCTACGTTTGTCTTTTCTTCTTACCTCACCGTTATTATTTGTTGGGGGCTTGTATCAAACTTTTTGGGGTCTTTTCTCTGGAGGCAAGAAAGGTCTATCTTTTCCCTGATAGGGTTAGTTAGTTCTCCGGCTGGCGCGAGACGTCTAGAATCAACGTAGGTACGTTCCCCGGCTGCTGCTATTTGTGTGCTAGGATCAGGTATACGGTCAGCCCAGTTACCACTGCCCTATGAGCTGGTTTTAATGTTTGCAGACTTGGCTATAACCTCTGAGACCCTCTGCCACTGGGGTCATAACAGTATGCCAGGCCAAGGTGAATAGTTAATGCATTGCAGAAGTGGGATTAAAAGAAAGGAAATTCTGAGTTGTTGTTTTTTTTTCTTTCTTCCTCCCCTTAATCTCTGTGTGGCTTTGAGCTTTGCTGCAGACATGAATGTCCAGACTCTGATTTCTAGTGTGGATCAGCTTGCTGCTCGTGTGAAGGGCATTCAAGATTTTGTTACTAGTAGTCCTATGTCAGAACCTAAAATACCTATTCCGAAGCTGTTCTCTGGAGACCGATTTAAATTTAGAAATTTCAGGAATAATTGTAAATTGTTTCTATCTCTGAGACCCCGTTCGTCTGGAGACTCAGCTCAGCAAGTTAAAATTGTTATCTCCTTCTTGCGGGGCGACCCTCAGGATTGGGCCTTCTCATTGGCGCCAGGAGATCCGGCATTGGCAAACATTGATGCGTTTTTCCTGGCGCTCGGATTGCTCTATGAGGAGCCCAATCTTGAAATTCAGGCTGAAAAAGCTTTGCTGGCTATCTCTCAGGGCCAGGATGAAGCTGAAGTGTATTGCCAAAAATTTCGGAAATGGTCCGTGCTTACTCAGTGGAATGAGTGTGCTCTGGCCGCAAATTTCAGAAATGGCCTTTCTGAAGCCATTAAGAATGTGATGGTGGGTTTCTCCATTCCTACAAGTCTGAATGATTCCATGGCGCTGGCTATTCAAATTGACCGGCGTTTGCGGGAGCACAAAGCCGCTAATCCTCTGGTGGTGTTGTCTGAACAGACACCTGATTTAATGCAATGTGATAGAATTCAGACTAGAAATGAACGGAAAAATCATAGACGTCAGAATGGGTTGTGTTTCTACTGTGGTGATTCTACACATGTTATGTCAGCATGCTCTAAACGCTTAACAAAAGTGGTTAGTCCAGTCGCCATTGGTAATTTGCAACCTAAATTTATTTTGTCTGTGACTTTAATTTGCTCATTGTCTTCCTACCCTGTCATGGCGTTTGTGGATTCAGGTGCTGCCCTGAGTCTTATGGACTTGTCGTTTGCCAAGCGCTGTGGTTTTGTTCTGGAGCCTTTGGTAAATCCTATCCCTCTGAGAGGTATTGATGCTACGCCATTGGCGGAAAATAAGCCGCAGTTTTGGACACAGGTGACCATGTGCATGTCTCCTGAACATTGGGAGGTGATTCGTTTTCTTGTTCTGCATAAAATGCATGATTTGGTCGTTTTGGGTCTGCCATGGTTACAGACCCACAATCCAGTTTTGGATTGGAAGGCAATGTCTGTGTCAATATTTATACATATATTAGTCCAAAAAAGTAAATGTGAACACATTCAAGATAATATAAGACATACGGAGGCCCGTCAGTGAAATCAAACAAGCCACCAGAATGTATTGTTCAAAATATAATTAGAAAACCTTTATTAATACAACATCAATAAAAACACCAATATTGGTACAAACCAATCAACATATAAAAATGCCTCCGATCATAATGTACAGAGCTAGAACAACCTCCACTAAATGCCTATTATATTAACGCACATCCATAACTGATGAAATGGCACTGGAAAAATATTTGTTCAAGGAGATATATATAACGCTGTAAAAATATATAATTGTTATAAGTATGCCACATATATCGACCATAAACACACTAGATTCAGATGTATATAGTGTTACGCTAGTAACTAACTATAATGCCAAATGGCACAAAAGGAACCCAGGCTACTCAAGACAATCTACTACAATATTCAGACACTGGAAAACGCATTTATTTATTAATTCAAGATGTATATGATACCTGAAGGTATGCAATTATTGTAGGTATGCCACGTGTATCAATCAACAACACAAAGTTCAGGCATATAAAGTGTTACACTGGTAACTAACTGAAATACATGTGACCGCATCGGAAACCAATGTGGTGACCCGATATGTGGCTACTACAGAAAATCACCTATAATATTTACCAGAATGGAGGCTGCACAAGCCCTGCTGAATCCCCAACGCGCGTTTCAAAATGAATTCTTCTTCCGGGGGTATGTGACGAGGAGGGGAAGGGAAATGTATTTAAATACCAATCAGCCAATCAATGCCCGTATGCAATTGCTATAGGGACGCCCATTATGACATCACAGACCCACATGGGGCTGTTGCTATGATACGTGGTGATACTATCAATATCCTATAAAGTGCGCAGTAGCGGAAGTGCCTTAGCATAAGAAGAGTTTCCATGATAAAATTATAAATAAGTATGTTTAAAATACTTTATTAGAAATGGGCACCTCCAAAATATAGCAAAATCGGCACTAAAAGATGAAATCAAGGAAACATACATAAACGGCGTTATGGTTAACGCCCACTATGACGTCACAGAATCATGTGACCGTAACTAGGAAACATAGCAACGCTGCTCTAATATAACAGATGTACCTGATGGTAACGGTACCCTATCAAAAGGAGACAGTGCCTGTCAGATACCGTGTGCATAAAGTGCTAGCTGTGAACAAACGAACATACTAAGGTAATATATTCAGGAGATATGTGGTGCATGTGCTGTCGGACCCACATACCAAGGGACCCACACCCCGGCGGCAATGACTAACCAGCGCTCTGCCCCGGTACCGGGAGAGTGCGTCTGGCCAGCCCAAGTGCCGCTAGGAGGAGGATCCGGCCATGAGTCAAAGGCACATGCGCTCCACCTGAAAAAATGTGTCCCCTAAACCTAAGGGAAGGCAGATGACTAAAACGTCCCTAACGGTAAAGTGCACGTGCAAAGAGAAAATTTGTAGAACTATACCAAGTTAATAAAGGGAACTAAAGCACCCATAAAAAATGTGAATGACCATATATAAGTGACATTGACTACAAAATTAGTGTACAGGAACATATTTAAAAAAATAAGTATATATTTATATATAAAATGCAAATATACAGTACGTCGCCAAATATATAATAGTGAGGTGTCCATAAGGTAATCCAGGCAACAGCTCCTTTTCAGAGATGGCTTGCACTTGTCACTTTTAGAAGAGCATTATTCAAAGGCAATTGGCAATGGCTAGAATATATAGACGGCTGATTATTCACTACTGAAATAAGGAATAAAAGAAAACAGAATTAGCATGAGCAAACAACCAACAATAAAAAATACACAATAAAACCCTAACCCTTAAAATACCGGATAAGTTCAATGGTACAGAGCCAATAACCCAATATACCAAGAGATAATCAGGCAACTCAAAAAGGGAATAGGAAAAAATTTATTTACAAAAAGGCCCCAAAACCATGGCTTTCATTGAGTCCCTGCGGGGCCATAGTGCCCAGCCTGTAAATCCAGCGACTCTCAGTTTGCGCAAGGAGTCGGCTTAAGTTACCACCACGTATGCCCATGGACACTAAATCAATGCCCCTCACCACAAGTCCGGCGGGATTGCAATTATGGAATGATTTAAAATGTCGGGCCAAAGTTTTTAGTTTAACATCATTTTCATCATTATCTTCAACAGTTTTTGCTTTTGCAATATCTCTACAGTGTTCCCTAATCCGGACTCTAAGCTCGCGGGTGGTGAGGCCAATATAGATTTTCCCACAAGGGCAAGTCGCGTGGTAGATAACACCTTTGGTAGCACAATTGATGTATTTCCTAATGTCATATTTTTTAGACCCGTCAAAATTATTGAAGGTTTTGGCCTTGATTGTGTTAGCACAGGCCTTACATAGGCCACATGGAAAGAACCCATTATTGACCCCCGTCCCACTACTATGTCTATTGGGGTTGTAAAAACTGTGCACTAGAGTATCAGATAAATTTCTTGATCTCCTGGGCGTTACAAGAGGTTTGGAAGGTAAGATTTTTTTCAAAATGGGGTCAGTAAATAATACCTGCCAATGCTTATCGATTATGTCCCTGAATTGATGCCATTTATTGTGGTAGGTGGTAATTAGCCTAACCTGTCCAGAGTTTTTGTCTTCATTTTTGTTACTTTGCCCATATAAAAGCTCTTGTCTAGAGCTACGTGCTGCTCTCTTATATCCCCTCCTAATACTTTTTTTACTATATCCCCTGTCGTAAAAGCGTTCTGCCAAATCCTTGGCCTGGGCTTCAAAGTCCTCCGTCTTAGTACAAATCCTTTTGGCCCGAAGGAACTGTCCTACGGGGATACCTCTAATAGTGGATTGAGGATGAGACGAAGTAGCGTGTAGGAGGGAATTTGTAGATGTAGGCTTTCTAAAAAGGTTGGTTTGTAAACAACCATTTTGAGCTGTGGTAATACAGAGATCCAAAAATTCCACTTTCCTTCCTGCCTTAAACGTAAGTCATTGCCAATTGCCTTTGAATAATGCTCTTCTAAAAGTGACAAGTGCAAGCCATCTCTGAAAAGGAGCTGTTGCCTGGATTACCTTATGGACACCTCACTATTATATATTTGTCGACGTACTGTATATTTGCATTTTATATATAAATATATACTTATTTTTTTAAATATGTTCCTGTACACTAATTTTGTAGTCAATGTCACTTATATATGGTCATTCACATTTTTTATGGGTGCTTTAGTTCCCTTTATTAACTTGGTATAGTTCTACAAATTTTCTCTTTGCACGTGCACTTTACCGTTAGGGACGTTTTAGTCATCTGCCTTCCCTTAGGTTTAGGGGACACATTTTTTCAGGTGGAGCGCATGTGCCTTTGACTCATGGCCGGATCCTCCTCCTAGCGGCACTTGGGCTGGCCAGACGCACTCTCCCGGTACCGGGGCAGAGCGCTGGTTAGTCATTGCCGCCGGGGTGTGGGTCCCTTGGTATGTGGGTCCGACAGCACATGCGCCACATATCTCCTGAATATATTACCTTAGTATGTTCGTTTGTTCACAGCTAGCACTTTATGCACACGGTATCTGACAGGCACTGTCTCCTTTTGATAGGGTACCGTTACCATCAGGTACATCTGTTATATTAGAGCAGCGTTGCTATGTTTCCTAGTTACGGTCACATGATTCTGTGACGTCATAGTGGGTGTTAACCATAACGCCGTTTATGTATGTTCCCTTGATTTCATCTTTTAGTGCCGATTTTGCTATATTTTGGAGGTGCTTATTTCTAATAAAGTATTTTAAACATACTTATTTATAATTTTATCATGGAAACTCTTCTTATGCTAAGGCACTTCCGCTACTGCGCACTTTATAGGATATTGATAGTATCACCACGTATCATAGCAACAGCCCCATGTGGGTCTGTGATGTCATAATGGGCGTCCCTATAGCAATTGCATACGGGCATTGATTGGCTGATCGGTATTTAAATACATTTCCCTTCCCCTCCTCGTCACATACCCCCGGAAGAATTCATTTTGAAACGCGCGTTGGGGATTCAGCAGGGCTTGTGCAGCCTCCATTCTGGTAAATATTATAGGTGATTTTCTGTAGTAGCCACATATCGGGTCACCACATTGGTTTCCGATGCGGTCACATGTATTTCAGTTAGTTACCAGTGTAACACTTTATATGCCTGAACTTTGTGTTGTTGATTGATACACGTGGCATACCTACAATAATTGCATACCTTCAGGTATCATATACATCTTGAATTAATAAATAAATGCGTTTTCCAGTGTCTGAATATTGTAGTAGATTGTCTTGAGTAGCCTGGGTTCCTTTTGTGCCATTTGGCATTATAGTTAGTTACTAACGTAACACTATATACATCTGAATCTAGTGTGTTTATGGTCGATATATGTGGCATACTTATAACAATTATATATTTTTACAGCATTATATATATCTCCTTGAACAAATATTTTTCCAGTGCCATTTCATCAGTTATGGATGTGCGTTAATATAATAGGCATTTAGTGGAGGTTGTTCTAGCTCTGTACATTATGATCGGAGGCATTTTTATATGTTGATTGGTTTGTACCAATATTGGTGTTTTTATTGATGTTGTATTAATAAAGGTTTTCTAATTATATTTTGAATAATACATTCTGGTGGCTTGTTTGATTTCACTGACGGGCCTCCATATGTCTTATAATGTCTGTGTCAAGTTGGGGCTGTCAGGGAATTCATTGCGATTCCCCGCCGGTGTCTATTGCCACCTCTACTCCTTCAGAGGTTCCTGAGTATTTGTCTGACTATCAGGATGTATTCAATGAGTCCAGTTCCAGTGCGCTTCCTCCTCATAGGGACTGTGACTGCGCTATAGATTTGATTCCGGGTAGTAAATTTCCTAAGGGAAGGTTATTCAATCTGTCTGTACCTGAGCATACCGCAATGCGTTCTTATATCAAGGAGTCTCTGGAGAAGGGGCATATTCATTGACTAAGATCGGGTACGATCGAAATGCGTCGCATGTACTCTGTACTTGGACTTTTGCGCTAAGGCAAGGACTGTTTGTACTACACCAATTTTTAATGGAGAAATAAAGCATTTGAATTTTATGGAGCTGGAACGCCTTCCTTACTTCGTTATGTATATCCATCTTAGTCCAAGATGATGTTCCGTGCACCTGCCTGGATTGGTGAGCTGGCTGTGGCTTCTTATAGCCTTTTCTTTTTTCACGGAGGCTTCAGTATCTGGTCAAGTGGAAGGGCTATGGTCAGGAGGATAATTCCTGGGTGGTCGCCTCTGATGTGCATGCGGCCGATTTGGTTCGTGCCTTTCACGCTGCTCATCCTGATCGCCCTGGTGGTCTTGGTGAGGGTTCGGTGACCCCTCCTTAAAGGGGGGGTACTGTTGTGAATTGGACTTTTTGGCTCCCTCTTGTTGTCACTAGTGATATGACTCTGGGATTGTCTTTCTCCTGCTTGGCACCCACCTGTTCGTTAGTCCAGGGGGTGTTGCTATTTAAACTCCCTGGAATCTCAGTCTGGTGCCTGGCATCGTTGTAATCAGTTCCTTTCTGTTTGCTCCTGTCTGCTGGTCCTGGTTCTTTGCAATATAAGCTAAGTCCTGCTTCCTTATTTTTTGGTTATTTGTATTGCTCTTATTTTTGTCCAGCTTGTACTAAATGTGATTCCTGATTTCGCTGGAAGCTCTGGGGGGCTGATATTCTCCCCCCGTGCCGTTAAGACGGTACGGGGGTTCTTGAATAATCAGCGTGGAAACTTTGACAGGGTTTTTGCTGACCGTATAAGTCATCTTCCTATATTCTGCTATTAGTTAGTGGGCCTCTCTTTGCTAAAGCCTAGTTCATTCCTACGTTTGTCTTTTCTTCTTACCCCACCGTTATTATTTGTTGGGGGCTTGTATCCAACTTTTTGGGGTCTTTTCTCTGGAGGCAAGAAAGGTCTATCTTTTCCCTGATAGGGTTAGTTAGTTGTTGTGATTCGGTTTGTGGGCTCCCCCGGTGGTCTCTTTTGGTACTGGTGTCTTGTGAGCCTTGCCTCCTCAGTTCACCTGTTCCTATTAGGATGTGGGAGTATCCTATTTAGCCTTGCTCCTCAGTCATTCTAATGCCGGCCATCAATGTAACCAGAGTCTTTCTGTTGCATGTTCCTGCTCCCAGTCTGCTGATCAGCTAAGTTGGACTATTCAGTCCTTGTCTATTTTTGCATGTTTTGTCCAGTTTGCAGTTATGTGAATCTCTGCAGCTGGAAGCTCTTGTGGACTGAAATTACCACTCCGGTGCCATGAGTTGGCACATGAAGTAAGGTAATTTCAGGATGGTATTTGATAGGGTTTTTGTTGTGATTTTGCTTTTTGCTCCCTCTAGTGGTTACTAGTTTTTTTTTGACTCTGGTTTTTCTGTCATTCCTTTTATCCGCACCTGAGGTCGTTAGTTAAGGGTGTAGCTATATAAGCTCCCTGGACCTTCAGTTCTGTGCCTGGCAACGTAGTTATCAGAGCTAGTCTGCTGTGCTCTTGTCTATTGATCCTGGTTCCAGAAAATATCAGCTAAGTCTGCTTTTTGCTTTTGCTATTTGTTTTGGTTTTTGCATTTTTGTCCAGCTTGTTCCTAATCTGCATCCTGACCTTTGCTGGAAGCTCTAGGGGGGCTGGTGTTCTCCCCCCGGACCGTTAGACGGTTCGGGGGTTCTTGAATTTCCAGTGTGGATTTTAATAGGGTTTTCGTTGACCATATAAGTTACCTTTCTTTATTCTGCTATTAGGTAGCGGGCCTCTCTGTGCTAAATCTGATTCATTTCTGTGTTTGTCATTTCCTCTTACCTCACCGTTATTATTTGTGGGGGGCTTCTATCCAGCTTTGGGGTCCATTTCTCTGGAGGCAAGAAAGGTCTTTGTTTTCCTCTACTAGGGGTAGCTAGATTCTCCGGCTGGAGCGTGTCATCTAGAATCATCGTAGGAATGATCCCCGGCTACTTCTAGTGTTGGCGTTAGGAGTAGTTATATGGTCAACCCAGTTACCACTACCCTATGAGCTGGTTTTTTGTATTCCTCAGACTTCCACATTCCTCTGAGACCCTCGCCATTGGGGTCATAACAGTTTGCCAGGCCAGTATTAAATGTTTAGTGCATTGCAAAAGAGGGATTATAAGAAAGAAGATTCTGAGTTTTTTTTTTTTTTTTCTTTCTTCTTCCCCTTTACCTCAGAGTGGCTATGTTTGCTGCAGACATGAATGTCCAGACCTTGATTACAAGTGTGGACCAGCTGGCTACTCGTGTGCAGGGCATACAAGACTATGTTATCAGAAATCCTAGGTCTGAACCTAAAATACCGATTCCTGAACTGTTTTCCGGAGACAGATTTAAGTTTAGGAATTTCGTGAATAATTGTAAATTGTTTTTGTCCCTGAGACCCTGTTCATCTGGAGACTCTGCTCAGCAAGTAAAAATTGTTATTTCGTTCTTACGGGGCGACCCTCAGGATTGGGCTTTTTCGCTGGCGCCAGGAGATCCGGCATTGGCTGATATTGATGCGTTTTTTCTGGCGCTCGGTTTGCTTTATGAGGAACCCAATCTTGAGATTCAGGCAGAAAAGGCCTTGCTGGCTATGTCTCAGGGGCAGGACGAGGCTGAAGTGTATTGCCAAAAATTTCGGAAGTGGTCCGTGCTGACACATTGGAACGAGTGTGCACTGGCCGCTAATTTCAGAAATGGCCTTTCTGAAGCCATTAAAAATGTTATGGTGGGATTTCCCATTCCCACAGGTCTGAATGATACTATGGCACTGGCTATTCAAATTGACCGGCGGTTGCGGGAGCGCAAAACCGCAAATTCCCTCATGGTGTTGTCTGAACAGACACCTGATTTAATGCAATGTGATAGAATCCTGACTAGAAATGAGCGGAAAATTCATAGACGCCGGAATGGCTTGTGCTACTACTGTGGTGACTCTACACATGTTATCTCAGCATGCTCTAAACGTATAGCTAAGGTTGTTAGTCCTGTCACCGTTGGTAATTTGCAACCTAAATTTATTCTGTCTGTAACTCTGATTTGCTCACTGTCATCTTATCCTGTCATGGCGTTTGTAGATTCAGGTGCTGCCCTGAGTCTTATGGATCTGTCATTTGCTAAGCGCTGTGGTTTTACTCTTGAACCATTGGAAAATCCTATTCCTCTTAGGGGTATTGATGCTACGCCATTGGCAGCAAATAAACCGCAGTATTGGACACAGGTTACCATGTGCATGACTCCTGAACACCGCGAGGTGATGCGTTTCCTGGTTTTACATAAAATGCATGATTTCGTTGTTTTGGGGCTGCCATGGTTACAGACCCATAATCCAGTCCTGGACTGGAAGGCTATGTCAGTCTCAAGTTGGGGCTGTCGTGGTATTCATGGGGATTCCCTGCCTGTGTCTATTGCTTCTTCTACGCCTTCGGAAGTTCCGGAGTATTTGTCTGATTATCAGGATGTCTTCAGTGAGTCTGAATCCAGTGCATTGCCTCCTTATAGGGACTGTGACTGTGCTATAGATTTGATACCAGGCAGTAAATTTCCTAAGGGAAGACTGTTTAATCTGTCGGTACCTGAGCATACCGCTATGCGTTCATATATCAAGGAGTCTCTGGAGAAAGGACATATTCGTCCGTCTTCTTCCCCTCTTGGTGCGGGATTCTTTTTTGTGGCAAAAAAGGACGGATCTTTGAGACCCTGTATTGATTATCGGCTTTTAAATAAGATCACTGTCAAATTTCAGTATCCTTTACCGCTGTTGTCTGACTTGTTTGCCCGGATTAAAGGTGCCAAGTGGTTCACCAAGATAGACCTTCGTGGTGCGTACAACCTTGTGCGCATTAAACAAGGTGATGAATGGAAAACCGCATTCAATACGCCCGAAGGTCATTTTGAGTACTTGGTGATGCCTTTTGGGCTCTCCAATGCGCCTTCAGTTTTTCAGTCCTTTATGCATGACATATTCCGGAAGTATCTGGATAAATTTTTGATTGTTTATCTGGATGATATTTTGGTTTTTTCTGATAATTGGGATTCGCATGTGGAGCAGGTCAGGTTGGTCTTTAAAATTTTGCGTGAAAATTCTTTGTTTGTCAAGGGCTCAAAATGTCTCTTTGGTGTACAGAAGGTTCCCTTTTTGGGGTTCATTTTTTCCCCTTCTGCTGTGGAGATGGACCCAGTCAAGGTCCGAGCTATTCTTGATTGGACTCAGCCCTCGTCGGTTAAGAGTCTTCAGAAGTTCTTGGGCTTCGCTAACTTCTACCGTCGTTTTATCGCTAATTTTTCTAGCATTGTGAAACCTTTGACGGATATGACCAAGAAGGGCTCCGATGTAGCTAACTGGGCTCCTGCTGCCGTGGAGGCTTTCCAGGAGTTGAAACGCCGGTTTACTTCGGCGCCTGTTTTGTGCCAGCCTGATGTCTCGCTTCCCTTTCAGGTTGAGGTGGATGCTTCAGAGATTGGAGCAGGGGCCGTTTTGTCGCAGAGAGGCCCTGGTTGCTCTGTTATGAAACCTTGTGCCTTTTTCTCTAGGAAGTTTTCGCCTGCTGAGCGAAATTATGATGTGGGCAATCGGGAGTTGTTGGCCATGAAATGGGCATTTGAGGAGTGGCGTCATTGGCTCGAGGGTGCTAAGCATCGTGTTGTGGTCCTGACTGATCACAAAAATCTGATGTATCTCGAGTCTGCTAAACGCCTTAATCCGAGACAGGCCCGCTGGTCATTGTTTTTCTCCCGCTTTGATTTTGTTGTCTCGTATTTACCAGGTTCAAAGAATGTGAAGGCCGATGCTCTTTCTAGGAGCTTTGTGCCTGATGCTCCTGGAGTCGCTGACCCTGTTGGTATTCTTAAAGATGGAGTTATCTTGTCAGCTATTTCTCCGGATCTGCGACGTGTGTTGCAGAGATTTCAGGCTGATAGGCCTGAGTCTTGTCCATCTGACAGACTGTTTGTCCCGGATAAGTGGACCAGCAGAGTCATTTCCGAGGTTCATTCCTCGGTGTTGGCAGGTCACCCGGGAATTTTTGGCACCAGAGATCTGGTGGCCAGGTCCTTTTGGTGGCCTTCCTTGTCAAGGGATGTGCGGTCATTTGTGCAGTCCTGTGGGATTTGTGCTCGAGCTAAGCCTTGCTGTTCTCGTGCCAGCGGTTTGCTCTTGCCCTTGCCTGTCCCGAAGAGACCTTGGACACATATCTCCATGGATTTCATTTCTGATCTTCCGCTATCTCAGGGTATGTCCGTTATCTGGGTGATATGTGATCGCTTCTCCAAGATGGTCCATTTGGTTCCTTTGCCTAAGCTGCCTTCCTCTTCCGATCTGGTTCCTGTGTTTTTCCAGAACGTGGTTCGTTTGCACGGCATCCCTGAGAATATTGTGTCAGACAGAGGATCCCAGTTCGTTTCCAGGTTCTGGCGATCCTTTTGTGGTAGGATGGGCATTGATTTGTCATTTTCGTCTGCTTTCCATCCTCAGACTAATGGACAGACGGAGCGAACCAATCAGACTTTGGAGGCTTATTTGAGGTGTTTTGTCTCTGCTGATCAGGACGATTGGGTGACATTCTTACCGTTGGCTGAGTTTGCCCTTAATAATCGGGCTAGTTCCGCCACCTTGGTTTCGCCTTTTTTCTGCAACTCTGGTTTCCATCCTCGCTTTTCTTCGGGTCATGTGGAACCTTCTGACTGTCCTGGGGTGGATTCTGTGGTGGATAGGTTGCAGCGGATCTGGAATCATGTGGTGGACAACTTGAAATTGTCACAGGAGAAGGCTCAGCGCTTTGCCAACCGCCGCCGCGGTGTAGGTCCCCGACTACGCGTTGGGGATTTGGTATGGCTTTCTTCCCGCTTTGTTCCTATGAAGGTCTCCTCTCCCAAATTTAAACCTCGTTTTATTGGGCCTTACAAGATATTGGAAATCCTTAATCCTGTATCTTTTCGTCTGGATCTTCCTGTGTCATTTGCTATTCACAATGTATTTCATAGGTCCTTGTTGCGGCGGTACATTGTGCCTGTAGTTCCTTCTGCTGAGCCTCCTGCTCCGGTGTTGGTTGAGGGCGAGTTGGAGTACGTGGTGGAGAAGATCTTGGATTCTCGCCTCTCCAGGCGGAGGCTTCAGTACTTGGTCAAGTGGAAGGGCTATGGTCAGGAGGATAATTCCTGGGTGGTCGCCTCTGATGTTCATGCGGCCGATTTAGTTCGTGCCTTTCATGCCGCTCATCCTGATCGCCCTGGTGGTCGTGGTGAGGGTTCGGTGACCCCTCACTAAGGGGGGGGTACTGTTGTGATTTTGCTTTTTGCTCCCTCTAGTGGTTACTAGTTTTTTTTTGACTCTGGTTTTTCTGTCATTCCTTTTATCCGCACCTGAGGTCGTTAGTTAAGGGTGTAGCTATATAAGCTCCCTGGACCTTCAGTTCTGTGCCTGGCAACGTAGTTATCAGAGCTAGTCTGCTGTGCTCTTGTCTATTGATCCTGGTTCCAGAAAATATCAGCTAAGTCTGCTTTTTGCTTTTGCTATTTGTTTTGGTTTTTGCATTTTTGTCCAGCTTGTTCCTAATCTGCATCCTGACCTTTGCTGGAAGCTCTAGGGGGGCTGGTGTTCTCCCCCCGGACCGTTAGACGGTTCGGGGGTTCTTGAATTTCCAGTGTGGATTTTAATAGGGTTTTCGTTGACCATATAAGTTACCTTTCTTTATTCTGCTATTAGGTAGCGGGCCTCTCTGTGCTAAATCTGATTCATTTCTGTGTTTGTCATTTCCTCTTACCTCACCGTTATTATTTGTGGGGGGCTTCTATCCAGCTTTGGGGTCCATTTCTCTGGAGGCAAGAAAGGTCTTTGTTTTCCTCTACTAGGGGTAGCTAGATTCTCCGGCTGGAGCGTGTCATCTAGAATCATCGTAGGAATGATCCCCGGCTACTTCTAGTTTTGGCGTTAGGAGTAGTTATATGGTCAACCCAGTTACCACTACCCTATGAGCTGGTTTTTTGTATTCCTCAGACTTCCACATTCCTCTGAGACCCTCGCCATTGGGGTCATAACAGGTTTTGTAGCTGACCACGAAGTCCACTATTGTATCCTTCTGCTATCTAGTTAGTGGGCCTCGCTGTGCTAAATCTGCTTTCATACTACGTGTGTCTTTTCATCTGCACTCACCGTTATTATATGTGGGGGGCTACTATCTCCTGTGGGGACATTCTCTGGAGGCAAGCCAGGACTGTGTTTCTTCTACCAGGGGTAGTTAGTTCTCCGGCTGGCGCGAGGCGTCTAGCGAAAAAATAGGTACGCCCCCTGGCTACTATTAGTTGTGTGTATAGGTTCAGCATCGCGGTCAGCTCTAGTTTCCATCACCCGAGAGCTTGTCCGTTTTTTATATGCTCCTGATGTTCCCTTGCTATTGGGAACCATAACAGTATGGCCGGCCCGCATGTTTAATCTATGGGCTGAAGCAGGAGAGAAGAAGGAACTGTGTGAAATTTTTTTTTTTTTTTTTCCTTTCCTCTGAAGTTGCACTCCTGCTCTAATTGCAGTCTCCTGCTGTCCTCTCCTCTTAACCCCTGAATGGCTCAGACTTTATCTGCTGAAATATGGATCTCCAGAGTCTGGCTACAAATTTGAATAATCTTGCCGATAAAGTTCAGAATATACAAGATTTTCTTATACATGCTCCTCGGTCTGAACCTAAAATTCCTATACCGGAGTTTTTTTCTGGAGATCGATCTTGTTTTCTGAATTTTAAATACAATTGTCAATTGTTTCTTTCTCTGAGATCTCGTTCTGCTGGAGACCCTGCCCAGCAGGTTAAAATTGTTATTTCTTTACTGCGGGGTGACCCTCAAAATTGGGCATTTTCATTGGCGCCAGGGGATCCTGCGTTGCTCAATGTGGATGCGTTTTTTCTGGCCTTAGGGTTGCTTTATGAGGAACCAAATTTAGAGATACAGGCTGAAAAAGCCCTGATAGCCCTCTCTCAGGGGCAAGATGAAGCCGAAATATATTGCCAAAAATTTCGAAAATGGTCTGTGCTTACTCAGTGGAATGAGTGCGCTCTGGCGGCAAATTTCAGTGAAGGTCTCTCTGATGCCGTAAAGGACGTCATGGTGGGGTTTCCTGCGCCTACGGGTCTGAATGAGTCCATGACAATGGCTATTCAGATTGATCGGTGTTTACGGGAACGCAAACCTGTGCACCATTTGGCGGTGTCTTCTGAGAAGGCACCAGAGAGTATGCAATGTGATAGTTTTCTGTCCAGAAGCGAACGACAGAATTATAGGCGCAAAAATGGCTTGTGCTTCTATTGTGGGAATTCTACTCATGTTATATCAGCATGCTCTAAACGAACAAAGAAAGTTGATAAATCCTCTGCTATTGGCACTTTGCAGTCTAAGTTTATTTTGTCTGTGACTTTAATTTGTTCGTTATCTTCTATTGTCACGGATGCTTATGTGGATTCTGGCGCCGCTTTGAGTCTTATGGATTGGTCCTTTGCCATTGCTGACAGATTTATTTGCTCGCATTAAGGGAGCTAAGTGGTTCTCTAAGATTGATCTTCGCGGTGCGTATAATTTGGTGCGAATTAAGCAGGGGGATGAATGGAAAACCGCATTTAATACGCCCGAGGGCCATTTTGAGTATTTGGTAATGCCTTTTGGTCTGTCAAATGCCCCTTCGGTCTTTCAGTCCTTTATGCACAATATTTTCCGTGAATATCTGGATAAATTTATGATTGTGTATTTGGATGATGTTTTGGTTTTTTCGGATGACTGGGAGTCTCATGTTCAACAGGTTAGGAGGGTTTTTCAGGTTTTACGGACCAATTCTCTGTTTGTAAAGGGTTCAAAGTGTGTTTTTGGGGTTCAGAAGATTTCTTTTTTGGGGTACATTTTTTCCCCCTCTTCTATTGAGATGGATCCTGTTAAGGTTCGGGCTATTTGTGACTGGACGCAACCGACTTCTCTTAAGAGCCTTCAGAAATTTTTGGGCTTTGCTAATTTTTATCGTCGATTCATAACTGGTTTTTCTAGCGTTGTCAAGCCTTTGACTGATTTGACTAAAAAAGGTGCTGATGTTACCGTTTGGTCCCCTGCTGCTGTGGAGGCCTTTCGGGAGCTTAAGCGCCACTTTTCTTCTGCTCCTGTGTTGCGCCAGCCTGATGTTTCACTTCCTTTTCAGGTGGAAGTTGATGCTTCCGAGATCGGAGCGGGGGCGGTTTTGTCACAGAAAAGTTCAGATTGTTCAGTGATGAGACCTTGTGCGTTCTTTTCTCGAAAATTTTCGCCCGCCGAGCGAAACTATGATATTGGTAATCGGGAGCTTTTGGCGATGAAGTGGGCATTCGAGGAGTGGCGTCATTGGCTTGAGGGTGCTAGACATCAGGTGGTGGTCTTGACTGATCACAAAAATTTGATTTATCTTGAGTCGGCCAGACGTCTGAATCCTAGACAGGCGCGCTGGTCGTTGTTTTTCTCCCAGTTTGATTTTGTGGTCTCGTATCTGCCAGGTTCTAAAAATGTGAAGGTGGATGCCCTTTCTAGGAGTTTTGAACCTGATTCCCCTGGTGATTCTAAACCTACTGGTATCCTTAAAGATGGGGTGATATTGTCTGCTGTCTCCCCAGACCTGCGACGTGCTTTACAAGAGTTTCAGGCGGATCGGCCTGATCGTTGTCCGCCTGGTAGATTGTTTGTGCTGGATGAGTGGACCAGTAGAGTTATCTCGTAGGTTCATTCTTCTGCGTTGGCAGGTCATCCAGGAATTTTTGGTACCAGAGATTTGGTGGCTAGGTCCTTCTGGTGGCCTTCCCTGTCTCGGGACATGCGTACTTTTGTGCAGTCTTGTGATGTTTGTGCTCGGGCCAAGCCTTGTTGTTCTCGGGCTAGTGGTTTGTTGTTGCCCTTGCCTGTTCCAAAGAGGCCTTGGACACACATCTCTATGGATTTTATTTCTGATCTCCCTGTTTCTCAGAAAATGTCTGTCATCTGGGTGGTGTGTGACCGTTTTTCTAAAATGGTTCATTTGGTGCCTTTGCCCAAGCTGCCTTCCTCATCTGAGTTGGTGCCCCTGTTTTTTCAGAATGTGGTTCGGTTGCATGGTATCCCGGAGAATAGTTTCCGACAGGGGATCCCAGTTTGTGTCCAGATTTTGGCGGGCGTTTTGTGCCAGGATGGGCATTGATTTGTCTTTTTCGTCTGCATTTCATCCCCAGACGAATGGCCAGACGGAGCGTGCTAATCAAACCTTAGAGACTTATTTGAGGTGTTTTGTGTCTGCTGATCAGGATGACTGGGTCACCTTTTTGCCGTTGGCAGAATTTGCCCTTAATAATCGGGCCAGTTCTGCCACTTTGGTTTCCCCTTTCTTTTGCAATTCGGGGTTCCATCCTCGTTTTTCATCTGGTCAGGTGGAATCTTCGGATTGTCCTGGAGTGGATACTATGGTGGATAGGTTGCATCGTATTTGGGGTCAGGTGGTGGACAATTTAAAGTTGTCCCAGGAGAAGACTCAACGTTTTGCTAATCGCCATCGTCGTGTTGGTCCTCATCTTCGTGTTGGGGACTTGGTGTGGTTGTCTTCCCGTTTTGTCCCTATGAGGGTCTCTTCTCCTAAGTTTAAGCCTCGGTTCATCGGTCCTTATAAGATTTTGGAAATTCTTAACCCTGTATCTTTTCGTTTGGACCTCCCAGCATCCTTTGCTATCCATAATGTCTTCCATCGGTCATTATTGCGGAGGTATGAGGTACCAGTTGTGCCTTCCGTTGAGCCTCCTGCTCCTGTGCTGGTTGAGGGTGAATTGGAGTACGTGGTGGAGAAAATCTTGGACTCCCGTGTTTCCAGACGGAGACTTCAGTATCTGGTGAAGTGGAAGGGCTATGGTCAGGAGGATAATTCTTGGGTTACAGCTTCTGATGTTCATGCCTCTGATTTGGTCCGTGCCTTTCATAGGGCTCATCCAGATTGCCCTGGTGGTTCTTGTGAGGGTTCGGTGCCCCCTCCTTAGGGGGGGGTACTGTTGTGATTCGGTTTGTGGGCTCCCCCGGTGGTCTCTTTTGGTACTGGTGTCTTGTGAGCCTTGCCTCCTCAGTTCACCTGTTCCTATTAGGATGTGGGAGTATCCTATTTAGCCTTGCTCCTCAGTCATTCTAATGCCGGCCATCAATGTAACCAGAGTCTTTCTGTTGCATGTTCCTGCTCCCAGTCTGCTGATCAGCTAAGTTGGACTATTCAGTCCTTGTCAATTTTTGCATGTTTTGTCCAGTTTGCAGTTATGTGAATCTCTGCAGCTGGAAGCTCTTGTGGACTGAAATTACCACTCCGGTGCCATGAGTTGGCACATGAAGTAAGGTAATTTCAGGATGGTATTTGATAGGGTTTTGTAGCTGACCGCGAAGTCCACTATTGTATCCTTCTGCTATCTAGTTAGTGGGCCTCGCTGTGCTAAATCTGCTTTCATACTACGTGTGTCTTTTCATCTGCACTCACCGTTATTATATGTGGGGGGCTACTATCTCCTGTGGGGACATTCTCTGGAGGCAAGCCAGGACTGTGTTTCTTCTACCAGGGGTAGTTAGTTCTCCGGCTGGCGCGAGGCGTCTAGCGAAAAAATAGGTACGCCCCCTGGCTACTATTAGTTATGTGTATAGGTTCAGCATCGCGGTCAGCTCTAGTTAACATCACCCGAGAGCTTGTCCGTTTTTTATATGCTCCTGATGTTCCCTTGCTATTGGGAACCATAACAGTTAGTTCTCCGGCTGGCGCGAGACGTCTAGAATCAGCGTAGGTACGTTCCCCGGCTGCTGCTATTTGTGTGCTAGGATCAGGTATACGGTCAGCCCAGTTACCACTGCCCTATGAGCTGGTTTTAATGTTTGAAAACTTGGCTATAACCTCTGAGACCCTCTGCCACTGGGGTCATAACAGGTGACCCACCCAAGGTAGCTGGAATATTGGGTATAGGTAGGTTAGTAAAAGGAGAAAACACAAGAAGTGTCAGATAGAGGGAGGACATGACATTAGAGAGAGTGGAGAATCCCTGGCATTTTGTAGTAAACCAGGGGTGATGTCAGGCGACGAGGTGCATAACTGGGTGTCATCATAGAGATGATACTGGAAACCAAATCTATTGATGGCTTGTCCAATAGGGGCTGTGTATAGAGAGAAGAGTGGGGGGCCTAGTATGGAACCCCAACAGAGGAGGACTGAGCCCTGAGGAACCCTGATAGTAAGGGGACGAGGAGGGGAGTAAGAGCCGTCAAACGGTACGAGGAGGGGAATAAGAGCCGTCAAACGGTACAGTGAAGGAGCGGTCAGAGAGGTGAAGAGCAGCTGGTGATCCACAGTGTCAGATGCTGCAGAGATCCAGGATTGTCAGCAGGGAGCACTAACTATTGGATTTTGTGGTTAGTAGGTTATTAGAGAATTTAGTGAGGGCAGTTTCACCAGAGTGTGAAGAACGTCATGAGGAAACCTCCATGGAAGGTTTTAGGAGACACTCAAAAGGTTTCAGACATTTGCCAGTTTTCATCAAATCAGAGTCGATCGGAGACAAGAACACACAACCAGTGTCTGTTAGTGTACCGGCTTGTCGGACTCTCAGCTAACCAGTCACAAGTTTTGCATAAAGATAAGGAGAAGTGGGAATGGCTTCTTACATTACATTACCTACGACAAAAGATCTTTCAATTGGGAAAAACAACATCGTAAATTATGGATTCTGTCAAATTCCTTTCACACTGGTTTTACCCAGATTACTATACTATCAGAGACAAAGGAATGTTTCACACACAGACACCTCTATTTAAGATATGATGCCCTGTGTTATTGGTTTATTAATAACACTTTTAAAGCTAATACTAAAATATATAAAATTATCAGAGATATACCGGTAGGTTTAATTGTCTAAATAACAATAAAAGCAACATATAAATATTTTACCACAACAAGCAGAAACCAGATTGTAAAGGGTCAAGAAGAGAGTGATCTGAGAGATAGCGGATCAGATGGGAGTGAACCAAGCTTGGTTTGGAGATAAAGGGAAGATTAGAGACCAGTCTGTAGTTAGCAGCGCAGTTCTGATCCAGGGAAGGCTTTTTAAGTAAAAGGGTTATGATGGAGTTTTTGAATGAAGAAAAAAATACCACATGAAAGAGGTTCAATATTTTGGTTAGGTGGGTAGAGACAGCTGGGGAGAGGGACTGAAGGAGATGTGAGGAAATAGGGTCACTGTTGCAGTAGTTGTAGGACGCAAAGTAGCAAGGAGTCTGGTCAGTTCTTCTGTGACTGGCTTCTAGATGGAAAGAGAACTTGAGGTGCGAGAGGAAGGGGATCCAGGCTCTGCGGGTTTGCATGAAAATGTCTTGGATAGGATTGTTTGTGGGAAATAAGTGGGCAGAACGTCAGCACTTAAGGCCCCGTCTCACACAGCGATTTACCAACGATCACGACCAGCGATACGACCTGGCCGTGATCGTTGGTAAGTCGTTGTGTGGTCGCTGGGGAGCTGTCACACAGACAGCTCTCTCCAGCGACCAACGATCAGGGGAACGACTTCGGTATCGTTGAAACTGTCTTCAACGATGCCGAAGTCCCCCTGCAGCACCCGGGTAACCAGGGTAAACATCGGGTTACTAAGCGCAGGGCCGCGCTTAGTAACCCGATGTTTACCCTGGTTACCAAAAAAAACAAACAGTACATACTCACCATCTGATGTCCGTCAGGTCCCTTGCCGTCTGCTTCCTGCTCTGACTGAATGCCGCCGTACAGTGAGAGCAGAGCGCAGCGGTGACGTCACTGCTGTGCTGTGCTCTCACTGTACGGCCGGATCTCAGTCAGAGCAGGAAGCAGACGGCAAAGGACCTGACGGGCATCAGCTGGTGAGTATGTAGTGTTTGTTTTTTTTTACATTTACGCTGGTAACCAGGGTAAACATCGGGTTACTAAGCGCGGCCCTGCGCTTAGTAACCCGATGTTTACCCTGGTTACCAGTGAAGACATCGCTGGATCGGTGTCACACACACCGATTCAACGATGTCAGCGGGACCTCAACGACCAAAAAAAGGTCCAGGCCATTCCGACACGACCAGTGATCTCACAGCAGGGGCCTGGTCGCTGGTACGTGTCACACATAGCGAGATCGCTACTGAGGTCGCTGTTGCGTCACAAAACTTGTGACTCAGCAGCGATCTCGCTAGCGATCTCGCTATGTGAGACGGGGCCTTTAGTTTAGTGATGGGAGTCTGTACTTTAGGGCTCAGGAGGGAGTGAAAGGTTTCAAAGAGTCATTTTGGATTGTTGGCTAGAGATGTGATAAGGGTGGTAATGTAGATTTGTTTAGCAAGCAGAGTTATAAGTTTCAAGCTAAACTTATAGTGGATGAAGTCATCGTCTGATAGTGATTTTCTGTGTGTGTGGTAAGTGGGGGTGTCTTGGGTGTTGAGACAATTCTTGACAGAGAAGAAAGGAAAGAAGGTTGTGGTCAGAGAGTGGTAGAGGGGAGTTAGTGAAGTCGTGAAGTGAGCAGAGTCTTGAGAATGCCAGGTCCAGAGTATTCCCGTCTTCATGTGTAGGAGAGTTAGTAAACTGTGAGTGGCCAAAGGAGGAGGTTACAGAAAGAAGATGAGAGGCAGATTGGGGGAGGGGATCATCGATGAGGATGTTAAAATCCCCCATGATGAGAGTGGGAATATCACAGAATAGGAAGTGTGGAAGCCAAGTGGCAAAGTGATCCAAACACTGACGGGAGGAGCCTAGAGGGCCATACACAACCGCCACTCGCCGGGAGAAGGGTCTGAAGTGTCTAACGGTGTGGACTTCGAAGGAAGACAACATATGTGAGGGAACCAGGGGGATGACCTGGAAATCACATTGTGATGAAAGGAGCAAACACCTCCACCTTGTCTGCTCTCAAGTCTGGGGGTATGTGAAAATTGTAGCCCACCATATGAGCGAGCAGCAGCGGCAGTGGCATCAGACTGCTGGATCCAGGTTTTAGTGAGAGCAAGAAGGTTGAGCGAATTTGCAAGGAAGAAATGTTGGATGTAGAGGACTTTGTTGCACGCTTATTGTGAGTTCCAAAGGGCATAATTAAAAGACACAGAAGAAGGCAAGAAACAAATGTTTATAAGATTGGTAGGGTTCCTATGTGCTGCAGGATGAGAGTTAGATATAGCAGTGTATGGAGGTCCAGGATTGGGAGAGATGTCGCCAGCGAGTAGGAGAAGGAGACAGAAGAGAAGGAGCAGGTGGCTCAATGATTTGTGTGAGCGTTTTGTGCGCTGTATGGTGGTAGTGGATGGTTTTGCATGGTTGAGAAATATCACCAGAAAAGGGGACAGAAGGCCAGAGTCACACGGAGACAGGTAAGGCTACTTTCACATTTGTGTCCTTTACTCGCCCATCACAAAGTGTCGGCGCGACGTACTTACGGAAGTTTGTCCTTTCACATTTCCGTCTGTAGTCCCGGGGAGAAAAGAGAGTGAGTGCGAGATTTCCTGCTGGGCATGCGTAGTCAGAAACACTGGATACAACGTACAGAAAAACGTTCCCTTGAACGCTTTTTGCCAAAGACGGGCCGTCTTCACAGGATCCAGTGCACAACGGACGAAACGTGTGTCCATCCGTCATGATAAATTGCTAAAACAAGTGTATGGGAAAATGCAGGATCCTGCAAATTCAAAAATCGACGTATTGTGAAGGCAGAAGAAAGACGGAAATGTGAAAGTAGCCTAAGAAGTATAAGAATGGGGGAAATGAACAAACAGAAGATAATAAGAGACAAATACTACTAACACAGCAGAGAACTGAATGGGAAGAAGCCATAGCAGCAAAGACACAGATGTGAATGGGGATAATGAATCTGCAGAGTATCAGATGTGAACAGATGGATTGGCAGGAACGATGGTGGTACTGAAGAATATAAGATGACATTTCTGTAGATACTCTCCAGATCCCCTGAGATAATACAGGAATGTGGAGATTTGGTGTTAATCATCTATTGTGCACGAAAACAATGTAAATGTCACCAGAACCGGATTTTCTTCTTCGGAGGAGGAACAAGATGTACACGAATACTGCGAGACAGGTGTAACGGGGGTAATTCCCAATCACTAGGCTGCTCTTCCACTGTCAGCCATGGGCAAGAGCCGTGGAGACTATTAGTGTATCATGTGTATCACGGTGCACATACACAGGGCCGCCATCAGGGCATTACTGCCCTGACTGGCGTATGGGGCCTGGTGGGCAGAGGGGGCCCGCGTTGGGCCCCGTCTCATCTGCCCATCGAACTCCGCAGCAGCAGGCTTCTGACGGTACACTGAACCTGCGTCCGAGACGCAGGTTCAGTGTCCTCTATTGCCATGCGGGCCCCTCCGGGCCTGCAAGGCAACAGTTAAAGCTGCTAGCCAATCGGAGGCTGGCAGCTGACGTCAGCGAGCACGTCGCCGGCGTATGATGTCATTGTCATTCGCCGGCAAGTCCGCGCTGAAATGCCTGGTATGGACGTCGGCGCTGGACAATGGCCAGGTAAGAAAGGTGGGTTTTGTTTTTTTTTACTGAATGAGGCAAGCCTGGGGCATGATGAAGACACGGGGCAGGAATGAAAACACAGGGGGCAGGAATGAAAACACGGGGAAGGAATGGAAACATGGGGCAAGAATGGAAACACTGGGGGCAGGAATGAAAACACTAGGAGCAGGAATGAAAACACAGGGGGCAGGAATGAAAACGGGGCAAGACTGAAAATACAGGGGGCAGGAATGAAAACGGGGCAAGAATGATAACAAAGAGGGCAGAAATGAAAACACAGGGCAGGAAAGAAAACGGGGGGTAGGAATGAAAACACGGGGGGCAGGAATGAAAACACAGGGGGCAGGAATGAAAACGGGGCAAGACTGAAAATACAGGGGGCAGGAATGAAAACGGGGCAAGAATGATAACAAAGAGGGCAGAAATGATAACACAAGACAGGAAAGAAAACGGGGGGCAGGAATGAAAACACGGGGGGCAGGAATGAAAATATGGGGGGCAGGAATGAAAACACTGGGGGCAGGAATGGAAACACGGGGCAGGAATGAAAACACAGGGGGCAGGAATGAAAGCAACTCGGGGCAGGAATGAAAACTACACAGGAGGCAGAATGTGTGACAGAGGGCAGAATGTGAGACACGGGGCAGGATGTGTGACACGATGAGCAGGATGAGAGACGGGGGGGCAGGATGTGAGACGGGCAGAATGTGGGACACGGGGCAGAATGTGTAACACGGGGCAGAATGTGTGACATGGGGTAGGATGTGAGACACGGGGCAGGATGTGAGACACGGGGCAGGATGTGAGACACGGGGCAGGATGTGAGACACGGGGCAGGATGTGAGACACGGGGCAGGATGTGAGACACAGGATGGAGACAGATGGGTCAGAATGTGAGACAAATGGGGCAGGAATATGGTGCAGGATCAAGGGGCAGGATGGATACGATGGAAACAGATGGGGCAGGACCATGGGACAGATGGGGCAGGATCATGTGACAGATGGGGCAGGATCATGGGACAGATGGGGCAGGATCATGGGACAGATGGGGCAGGATGGGGAGATCATATGGGGGCAGAATGGATACTCCTGAGGGCAGGATGTGAGAACAAATGGCTGGAGCCAGGAATGAGATACACGGGGCCAGGATGGGGGATATTATTACCATAGGGGCTAATTAAGGGATATTATTACTGCAGTGATGTATTTATTTTATTTTTTGAGGATACTGTTTTAAATAAGGGGGCGGTCCTGTTACTGTGCAGAGTGACACTAGGTTGCCTTTTTTCTTCATCTGGTGTAGTGTAGAAGTCGGGAAAAATTAAGCAATTTGTTCTGCAAGCGGAGCTCTAGATAACTGTTATTTCCTGCAGAAATGAGTCCTGGCTAGAAAACGTGATGGTGGTCTGTGCTGAATGCTGGAAGTGATGGAAAGCGAGGCTGAAGGATGAAGGACTTTGCCTAGAGACGTCACTGGTGAGTTAGTGTGTTACCTGTACACAGACACGGCATACTAAGTACAGATCTCCTATGTATAATGGCACTTATGGTGATAGTATTGTGTTTTTTTATTAATGATTAGTATTGCAGTATTCAGTCACTATGTGGTGGTAACATGTGGTCTGGTCATGGTGTGGCGGTATTTGTTCCCTGTATGTGGTATTATTGGTCACTATGTGGTGGCAATATGTGATCTGGACATGGCATGGCTGTGTTTGTTCCTTGTATGTGGTATTGTAGGTCATTATGTGGTAGTAATATGGTGTCTGATCATGGTGTGGCGGTATTTTTCCTTGTTTATGATATTATTGGTCATTTTAAAAATTGAAAAATAAATAAAAATATACCTAAATTGTATTGGATATTTTAACAAATGTTTAGTAAGTTACATTAGAATAGAGTCCAGCCAGAAGAGAGTACCTTGTCTTGATGGTGGATTAAAAATTCTTTTGGCGAAAACAAAAGCTGCTGGCTATGTATGTGGTGATGGGAAATGTAAGGTTATGTGCACAAGTTGCGGATTGTATGCGTTTTTGCCGCATTTTTCCACTACTAAAACGCATACACAAAACAACCCATTGAATTCAATGGGATTCCGCAATGCTGTGCTAATGCTGCATATTTTTCCGCGGCGGAATCGCATTGCGGAAAAATATGCAGCATGCTCCTTCTTTGTGCGGAATTGCGGCGATTCCGCACACATTGGAATGCATTGATCCGCTTACTTTCCACATGGGGCTATGCCCACCATGCGCAAAGTAAGTGGAACATGTGCGGATGATGATACCCAGGGTAGAGGAGAGGAGACTCTCCTCCAGGGACTGAGCACCATATCCTGTGTAAAAAAAAAAAAGAATTAAAATAAGAAATGAGAATATACTTACCTTCCGATGGCCCCCGGAGTCCTCCTGCCTCTCAGCGGTGCACGCGGCGGCTTCTGTTCCCAGGGATGCATTGCGCAGAGCATCCCTGGGAACGGAAGCCGCCGGGAGCGCTGTTGAGGAGATCGGCAGCCATGAGAAGGTGAGAATAACCATTTTTTAAATTATTTTACACATTCTATCTTTTACTATTGATGCTGCATAGGCAGCATCAATAGTAAAAAGTTGGTCACACTTGTCAAACACTATGTTTGACAAGTGTGACCAACCTGTCAATCAGTTTTCTGCAAGCTAATTACGCTTGCAAAACACTAGTGTTTAGCGGTAATACACATGCCAATTCCACATGCATTTTACCCGTGGCAGGGACTTCCGGAATTGCAGCGGAAATTTCCGCGGCAATTCCACAATGTGTGTGAAGCCCCCCCAAACGCAGGGCAGCGGGGCACTCGGTACCAGGTCCCTCGGTCTCGGTTCTAGGGGTGTCATGGTGGCCCGACCCGGTCCGTGGCCCTGCTAAGGGGCGCCCAAATAAAGGTGTAGGTGAGAGTTTGTCAAGTGTTCGTGACGCCACCTGTGGTATTCGGTCAGGGTGACCGACGCTGCTAGGGGTCCGCTGGGGTGGTGGAATGGCAGCTAGATGGTATAACTTCCCACAGGTGAAGTATGTCCCCAGGGCTTCCCTTGATGAGTAGATGGTAATGGTGTAGGTCGCAGTAAATGACGAGGACACAGGGTTGCAGTCTCTTTACCTTTTTACTGAAGGCTTCGGCATCCACAATCCAGAGCACTGCTAACAGGGCTGGCTGAGACTGGCCGGCCTGAAGGCACATCCAGAGTTCCATTTGCAGGTGGAAATCAGTAGCCTTCCTACTAGCGCCTGTGTGTTGTAGTACTTCCCTGCTGAGCACCACGGGATAGTCTTCACAACTGGCGTGTATGTTTCTGTTCTCTCTCTCCGTCCCCCAGATGGTATGGATAGGACGCACCCGTATGACGGGGTAGGCCTGGAGTTATTTTATAGGGACCCTAGAGACGCCCCTCTCCCACAATTGCCTCCGTTGTCTTCATTAGGTGTAAAGGTGAGACAGCCAACCTAGAGTTAACCGCCCTGCCGTAGTTCAAAGTAATGCGTAGAGCCTATTACTTCCTCGGCGTTCCGGCCGCCAGCTACGCGCCTCAGAAGGATGTTGCCGATCTTGGGGCACGACTCCTCCTGGTTCTATCGCCTTTGTGCTGTGATCTCGTTTCTCACTTCTCCACAATATACTTCGCTTCGTGTCCTTTCTTAGGATGCCGCCGCAATGAGGTGCAGGCACGGCTCCGTAACGATCTGTCTCGTGCTAGGCCACTGTCAGGATCCCACCCCTGACAGGGACCTCCCTGAGTCTTCCCAAGCAACTCTCTCTCTCGCTAGATGTTACCTGGGCAAAACCTAGTCAGCTTCTCCCTAACTTCCTATCCGACTCCCAGTTTTACCAGAGTGTGAGGAGTGGCCTAATACATAGAACCTTTTGCTCCCCCTGGTGGCCGGAGTGTGAAGTGTAGTGTGTGACTGTGATACCTGGTCAGGTGAACTCCTTTAGTGCCATCAGACGTACCATCACTCCCCCATGTGGAAGAGCGACAATACTGCAACGACCAGGACTCTGGGGCGCTGCATGTGCACATAGCCTAAATCTGTGATTGGTGAGGATGTGGTGCAGAAGTGGAGTTTTCCAAAAGAGGGCAGTGGGACTGTGGATTGTAGAGGGGTGGAGCCTGAGCAAAGTCTCAAGGGGGGCCCCGACAATTTTGCCAGTATGAGGCCCCGAAATTCCTAGTGGCAGCCCTACACATACACATAAATGCCCCAGATCCGAGCTCTGCGGAGATCGGGGTTGCAGAAGAGTAAGCTCCTGCCGTTAACCCCATGTCTTGCCACTCATGCCCCAGATCCGGGCTGTGCGGAGATCGGGGGTCAGAAGCGAAAGCTCCTGCCGTTACCCCCATGTCCTGCGCCTCATGCCCCAGATCCGGGCTGTGCGGAGATCGGGGGTCAGAAATGTAAGCTCCTGCTGTTACCCCATGTCCTGCGCCTCATGCCCCAGATCCGGGCTGTGCAGAGATCGGGGGTCAGAAGTGTAAGCTCCTGCCGTTATCCCCATGTCCTGCGCCTCATGCCCCAGATCCGGGCTGTGCGGATATCGGGGTCAGAAGTGTAAGCTCCTGCCGTTACCCCCACGTCCTGCGCCTCATGCCCCAGATCCAAACTGTGCGGAGATTGGAAGTCAGAAATGTAAGCTCCTGCCGTTACCCCCACGTCCTGCGCCTCATGCCCCAGATCTGGGTTGTGCAGAGATCGGGGGTCAGAAATGTAAGCTCCTGCCGTTACCCCCACGTCCTGCGCCTCATGCCCCAGATCCGGGCTGTGCGGAGATCGGGGGTCAGAAGTGTAAGCTCCTGCCGTTACCCCCATGTCCTGCGCCTCATGCCCCAGATCCGGACTGTGCGGAGATCGGGGGTCAGAAGTGTAAGCTCCTGCCGTTACCCCCACGTCCTGCGCCTCATGCCCCAGATCCGGGCTGTGCGGAGATCGGGGGTCAGAAGTGTAAGCTCCTGCCGTTACCCCCACGTCCTGCGCCTCATGCCCCAGATCCGGGCTGTGCGGAGATCGGGGGTCAGAAGTGTAAGCTCCTGCCGTTACCCCCACGTCCTGCACCTCATGCCCCAGATCCGGGCAGTGCGGAGATCGGGGGTCAGAAATGTAAGCTCCTGCCGTTACCCCCACGTCCTGCGCCTCATGCCCCAGATCCGGGCTGTGCGGAGATCGGGGGTTAGAAGTGTAAGCTCCTGCCGTTACCCCCACGTCCTGCACCTCATGCCCCAGATCCGGGCTGTGCGGAGATCGGGGGTCAGAAGTGCAATCTCCTGCCGTTACCCCCACGTCCTGCGCCTCATGCCCCAGATCCGGGCTGTGCGGAGATCGGGGGTCAGAAGTGTAAGCTCCTGCCGTTACCCCCACATCCTGCGCCTCATACCCCAGATCCGGGCTGTGCGGAGATCGGGGGTCAGAAGTGTAAGCTCCTGCCATTACCCCCACGTCCTGCACCTCATGCCCCATGTCACGATATGGTATGAAATCTCATATAAGTAGTTTCTCTTGCTAGCAAGCTGTGGGCTAAAAAGCCCCCCTTCCCTTTCACTCAGCCAAGAGCTGCCTTGCCAATGTACATGGGGGAAGAGCGTTTTATTGCCTAAAGGAATTTTTACGACCAGGTTAGAAGCTTCCTCCAGCAAGAACTGGATTCTATGTCTCTAGAACCATGCGGTCCTTTGTTCCATTTTTGTAAGATATTAGGCAGACGATGTAAGATAGGAAAATGGTAGATATATCTTCTTATTCTCCCTCGGTAGATCTACGCATCACTCTAAATACGGGCATCTAACTCCATCGGGTGAAGAAGTAGGGATTGCTCTGTAAATAATAGGACATATTTGATCTCATCGGAATGCCCACGATAATACGAGATGTATGCTGGGTATGGTACGTTTATGACATGTGCTGTAGCGAAGTTATAGAAAGTAGAGAAATTTAAGGTTGCCTTACTCAAACTGAAGAAAGGGGAGGGCGATCCTAACTCAACCCTTTCTGTGAGGTCACAGGCTGTAGGTTATAAAGTTGCTGGCAGGCTTCCAGGGGGGAGTTGTGAGTTTTTACCTGAAGCGACCTGACTGCGGGTGCTAATGCACTGGGATAGATGGAAACCCCCCTAGCCTGGTTGCCTGCAATGCTCTGAACAACTGTAAGTGTATTTCTCATGTTATTCCCTGTTTTTTTATAATTACCTTGTACATATTTGCAATTGTCTCATTTGTAACATCTTTGTAAAATATTTTGATAAAGCACTGCCTAACCTTTCTGGAGTATAATATTCAATACTAGTTCGTTCTTTATGCTCTAAAAACGTACCCTGTCTCTTGAAGGGAAATTACGCTACTGTTTTGGGTTAGCTCCGGACCCGTTTAATCGGAGCTGGTGGCAGCTTACCGTGTGCAGGCTTTTGGGGGTTGTTTCAGCAACTGCGGCTTGATAATTATTGTTCCTGCCTGAGTGGGAGTAGTTATTGCGTCGCTGCCGCGCGCCCAATAGCCAGTACATGGCAGGCAGCGTTTCTGGCGACTAATCGCCCTAGGTGCAGTACCTAATCTGACCTGACAGAAAGGGGGGCGCCAGAGAGCTGCAAGGTTTAAGTGGAACTGTAAGCGGGATACACAAATCCCTGCAGTTCAAGGTATATTGAAGAGCAGTGGGATACCTAAAATAAGCCCCTGCTGTAACCTAAGAGGTCAATAAACATGTGTTTTTTTATCACATTGTGACAGTGGAGGGATAACTAAGATAAGCCCCCTGCACATGTGATAGCCGTCTGTTGGTCTAAAGTCACCCCAATCCGGGACATATTGGTGGCAGTGGTCAGAAATCCCTGTGGATTTCGTGACAAACTGCTGGCCGCAGCTAAGGGATCTTGACAGTCACGGTGTGAACTGTTGTGAATTTACCTTTTGGCTCCCTCTAGTGGCTACTAGTGATTTGACTCTGGGTATGTCTGTCATCCCTTGTATGCTCACCTGGGTCGTTAGGTCAGGGGTGTTGCTATATAAGCTCCCTGGACCTTCAGTTCAATGCCTGGCAACGTTGATATCAGAGCTAATCTGTAGTGCTCTTGTCTGCTGATCCTGGTTCCTGCTTGATTAAGCTAAGTCCGCTTTCTTGCTTTTTGCTATTCGTTTTTGTTTGCATTTTTGTCCAGCTTGTATATAATCTGTATCCTGACCTTGCTGGAAGCTCTAGGGTGGCTGGTGTTCTCCCCCCGGGCCGTTAGACGGTTTGGGGGTTCTTGAATCTCCAGCGTGGATTTTTGATAGGGTTTTTGTTGACCATATAAGTTATCTTACTACATTCTGCTATTAGTAAGTGGGCCTCTCTTTGCTAAACCTAGTTCATCTCTGTGTTTGTCATTTCCTCTTACCTCACCGTTATTATTTGTGGGGGGCTTGTATCCTACTTTTTGGGGTCTTTTCTCTGGAGGCAAGAGAGGTCTTTGTTTTCCTCTTCTAGGGGTAGTTAGCTCTCCGGCTGGCGCGAGACATCTAGCGACCAACGTAGGCATGTTCCCCGGCTACTTCTAGTGTTGGCGTTAGGAGTAGATATATGGTCAACCCAGTTACCACTGCCCTATGAGCTGGATTTTTGTACTTCGCAGACTTGCTGATATCGCTGAGACCCTCGCCATTGGGGTCATAACAGTTTGCCAGGCCAGTATTAAATGTTAAATACATTGCAGAAGCGGGATTATAAGAAAGAAAGTTCTGAGTTTTTTTTTTCTCTCTCTCATTTTTTTTTTTTCTTTTCCCCTTTACCTCTGAGTGGCTTGTGATTGCTGCAGACATGAATGTCCAGACCTTGATTACAAGTGTGGACCAGCTTGCTGCTCGTGTGCAGGGCATACAAGATTATGTTACCAGAAATCCTATGTCAGAACCTAAGATACCGATTCCTGAACTGTTTTCCGGAGACCGATTTAAGTTTAGAAATTTCAGGAATAATTGTAAATTGTTTTTGTCCCCGAGACCCTGTTCCTCTGGAGACTCCGCTCAGCAAGTGAAAATTGTTATTTCTTTTTTACGGGGCGACCCTCAGGATTGGGCTTTCTCGCTGGCGCCAGGAGATCCGGCATTGGCTGATATTGATGCGTTTTTTCTGGCGCTCGGTTTGCTTTATGAGGAACCCAATCTTGAGATTCAGGCAGAAAAAGCCTTGCTGGCTATGTCTCAGGGCCAGGACGAGGCTGAAGTGTATTGCCAAAAATTTCGGAAATGGTCCGTGCTGACCCAGTGGAACGAGTGTGCATTGGCTGCAAATTTTAGAAATGGCCTTTCTGAAGCCATTAAGAATGTGATGGTGGGTTTTCCCATTCCCACAGGTCTGAATGATTCCATGGCCCTGGCAATTCAAAGTGACCGGCGGTTGCGGGAGCGAAAAACCGCAAATTCCCTCATGGTGTTATCTGAACAGGCACCTGATTTAATGCAATGTGATAGAATCCTGACTAGAAATGAGCGGAAAATTCATAGACGCCAGAATGGCTTGTGTTACTACTGTGGTGATTCTACACATGTTATCTCAGCATGCTCTAAGCGTCTTACTAAGGTTGTTAGTCCTGTCGCCATTGGTAATTTGCAACCTAAGTTTATTCTATCTGTAACTTTGATTTGCTCACTGTCATCGTATCCTGTCATGGCGTTTGTGGATTCAGGTGCTGCCCTGAGTCTTATGGATCTGTCATTTGCCAAGCGCTGCGGTTTTGTTCTTGAGCCATTAGAAAATCCTATCCCTCTTAGGGGCATTGATGCTACGCCATTGGCAGAAAATAAACCGCAGTTTTGGACACAGGTTACCATGTGCATGACTCCTGAACATCGGGAGGTGATACGTTTTCTTGTTCTGCATAAGATGCATGATTTGGTTGTTTTGGGTTTGCCATGGTTACAGACCCATAATCCAGTCTTGGACTGGAAGGCAATGTCAGTGTCAAGTTGGGGCTGTCATGGAATTCATGGAGATTCCCTGCCCGTGTCTATTGCTACTTCTACGCCTTCGGAAGTTCCGGCGTATTTGTCTGATTATCAGGATGTCTTCAGCGAGTCTAGGTCAAGTGCATTGCCTTCTCATAGGGAATGTGACTGTGCAATAGATTTGATTCCAGGCAGTAAGTTTCCTAAGGGAAGACTGTTTAATCTGTCGGTACCTGAACATACCGCGATGCGTTCATATATCAAGGAGTCTCTGGAGAAGGGGCATATCCGTCCTTCTTCCCCTCTTGGTGCGGGATTTTTTTTTGTGGCCAAAAAGGACGGATCTTTGAGGCCTTGTATTGACTATCGGCTTTTAAATAAGATCACTGTCAAATTTCAGTATCCTTTGCCGCTGTTGTCAGACTTGTTTGCCCGGATTAAAGGTGCCAAGTGGTTCACCAAGATAGACCTTCGTGGTGCGTACAACCTTGTGCGCATTAAGCAAGGAGATGAGTGGAAAACCGCATTCAATACGCCCGAAGGTCATTTTGAGTACTTGGTGATGCCATTTGGGCTCTCTAATGCACCTTCAGTTTTTCAGTCCTTTATGCATGACATTTTCCGGAAGTATCTGGATACATTTTTGATCGTTTATTTGGATGATATTCTGTTTTTTTCTGATGATTGGGACTCGCATGTGGAGCAGGTCAGGATGGTTTTCAAGATTTTGCGTGAAAATTCTTTGTTAAAGGCTCAAAGTGTCTCTTTGGTGTACAGAAGGTTCCCTTTTTAGGGTTTATTTTTTCCCCTTCTGCTGTGGAGATGGACCCAGTCAAGGTCCGAGCTATTCATGATTGGACTCAACCCTCGTCAGTTAAGAGTCTTCAGAAGTTCTTGGGTTTTGCTAACTTCTACCGTCGTTTTATCGCTAATTTTTCTAGCGTTGTTAAACCGTTGACGGATATGACCAAGAAAGGCTCTGATGTGGCTAACTGGGCTCCTGCTGCCATGGAGGCTTTCCAGGAGTTGAAACGCCGGTTTACTTCGGCGCCTGTTTTGTGCCAGCCTGACATCTCACTTCCCTTTCAGGTTGAGGTGGATGCTTCGGAGATTGGGGCAGGGGCCGTTTTGTCGCAGAGAGGCCCTGGTTGCTCTACTATGAGACCTTGTGCCTTTTTCTCTAGGAAGTTTTCGCCGGCAGAGCGAAATTATGATGTGGGCAATCGGGAGTTGTTGGCCATGAAGTGGGCATTTGAGGAGTGGCGTCATTGGCTCGAGGGTGCTAAGCATCGTGTGGTGGTCTTGACTGATCACAAAAATCTGATGTACCTCGAGTCTGCTAAACACCTGAATCCTAAACAGGCCCGCTGGTCATTGTTTTTCTCCCGTTTTGACTTTGTGGTCTCGTATTTACCAGGTTCTAAGAATGTGAAGGCCGATGCTCTGTCTAGGAGCTTTGTGCCTGATGCTCCTGGAGTCGCTGAACCTGTGGGTATTCTTAAGGAAGGAGTTATCTTGTCAGCTATTTCTCCAGATCTGCGACATGTGTTGCAGAGTCCACCTGACAGATTGTTTGTGCCTGCTAAATGGACCAGCAGAGTCATTTCCGAGGTTCATTCCTCAGTGTTGGCAGGGCACCCGGGAATTTTTGGCACCAGAGATCTGGTGGCCAGGTCCTTTTGGTGGCCTTCCTTGTCAAGGGATGTGCGGTCATTTGTGCAGTCCTGTGGTACTTGTGCTCGAGCTAAGCCTTGCTGTTCTCATGCCAGCGGGTTGCTCTTGCCCATGCCTGTCCCGAAGAGACCTTGGACACACATCTCTATGGATTTCATTTCGGATCTTCCGGTGTCTCAGGGCATGTCTGTCATCTGGGTGATATGTGATCGTTTCTCCAAGATGGTCCATCTGGTTCCTTTGCCTAAGCTGCCTTCCTCTTCTGATCTGGTTCCTGTGTTCTTCCAGAGCGTGGTTCGTTTGCACGGCATTCCTGAGAATATTGTGTCGGACAGAGGATCCCAGTTTGTTTCCAGGTTCTGGCGATCCTTTTGTGGTAGGATGGGCATTGATTTGTCGTTTTCGTCCGCTTTTCATCCACAGACTAACGGACAAACGGAACGAACTAATCAGACTCTGGAGGCGTATTTGAGGTGTTTTGTCTCTTCTGATCAGGATGATTGGGTGACCTTCTTGCCGTTGGCCGAATTTGCCCTTAATAATCGGGCTAGTTCTGCCACCTTGGTTTCGCCATTTTTCTGCAACTCTGGTTTCCATCCTCGTTTTTCCTCGGGACATGTGGAGCCTTCTGACTGTCCTGGAGTGGATTCTGTGGTGGATAGGTTGCAGCAGATCTGGAATCATGTGGTGGACAACTTGAAGTTGTCACAGGAGAAGGCTCAGCGTTTTGCCAACCGCCGCCGCGGTGTGGGTCCCCGACTTCGTGTTGGGGATTTGGTATGGCTGTCTTCTCGATTTGTTCCTATGAAGGTCTCCTCTCCCAAATTTAAGCCTCGATTCATTGGTCCTTACAAGATATTGGAGATCCTTAATCCTGTATCCTTTCGCCTGGATCTTCTGGTGTCGTTTGCCATTCACAACGTATTTCATAGGTCCTTGTTGCGGCGGTACGTTGTGCCTGTGGTTCCTTCTGCTGAGCCTCCTGCTCCGGTGTTGGTTGAGGGCGAGTTGGAGTACGTGGTGGAGAAGATCTTAGATTCTCGTCTCACCAGGCGGAGGCTTCAGTACCTGGTCAAGTGGAAGGGCTATGGTCAGGAGGATAATTCCTGGGTGGTCGCCTCTGATGTGCATGCGGCCGATTTAGTTCGTGCCTTTCACGCCGCTCATCCTGATCGCCCTGGTGGTCTTGGTGAGGGTTCGGTGACCCCTCACTAAGGGGGGGGTACTGTTGTGAATTTACCTTTTGGCTCCCTCTAGTGGCTACTAGTGATTTGACTCTGGGTATGTCTGTCATCCCTTGTATGCTCACCTGGGTCGTTAGGTCAGGGGTGTTGCTATATAAGCTCCCTGGACCTTCAGTTCAATGCCTGGCAACGTTGATATCAGAGCTAATCTGTAGTGCTCGTCTGCTGATCCTGGTTCCTGCTTGATTAAGCTAAGTCCGCTTTCTTGCTTTTTGCTATTCGTTTTTGTTTGCATTTTTGTCCAGCTTGTATATAATCTGTATCCTGACCTTGCTGGAAGCTCTAGGGTGGCTGGTGTTCTCCCCCCGGGCCGTTAGACGGTTCGGGGGTTCTTGAATCTCCAGCGTGGATTTTTGATAGGGTTTTTGTTGACCATATAAGTTATCTTACTACATTCTGCTATTAGTAAGTGGGCCTCTCTTTGCTAAACCTAGTTCATCTCTGTGTTTGTCATTTCCTCTTACCTCACCGTTATTATTTGTGGGGGGCTTGTATCCTACTTTTTGGGGTCTTTTCTCTGGAGGCAAGAGAGGTCTTTGTTTTCCTCTTCTAGGGGTAGTTAGCTCTCCGGCTGGCGCGAGACATCTAGCGACCAACGTAGGCATGTTCCCCGGCTACTTCTAGTGTTGGCGTTAGGAGTAGATATATGGTCAACCCAGTTACCACTGCCCTATGAGCTGGATTTTTGTACTTCGCAGACTTGCTGATATCTCTGAGACCCTCGCCATTGGGGTCATAACAGTGAACCATGACAATTGGTGGCAGCGGTGGGATATTAGAGCATTAGTGATTTGGTTTGAGCAATCATTCCTCTCACTAAAAACTTGCAGAAAGTTCTTGCGAGAACTCTGCACAAATAAGTTTGGGAGAACGAACTCAGTGCTTATTAGTTGTGAGACAATTGTGTACTGGTAATTATCCCCTCCCTTTCTCTTCGTTTTTCTATCCTATCTTTTATTTGGCAACCATGGTTGAGCTGGGAGAAACCTTCTATGAGCAGCAGACCAAAGACACCCTTGTGGCCTTATGCAAGTCACAGCACATTGACTATGCAAACAAAAACAAAAGCCAACTGGTCGCAGTCCTGATGCAATGGGAAGCCACTCTAGACCACTCACAGAGCCCAGAGGCCGCAGATGCCAGCACCAGCGAACATGGTGCTGCAGCAGAGGTCCAACCACTGAATGCTGGCCCTGTTAGCAATCCGGGCGAATTGGACCCCCACCTGCAGGCGGTCTTGAAAGAATTCCCCACTGACGACCATGAGGGACGTCGGCAGCTGATTCAGCAATACCGGAAGGAGGCTGAGGCCCAAGCCCAGCGAGAGGCAGAGAGAGCCGAGCGAGAGGCCCAGCGAGAGGCAGAGAGAGCCGAGCGAGAGGCCCAGGGAGCCGAGCGAGAGGCCCAGGCCCAGCGAGCCGAGCGCCAAGCCCAGCGAGAACATGCACTGGAGATGCTCCGGCAGGGGGGGACGCCTTCCACCGCCCAGAGCCGTGAGCCCAGCAGCGCTCAGACACCAAAGCCCCGGCCCGACCACTTTCCTGTTATGGAAAAGGATGGGGACTTGGACACTTTTCTGCGGGCCTTTGAGAAAGCCTGCAGACAGTACCAGCTGCCTACACAAGAATGGGCACGATACCTGACACTAGGGCTGAGAGGAAAAGCTCTGGAGGCGTTTGCTGCACTCCCTCAAGAACAAGATGGTGACTATGAGGCTATCAAGCAGGCCCTCATAGCCAAGTACCAGCTTACACCCGAGGTGTACCGTAAAAAGTTCCGGACCCTCCAACGTGGCCCACACGACAGTTACAGTGATGTGGTGCATGGACTGGGGACCCACTTTGACCAGTGGACCCAAGGACTGTCAGTGACCACCTTTGCACAGCTGCGAGACCTGATGATCAAAGACTAGTTCTTCCATCTTTGCCCAACTGAGATGCGACAGTTCGTGATGGACAGAGAACCCAAAGACGTGACGAAAGCAACGCAGATTGCCGATGCCTATGTGGCCAACCGTAGATCGGAAGTGCGGAAGCCAGTCACCCCCAGCTGGAGAGGGGGTAAGCCTGCACCCAACGCCAGTACCCCTGCCAGCCAACATACCAGAGGTCCTGTCCCCGTGGCCAACAGCCCCAGACCTACCACCGAACTTCGCCAGTGTTACCACTGCAGGCAGACTGATCATATCAGTCCCCAATGTCCAGCCAAGCAGAAGAACTCCTCATCCAAGGCCCCAGGGCCTAATGCAGCAGTTCTTTTGGTGGGTGGTGTGGCTGGGAGGGGGTGTGATAACGTACAGCATGTCATTGTGGGAGGTCATGTTGCTACAGGCCTCAAGGACACCGGGGCTGAACGAACCCTCATCCGACCCGAACTGGCGGCCCCTGAAGAAATCATTCCGGGGAAAACCCTAACTGTCACTGGGATTGGGGGCATCAGCTGTCCCTTACCGATGGCCTGGGTTTTTATTGATTGGGGTGCCGGGAGCGGGGTGAAGGAAGTGGGGCTGTCTGATAATTTGCCCACTGATGTTTTGTTGGGGACTGATTTGGGGAGGTTGGTGGCACACTTCGTCATTGACACCCCTCCCAATCTACTAATGAGGGTAAAGTTAACCCTGATGATGATGATGGGAAATCGCATGTGTTACCTGACCATGCTTTATCTTGTAATGTTGCATCTGATAACCATTTTTTCCCTAGGATTGATGGTGGAAATGTTGTACCTGTGCCATCTGTATCTGATAATGATGTTTCTGTGAAAGTTGATGTGTCCATAGGTACAGGAGTGCTCAGCCACGTCGCTCTGCGGAGTGAGACGGCTGAGGAACCCCTAGCAGGGGCAAGTGTCGGTGCTACAAGAAATGGGGAGATACATGGGAACCGTGAGGAAGGTGATGCCATGCAATTGACCAGTGCCACCGAGGAAGGTAACTGGCCCATAAGTAGCAATGCTCCTGAGGTAATGGGGGTGGATGGGGAGGTAGAGCCCATAGCAGCGTCGGCTGATGGGTCTGTAGAAACCCCCGGGGAGACAGCCTACGTAGCTGCTGTCACCCGCAGTCAGAGTGCCCGGAACGCAGATAACTGTCTGCCTCCCGGACCCTCCTCAGTCATCAGTATGACTGAACCAGAGGTGGACCCAGAGCAGGTCCCAGAGGGCTCCCGTGGGGAAGGGACCCTGACGTCGCTTCTGGCTTCCCCTAGCCAGGAGTTTCAGGCCGCTCTGCACACCGATGCGAGCCTAGAGAGTTTGAGACAACTCGCCGGGACGTCATTCTCCGAGACTGATAAGGAGAAGGTGTTCTGGGAAGGAGGAAGGTTGTACCGGGAGACAGTACCCGGAGAATCACAAAAGGAGTGGTTGAGGGAAAGACAGCTGGTCATCCCGCAGCAATTCCGGGGTGAGTTGTTGCGGATTGCCCATGAGATCCCGCTAGCTGGACACTTGGGGATAAGCAAAACTAAGGCCCGGCTGTCTCAACACTTCTATTGGCCTAAGATGGGGACAGATGTGTCAAACTACTGCCGCTCATGTGTCACCTGTCAAAGAGTGGGGAAGGTGGGGCCTGCTCTTAAGGCTTTCCTCATCCCTTTGCCAGTGATAGAGGAGCCTTTCCAGAGGATCGCGGTGGACATTGTGGGCCCGCTGGCCATCCCCAGCAGCTCTGGAAAGCGATATATCCTTACTGTGGTAGACTACGCTACCCGGTACCCAGAGGCAGTAGCTCTGTCGTCAACTAGGGCAGATAAGGTGGCGGATGCCCTGTTGGCCATCTTTTCACGTGTAGGATTTCCCAGGGAAATGCTTACTGATCGAGGGACCCAATTTATGTCTCACCTAATGGAGGCTCTCTGTAAGAAAATGCAGGTGAAGCACCTGGTATCGAGTGCGTATCACCCACAGACCAATGGCTTGTGTGAACGCTTCAATGGTACCCTCAAACAGATGCTACGCATGCTGGTTGAGACACAAGGGCGCGACTGGGAGAGGTACCTCCCACACCTGCTTTTCGCTTACCGAGAGGTTCCGCAGGCCTCGACGGGGTTCTCCCCCTTCGAGCTCCTGTACGGCAGGCGAGTCCGGGGACCCCTTGGGTTGGTAAGAGAATCCTGGGAAGAGGAGCCGAACCCTTCTGAAATGTCCATAGTGGAGTATGTCATGCGCTTCCGTGACAAGATGCAGACCTTGACGCAGTTGGTGCATGACAACATGACGCAGGCTCAGGCTGATCAGAAGCACTGGTACGACCAGAACGCCCGGGAGCGGACCTACCACGTGGGTCAAAAGGTGTGGGTGCTGGTTCCCGTACCAACGGATAAGCTTCAGGCAGCCTGGGAGGGCCCGTACGTCGTCCACCAACAGCTCAACCCGGTCACCTATGTGGTCATGCTTGACCACACTCGGGGTAGGCGAAAGGCCTTTCACGTCAACATGATGAAGGCTCATCACGAACGTGAACCTTTCGTCCTACCGGTCTGCAGCGCACCCGAAGAAGGGGAGGAAGACACCCTCCTGGACATGCTGGCCCAAGCCAAGGCCCATGGGTCCATTGAGGACGTGGAGGTGAGCGCCTCGCTAGATGAACCACAGCGGTTGCAGTTGCAAACCACACTGGAACCCTTCCGGGTCGTGTTCTCCAACCGGCCGGGAAGGACTTAGTTAGCCGTCCACGAGGTGGGCACCGGGAATCACGCCCCACTACGGCGAACAGCCTATCGAATCTCTGACCAGGTGCAGCAGATTATGCGCCAGGAGATCGATGAGATGTTACAGCTGGGGGTGATTCGACGGTCAAAGAGCGCGTGGGCCTCACCTGTAGTTCTCGTGCCAAAGAAGGACCGGACCACCCGGTTCTGCGTGGACTACAGGGGGCTCAACGCCATTGCAGCCTCTGACGCGCACCCAATGCTGCGCATCGAAGAGCTGCTTGAGAAGTTAGCTGGCGCAAAATACCTGACAATAATGGATCTGAGTCGCGGATACTGGCAGATTCCCCTGAGCCCCGAGGCGCAGGAGAAGTCCGCCTTTATCACACCCTTTGGACTGTACGAGTCCACGGTCATGCCCTTCGGCATGAAGAATGCCCCTGCCACTTTCCAGCGGATGGTCAATCTCCTGCTTCAGGGACTGGAGAAGTACGCCGTGGCGTACTTAGATGACATTGCCATCTTCAGTCCCTCCTGGGATGAGCACCTGCAGCATCTCGAGGAGGTGCTCAGGCGAATTCACCAAGCAGGACTGACTATCAAGCCGGGAAAGTGCCAGATGGGCATGAGGGAGGTCCACTACCTGGGGCACCGGGTAGGTGGAGGCACCCTGAAACCAGAGCCTGACAAAGTGGGCATGATCGTGAACTGGCCCACTCCTGGGACCAAGAAACAGGTGATGTCCTTCCTGGGCACTGCAGGGTACTATAGGCGCTTTGTGCAGCACTATAGTAGCCTGGCAAAACCTTTGACGGACCTCACCAGGAAGAAGCTACCCCACATCGTCAACTGGACAGATGGCTGTGAGGGGGCCTTCCAGGTGTTGAAAACAGCACTGTGCAACGCCCCTGTGTTGAAAGCAGTCGACAGCAGTCGACCGTTCTTGGTACAGACCGACGCCAGCGAGTTTGGCCTCGGTGCTGTGCTCAGCCAGGTTGACTCGGAGGACCAAGAGCACCCCGTGTTGTACCTGAGCCGGAAACTTTTGCCGAGGGAAGTGGCCTACTCCACCATCGACAAGGAGTGCCTGGCCATAGTCTGGGCCCTGCAGCGCTTGCAGCCCTACTTGTACGGTCGCACCTTCACTGTGGTGACCGACCACGACCCTCTGCGCTGGCTAAGCACCATGTGTGGAACCAACGGCAGGTTGCTACGCTGGAGCCTTGCCATTCAGCAATTTGACTTCACCATTAAACACAAAGCGGGCAAAGAGCATGGGAATGCAGATGGACTGTCCCGCCAGGGTGAACCCACTGAGGTGCGCATGGAGGCATACCATGGGGTTCTACCTCCCTAGCGCACGCAAAAAGGGGGAGGTGTCACGATATGGTATGAAATCTCATATAAGTAGTTTCTCTTGCTAGCAAGCTGTGGGCTAAAAAGCTCCCCTTCCCTTTCACTCAGCCAAGAGCTGCCTTGCCAATGTACATGGGGGAAGAGCGTTTTATTGCCTAAAGGAATTTTTACGACCAGGTTAGAAGCTTCCTCCAACAAGAACTGGATTCTAAGTCTCTAGAACCATGCGGTCCTTTGTTCCATTTTTGTAAGATATTAGTCAGACGATGTAAGATAGGAAAATGGTAGATATATCTTCTTATTCTCCCTCGGTAGATCTACGCATCACTCTAAATACGGGCGTCTAACTCCATCGGGTGAAGAAGTAGGGATTGCTCTGTAAATAATAGGACATATTTGATCTCATCGGAATGCCCACGATAATACGAGATGTATGCTGGGTATGGTACGTTTATGACATGTGCTGTAGCGAAGTTATAGAAATTAGACAAATTTAAGGTTGCCTTACTCAAACTGAAGAAAGGGGAGGGCGATCCTAACTCAACCCTTTCTGTGAGGTCACAGGCTGTAGGTTATAAAGTTGCTGGCAGGCTTCCAGGGGGGAGTTGTGAGTTTTTACCTGAAGCGACCTGACTGCGAGTGCTAATGCACTGGGATAGATGGAAACCCTCCTAGCCTGGTTGCCTGCAATGCTCTGAACAACTGTAAGTGTATTTCTCATGTTATTCCCTGTTTTTTATAATTACCTTGTACATATTTGCAATTGTCTCATTTGTAACATCTTTGTAAAATATTTAGATAAAGCACTGCCTAACCTTTCTGGAGTATAATATTCAATACTAGTTCGTTCTTTATGCTCTAAAAACGTACCCTGTCTCTTGAAGGGAAATTACGCTACTGTTTTGGGTTAGCTCCGGACCCGTTTAATCGGAGCTGGTGGCAGCTTACCGTGTGCAGGCTTTTGGGGGTTGTTTCAGCGACTGCGGCTTGATAATTATTGTTCCTGCCTGAGTGGGAGTAGTTATTGCATCGCTGCAGCGCGCCCAATAGCCAGTACATAGCAGGCAACGTTTCTGGCGACTAATCACCCTAGAGCATAAACTCACAGACATAATATGGAGAGGCGGCTGGTGAAGAGAGGGGTGCATGAGGAGGCAAGAGGACGACGGCCGTTTCGCGCCTACGCACTTCCACGGGTCCTGGACCCGTGGAAGCGCGCAGGCGCGAAACGACCGTCGTCCTCTTGCCTCCTCATGCACCCCTCTCTTCACCAGCCGCCTCTCCATATTATGTCTGTGAGTTTATGCTCTGAATAAAGGACACTATTATACAGCATCATCGGGTGAGTGCCACTTCTGTTTCTTCATGTTCTGGATAAGATAAGCCCCCTGCACATGTGATAGCCGTCTGTTGGTCTAAAGTCACCCTAATCCGGGACATATTGGTGGCAGTGGTCAGAAATCCCTGTGGATTTCGTGACAATCTGCTGGCCGCAGCTAAGGGATCTTGACAGTCACGGTGTGAACCGTGACACCCCAGATCCTGGCAGTGCGGAGATTGGGGGTCAGAAATGTAAGCTCCTGCCGTTACCCCCATGTCCTGCGCCTCATGCCCCAGATCCGGGCTGTGAGGAGATCGGGGGTCAGAAGTGCAATCTCCTGCCGTTACCCCCACGTCCTGCGCCTCATGCCCCAGATCCGGGCTGTGCGGAGATCTGGGGTCAGAAATGTAAGCTCCTGCCGTTACCCCCTCTGGGGCTGTGCGGAGATCGGGGGTCAGAAATGTAAGCTCCTGCCGTTACCCCCACGTCCTGCACCTCATGCCCCAGATCCGGGCTGTGCGGAGATCGGGGGTCAGAAATGTAAGCTCCTGCCGTCACCCCCACGTCCTGCGCCTCATGCCCCAGATCCGGGCTGTGCGGAGATTGGGGGTCAGAAATGTAAGCTCCTGCCGTTACCCCCACGTCCTGCGCCTCATGCCCCAGATCCGGGCTGTGCGGAGATCGGGGGTCAGAAATGTAAGCTCCTGCCGTTACCCCCATGTCCTGCGCCTCATGCCCCAGTTAGAAGTCCCACATGTGGGGGTCATTCTCTGTGGCTTTCTTGATACATGAAGCATTGGAAAGTCACCAGCAGATAAAAGGAGGAGTTTCTCCAGTTACAGGTTTCTACATGTGATGACTGGAAACATATTGTACTTCTTCACTGCACTGGTCTGCAATCTGTCGTATCCAGCAGCTGGGAAATGCCTTGATGTCAATGCTGGGGACAGGACATGATGGCATACCTCCCAACTTTTGAAGATGGGAAAGAGGGACAAAGCTTGCGGCGCGCTTTGCGCGCCGCGGCAAATTTTAGGTCACACCTCTGACCACACCCATTCATAACTAGCCACACCCATATCCACGTCCCAATCACACCCATTTAGCACTGCTGATCACACTTTCATGAAGAATAATTATAAACAAAAAACTATGGCCACACAGTGCTCCATACTGTATAATGGCCACACATGATGCTCCATACTGTATAATAGCCCCACATGATGCTCCATACTGTATAATGGCCATACATGACGCTCCATACTATTATAATGGCCACACATGACGCTCCATACTATATAATGGCCACACATGACGCTCCATACTATATAATGGCCCCACATGATGCTCCATACTGTATAATGACTGCACATGATGCTCCATACTGTATAATTTCAAAAAAAGCAGTAAAGCCGCACCCTATAATTATATAGTCTCTATGGACATCGGGGCGCACGTCCTCACCAGGGGGTCTATCCCAGACAGAACAACCAAATCCAATTTGAAGAAAAGGACAGCGCCACACCGGATAGTGAAAAGCAGCTCACATATTTATTCTGCCTCCTGCAGCAATGTTTCGGTCCAAAGACCTTTGTCAAGCATGACAAAGGTCTTTGGACCGAAACGTTGCCGCACGAGGCAGGATAAATATGTGAGCTGCTTTTCACTATCCAGTGTGGCGCTGTCCTTTTCTTCAATTTGGATTTGGCCATACTGTATAATGACTGCACATGATGCTCCATACTGTATAATGGCCACACATGACACTTCGCACCGTATAATGGCCACACATAGCTACTCCTACACACGCGGCTGCGCTCCGTACACACACGCTCTACTCCATACACTTCGTACACACGCGGCTCCGCTTCGTACACCTCGTACACATTTAGCTCTGCTCCATACACCTCATACACACGACTCCGCTCCGTACACCTCATACACACGGCTCCGCTCTGTACACCTCATATACACGGCTCCGCTCACCTCATACACTCAGCTCCGCTCCGTACACCTTGTACACATTCAGCTCTGCTCCGTACACCTCGTACACATTCAGCTCCGCTCCGTACACCTCATACACACGGCTCCGCTCCGTACACCTCATACACACGGCTCCGCTCCGTACACCTCATACACACGGCTCCGCTCCGTACACCTCATACACACGGCTCCGCTCCGTACACCTCATACACACGGCTCCGCTCCGTACACCTCATACACACGGCTCCGCTCCGTACACCTCATACACACGGCTCCGCTCCGTACACCTCATACACACGGCTCCGCTCCGTACACCTCATACACACGGCTCCGCTCCGTACACCTCATACACACGGCTCCGCTCCGTACACCTCATACACACGGCTCCGCTCCGTACACCTCATACACACGGCTCCGCTCCGTACACCTCATACACACGGCTCCGCTCCGTACACCTCATACACACGGCTCCGCTCCGTACACCTCATACACACGGCTCCGCTCCGTACACCTCATACACACGGCTCCGCTCCGTACACCTCATACACACGGCTCCGCTCCGTACACCTCATACACACGGCTCCGCTCCGTACAACTCGTACACACTCCGCTCCGTACACACACACGGCTCCGCTCCATGCACCACACACACACACGGCTCCGCTCCATACACCTCGTACACACACGGCTCCGCTCCGTACACCTCGTATACACACGGCTCCGCTCCGTACAACTCGTATACACACGGCTCCGCTCCGTACAACTCGTACACACTCAGCTTCGCTCCGTACACATTCAGCTCTGCTCCGTACACCTCGTACAGACACGGCTCCACTCCGTACAACTCGTACACACTCAGCTCCGCACACATTCAGCTCCGCTCCGTACACCTCATACACACACGGCTCCGCTCCGTACACCTCGTACACACACGGCTCCGCTCCGTACACCTCGTACACACACGGCTCCGCTCCGTACACCTCGTACACACACGGCTCCGCTCCGTACACCTCATACACACACGGCTCCGCTCCATACACCTCGTACACACACGGCTCCGCTCCATACACTTCATACACACATGGCTCGGCTACATCCACACTGTAAACACCTCCTGACCCCACACATAACAGGCAGCACATCACCAGGGCACGTGCTTCTCACCAGAGAAGGGGCTGTGTGAGCCCTGTGCCAGTGCTGCATGGCGCTCACCTGCGGGTGCCCTCACCAGGGCATGTCTGGCTTCCCTGGCAGTGATGGAGGGGCAGCGACAGCACAAAGCCTCATTAGGTGCAGATCAGTAAATCTGGACACATTTCTCTGCACGGTGAGAACTAGTTTCCTTACAAGCAGAGCAACAAGCAGCCTGCTGCAGCACATGGCTACTGAGCACGCCCACTCCAGCTCATTATCCTGCTGGCACCGCACACAGGGGCAGGAGGGTCGGTGTGCCTGCTCGTCCTGCACAACATCCAGCAGAGCTCCTCGTCTTCCTCCTCCAGCAGATCATGACCCCGTGCCCAGCGCTGGCAGCGCCTCCTTCATGCCACAGGCAGGAAGCCCTAAGAGTAAGACTCAGGAACATGGGGAAGGGGCGTGGCCTAACGCAAGGGGGCGTGACGGCAGCTTCTCCTGTGTTGTATGCGGGATCAGCGCGTCGGGCGCTGGACAGCAGGACAAAGCATCAAATCCGGGGCAATCCCGCAGAATGAGGGACGGTTGGGAGCTATGTGATGGGGGGTTGTAGTTTTAGAGCCACAGGTTACGGACCAGCACTATGCACAGCACTGTTATCTGCGACTGAGCGCCGCCATCTTGTCGGAGCCCGACCGCACAACGTCCGCTGTGAGGAAGAGGCAGTGCGGCCTCTAGTGACGGGATCGGTGACCCGCAAACCCGGAAGTGCTTCCTCGGACGAGAACTGTTGGGCTGAGACAGTTTCAGTTTGTGCTGCGGAGACTGACGAGAAAACAGAGTCCGGACACCGGCGGCTGCATGGACCGGTGAGTATCCGTGACCGGGCCTGTGGTGTACACACGGATATACGCCTGCTGTATACTGCTCCCCTGTATACCTCCCCCCCACCGTCACTGCCCTCCACAGTCACTACGGTTGTGGCTAAATCCCAGTCGGCTAAAGGACCAGGTCCTTCTGTGCACTGGGATTTAGCTTTCTCACACAGAGTGGGCTATTTCCCAGTCGGCAGAGGGACCAGGTCCTTTAGCCGACTGGGATTTAGCCTGCTCTATATAAGAATGCTAAATCCCAGCAGATAGAAGGACCCTTATTGTATATAGATAGATATGAATACTGTCATGTGATTTTTTTGAAGTAATATTGAGCCGCAGCCTGGATATGACATCTGATTACATATTTATTTATATGTGACAATTATACACACAAATTTTCCCCCTAATCCCAGTGTGTACAATATTCTGTGCCAATCTCATCTGCGACACGTTTTATTTACTGGTGATCATTTTTGTAGATCACACAACCACAGATTTTTTTTCCATGCATGCACCTAGGAGTGTTTTAACCCTCGGGTGATTTTCCGTTTTTTTTTTTTTTTTTTTAATTTTCTTCCCATAACTTATTTTTCCATCCACATCGCCATTGGGATTTTTTATTTATTTTGGCCCCGAGACGTTCTTATTTATACCATTTTGGCGGGGATTTTTTATTTTTTTTTGTAATGGAGCAAATGCGATTTTTTTTTTGTTTCTTATATTTTTATGATATATGACGTAACTTGTAGATCATGCAACCACAGATTTTTTCCATGCATGCACCTAGGAGTGATTTAACTCTTTGGCGATTTTCATTTTTTTTTACATTTTTCTTCTTTCCCATAACTTATATTTTCATCCACATCACCGTTGGGAATTTTTTTTATTTTGGCGGGACGTTCGTATTGATACCATTTTGGCGCGGATACCATGTTTTGATCACCTCTTATTTCATTTTATTGCAATGTTGCGGCGACCAAAAAAAACGTAATTATGGCGTTTCTAGTTTTTTTCTCATTATGCCGTTTACCGATCAGATTATTTTACATTTTGATTGGTCAGACCTTTCTGAACACGTCAATTCCAAATTTATTTATTTTTTTAAATGGAGCAAAAGCGATATTTTTTTTTTCTGCTATTTTTATGTTATATGATGTAACTGCATCATGCGTTGTGAAGGGGTCAATACTATAATTATTGGCCAAATGGACCAGGTCCTTCTGCCGACTTGGATTTAGCCTGCTCTCTGTGAGAAAGCTAAATCCCAGTAGGCTAAAGGCCCAAATCCTTCTGTGCACTGGGATTTAGCTTTCTCACACAGAGTGGGCTATTTCCTAGTCGGCAGAGGGACCAGGTCCTTTAGCCGACTTGGATTTAGGGTATGTTTCCACGTTCAGGAAACGCTGCGTTTTTCCGCAGCGTCAAAAACGCAGCGTCCAGATGTTACAGCATAGTGGAGGGGATTTCATGAAATCCAGACTCCACTATGCGTTAAAAAACGCATGCGTTTTTGCCGCGAAAACGCATGCGTGGTGCGTTTTTTCTAAACGCAGCATGTTGCTACTATGAGCAAAACACGCAGGCACACAGCAGGTGACCTGCCAGTGACCTCAGGTGCAGTTTTGGTCAGGATTTTACCTGCATAAAATCCTGACCAAAGCCTGAAGCAAAACTGAACGTGGAAACATACCCTTAGCCTGCTCTATATAAGAATGCTAAATCCCAGTAGATAGAAGGACCCTTATTGTATATAGATAGATATGAATACTGTCATGTGATTTTTTTTGCAGTAATATTGAGCCGCAGCCTGGATATGACATCTGATTACATATTTATTTATATGTGACAATTATACACACAAATTTTCCCCCTAATCCCAGTGTGTACAATATTCTGCGCCAATCTCATCCTCGTCCCGTTTTATTTACTGGTGATCATTTTTGTAGATCACACAACCACAGATTTTTTTCCATGCATGCACCTAGGAGTGTTTTAACCCTCAGGCGATTTTCCGTTTTTTAATTTTTTTTTCCTTCCCATAACTTATTTTTCCATCCACATCGCCGTTGGGAATTTTTTTTATTTTGGCGGGACGTTCTTATTGATACCATTTTGGCGCGGATACCATGTTTTGATCACCTCTTATTTCATTTTATTGCAATGTTGCGGCGACCAAAAAAAGTCATTATGGCGTTTCGAGTTTTTTCTCGTTATGCCGTTTACTGATCAGATTATTTTACATTTTGATTGGTCAGACATTTCTAAACATGTCAAGTCCCAATTTGTGTATTTTTTTAATTGAGCAAAATCAATATTTTTTCTTATATTTCTATGATATATGACGTAACTGCATCATGCGTTGTGAAGGGGTTAATACTATAATTATTGGCCAAATGGACCAGGTCCTTCTGCCGACTTGGATTTAGCCTGCTCTCTGTGAGAAAGCTAAATCCCAGCTGGCTAAAGGACCAGGTCCCTGTGAGTGTTTTAATACTAGACCTAGCAGGCTAAAGGACCAGGTCCTTCTGCCGACTTGGATTTAGCCTGCTCTCTGTGAGAAAGGTAAATCCCATTTGGGTAAAGGACCAGGTCCCTGTGAGTGTTTTAATACTAAATCTAGCAGGCTAAAGGACCAGGTCCTTCTGCCAACTTGGATTTAGCCTGCTCACTGTGAGAAAGCTAAATCCAAGTGGGATAAAGGACCAGGTCCCTTGGAGTGGTTTAATACCAGACTTAGTAAGCTAAAACACCAGGTCCTTCTGCCCACTTAGCTTTAGCTTGCTGTATATAACAGTCTAGTGGGCAACGCAGTCCACCAGTGATTCACCAATCTGATGCACTGTGATGATTCCACGGTTCACTGTCGGACATCCGTACTGTAGTGCCCCTGTCACGCAGGGGGCAGTCCGGCAATCCAACCTACTACAATGTTTCCGCCAGGTTATGCATATTGCCGGTCACTGTGCTCCTTGACTTCACCTCAAGTGACAGCTCAGAGGGTGCTGTGATAACCGCAAACTGTCATCTCCAGTGACCTCACAGGTGGCGGCTTCCATGCCACCCTTAGTGTGTGTACGGCGGACACGGGGAGGGGTCACGTTTTATGATGTCACTATGGCTTCTGTATGTATTGGAGCAGGGGATCGTCTTGGGACCTCGATGTGGATTACACTGGACCTTGTGGATCTCATTGAACCTGCAGGTGTTTTTTGGGGGGGTAAATGGGTGAAAGAGGGTGTCTGTTTTTATATTTTAATTACATGTTTTTAATCTGTGTTTCTTTAGTTTTACTTACAGTGTTAGTAAACGGGGTGTTTCATAGGCACCTCTCTTTTACTAACCCTGGGCTTGATGTCAGCTGTGATTTTTGACAAATCACAGTTGTAATTATACTTACAGCCCTGGCAAAAATGAAGAGACCACTGCAAAATGTCCAGTTTGTCTGATTTTTCTCTTTATAGGTATATTTTTGAGTAAAATGTAAATTGCTCTTTTATTCTATAAACTTCTGACATGTCTCAGAATTTTCAAGCAATAAATTTATTATTTTTTTCTAACAAAGAAAAATGGTCAAAATAAAAAAAACCCAGTGCTTTCAGACCTCAAATGATGCAAAGAAAACAAGTTCATAATCATTTAGAAACAACAGTACTAATTTTTTAATTCAGGAAGAGTTCAGAAATAGTGATGAGTGAAAGTGCTCGCCACTACTCGTTACTCGCCCAGGTATCGGTGTACTCGGCGAGCAGCGAGCATTTCCGGTATTATTCGGCGGTAACTGCAGTCTCCACCCAGCAATTTTGGCGGACTTAAGAGACCCAATCACGGTGCAGGGATTGTCTGCCAGGCCATGAAACGCCGCAGCCATCTTTGTTGTGGTCGTGCAGTGACTGGCTTGGCCGTACAGCATCATCCCGAGTATAAGAGACCTTGTGCCGCCCTGCTCGCCGCATGCTGTTCCTGTTTCAGCGAAGAATAGGGAGAGCTGCTGCCGAGATAGGGTCAGAATCGTGGTTTTAGAGTTAGTGTAGGCCTGCAACTCTTACATCCACAACTCCTCAGAAACCAAAAGTCCTTTGTAGGGCTAATTTGTGGGTCCCGATATTGCAGCGCTAGGCAGGCAGGGCACAGCATATCCACATCAATGCAAGGTCTGCAGGCACTGTATGTGCGTCTGCAGCGCCCCAGAGTCCTGGTCATTGCAGTAATGTCGCTCTGCCACTAAGGGGAGTGATGTTATGTCTGATTGCACTAAAGGAGTTTCTCTGACCAGGTAACACTCGCACTACACTTCACACTCCGGCCACCAGGGGGGGGTGGTTCTATCTAATAGGCCACTCCTCACACTCTGGTAAAACTGGGGGTTGGACAGGAAGACAGAGAGAAGTAACTGGGAAGAGCTAGAGAGAGGACCTGTCAGGGATGGGATCCTGGCAGACTCCTAAGAGGAAAAAAGGAGAAGATCCAGCTCAACGATATAGTGAAAAGTCCATAGTTTTATTTCACCTCGAAAATAGCATGGTGTAAGGACAAAACATCAGCATACAAAAGGGTTAAAAACCAAGATCAACGCGTTTCCGGTGACTAAGCACCCTTAATCATGATACCTGGCACATGTCATGTCTCGTACTTTTATACTGGTATCCGGTCGGCACACCGGCATGACAATTAATCAATCCAATAGAATGGACACACATGAAAAATAAGCACAAAACAAGCATGGTAATAGAACTAAGGCAAATGTTCTAGTTGGATGGAATTACAAAAAAAGGAATACAGAAAAAGCATAAAAAAACTACATACAAAATTTAACACTGAAATAATTAATTAAATAAATAGATCTATACAAAGTTTAATTATAATTGTGATTAAATAACCTAAAATATATTGAAAAAATTATTTATATGATATATAATAAAATATATTCTAATGACAATATGAAAAAGATACTATTTTTACATATAAATTAAATTTGTGGAAGCAACCTAATCCACTTGAGTTGATGACAATTTTACATGGGAGGGAGAGAAATTTGCAAGGGAAAACAAAATTGCCTGAAGTGGGACACGAACTCATATGAGTTCTTTATTCGGAGGTGAAACATGCATATAAATCTCGTAATGAACGGAGCTACAAGCTTCTTTGACTCGAGAGTCGGCCTTGGAATATTACGGACTTATAGATGGCCAAGGCTGAAAGAGCAAAATAAACAAATTAGAGGCAATCAAAGTCGAAGTGAATTAGTGCACAGCAGGAGACGCCGTTACAATGTAGAAGCGGCCGACAAACAGGGAACTTTAAAAGAAGGGGGAAAAAAAAGGAAGGAATCATTTTAAATGGATAGTAAATAATAGATAAATGAATGAAAAAATATTATACATAACAAGAAAAGCAGGGAAACATACAGAAAATGTAACCTATACATATAGTAAGCAGATAAACGGATGCACAGTCCATAAGCTGTCAGAAGATTAATAGAAGAGCATTAGATCCTTTCTTTTGTTCAAGCTTGGTACTAGAATACCACATGGCTTAAAGATCCACCATGTTTCTCTATTTCTAAGGATCACCTCAACATCTCCTCCTCTAAATGATCTTTTAAAGTTCCCTGTTTGTCGGCCGCTTCTACATTGTAACGGCGTCTCCTGCTGTGCACTAATTCACTTCGACTTTGATTGCCTCTAATTTGTTTATTTTGCTCTTTCAGCCTTGGCCATCTATAAGTCCGTAACATTCCAAGGCCGACTCTCGAGTCAAAGAAGCTTGTAGCTCCGTTCATTACGAGATTTATATGCATGTTTCACCTCCGAATAAAGAACTCATATGAGTTCGTGTCCCACTTCAGGCAATTTTGTTTTCCCTTGCAAATTTCTCTCCCTCCCATGTAAAATTGTCATCAACTCAAGTGGATTAGGTTGCTTCCACAAATTTAATTTATATGTAAAAATAGTATCTTTTTCATATTGTCATTAGAATATATTTTATTATATATCATATAAATAATTTTTTCAATATATTTTAGGTTATTTAATCACAATTATAATTAAACTTTGTATAGATCTATTTATTTAATTAATTATTTCAGTGTTAAATTTTGTATGTAGTTTTTTTATGCTTTTTCTGTATTCCTTTTTTTGTAATTCCATCCAACTAGAACATTTGCCTTAGTTCTATTACCATGCTTGTTTTGTGCTTATTTTTCATGTGTGTCCATTCTATTGGATTGATTAATTGTCATGCCGGTGTGCCGACCGGATACCAGTATAAAAGTACGAGACATGACATGTGCCAGGTATCATGATTAAGGGTGCTTAGTCACCGGAAACGCGTTGATCTTGGTTTTTAACCCTTTTGTATGCTGATGTTTTGTCCTTACACCATGCTATTTTCGAGGTGAAATAAAACTATGGACTTTTCACTATATCGTTGAGCTGGATCTTCTCCTTTTTTCCTGTTTGTTTACGCCCTGACACAGCGGTTCCGTGCTCCGAGACCTGGGGAATGTCGGTATGGTGAGCTGGACTTTGTTCCTTTACTCTGTTTATTTGTGTCTCCGTGCTTGCCTGGACCCCCATTATTTATTGTGGCAAAAGGATTTATCTTATCTAAACATCAGCATAACGGACTTTGATGCAACAAAATGGATAGGTCAAAAAGACAAAACAAAGCAGAGAAATTGTTTGCATAGTCAGCCACGGAGGAAACTCCTGTGACTAGTAATAAGGATGGATTACTTGATAATTTATTATCTTCAATGCTTAAGGAGAACCGCCTTTGGTGGGACCTTAGTTCACTGAAAAACTATAAAGAAAAAAATGTCATCCCAAGAGGGTTGAGAGTGAAGAAAATTCCTAGCACTGTGTTTTCAGACACCTTTGTTCAGGAGTGGAACACAATTTTATCTGACTGCTCGTTGAAACTAATTGCACTGATAATACAACACGAGGAAAATTCTCTGATTCAGTTGCAACAAAACATCGAGACTATGACCAGAGAAGTGAAGGACAAAATGACATCAGCACAATTCGATGAGTTCATTAACACCAGTAACTCTAAAATCTCTAAAGCGGAGGAAGCTATTATGGACATAAAAAAACGCAAGTTGGATCGTGATCTTTATGACTATGCTAATGAACAGGTTTATGAGTGGGGAAGGTGGGACAAAATGAACCAATCCCAAAGCTCAATCCTTAAACCCCACAGAAACCGCACGCATAGAAATCGCATGCGAAGACAGGTCACTTTCAGCTCGTCAGATTTGGATACTTCAACTGGAGCCACGGAGGACTCAGACTCTGAACCTGCACAGAGTTCAAAAAACTCCTATTACAAAAAAAGCAAACCTCCGTTTTTCAACAGAAGAAGATCTATCGAAGAAAAGGAAGGAAACACCGAAGCAAACAGAAATCCTCCGAGATATCATCTCAGACGCCAGCGTTAGGTCATTACAATGTTGTCAATATGTCTTCTTTTTCCCTTACAGATGACCAACAAGAACTTCTATCATATGGCCTTAATTTTGTACCAAGCTGCAATTTTGACCTTTTTTCCACGGTTTGTGATGTGAACAGATTTATTAGAAATATCACTCTTAAACTGCATTTTAAGGATGATTCATCAGAGGTAAAAAGTAATATTAATTCTCATAATAATGTATTCAGGTCTCTTGACTTCTCAGACCAGTTATCACTCATGTGTCTATTAGAACTACAGGAAGAAAGTTTAGAGGCGAGTAAAGATTTAACTATTCCAAAAAATGTAATTAAAGTGCCTAACCCTCATTATTATCCTGTCCAAGCACGCAAACCTGCTATGGACAGATTTCAAAATGTGATGGAATCTCAGTTGAGAAATCTCTCTGAAGGCACGCGGGACAGACACCTGCACAATAGTAATCTTAAACCCAGGTTACAGAAGGCATTTCGTGAACTACAAAATAATGACGACCTTGTCATTAAAAACTCTGACAAGGGTGGGTCCGTTGTTATAATGGACAAAGCTAATTATATCACATGGGTTAATGACATGCTCATGGATTCAACTGTATACAAGTGCCTGCCCGCCAATCCCACTTTACAAATACAAAATAGAATCCATAGTCTGATAGACGAGGGGCTTAATTTGGGATTATTTAACAAAAAGGAAGGTGACCATTTGAAGGTTTTAAATCCAGTAACTCCAATATTGTATGCCTTACCCAAAACCCACAAAAATAAATATCCACCACCCATGAGGCCGATTGTATCGGGTATTGGATCTCTGGGTGAGAGGCTGGGGGAGTGGCTGGATCTGCTCCTCCAGCCTCTCGTCCAGAGAACTCCTGGTTATCTTAGGGACAGTACTGATGTCCTCAACTTCATGGAGGAGTTCATATGGCAGCCAAACTTTTCATGGATCACCTCAGATGTCACTTCGTTATATACCTCTATACCATATGAAGTGGCGTTATTTGCTCTTAAATTTCACATGCAGAAATATAGTGATTTCTCTGCGGACCTTCAGTCCTATGTCATAAAGGTTACCTCTTTTCTCATGACCAACAATTTTTTCTGCTTCAATCAAATGTATTTCATGCAAATTAGCGGAGTGTCAATGGGTGCTAAATACTCACCTTCCATTGCCAATTTGGTAATGAGTTGGTGGGAAGAATCCTATATATACAATGACGAAAACCCATTTAAGGACTGCATATGTTGGTACGGTAGATACATCGATGATTTGATATTAATCTGGAATTCTGATGTATCTACCGTACAGGATTTAACAAATTATTTCAACGGCAATCCCTTTAATCTTGAATTTATTTCCCGCCAAGATTACACCTGTATAGAGTTTCTAGACCTAAAATTGAAGGGCATACCATATGCTCCTATTGTTACCTCCACATTTCGGAAAACCACGGCAGGAAACACGATATTGCGCGCAAACAGTCATCATCCCAAACATACAATTAAAAGTATTCCTGTGGGGGAAATGGTAAGAGCAAAACGTAACTGTAGCACACAGAAAGATTATTCACAAGAAATCGAGGGTATAAAAGAAAGACTTTCACAGAGAGGCTATAGTGACTGGCACTTAAAAAGAGCAGAAAAAATCGTCGCACGACGACCACATTTTCACAAAAAACAAAACCAAAGTCTACTCCCTCAAGATCCAATCACTATAGTTCTCCAGTATAGTAATCAGTTCAATTTAATCAAAAAAACGATTATCAATAATTTGACTATTCTAAAAGAGGATCCTGATATAGCCGAAATTTTGAGTAATGTATGTAGAATTGTATCCAGAAAAGCACCTTCTTTGGGTTCCAGCTTATCACCGAGCTCTCTCAATACCCCTATTGCACAGCCCTCTCATTGGCTTAGTACAAAAGGCTTTTACAAATGTGGTGCGGGGACATGCAAAACTTGCAAATTTTCGGGAAAACGTAATTTTACTGATGCCAGTGACCAGAATACTTTCCCTATCAAAACATTTTTGAATTGCAACACCAAAAATGTGGTATATATCATGGAATGCACAATGTGTCACCTCAAATATGTGGGGAGTACCATACGTTCCCTAAAAACTCGCATCCGTGAACACATTTATGATGTTGAGAATATCAATGTCAACAGAAACATATCACAAGTTTCACAACATTTTATTAATTTTCATCATTCAAATCTTGAGTCACTTAAAGTTTATGCGATTGAAAAAATTCATAAATCATTTAGAGGAGGAGATGTTGAGGTGATCCTTAGAAATAGAGAAACATGGTGGATCTTCAAGCTTGGTACTAGAATACCACATGGCTTAAACAAAAGAAAGGATCTAATGCTCTTCTATTAATCTTCTGACAGCTTATGGACTGTGCATCCGTTTATCTGCTTACTATATGTATAGGTTACATTTTCTGTATGTTTCCCTGCTTTTCTTGTTATGTATAATATTTTTTCATTCATTTATCTATTATTTACTATCCATTTAAAATGATTCCTTCCTTTTTTTTCCCCCTTCTTTTAAAGTTCCCTGTTTGTCGGCCGCTTCTACATTGTAACGGCGTCTCCTGCTGTGCACTAATTCACTTCGACTTTGATTGCCTCTAATTTGTTTATTTTGCTCTTTCAGCCTTGGCCATCTATAAGTCCGTAACATTCCAAGGCCGACTCTCGAGTCAAAGAAGCTTGTAGCTCCGTTCATTACGAGATTTATATGCATGTTTCACCTCCGAATAAAGAACTCATATGAGTTCGTGTCCCACTTCAGGCAATTTTGTTTTCCCTTGCAAATTTCTCTCCCTCCCATGTAAAATTGTCATCAACTCAAGTGGATTAGGTTGCTTCCACAAATTTAATTTATATGTAAAAATAGTATCTTTTTCATATTGTCATTAGAATATATTTTATTATATATCATATAAATAATTTTTTCAATATATTTTAGGTTATTTAATCACAATTATAATTAAACTTTGTATAGATCTATTTATTTAATTAATTATTTCAGTGTTAAATTTTGTATGTAGTTTTTTAATGCTTTTTCTGTATTCCTTTTTTTGTAATTCCATCCAACTAGAACATTTGCCTTAGTTCTATTACCATGCTTGTTTTGTGCTTATTTTTCATGTGTGTCCATTCTATTGGATTGATTAATTGTCATGCCGGTGTGCCGACCGGATACCAGTATAAAAGTACGAGACATGACATGTGCCAGGTATCATGATTAAGGGTGCTTAGTCACCGGAAACGCGTTGATCTTGGTTTTTAACCCTTTTGTATGCTGATGTTTTGTCCTTACACCATGCTATTTTCGAGGTGAAATAAAACTATGGACTTTTCACTATATCGTTGAGCTGGATCTTCTCCTTTTTTCCTGTTTGTTTACGCCCTGACACAGCGGTTCCGTGCTCCGAGACCTGGGGAATGTCGGTATGGTGAGCTGGACTTTGTTCCCAGACTCCTAAGAGCAGAACTAACGAGTGAACAACGGGAATACAGAAAAGAGGCATTAGGACCAGAAGGAGTCGTGCTGTTAGACCGAGGCAACATCCTTCTGAGGCGCAAACAGTCGGTGGCCGGAACGCCGAGCAAGTAAGAGACTCTAAGTACTACTGCAAACCACGGCCGGACAGCCAATTATAGGTTGGCTGTCTCACACAAATCACCTAAGCAGACAACGGAGGCAGCTGTAGGAGAGGGGCGACTCTAGGGTCCCGGAAGAACTCCAGGCCTACCCCATCATACGGGTGCTTCCTACCATATCACCTGGGGGACAGAGAGAACGAACATCAGAGACAGACAGAATCAGTTGTGAGGACTATCCCAGGAGCTCAGCAGGGAAGGACTACAACACACAGCGCTAGAAGGGAGACACTGATTCCCACCTGTAAAGAGAACTCCTGATGTGCCTTTGGACCGGCCGGTCTCAAACAGCCCTGTTGACAGCGCTCTGGACTGAGGACTCTAAAACCTTCAGTAAAGAGGTAAAGAGACTGCAACCTGGTGTCCTCGTTATTTACTACGACCTACACTGCGCTGCAATATCACCACCATTTACCACCACCTTTCACTGGACGCCCCTCAGCAGGGTCACGGACCGGGTCTAGCCACCGTGACAACCCCAGAACAGAGACTCAGAGGCCCGGTACCGGGTGCCCCTCGGCCATGCGGCAGTGGGGGCGCTCCACGTCCATTGCTCCCACTGCATCCCTCCCAAAGCTCCATAACCGCCTGCTGCTGCTGCAGCTTCTTTACTGTCTATATACCTATTTCTCCTTCTTTTTTTTTCCAAAAATCCCCCCCCCCCCAAAAAAAAAAAAAAAAAAATACAGTCTGTTCTGTCAGACTGAGGCCTGTTGAAAAGTTATAGTTTGTCAGGCATACGTAGCATAGTTGTCTGTGCGATCCTTGTGCTCCCTTTTTTTTGGTGTTTTAAATTCACTGAAAAAGGCCTCATATATCTGCGTCCTCCATGTTTGGTCATTGGAGGCCTGTGTACTTATTTTTTGACTGTGTGATACTCAAATTCTATACGGCGCTATTTCGTATCAAAAAATTCAAAGGCCACAGATTTGCCAGTGTGGTATTTCCGTTAGAGCCGTCATATATCTCTGTGCTCCTAGTTTGGGCATTGGAGACCGGTGTACTTATTTTTTGGCTGTGTGATACTCAAATTCTATACAGCACTATTTTGCATGAATTAACTTAAAAAAATTGAATACAGTCTGTTAGGTCAGGCTGAGGCCTGCCTGGTGTTTGGGTTTGAAAAATCATAGATTTGCAGGCATACTGATCACATATTATTTCGCTACTAATAAAGACATTTGTGTTGAGCATTTGAAATAGTGCAGTAGTCCATTTAAAATGGTTAAGGCAAGGGGCAAGGGACAGGGAAGTGGATGTGATGCTGATGGTGCATCCAGAGGATGAGGCCATGGGCAAGGTGAAAGTGGGCAACAACAAAGACCCACATCTTCTCTCTCGACATTCCTGTCCCAGTTTCTAGGGGACCACAGGACACAACTATTGAAGCCAGAGCAGTGTGTATCGGTGGTTGGCTGGATAGCGGAAAATGCTTCCAGTCACTTAGCCACCACCACCTTGTCTTCCACACAGTCAAGTCTGAGTAGCCGTGAGTGAGGCCAGGATATTCCTCACCCTGATCCTCCTTCCTCCCACCATGCCGAGTGCCCTGAGACAACTGATCCCACACTTGGACACTCTGAAGAGCTGTTCAGTTTTCCATTTCAAGATTCAGAAATCTCTCCCAGTCAACTTGAAGTGGGGAAAGATGAGATCGCATGTAGAGCTGCCCAAAGCTTTGACCAGCCCCAGTCACACGAAGGCAATGGTGGGAAAGTGTCACAAGAGGTGGACCATGATGAGACACAATTTCTAGAAAGTCAGGAGGAGGATCAGAGTGCAGATGTGGAAGACGAGGTGGTGGATGACATAGTAACTGACCCAAGCTGGCAGGAGGACATGCGTAGCGAGGACAGCAGCACAAATGGGGAAGGAGGCATATCCCTCAACAGGCAGGAAGAAGCAGTGTGGTGGCCACAGACAGAGGGCATGCATCCGTTCCCTGTAACGCCAACATGAGTGAAGTTGCCATTCCACCTGTGAGATCTTCCAGAGTCTGGCTATTTTTTCAAGACTCTGCCGATAACCCTAAACAGGCCATTTGCAGCACCTGCCGTGCCTGCTTCAGCAGGGGTAGTAAAACAACCAGCCTGACCACCAGCATGATCAGGCACATGCAAGCAAAGCACCTGACTTTGTGGGCCGAACCCCCAGGCTCGAGGACCACTGCCTGCTGGTCACACCACTGCTTCTTCCACTGTTTTGCATAGAAGCCAATCCCAAGTACACCGTGCATGTGAAGATGCCTCTAGCCCTGCACCTGTTGTGGCCCACAGTCAAGCAGCACCATCAGCAAGCCCGTCCACGTCCTTGACCCAGCACAGCGTTCAGTTGTCTATAACCCAGTCTTTGGAACGCAAGCAGAAATACCCAGCCAACGCCCCACAGGCCACAGTCCTCAATTCTAATATTTCTCTTCTGCTTGTGCTAGAAATGCTGCCTTTTAGGCTTGTTGAGACAGAAGCATTCCGCAACCTGATGGGGGCTGTTGTCCCAAGGTACTCGGTCCCCAGTCGCCACTATTTCTACCGGTGTGCCGTACCGGCATTACACCAGCATGTGTCCCACAACATTACCCGTGCCCTCAACAATGCTGTTACCGGGAAAGTCCACCTAACCACGGACACGTGGACAAGTGCTTGTGGGCAGGGACGGTACATCTCAATGACGGCACACTGGGTTAACATAGTGGAAGCCGGGACCCAGTTGGACCTTGAGATGGAACACTTCCTCCCCACGCTGAGGATTGCTGGCCCTATGTCAATCAGGGTTGCCCCCACAGTCTACAGCTCCTGCACCTCCTCCTCTTCATCCTCCATCTCTGAAGTCAACACATCAGTCAGAAACTGGAAGCACTGCAGCACTGCCTCAGTCAAGCGGCAACAGGCTGTGCTGAAGCTAATCTGCATAGGTGACAAACCGCACAATGCAGAAGAGTTGTGGACAGCGCTGAAAAAGCAGTCAGATGTTTGGATGACACCACTGAACCTACAGCCAGGCATGGTCGTGTGTGACAATGGCCGTAACCTGATGGCTACTCTGAGGCAAGGTGAGCTCATACACACACCTTGCTTGGCCCATGTGCTTAACCTCTTGGTTCAACGATTTCTGAAAAGCTACCCGTAGCTGCCGGATCTGCTAGTGAAAGTATGCCGTCTGTCTGACCATTTTAGAAAGCCAGCTACAGCTTCAGCCGCCCTTGCCATGCTTCAGCAGCGTTTTCAGATTCCAGCTCACCGACTATTGTATGATGTCCCCATCCCCACGCGCTGGAACTCTACGCTGCATATGTAGGAAAGGATTTGTGAGCAGAAGAGGGCCGTTGTTGACTACCAACATCAACAAGGCCATCGAATTTCAGATCAGACTCCACACATAAGACCTCAGTAGTGGACATGGATGTAAGACATATGTAACATCCTCCAAAACTTTGAGGACTGCACTAAGATGGTGAGTGGTGATGATGCCATAATTAGCATCACTATCCCGCTTCTCAGCATTCTGAAAAACTATCTGCTCACAATCAGAGAGGATGCATTGCAGGCGGAGCACGAGGACATGGAGCAAGGAAACATACAGGGAGATTACACTCAGCCCAGCCTCATGTCTTCTCAACCTGGATTGTTAGGCAATGAGGAGGAGGAGGAAGAACAGGAGCTACTTTCATGTGCTATAGATGGTACTACAAACACATCTGTATTAGCTTCTGTTCAGTGGGGATGACCTGAGGACAGGGAGGAGGATGAGGACAGCATCATCAGGCGTCCTGTTGATGAGGACACGGAAGTCTTGCCTGTTAGCAGTCTGGCACGCATGGCTGACTTTATGTTGCACTGTATTTCACGTGACCCTCGGATTATCAAAATTTTGGGTGACACTCATTACTGGTTGGTGACACTTCTAGACCCACGCTACCAGGAGAACTTTCAATCTCTTCTGCCTGAGGCAGAGAGGTGTGCTAAAATTTTGCAGTACCACAGGGCCCTTGTAGCGGAATTACTTAGAAAATTCCCATGTGAGAACGCTGGCAGCAGACGTCAAGGGTTTGTTGTACAACCAAGGACTCCAAGCAAGAGAGAGACAGAAGTACAATCCAGCTCAGGCAGGGGAACAATGGCCAAGTTCTGGGACAGTTTTCTCAGACATTCCCATTGTGGCGGCACAGAGGCAAGGGGCGCTGTCACAAGAAGTGCAATGTTTGGGAAGATGGTGAGGGAGTACCTTGCAGATCGTACAAACATCCTCCGGGATTCCTATGTGCCTTTGAATTATTGGGTATCCAAGCTGGACACGTGACATGAACTGGCTCTCTACACCTTGGAGGTCCTGGCCTGCCCTGCTGCTAGCGTTCTGTCAGAGAGGGGTTTTAGTGCCGCTGGTGGAATTATAACAGAAAAGCGCATCCGCCTGTCAACTGAAAATGCTGACAGGCTGACTCTTATAAAAATGAACAAGGCCTGGATTGGGAAAGTCTTCTGTACACCACCAAGTGAAAACAGCGAAACATAACCTCAAATACATTCTCTCTTTTGGGGAGGCGTATTCTCATGCACCTCTTCACAACCCCACATGGGTATACGCTTACAGATTTGGTCTGTTTGTTCTTATCCTCATCCTCCTCATCCAGAACCAATATATCACCAGGGTGAACATGGTCTGTACGGTGCATTTTGGCCAAGGATGCTGTGATGGCACTTATTTTTTTTTAAAAAAGGACAACACATTGGGGAACTGGGCATGACATTACATTGGGCCTACTTCTTAACTCGGTCGCCTGCAATCTATCCTGTGTCTGCCAGTAGATCACCAGGGTGAACGTGCTCTGTACGGTGCATTTTGGCCAAGGGGGCTGTGATGGCACTCTCTTATTTTTTTTAAAAAGGATCCCACATTGGGGAATTGGGCATGACATTCCATTGGGCCGACTTCTTAACTCGGTCTCCTGCAATCTAAAATGTTCCTGCCACTAGATCACCAGGGTAAACGTGCTCAGTACTGTTATAGGCCGTTGATATTTGGGCTAGGGGCATGCGATGGCACTAGTGTACTTTTAAAAAAGGTACCCCCATTGGGGAATTGTTTGGCAGATCATGCACTGCATTACAAGTCTCAGAGACCCACACCACTACATTGGCCCTAATTCTTAACTGTCTCCTGCAATGTCTCTTCCTTATCTCCGACGACATGACCTGGGTGAACATGCTTTGAATTGTTATAGGCCCGTAAAGTTTGGGCATGGGTGGCTGTGATGGCAATAGTATATTTTTAAAAAAGGTACCCCCCATTGGTGAAACCAGATCCTTGATGGCAAACACTTCACATTTGTGTACCTTAAAGAGCTCACTGGAAAAGCTCCTTTTTGTGTTGCCTGGTTGCGCAAATTGGACACAATACACTTCATATAAATTTGATAATGCAATGATGTTAGTTTGGCTCAGTAGTTTATTACAAATATTTCTTTGTCCACTATATTAGTTTCTCTCCTTGAGAGCCATAACTTTGGCTGCCTCAAATGTACAAACAAGATTTAAATACTGTATACCGAATGCATTCAGACAATCACATAGCTGCATTTCTTGTAAAACATTTACAGATGTGACAGACAATGCTCATAGTGACACAATCTTGATAAATGTTTGTTTTCTCACTTCAGAAACAGTTCGAAGCCTCTATATGTTTGCTGTTTGTCATTGTAAAACATTAAGGTTTACTGAAACTCTGCCTGTGGTGGTTTGGTCTAATTCCTTGTGGCTTTTATATTCTAGTGGTTTATGGCCACTTGTCTGATGACTCCATGATATCTCAGTTTAACCCTGTTTTCTATTTTCTGTAAAAGTACTTTAGTTAGAATTTTGAAAATCTAGGTAATCCTCAGGTATATAGTTGTTAGTAATTTCCAGTTAGTCATATATTTTTATGTTACAGACATTTCGGTATAACAACCTTTTTTTGGGACTACCCCATATTCACGCTCCTGGGGCCCTTTAGGCCTGTACTAGGTTTACATGTGATACTCAATCTTTTTGTCTGTATTGTTGCTGGGGAAGAACTTTTATGACTCTGCTATTGCTGGGAAGAGTGTGGATTCTGCATGACAGCGCTGCTATGTTTGTCCAGCAAAGAAGGAAAGAAAATCGGAGCGTTTCTGTTCTACTTGCGGACAAAATGTATGCAAGGAACATTCAGCCGAAAAAATAATATGCGAGAATTGTCGGGGGAATATGTAAAGTTACAAATAAATATTCCTGCACCAAGTTTGCTACAACCAAAAAATGTTTTCATAAAAAAATTGCATATAAAATGCCTATATTTGGCGTGCCCATTTACTTACTTTTTTGTTGTTTTATGCACATAATTATGTTTTGAAATATACACATCTTAGGCTGTGTTCCCAGTAGCGCTGGGGTTCGCCAGAAGGGTATCCATAATGGATCTGACCTCTTGGTAACTCCAGGATTCTGCCAGCCTTAGCTGGGGTCACCAGGAGGTCAGATCCATTACGGATCACCTCCTGGCGGACCCCAGCGCTAGTTGGAATGCATCCTTACCTTGCAATTGTAAAATCAATTTTGAAAAGTATTTTTGACATTTCCCAGTGAATGCATTTGTAGTGGTTGAAAGCAATGTTAAAGTTGAAAAACGCTTCAAAAACGCTGCGTCTGAACTAAGCCTAAGAGGGAGAGGAAATTTTCGGTCTGGGGTTAAATATTTGGCCTTACAGGCAAGTGGTTAACCTACAAAGGATGTACCTTGACATATTTCGCAGCAAAACCTGTTTTGGTTTTGTTTTTAATGTGGTTTTTGTGGCACCGGGAAAAATGGCATGAATCTCGGAAAAAAATGATTAAGGCCGGTTTCACACTTGCATTGGTAGCAGCTGCGGAGGGCTGCGGACTTCCTCCTTGAAGCCCCGCCCTCCGCTGCTAGCTCCGCCTATTTCTGCATGCGGCCGGTATGCAGCCTGTGTACCTATATTTAACATTAGAGATTAGAAAAAGGAAGGCAGCACTCCAATATTTGTAAAGGTGAAAAAAGCTGTGACGTTTATTTCAGACCCACATCTTCATACGACGTTTCGGCTCACACTGAGCCTTTCTCAAGCAGTGGGAGGTTACAATTCATATGCTTATGTACATGTGATTCACAATTATTTGCATACCATATAGCCATAAAAGTGTTTGCAGTGTTAATTAAAAGTTAATTCATTTCATAAGTGTTTGTTTGATATATAAAGTGCATTGTGCTAAGGTGCTGTTTATGGACTGTTTAGACTCCATTAATCCTCCAATCATTTACTTCCAACTTATTACCTTCTCCTATAACCAGATATTGCCATAATGCTTCATATTTACCGGTATCATTAAGGTTTTTAGCGCTTACCCCACCAAATGAACGAGACCCACATGGAGGACTGCATGGACGCCAGTCTCGGCGTTCCCTATACTCTACTGCGCATGTCTGAATATTAACTTCCTGGTGTGCGAGTCAGTGAGATTGCGCCTGCGCATAGGTGCCTTGTCAGTGCCGCTCCACCATCTTAGTTGTGGCATTCCACTTCATGTTGCTTATTATTTAGCGCTTCTGCGCTGGGCACTATATTTGCCACACTGCACCAACCTGTACGTTAATGATGGTATTAATAGCATTGGTCTAATAATTTTTATTACTTATATGGTTCACTCTTGGCTAGCAGGAAAATACCTTATTCAGGCTATCTCCCACTGCCAATGAGCCTCTGCACTGATCCATGTCCTTCTCAGGTCACATGACCACCGCAGCAGGACCCATATGAGTGTATAACTAAAAAATGAGTATTCCTTAGACCAAATTAGTTGAAATTTATTTTATTGACGCCATATTTGTATATTATTCTCATTTCAATCTCACTGGCTAGCAGACCAAGACATTTTTTATATATATGATAAATTACCAAAAATTATACCATATTTTTTGTTTTTTTTATTTTTTTATTTATTATGTCCTCCTCTGTGGATTTCTTCCATATATCAGTAGGGCAGGGGCCTTTTTGTTGAGGATGGAGTCGTATCTAAAATTACAAACAAAACACTTAGTAAAAATGAAATAATAGAACAGTCCACATTCCATATATTCCATATATATCCAACAGTGTAAAGACACCAAATTTGAAGAACACATAATTTTAAGACTTTTTTCCATATTAATGAATTTTAAACTCTACATTTAGGCCTCTTGGCTTCAGTGTGTCCAACTCATAAATCCAACGCAGTTCCAATTTTTTCAATAGGTATGCTCTATCCCCCCCTCTCCTTTGGACAGGGACTCTGTCTATGATTCTAAATTTCAAGTCCTTTTCCGTGTGGTTAAAGTCCAAGAAGTGTTTTGAGACTGGCAAGTCCTGTCTTTTCTTTCTTATCGTATGCCTATGATTATTCATACGCGTTTTAAGCTCACACGTTGTCTCCCCAATATACCACAGTTTGCAAGGGCATTCCAATAGGTAGATGACATAGTCTGAGTCACATGTGACATATTCCTCAATAGTATATTGTTTATTTGTTACTGGGTGGCTAAACTTAGATCCCTTTATCATATGTTTGCAGTTCACGCATGATAGACACGGGAAGCTACCATGCTGTTTTGCACCTGTTATTGTGGTTTGACCAACAGCCTTTAGAGGGCCAATATCCGATTTAACTATCTGGTCTTTAAGATTTTTACTTCTCCGATATGAGAAGAGTGGAGGTTCTCTAAATTCTTTAATTTTTGGAAGGCACTTTCCCAGCATACTCCAATGTCTCCTAATCACCTCAGCAATGGGCCCACTTTCCTCCGTATATGTTGTGACAAATGGTATTCTTTTTAACACTTTTTTTGCTGTACTGTTTTTAAGCAACTCCCTTCTATTTCTTTTTAGGGTATTGTCTTTTACTCTATTTAACAATTCCTTCGGATATCCTCTCTCCAAAAATTTTTTTGTTAAGCCATCTATTACTTCCTCAATCTCATTTTCATTTTTGACAATTCTACGCACCCTCAACAGTTGGCTAAGAGGAATTGATCTCACCATACTGCGAGGGTGTTGGCTATCAAATACCAAGAGGTTATTCCTGTCTGTCTCTTTAACGAACAGGGTTGTTGTCAACTCCCCATTCTCTTGCTTTATCAGTACATCTAAAAATTGTATACTGGACTTTGAAGAGGTTAGTGTAAACTTAATTGTTTCATCAATTTCATTTAGATACTCATGGAACGTGTTGAGTTCTTTCTCTGTACCTGTCCATAGGAGGAAGATGTCGTCTATGTATCGCCACCACACCAACACATGTTGGAAGTGGTGGGACACATAGATGAGATCCTCCTCCAGTACACTCATTACAAGATTAGCATAAGCGGGGGCCATACTGGCCCCCATTTCTGTTCCGCGTTGTTGCGCATAAAATGTATCACCAAAGAGGAAATAGCTACGCCTCAAAATAATTTCCAATAATTTTAGTATAATTTCTTTACCATCCACAGATATTTCAATTGTATTTAGCTTCTTTTCTATTGCTTTCAACCCAGATTGGTGTGTTATTGATGTATATAGAGAGATGACATCATAAGATGCCATAATCACCTCCCCTTTTAATTTCACGTTTTCCAATTTGTTTAAAAAATCTGTTGTGTCTTGGATGTAAGATTTGCTTTCTTTGGCTATCGGATTGAGGATTCTATCAAGAAATGTTCCTAACCCACTGAACACTGAGTCCACCCCCGACACTATAGGGCGTCCCGGGGGGTCCCTCAGTGACTTATGGATTTTTGGTGTAGTATATAGTACTGGCGTTCTAGGAAATTTAACATATAAATAATCCATAAGTTCTTGATCAATTATTTTTTTATTAACTGCATCTTCTAGGCAATTCTTGATTTCCGCCATAATGCTGAATTTAGGGTCCCCCTCTAGTTTTTGATACACTTTTTCGTCTTGCAATTGGCTGTTAATTTCTGCTATATATTTATGCCTGTCCATGATGACGACCGCACCACCCTTATCTGCAGGTTTAATGATGAGGTCGCCATCATGGACAAGTTCCTGCAACGCTTTAGATTCCTCAACAGTCATATTGGGATGTTTAAATTTTTTTATTCCCCCTTTTCTTATTTCCTCAATCTCCTCTCTTACAGCTTTTTCAAAAGCATTAATCACTGCTGAATTAACGGGCGGCGTAAATTCACTACGTTTTTTAAGTTCCAAAGATCTAGAATTAAATTCACTTTCCCCCTCCATGGTTTTTGTATCCTTATTCTGAAACCACTCCTTTAATTTTATGGATCTAAAAAACCTCTCCAAATCTATTTGTAAATTGAACCAATTGGTATGTGCACATGGAGAGAAAGATAGTCCCTTGCTCAGGATAGAGACCTGTGCTGGGGAGAGTACCTTGTCAGAAATATTGATTACGAGGTCTGCTCCCGCTTCTTGTTGGCTGCCTGTCTCTGGGGCTGTGATCTGTTTTTCTCCGGTTTTCTTTTGTTCCCGGTGGTGCCGCTTGCCTCCTCTCCTCTTACGTTTGATGCTCCTTCTTGTGTCTTTTCCTGGTCTATAAGAAAAATCAACATTATATATCTGCCCAGTTCTTTCATCACCATATCGATTTTGCCCATGGCCACCTTTCTTTTTCCATATGGGTTTGTTATTTTCTCTCTGCCATGTATAAATATTCCCTGCTTCATAATCTTCTAAATCTCTATTCCACTTTTTCCTTTTGATTTCTTCCAAATCATTACGTAATTTAATACTTTCTTTCTCAACTTTTTCTTTAAAAATATTCCATTTATATTTATTCCGTATACTTGATCTCAAGCCAAACACCATCTACATTAGAACTTAAACGCAAGTATGAAAGTGATGTCAAACGTATGATTAATTTGCAGTTACATATGATAACCTTAGGCCAATATTATAAAGAAGGTAAAATTCCAAGAGGCTTGAGATCAAGTATACGCCCAAATTTATTTCAAAGTAACGCTATATACTGTGCACGTTTTGTTATGTTATCCAATAAGTATGCCATGGACACTATCCTGTTAAACATTGAATTTTTGCAAGAAGAAATCAAGAAATTACAACAGAATATAGAAGGATTTGAATGCAAGATTAAATTATTAATAACAATTGAAGAATGGAATATTTTTAAAGAAAAAGTTGAGAAAGAAAGTATTAAATTACGTAATGATTTGGAAGAAATCAAAAGGAAAAAGTGGAATAGAGATTTAGAAGATTATGAAGCAGGGAATATTTATACATGGCAGAGAGAAAATAACAAACCCATATGGAAAAAGAAAGGTGGCCATGGGCAAAATCGATATGGTGATGAAAGAACTGGGCAGATATATAATGTTGATTTTTCTTATAGACCAGGAAAAGACACAAGAAGGAGCATCAAACGTAAGAGGAGAGGAGGCAAGCGGCACCACCGGGAACAAAAGAAAACCGGAGAAAAACAGATCACAGCCCCAGAGACAGGCAGCCAACAAGAAGCGGGAGCAGACCTCGTAATCAACATTTCTGACAAGGTACTCTCCCCAGCACAGGTCTCTATCCTGAGCAAGGGACTATCTTTCTCTCCATGTGCACATACCAATTGGTTCAATTTACAAATAGATTTTGAGAGGTTTTTTAGATCCATAAAATTAAAGGAGTGGTTTCAGAATAAGGATACAAAAACCATGGAGGGGGAAAGTGAATTTAATTCTAGATCTTTGGAACTTAAAAAACGTAGTGAATTTACGCCGCCCGTTAATTCAGCAGTGATTAATGCTTTTGAAAAAGCTGTAAGAGAGGAGATTGAGGAAATAAGAAAAGGGGGAATAAAAAAATTTAAACATCCCAATATGACTGTTGAGGAATCTAAAGCGTTGCAGGAACTTGTCCATGATGGCGACCTCATCATTAAACCTGCAGATAAGGGTGGTGCGGTCGTCATCATGGACAGGCATAAATATATAGCAGAAATTAACAGCCAATTGCAAGACGAAAAAGTGTATCAAAAACTAGAGGGGGACCCTAAATTCAGCATTATGGCGGAAATCAAGAATTGCCTAGAAGATGCAGTTAATAAAAAAATAATTGATCAAGAACTTATGGATTATTTATATGTTAAATTTCCTAGAACGCCAGTACTATATACTACACCAAAAATCCATAAGTCACTGAGGGACCCCCCGGGACGCCCTATAGTGTCGGGGGTGGACTCAGTGTTCAGTGGGTTAGGAACATTTCTTGATAGAATCCTCAATCCGATAGCCAAAGAAAGCAAATCTTACATCCAAGACACAACAGATTTTTTAAACAAATTGGAAAACGTGAAATTAAAAGGGGAGGTGATTATGGCATCTTATGATGTCATCTCTCTATATACATCAATAACACACCAATCTGGGTTGAAAGCAATAGAAAAGAAGCTAAATACAATTGAAATATCTGTGGATGGTAAAGAAATTATACTAAAATTATTGGAAATTATTTTGAGGCGTAGCTATTTCCTCTTTGGTGATACATTTTATGCGCAACAACGCGGAACAGCAATGGGGGCCAGTATGGCCCCCGCTTATGCTAATCTTGTAATGAGTGTACTGGAGGAGGATCTCGTCTATGTGTCCCACCACTTCCAACATGTGTTGGTGTGGTGGCGATACATAGACGACATCTTCCTCCTATGGACAGGTACAGAGAAAGAACTCAACACGTTCCATGAGTATCTAAATGAAATTGATGAAACAATTAAGTTTACACTAACCTCTTCAAAGTCCAGTATACAATTTTTAGATGTACTGATAAAGCAAGAGAATGGGGAGTTGACAACAACCCTGTTCGTTAAAGAGACAGACAGGAATAACCTCTTGGTATTTGATAGCCAACACCCTCGCAGTATGGTGAGATCAATTCCTCTTAGCCAACTGTTGAGGGTGCGTAGAATTGTCAAAAATGAAAATGAGATTGAGGAAGTAATAGATGGCCTAACAAAAAAATTTTTGGAGAGAGGATATCCGAAGGAATTGTTAAATAGAGTAAAAGACAATACCCTAAAAAGAAATAGAAGGGAGTTGCTTAAAAACAGTACAGCAAAAAAAGTGTTAAAAAGAATACCATTTGTCACAACATATACGGAGGAAAGTGGGCCCATTGCTGAGGTGATTAGGAGACATTGGAGTATGCTGGGAAAGTGCCTTCCAAAAATTAAAGAATTTAGAGAACCTCCACTCTTCTCATATCGGAGAAGTAAAAATCTTAAAGACCAGATAGTTAAATCGGATATTGGCCCTCTAAAGGCTGTTGGTCAAACCACAATAACAGGTGCAAAACAGCATGGTAGCTTCCCGTGTCTATCATGCGTGAACTGCAAACATATGATAAAGGGATCTAAGTTTAGCCACCCAGTAACAAATAAACAATATACTATTGAGGAATATGTCACATGTGACTCAGACTATGTCATCTACCTATTGGAATGCCCTTGCAAACTGTGGTATATTGGGGAGACAACGTGTGAGCTTAAAACGCGTATGAATAATCATAGGCATACGATAAGAAAGAAAAGACAGGACTTGCCAGTCTCAAAACACTTCTTGGACTTTAACCACACGGAAAAGGACTTGAAATTTAGAATCATAGACAGAGTCCCTGTCCAAAGGAGAGGGGGGGATAGAGCATACCTATTGAAAAAATTGGAACTGCGTTGGATTTATGAGTTGGACACACTGAAGCCAAGAGGCCTAAATGTAGAGTTTAAAATTCATTAATATGGAAAAAAGTCTTAAAATTATGTGTTCTTCAAATTTGGTGTCTTTACACTGTTGGATATATATGGAATATATGGAATGTGGACTGTTCTATTATTTCATTTTTACTAAGTGTTTTGTTTGTAATTTTAGATACGACTCCATCCTCAACAAAAAGGCCCCTGCCCTACTGATATATGGAAGAAATCCACAGAGGAGGACATAATAAATAAAAAAATAAAAAAAAACAAAAAATATGGTATAATTTTTGGTAATTTATCATATATATAAAAAATGTCTTGGTCTGCTGGCCAGTGAGATTGAAATGAGAATAATATACAAATATGGCGTCAATAAAATAAATTTCAACTAATTTGGTCTAAGGAATACTCATTTTTTAGTTATACACTCATATGGGTCCTGCTGCGGTGGTCATGTGACCTGAGAAGGACATGGATCAGTGCAGAGGCTCATTGGCAGTGGGAGATAGCCTGAATAAGGTATTTTCCTGCTAGCCAAGAGTGAACCATATAAGTAATAAAAATTATTAGACCAATGCTATTAATACCATCATTAACGTACAGGTTGGTGTAGTGTGGCAAATATAGTGCCCAGCGCAGAAGCGCTAAATAATAAGCAACATGAAGTGGAATGCCACAACTAAGATGGTGGAGCGGCACTGACAAGGCACCTATGCGCAGGCGCAATCTCACTGACTCGCACACCAGGAAGTTAATATTCAGACATGCGCAGTAGAGTATAGGGAACGCCGAGACTGGCGTCCATGCAGTCCTCCATGTGGGTCTCGTTCATTTGGTGGGGTAAGCGCTAAAAACCTTAATGATACCGGTAAATATGAAGCATTATGGCAATATCTGGTTATAGGAGAAGGTAATAAGTTGGAAGTAAATGATTGGAGGATTAATGGAGTCTAAACAGTCCATAAACAGCACCTTAGCACAATGCACTTTATATATCAAACAAACACTTATGAAATGAATTAACTTTTAATTAACACTGCAAACACTTTTATGGCTATATGGTATGCAAATAATTGTGAATCACATGTATATAAGCATATGAATTGTAACCTCCCACTGCTTGAGAAAGGCTCAGTGTGAGCCGAAACGTCGTATGAAGATGTGGGTCTGAAATAAACGTCACAGCTTTTTTCACCTTTACAAATATTGGAGTGCTGCCTTCCTTTTTCTAATCTCTGATACTTGGGTGGATAAGTGGACTGTCCTGCCTGGAAGGCCTGGCACCCGTCGGTGAGCTTGTGCTGTTTTCACTTTTTTTGTATATATTTAACATTAGGTACGCAGGTCGTGCCGCAGTATGCAGATGTTGCCGCATGCGTCGTTTTGACGATGCGGAGACCAGCGTAGGACGCAGCTTGTAGCAATTTTTCTTCTCTGCATCGTCAAAACGACGCATGCGGAAGCATCCGCATACTGCGGCACGACCTGCGTACCTAATGTCAAATATAGGTATACAGGCTGCATGCCGGCCGCATGCAGAAATAGGCAGAGCTAGCGGCGGAGCTTCACGGAGGAAGTCCGCAGCTGCTACCAACGCAAGTGTGAAACCGGCCTAAGGGTATGTTTCCACGTTCAGGATTGCATCAGGCTTTGGTCAGGATTTTATGCAAGTAAAATCCTGACCAAAACTGCACCTGAGGTCACTGGCAGGTCACCTGCGGTGTACCTGCGTGTTTTGCTCATAGTAGCAACATGCAGCGTTTTGAAAAAACGCACAACGCATGCGTTTTCGCGGCAAAAACTCATGCGTTTTTTCACACATAGTGCAGTCTGGATTTCATAAAATCCCATCCACTATGCTGTAACATCTGGACGCTGCGTTTTTGACGCTGCGGAAAAACGCAGCGTTTCCTGAATGTGGAAACATACCCTAAGGCTGTGAACTAGGAGTCAGGAATGCTTCTAGGGCTTATCCCCATGATGTTCCTGTGTCTTTTGAGCAGTGTTTCCATCATTTTCAGATGTTTTTAGAAATTAAAAGGACCCCCGGGGGGATCGCAGTAAAAATACTCTGGTCTCACGTAGACTTATATTGGGTTCGCTGTTCTGGCCGAGTACCTGAGAATTCCAATTTGCCCGACCCGAGCAACGAGCACCCGAGCATTTTAGTGCTCGCCCATCACTATTCAGAAATTAATATTTTGTGTAATAACCATAATTTTTAATCACAGCTTACATGCATCTTGGCATGCTTTCCAGCAGTGTTTCACACTGCTTCTGGCGCAAAAATGTAAGCAGTTCTTCTTTGTTTGATGGCTTGTGACTATCCATCATCCTCTTGATTACATTCCAAGTTTTCCAATTGGGTTCAGGTCTGGAGAATGGGCTGCCCATGACAGGGTTTTGATGTGGTGGGTTCTTAATTTTGGCCAGAGCTGTATATATTACCCCAATTGCCACTGCACAAAAGCAATCAGGATGCTCCATTTCTCGTGCAGCTGAGGACTAGTCTTATTAGTGTTGGTAGGGGCCAATATCCATGGACCTTCACAGCTATTTAACATCAGCCCTTAGCGGTCTGTTTTGCCTTAGCTGGTTATTAAAAATGGAGGGGGCCCAATTAATTTTTTGGGTGAGTCCACCCATTTTTTAATAACCAGCTAAGAAAAAGCAGAGAGCTGTTCACTGATTAATAGGCTGAAAAGGTAAATGTTTATTGGGCCCTTCCCAGCATAATGAGACCAGCTCACAGCCAATGTGGTCTCGAACTTTCGTGCTGTAAAATGGGGGTAGTAAGCGGTAAAGGTGAAAAATGGAACAACAGAGAATAAAAAGTAATAATAATAATCTTGAAAAAAGAGGCATAGGTCCAAATGTAGGAGGTGTAGTAGGTGGAGGAGCTTGAGGCGAATGTGGCGATGAAGGTGGAAGAGGCAGGGGATGAGGTATCCAAGTTTGTTTTTTTTTCTTCTAGGGACAGCACTTAGAAGAACATAATATAAAATAAAAAAGAACAATGTAGATACAGTAGTCGGATGTCCTAGTGGAGGAGGAGGTGGTGTAGGTGGACTAGCAGGAGGTGGACATTGCAGTGTAGGTGGAAGAGGCAGGTCTGATGGTATCCAACATTATTTTTGTGGATTTTATTTCTCTTCCTTTTTGGTAAGGCCCCAAAATAAAACAAATGGCAAATAAAATATAACAATGTCTGGGTGCAGATGGTACATTTGTCTGGTTTGCCAGAGGTACAGAAAAGTCCTGTGGACTCCACTCCTGGTTTCTTTTAATGAATGCGAGAGTGCTTATGTTGGCTTTGGACAGGTGGATGCGCCTATGTGTGATATCCCCTGCTGTGATTAACACATGTTCCAACATTACACTTGCAACGGGGCATGCTGGCACTTCCAAGTCAAAAAGTACAAGCCTAGGCCATGTGTCCAGTTTGGAAACCAAGAAGTTAAATGGGCAGACCCAACTTAGACATGTACTCTTCCACCATGTTGTTATAACGCTGGCACCTGGTTGTATAGACCGTATCAGATGGTGGTGCTGGATGATGTGTCATGCTGATGAATTTTTTTCACATTTTAGCCATGTTAACGCTCCCTTCTGAGGTGGTGCCCCAGCTGCGTTGGCGACTTCCTCCTCCTCTGCCTTGTGTTTCTTCTGTCAGGTGGGAATGCCGTCAGTAGTGCCCCTACCAGCATGTGCTTGTATTCACACATTTTGCCATCCCGCTCCAGTGACGGAAGTAATAATGGTACTTTGCAGCAGGGATGCAGCAGGGTGGCCACCCAGTAATCAGTAGGGGTATGATCTGGGCAACTCTGCGGTCGTTGGGCAGGCACAGCAGACTGTATTGGCTCATTCCGCCCTCTCTCTGTTGGAGTCCCTCAAGGCTCTGTCCTGGGGACCCTAATTTTTTCCATCTATACCCTTGGCCTAGGATAACTCAAAGTCCCATGGCTTCCAGTATCACCTGTATGCTGATGACACTCAGATCTACCTCTCTGGCCCAGATGTCACCTCTCCGGTGTCCAGAATCCCGAAGTGTCTATCAGCCATATCCTCCTTCACCTCTCGCTTCCTAAAACTCAATGTAGACAATGCCAATCTCCCCTACCTGATCTATCTATTATGGTAAGCAGAATCACGTTCTCTCCCACACCTGAAATCCGCTACCTCACGGTAACTCTCGACTCTGCCCTGTCCATCAAACCGCACGTCCAAACTCTTGCCGCCTCCAACTCAAACATATTGCCAGAATCCGTCCCTTCCTCTGCCCTCAATCTACTAAAATGCTTGAGCATGCCCTTATCTCTCACCTCGACTACTGCAACATCCTCCTCTGCGGCCTCCCCGCTAACTCTCTTGCACCACTCCAGTCTGTCTTTAACTCTGTTGCCCGGCTAATCCACCTCTCTACTCCCGTTTCTCCCCTCTGCAAATTTCTCCACTGACTCCCAATTCCACATCGAATCCAGTTCAAACTACTAAAACTGATCTACAAAGCCATCCACAACCTGTCCCCTCCTTATATCTCTGAACTAATCTCCCAATATCTTCCCTCACGTAATCTTCGATCCTCCCAAGACCTCCTACTCTCCTCCACACTTATTCATTCCTCACACAACCGCCTCCAAGATTTCTCCCCAATATCCCCCATCCTCTCGAATTCCACGCCTCAACACGTCCAATTATCCACCACCCTTGGATCCTTCAGACGGAACCTGAAAACCCACCTCTTCAGGAAAGCCAACAGCCTGCAATAACCATTCTGCCGCCTCACCACCACCCGAGCTGCTGCACCCCCGACCTTTTGTCTCTTCCCCATAGAATGTAAATCCGCAAGGAAATGAAATTTCAACTCATAGCTGTCAAACAAGTTTATTACAAGTCAAATAGTTAGAAATAAAAAAAAAGAGAAATATAAAAGTATGCATACATACAAATCAATAATAAAGAGTTTTAGAAATTAAAACAATGAATTAAACATTAAAGACAGATTAATTACAAAAAAGAAAAACACATTTTGTACCAAAGTCCCCTGTGCTTTAGCTGCAAAAATTGTATTGTGGTGCTTAAAGGCAACCTGTCACCCCCAAAATCGAGGGCGAGCTAAGCCCACCAGCATCAGGGGCTTATCTCCAGCATTCTGTAATGCTGTAGATAAGCCCCCGATGTATCCTTAAAAATTAGAAAAAGAGGTTATATTATACTCACCCAGGGACAGTCCCAGTCCTGTCCGATGGGCATCGCGGGCCGGTCTGGCGCCTCCTATCTTCATCGGATGATGTCCTCTTCGTGTCTTCACGCTGCGGCTCCAGCACAAAGTACTGCAGTGTGCAGGCCCCAGGCCTCTCTGACCTTTCCCGGCGCCTGCGCACCGCAGTGTGAAGACAAGAAGAGGAAGTCATCCTATCAAGATGGGAGGCCCAGGACCGGACCGCGACTTGGATGAGACCGCCCGCTTGAGTATAATATAACCTCTTTTTCTCATCTTTTAGGATACATTGGAGGCTTAACTACAGCATTACAGAATGCTGTAGATAAGCCCCTGATGCTGGTGGGCTTATCTATAGAGCGGGGAGACAGGGCGCGAGAGCGGGGAGACAGGGCGCGAGAGCGGGGAGACAGGGCGCGAGAAAATCGAGAAAAAGGGTTTATTTTTTGTTTTTTTTAAAGTAATTATACTCATCTATCTGACATTATCAGATGCACACAGTGTCATCCCTTTGGGTCCTCACATGGATTGTGGGGGCACCGCCATTCCACTTGGTGAAAAGAAGTCCAGTGATGTAACGACATCTGCAGGGAGGTCACTGCTCTGGGGGGGGGGGGGGGGGCACAGGATGGGGAAAAGTCAGAATACCTAGAATAAAACAGAAAAAAAAATCATGCAGAAAACTGGATACAAGTAGTGGCTGACACCAGTGGCCATCGGGCTAATACTGAGCAGCACAGCGTGCGAGGGGAGAATAAAGCCAGGGATCTGGAGACATTGTTGTAAAGCTGTTTCGCTCCCAGAGGTCATAGGTCAGTCATCAACCTGACAGCATGTGTCCCCAATAATATTAATAATATTAACAGGACCGACTCCTCACCATCAGGCAGAGATTCTCATGCCAAGTAATATCAATCCCTCAGATCTCCATCATCATTCATCCCCTCCCCTGTTCGCCCCCACACACGTAGCACTATACTTCCCTGCACCCCCCACCGCAAGTGACATCACACACACTGACCTGCACAGCACGTGACATCAGCCCCCCACACCACATAGACCCATGCGAGTAGCATCAGCCCCATTCTGCAGGTAGACCCCCCTGCACGCAGATCCCCCATGCAGGCAACATGACCCCCTTCCTAACAGAGACTCCAGCACACAGCCTCTCTTCCCCAGAGACCTGCAGCCCCCCTTCACAACAGACACCCAGCCCCACTAGCAAGAAACATGACCCCCTTCCCACTGAGACCCCCAGCATGCAGTCACCTTTCCCCAGGCAGGCCCCTCCAGCACGCAGTCCCATGCAAACAACAAATCCCCCTTCTCCCCAGGCGGACCCCCCCCCCGTCCAGCATGCACATGCAGCCCCATGCAAGCACCACCACCCGATTCTCCCCAGGCAGCCCCATGCAAGCACCACCACCCGATTCTCCCCAGGCAGACCCATGCAAGCAACATCCCCCCATTCTCCCCAGGCAGCCCCATGCAAGCAACATCCCCCCCATTCTCCCCAGGCAGCCCCATGCAAGCATCACCCCCCCATTCTCCCCAGGCAGCCCCATGCAAGCAACACCACCCCATTCTCCCCAGGCAGCCCCATGCAAGCATCACCTCCCCAGGCAGCCCCATGCAAGCATCACCTCCCCAGGCAGCCCCATGCAAGCAGCACCACCCCATTCTCCCCAGGCAGCCCCATGCAAGCAGCACCACCCCATTCTCCCCCAGGCAGCCCCATGCAAGCAGCACCACCCCATTCTCACCCAGGCAGCCCCATGCAAGCATCACCACCCCATTCTCCCCAGGCAGCCCCATGCAAGCATCACCACCCCATTCTCCCCAGGCAGCCCCATGCAAGCAGCACCACCCCATTCTCCCCAAGGCAGCCCCATGCAAGCAGCACCACCCTATTCTCCCCCAGGCAGCCCCATGCAAGCAGCACCACCCCATTCTCCCCCAGGCAGCCCCATGCAAGCAGCACCACCCCATTCTCCCCAGGCAGACTCATGCAAGCAACATCCCCCCATTCTCCCCAGGCAGCCCCATGCAAGCAACATCCCCCCCATTCTCCCCAGGCAGCCCCATGCAAGCAACATCCCCCCATTCTCCCCAGGCAGCCCCATGCAAGCATCACCCCCCCATTCTCCCCAGGCAGCCCCATGCAAGCATCACCACCCCATTCTCCCCAGGCAGCCCCATGCAAGCATCACCACCCCATTCTCCCCAGGCAGCCCCATGCAAGCATCACCACCCCATTCTCCCCAGGCAGCCCCATGCAAGCATCACCACCCCATTCTCCCCAGGCAGCCCCATGCAAGCATCACCACCCCATTCTCCCCAGGCAGCCCCATGCAAGCATCACCACCCCATTCTCCCCAGGCAGCCCCATGCAAGCATCACCACCCCATTCTCCCCAGGCAGCCCCATGCAAGCATCACCACCCCATTCTCCCCAGGCAGCCCCATGCAAGCAACACCACCCCATTCTCCCCAGCAGCCCCATGCAAGCAACACCACCCCATTCTCCCCAGGCAGCCCCATGCAAGCATCACCACCCCATTCTCCCCAGGCAGACCCATGCAAGCAACATCACCCCATTCTCCCCAGGCAGCCCCATGCAAGCAGCACCACCCCATTCTCCCCAGGCAGCCCCATGCAAGCAGCACCACCCCATTCTCCCCAGGCAGCCCCATGCAAGCATCACCACCCCATTCTCCCCCAGGCAGCCCCATGCAAGCAGCACCACCCCATTCTCCCCCAGGCAGCCCCATGCAAGCAGCACCACCCCATTCTCCCCCAGGCAGCCCCATGCAAGCAGCACCACCCCATTCTCCCCAGGCAGACCCATGCAAGCAACATCACCCCATTCTCTCCAGGCAGCCCCATGCAAGCAACATCACCCCATTTTCTGCAGGCAGACTCCCACTTACCTGATCTATGACTTTGGAGAATGACCCCCATAATACCCCAAATCTTGCACAAAAATCCTCGAAATCCAGCCATGACATCCACAGCTGCCTCCTGTCTGCTCTGCTCTATGGAGGAAGAGGCAAATCCTGCACAAAACACTCCAAATCCAAACCCTGCACGAAATCCCGCCATGATATCCACAGCTTCCTCGTGTCTGCTCTGTCTGTTCTATGGAGGAAGAGGCACCGCCCCTTCCGGTCACATGGGCAGAGGTCCTTTAGCCGACTTGGATTTAGCCTCTACCCAGTCACTACCCTGCTGTATACTGCCCCCCACCGTCACTACCCTGCAGTATACTGCCCCCTACCATCACCACCCTGCTGTATACTGCTCCCCCCGTCATTACCCTGCTGTATACTGCGCCCCACCTTCACTGCTCTCCTGTATACTGCCCGCTCACCGTCACTACCCTGCTGTATACTGCCCTCCACCGTCACTACCCTGCTGTATACTGCCCCCCACCGTCACTACCCTGCTGTATACTGTGCCCCACCTTCACTGCCCTCCTGTATACTGCCCCCCCACCGTCACTACCCTGCTGTATACTGCCCCCCCACCGTCACTACCCTGCTGTATACTGCCCCCCACCGTCACTACCATCCGGTATACTGCCCCCCACCGTCACTACCCTGCTGTATACTGCCCCCCTCCGTCACTACCGTGCTGTTTACTGCCCCCCACCGTCACTACCCTCCTGTATACCACCCCTCACAGTTATTACGCTCGTGTTTCACCTCTAGTGGAGCTCTCAGTGCACGTTGTGTCCTCGTTGTTGTACACTCCGGTGTCATCTTCATTATTCATTTGTTATTTGACATAATATTGTTTAGGGGATGAGATAATGCAGATTATTCTACTGACGCTACCTGCACCTATTTTGTCTGACACCTCTGCCGACAGCGCATGTGACAGCCTTGTTACAGTGTGCCATGAATCTGCTTAGTCAGTAGGAATTTCCTTCTGAAAAGGCAAATCGCCCCTTACCTTGTTTTCTCCCAACATTAGATGTTTCTGGGTTCACTTTTCACTCACGGGGTGTCATATTGTCCCTGAACCCCAGTGCGCCCCCTCTGGTTACAGCGGTGTTTGTGGTTTGTGCTGTACCCTCACACCTGTCCACTGTACAAGTAATGATTGGCTCCTGGTGATCGAGTAATCTGATGTTTGTTTTCTATCTCTTCTCGCAGGTCCGCAGCGTCTACAATGAGCACCATTCCGGACTGATCATAACACCAGGGATGGATGACGTGGCCGCGCAGAGCAGGGCAGAAGATGAGACCCCCGGCGCAGATGTGGTGGACAAATTCACCGCCCCTGGAGAACAGTTCTACTCATTGCAGCGGAGCCGCTGCCGGGTGCGTATGTTATTCCCGTTGATATTCACCGTTCTCGGGTCTTTGGAGAAATTTAACTATGAAGAACAAGGAAATGGAAAGAACCCCGGACGCATCTGGCTGCAACTTAAAGGGAAAAGACAAGCGGTGCACAAAGCCAAGGTGCGGTGCAGACAGGGAAAGGAGCAGGGAAAGTCTGACGGTGTCTGTGCACGCTCGTAGCGTCCTTGGGGTCCGACTCCTAATCAGTCTCCCTGCCAGTAATTTGGTGTAGGGTCCGTGTTCAGTCCCCTTCATTGTAGACCGAGCACAGCTCTACTGGTTGTTGCGGGTGATGCTGGTACTGATGTGGGACTTTCTCCCTTTCTGTCCTATGTGTGTGGGCCGGGTTCACGGCACATTACTCAGCAGTGCTGGCTCGGAGAGGGGTCACTAATGGGGGGATGTCTTGAGGAGACGACGACTTCAAGAACTGCCTTATTTTGTTGGCAGAAAACCCATTCAGGTGTCAGCAAATTACTGTAAATTCCCCATAAAATGATGAGCAGTCGTCGCAGAGCCGCAGCTTCTCTGCGTCATGTGTCAGAATGTCTTAAAGACGTAATTCCCCACGGAGGAAGCTGGAGTCTCACCAAACCTGTATGTCAGGTGCAGAGGCTCGGATTCCTGTGTACGGTGACACGCGGCGCTGTCATCCAGGGCTGAGAACGCACCTCCCCTTAAGTACCTGTAAAGATGGAAAACAAAGACATATGAGCGCAGCCAACATCTACTTCTGCCGTCTTTGAGTTTCATTCAGCGGACCGTTACTATTTGGACATGGGGGGGGGGGGGTTGGGCAGAGAGGAGTCTGGGGGGGGGTTGGATGGCGGTGTCGGACAGATTAGGGGTCTTGGGACTTAGGGTACCGTCTCACAGTGGCACTTTTGTCGCTACGACGGCACGATCCGTGACGTTCCAGCGATATCCATACGATATCGCTGTGTCCCAGATCGTTTGGAACTTTCTTTCGTCGCTGGATCTCCCGCTGTCATCGCTGGAGCGGTGTGTGTGACACTGATCCAACGATGCGTTCGCTTGTAACCGGGGTAAACATCGGGTTACTAAGCGCAGGGCCGCGCTTAGTAACCCGATGTTTACCCTGGTTACCATCGTAAATGTAAAAAAAAAAAAAACAGTACATACTCACATTCTGGTGTCCGTCAGGTCCCTCGCCGTCTGCTTCCCGCACTGACTGACTGCCGGCCGTAAAGTGAAAGCAGAGCACAGCGGTGACGTCACCGCTGTGCTCTACTTTCACTTCACGGCCGGCATCTAGAAAAATACCTCGGGCCCCCGTAACGGAGTTGACCAGCCAGCTGGATTCTGTGTTTTCCAGTGTACCCGAGACAGCAGCTCATCCCGCACTCATGTCGCTCACCCAACAGGACAGATTGTCCAAAAAGAGGCGATGCTCCGAGAATGAAGATCGATGTCCAAAGAAGCCGTTCTCCTTAGACTGCATCCAGAAAGACGGTCCCGTCTCAAGTGCCAGCGTCGCTACTACCAACTTGCCCATCTTAGATCTGATGACTGACTCTAGCGAAGACTCGTTGATCGACATGTACGAATACGATCCCATGAGCTCCGAATCCGAGTACAAGATCCTTGTAAACTTTTTCAAGAAGATGGGATATTCCAAGGAGGTGGTTGAGAAGGTTATCCGTGAGCTGGGGCAGTCCGAGGACATCTTAAAACTTCTTGATGAGATAGAAAAAGAAAGCAACAAGGTGCCGACGGCAAATATTGAGAGACGGCAAAATGCTAAAGACGGTAATGCATCAAAGCTGAGGCAGGAGGTGATGGAGGATCTGGTCAGGACACGCACAGCCGGCAATGAGGACTTGGGGAACGTCATGAAGAACAACCCAACAGCTACTCAAAGACTTCAGACTCAAGTATCAGGAACGGAAGGTAGTTTACCAAAGAATTTTACTTTTGTTGCAAGAGGTGCCTCCAGCCCTCCAAGGAATAATATCATTGTATTCCCAGACACACCGGGACCTTCCAACGTCCTCCCATGGCCGCAGGTAACAAAACAGATTCCCATAAAATGCTTCAATTCTACCCATCCACCGAAACCTGTGCAGAGTGACGTGAAGCCCTCGGCATCTGTGAGACCAGACAAGTACAACCCGCCGGTGACCGAGGAGCAGATATACCTCAACTCCATCAAGACCCCCTATAGGCTGGAGCTAAAAAATGAGCCGGGGAGAGTGGACCTGAAACACATAATCATCGATGGGAGCAACGTCGCTTTCAGGTCAGTGCTTGTTACCAGACTGGTGGGTGAATTACAGTGCATGTCAGGAGCAGCGCTCATTATATTACTGTGCAGGAGCAGCGTTCGTTATATTATTGTGCAATGCAGGAGCAGTACTCATTATATTACTGTGCAATGCAGGAGCAGCGCTCGTTATATTACTGTGCAATGCAGGAGCAGCACTTCTTATATTCCTGTGCGGGGCTGGAGCAGCGCTCGTTATATTCCTGTGCGTGGCTGGAGCAGCGCTCGTTATATTCCTGTGCGAGGCTGGAGCAGCGCTCGTTATATTCCTGTGCGGGGCTGGAGCAGCGCTCGTTATATTCCTGTGCGGGGCTGGAGCAGCGCTCGTTATATTCCTGTGCGGGGCTGGAGCAGCGCTCGTTATATTCCTGTCCTGTGCACCCAGGATTTTGTTTTTATTGTGACATATCTTTGTCTTAAATTTGGGCAGAAAATTTATCAGTGTTTTATGCGACTTATTACACCAATTTTTTTAAGTATCTGCGCCAAAACTTAAAAATAACAAAAGCAACTTGGTAAGCTTTTAGCACGAAATACCCGTATTGTGTATCAGATGTAAGATGTCGCCTGATGTTGCAGCGGGTCTCTCTCGGGGCGCTGCTGGATGTCGCAGGACACCACACTCAGGACACTGCCAGATGTATGCGATGCTTTCTCGGGGTCCCACCGGATGTCGCAGTGGGGCGCATTCAGGACACCACAGGATGTTGCAACAGGGCACTCTCAGGATGTCACGGGATGTGGCAGCGGGGTACACTCAGGGCGGTGGCGGATTTGGCAGCAGGGTGCTCTTAGGGTGCAGTTGGATGTGGAAGCGGGGTGCTGTTGGGGTGCAGCCGGATGTGGAAGTGGGGCGCTCTTAGGGTGCAGCCGGAGGTGGCAGTGGGGCGCTCTTGGGGTGCAGCTGGGTGGGGGGGAGCTCTTGGGGTGCAGCCTGATGTGGAAGCTGGGAGCTCTTAAGGTGCAGCCTGATGTGGAAGCTGGGAGCTCTTAGGGTGCAGCTGGACGTGGCAGCGGGGTGCTCTTAGGGTGCAGCCGGATGTGGAAGCGGGGAGCTCTTAGGGTGCAGACGGATGTGGGAGTGGGGCGCTCTTGGGGTGCAGCCGGATGTGGCAGCGGGGGCGCTTTTGGGGTGCAGCCGGATGTGGCAGCGGGGCGCTTTTGGGGTGTGGTAGCAGGGCGATTTTTGGGGATGCAGCAGGGTGTGGCAGCGGGGCACTTTTGGGGTGCAGCCGGGTTTGGCAGCGGGGTGCAGTAGGGTGTGGCAGTGGGGCGCTTTTGGGGTGCAGCCGAGTGTGGCAGCGGGGTGCTTTTGGGGTGCAGCCGGGTGTGGCAGCGGGGTGCTTTTGGGGTGCAGCCGGGTGTAGCAGCGGGGCGCCGTTGGGCTGCTGCTGGATGTGGCATGTGGTTCTTTCTTGGGGTGCCATTGGATGTGGCAGTGGGGTGCTCTTGGGGTGCAGCCGGATGTGGCAGCGGTGCTTTCTTGGGGTGCAGCCGGATTTTGGCCACGGGGCGCTCTCTGGGTGCTGCTGAATGTCACCGCACTTTTTTTTCGGGGCTCTTGTATTGGAAGGTGGACAGGATGACTCACATAATAGAAACTCGTGAGTACAGAGTCAGCGCTTCCCTCCTCTCCGCCGGCTGTGTAATGACTGTACTCCCATCACAACACATTGAAGACCAGTAAAGCGTTTAGTGAGTCCCAATACAAGAAAGAACGTGACCCTGTCTGAGGAGACGGAGCCTCCGCATATAGAAACCTGAGAAATACTGAAACCAAAACTTCTGTGGATAGACGTCGTCATTGGGGCGGCGGTGGCTCGCTCTCGCCATCGCTGTAATATATCAGTTTTTCTTTTTTAATAATTTTGCAAAAATTACTACATTTTTTTTTGTTTTGTTTTTTCAGTTAAGATGGGGTGCAGAATGTACATTAATGAGAAAAAATTAACTTTTTTTTAATTTACCAAATGGCTGCAATGAAACAGAGTGAAAAATATAAAGGGGTCTGAATACTTTCCGTACCCACTGTACATTCCTGACCCTGCACTGATACTGGGTTACGTCCTGTGCCGTATTATCCGGGTGCTATCTATGAGCCCATGATTGTCCAGATTGATGATTGTCCCGTGGTGACCTGATTATGGGGTCGGTGTTGTCTCACACTTTCTACTTCTTGCAGTCACGGGTTACGTAAGTTCTTTTCCTGTCGGGGAATCGCGATCGCCGTAGAATATTTCTGGAATAAAGGACACCGGAATATAACAGTGTTTGTTCCTCACTGGAGGACAAAGCGAGACCCCAACATTACAGGTAACGGGTGCCGTCACATGTCACTGATGTGTGTGTAAGGTCTGTGAGCTCTTTCTTCATTACAGCCCCAGATGTGTACACCCGGTACACACTCCAGTGAGCGTGCATGTGTGGAAGGAAAGCAGAATAAGCTGTGCGAGACACTCTGCACCCCTCCACCCCTACTTCCTTCCAGTGGTCTTCAGTACAAAGGTAGTGGGGGGTCCATGGTCTGACATTTCGACCAATCACCCGATTGCAGTTCCTGGATGTAGATGGTGAACACAACAGCGCCATACACTGTGTAGTGGCTATTCTCAGGAACTGCAGCCCAGCCCTTTACCTTCAATAGGTTGTCAGTATATAAATCGTGGATGGCCCCTTTAATTGCAGCCGTACTAACACATGACCATTGTGTTTCCCTTTCTACATTTCTACAGAGCAGCACTTCCTCCAGCAGCTGGAAGAGCTGGGAATCCTATCGTTCACCCCCTCAAGGACCGTGCTGGGCTCCCAAATCTGCTCTCACGATGACAGGTGTGTAGGTCTTCGCACGTATCTCTCCCCCCACCCCCATGGCATTGGCACGTATGTTTCCCCCCACACTCGTGGCGTTGGCACGTATCTCTCCCCACACCCTCGTGGCGTCGGCACGTATCTCTCCCCCCACCCTCATGGCGTCGGCACGTATCTCTCCCCCCACCCCCGTGGCGTCGGCACGTATGTTTCCTCCCACCCTCTTGGCGTCGGCACGTATCTCTCCCCCCACCCTCTTGGCGTCGGCACGTATCTCTCCCCCCACCCTCGTGGCGTCGGCACGTATCTCTCCTCCCACCCCCGTGGCGTCGGCACGTATCTCTCCTCCCACCCCCGTGGCGTTGGCACTTATCTCTCCCCCACCCTCGTGGCATGGGCACGTATCTCTCCCCCCACCCTCATGGCGTCGGCACGTACCTCTCCCCCCATGGCGTCGTCTCGTTGCCCCGTACTAACTAATCATCCTCCTGCAGCCGTGCATTAGATATCCGCACGTTAGGGTCTCGGGTATGACGTGCGATGTTCGGCTCCGGGGTAGACTTTATTTCTTCTTGTCCTGCAGGTTCCTGCTGCACTTGGCTGAAAAGACGGGAGGGATCATAGTCACAAATGACAATCTCCGAGAGTTTGTGGTGGAATCTCTGGCATGGACCAAGATTATAAAGGAAAGGTCGGTGCTCCTTGTTCTCTGGGTGCGGAGATCCGTGATTTTTTCATTTCAGTAATTGGTGGGATATTGATCGGATACGTCAGCACTTACTGATCCTGAGAATGGATGTAGTGCTCCGCCGCCTCCGTGCTGCAGATCCTGCACAGTGTTACCTCTGCTGCAGTCAGGGTTATACCTCCTCTGCTCACTCTGCACCCAGAGGCGGGTGGGCAGAGGATCCGAGCGTGATCAGCAGATATTGTACACATTCACAAGGCGTGGGATAGGTGCACAATACCTGCCAGACCGTGCCCGGTCCTGTGCCCTTACCGGACGCTAGTGGCTCGGTGTGGACTCCGCAGATTTCTCAGTTTCGTGTTTTTTCTATCTCTTCAGATTATTACAGTTTATATTTGTTGGCGACATTTTCATGATCCCGGATGACCCACTGGGACGACATGGCCCAAACCTGGATAATTTCCTCAGCAAGGACCGAGCACAGGTGAGAGGTCTCGCCATGTCTCCACGTGTCCTTTTACCCTCCATTCGTAGGATGAGGAATTAAAAGGTAAACTTCCAAGACTCTCTATTTTGTGCCTTGATTTGATTTTTCAGGGTGATGCGGAGGCACATACCTTATAATTACTGACGACCTCCAGTGCGGTTACTATACTGGGACCAGCAGACTGACACACCTGCCCATCAAAGCGCCCCTGTCCTCCTCTGTGTTTGTGTCTTGTTTATTAAAAATATTAAAAGCACATTAAAAGCTTTTCAGCCAAATAGGGCTTTTATTTATTTTTTTGGCTCTGGTTTATTTCTGGTCTCCAATCATCTCTGCGCTTTTTGCAGATGGCACTGTGCTCCAATGCAGATTTTGCTGCAGCCGATTCCTCCGTCATTTCCACTCTCGGCCTTAGGCTATGTTCACACTTTGCGGGTTTTGCCGCGGATCCGCAGCGGATTTGACACTGCGGATCCGCAGCAGTTTTCCATGCAGGGTACAGTACAATGTTACCCTATGGAAAACAAAACCCGCTGTGCCCACGCTGCGGATTTCCGCGGAAAAAGCCGCACGGCTTTTCTGCGGAAAAAAAGGAGCATGTCACTTCTTGGTGCAGAATCGCAGCGATTCTGCACCCATAGAAATGCATTGATCCACTCACTTTCCGCATGGGGCTGTGCCCACGTTGCGGGAAGTTAAGCGGATAATGTGCCGATGGTACCCGGGGTGGAGGAGAGGAGACTCTCCTCCAGGCCCTGGGAACCATATTTTGGTGTAAAAAAAAGAATTAAAATAAAAAATAATGCTATACTTGTCGGGGTCGTAAAACGACAATATACCCTTCCTTCACCAGTCATTCCAAATTAATATGTGTGCAGGGCATCTGGTACCGGATAAGAATAAATCAGACAGGTAGCTGGTTCAAACTTAGTTAATGCCCCGTGCATCCACACATGTCTGCAGCGGTCACACCAACTGGCTTTATTCTACAATACACAATACTATATTGAGTGTTAGGGGAAGGCGTGCATTGGGCGGGGTTTAAGCTAGCATCCAGTCTTCCTGATTTGTCCTGACGTCTTCTGGTGAATCCTCCCTTTCTTCACATTCCTGAGTTTCGATTCTGAAGAAATGAAAGTTATGTCTCCAGACACTAAAGGGAAACGAAACTGAACTCTGGCGGCCATCTTTAAATACAATTACATTTGCTTTAGCTAGCAAATAGGAAAAACTTATTGTTTCACAGTATAAAAGTATAGCAGTACAAAAAGAGTATAAAGATATATATTTTCACCTTGACAATCCCCCCTAAACACTAAGTTTTTCCCTTAAAGAAGGATCCTTCGAGACTGTCCATGTGATGGGAAAAGGGGAGGTGGATTTCTTCATCCAGACACCTCAGAAGCTCTCCCCTAGCGAGAGGCCTCCAGGCAACTGAACCCTTCACTAACCTCACATGGAGTTCTCCCACTGTCCCTAAACTAAATCTCTTGGCATCATCTGAGAATGGGGGGGTTCTGTCTACTCTCTTGAGAGGAATGTACTTAGGGATCTCCCCTGGATCAGTACCATTGTACTCTGGTGGGTCTTCTTCTTGATTGAGAAAGGTGTCAGTCGGAGTTGCTTTGGCAATAATCTTTTTGTACAAAGGAATAACACAACAGAGGATTATCGATTCAATTATGAGGAGGGCAATCAGTACTAAACAAACTTATTGAAGGAATCCCTTGATACCACCTAACCAATTGGAGAAGAAAAATGTGTCTGCTCCAGCATACAAGACACGTCGTCTTATTGTCCTAATTTGTTCAACTTCTTTAGAAACCTTCAGGTCTTTCGGATCTACATTTCGCCATTCAGGTCTGGCTGTATATATTTCATCTCGTATATCTTTGGTCATACCGTCAATGAATGTATTTACCAATACTCTAACATCAAGTGGGTTTATGGGACTGTACTCCATGTCTTCCCATTTCCGCTGTAACCGTCCAAAGTATAGCTCTACACTCTCTCCTTTGTCACATCTGTAGAAAATCTTAATTTGCGTCCTAGCACGTCACCTGTTTTTGTGCTCACTAACTACCTAGGCCTGCCTAGGTGCACTTAATATGTCCATCATATGGTCATTATTTGTCTGTAGAATGAGAAAGGTTGGTTCTCAGGGTCAGCCAATTATTTTTGCATAGCTAGCTAGTCAGAGGGCCTCCAGGGATAATACTCCTGTATCTGTCTTACCCTACCTGATGTGGTTGGTTCTCTGGTGGTGGGGAGTGACATGACATGCTGGTCTACAGCTCCTTCCCAAAAGGATTACTGTCAGCCTACTCCTAAAAGTTAATGTCCCCACTATCCGCCAACCACAATCCTGTGTCAGCTTCTTATATCACTACATGTGATCTTGTCTGGACAGGATTCAGTGTAATTCTCTTAGGTCGGGTTGCAGCACGAGTCATACAAGTGTTAGGGCCCAAGTCCTCAACTATATCCTGAAAGGCATCACAGCTATAATTAACAAATCTTTGTTCTCTGTAATATATATATTATTGATCCATTCAACATTTTTATTAATCTGCACCTGTGGGATTATAGAAGCAATGCCGGCATAAATCTGGTTCTGGGCTTTAAATTGGTCAGGCACCCCCCTTGGCACTCCAATGGCATCAATATATACTAGTGGATCTTCTTCATAACTCATATGGAGCTGATCGAGACTTCTCCTCTTTCTGGTAGGTTCATCAGGTATCTTTGGTGTACATATATTGTGTATGTTTAATTAGCAAATCAGTATCTAAGAAACTGTTCTCCTTGCAGAAACCTGTCTTGAAGATCCCTACTGGTGTACCTGTGGTGTCGTGGGATTTATAACAGGTGTAATTGTCAGCTAATACGGTTACTTCTCCTGGGACCTTTAGTTTAGGTTCCTTATGAAATAGTGGGACATAATCTGGGCAATCAGTGGACTTCAGACCTTTCAACAGATTCATGACACAGACAATGGTGTTGTCATCAGGAAAAGCAATGCATGTGTGTACAGATGTGTATTCGCAGCAGCACAAGCAATACATCCTACAGAGATATTCTGGACTCTTACATTGTATCTCACCCATTCTAACCATAGGTTTTTCCTTGGGGCTGTTTGTGTTTCTATGGAGAAAACCTCTCGCCAACTGAGACCTGGAATGGGGATCACTTCATTGACTACATTTTTCAAACGCTCACCTGGGCTTGTTTTAGCTGTACTGGTAACAGGGGTCATGGTTGGTCTAGAGCTAATATCCTGGAGCTGTACATGGCCTAAATACCCATGGCATCCACTATTAAATACATAATTAAAATGCCTTCCTAGTACAAACGTCTGCAGATCAGCAGATTGGGGGTTTTCAAGATTTAGGAGGAGGGGGTGACGACTTCTACCCCATTTACAGCCTCTAAGTGGTTGCAGAAGGGCTGTTAGATGCATTTTCTCACGGAGAATCCTACCCGTCCTATCCTTAGAGAACATGGCTTCACTAGGTTTATATCCCCAATCATCCCCCGTATTCCAGGCGGCATCAGTCCAATAATAACAATTATCGTTGTCATTTCTGGTAACACACATATTAAACTGGATGATCCCCTCTACAACCCGTTCAGTCTCGGGGCACTTGACTACATCACAAAAATCAAATCGCCAGATATTTGCCGGGGCTGTCCGGTTTCCCCAGAGAATAGTGGGACCAGAATTCTTATATTTACAATAGGGGCCGAAGAGGTAGGGGCGAGGATAGCCCTCAGTTCCAGGATCAAAAACAACAGCAACATTTCCCTTCAGTCACTTTTGTGACTAAACACTGGTTCGGTCTCTTTTACAGTGTGAGGCGTGGATCCAGGTGCTCTTTCCTTCAAGTTTTACTGCAGTGGGGGTGACCAGGATCACTGTGTGAGGTCCTTCAAATCTCGGCTTGAGACAATCTCTGCGCACAAACTTTTTCACATACACCAGGTCTCCTGGCACAAAGGGATGGTGTCCAGGAACCTTGTCTGGGTCTGGAAAAGAACTGAAAACGGTTAAATGCACTCTGGCAAGGTGTCCATGTAAGGCCTGCACATAGCTAGTCAAGTCCCGGTACTTGAGCTGCAACTGTTGTGGAAAGAAACATTCAAAATTGGGGCCCCTGCCAAACAGAATCTCATACGGTGACAGTCCTGTCCTCCTGTTTGAGGTATATCTTACTGAAAATAAAGCTAGAGGAAGGCATTCTGTCCGTGGTTTACCAGTCTCTGCCATTGCCTTCTGGATTTTAAGCTTAAGAGTTCCATTTAGTCTCTCCACTTTTCCACTACTCTGTGGATGGAGTATGCAATGCTTGACTTACCCCCAGTGCTGCCATTACCTCTGACATGATCTCTCCAGTAAAATAGGAACTCCGATCGCTTTCAATGACTTCAGGAACTCCATACCTGCATATGATCTCAGCCATCAGTTTCTTCGCCGTTGTCCTAGCCGTAGCTTTGGCAACTGGGTAGGCTTCTGGCCAACCTGAAAATAAATCAATGCAGACCAACACATACTCATACGTCCCTACCCTGGGTAACTGAATATAATCATTCTGCAGTCTCTGGAATTGGTTAAAGGGGCCGGGGAGTGTGTTTGGATGGGGTTTTCACTGTCCTACTCTGATTATGTGTGGCACATATCATGCAGCTCTGTACCTGCCTTTCTGCGCAGGTGGAAAACCCGGGGGCAATCCATTGTTTCTGTAGGGTGTCACACATGGCCGTCTTCGAGTGGTGCACATTCCCGTGCAGAACCTGTGCCATCATTGGGTACAGTACCTGTGGTAGGCAGACCTTTTTACCCCTCCCCCATAGTCCAGTAACGGTATCAGAGCAAGCCCCTATCTTTTGCCACCTATTTTTCTCCTCCTTACTTGCCTGTTCTTGTAACCGGGCTAAGATGTCTTTCAACACAAGTGGAGATGGTGGGGTGTCTAGGTGATGTACTTGAGAGGCTACAGGAGTGCTTGCTGCTTTCTTCGCAGCCTGGTCTGCCAGTGCGTTACCCTTTTGTCCGTCCATCAGTGCCTTTGCTATGTGCCTTTACCTTTATGATGCCTGCCTGCTTGGGTGGGAAACTGTAGTGCATTCATAAGTTGCTGGACTGCCTCAGCACGTTTAAAGGGGTGGCCATTTGCTGTCAGGAAAGCCCTGGCTCTCCAGATAGGCCCATAATCGTGTATAATGCCAAAAGCATACCTGGAATCAGTGTAGATATTTACAGTCTTACCTTCTGCTAGTTTGCACGCTTCTGTAAGCGCCTTGAGCTTCTGCTTCTTGTGCAGACATATGAGCTGGCATTGACTCTGCCTTGATTACCTCATGTTCTGAGACCACAGCATATCTGGTACAGTAGCGTCCTCGGTCATCTTGGTGACGGGATCCATCTACAAAAAGCTCAAAATCAGCATTAGAATAGGCACACTAGAGACCAGCCGTTTCCTGAGACATCAATTCTAGACAATCATATAATTTGGAAACCTAATCTTGTTCCTCTGGATCCATTCTAGAAAGAAAAAAAGTGTCCTTGCTCATGTCACCTACTCCTCCCCCCTTTGGATCCAGGGGAACTAGGAGAAAAGTAGCGGGGTTCAGGACAGTGCACCTTTTCAAAATCACATTAGTAGGCATGAGAATAGCACACTGAAGTCGCAGCTGTCTAGCCATGGACATGTGGCTAGGTTGTACCTGATTAGGGATACTATATACATCGTGTGGGGTGGCCATAGCCTCTCCTGGATGCAAGGGGCCATAAACGGCAAGGTAGACCTGACACTCTTGGGCTATGACTGGCCCCCCTTTGGCATAACTGTCCACGTCAATTGTCATCCCTGATAAATGAATGCAAACAGAACTGGCAATCTGGGTGTAATGGAATGCTGAAGAAGCATTGGCAAGATCGATAACTATGAACCAAGCAGCATCCTGAGATATCTGGGACAAAAGAGTATGTGGCTTAGGCACCACCGGAGTTTCTGGAACAGTAACTGCATTAAATGCCTGTAGATCTTGTACCAGCCGGTACACAGGGGGTTGGCCGGGTGGGGTGTGGACCATCAGTGGGTGATCCAAAACAATCTCTGAAGATTTGTGTAGCAACAGCTGGACAGACAACACAGCTCGAACACAGGAGGGCTTTCTCTCGCCACTTTATCCAGGTGGCCGCTGTAATAAGCAACAGGTCTCTGTTTGTCTCCATGAAGCTGAGTCAGCACACCTATAACATATCCTGCATAGATGAGCTCTGTCTGCAAGGCAGTCTGGAGACATAGGGTTAAAAGAAATATTTGAGTAGGGGACTGAATTCATATAAGGTGGGAGAACTGGAGTTGGAGTCTGTTACATAGAGATAAGAAACACTGATCTCGCAGCTGCAACGGTGGGGGCCAGTGAGCGAGCAAGAACTACTACGGCTAGTGATTTAACCCCTGTCTTTTCTGCTGGGCTAAATTCTTTTGACTAAACCAAGGACAAAGAAAACTTTGGAATGCAATACATGGCCCGCACCCCCCCCCCCCCCCCCCCCCTCTAGCCCACAGCACCGAGGGGAAGAATTGCAGGCAGGTCGCGCAGGGGTTCACACAGCCCCTCCCTTCTAGTAACACGGAGATAAGAACTTCCACTGCATTCTTCAGCGCTGAAGGGAGAGCAAGAGCCCAGATGTTTGCCCCCCTTCCCTACACTACATAGCACTGATACAAAGCTCCGTATCCTCTACAAAGTAACAAATTACGGCAGTTTTCAGACTTAATTTCTACAAAACTTTCCTATAATCCTCCGTGGTCTGGGCGGAGCCCCAAGGACGGTCCGTACGCACACACAAGACAGGTCTCCACCCAGGTTGGATTCTGCACAACACAAACAGGACACACCTATGCTTCTGGAAATCTCTTTCCGCCGCCATTACAGGGCGCTGGCTGAGACTGCATTTTCATCACCAGTGGCACGGCGGCCATTTTACAATCTGTAAGATCACAGTTCAAAGGCATTTTATAACCAAATACGGGCTCTATATTCTCCGATTCTCCCTCTCCACCAACCTATTTTCATCCTTTGTTCTTTAAGCTCCGCGCAACTCGCAGATAAGCTTCTTGACTGTCTCTTGCCCTCCCGTAACCATTGTCTTGACTTCCACAGCATCCTCATCTAACTTGTGGGGCACGGACTTCTACTTTAAGATACGCAGCTTGGCTCCCAGGATACTATGGCCTCCTGCAGTAGGCCACTGGCAGCGATCTTCAACACTGTGTTCCACAGTACGGAGCCTCACGTTCGACGTACTAGGAAAAGGGCCTCGCGCTCAATGTTTCCTGTCCATAACCTGAACACAGTGATTAACAGACTATCCTGCCACGATATCCCAAACAGTCGGGAGGCGGTCTCCTAGTGAGAGCCCTCCACAAAAATTCTGGTGGTCCCGTACGGAGCGTCTTAATTACCTGTTTCTGGTGGTCCCGTTCCGGGACGTCTTAATTACCTATTTGTACTCAAAATTCTGGTGGTCCCTGACTTGGGACGTCTTAATTACCGGTTAGTACAATATCACAGAGGCTGCGTCTCCTATCCCTTTCTGTAAGCTGCCCCACAATCTACAACTGGCTCAATCTTTCAGTCCACTTCACTACTAGACAATAGTCACGGGTAGGATGGTTGAATGGAGTGCAATGACCGGTAAAGGAGGTGTGGTGTACAGAGATCGCACAGGATGCGACGTCTCTCAGTTGCTGGTTCAGAGCGTGGCACAGGATCGCGTTCGATCTCACCACTCGATCGGTCACCTCCCGGACCCAAAGAGACCACAGACAAACCAATAACGGCTGAGACACTAGCAAGTGTGACACATACAGTGTATATGATATTTTCACCTTGACATACTCACCTCTCAGCGCTGCCCGCGGCGTCCGGTCTCAGTTGCTGTGCTTGCAGGACCTGTGGTGACGTCGCGGTCACATGACCGTGATGACGCCGCGGTCACATGACCGTGACGTCACGAAGTTCCTTGTCGGCACAGCCGCCTGCAGCACTGAGGAGATCGCGACGTCAGAGGGTGAGTATAGCCAATTTTTATTATTTTTTACATTACTATTGATGCTGCATATTGCTGCATATGCAGCATCAATAGTATAGGAGTAATCCCGCAGCAGAAACCGCAGAACAAACCGCGATAAATCTGCTGGGATAACCGCAGCGGTTTTGCCCTGCAGATTTATCAATTCCGCTGCGGGATTAACCCGCAGAACAGGCCGCAAAGTGTGAACGTGGCCTTACAGTCTCCGCACTCTTAGGATTTAGGGCAGAATCGGGATGGGGTGTATATGTTTCCTTATTTCTATATGTTGTACTGACACAACTTGTTTGTTCTCTCCCCTTTCCCCAGAGTTTACCCTCTCACTCCTCGCCCATCGGACAGCGGAGTGTTTTTTCCCAGCAATGACATCTCCGTTTCTGGGAATTTCCCAACAGGCATCGATCACTCCCGTCCCAGAGGTTTCCTACCCATAGACAAAAAACCCACATTCAGTCCAACCATCCAGAACATCCTGTGCCCGCAGGCCGTCGTCCCCCCAAAGAGGACTCCTCAGGAGACATTATTGCTAAAAGACTCGCTCCTAAAAATATTTCCTGAATCCCAACAAGGGGAGAAAATCAACCAGATCCTGTCCGCACATCCGTACATGAGGGATCTCAATGCCTTGTCCGCCATGAGCCTCGACTGAGCGCCGTCATGCTGTTTTATTATACCCTTTTTTTGTCCTTTTTTTTTTTTTTTTTTTTCTTTTCCTTATTCCGGACCCAACACTTATGGAATTGTCAGTTTTGCTGCTTTTGGATTACAAAAAAACCCCCAAAAAACGAAAAATCCGGTGGAAAGTGAGTAATCGGCATAGATTCTCCAGAAATATTCCTAGCAGCTGATAGGGAGAATAGGGCATGATATATGGAGGCCGCAGTTGCTACATACATAGTGTATGTGTATATGGATACAGAACAGTTTTATTTTTATAGTGCTTTGGAACAAAGCACTATATTGTAATCCGATCGTGGATAACTTCTTATTATTATAGTGCTTTGGAACAAAGCACTATATTGTAATCCGATCGTGGATAACTTCTTCTCCTTATTATTATTATTATTCAGTCCGCACGTAATGCGGCCCGAACCGCTTCACTCAGACTCCAGTGAGGCGTCATTTCGAAGCCAGCGTCCCCAAGAGGTGTGCTAAGTATTTTTCGTGTCGATCGGATTTGTAGTTTTGGCGCAATTTGCGTTTGAAATTTTTTTTCCCCCTCATTGTAATGCATTTTAATAGGGAAATTTTCCCATAGGTTATAATGGCCGGGTTTCTGAGGCAATTTGAAATGTAACTGCCACCTGGCTGATTAGCTCATTGATATGCGCAGTCAGGCCCAGTTACTATGCCAACGCCTATGAACTGTACATGACCACACCAGCACAGTTTTGCCAGATAATATCAGCTCTTAAAGTGATAGCACAAGCACAATTCAAAAGCACTATCTGTATTCTTATTATAATTATTGCCCCGCTCACCAAATCGCCCATCTAATCGGTCCCTGAGGTGCCCCCGCCCACCAAATCGGACCCAGTGCCCCCGCCCACCAAATCGGACCCAGAGTGCCCCCGCCCATCAAACCTGAGTGACCCCGCCCATCTAATTGGACCCAGTGCCCCCGCCCCAAATTCGGACCCCGAGTGCCCCCCCGCCCGCCAAATCGGACCCCGAGTGCCCCCCCCGCCCGCCAAATCGGACCCAGAGTGCCCCCCCGCCCGCCAAATCGGACCCAGAGTGCCCCCCCGCCCGCCAAATCGGACCCAGAGTGCCCCCCCGCCCGCCAAATCGGACCCAGAGTGACCCGACCACCAAATCGGACCCAGAGTGGCCTCAACCCTGAGGGGCTACAACTACCAAACCAGCGCCTGAGGGGCACCCAAGTGTGAAAGTCTTGCAGGGGCAACCAGGGCACCATTCCAAAGCACTATCTGTAGTTCCTTCAGGAACTCTTTTTTTTTATTAAAGTACAAAAAACATATACAAAACAACATCAAATAAATAATCATAAAATGGGGAAACAAAACAAAATTAACTTAAAAACCAGCCTTGAAGATGTCCATTAGACTATTGTCCATAAACAATGCTTGCGTCCTTTAAAACTTATTCAGCTTGAAAAGGACCCCCAGCAGGAACCTCCCTATGCATACTCTAAAAGAAAATAAAAAGAAAACATTAATTTAAACCCACTCATCCACATTCACACCTCCCCCATTCATACTCAAAAAGGAAAAAATAAAAGTCTGGCCCATACTGCCCAAAAGAATAGATGGCCTCACTGGCCGCAAAAACTAAGTTTAATCCTAATATATACAACTTAACCCTAATATATACACAAAACACTTTTTTTTTTTTTTTCTTTTTTCCCGCCACCCGCACTGCAATCATAGGTCCATGATTAGTCCATGCCTTTTACAAAACACCACAGGTCCATGTAAGTTCATGCCCTTATAACGCAAAACAAAATTTTTTTTTTTTCTTCCTTTTTTTTCCGTTTTACAAACACTACGGGTCCATGTAAGTTCATGCCCTTATAATTTTCTCAAAATGTTTTCCAGGGTCCATATGCCCCTTTACAACCCCCAACATACACCCCCCACCCAACCTAAACTACACCCCCCCACATCATACTAACTATGCACACATAAAGCACAAAAACACAAGAAAAATTACACACATGGTATCAAACAAATAAACAGCAACACTTTACAGAACATAACTAGCATCAATATGTTATACCATCATATCACGAAACAAAACAATAACTGAAACCTGTAAGGCCCAAGTTCAGCACCTGCAAGCCCAAAATCCATATATTTTCACCAGAAACAAAACAAAAAGCTAATCGTGCCACACATCAGCCCACCACCGTGAAAGGAGTCTGGAGAGGCCCTGACCCTAACACCAACACAAACACCCTGTCCCTACCCAACTAAGGCTGTCCCTCAAAAAGCTGACCCTAACTATCCCTACCTGCCCCTACCTATCCCTATTCTACCTAACTTAACAATGCTAACTATCTACCTATCCCTAATACTGTCCCTCCCTGCCCCTATCTATCCCTAAATAACTGTCCCTCAACACCCCACACCACCTTATCTCTCCCTATCCCAATCACACAACCAGTCTGTCCCTAGAGTAAAAAGAGAGACCCCTCCAAAGTGAAGAGGCCCTCCTCATACCCGGCCTCCCAAATCCTAGGAAGCTTTCCCTAATCACTCAAACCAAGCTTTCCCTCGGGTACGTATTAAAAGGAGAGACCCCTCCAAAGCCAAGAGGCCCTCCTCGCACCCAGCCTCCCGAACTCCAAAGAGCGCACCTTACCCAGGTCACCCAAGATGTTACTAACCACCTCACCCGGGGGAGGGTTTTATGCTGTATTGAAACTAGGCACCGTGCATTCCAGGTGTAGAACCTAACAACTACACTAACTAGGAATAAAGTGCCCCGATTTCGGCCACCAAGGGATCTGAATGCCCCATAATCCCACTCCGGATAGGAAAGGGATGCCAGCCTAGGCCAGCCTATGGAAGCACCCACCCGGTTATAGACCCCTGCATTAAAGGGACACTGAAGGAGGAAGTGCTCCATGCTTTCCAGCATGTCGCCACACTCTTCACGGGGACAACCCCGATCATCAGAGTTCCTGTACTTCAGATTGTCCCTCACATACAGCCTCCCGTGGAAGCAGCGCCAGGCCAAGTCCCAAAACTTCGAGGGGATCCGTGAAGAATTTAACAACCCGAGCCCCCCCTCCAGATCCCGGCCTGGGCAATCTCTGAGCACCAGGGGCTTCTGGAAATGGGTCAACAGGACCCTACTGTCAAGGGATTTCCTCGACATGGTCCTGATTTCCCACATTCCCAGACCCCACCGGCGGATCACCTTCAGAGCCGGGGTAGCATAAGCCGGGAGATGTCCATGTGGTGTTCGTAGGTCCTTCACCTGCCCTCCTGTCTCCCATTCCTGGAAGAAAGGCCGAAACCATCCCCTGCAGGAGAATACCCACGGAGGAGCCCTCTCTGTCCAGATGTTGGCAATGTTGGTCTTAAGAAAGGTGTTCACTAAGAACACCACTGGGTTGACCATACCCAACCCACCTAGTCTCCTCGTGCGGTACGTGACCTCCCTCTTGATTAGGTTAAGCCTGTTCCCCCATAATAGTTGGAAGAACAGGCTATAGACCCGCGTCCAGAGAGATTCCGGCAAGATGCAGACACTGCCCAAGTAAATTAACAAAGGAAGCAAATAACCCTTGGCCAAGCTGACCCTTTCCCTCAGGGTTAAAGACCAACCCTTCCACTGGTCCACCTTCTGGGCGGCAATCTTGAGCCTGCCTTCCCAATTTTGTTGGGGATAGTCCCCTGGGCCAAAATTGATGCCTAAGATCTTAGCGGAGGACTGGGGCCCTGGAAGGGTGTCCGGGAGATCAAAACTTGGATCTCCCCCTCCCAGCCAGAGACTCTCGCACTTTTCCCGGTTGATCATTAACCCGGATGCCTCCGAGTAGCGCACGACCTCAGACATGACCCAATCCGCCTCCTCTCTCGAGGATACAAAAAGGGAGACATCATCGGCGTACGCTACCACCCTCAGAGTGGCCCCCGGCTCCGCCCGGTCCATCCCGACTCCCACCAACGGTCCACGATCTACCCTCCTTAAGAAGGGATCGATCGCGAACACGTATAAAAGTGGGCTCAGAGGACAGCCCTGACGGACCACGGAGCTCACCTCAAAAGAGTGACCAACCCAACCGTTCACGAGCGGGAAAGTCTCAGCCCCCTCATACAAGGTCTTTAACCAATTGACAAACCTCCCCGGCAGACCATACCTCAGAAGGACAGACCAGAGGTACTCATGATCCACCCGGTCAAAAGCCTTTGCCTGGTCTAAGGACAGCAAGTACCCCTTCCAGCGACCCGCAATGCCCTGCTCCACTGCCTCTCGGACACCGAGCACAGCACTAAAAGTACTGCGGCCTGGAACAGAACAGTGCTGAGCCCCCGAAAGGAGCCGGGGTGCAAACTTCACCAGCCGATTAAACAACACCTTTGCCAGAATCTTTCGGTCCGTATCGAGGAGCGCTATGGGACGCCAATTCTCGATACGGGACGAGTCCTTACCCTTTGACAAGATAATCAGGGCCGACTTCCTCATTGAACTGGGAAGAGCACCCGAGGAGAGGCACTCATTAAACACCTCAGTCAAGAGGGGGACCAAGGAGTCCCTAAAAGTCTTGTAAAACTCGGATGTTAAGCCATCCGGACCTGGCGATTTTTTGGGCCGGAGCCCATCAATGGCCAGTCTCACTTCCTCTTCCCTGATTACCTCGGCCAAAACATGAAGAGAGGGGTCATCTCCTGGCTCAGGAACAGTTTCAGCCAGGAAAGCCGACATCCCATCTCGATCCAGATCCCTCTTCCTCAAGAGGCGTGAGTAAAAGGACCTGACCACCTCCAGGATCCCTGATTTGGATCTGTTCAGGGAACCCGTACTATCGATCAGTCCTGTCACCACCTTACAACTCACTGACATCTTACAGTTTCTGTAAGGGTCGGGCGAGCGGTACTTCCCGAAGTCCCTCTCAAAAACTAAAGATGCGTGCCTATCGTACTGACACCCCTTGAGTAAAGATTTCACTCTGGAGATTTCCTCTCGGTCACCTCCAGTCGAGACGAGCTGCTCGAGTTTCCTCCTCAGGTCCTGATACAAGCGATGCCTGGTCAGGCTTCTGAGGCTCGAGAGCTGATGGAAGAACCCCGCCACCCTTTTCTTGAAGATCTCCCACCACTCAGACTTAGTACTACAGAGATCCAAAAGCGGTACCTGGCTCTGAAGAAAAGCCTCAACAGCTGGACCTTGGTAATTTTGAAATTTTTGAATTTCAGCATGCCGCTCGCGTCGCTCGATCCCGGCGGCCCCCTGAGGAGGAATCAGGTGGCGGAAATTTGATAAACGCTTTCGCTTCCGAAATCATGTTTTCGGCCTCCCGACCGGCCGCGAGGCCGGGCTTGAGGCTGGTATCGCGCATGCCGCGGTCTTATGGCGTGCCGGATGTGGCGGTAACGTTTTCGCGCCAAAGAAGTTTTCGAAAGTCAAGTCCAAATAGCCAGACGTGAATGCTCAAAAAACGCACGTTTAACCGGGTCTCACTCAAAATAGCCAGACGTGAATGCTCAAAAAACGCACGTTGAGCCTGCTCTCACTCAAATTTTTTCTAAATTTCACCGCTGAGCGACGAAACGCGTGCCCATTTGCGGCCCAAAGGCCGGGGGGTGCGCCTGACGCCAACGCCGCTTCGAAGTGACGCTTCGCGGGCCCGTTACGGATGTGCAAACTTGGCTATTCTGTGGGATGTGCAAAATATGGGTCTTTAACCGGCTCTCACTCAACTGACCGTCACTGCTTCATTTTCACCACCAGGTGTCATCTGTCGCTTAAAAATCATTCAATCGTTGCCACACATAACTCAGCCGCATTTCTGGAGAATGAACACCGGATGGCAGCTGTGCTTTCTAAAAGCCATTTAGCATAGACGAATGTCTGAGCAAATGTCTGGGGCAGGGGAGGGTGTGGGACGAATCGAGTGCTTGTCACTAATCCCCGGTCCTCTGCACGGTCTGTCCGGTGCGGAGGGGGCGGGGCCAGTGCTGTGCATCCGGGGCCCTCTTCATCTCCCCTGCTGTGTGCAGTAACATCGGCAGTGGCGGGGGAGGGTGTGTGACGCCTCGGGTGCTTGTCACTAATCCCCGGTCCTCTGCACCGTCTGTCCGGTGCGGAGGGGGCGGGGCCAGTGCTGTGCGGTCGGGGGTCTCTTCATCTCCCCTGCTGTGTGCAGTAACATCGGCACTGGCGGGGGAGGGTGTGTGACGCCCCGGGTGCTTGTCACTAATCCCCGGTCCTCTGCACCGTCTGTCCGGTGCGGAGGAGGCGGGGCCAGTGCTGTGCGGTCGGGGGTCTCTTAATTTCCCCTGCTGTGTGCAGTAACATCGGCAGTGGCGGGGGAGGGTGTGTGACGCCCCGGGTGCTTGTCACTAATCCCCGGTCCTCTGCACTGTCTGTCCAGTTTTCGGGGTCATTTTTCCTTGAAGCAGATTTTAAATGTGTGCATTAGCATCAGCTAAGGATTCCTCAGATTTTCCAGCAAAAAACGCATTAAAAAAAAAATCGCATGCGGTTTTCATGCGTTTTTGCGGTAAAAATCTAAGGAAACCTTAGCTGATACTAATGCACACATTAGAAATCTGCTGCAATGAAAAAAGACCCCAAAAACCGGGGTCACAGTGACTTTTTTGTTGTAGATAAGTGTGTGCTGTCTGGTGCACGGTGGGCGGGGTCAGCGCTGTGTGCCCCCGGGGCTCATAGATGCCCCCCTGTGCTCCGGTGTGTGGCGCAGGGTGGGCGGAGTCAGCGCTGCGTGCCTCCGGGGCTTATACATCTCCCCCCGGGTTTTACTGTGTGTGGGTCGGGGTGGGCGAGGTCAGCGCCGTGTGGTGCGGTGTGGGCGGAGTCGGCGCCGTTTGCCCCCGGGGCTCATAGATGCCCCCCTGTGCTCCGGTGAGTGGCGCAGGGTGGGCGAGGTCAGCGCCGTGTGGTGCGGTGTGGGCGGAGTCGGCGCCGTCTGCCCCCGGGGCTCATAGATGCCCCCCTGTGCTCGGGTGTGTGGCTCAGGGTGGGCGGAGTCAGCGCCGTGTGCCCCCGGGGCTCATAGCTCTCCCCCTGTGCTCCGCTGTGTGGTGCAGGGTGGGCGGGGTCAGGGCCAGTGCTGCGCCCCTGGGGCTCATTCATTCCCCGGCTGTGTGCTGTTACGGCGGACAGTGGCGGGGGAGGGGCGGTGTGTGAGGAGGTTGTCACTCATCCCCCTCCTCAGCACTGTCTTGCCGGTGGGCGGGGTCCCCGCTGTGCGGCCGGAACCAGGAAGTCACTCGCCGGCCTGTGTGCATAGTGGAAGGGGGAGGAATCCTGTGACACGTCCCCTGTAGTGAAGGCAGCAAATTAATAATAACATCCTCTGCCCGGCTGTAAGGTGAAGCGGGGGAGGGGAGGCCGGGTTCTGTGTGACATGGCGCCGAGCCCGCCCGCTGCTTTCCCGTTCTGACTTCAGCAACAATGACGTGACCTGTGAGCGCCAGATTTGAATCTTGGAGCTGCCGGCCGGTAAGTATGAGCCCGTATCGGCACCACCGCTGCATGTCTGTATGGGGTCTGCTGTGGGAGGGGGCACTGCGGGGGGAGACAGGCTGTCCTTGGAGGGGGACCGGGAGCTGAGCACAGTGTATGGGGGGGGGGGGCACTGCGGGGGAGACAGGCTGTCCTTGGAGGGGGACCGGGAGCTGAGCACAGTGTATGGGGGGGGGGCACTGCGGGGGAGACAGGCTGTCCTTGGAGGGGGACCGGGAGCTTAGCACAGTGTATGGGGGGGGGCACTGCGGGGGAGACAGGCTGTCCTTGGAGGGGGACCGGGAGCTTAGCACAGTGTATGGGGGGGGGCACTGCGGGGGAGACAGGCTGTCCTTGGAGGGGGACCGGGAGCTTAGCACAGTGTATGGGGGGGGGCACTGCGGGGGAGACAGGCTGTCCTTGGAGGGGGACCAGGAGCTTAGCACAGTGTATGGGGGGGCACTGCGGGGGAGACAGGCTGTCCCTGGAGGGGGATGGTGAGCTGAGCGCAGTGTATGGGGGCACTGCGGGCGAGACAGGCTGTCCCTGGAGGGGGATGGTGAGCTGAGCGCAGTGTATGGGGCACTGCGTGGGAGACAGGGTCCCTGCAATGGGAAGTGAGGACAATGTATAGGGTCAGCTGTGGGGGGCATGGCAGGATACAGGGGTTCCCTGTGGGGTAGGGGAGGGTTAGGGGGAGCTGCGCACAGTCACTCAGCTGTGAACACTGATTATGAATGCAATGTTTCCCTTATTAATTATTGTTCTTTCTTTCCCTGTCTCTCAGTAGGTAACACTTGGGGCAGTCGCCCGCTCGCTGTGTGTCTGCTGGGAATATACTCTCGTGGAAGAACGGGTTAATGTACCAGTACAATTAATAGGGCTTAGAAGAAAAAATGTCAAAATTCAAAAATTTCCTTTTTTTTCTCCTCTTTTCAAATAGGTAACAAGGCATCGTGCAGACTAAACTCGCTCAAGACCTGGCGGGACAAGGACTCCAAGTTTCCCTAATGGACGACATCGCTATGGAGGAACACTGCTCTCCGGCCTCCATCATCATCATGTGGAGCAGCTAAACCTCTTCAGCCTCGGTTTGGGTAAGTGACAATCCATGTATGGTCTAAGGAGCTGTCATGGCACATGTACATACATGTATGTGTATACATGTATATACAGTCAGCTGTCATGGCACTCAGGAAGTCACACCAGGGGGCTGTGTGGCTCTGTAGTCCTCTACAGCGCCACACAACCCCCTCTACAGCGCCACACAACCCCCTCTACAGCGCCACACAACCCCCTCTACAGCACCACACAACCCCCTCTACACCACCACACAACCCCCTCTACAGCGCCACACAGCCCCATACCAGACCCACGGACTCCCTCAGCCCCCCTTTACTGGCCCCTGCAGCACGCCACAGGCTCTGACAGGCTGTCCCACAGCCCCTCAGAGCCAGCATCATTCTCAGCCCCTCAGAGCCAGCATCATGCTCAGCCCCTCAGAGCCAGCATCATGCTCAGCCCCTCAGAGCCAGCATCATGCTCAGCCCCTCAGAGCCAGCATCATGCTCAGCCCCTCAGAGCCAGCATCATGCTCAGCCCCTCAGAGCCAGCATCATGCTCAGCCCCTCAGAGCCAGCATCATGCTCAGCCCCTCAGAGCCAGCATCATGCTCAGCCCCTCAGAGCCAGCATCATGCTCAGCCCCTCAGAGCCAGCATCATGCTCAGCCCCTCAGAGCCAGCATCATGCTCAGCCCCTCAGAGCCAGCATCATGCTCAGCCCCTCAGAGCCAGCATCATGCTCAGCCCCTCAGAGCCAGCATCATGCTCAGCCCCTCAGAGCCAGCATCATGCTCAGCCCCTCAGAGCCAGCATCATGCTCAGCCCCTCAGAGCCAGCATCATGCTCAGCCCCTCAGAGCCAGCATCATGCTCAGCCCCTCAGAGCCAGCATCATGCTCAGCCCCTCAGAGCCAGCATCATGCTCAGCCCCTCAGAGCCAGCATCATGCTCAGCCCCTCAGAGCCAGCATCATGCTCAGCCCCTCAGAGCCAGCATCATGCTCAGCCCCTCAGAGCCAGCATCATGCTCAGCCCCTCAGAGCCAGCATCATGCTCAGCTCCTCAGAGCCAGCATCATGCTCAGCCCCTCAGAGCCAGCATCATGCTCAGCCCCTCAGAGCCAGCATCATGCTCAGCCCCTCAGAGCCAGCATCATGCTCAGCCCCTCAGAGCCAGCATCATGCTCAGCCCCTCAGAGCCAGCATCATGCTCAGCCCCTCAGAGCCAGCATCATGCTCAGCCCCTCAGAGCCAGCATCATGCTCAGCCCCTCAGAGCCAGCATCATGCTCAGCCCCTCAGAGCCAGCATCATGCTCAGCCCCTCAGAGCCAGCATCATGCTCAGCCCCTCAGAGCCAGCATCATGCTCAGCCCCTCAGAGCCAGCATCATGCTCAGCCCCTCAGAGCCAGCATCATGCTCAGTCCCTCAGAGCCAGCATTATGCTCAGCCCCTCAGAGCCAGCATCATGCTCAGCCCCTCAGAGCCAGCATCATGCTCAGCCCCTCAGAGCCAGCATCATGCTCAGCCCCTCAGAGCCAGCATCATGCTCAGCCCCTCAGAGCCAGCATCATGCTCAGCCCCTCAGAGCCAGCATCATGCTCAGCCCCTCAGAGCCAGCATCATGCTCAGCCCCTCAGAGCCAGCATCATGCTCAGCCCCTCAGAGCCAGCATCATGCTCAGCCCCTCAGAGCCAGCATCATGCTCAGCCCCTCAGAGCCAGCATCATGCTCAGCCCCTCAGAGCCAGCATCATGCCCAGCCCCTCAGAGGCAGCACCAGGCTGCCAGCATCATGCCCAGCCCCTCAGAGGCAGCACCAGGCTGCCAGCATCATGCCCAGCCCCTCAGAGGCAGCACCAGGCTGCCAGCATCATGCCCAGCCCCTCAGAGGCAGCACCAGGCTGCCAGCATCATGCCCAGCCCCTCAGAGGCAGCACCAGGCTGCCAGCATCATGCCCAGCCCCTCAGAGGCAGCACCAGGCTGCCAGCATCATGCCCAGCCCCTCAGAGGCAGCACCAGGCTGCCAGCATCATGCCCAGCCCCTCAGAGGCAGCACCAGGCTGCCAGCATCATGCCCAGCCCCTCAGAGGCAGCACCAGGCTGCCAGCATCATGCCCAGCCCCTCAGAGGCAGCACCAGGCTGCCAGCATCATGCCCAGCCCCTCAGAGGCAGCACCAGGCTGCCAGCATCATGCCCAGCCCCTCAGAGGCAGCACCAGGCTGCCAGCATCATGCCCAGCCCCTCAGAGGCAGCACCAGGCTGCCAGCATCATGCCCAGCCCCTCAGAGGCAGCACCAGGCTGCCAGCATCATGCCCAGCCCCTCAGAGGCAGCACCAGGCTGCCAGCATCATGCCCAGCCCCTCAGAGGCAGCACCAGGCTGCCAGCATCATGCCCAGCCCCTCAGAGGCAGCACCAGGCTGCCAGCATCATGCCCAGCCCCTCAGAGGCAGCACCAGGCTGCCAGCATCATGCCCAGCCCCTCAGAGGCAGCACCAGGCTGCCAGCATCATGCCCAGCCCCTCAGAGGCAGCACCAGGCTGCCAGCATCATGCCCAGCCCCTCAGAGGCAGCACCAGGCTGCCAGCATCATGCCCAGCCCCTCAGAGGCAGCACCAGGCTGTCAGCATCATGCCCAGCCCCTCAGAGGCAGCACCAGGCTGCCAGCATCATGCCCAGCCCCTCAGAGGCAGCACCAGGCTGCCAGCATCATGCCCAGCCCCTCAGAGGCAGCACCAGGCTGCCAGCATCATGCCCAGCCCCTCAGAGGCAGCACCAGGCTGCCAGCATCATGCCCAGCCCCTCAGAGGCAGCACCAGGCTGCCAGCATCATGCCCAGCCCCTCAGAGGCAGCACCAGGCTGCCAGCATCATGCCCAGCCCCTCAGAGGCAGCACCAGGCTGCCAGCATCATGCCCAGCCCCTCAGGGCCAGCACCAGGCTGCCAGCATCATGCCCAGCCCCTCAGGGTCTGCCTCATGCTGCCAGCATCATGCCCAGCCCCTCAGGGCCTGCCTCATGCTGCCAGCATCATGCCCAGCCCCTCAGGGCCTGCCTCATGCTGCCAGCATCATGCTCAGCCCCTCAGGGCCTGCCTCATGCTGCCAGCATCATGCCCAGCCCCTCAGGGCCTGCCTCATGCTGCCAGCATCATGCCCAGCCCCTCAGGGCCTGCCTCATGCTGCCAGCATGGCCTGCCTCTGACTTTGACTATATCTGCCTATTATTCTCTGTACCTTCATAGGACTGAGATGTCATATAGAACAGTTCAGCTGTAAATGCATCTTAGAAAGTATACTACACTGTTTAATATATATTTTTTTTCTCTCCTCAGGTCGAATGCTGGCAAGAAATATGTCACCTCTGCCAAGCTCGTTTATAACAGTTTTCTTCCTTTGCATGTTATTTTTGGCCTACGCCTAATTTCTTACAATAAATAAAATGTTATAAATGTTTGACATGTTTGTTGCCTCTTTAGTGTAGCAGTTGGGTGTAATGTTAATTGAATATAGTTGGGCATATTCAGGAACACCCCAATCACCACTGGTAGGGGACAGCGTGGCAATTCCCCCACAAATGGCACTGCATTCCTAGGCTGTGTCCACCAAAAGTAATGACTTGGGGTATCCCAAGATTTACTCGCCCACTGGAAATTAGTAATGCATGCTGGTGGAGAAAACTGGGGACACCCTGCATGTCATCATTGTGGGCAGGAACAGTCCAGGAAAGCCAAAACACACATCGTTATTGTGATGGTTCTGGAAAAGTTCCCAGGCTTCCCCTGCAGTAACGTGTGCATGGTGGATTTGAGTATCACAGCTTAGATGCAACAATAATACAAATTCAGATGTAATGAAGAATTTTGGTGGTTTATTCAACGCATTTTACGGTCTCCGACCCCTTCATCAGGAAAACACAAAGACAAGGGGCCTTTAGGAGGCAGTGTGGCCTGCCACACAGGCTCAGTAACACAAATTGAGAGACGTCACGGGACGGAAATATGCCATAATGAACTGCTATGATTGTTGCCGATCAGCAACAGAAGATGTGAGTCCTCTCTCTCGCTTTCTGTGCCTCTGCGAGCCCCTCTCTGCCTATATGTGCTTTTCAATGACTATCGGTGCCTTTCTCTGCCTCTCTATCATTCTCTGCCTTCATGTGCCTCTCTGCGCCTTTCTGTGCCTCATTGCGCCGCTTTGTGCCTCTTTCTGTGCCTCCCTGTGCCTCTCTCTCGCTCACTGTGTCTCAGCAATGCAAATTGAGAGACTGGTGAAGTGATTCAAATATGTCACATTGAACAGCCCAGCTTGTTGCTATTCAGCAACAGAAGGTGTGACTCTTTTCTCTATCGTGTTCTGTGCCTCTCTGTGTCTCACTGTGCCTCATTTTGCCTCTGTGCATCTGAAAATATTCAAAAGATGAGAGGCAGCTATTACGTTCATGTTTGGCACAATCAGCCAGCTCTCACTGTTTAAAATGACATAAGGCCCCGTCTCACATAGCGAGATCGCTAGCGAGATCGCTGCTGAGTCACAAGTTTTGTGACGCAACAGCGATCTCAGTAGCGATCTCGCTATGTGTGACACGTACCAGCGATCAGGCCCCTGCTGCGAGATCGCTGGTCGTGTCGGAATGGCCTGGACCTTTTTTTGGTCGTTGAGGTCCCGCTGACATCGCTGAATCGGTGTGTGTGACACCGATCCAGCGATGTCTTCACTGGTAACCAGGGTAAACATCGGGTTACTAAGCGCAGGGCCGCGCTTAGTAACCCGATGTTTACCCTGGTTACCAGCGTAAAAGTAAAAAAAACAAACAGTACATACTCACATGCGTTCCCCAGCGTCTGCTTCCTGACACTGACTGAGCTCCGGCCCTAACAGCAGAGCGGTGACGTCACCGCTGTGCTTTCACTTTCATTTTAGGGCCGGAGCTCAGTCAGTGTCAGGAAGCAGACGCTGGGGGACGCATGTGAGTATGTACTGTTTGTTTTTTTTACTTTTACGCTGGTAACCAGGGTAAACATCGGGTTACTAAGCGCGGCCCTGCGCTTAGTAACCCGATGTTTACCCTGGTTACCCGGGTGCTGCAGGGGGACTTCGGCATCGTTGAAGACAGTTTCAATGATGCCGAAGTCGTTCCCCTGATCGTTGGTCGCTGGAGAGAGCTGTCTGTGTGACAGCTCCCCAGCGACCACACAGCGACAAAACAGCGACGCTGCAGCGATCAGCATCGTTGTCTGTATCGCTGCAGCGTCGCTGTGTGAGACGGGGCCCTTACTGAGGATGAGAGCCGACTATTGTACTCATTTTTTGCACAATTAGCTGACTCTCACTGATGAAAATGACATACAGAGGATGTCACATTGAACAGCCCAGCTTGTTGCTATTCAGCAACAGAGGATGTGAGTCTTCTCTCTATTGCATTCTGTGCCTCACTGTGGCTCTGTGCCCATCCCAGCCTAAATGTGCCTTTCAATGACTCTCCATCTTTATCTGCCTTCATGTGCCTTTCTGCGCCTCACTGTGCCTCATTGCGCCACTCTGTGCCTCTTTCTGTGCCTCCCTGAGCCTCTCTCTCGCTCACTGTGTATCGGCAATGCAAATTGAGAGACTGGTGAAGTGATTCAAATATGTCCCATTGAACAGCCCAGCTTGTTGCTATTCAGCAACAGAAGGTGTGAGTCTTTTCTCTATTGTGTTCTGTGCCTCTCTGTGTCTCACTGTGCCTCATTTTGCCTCTGTGCATCTGAAAATGTTCAAAAGATGAGAGGCAGCTATTGCGCTCATGTTTGGCACAATCAGCCAGCCATCACTGTTGAAAATGACATACTGAGGATGAGAGCCGTCTATTGTACTCATTTTTTGCACAATTAGCCGTCTCTCCCTGAACAAAATGACATACTGAGGATGAGAGCCGACTATTGTACTCATTTTTTGCACAATTAGCCGAGTCTCACTGATGAAAATGAGATACTGAGGATGAGAGCCGTCTATTGTACTCATTTTTTGCACAATTAGCCGAGTCTCACTGATGAAAATGACATGCTGAGGATGAGAGCCGTCTATTGTACTCATTTTTTGCACAATTAGCCGAGTCTCACTGATGAAAATGACATACTGAGGATGAGAGCCGACTATTGTACTCATTTTTTGCACAATTAGCTGACTCTCACTGATGAAAATGACATACAGAGGATGTCACATTGAACAGCCCAGCTTGTTGCTATTCAGCAACAGAGGATGTGAGTCTTCTCTCTATTGCATTCTGTGCCTCAATGTGCCTCACTGTGGCTCTGTGCCCATCCCAGCCTAAATGTGCCTTTCAATGACTCTCCATCTTTATCTGCCTTCATGTGCCTTTCTGCGCCTCACTGTGCCTCATTGCGCCACTCTGTGCCTCTTTCTGTGCCTCCCTGTGCCTCTCTCTCGCTCACTGTGTATCGGCAATGCAAATTGAGAGACTGGTGAAGTGATTCAAATATGTCCCATTGAACAGCCCAGCTTGTTGCTATTCAGCAACAGAAGGTGTGACTCTTTTCTCTATTATGTTCTGTGCCTCTCTGTGTCTCACTGTGCCTCATTTTGCCTCTGTGCATCTGAAAATGTTCAAAAGATGAGAGGCAGCTATTGCGCTCATGTTTGGCACAATCAGCCAGCTATCACTGTTGAAAATGACATACTGAGGATGAGAGCCGTCTATTGTACTCATTTTTTGCACAATTAGCCGAGTCTCACTGATGAAAATGAGATACTGAGGATGAGAGCCGTCTATTGTACTCATTTTTTGCACAATTAGCCGAGTCTCACTGATGAAAATGACATGCTGAGGATGAGAGCCGTCTATTGTACTCATTTTTTGCACAATTAGCCGTCTCTCCCTGAACAAAATGACATACTGAGGATGAGAGCCGACTATTGTAATCATTTTTTGCACAATTAGCTGACTCTCACTGATGAAAATGACATACAGAGGATGTCACATTGAACAGCCCAGCTTGTTGCTATTCAGCAACAGAAGGTGTGAGTCTTTTCTCTATTATGTTCTGTGCCTCTCTGTGTCTCACTGTGCCTCATTTTGCCTCTGTGCATCTGAAAATGTTCAAAAGATGAGAGGCAGCTATTGCGCTCATGTTTGGCACAATCAGCCAGCTATCACTGTTGAAAATGACATACTGAGGATGAGAGCCGTCTATTGTACTCATTTTTTGCACAATTAGCCGTCTCTCCCTGAACAAAATGACATACTGAGGATGAGAGCCGACTATTGTACTCATTTTTTGCACAATTAGCCGAGTCTCACTGATGAAAATGACATACTGAGGATGAGAGCCGACTATTGTACTCATTTTTTGCACAATTAGCCGAGTCTCACTGATGAAAATAAGATACTGAGGATGAGAGCCGTCTATTGTACTCATTTTTTGCACAATTAGCCGAGTCTCACTGATGAAAATGAGATACTGAGGATGAGAGCCGTCTATTGTACTCATTTTTTGCACAATTAGCCGTCTCTCCCTGAACAAAATGACATACTGAGGATGAGAGCCGACTATTGTACTCATTTTTTGCACAATTGGCTGACTCTCACTGATGAAAATGACATACAGAGGATGTCACATTGAACAGCCCAGCTTGTTGCTATTCAGCAACAGAGGATGTGAGTCTTCTCTCTATTGCATTCTGTGCCTCAATGTGCCTCACTGTGGCTCTGTGTACCCGTCCCAGCCTAAATGTGCATTTCAATGACTCTCCATCTTTCTCTGCCTTCATGTGCCTCTCTGCTCCTCACTGTGCCTCATTGCGCCACTCTGTGCCTCTTTCTGTGCCTCCCTGTGCCTCTCTCTCGCTCACTGTGTATCGGCAATGCAAATTGAGAGACTGGTGAAGTGATTCAAATATGTCCCATTGAACAGCCCAGCTTGTTGCTATTCAGCAACAGAAGGTGTGAGTCTTTTCTCTATTGTGTTCTGTGCCTCTCTGTGTCTCACTGTGCCTCATTTTGCCTCTGTGCATCTGAAAATGTTCAAAAGATGAGAGGCAGCTATTGCGCTCATGTTTGGCACAATCAGCCAGCTATCACTGTTGAAAATGACATACTGAGGATGAGAGCCGTCTATTGTACTCATTTTTTGCACAATTAGCCGTTTCTCTATGAACAAAATGACATACTGAGGATGAGAGCCGACTATTGTACTCATTTTTTGCACAATTAGCTGACTCTCACTGATGAAAATGACATACAGAGGATGTCACATTGAACAGCCCAGCTTGTTGCTATTCAGCAACAGAGGATGTGAGTCTTCTCTCTATTGCATTCTGTGCCTCAATGTGCCTCACTGTGGCTCTGTGCCCATCCCAGCCTAAATGTGCCTTCAAATGACTCTCCATCTTTATCTGCCTTCATGTGCCTTTCTGCGCCTCACTGTGCCTCATTGCGCCACTCTGTGCCTCTTTATGTGCCTCCCTGAGCCTCTCTCTCGCTCACTGTGTATCGGCAATGCAAATTGAGAGACTGGTGAAGTGATTCAAATATGTCCCATTGAACAGCCCAGCTTGTTGCTATTCAGCAACAGAAGGTGTGAGTCTTTTCTCTATTATGTTTTGTGCCTCTCTGTGTCTCACTGTGCCTCATTTTGCCTCTGTGCATCTGAAAATGTTCAAAAGATGAGAGGCAGCTATTGCGCTCATGTTTGGCACAATCAGCCAGCCATCACTGTTGAAAATGACGTACTGAGGATGAGAGCCGTCTATTGTACTCATTTTTTGCACAATTAGCCGTCTCTCCCTGAACAAAATGACATACTGAGGATGAGAGCCGACTATTGTACTCATTTTTTGCACAATTAGCTGACTCTCACTGATGAAAATAACATACAGAGGATGTCACATTGAACAGCCCAGCTTGTTGCTATTCAGCAACAGAGGATGTGAGTCTTCTCTCTATTGCATTCTGTGCCTCAATGTGCCTCACTGTGGCTCTGTGCCCATCCCAGCCTAAATGTGCCTTTCAATGACTCTCCATCTTTCTCTGCCTTCATGTGCCTCTCTGCTCCTCACTGTGCCTCATTGCGCCACTCTGTGCCTCTTTCTGTGCCTCCCTGTGCCTCTCTCTCGCTCACTGTGTATCGGCAATGCAAATTGAGAGACTGGTGAAGTGATTCAAATATGTCCCATTGAACAGCCCAGCTTGTTGCTATTCAGCAACAGAAGGTGTGAGTCTTTTCTCTATTGTGTTCTGTGCCTCTCTGTGTCTCACTGTGCCTCATTTTGCCTCTGTGCATCTGAAAATGTTCAAAAGATGAGAGGCAGCTATTGCTCTCATGTTTGGCACAATCAGCCAGCTATCACTGTTGAAAATGAAATACTGAGGATGAGAGCCGTCTATTGTACTCATTTTTTGCACAATTAGCCGTCTCTCCCTGAACAAAATGACATACTGAGGATGAGAGCCGACTATTGTACTCATTTTTTGCACAATTAGTGGAGTCTCACTGATGAAAATGACATACAGAGGATGAGAGCCGTCTATTGTACTCATTTTTTGCACAATTAGCCGAGTCTCACTGATGAAAATGACATGCTGAGGATGAGAGCCGTCTATTGTACTCATTTTTTGCACAATTAGCCGAGTCTCACTGATGAAAATGAGATACTGAGGATGAGAGCCGTCTATTGTACTCATTTTTTGCACAATTAGCCGAGTCTCACTGATGAAAATGAGATACTGAGGATGAGAGCCGTCTATTGTACTCATTTTTTGCACAATTAGCTGACTCACTGATGAAAATGACATACAGAGGATGTCACATTGAACAGCCCAGCTTGTTGCTATTCAGCAACAGAGGATGTGAGTCTTCTCTCTGTTGCATTCTGTGCCTCAATGTGCCTCATTGTGGCTCTGTGCCCATCCCAGCCTAAATGTGCCTTTCAATGACTCTCCATCTTTATCTGCCTTCATGTGCCTTTCTGCGCCTCACTGTGCCTCATTGCGCCACTCTGTGCCTCTTTCTGTGCCTCCCTGAGCCTCTCTCTCACTCACTGTGTATCGGCAATGCAAATTGAGAGACTGGTGAAGTGATTCAAATATGTCCCATTGAACAGCCCAGCTTGTTGCTATTCAGCAACAGAAGGTGTGACTCTTTTCTCTATCGTGTTCTGTGCCTCTCTGTGTCTCACTGTGCCTCATTTTGCCTCTGTGCATCTGAAAATATTCAAAAGATGAGAGGCAGCTATTGCGTTCATGTTTGGCACAATCAGCCAGCTCTCTCTGTTGAAAATGACATACTGAGGATGAGAGCCGTCTATTGTACTCATTTTTTGCACAATTAGCCGGCTCTCCCTGAACAAAATGACATACTGAGGATGAGACCCGGCTATTATTTTCATTTTTGGCACAATTAGCCACCTCTCACTGAAGAAAATGACGTACAGAGGATGAGACCCGGCCATTGTATTCATTTTTGGCACAATTAGCCGGCTCTAACTTTTAAATATAAGTGTCGTAATGTAATGTGTCATTTTTCACAAAATCGGAAATTTCTCAAAATTTTTCTAAGTGTCAAGGACGCTTCCAGAAAATCTTCCCCAGGCTCCTGGAAGCGTCCTCGGTATGCCTCCAGCGGCTGCGCCCGCCTGGAAGTCTGACACACGCCTGAAATTTTGAGAGTATGAAAATATGGATTTTCATCCAAAATTCGACTTTCCGCCCGTGCACCGCAAACTTCACCCACAGGTCACTGCCTTGGGGTACTTTACAACAGAGGTCCCCAACCTTTTTTGCACCAGGGACCGGCTTTAAGCCAGACCAGTTTTCCATGGCCCGGTGGGGGTGGGGCAGGGGCGGGGCTTTGGTCATATGGGGGTGGGGTTATGGAGGGATGGAGCTTAGTGCATACTTATCATATAATTATGACATTTATAATGAGAATGTGATTCAACTTACCATAGGTTCAGAATGAGTGGGAGCACCATGCTTGTTTCCCTGGTGCTCTGCACCATTATTGCCCCATAGCTGTGCCATATAGTGCTCTGCACCATTATTGCCCCATAGCTGTGCCATACAGTGCTCTGCACCGTTCATAATTGCCCCATAGCTGTGCCATATAGTGCTCTGCACCGTTCATAATTGCCCCATAGCTGTGCCATACAGTGCTCTGCACCATTATTGCCCCATAGCTGTGCCATACAGTGCTCTGCACCATTATTGCCCCATAGCTGTGCCATACAGTGCTCTGCACCGTTCATAATTGCCCCATAGCTGTGCCATATAGTGCTCTGCACCATTATTGCCCCATAGCTGTGCCATACAGTGCTCTGCACCGTTCATAATTGCCCCATAGCTGTGCCATACAGTGCTCTGCACCATTATTGCCCCATAGCTGTGCCATACAGTGCTCTGCACCATTATTGCCCCATAGCTGTGCCATACAGTGCTCTGCACCATTATTGTCCCATAGCTGTGCCATACAGTGCTCTGCACCATTATTGCCCCATAGCTGTGCCATACAGTGCTCTGCACCATTATTGCCCCATAGCTGTGCCATATAGTGCTCTGCACCATTATTGCCCCATAGCTGTGCCATACAGTGCTCTGCACCATTATTGCCCCATAGCTGTGCCATATAGTGCTCTGCACCATTATTGCCCCATAGCTGTGCCATACAGTGCTCTGCACCGTTCATAATTGCCCCATAGCTGTGCCATATAGTGCTCTGCACTGTTTATTATTGCCCCATAGCTGTGCCATACAGTGCTCTGCACCGTCCATTATTGCCCCATAGCTGTGCCATATAGTGCTCTGCACTGTTTATTATTGCCCCATAGCTGTGCTGCTGCTGCAATAAAAATAATAAAACACATACTCACCTCTCTTGCAGCTCCTCGGCGCCATCTTCCCGGCGTCTCTCTGCACTGACTGATCAGGCAGAGGGCGGCGCGCACATTATATACATCATCGCGCCCTCTGCCTGCAGTCAGTGAGGAGAGAGAGACGCCGGGAAGATGGAGACAGCGGCGCCCGGCGTGTGGAACCAGGACAGGTGAATATGAGATACTTACCTGCTCCCGGCGTCCCGCTCCTTCCCCCGGACAGCTGCTCTTCGGTGCCGCAGCCTCTTCCTCTATCAGCGGTCACCGGCACCGCTTCATTAGAGAAATGAATAGGCGGCTCCGCCCCTATGGGAGGTGGAGCAGCCTATTCATTTCTCTAATCAGCGGTCCCACGTGACCGCTGAACAGGGGAAGAGCTGCGGCGCCGCGGACCGGCTGAAAAACCCCAACGGCCCGGTCCGCGGACCGGCGGTTGGGGACCTCTGCTTTACAACATATTGACGCCCCCCTGTGGTGGAAGTAGGGGAAATGTGTCATTTTTCACAAAATGTGGATTTTCTCAAAATGTTTCTAAGTGTCAAGGACTCTTCCAGAAAATCTTCCCCAGGCTCCTGGAAGCGTCCCCGGTACACCTCCGGCGGCTGCCCCCGCCTGGAAGTCTGACACACGCCTGAAATTTTCAAAGTATGACAATATGCATTTTCATCCAAAAATTCAACTTTCCGCCCGTGCACCGCAAACTTCACCCGCATTTAGGTCACTGCCTTGGGGTGCTTTACAACATATTGACGCCCCCCTGGGGTGGAAGTAGGGGAAATGTGTCATTTTTCACAAAATGTGGATTTTCTCAAAATGTTTCTAAGTGTCAAGGACTCTTCCAGAAAATCTTCCCCAGGCTCCTGGAAGCGTCCTCGGTACAGCCCCAGCAGTTTCTCCCGCCTGGAAGTCTGACACACGCCTGAAATTTTTAAAGTATGAAAATATGGATTTTCATCCAAAAATTCAACTTTCCCCCCGTGCACCGCAAACTTTACCCACATTTAGGTCACTGCCCTGGGGTGCTTTACAACATATTGACGCCCCTCTGTGGTGGAAGTAGGGGAAATGTGACATTTTTCACAAAATCGGAAATTTCTCAAAATTTTTCTAAGTGTCAAGGACGCTTCCAGAAAATCTTCCCCAGGCTCCTGGCAGCGTCCTCGGTACGCCTCTTAATTAGCCGGCTCTTACTGAAGAAAATGACGTACTGAGGATGAGACCCGGCCATTGTATTCATTTTTGGCACAATTAGCCGGCTCCTACTGAAGAAAATGACGTATTGAGGATGAGACCCGGCCATTGTATTAATTTTTGGCACAATTAGCCACCTCTCACTGAAGAAAATTATGTACTGAGGATGAGACCCTGCCATTGTATTCATTTTTGGCACAATTAGCCGGCTCTTACTGTTAAATATGACATACTGAGGATGAGACCCAGCTATTATTTTCATTTTTGGCACAATTAGCCACCTCTCACTGAAGAAAATGACGTACTGAGGATGAGACCCGGCCATTGTATTCATTTGTGGCACAATTAGCCGGCTCTTACTGTTAAATATGACATACTGAGGATGAGACCCGGCTATTATTTTCATTTTTGGCACAATTAGCCACCTCTCACTGAAAAAATGACGTACTGAGGATGAGACCCGGCTATTATTTTCATTTTTGGCACAATTAGCCACCTCTCACTGAAAAAAATGACGTACTGAGGATGAGACCCGGCTATTATTTTCATTTTTGGCACAATTAGCCACCTCTCACTGAAGAAAATGACGTACTGAGGATGAGACCCGGCCATTGTATTCTTTTTTGGCACAATTAGCCGGCTCTTACTGAAGAAAATGACGTACTGAGGATGAGACCCGGCCATTGTACTCATTTTTTGCACAATTAGCCGAGTCTCACTGATGAAAATGACGTACTGAGGATGAGACCCGGCCATTGTACTCATTTTTTGCACAATTAGCTGACTCTCACTGATGAAAATGACATACAGAGGATTTCACATTGAACAGCCCAGCTTGTTGCTATTCAGCAACAGAGGATGTGAGTCTTCTCTCTATTGCATTCTGTGCCTCAATGTGCCTCACTGTGGCTCTGTGCCCATCCCAGCCTAAATGTGCCTTTCAATGACTCTCCATCTTTATCTGCCTTCATGTGCCTTTCTGCACCTCACTGTGCCTCATTGCGCCACTCTGTGCCTCTTTCTGTGCCTCCCTGAGCCTCGCTCTCGCTCACGGTGTATCGGCAATGCAAATTGAGAGACTGGTGAAGTGATTCAACTATGTCCTATTGAACAGCCCAGCTTGTTGCTATTCAGCAACAGAAGGTGTGACTCTTTTCTCTATCGTGTTCTGTGCCTCTCTGTGTCTCACTGTGCCTCATTTTGCCTCTGTGCATCTGAAAATATTCAAAAGATGAGAGGCAGCTATTGCGTTCATGTTTGGCACAATCAGCCAGCTCTCACTGTTGAAAATTACATACTGAGGATGGGAGCCGTCTATTGTACTCATTTTTTTGCACAATTAGCCGGCTCTCCCTGAACAAAATGACATACTGAGGATGAGAGCCGACTATTGTACTCATTTTTTGCGCAATTAGCCGAGTCTCACTGATGAAAATGACATGCTGAGGATGAGAGCCGTCTATTGTACTCATTTTTGCACAATTAGCCGAGTCTCACTGATGAAAATGACATGCTGAGGATGAGAGCCGTCTATTGTACTCATTTTTTGCACAATTAGCCAAGTCTCACTGATGAAAATGACATGCTGAGGATGAGAGCCGTCTATTGTACTCATGTTTTGCACAATTAGCCGAGTCTCACTGATGAAAATGAGATACTGAGGATGAGAGCCGTCTATTGTACTCATTTTTTGCACAATTAGCCGAGTCTCACTGATGAAAATGAGATACTGAGGATGAGAGCCGTCTATTGTACTCATTTTTTGCACAATTAGCTGACTCTCACTGATGAAAATGACATACAGAGGATGTCACATTGAACAGCCCAGCTTGTTGCTATTCAGCAACAGAGGATGTGAGTCTTCTCTCTATTGCATTCTGTGCCTCAATGTGCCTCACTGTGGCTCTGTGCCCATCCCAGCCTAAATGTGCCTTTCAATGACTCTCCATCTTTATCTGCCTTCATGTGCCTTTCTGCGCCTCACTGTGCCGCATTGCGCAACTCTGTGCCTCTTTCTGTGCCTCCCTGAGCCTCTCTCTCGCTCACGGTGTATCGGCAATTCAAATTGAGAGACTGGTGAAGTGATTCAACTATGTCCCATTGAACAGCCCAGCTTGTTGCTATTCAGCAACAGAAGGTGTGACTCTTTTCTCTATCGTGTTCTGTGCCTCTCTGTGTCTCACTGTGCCTCATTTTGCCTCTGTGCATCTGAAAATATTCAAAAGATGAGAGGCAGCTATTGCGTTCATGTTTGGCACAATCAGCCAGCTCTCTCTGTTGAAAATGACATACTGAGGATGAGAGCCGTCTATTGTACTCATTTTTTGCACAATTAGCCGGCTCTCCCTGAACAAAATGACATACTGAGGATGAGACCCGGCTATTATTTTCATTTTTGGCACAATTAGCCACCTCTCACTGAAGAAAATGACGTACAGAGGATGAGACACGGCCATTGTATTCATTTTTGGCACAATTAGCCGGCTCTAACTTTTAAATATAAGTGTCGTAATGTAATGTGTCTTTTTTCACAAAATCGGAAATTTCTCAAAATTTTTCTAAGTGTCAAGGACGCTTCCAGAAAATCTTCCCCAGGCTCCTGGAAGCGTCCTCGGTACGCCTCCAGCGGCTGCCCCCGCCTAGAAGTCTGACACACGCCTGAAATTTTGAGAGTATGAAAATATGGATTTTCATCCAAAATTCGACTTTCCGCCCGTGCACCGCAAACTTCACCCACAGGTCACTGCCTTGGGGTACTTTACAACATATTGACGCCCCCCTGTGGTGGAAGTAGGGGAAATGTGTCATTTTTCACAAAATGTGGATTTTCTCAAAATGTTTCTAAGTGTCAAGGACTCTTCCAGAAAATCTTCCCCAGGCTCCTGGAAGCGTCCTCGGTACAGCCCCAGCAGTTTCTCCCGCCTGGAAGTCTGACACACGCCTGAAATTTTCAAAGTATGAAAATATGGATTTTCATCCAAAAATTCAACTTTCCCCCCGTGCACCGCAAACTTTACCCACATTTAGGTCACTGCCCTGGGGTGCTTTACAACATATTGACGCCCCCCTGTGGTGGAAGTAGGGGAAATGTGAGATTTTTCACAAAATCAGAAATTTCTCAACATTTTTCTAAGTGTCAAGGACGCTTCCAGAAAATCTTCCCCAGGCTCCTGGCAGCGTCCTCGGTACGCCTCTTAATTAGCCGGCTCTTACTGAAGAAAATGACGAACTGAGGATGAGACCCGGCCATTGTATTCATTTTTGGCACAATTAGCCGGCTCCTACTGAAGAAAATGACGTACTGAGGATGAGACCCGGCCATTGTATTAATTTTTGGCACAATTAGCCACCTCTCACTGAAGAAAATTATGTACTGAGGATGAGACCCTGCCATTGTATTCATTTTTGGCACAATTAGCCGGCTCTTACTGTTAAATATGACATACTGAGGATGAGACCCGGCTATTATTTTCATTTTTGGCACAATTAGCCACCTCTCACTGAAGAAAATGACGTACTGAGGATGAGACCCGGCCATTGTATTCATTTGTGGCACAATTAGCCGGCTCTTACTGTTAAATATGACATACTGAGGATGAGACCCGGCTATTATTTTCATTTTTGGCACAATTAGCCACCTCTCACTGAAAAAAATGACGTATTGAGGATGAGACCCGGCTCCTATTTTCATTTTTTGGCACAATTAGCCACCTCTCACGGAAAAAAATGACGTACTGAGGATGAGACCCGGCTATTATTTTCATTTTTGGCACAATTAGCCACCTCTCACTGAAGAAAATGACGTACTGAGGATGAGACCCGGCCATTGTATTAATTTTTGGCACAATTAGCCACCTCTCACTGAAAAAAAAATGACGTACTGAGGATGAGACCCGGCCATTGTACTCATTTTTTGCACAATTAGCCGAGTCTCACTGATGAAAATGACATACTGAGGATGAGAGCCGACTATTGTACTCATTTTTTGCACAATTAGCCGAGTCTCACTGATGAAAATGACATACAGAGGATGTCACATTGAACAGCCCAGCTTGTTGCTATTCAGCAACAGAGGATGTGAGTCTTCTCTCTATTGCATTCTGTGCCTCAATGTGCCTCACTGTGGCTCTGTGCCCATCCCAGCCTAAATGTGCCTTTCAATGACTCTCCATCTTTATCTGCCTTCATGTGCCTTTCTGCGCTTCACTGTGCCTCATTGCGCCACTCTGTGCCTCTTTCTGTGCCTCCCTGAGCCTCTCTCTCGCTCACGGTGTATCGGCAATGCAAATTGAGAGACTGGTGAAGTGATTCAACTATGTCCCATTGAACAGCCCAGCTTGTTGCTATTCAGCAACAGAAGGTGTGACTCTTTTCTCTATCGTGTTCTGTGCCTCTCTGTGTCTCACTGTGCCTCATTTTGCCTCTGTGCATCTGAAAATATTCAAAAGATGAGAGGCAGCTATTGCGTTCATGTTTGGCACAATCAGCCAGCTCTCACTGTTGAAAATTACATACTGAGGATGAGAGCCGTCTATTGTACTCATTTTTTTGCACAATTAGCCAGCTCTCCCTGAACAAAATGACATACTGAGGATGAGAGCCGACTATTGTACTCATTTTTTGCACAATTAGCCGAGTCTCACTGATGAAAATGACATGCTGAGGATGAGAGCCGTCTATTGTACTCATTTTTTGCACAATTAGCCGAGTCTCACTGATGAAAATGAGATACTGAGGATGAGAGCCGTCTATTGTACTCATTTTTTGCACAATTAGCCGAGTCTCACTGATGAAAATGACATGCTGAGGATGAGAGCCGTCTATTGTACTCATTTTTTGCACAATTAGCCGAGTCTCACTGATGAAAATGAGATACTGAGGATGAGAGCCGTCTATTGTACTCATTTTTTGCACAATTAGCCGGCTCTCCCTGAGCAAAATGACATACTGAGGATGAGAGCCGACTATTGTACTTATTTTTTGCACAATTAGCCGAATCTCACTGATGAAAATGAGATACTGAGGATGAGAGCCGTCTATTGTACTCATTTTTTGCACAATTAGCTGAGTCTCACTGATGAAAATGACATACTGAGGATGAGAGCCGACTATTGTACTCATTTTTTGCACAATTAGCCGAGTCTCACTGATGAAAATGAGATACTGAGGATGAGAGCCGTCTATTGTACTCATTTTTTGCACAATTAGCTGAGTCTCACTGATGAAAATGAGATACTGAGGATGAGAGCCGTCTATTGTACTGATTTTTTGCACAATTAGCCGAGTCTCACTGATGAAAATGAGATACTGAGGATGAGAGCCGTCTATTGTACTCATTTTTTGCACAATTAGCCGAGTCTCACTGATGAAAATGACATGCTGAGGATGAGAGCTGTCTATTGTACTCATTTTTTGCACAATTAGCCGAGTCTCACTGATGAAAATGACATACTGAGGGTGAGAGCCGACTATTGTACTCATTTTTGGCACAATTAGCCGACTCTCACTGTATAACATAATGCATAAGGAGCAATGCTGCCATCTGGTGGTTTTACACTCATGTTTTAAAAAATCAAGTTTTTAGGCAACAGTGTCACCCGGTGGAATTTCCAATTATTACACTTTCATAAAATTTCATAAGTTAGAGCTCGCTAATTGTCCAAAAAAGCAGCGTCCAAAAGCGTGCTAGCTGGCTCTAACGAAACAACTTTTTTACGTTTTTTCTGCGTAGATCCTCTCAGGAGTCCTATCGGAGGCCGCAGTTTGTGAGCTTCCGAACAGAAACTTTCCCGGACCCCAGAATAAAAACGTGCTATTTTTATCGCGTGCGTAAGCGTCCCGTAGCGCCAAATATAAAATTTTCCCCCGTCAGTCCCTATATTTTACTATAGAGAGATGGTGACTACAGTTTTGTGTAGACTATCGTAAGCTCAATGAGAAAACAGTGACGGATGTGTATCCCATGCCGCGTGTGGATGAGTTGTTAGACCGGCTGGCGAGGGCAAAGTATTTGACCACCATCGATCTATGCAAAGGATACTGGCAGATTCCCCTTAGTCCTGATGTTATTCCCAAGTCAGCATTTGTCAACCCGTTTGGCTTATTCCAGTTTCGAGTTATGCCATTCGGGATGAAGACGGCCCCGGCGACCTTCCAGAGGCTGGCTGACCGACTTCTGTATGGTCTCCAGGACTATGCGTGTGCCTACCTGGATGACATCGCCATCTACAGCGCGACATGGAAAGAGCATCTAAATCACCTAGAGACAGTGTTGGACAGGATCCACAAGGCTGGAATCACCCTGAACCCAAACAAGTGTCACGTGGGCAAAGCAGAGGTTCAGTATTTAGGGCATTAGGTGGGAAGTGGGAAACAGCGACCAGAACCAGCCAAGATTGAGGCAATAGCCAAATGGCCCACCCCACGCACTAAAACCCAGGTCATGGCGTTTCTAGGGACAGCGGGGTATTACAGGAAATTCGTTCCCAATTACAGCAGCGTAGCCAAGCCCCTCACTGATCTGACCCGTAAGAACCAACCCCGCCAGGTAACCTGGACCTCGGAGTGTGAGGAAGCCTACCGCCAGCTACAGGACGCCCTCACCAATACCCCTGTATTGGCCGCACCCGATCCAACTAAACGTTTCCTGGTTCACACAGACGCTTCTATGTTTGGATTGGGGGCAGTACTAAGCCAAGTCGGGCCAGATGGCCAAGAACACCCATAGCTTACCTGAGTTGGAAACTACTGCCCCATGAAGTGAGCTATGCGGCCATCGAGAAGGAGTGCCTGGCAATAGTATGGGCACTCAAAAAGTTACAACCATATTTGTATGGATGACAGTTTTCCCTCCTAACGGACCATAATCCCCTAGTCTGGCTTAATCGGGTCTCCGGAGACAACGCCAGATTACTGAGATGGAGTTTAGCCCTACAACCTCTGGACTTCACCATCCACTACAGACCCGGCAAACAAAACGGTAACGCCGATGGACTAAGTCAACAAACGGAACTTGTACCAACCCCATAAACTTCGGTCATCCCCAAACCGATCCGTTAAGGATCAGACTGTGTATGCCGATCGCGTCGCTGAAAAGGGGAGCCGTGTTACAGAACCCCCCAGCACCAAGAATATGTTATGCAGTATATGTATGTATAATAGGTTCCATGTGAAATGCATCAGTCCACAGGCTGCGCCCCTGGACAAGATATTCTCCTTCTGACCTCCCCCACCTTTGTAATTCCCACACTAAATATCGGCAGGCTCCGGCCACCTGCGGCTATTGTAATGTATGTCTGGCCTGCTGTTTTTCTATTGGCCTGCCCTCTGTATCTGTGTTATATATTCTGTGTGCTGTGAATAAAGTGTAGTTAAGGTACCTTCACACTAAACGATATCGCTAGCGATCCGTGACGTTGCAGCGTCCTGGCTAGCGATATCATTGTGTGTGACAGGCAGCAGCAATCAGGATCCTGATATATCGCTGGTCGTTGAAGAAAGTTCAGAACTTTATTTGGTCGTCAGACCGGCGTGTATCGTCGTGTTTGACACCAAAAGCAACGATGCCAGCGATGTTTTACACTGGTAACCAGGGAAAAAAAAGGGTTGCTAAGCGCAGGGCCGCACTTAGTAACCCGATGTTTACCCTGGTTACCATCGTAAAAGTAAAAAAAACAAACAGTACATACTCACCTTCGCGTCCCCCGGCGTCCGCTTCCTGCACTGACTGAGCGCCGGCCGTAAAGTGAAAGTACAGCACAGTGGTGATGTCACCGCTCTGCTGTTAGGGCCGGCACTCACAGTCAGTGCAGGGAAGCGGACGCCGGGGGACGCGAAGGTGAGTATGTACTGTTTTTTTTTTTTTACATTTTACACTGGTAACCAGGGTAAACATCGGGTTACTAAGCGTGGCCCTGCACTTAGCAACCCGATGTTTACCCTGGTTACCCGGGGACCTCGGCATCGTTGGTCGCTGGAGAGCGGTCTGTGTGACAGCTCTCCAGCGACCAAACAGCGACGCTGCAGCGATCGGCATCGTTGTCTGTATCGCTGCAGCTTCGCTTAATATGAAGGTACCTTTAGACTGGAAATACGTGGAGAAGCAGTGAGATTTTATATGCACCCATGTAACGAAGGAATTCCAGCCAGCGTCCTTCATTCAGAATCCAGCAAAAGCAGAGTGGACCTCCTGAACCACGGGGTGGTACTGAAAGAGGTACTACAGCATCTCCTCCCAGTCCTCCTCCTGAATGTTAGGAATCAAGGGTTGCCATTTTCCCTTAACCACCAAAGGGGTAGAGTCCATGTTTGCTGACAATTAGTGTTGAGCATTCCGATGCTGCAAGTATCGGGTATCGGCCGATACTTGCTGTATCGGAATTTCCGATACCGAGATCCGATATTTTTGTAATATCGGATATCGGTATCGAAACAACATTAATGTAAAAAGGTGTAAAAGAAAGAATTAAAATAAAAAATATCGCTATACTCACCTCTCCGACGCAGCCGGGACCTCAGCGAAGGAACCGGCAGCGTTGTTTGTTTAAAATTCGCGCTTTTACTTGCTTACGTGAATTCCCGGCTTCTGATTGGTCAGGGCGGCCATGTTGCCGGGACGCGGACCAATCACAGCAAGCCGTGACGAAATTACGTCACGGCTTGCTGTGATTGGTCCGCGTCACGGCAACATGGCCGCCATTAACCAATCACAAGCCGTGACGTCACGGGAGGCTGGACACGCGCTTATTTTGAAAAGCGCGCGTGTCCAGCCTCCCGTGACGTCACGGCTTGTGATTGGTCACGGCGCCATATTGCCGGGATGCGGACCAATCACAGCAAGCCGTGACGAAATTACGTCACGGCTTGCTGTGATTGGTCCGCGTCCCAGGAACATGGCCGCCATTAACCAATCACAAGCCGTGACGTCACGGGAGGCTGGACACGCGCTTATTTTGAAAAGCGCGCGTGTCCAGCCTCCCGTGACGTCACGGCTTGTGATTGGTCACGGCGCCATATTGCCGGGATGCGGACCAATCACAGCAAGCCGTGACGAAATTACGTCACGGCTTGCTGTGATTGGTCCGCGTCCCAGGAACATGGCCGCCATTAACCAATCACAAGCCGTGACGTCACGGGAGGCTGGACACGCGCTTATTTTGAAAAGCGCGCGTGTCCAGCCTCCCGTGACGTCACGGCTTGTGATTGGTCACGGCGCCATATTGCCGGGACGCGGACCAATCACAGCAAGCCGTGACGTAATTTCGTCACGGCTTGCTGTGATTGGTCCGAGTCCCGGCAACATGGCCGCCCTGACCAATCAGAAGCCGGGAATTCACGTAAGCAAGTAAAAGCGCGAATTTTAAAGAAACAACGCTGCCGCTTACAATCGCCGAGGTCCCGGCTGCGTCGGACAGGTGAGTATAGCGATATTTTTTATTTTAATTCTTTATTTTACACATTTATATGGTTCCCAGGGCCTGAAGGAGAGTTTCCTCTCCTTCAGACCCTGGGAACCATCAGGGATACCGTCCGATACTTGAGTCCCATTGACTTGTATTGGTATCGGGTATCGGTATCGGATTGGATCCGATATTTTGCCGGTATCGGCCGATACTTTCCGATACCGATACTTTCAAGTATCGGACGGTATCGCTCAACACTACTGACAATAGATAGGTGTAGAGAGTGGAGATAAGACCTTGTGGTCCCTGTGATTTAAGTATGCAGATCAGTGGGAGAGAAGATATCTGCATGCCTGTACCTATGTGAGATTGGATCGCTGACCTAAAGGCCCCGTCTCACATAGCGAGATCGCTAGCGAGATCGCTGCTGAGTCACAAGTTTTGTGACGCAACAGCGACCTCAGTAGCGATCTCACTATGTGTGACACGTACCAGCAATCAGGCCCCTGCTGTGAGATCGCTGGTCGTGTCGGAATGGCCTGGACCTTTTTTTAGTCGTTGAGGTCCCGCTGACATCGCTGAATCGGTGTGCGGCCCTGCGCTTAGTAACCCGATGTTTACCCTGGTTACCAGCATAAATGTAAAAACAAAACAGTACATACTCACCATCTGATGTCCGTCAGGTCCCTTGCCGTCTGCTTCCTGCTCTGACTGAGATCCGGCCGTACAGTGAGAGCACAGCACAGCAGTGGCGTCACTGCTGCGCTCTGCTCTCACTGTATGGCCGGCACTGTCAGAGCAGGAAGCAGACGGCAAGGGACCTGACGGACATCAGATGGTGAGTATGTACTGTTTTTTTTTTTTTTACATTTACGCTGGTAACCAGGCCCTGCGCTTAGTAACCCGATGTTTACCCTGGTTACCCGGGTGCTGCAGGGGGACTTTGGCATCGTTGAAGACAGTTTCAACGATGCCGAAGTCGTTCCCCTGATCGTTGGTCGCTGGAGAGAGCTGTCTGTGTGACAGCTCCCCAGCGACCACACAACGACTTACCAACGATCACGGCCAGGTCATATCGCTGGTCGTGATCGTTGGTAAATCGCTATGTGAGACGGGGCCTTAAGTTGTAGGTACCTGAAGAATTGAGCTGTTGGGACTGCGTACTGAGTCTGTATCTGTTCAAAAGACATTACAATGTTTTGATTATATAAGTCTTTTACTTTCAATACATTTCTGGAGCTCCAGAACGCAGAGGAGGGATGTTCTTGTAGAGAAGGGAAGTATGTGTTGTGCCATAGTGGCATTTCTGCCACATCATCAGTGAAATCATCTACTTTTTTTAGCTTGTCTCCAGATTGTGCGGGCAAGCTTAAGAGGTAACATTCTAGGAATGTTTGGTTTATCCGTTTCCAGAAATCCTAAAAAACAGTTTGTCCCTGCTGCTTGTGCCAAGTGATTCTCTGAGTTAGGCGGGAGTCACACTACAGCGAGATACGCTCGCAGGTTAAAACCAAGCTCTGGCACCGGCACTCCGGAGTGGAGCGTGCAGCTCCATGTATTGCTATGCGGCTGCACGCTCCGCTCTGGAGTGTCAGTGCCAGAGCTTGGTTTTAACCTGCGAGACTCAGCCGTTTCTCGCTGTGTGTGATCCCGGCCTTAGGGTACTGTCACACAGTCACACTTTGGACGCTACGACGGCACGATCCGTGACGTCGCAGCGTCGTATAAGTATCGCTCCAGCGTCGTAGACTGCGGTCACACTTTGCAATCACGGCGCTGGAGCGATGCCGATGTCCCCGGGTAACCAGGGTAAACATCGGGTTACTAAGCGCAGGGCCGCACTTAGTAACCCGATGTTTACCCTGGTTACCAGCGTAAACGTAAAAAAAACAAACCGTACATACTCACATTCCGGTGTCTGTCCCCGGCGTCTCAGCTTCTCTGCACTGTGTAAGCAGCAGAGCCGGAAAGCACAGTGGTGACGTCACCGCTGTCACCGCTCTGCTCGCTTTCCGGCCGGCAGGCGCTCACAGTGCAGAGAAGCTGAGACGCCGGGGACAGACACCGGAATGTAAGTATGTACTGTTTGGTTTTTTTTTTACGTTTACGCTGGTAACCAGGGTAAACATCGGGTTACTAAGCGCGGCCCTGCGCTTAGTTACCCGATGTTTACCCTGGTTACAAGCAAACACATCGCTGGATCGCTGCCACACACAACGATCCAGCGATGTCAGCGGGAGATCAAGCGACGAAAGAAAGTTCCAAACGATCTGCTACGATGTACGATTCTCAGCAGGGTCCCTGATCGCTGCTGCGTGTCAGACACAGCGATATCGTAACGATATCGCTAGAACGTCACGGATCGTACCGTCGTAGCGATCAAAGTGTGACTGGGTAACAGTACCCTTAGGCAGAGAAGTATCTGGCATCCACGATTCAATTGTCCTAAGCTGTCCTGCTAGGTAGTATAAAAAGAAGTCTGGTAGCGCCACCTCGCCTTGCTTTTTGGGCCTTTGTAAAGTAGACTGCTTAAGTTTAGACCTAGAGTTTCGCTAGATAAATCCAGTGATTAATGAGCTTAAGTTGAAAAGAAGGACTTAGGAATGGGTACCCCACTATGCTGAAATATATAGCTAAATTTAGGGAGTAGAATCATTTAACTAGATTTATCCTTCCAGTGCCTGAAAGTGGTAATTTTCTCCATTGTGTGAATTTAAGTTTAGCGAGGTCAAGCAGTGGGGAGATGATAGATGGGAACTCATTTCTGCTCTTTCTGTATAATAATGTCAGGTATTTAAATTGAGATACAGTTGGGAGCAGAGATAGCCGCTTCAAATGGACCCCTGCTGAATGTTGGAGGAATTAGTTCTGACTTATCCCAGTTTGTAGAGTCCGGAATATTTGCTAAACGTGTCTATAATGGATATGACCTGTGGTAAAGTTCATTCAACCCTGTCAATAAATATTACCATATCGTCCGTGTATAGGCCAATAGTATTCTGTTCAGTCTGCTAAGGTAATGCCCATAATTGTTGTTGTGGAGCGCACACTACCATTCAAAAGTCTGGGGTCACATAGAAATGTCCTTATTTTTTAAAGAAAAGCAGTTTTTTACAATGAAGCCAACATTAAATGATTCAGAAATACACTCTATATATTGTTAATGTGGTAAATGCCCTGTAGACTGTGAGCCCTCGCGGACAGGGTCCTCTCTCCTCCTGTACTTATGTGCGCCTTGTTTCACTCCTGTTTATTGAACTTGTCTATATTTGCCCCGTTCACATATAAAGCGCCATGGAATAAATGGCGCTATAAAAATGAATAATAATAATTGTAGCTGCAAACATCTGGTTTGTAATTCACTATCTTCATAGGTTTATAGAGGCCCATTACCAACAACCAGCAAACACAAGTGAAAAAATGAACGGCACTAGAGCTAATGTGACTAAATCGCTAGATTAGACCTGGAGTAGGATCGCTGTTTTTCTCAGGTGTCACGAACAAGTGTGGGTTATTGGTGCTCTGCATGAAATTGTCATATAGAAGCCAGAACCATTAAAGAAGAATAAATGCGGCACTCACCCCAGGATGATGATAATGTTTGTGAACTTTATTGGACCGTTGAAGCACATTTCTGTGCGAAACGGCCGTAGTCCGTACTCCAACACCGCACCCTCCAATTTACCTGCATAACTGATGTCCTGAAAGATTTCTTCCAGTTATTTTCTCCAATAAAGTTCACGAACATTATCATCATCCTGGGGCGAGTGCCGCATTTATTCTTCTTTAATGATTACCAACAACCATCACTCCAGTGTTCTTATGGTACTTTGTGTTTGCTGTGTAAGAAGGCTAATGGATGGTTAGAATACCCTTGAAAACCCTTGTGCAAGTAAGTTAGCACAGCTGAAAACAGTTTGACTGATTAGAGAACCTATAAACCTGACCTTCCTTTGAGCTATTAATCCCAAAAAGATATGAAGTGACTAAGAGGTAAATGAATAAAAGAATTCTTTATTGAAACAAAGATTAAAATAGTTTAAAAAGACAAGGAAAAGATGGAAAAAGGGACCTCCAAATGATATTAAGGAATGGTACAGATGGAAAATATACAAATTATCTGCATTTAAGACAATGTTTTCCTGAGAAGGTATATGGGCCAGTTAAATCGCGTTGACTACAGTGTCATAATATCCTTTTTTGCACCCCTGTTATGACCCCAATGGTAGGGGGTCTCAAAGACAATAGCGAAGTCTGCAAACATAAAACCCAGCTCATAGGGCAGTGGTAACTGGGCTGACCATATACCTGAACCTAGCACACAAATAACAGCAGCCGGGGAACGTACCTACGTTGATTCTAGACGTCTCGCGCCAGCCGGAGAACTAACTAACCCTAGCAGGGAAAAGAAAGACCTTTCTTGCCTCCAGAGGAAATACCCCAAAAAGTTGGATACAAGCCCCCAACAAATAATAACGGTGAGGTAAGAAGAAAAGACAAACGCAAGAAATGAACTAGGTTTTAGCAAAGAGAGGCCCACTAACTAATAGCAGAATATAGGAAGATGACTTATATGGTCAGCAAAAACCCTCTCTAAAACTCCACGCGGAATATTCAAGAACCCCCGAACCATCTAACGGCACGGGGGGAGAACATCCGCCCCCTAGAGCTTCCAGCAGTATCAGAAATCACATTTAGTACAAGCTGGACAAAAATAGGAGCACAGTAAATAACCAAAAACAAGAAAGCAGGACTTAGCTTAATTTTGCAAAGAACCAGGACCAGCAGGAAGGAGCAAACAGAAGGATCTGATTACAACGATGCCAGGCACCAGACTGAAAATCCAGGAAGTTCAAATAGCGACACCCCTGGACTAACGAGGCCAGGTGGGTGCCAAGCAAGGGAAGGAATAACAAAGTGTCATATCACTAGTGACCACAAGAGGGAGCCAAAAAGTCTAATTCACAACAGTACCCCCCCCTTAAGGAGGGGTCACCGAACCCACACCAAGACCACCAGGGCGATCAGGATGAGCAACGTGAAAGGCACGAACCAAATCGGCCGCATGCACATCAGAGGCGACCACCCAGGAATTATCCTCCTGACCATAGCCCTTCCACTTGACCAGATACTGAAGCCTCCGCCTGGAGAGACGAGAATCCAAGATCTTTTCCACCACGTACTCCAACTCGCCCCCAACCAACACCGGAGCAGGAGGCTCAACAGAAGGAACCACAGGCACAACGTACCGCCGCAACAAAGACCTATGGAACACGTTGTGAATGGCAAACGACACAGGAAGTTCCAAGCGAAAGGACACTGGATTAAGAATTTCCAAAATTTTATAAGGACCGATGAAGCGAGGCTTAAATTTAGGAGAGGAGACCTTCATAGGAACAAAGCGAGAAGACAGCCACACCAAATCCCCAACGCGAAGTCGGGGACCCACACCGCGGCGGCGGTTGGCAAAACGCTGAGCCTTCTCCTGTGACAACTTCAAGTTGTCCACCACATGATCCCAAATCCGCTGCAACCTATCCACCACGGAATCCACCCCAGGACAGTCAGACGACTCCACATGTCCCGAGGAAAAACGAGGATGGAAACCAGAGTTGCAGAAAAATGGCGAAACCAAGGTAGCGGAACTAGCCCGATTATTAAGGGCAAACTCAGCCAACGGCAAGAAGGTCACCCAATCATCCTGATCTGCAGAAACAAAACATCTCAAATAAGCCTCCAGAGTCTGATTTGTTCGCTCAGTTTGGCCATTAGTCTGAGGATGAGAGGCAGATGAAAACGACAAATCAATGCCCATCTTAGCACAAAAGGATCGCCAGAACCTGGAAACAAACTGGGATCCTCTGTCAGACACGATATTCTCAGGAATGCTGTGCAAACTAACCACATTCTGAAAGAATAACGGAACCAGATCGGAAGAGGAAGGCAGCTTAGGCAAGGGCACCAAATGGACCATCTTAGAAAAGCGATCACATACCACCCAGATGACAGACATGCCCCGAGACACTGGAAGATCCGAAATGAAATCCATGGAAATGTGTGTCCAAGGCCTCTTCGGGACAGGCAAGGGCAAAAGCAACCCGCTGGCACGAGAACAGCAAGGCTTAGCCCGAGCACAAGTCCCACAGGACTGCACAAATGACCGCACATCCCGTGACAAAGAAGGCCACCAAAAGGACCTAGCCACCAAATCTCTGGTGCCAAAAATTCCCGGATGCCCTGACAACACCGAGGAGTGAACCTCAGAAATTACTCTACTGGTCCATTTAACAGGGACAAACAGTCTGTCAGGTGGACAAGAGTCAGGTCTACCAGCCTGAAATCTCTGCAACACACGTCGCAAATCCGGAGAAATGGCCGACAGGATTACTCCCTCTTTAAGAATACCAACTGGCTCTGAGGCTCCAGGAGAGTCAGGCACAAAGCTCCTAGAAAGAGCATCAGCCTTAACATTCTTTGAACCAGGTAGGTACGAGACCACGAAGTCAAAACGGGAGAAAAACAATGACCAACGGGCTTGTCTAGGATTCAGGCGTTTAGCAAACTCGAGATCCATCAGATTTTTGTGATCAGTCAAAACCACCACACGATGCTTAGCACCCTCGAGCCAATGACGCCACTCCTCAAATGCCCACTTCATGGCCAACAACTCCCGATTGCCAACATCATAATTCCGCTCAGCAGGCGAAAATTTCCTGGAAAAAAAAAGCACATGGTCTCATTACTGAGCAACCAGGGCTTCTCTGTGACAAAACGGCCCCTGCACCGATCTCAGAAGCATCCACTTCAACCTGAAAGGGAAGCGAGACATCAGGCTGACACAAAACAGGCGCCGAAGTAAACCGGCGCTTCAGCTCCTGAAAAGCCTCCATGGCTGCAGGAGCCCAGTTAGCAACATCAGAACCTTTCTTGGTCATATCCATCAAAGGTTTAACAACGCTAGAAAAATTAGCGATAAAATGACGGTAGAAGTTAGCAAAACCCAAGAACTTCTGAAGACTCTTAACCGACGTGGGCTGAGTCCAATCATGAATAGCTCGGACCTTGACCGGGTCCATCTCCACAGCAGAAGGGGAGAAGATAAAACCCAAAAAGGGAACCTTCTGCACACCAAAGAGACACATTGAGCCCTTAACAAACAAAGCGTTCTCACGCAAAACCTGAAACACCATCCTGACCTGCCTTACATGGGAGTCCCATTCATCAGAAAAAAACAGAATATCATCCAGATAAACAATCATAAATTTATCCAGATACTTCCGGAAGATGTCATGCATAAAGGACTGAAACACTGAAGGAGCATTAGAGAGCCCAAAAGGCATCACCAAGTACTCAAAATGACCTTCGGGCATATTAAATGCAGTTTTCCACTCATCTCCCTGCTTAATGCGCACAAGGTTGTACGCACCACGAAGATCTATCTTGGTGAACCACTTGGCACCCTTAATCCGGGCAAACAAGTCCGACAACAGAGGCAAAGGATACTGAAATTTAACAGTGATTTTATTCAGAAGTCGATAGTCTATACAAGGTCTCAAAGATCCGTCCTTCTTGGCCACAAAGAAAAATCCCGCACCAAGAGGGGAAGAGGATGGACGAATATGTCCCTTCTCCAGAGACTCCTTGATATACGAACGCATTGCGGTATGCTCAGGTTCAGACAGATTAAATAATCTTCCCTTAGGAAACTTACTACCCGGAATCAAATCTATAGCGCAGTCACAGTCTCTATGAGGAGGAAGAGCACTGGACCTGGACTCGCTGAATACATCCTGATAATCAGACAAATACTCAGGAACTTCCGAAGGAGTAGAGGAAGCAATAGACACCGGCGGAGAATCGCAATGAATTCCCTGACAACCCCAACTTGATACAGACATTGCCTTCCAATCCAAAACTGGATTGTGAGTTTGTAACCATGGCAGACCCAAAACGACCAAATCATGCATTTTATGCAAAACAAGAAAACGAATCACCTCTCGATGTTCAGGAGACATGCACATGGTCACCTGTGTCCAAAACTGCGGCTTATTTTCCGCCAATGGCGTAGCATCAATACCTCTCAGAGGAATAGGATTAACCAAAGGTTCCAGAACAAAACCACAGCGCTTGGCAAATGACAGATCCATAAGACTCAGGGCAGCACCTGAATCCACAAACGCCATAACAGGATAGGAAGACAAAGAGCAAATTAAAGTCACAGACAAAATAAATTTAGGTTGCAAATTACCAATGGCGACCGGACTAACCACCTTGGTTAAGCAGTGTAGTAAAACACGGCACTCTGGGTATCTGGGAGGTGCTCAAGTTAGGTATCCAACCCGTGGTACATAAGCAATAATATACTTGGCACTCAGGAGAACTTTGTAATGAAGTATAACATGATTTATTCAGTGCATCCAGTTCAACATCAACATGAACGTTTTCGGTCCCAACATAGGACCTTCATCAGAAAGGATTTTTGAACACTGGACTGCACAACGTGTCTGAATGGGCCTGCAAGAGGTTCCAATATCAGACCGGGTTCAGGAGGTGTGGTACGGCCTTAAGCAGAAAAACTGAGGAAGCGCTGTGGACCGGCGAGATACTCGCTGAGGAGGGGAGCGCTGGTGCTGCCGCGATTAGAGCGCGCCGTGCTGCAGGGAGCCCTCCCGGAGAAGGCTTCTCCGGGAGGGCTCCCTGCAGCACGGCGCGCTCTAATCGCGGCAGCACCAGCGCTCCTCTCCTCAGCGAGTATCTCGCCGGTCCACAGCGCTTCCTCAGTTTTTCTGCTTAAGGCCGTACCACACCTCCTGAACCCGGTCTGATATTGGAACCTCTTGCAGGCCCATTCAGACACGTTGTGCAGTCCAGTGTTCAAAAATCCTTTCTGATGAAGGTCCTATGTTGGGACCGAAAACGTTCATGTTGATGTTGAACTGGATGCACTGAATAAATCATGTTATACTTCATTACAAAGTTCTCCTGAGTGCCAAGTATATTATTGCCTATGCACCTTGGTTAAGCGTTTAGAGCATGCTGATATAACATGAGTAGAATCACCACAGTAGAAACACAACCCATTCTGACGTCTATGATTTTTCCGTTCAATTCTAGTCTGAACTCTATCACATTGCATTAACTCAGGTGTCTGTTCAGACAACACCACCAGAGGATTAGCAACTTTGCGCTCCCGTAAACGCCGGTCAATTTGAATAGCCAACGCCATGGAATCATTCAGACTTGTAGGAACGGGGAAACCCACCATCACATTCTTAATGGCTTCAGAAAGGCCATTTCTGAAATTTGCGGCCAGAGCACACTCATTCCACTGAGTAAGCACGGACCATTTCCGAAATTTTTGGCAATAAACTTCAGCTTCATCCTGGCCCTGAGAGATAGCCAGCAAAGCTTTTTCTGCCTGAATTTCAAGATTGGGCTCCTCGTATAGCAACCCAAGCGCCAGAAAAAACGCATCAACATCTGCCAATGCCGGATCGCCTGACGCTAACGAGAAGGCCCAATCCTGAGGGTCGCCCCGTAAAAAAGAGATAACAATTTTTACTTGCTGAGCTGAGTCTTCAGACGAACGAGGTCTCAGAGATAGAAACAATTTGCAATTATTTCTGAAATTTCTAAACTTAAATCGGTCTCCAGAGAACAATTCCAGAATAGGTATTTTAGGTTCTGACATAGGACTGCTAGTAACAAAATCTTGAATACTCTGCACACGAGCAGCAAGCTGATCCACACTAGTAATCAAGGTCTGGACATTCATGTCTGCAGCAAGGCTCCAGCCACTCTGAGATAAAGGGGAGGAAAGAAAGAAAAAAAAAAAAAAAAAACTCAGAATTTCCTTTCTTATAATCCCACTTCTGCAATGCATTAAATATTCACTTATGGCCTGGCATACTGTTATGACCCCAATGGCAGGGGGTCTCAAAGACAATAGCGAAGTCTGCAAACATAAAACCCAGCTCATATGGCAGTGGTAACTGGGCTGACCATATACCTGAACCTAGCACACAAATAACAGCAGCCGGGGAACGTACCTACGTTGATTCTAGACGTCTCGCGCCAGCCGGAGAACTAACTAACCCTAGCAGGGAAAACAAAGACCTTTCTTGCCTCCAGAGGAAATACCCCAAAAAGTTGGATACAAGCCCCCAACAAATAATAACGGTGAGGTAAGAAGAAAAGACAAACGCAAGAAATGAACTAGGTTTTAGCAAAGAGAGGCCCACTAACTAATAGCAGAATATAGGAAGATGACTTATATGGTCAGCAAAAACCCTCTCAAAAACTCCACGTGGAATATTCAAGAACCCCCGAACCGTCTAACGGCACGGGGGGAGAACATCCGCCCCCTAGAGCTTCCAGCAGTATCAGAAATCACATTTAGTACAAGCTGGACAAAAATAGGAGCACAGTAAATAACCAAAAACAAGAAAGCAGGACTTAGCTTAATTTTGCAAAGAACCAGGACCAGCAGGAAGGAGCAAACAGAAGGATCTGATTACAACGATGCCAGGCACCAGACTGAAAATCCAGGAAGTTCAAATAGCGACACCCCTGGACTAACGAGGCCAGGTGGGTGCCAAGCAAGGGAAGGAATAACAAAGTGTCATATCACTAGTGACCACAAGAGGGAGCCAAAAAGTCTAATTCACAACACACCCCTTTTCAGAAAAATAGAATTATTCTTACCGTTAATTCGGTTTCTAGGAACCTTCCACGACGGCATATGGAGGTTGTCTCTTTGCCCTAATGGGGAACAGGAAACACAGAGAGGTTAAAAGGACCTCCCAGCTCCCACTTGCCAGTGACTTACAACTGAGACCATAGCACCGGTTTACCTTCTGAATCCCAGAATTAATCCAGGAATATATAGAGGGCGGGAATTAGTGCCGTCGTGGAAGGTTCCTAGAAACCGAATTAACAGTAAGAATAATTCTATTTTCTCTAGTCACCTTCCACGACGGCATATGGAGGAATACCAACTAATTTGGCACTAGGGAGGGACAACGGCCTGAAGAACCTTGCGGCCGAAGACTAAATCCTTATTGGATAACACATCCAATCTATAATGTTTAGAGAAGGTATGGAGTGAGGACCACGTAGCTGCCCTGCAGATCTGCTCCGGAGATGCGCCTGCTCATTCTGCCCAGGAAACTGACGTAGATCTGGTTGAGTGGGCCTTGATCCCTACCGGAGGTATTTTATTTTGAGCAAGGTAGGATTCTGTTATGGCTTTTTTATTCCATGTAGCAATGGTATTTTTGGCTACCTTCTTCCCCTTATTTTGCCCCGAGGAATGGACAAAAAGGTTATGATCAATTCTAAGATCTCGAGTTTGATCCAAGTAATGAAGCAGGATACGACGAACGTCCAGAGTGTTAAATTTCCTTTCCTCTGAGTTTGCAGGTTTGTTGCAAAAGGTAGGTAGAACGATTTCTTGAGAACAATGAAATTCAGAGACCACTTTTGGAAGGAAAGAAGGATCCAGACGGAGTACTATTGAGTCATCTCTAACCAGTAAATAAGGTTCTCTTATTGATAAGGCCTGTAATTCACCAACTCTTCTGGCTGAAGTTATAGCTACCAAAAAAACAGTTTTGTAAGCAAGATTTTGTGGGGAACAGGAAGACAGAGGTTCAAAGGGTGGACCCGTAAGACCTTGAAGTACAATGTTAAGATCCCATGGAGGAACTATGATTTGTTGCCTAGGGTTTATTCTGATTGCTGAGGTCATGAATCTTTTGATCCAGCGATGGCCTGCTAGATCTTGATCGAACATAGAACTGAGCGCAGAAATCTGGACCTTCAGAGTACTGGGTTTCAGGCCCATTTCCAAGCCTTTCTGTAAGAAATCTAATATCCTAGGTATATCCGGCCTGAGAGGGTCTGGAAGGATAGGTAGGCAAAAAGATGAAAACTTTTTCCAGATTTTATTGTAAATGGCGTTTGTTACTGGCTTCCTGGATTTTTGTAAGGTGGCTATGACAGGGATTGATAGCCCTTTTGCTCTCAAAACCTGGGCTTCAGAAACCACGCCGCTAAATTCCATTTCTGAGGGTCTGAGTGGAGAACTGGCCCCTGAGAGAGGAGATTGTCTTTTATTGGTAACATAACCGGCCCGTCCACTTGTAGTTGGATGGATGATCAAGTTGAACCAACTTCTTTTGGGCCAAAATGGAGCAATCAGAATAGTTCCGCAGCACCTTTGCAAGGATTGGGATTGGTGGGAATGCGTAGGCCAGATGAAAGTGCCAATCTTGAACTAGAGCATCCACTGCTCTGGGATTGCCTGTTGGATTCAGGGAAAAATATGTTTCGACTTTTGCATTTTGATGGGAGGCAAAGAGGTCGACATCCGGGAGACCCCACCTGCTTACTAAAAGATTGAACGTTTGAGGATCCAGACTCCATTTGCCCGGGTGGATATCTCGCCGGCTCAGATAATCTGCCTGAATATTGGCAGTACCTTTCAGATGAGTTGCCGTTAGGGACAGCAAGTGATTTTCGGCCCAAGCAAAGATTCGAGCAGAGACCTTCTTTAGGCTGGCGAATTTTGTACTGCCCTGGTGTTTGATATGAGCCATCGTGGTCATGTTGTCTGAGTGTATCAGAACATGTTGGCCAGAAATCTGATGATCTGCTGCTAAGAGAGCTTCTTCCACCGCTTTGAGTTCCCGGAAATTCGAAGATCTCCCTCTGATCGTCTGGTCCCAAAGACCCTGATAAGGAACATGATTTATCATGGCTCCCCTGCCCCTCTTGCTGGCATCTGTCTTGATTGTAGTTATTGGGGACTGAACCCAACTCACACCTCTGAGAAGATTTTTCGATCTCATCCACCATGTTAAGGATGCTTTCACCCGACCTGGTGTGCGAATCCTTTTGGTCAGTGAGCTGGGACGACCATCCCAATTGTCTAAGACATGGGTTTGAAGAATTCTTGAGTGGGCTTGAGCCCAAGCCACCGACTGAATGCAGGCTGTCATGGAGCCTAACAGCGACATTCCCTCTCGGAGTGTAGGAGATCTCATCTCCTTGTATTTCCTGATCTTTACTACTAATGTCAGTCTGTGATCGTCTGGAAGAAAGGACATTTGTTTTACCGAGTTCAGAACCACTCCTAAAAACTTCCTGGTTTTTGAGGGTTGAAGCTGAGATTTCTTCATATTCGGAATCCAACCCAGAGACTTCAATATCTCTAATGTAGCTGACACATGGGACATTAGGGTTGCCTCGGTGGGAGCTACTATCAGCAGATCGTCCAGATAGGGCACCACACAAACCCCTTGTCTCCGGATAAAGGACACTGCCTCTGCCATTACTTTGGAGAACACCCTCGGGGCTGATGAAATGCCGAATGGGAGGACTCCGAACTGATAGTGCTCCACCTGGTGATTTCCCTGTATCGCAAACCTGAGATATTTTCTGTGTCTCGGGTGGATAGGAATGTGGAAATATGCATCCTTTAGATTGATAGTTGCCATAAAGGAGTGTTGATTTATTAAAGGGATGGCTGATTTTACAGACTCCATCTTGAATCTTCGATATTTCACATACTGATTCAGACCCTTTAAATTTATAATAATCCGAACTTCCCCTGATGGTTTGGGTACCAGAAATAATCGGGAATAATGTCCCAGACCCTGTTCTGACTGTGGAACCGGGGAGATCACGTTTGATCTCAGAAGATCTCTGAGACCCAATGTTAACAAATTGTGATATCTTGCCGGAAGGGAAGTAATTTTTAGACCCTGAGGGGGGGGAGAAATTAACTCGATCAAAAGGCCCTGCTTGATAACATTGAGGACCCAGTGGGAACTGGTGATGTTTTCCCACTGATCCACATATTTTGAGAGTCTTCCCCCCACCGGGTCAGAGTCATTGTTTATCTTGTTGGGATGACTGCTGCTGCTGCTGTTGTTGAGGGACAAAAATATTTTTCCCTCTCCCTTTTGCATAGCTCCACCTGACGGTTTTGCCTTTACCCCTCGGTTGAGAGGGCTGCGACATTGGGGCACGAAAAAAACGTTTTTTCGGTTGTTTTTGCTCCGGGAGCGCCTTTTTCTTGTCAGTCGCTTTGTCAAGAATGTCGTCTAATGCTGGGCCAAACACATAGTCTCCTTTAAAGGGAATGGCGCACAATTTAGCTTTAGAGGTGATATCGCCACTCCATAGTTTGAGCCAGAGAGCCCTTCTGGCAGAGTTGGAAAGTACTAGAGACCTGGCGGCGATCCTAACGGATTCCAGAGAAGCGTCCACCAGAAAACCAGTAGCTCTAAGCAGTATAGGAAGTGAATCCAACATTTCACCTCTAGGAGTACCCTGCGATATGTGAGACTCTAGTTTTTCTAGCCAACAGGAGAGGGCCCTGGCTACGCAGGTAGAGGCAATATTAGCCTTCAGGACAGATGTAGAGGTTTCCCAAGACTTCTTCAGGAGACTCTCAATCTTCCTGTCCATAGGATCTCTCAATTGCGAAGAGTCCTCAAAGGGGAGTGCCGTTTTTTTGGCGACTCTGGCTACCTGCACATCAACTTTGGGAATGTCAAGTTTGACAAAATCACCCTCTAGAGGAAATCTATGTTTCATCTCTGTAGACATGCTAAGGCGCTTTTCAGGGAGTTCCCATTCCTGCTCAATCATGTTAACCACATTAGCATGAACGGGGAACCCTGTCTTTCTCTCCGATCTGAGCCCACCGAACATATGATCCTGTATGGACTGTGGTACAGGTTCCTCTTCAAGTCCCATCATGTTACGTACAGCAGAGACTAGGTCCTCAATATACTCTGAGGAAAAGAGGTATTTCCTGACCTCAGCTTTAGCGGATGCAGGATCTTCCCAGCCAACAGATGAAGTTTGAGAGTGGTCTGAATCAGAGTCCGATTCAATGACCTGTATCTTCCTTTTCTTAGCTGGGGAGTGTGGTGGCGGAGGTGGAGGTGTGAAAGCTGCCAAGGAAGATTGTACCTCCTGTTTAACAAGAGAGCGAATCTCATCTAGTAGCGATGGTTGCTCCGCTTTAATTATCTTGTCAGTGCAAGGCTGACAGAGTTTTTTATCCCAGTTAGGAGGGAATTTAGCAGCACAGACAGGGCACTTCTTCCTATAGTTAGCTTTAGGGGTAGACCTTTCTCCCTGAAATAAAGAGGGAGAGAGGAGTGAGGAGCTAAACCCCCTAAGGGAACTACCTCCCGGATCCCGTCCCTGCGTACTCACAGTAGCAGGGGCAGCGCTGGGCTCTGCAGACGCAGGGCATAAGGAACCGTCCATACTGAAGAATTTGGTCTTATCTCAGTGGTGGTTCAGCAGGCTTTTCTGGAGAGCGCTCCTAGCACCTGCCTCCAGCGGCGAATCTCCCCCTCCCCCTCCGGTATCCATGTGTGGGATGCCATTGCTCCGACAACGCCTGCCGGGGAAACCCGGAAGTACTGGCTTCAGGGAGCATACGAAAAACCGGAAGTGACGCGCGCGTGACCGCTGACGTCACTTCCGGAACGCCGAGCCGCATGGAGGGGAAGAAGCCGGGAAGCTCAAGGAGGATCCCGGCTGGGGATCCAGGCCTGCTTTACCCTCGCGGGGGCGCAGGAAGGCCTGGAGGGGGTCCTGAGGTACCTGGTATACAGGACGACGGGAGCAGCATAAGGGGAGGCACGGAGCGATGCCAGCTGCCCGGCTAAGCAGGTAAAAACCCGCATAAGAAAAAAACACACTGCAGCCGCCGGCCACTACAGCATATGGAAAGAAAAAACCTCTCCCTGTCCCAAAGGGGAACAGGAAAGACACCGGCAAGTGGGAGGTCCTTTTAACCTCTCTGTGTTTCCTGTTCCCCATTAGGGCAAAGAGACAACCTCCATATGCCGTCGTGGAAGGTGACTAGAGAAATATAAATGTAAATAGTATATATATTAAGATGTCTGACCAGTAGCAGCCTGCTAAGTGGGATAATGAATCATTATGCATCTCAGTAAACCCTTGCGGCTATTCCCCCCCCCCAAAAAAAAAAATAAAAAATAAATATATATATATATATATATATATATATATATATATATATATTGGGATCTATGAACAGTAGCAGCATACTAAAAGGGATAACAGATCATTATATACACTGTGTTCCAAATTATTATGCACAAAGAGTTTAGGAGTGATAAGGTTAGAATTTTTTTGTTTGTCATTTAAACTCATTGATGGTGATGTGTGTCAGGGCTCTTTATATCACTGAAAGCAATTGCAGATACCTGTGCAAATTAGTTTGGCAGGTGTGTCCAAATAAAGGCAAGACTACTTAAGAAGGCTGTTCCACATTATTAAGCAGCCTACATTTTTGGCCAAAATGGGAAAGAAAAAGGATGTGTCGCCTGCTGAGAAGCAACAAACTGTGGAGTATTTAGGTCAAGGCATGACTACAATCAACATTGCCAAGACACTTCATCGTGATCATCGCACAATCAAGAAGTATGTCGCTGATTCCCAGCACACACGTGTGCGTGCTGATAAGGAAAAATTGAGGACCCTTTCCAACAGGCAATTGCGTAAGGTTAAAAGAGCCGCTGCAAAAATGCCTTGTCATAGCAGCAGACAAGTTTTTGAAGCTGCTGGTGCCTCCAACGTCCCCAGAACAACAAGATTCAGGGTCCTTCAGAGGTGCGTAAGCCATCCTGTCGACCACCTCTATCCACTGCACACAAGCAGAAACAGCTCCAGTGGGCCAAACGATACATGAAGACTGACTTCCAAACTATTTTGTTCACCGATGAGTGCCGTGCAATGCTCGATGTTCCAGTTGGATGGAGTGGAGGATGGCTGGTTGATGGACACCCCATGAAAACACGGCTAAGGTGCCAACAAGGAGGAGGTGGAGTAATGTTTTGGGCTGGAATCATGGGGAGAGAGATTGTCGGCCCCTTTATGATCTCTGAGGGGGTAAAGATGAACTCCATAATCTATGTGGAGTTTCTAAAAACACTTCCTGCCATGGTTCAAGAGGAAGAACCGTGCTTTCCGCAGCAAGACCATTTTCATGCATAATAATGCACCATCTCATGCTGCAAAAAACACATCTGCATCTCTGGCTGCTATGGGCATAAAAAAGGACAAACTTATGGTGTAGCCACCATCTTCCCCTGGCCTCAACCCCATTGAGAACCTCTGGAGCATCATCAAAAGGAGTATCTATAATGGCGGGAGGCAGTTCACATCTAAGCAACAGCTCTGGGAGGGTATTCTGCCCACATGCAAAACAATTGAAGCAGAAACCATCCAAAAACTGACAAATTCAATGGACGAGAGAGTTCAGAAGCTTCTTTCGAACAAGGGGTCCTATGTGCAAATGTAACATCACCTAGAATAAAGTTTTCACTTGAAAACTGTTTGATTTCATTTTGTAATAAGCTGATAATGCTTATAACTTCACAATTGACCATTTTTTTGTTCAAAATAAAATAAAAAAGGTTGAAAACTCTGCTGTGCATAATAATTTGGAACATGCATTTTGAGTGTTTATTTTTTTTAAAAATATACTGTTTTCATAGGCAGTTTGTTCCAAAACATTGCAATTATACTAGAATAGTAGATGACTGGGAAATAACAATAACTGCAATTCAGATAGGTAATTTAGAGAAAATTTGAGGAAATATTATTTGCATAATAATTTGGAACACAGTGTATATCTAAATAAACCCTTGCGGCTATTTCCAAACAGCCCACTGGAGGGCAGAAAATGTCAAATCAAAGAATGGAATGGATAATATAAGCAGTGGCTGTTGAAAGCTTAAATCTGTAAGGCTATGTGCACACGTATTCTGGTCCACTGCAGATAAATCCGCAGTGCAAAACCGCTGCGGATTTATTGCAGTTTTTCTGCTGATTTCACTGCGGTTTTACAACTGCGGATTTCTATTGGAGCAGTTGCAAAACCACTGCGGAATCCGCAGAAAGAAGTGACATGCTGCGGAATGTAAACCACTGCGTTTTCTTCCGCAGCATGTGCACAGCATTTTTTGTTTCCCATAGGTTTACATTGTACTGTAAACTCATGGGAAACTGCTGCGGACCCGCAGCTGCGGAAACGCGACGGATCCGCAGCAAAATCAGCATCGTGTGCACATACCCTAAGGCTATGTGCACACGTTGCAGATTTGACTGTGGAATTTTCTCTGCAGATTCTGAATTTCTTGGCAGAAACCGCAGGTCAGAATCTGCACCTTTGTTTGGTATGTGCACACGCTGCAGATATTTGTGTGCGGATTTCTTCCTTTTTTTTACCCCTGCAGATGTCTATTATGGAAGAGGTGCATAAAAGGAATCTGGTCACAGAAACATCTCTTTACCTGACGTTAGATGCTGAAGTAATATGCAGTGTGGAAGGAGGACTGTACCAAAACCCTGCGCCTGACGAGCACCATTTCGCTATTCAGCTTCTTCACAAAGGGGGCGTTTCACATCCAGAAATTGGGCGTGATGTTTTCGTAGGTCCACCGAGAAGTCATGAAAAATTGAGATTGTGGCGTTATCATGCTTGATGGGGCATTTTTGTGTCACCAAGTGTAGAGTGGTATCTCGGTCCTTACAATTTAGAATACATGCAAGGAATGGATGTAGAGGGCACCGGGTGGGAGAGGTCTGGTTGGGATTCTATGCTCTTTCTACCGCAAACTGTTGAAAGTTTGTCCCCGCGTGTGTTGTTGAGCTACTCCTCCAGAAACCACTCAGGTTGTTGCCCTTCTGTGTGCTCTGGTAATCCGATCATGTGCAAATTATTGCGGTGCAGGTGATTTTCCAAGACATCCGCTTTTTGACGCCAGGCGTTTATTGATCCCGACTAGTGATGAGCGAATATACTCGTTGCTCGAGTTTTCCCAAGCACGCTCGGGAGTACTCCGAGTATTTGTTAGTGTTCTGAGATTTAGTTTTCATCGCCGCAGCTGAATGATTTACAGCTACTAGCCAGGCTGAGTACATGTGGGGGTTGCCTGGTTGCTAGGGAATCCCCACATGTAATCAAGCTGGCTAACAGATGTAAATCATTCAGCTGCGGCGATGAAAACTAAATCTCCGACCAATAACAAATATTCGGAGATCACCCGAGCAACGAGTATACTTGCTCATCACTAATCACAATGTTTCATGAGCTGTACACTTTTTTTTGTGAATCATCTTTTTTTGTAAAGTGGAATTGTCAATTTTGGCAACTTCTCAGAAATCGCACAAAAATAGGGGAGTCCTGTCCAACCTCACTGAATGTTTTTCTGTATGTGATATTGGGTTGTCCCATCATTAGAGCTCTGGTATCTAAGAACATCTAGGGTGCGTGGAGGGGCGATAACTGAAAATGAGGTACGGCAGTGAGCAACGAGTATATTCGCTCATCACTAATCCCGACACTTTTGTTAGTTTAGTGGCCAATCCACCCTGTCCTACAAGCTCCACAACCTATTTTCGGCCTCTGTTATACAGCCTCTCAGGGCCTGCATATCTTGCCGGAGAAGCCCCACTTCAGAATGTACCTCCTCAATCTTCCCTGATAGGGATGTTTTACAGCTAGAGATAGCGTGTAGAAGCTGTTCAGTTACTTGCTTCAGAGTCATATCCTCTTGATTTTCATTCCCCTCATTCTCGCTTATTTGAGATCTGCTCTAGTCTGTATTTTTAGCTGTTGAGATATGTTGTTCCCTTGAGGCACGGGGGAGTCACCTTGTTCAGCCCTGGCATATTTTTTAAGCTTTTCTGCCACATTTGAACTCTTCCCAGAACTCATTTTGTAGGGGGTGTGAGCAGTCTTTTAATGAAGTGAGTACAGTTAATGGCTTAGGCCTCTTTCACACTTCAGTAGTGTTGAGCATTCCGATACCGCAAGTATCGGGTATCGGCCGATACTTGCGGTATCGGAATTCCGATACCAAGTTCCGATACTTTTGTGGTATCGGGAATCGGTATCGGATCCATATTAATGTGTAAAATAAAGAATTAAAATAAAAAATATTGATATACTCACCTCTCCGGAGGCCCCTGCACCTTACCGCTGTTAACAGGCAGCCTCCTTTGCTTAAAATGAGCGCGCTTAGGGCCTTCCATGACGTCACGGCTTCTGATTGGTCACGTGCCGCTCATGTGACCGCCACGCGACCAATCACAAGCCGCGACGTCATTCTGAGGCCCTAAACTCCTCATTCTAGGAATTCAGGACCTGAGAATGACGTCGCAGCTTGTGATTGGTCGCGTGGCGGTCACATGAGCGGCACGCGACCAATCAGAAGCCGTGATGTCATGGAAGGCCCTAAACGCGCTCATTTTAAGCAAAGGAGGCTGCCGGTTAACAGCGGTAAGGTGCAGGGGCCTCCGGAGAGGTGAGTATATCAATATTTTTTATTTTAATTCTTTATTTTACACATTAATATGGATCCCAGGGCCTGAAGGAGAGTTTCCTCTCCTTCAGACACTGGGAACCATCAGGATACCTTCCGATACTTGGTGTCCCATTGACTTGTATTGGTATCGGTATCGGCGATATCCGATACTTTTCGGGTATCGGCCGATACTATTCGATACCGATACTTTCAAGTATCGGACGGTATCGCTCAAGACTACACTTCAGTCTTCTAGCGTTAGTCAATATCTGCCGTAGCGACGGAGCCATCAAAAATAGTGAAAAACGGAAACAGATCTGTTTGTTTTATACACCAAAAGAGAACGCCTCATATACCAATCTAAGAGGCAAAAGGGAACGAAGGATATATATACCTCCACATAACCATGTGTACCGATAGAAGAAAACAATTGGAGGAGCAAAATCCAATATAAATCATTTATTAATTAAAATATACATAATACAACATGTGATGAGCACAAAAATATATTGCTACAAAAGAGTACAACTAGATGGAACCATCCATCTGTAGATGGGTTTCAGCAGAAAATAGAAAATAACGGCAACAAAGCCCCCAGGCCTAAGAGACCAACTTGAAAACATCCATAGGGTAGTATGATAATCAATCCTAAGTGTTAAAGTGCAAAGAGCAGTACGATATTATAATGCACCTAATAGAAAAACAGTCAGCAATATCTAATACTGCTGCCTCTTAGGGCTCTTTCACACGTCAGTGTCTCCGGTACGTGTAGTGACAGTTTTCTCACGTACCGGAGACACTGACACACGTAGACCCATTTAAATGAATGGGTCTATGCACATGTGCGTGTTTTCACACGGACCGTATGTCTGTGCTGAAAACACGTCGACATGTCCGTTTTCTACCGGCAGCACGTACAGCAATACGGACAGCACACGTGCACACAGAGAACAGTGTGCACTCTCCTCCGTGTGCACGTAGCGCCCGCAGGAGAGACAGCGCTACAGTAAGCGCTGTCCCCCCCGCATGTGGTGCTGAAGGCAGAATTCCTCTCTTCTCCCCCGCCGGAGAGAAGAGATGAAAGATCAAGGTTCTTTTTTTGTTTTTTTTGGGGGGGTGAAAAATAAAGTTTGCATGTGATCCCGCGCCCCCCCCCCCCCCCCCCCGTGCGCCGCCTGGCCCCTTGCCGCAGAAATACTCACCCGGCCAGCTCCTGCGATGTCTCCTGTGTCCTCTCAGCGCTGGCCCCTTCTCCTGTGTGAGCGGTCACGTGGGACCGCTCATTACAGTCAGGGAATATTCACTTGAGCACACGGACATACGGACACGGATATCTCCGGTACCGGTTTTTCCGGTACCGGAAATATCAGGACGTGTGAAAGAGCCCTTATATTGCACTAGCCCTATAGCCTGAAAATGCCAGTTAGACCTAATTGTAACCATTTCACATGGAGGCATAAGGGAAAAGAGAAAAGGTATGTATAGTACCTGTGGTCATGATGGCCTGAGCGTCTGTCCCGCACTAATGCACCTCGACGCGCGTTTCTCCACGCCTGTGGCTTCGTCAGGAGGTAAATAGGCTATGAAGTGACGTCACCGCTGTGCTCTGCTTTACGGCCGGCGCTGACACAGTCAGTGCCGGAAGCTCTCGGCAGCAGCGCGTAACCCTGTGGACGCCGGGAAACGTGACAGGCATCAGAATGTGAGTATGTACGGTTTTATTTTTTAACTTTTACAATGGTAACCAGGGTAAATATTGGTTTCCCCATTCCTACAAGTCTGAATGATTCTATGGCGCTTGCTATTCAAATTGACCGGCGTTTGCGGGAGCGCAAAACCGCTAATCCTCTGGTGGTGTTGTCTGAACAAACACCTGATTTAATGCAATGTGATAGAATTCAGACTAGAAATGAGCGGAAAAATCATAGACGTCAGAATGGGTTGTGTTTTTACTGTGGTGATTCTACACATGTTATATCAGCATGCTCTAAACGCCTAACAAGGGTTGTTAGTCCTGTCGCCATTGGTAATTTGCAACCTAAATTTATTTTGTCTGTGACTTTAATTTGCTCTTTGTCTTCTTACCCTGTTATGGCGTTTGTGGATTCAGGTGCTGCCCTGAGTCTTATGGATCTGTCATTTGCCAAGCGCTGTGGTTTTGTTCTTGAACCGTTAGTAAATCCTATTCCTCTTAGAGGTATTGATGCTACGCCATTGGCGGAAAATAAACTGCAGTTTTGGATGCAGGTGACCATGTGCATGACTCCTGAACATCGGGAGGTGATTCGTTTTCTTGTTCTGCATAAAATGCATGATTTGGTCGTTTTGGGTCTGCCATGGTTACAGACCCACAATCCAGTCTTGGATTGGAAGGCAATGTCTGTATCAAGTTGGGGCTGTCAGGGAATTCATGCTGATTCCCCGCCGGTGTCTATTGCTTCCTCTACTCCTTCGGAAGTTCCTGAGTATTTGTCTGATTATCAGGATGTATTCAGCGAGTCCAGATCCAGTGCTCTGCCTCCTCATAGGGACTGTGACTGCGCCATAGATTTGATCCCAGGTAGTAAATTTCCTAAGGGAAGATTATTTAATCTCTCTGTACCTGAGCATACCGCAATGCGTTCGTATATCAAGGAGTCTCTAGAGAAGGGGCATATCCGTCCATCCTCTTCCCCTCTTGGTGCGGGATTCTTTTTTGTGGCCAAGAAGGACGGATCTTTGAGACCTTGTATTGACTATCGGCTTCTGAATAAAATCACTGTAAAATTTCAGTATCCTTTGCCTCTGTTGTCGGACTTGTTTGCCCGGATTAAAGGTGCCAAGTGGTTCACCAAGATAGATCTTCGTGGTGCGTACAACCTTGTGCGCATTAAGCAAGGTGATGAATGGAAGACTGCATTTAATACGCCCGAAGGTCATTTTGAGTACTTGGTGATGCCTTTTGGGCTCTCTAATGCTCCCTCAGTGTTTCAGTCCTTTATGCATGATATTTTCCGGAAGTATCTGGATAAATTTATGATTGTTTATCTGGATGATATTCTGGTTTTCTCTGAAGATTGGGACTCACATGTGGAGCAGGTCAGGATGGTGTTTCAGGTTTTGCGTGAGAATGCTTTGTTTGTTAAAGGCTCAAAGTGTCTCTTTGGAGTACAGAAGGTTCCCTTTTTGGGGTTTATTTTTTCCCCTTCTGCTGTGGAGATGGACCCAGTCAAGGTCCGAGCTATTCATGAGTGGACTCAACCCACGTCAATTAAGAGTCTTCAGAAGTTCTTGGGTTTTGCTAACTTCTACCGTCGTTTTATCGCTGATTTTTCTAGCGTTGTTAAACCTTTGACGGATATGACCAAGAAAGGTTCTGATGTTGCTAACTGGGCTCCTGCAGCCGTGGAGGCGTTCCAGGAGTTGAAGCGCCGGTTTACTTCGGCGCCTGTTTTGTGCCAGCCTGATGTCTCACTTCCCTTTCAGGTCGAAGTGGATGCTTCTGAGATTGGGGCAGGGGCCGTTTTATCACAGAGAGGCCCTGGTTGCTCGGCAATGAGACCATGTGCTTTCTTCTCTAGGAAGTTTTCGCCTGCTGAGCGGAATTATGATGTTGGCAATCGGGAGTTACTGGCCATGAAGTGGGCATTTGAGGAGTGGCGTCATTGGCTCGAGGGTGCTAAGCATCGTGTGGTGGTTTTGACTGATCACAAAAATTTGATGTATCTCGAGTCTGCTAAACGCCTGAATCCTAGACAGGCCCGCTGGTCATTGTTTTTCTCCCGTTTTGACTTTGTGGTCTTGTATTTACCAGGTTCAAAGAATGTGAAAGCTGATGCTCTTTCAAGGAGCTTTGTGCCTGACTCTCCTGGAGTCACAGAACCTGTTGGTATTCTTAAAGAGGGAGTTATCTTGTCAGCCATTTCTCCTGATTTGCGACGTGTGTTGCAGAGATTTCAGGCTGGTAGACCTGACTCTTGTCCACCTGACAGACTGTTTGTTCCTGATAAGTGGACCAGCAGAGTCATTTCCGAGGTTCATTCCTCGGTGTTGGCAGGTCATCCGGGAATTTTTGGCACCAGAGATCTGGTGGCTAGGTCCTTTTGGTGGCCTTCTTTGTCACGGGATGTGCGGTCATTTGTGCAGTCCTGTGGGACTTGTGCTCGAGCTAAGCCTTGCTGTTCTCGTGCCAGCGGGTTGCTCTTGCCCTTGCCTGTCCCGAAGAGGCCTTGGACACACATTTCCATGGATTTCATTTCTGATCTCCCGGTGTCTCAGGGTATGTCTGTCATCTGGGTGGTATGTGATCGCTTTTCGAAAATGGTCCATTTTGTGCCTTTGCCTAAGCTGCTTTCCTCTTCCAATCTGGTTCCTGTGTTCCTTCAGAATGTGGTTCGTTTACACGGCATTCCGGAGAATATTGTGTCTAACAGAGGATCCCAGTTTGTTTCCAGGTTCTGGTGATCTTTTTGCGCTAGGATGGGCATTGATTTGTCGTTCTCGTCTGCCTTTCATCCTCAGACTAATGGACAAACTGAGCGAAATAATCAGACTCTGGAGGCTTATTTGAGGTGTTTTGTTTCAGCAGATCTGGATGATTGGGTGACCTTCTTGCCGTTGGCTGAGTTTGCCCTTAATAATCGGGCTAGTTCCGCTACTTTGGTTTCGCCATTTTTCTGCAACTCTGGTTTCCATCCTCGTTTTTCCTCGGGACATGTGGAGCCTTCTGACTGTCCTGGGGTGGATTCTGTGGTGGATAGGTTGCAGCAGATCTGGAATCATGTGGTGGACAACTTAAAATTGTCACAGGAGAAGGCTCAGCGTTTTGCCAACCGCCGCCGCGGTGTGGGTCCCCGACTTCGTGTTGGGGATTTGGTGTGGCTGTCTTCTCGATTTGTTCCTATGAAGGTCTCCTCTCCTAAATTTAAGCCTCGCTTCATTGGTCCTTACAAGATATTGGAAATCCTTAATCCAGTGTCCTTTCGCTTGGATCTTCCGGTTTCGTTTGCCATTCACGTGTTCCATAGGTCTTTGTTGCGACGCTACGTTGTGCCCGTGGTTCCTTCTGCTGAGCCTCCTGCTCCGGTGTTGGTTGAGGGCGAGTTGGAGTACGTGGTTGAGAAGATCTTGGATTCTCGTCTCTCCAGACGGAGGCTTCAGTATTTGGTCAAGTGGAAGGGCTATGGTCAGGAGGATAATTCCTGGGTGGTTGCCTCTGATGTGCATGCGGCCGATTTAGTTCGTGCCTTTCACGCTGCTCATCCTGATCGCCCTGGTGGTCTTGGTGAGGGTTCGGTGACCCCTCCTTAAGGGGGGGTACTGTTGTGAATTAGACTTTTTGGCTCCCTCTTGTGGTTACTTGTGATATTACTCTGGGATTTTCTTCCCTCAGGTTGCACCCAGCTGGGTCGTTAGTTCAGGGGTGTTGCTATATAAACCTCCTGGATCCTTAGTCCAGTGCCTGGCATCGTTGTAATCAGACACATTCTGTTTGCTCCTATCTGCTGGTCCTGGTTCGTGCAAAATTAAGCTAAGTCCTGCTTCTTTGTTTTTTGGGTTATTTGCTTGCTCTCATTTTTGTCCAGCTTGTACTAAATGTGATTCCTGACCTTGCTGGAAGCTCTAGGGGGCTGGTGTTCTCCCCCCGGGCCGTTAGACGGTTCGGGGGTTCTTGAATTTCCAGTGTGGATATTTTTGATAGGGTTTTTGCTGACCATATAAGTTATCTTTCTATATTCTGCTATTAGCTAGTGGGCCTCTCTTTGCTAGATACCTAGCTCATTCTTATGTTTGTCTTTTCCTCTTACCTCACTGTTATTATTTGTTGGGGGCTTCTATCCAACTTTTGGGGTATTTTCTCTGGAGGCAAGAAAGGTCTTTCTTTTCCCTTCTAGGGTTAGCTAGTTCTCCGGCTGGCGCGACACCTCTAGAATCAACGTAGGTACGTTCCCCGGCTGCTGTTATTTGTGGTGCTAGGATTAGATATATGGTCAGCCCAGTTACCACTGCCCTATGAGCTGGTTTTTGTGTTTGCAGACTTAGAAATTATTTCTGAGACCCTCTGCCATTGGGGTCATAACACACGGCCCCGAAACAATCCATCATTATTACTACAAAAGCTGACATGTCAAATTTCAAAAATTAGGTTTGGTCACTAAAGAATTACAATGCATTCTTCCCAATGTACGGTAAGTTCTCTGATGTCTAAGAAGTTGAGATTTAGATAAAAAAATATCCCACATTCAGGACATGAAAATGGCTACTCTCCTGTGTGCATTCTCTCATGTGTAACAAGAGCTGATTTCAGTGTAAAACATTTCCCACATTCCAAACAAGAAAATGGCTTCTCTCCTGTGTGAATTCTCTCGTGTAACAAGAGATGATTTCAGAGTAAAACATTTTCCACATTCTGAGCATGAAAATGGCTTCTCTCCTGTGTGCATTCTCTCATGTGTGACAAGACGATATTTTTTAATAAAACATTTTTCACATTCTGAACATGAAAATGGCTTCTCGCCTGTGTGAATTCTCTCATGTCTAAGAAGAGATGATTTCTCTGTAAAACATTTCCCACATTCTGACCATGAAAATGGCTTCTCTCCTGTGTGAATTCTCTCGTGTGACAAGATATTTTTTAATAAAACATTTTCCACATTCTGAACATGAAAATGGCTTCTCGCCTGTGTGAATTCTCTTATGTTTAAGAAGAGATGATATCTCTGTAAAACATTTCCCACATTCCAAACAAGAAAATGGCTTCTCTCCTGTGTGAATTCTCTCATGTCTAAGAAGAGATGATTTCTCTGTAAACATTTCCCACATTCTGAACATGAAAATGGCTTCTCTCCTGTGTGAATTCTCTCATGTGTAACAAGACGTGATTTTACTGTGAAACATTTTCCACATTCTGAACATGAAAATGGCTTCTCTCCTGTGTGAATTCTCTCATGTGTGACAAGATGATATTTGTTAATAAAACATTTTCCACATTCTGAACATGAAAAAGGCTTCTCTCCTGTGTGAATGCTCTCATGTCTAAGAAGAGATGATTTCTCTGTAAAACATTTTCCACATTCTGAACATGAAAATGGCTTCTCTCCTGTGTGAATTCTCTCATGTGTAACAAGACGTGATTTTACTGTGAAACATTTTCCACATTCTGAACATGAAAATGGCTTCTTCTTTGTGGGAGCTTTTTTATTTTACAAACTTCTTCTGTGACTTTTATTTTGTTTAACAGTCTGTGATGAATTAGGACAGTGTACTTTAAAAGGATCCATGTCTGAGATGTTGGCATGTTCTTCATATGGGTCTTGTGCAATGCTTTTTTGGATTTTGGAGCTGCTGGTACAACCATCTGTTAAGAATTTAATTGATGTGATTTTTGAGTCAAATAACCTTAATACTTATATATATCTAAATATAAAAAAAAACATTAAGACAAGTAAAAATAAAAAAATACATAGAAATTGCAAAGTGTGTAGCAAAGTTCTATTATTAACGGACTAAAGGTGTAATTTACAAGATGTGATGTTTTGACGAAGAATGTTCATTCTCAATCATTGGCCAGTGCAAACATCAAATAAAACATTTGTCATTGGTCGCATATTTTATATGAGAGTAAAAATGATCGTTGTTGACAGCACATCATCCCCTTTGTATAAATTGAGGATGTTCTGCAATAATAAAGTCATGAGATAAGGAAACAAATCATCATTCTTTCATCGAAATGAAAGCTAATAAGCCCCAATCACCTTCCTATACCATCAATCACTGCTTACTGATGAAATTATATTCGCCTTGCAGCCACTCGATTTTATTCTTCAGAAGTAGTGGGATGTAGCAGTCACCTCTCTGTTAGAGCTCCATGCACCACCTCAATGACTTTAACCCCTTAACCCCCAGAGCTTTTTTCAGTTTTCCGCTTTCATTTTTCACTCCCCTTCTTCCCAGAACCATGACTTTTTTTATTTTTCCGTTAATATGGCCATGTGAGTGCTTGTTTTTTGCAGGACGAGTTTTACTTTTGAAAGACACGATTGGTTTTACCACGTCGTGTACTAGAAAATGGGGAAAAAATTCCAAGTGCGGTGAAATTGCAAAAAAGTGCAATCCCAAGCTTGTTTTTTGTTTGGCTTTTTTTTTACTAGGTTCACTAAATGCTAAAACTGACCTGCCATTTTGATTCTCCAGGTCATTACGAGTTCACAGACACCAAACAGGTCTAAGGCCATGTTCACACGATGCGTTTTTCACTGCGGATTTTTCCGGTCCTTTTTCGGGAAAATCCGCAGTGGAAAACGTCGGTGATTCTCTCTGCGGTTTTGTGTCCTTTTTCTACTGCGGATTCCACTGCGGGTTTCCAACTGCAGTTTCCTATTGGTGCTGTTGGAAACCCGCTGCGGAATCCGCAGAAAGAATTGACATGGTACTTCTTTTTTCTGCAGGCAAATCCGCTGCGGATTTGCCTGGGGAAAAAAGGATCGTCGGCACAGCGGGTTTTGTTTTCCATAGGGTAACATTGTACTGTACCCTGCATGGAAAACTGCTGCGGATCCGCAGCTGCAATTCCGCTGCGGATCCGCAGCAAAAAACGCATCGTGTGAACATGGCCTAAGTTCTTTAGAATTTAAGTGGTGGAAAAAAAAAATCCAAACTTTGTTAAAAAAAAATGCGCCATTTTCCTATACCCGCAGCGTCTCCATTTTTCATGATCTTGGGTCGGGGGAGGGCTTATTTTTTGCATGCCAAGCTGACATTTTTAATGATACCATTTTGGTGCCGATACGTTCTTTTGATTGCCCGTTATTACATTTTACTGCAATGTTGTGGCGACCAAAAAAACGTAATTCTGGCATTTAGATTTTTTTTCTCGCTACGCCATTTAGCGATCAGGTTAATTCTTTTTTTTTTTATTAATAGATCGGGCGATTCTGAATTCATCGATACCAAATATGTGTAGGTTTGATTTTTTTTGTTTTATATTGAATGGGGCGAAAGAAGGGGGATTTGAACTTTTTTTTTTTTAAATGTTTAATATTTTTAAAAACATTTTTCTTTTTACTTTTGGCATGCTTCAATAGTCTCCATGGGAGGCTAGAAGCTGAAAACCCGATCGACTCACCTACATAGAGGTGATGATCAGTTCGCCTCTATGTAGCTGAAGTACTGACTTGTTATGCAGGAAAGAAATATATCTTGGTACCGTGTTAGCCAGTAGATAGAAAAATATTTAGAATTGAGAGTCCTCAGTGGTTGATACCTTTGCCTGATGAAGAGACGTATGTAGTCTCGAAAGCTTGCAATTTGTTACCATCTTTTCAGTTAGCCATTAAAAGGTATCAACCACTGAGGACTCTCAATTCTGACTTGTTATGAGCGCCGACCACTGAGTGGAGCTCACAGCAATCCGGCACTGACAACCAAAGAGGTCTCCAGGAGACCTCTGGTTGTCATGCTGATGAACCGGTGACCCCCGATCACGTGACGGGGGTCACCAGTGTGCGTATTTCTGGCACGAGTGTAGGAAGCGCCATTTAAATGCTGCTGTCAAGAGTTTGATAGAGGCATTTAACTAGTTAATAGCAGCAGGTGAATCGCGATTCCACCCGTGGATATTGCGGGCGCACGTCAGCTGTTCAAAACAGCTGACATGTCCCGGGAAAGATGTGGGCTCACCGCCGGAACCAACATCAAAGGGAGGGATACTGACCTCGGAGTACCATTACACTCAATGTCAGTAAGGGGTTAAGCGAGTAGCTGCAAGGAACATATTTCCATTTCTCCTGGTAGCCGCTCTCCCAGTAAAACAGCCCAACGTGCTTTAAATACTATTTACTTACAGATTACCAATATACCTGCAGGTAAATAGCATTTTTGCAGCTGACATGTTCTCTTTAGGGGTTCATTTACACAGGCAGATATTGACCTGTAACAAGCACTGATTCATGATATGGGAGCAGCTTTGTTCTCTCTCCCCATAGAAAACAGATGAATGATTGGCCAAACCGTCATGGCTATGGTGGATTTCAGAGACAGTGCAGTCAGCAGACTCAGGTACAAGTAATGTCTATACTAACATCTATAATTACATGTCTATGTCTGTGGGCTGGACTATTTTAGAATAATAAAGCACAATTGGATTCCATATTGCATCCTGTGGTGTGTGCTGTGGAAATCTATCTAATATGAGTGCATGTGTGTGGGCAACCAATCATTAAGCATGTGTGTATCAGCCACGCCCACTCCACATAGCAACCAATCACTAAGCAGCTTTCATTTCACCAGAGCTGTTTATAAGAAGCTGAGCTGTGATTGGTTGCTATGAGCAACAGTTTTCCTTGTGGACAGTTGTGGTAACAGAGGCCTATTATTCTTATCATTTCTATGGTGTTATTGTCCCTCTGTAAAGATGGAAATAATTTATTACCGTGCTGACACAGACCACCCTCTGACAGACTGCAGGGGGAGCCCAGTATCACACAATATAGGATTAGATACATGGCTCAGCAGACAGTAGCACACAGGATAGGATTAGATACACAGGTCCGCAGACCGTATGAGACAGGATATGATTAGATACACAGGTCCGCAGACTATCAAACACGATAGGATTAGATACACAGCTCCGCAGACAGTAGCACACAGGATAGAATTAGATACACAGCTCAGCAGACGGTATCACACAGGATAGGATTAGATACACAGCCCAGTATCACACAAGATAGGGTAATTCCATATCAAGTGATCCAAATATGAATTTATTTTTTTTACCTGATGTCTATAGGTTATTTTTTTTTTTATTATTTAGTACAACTTTAGTTCATTACAAATTAAAAGTTTGGAATTTTTTTTTTCATTAGTTAATTTTTTACAGACTACTAAAGTTTTGAAAAACGGGCAAATTTTGGCCTGGAATGGCTTTACATTTTTTATCATATCTCGGGCTAGAATTAAGATAAAGAGGTGGGAGAGGCATCATTTTTCTCAGGACAGTACCAGCTTTCATTTGATATGTCACAAGACTATGTTTCTTTATATTTTGTTTTGGAGAAATCAAATTCAAAATTTTGAAGCGCAATTGTGAAAAAAACGTATGTTTTAAATTTGTGAAAAAATGCCTGTGTGTTACTTCTGTTCTTGTTTATATTTGTACAGGGATTCATCTTGGGACCTGTCAAAATTTTTATTTTATTTTTTAAGCCTTGAATCATCTGATTTTATGTTTGTGAGAGTTTCTTCCCTTTTTCTTTTCAAATTACAACTTATTGAATTCAACATTTATATGTAACAATAAAGAAACACAAAAAACAAATACCGAAGTGCCAGAATAAATACATCTTAATCATCATAACACAACTTGCACAGCATTTTTAACCTGAATGCATTGAACAAATCAAAAGAAAAAAGGTGATCATATCCTCAAGTGTGATTTTCGATATTCAGTCTCATCCTAATTATATGTTAAAAACAACATTAAAAGAACCAATATTTTTACCACCTATTTATACATGCAAATTATTTTCTACTATATCACTAAACATGTAATTTATGAAGTGTTTAAGAAGAATAGTACAGTAGTTAAATCCTCGTTCTATAAAATATGAACTAATCAATTTTTTTTATTGTGCCATAAATGCAACGTTTCAACCCCTAAGGGTCTTTGTCAAGCATACATAACAGTGACCATGACGGCCTTAAATAGGAAGTAGACACCTATCCCCAGTTAGGTCCGCCCATAAAAATTAACATACAACATAACCGGTGATCAAAATAACAAAAAAATGTGCAAATAATAACATATACATAGTTAAAAACACATCATAATGTCCATAGGAAACACATTGGTTGATAATTCCATCCATGATCGATTTAGTGAGCACATGTGTCAGGTTCAACATAAACAAACAATGTTAGCTGTCAGTTCTGAACCTATCAGTATAGTCACACATAACGTTAGACTGCCAATAGCTACAGCCGTTTCTCACCCTCAAACAACCCGCCTTTACAAAAGGCCAATCCTATGGTTTGTTACTTTAACGCTAAAGCCAATCCTGGCTCTATACCTGCTTTTTAGCCAGCGTCCCGCAGTACCTGATGACGAAGTCTGCTACTGTTCATATGTCTGACCGGAAGCAGGAAGCAAGATCCAAAGTTACTGCGCATGCCCACCGACTCCATGACAACGCTGTATATACACAAATGACAGCGCCGCAGCGTCGGTCACAAGGTCCACCCACCGACAGGAGGGATGACTATTCTAATTCCCGGAGTTAATCCAAACTACATCTAGAGGCTCAAAAGCTTAATCGCTGGGACTATAGCCCGCAATCAAAGGCCTCTGATCGCCATAAAGACTGGGATTTAGAAAACTTATTGCACATGTATGCCGGCCCCATGGTAACAAATATAACGTCACCACGGTTACCTGCAGGTCACGCCCCACCAGGGTAAAAGCTCATCGTTCAAACCCCCCACATAATATATCAGGCGAACAAAAGGCATTAAATGGCCAAAATAAAAATTAATGAACAACCATATTGTTTATAAACACCGGCTGTATGTCCAAATATCACAGATAAGTCATAGTTCTTAATGAATCCCTTAGGTAACAAACGTATCTATAAATAGAAAAAAACAGACAATGGGGAGGGAAAAAAACGGGAAACAAACAAAAACAAGGGGAAAAAGAAAGAAAAACAGGAAAAGAAAAAGGGGGAAGGGGGGAAAAAAGAGGGGGGGGAAGGGGGGGAAAAAGGAGGGGAGGGAAGGGGAAGGAGGGGAGGGAAAAAAGGGGGGGAAAAAGGAGGGGAAAAAAAATAAAAAATAGGAAAAACAAGGGAAGAAAAAGCAAGGGAAGAGAAAAGAGAACCTAAACACTAAATCAATATTAACCAATGTTATCAACAGGAATCCTCGAGAAAGACAAAATGATAACCAACCACCTTCTAAAAACATATCCCACAAAATCCGAACCGCATGAACCAAAAAAACGCCTATCAGAATAAGCCAATCAGGATATAAACAATAAAAGGTTGTAATCAATGTTTAACCCACCCGGCTGGCGAGAACCCAACTTAGAAATCCATTTAAGCTCCTTCTTTTTAAGCAACTTGACCCTATCACCACCTCTACGAAGAGGGGGTACACCATCAATTACTCTAAAACGTAACTGACTGACCGAGTGCCCACACTCTACAAAATGTTTAGGTACCGGTAAATCTATTTTTTTAGTTCTGATGGTACTCTTATGTTTGCCGATACGAGATTTAATCTCCATGGTGGTCTCACCTACATAAATAAGCGAACAAGGACAAATAATCAGATAAACAACGAAACTAGAGGTACATGTATATCTCTCTCTAATATAGAATCTCTGTCCAGTGTGTGGGTGACTAAAGTAATCCCCCTTAATCATATTCCCACAACATGCACATCCCAGACAGGGAAAATTACCCAATCTCGGGGGACCCAAAAACCTCTGTATGCTGCCTACTGACGACCCAACATCAGATTTTACAAGTTTATCTTTCAAATTACGTCCTCTCTTATAGGATAAAATCGGTGGTGAGGCAAATTCTTCAATATTAGGTAAGCCTTGATGTAAAATATGCCAATGCTTAAAAATCATATTTTTCACATACCCACTGGCCGTATTGAATGTAGAAACAAAGGGAATTCGCTTTTGCTTTACCTTCACTTTCTTTTCCCTGACCAACGCTCTCGGTGTCTCCTTAGCCCTATTCAAAAAATTTTTTACACCACTCTCAGGGTACCCTCTTCTCAAAAATTTATTACACATCTCATCAAGTCTAATGTCCAGACGGGTGTCATCCGAAACTATTCTCCTTACTCTGAGCATCTGGCTCCAAGGTAATGACTCTAACATATTCTTCGGGTGGTGACTGTTAAATTGCAACAAACTGTTCCTGTCTGTCTTCTTCACGTATAAATCCGTTTTTAGTGAGGACTAGTGTTGAGCGATACCGTCCGATACTTGAAAGTATCGGTATCGGAAAGTATCGGCCGATACCGGCAAAGTATCGGATCCAATCCGATACCGATACCCGATCCCAATACAAGTCAATGGGACTCATGTATCGGACGGTATCCCTGATGGTTCCCAGGGTCTGAAGGAGAGGAAACTCTCCTTCAGGCCCTGGGAACCATATAAATGTGTAAAAGAAAGAATTAAAATAAAAAATATCGCTATACTCACCTCTCCGACGCAGCCGGGACCTCAGCGAGGGAACCAGCAGTGTTGTTTGTTTAAAATTCGCGCTTTTACTTGGTTACGTGAAGTCCCGGCTTGTGATTGGTCAGGGCGGCCATGTTGCCGGGACGCGGACCAATCACAGCAAGCCGTGACGAAATTACGTCACGGCTTGCTGTGATTGGTCCGCGTCCCGGCAACATGGCCGCCATTAACCAATCACAAGCCGTGACGTCACGGGAGGCTGGACTTGCGCGCTTTTTAAAAAGCGCGCGTGTCCAGCCTCCAGTGACGTCCCGGCTTGTGATTGGTTGCGCCGCGATCAACCAATCACAAGCCGGGAGGCTGGACACACACGCATTTTAAAATTTTAAAATGCGCGCTTGTCCTGCCTCCCGTGACGTCACGGCTTGTGATTGGTTGCGCCGCGATCAACCAATCACAAGCCGGGAGGCTGGACACGCGCGCATTTTAAAATTTTAAAATGCGCGCTTGTCCTGCCTCCCGTGACGTCCCGGCTTGTGATTGGTTGCGCCGCGATCAACCAATCACAAGCCGGGAGGCTGGACACGCGCGCATTTTAAAATTTTAAAATGCGCGCTTGTCCTGCCTCCCGTGACGTCACGGCTTGTGATTGGTTGCGCCGCGATCAACCAATCACAAGCCGGGAGGCTGGACACGCGCGCATTTTAAAATTTTAAAATGCGCGCTTGTCCTGCCTCCCGTGACGTCACGGCTTGTGATTGGTTAATGGCGGCCATGTTGCCAGGACGCGGACCAATCACAGCAAGCCGTGACGTAATTTCGTCACGGCTTGCTGTGATTGGTCCGCGTCCCGGCAACATGGCCGCCATTAACCAATCACAAGCCGTGACGTCACGGGAGGCAGGACAAGCGCGCATTTTAAAATTTTAAAATGCGCGCGTGTCCAGCCTCCCGGCTTGTGATTGGTTGATCGCGGCGCAACCAATCACAAGCCGGGACGTCACTGGAGGCTGGACACGCGCGCTTTTTAAAAAGCGCGCAAGTCCAGCCTCCCGTGACGTCACGGCTTGTGATTGGTTAATGGCGGCCATGTTGCCGGGACGCGGACCAATCACAGCAAGCCGTGACGTAATTTCGTCACGGCTTGCTGTGATTGGTCCGCGTCCCGGCAACATGGCCGCCCTGACCAATCACAAGCCGGGACTTCACGTAACCAAGTAAAAGCGCGAATTTTAAACAAACAACGCTGCCGGTTCCTTCGCTGAGGTCCAGGCTGCGTCGGAGAGGTGAGTATAGCGATATTTTTTATTTTAATTCTTTCTTTTACACATTTTTACATTAATGTTGTTTCGATACCGATACCCGATATCACAAAAATATCGGATCTCGGTATCGGAATTCCGATACAGCAAGTATCGGCCAATACCCGATACTTGCAGTATCGGAATGCTCAACACTAGTGAGGACCCATCCTTATACACCATTGTGTCCAGAAATTGTACCTGACCTTGAGAGTATGTTATAGTGAAGCTGAGTTCTGGAAATATATTATTAAGTTCGTTATGAAAGTCCAAAAGTTCCTTAAGTGGTCCCTCCCAGATTACAAATACATCGTCGATGTAGCGCCACCAGGCCTGAACCTGGGGCCAAAACCGGGAAACATACACGTACTGGTCCTCGAGCACCGCCATATAGATGTTAGCATAAGTGGGGGCCACATTGGACCCCATGGCGGTGCCCCTCAGCTGCAGGTAGTAGTCATCCCCAAAGAGGAAATAATTCCTTCTGAGGATGAACTCCAGCAGCTGGAGGACCAGACGTGCACGGTCTGGCCCCACGTCCGAGCCCGATAACACCACATCAACAGCTGCCAAGCCCCTATCGTGCTCTATGGAGGTGTATAACGAAACCACGTCAAAGGATACTAGATACATGTCAGCTGTAACATTAAGACTTTCAATTTTATTCAAAAAATCATCCGTATCACGGATGTAAGACTTCGCCTTTGAGGCAAACCCAGATAACACTTTATCAAGAAAAATTGACACTTTATTGAAAATAGAGCCCCGACCCGACACAATCGGGCGACCTGGAGGGTCAAAATAATCTTTATGAATTTTCGGCAAAACATATATTAATGGCCGAACCGGACAATCAGTAACCAAATACTCTGACAGCTTAGAGTCAATCAGGCCATCCAACAGGGCCTCATTGACTATAAGCTGCAACCCTTGCTGGAAACGCAAAGTTGGGTCATTTGTAAGTTTACAATAAACATTAGTATCAGCTAATTGACGTAATATCTCCCCTTTGTACTTGGTAGTATCCATCACAACCACCGCACCGCCCTTGTCGGCGGCCTTGATTGTGATGGATGTATTCATAGAGAGATTTTCCAAAGCTTGTTTCTCATCAACAGTAAGGTTATGTTGAACACGATTTCTATGTGTCCTTCTTAATGTTTCAAAATCTTTTTCAACCAGCTGTATAAAAGCCTCAACCACATGGGTTTTAGTAGGTGGTACAAAGTCACTCTTATTATATAGACCAAGGCCCTGTGAGGAAAAAACATCAGTATTAACAACATCAGTATTATCAACATCACCCGGACCACTCATATCCTGTTTCTTATCTGCAAAAAAAGATGTTAGGCGACATCTCCTAAAGAAGGCAAATAGATCAGTATCAAGCTCAAACCAGTCAGGTAGATTGGTGGGGCAGAATGAGAGACCCTTCTCGAGAACATTCAATTCAATGGGAGACAAAGTTACAGAGGAAATATTGACTACTAAAGCCTTATCTCTTAGTTGTTGAGTCTCCATCTCTCCTCTCCAGTCCTCTGCTTCATTGTGGTGTTCCGTGTCATTCTCTGTCCTTGCGTTGTTTTTACTCCTTTGATGTCTCCTCCCACCCCTCCGATATCTCCTCCTGGTGCGGTATGTGTCACTGTTTCCTTCTCCAAAAAATGTGTAGATGCTGAAGCTCCCATGTTTGAATCATCCGTGGAATCAGAGTCGCCGGTTGTAAAACCAAAATGCTGTTTACCCTCCTGGGCTCTCCTACGACGACGAGGTTGAAAAGTTTTGTTATTTCTATATGAGGACGATTGTTTCCCCATATGCCAGGGAAAAACCCGTCCCGTCTTATAGTCGTCATTGTCACGGAACCATTTAGTCCTTTTGGTGCTCTCATTATCCGCACGGAATTTAGTCAGGTTAATATTCAACCGCGTCACATAAGCACTCATGTCGGCTGTAGTCAAATTAACTGTAAGCAATTGCTCATATTCAATGATGGTTTTTTTAAGAGTCTCAATTTCCTTATTCAAAAATTCAATGTTCAACAACATTAGATCAAAACAGTACTTATTTGTTATGGACTCAAATTTCGAGCAAAACAGAGTGTTGTCAGCCAACAATGTGGGCCGAAGGTGCGGACGTAGTCCACGAGGTATCCTACGCACCTTATAATATTCAGTCAATGTAGACATATGCAATTCCAATGAAATCAACCTCCGTTTCTCATTTTCATATTTCCTTTTCAACATGTCGCCAGATGGAACACTCAAGAAGGCAACATCAACCTGTGCAGCGTTAATGATTCGTGCGGCATCATCATCCGTATAGGAAAAAATATTACTGGCACCATCCAGTTCACCAATATCTGGATTAAAGTTAACTTGAGTCATAGTTCACAGGTGCACGCCAACCAAGATCCAAATACAATGCAAAATAATAAGATGGCGGCTGACAGCACTACCGTGTAATGTGGCTGCACGTCCTAGCTCCACAGGATCCAAATGGAGAGTTACATACCAAAAGTTCAAAGTGAAGGACAGCATCCAATCCAGGTGAAGATCAAGAATATTTTTATTGTGCCATAAATGCAACGTTTCAACCCCTAAGGGTCTTTGTCAAGCATACATAACAGTGACCATGACGGCGCATGCCCACCGACTACATGACAACGCTGTATATACACAAATGACAGCGCCGCAGCGTCGGTCACAAGGTCCACCCACTGACAGGAGGGATGACTATTCTAATTCCCGGAGTTAATCCAAACTACATCTAGAGGCTCAAAAGCTTAATCGCTGGGACTATAGCCCGCGATCAAAGGCCTCTGATCGCCATAAAGACTGGGATTTAGAAAACTTATTGCACATGTATGCCGGCCCCATGGTAACAAATATAACGTCACCACGGTTACCTGCAGGTCACGCCCCACCAGGGTAAAAGCTCATCGTTCAAACCCCCCACATAATATATCAGGCGAACAAAAGGCATTAAATGGCCAAAATACAAATTAATGAACAACCATATTGTATATAAACACCGGCTGTATGTCCAAATATCACAGATAAGTTATAGTTCTTAATGAATCCCTTAGGTAACAAACGTATCTATAAATAGAAAAAAACAAATAGAAAAAAACAGACAATGGGGAGGGAAAAAAACGGGAAACAAACAAAAACAAGGGGAAAAAGAAATAAAAACAGGAAAAGAAAAAGGGGGAAGGGGGGGAAAAAGAGGGGGGGGAAGGGGGGGAAAAAGGAGGGGAAGGAAGGGGAAGGAGGGGAGGGAAAAAAGGGGGGGAAAAAAGGAGGGGAAAAAAATAAAAAATAGGAAAAACAAGGGAAGAAAAAGCAAGGGAAGAGAAAAGAGAACCTAAACACTAAATCAATATTAACCAATGTTATCAACAGGAATCCTCGAGAAAGACAAAATGATAACCAACCACCTTCTAAAAACATATCCCACAAAATCCGAACCGCACGAACCAAAAAACCGCCTATCAGAATAATCCAATCAGGATATGAACAATAAAAGGTTGTCCTTATACACCATTGTGTCCAGAAATTGTACCTGATCTTGAGAGTATGTTATAGTGAAGCTGAGTTCTGGAAATATATTATTAAGTTCGTTATGAAAGTCCAAAAGTTCCTTAAGTGGTCCCTCCCAGATTACAAATACATCGTCGATGTAGCGCCACCTGACACATGTGCTCACTAAATCGATCATGGATGGAATTATCAACCAATGTGTTTCCTATGGACATTATGATGTGTTTTTAACTATGTATATGTTATTATTTGCACATTTTTTTGTTATTTTGATCACCGGTTATGTTGTATGTTAATTTTTATGGGCGGACCTAACTGGGGATAGGTGTCTACTTCCTATTTAAGGCCGTCATGGTCACTGTTATGTATGCTTGACAAAGACCCTTAGGGGTTGAAACGTTGCATTTATGGCACAATAAAAATATTCTTGATCTTCACCTGGATTGGATGCTGTCCTTCACTTTGAACTTACAGCAGATAAATATAGCACAGCCAAGTAGCATACAGCCCACATAGTGTATAACACAGCCCACTTAGTATATTATTATTATTTGTTATAGCGCCATTTATTCCATGGCGCTTTACATGTGAGGAGGGGTATACATAATAAAAACAAGTACAATAATCTTAAACAATACAAGTCATAACTGGTACAGGATGAGTGAGGACCCTGCCCGCGAAGGCTCACAATCTACAAGGGATGGGTGAGAATACAGTAGGTGAGGATAGCGCTGGTCATGCAGCGGTTTGGTTGATCGGTGGTTAATGCAGGTTGTAGGCTTGTCGGAAGAGGTGGGTCTTCAGGTTCTTTTTGAAGATTTCGATGGTAGGCGAGAGTCTGATGTGTTGTGGTAGAGGGTTCCAGAGTAGGGGTGATACGCGAGAGAAATCTTGTATGCGATTGTGGGAAGAGGAGATAAGAGGGGAGTAGAGAAGGAGATCTTGTGAGGATCGGAGGTTGCGTGTAGGTAAGTACTGGGAGACGAGGTCACAGATGTATGGAGGAGACAAGTTGTGGATGGCTTTGTATGTCATGGTTAGGGTTTTGTACTGGAGTCTCTGGGCAATGGGGAGCCAGTGAAGGGATTAACAGAGGGGAGAGGCAGGGGAATAGTGGGGGGACAGGTGGATTAGTCGGGCAGCAGAGTTTAGAATAGATTGGAGGGGTGCGAGAGTGTTCGAGGGGAGGCCACAGAGCAGGAGGTTGCAGTAGTCAAGGCGAGAGATGATGAGGTCATGGACTAGGGTTTTTGCAGATTCTTGGTTGAGGAATGAACGGATTTGTGAAATATTTTTGAGTTGAAGTCGGCAGAAAGTGGAAAGGGCTTGGATATGTGGTTTGAAGGAGAGATCAGCGTCAAGGATTACCCCGAGGCAGCGAGCTTGTGGGACTGGGGAGAGTGGGCAGCCATTTACTGTAATGGTTAGGTTCGTTGGGGGGGTCACGTGTGATGGGGGAAAGATGATGAGTTCTGTTTTGTCCATGTTAAGTTTCAGAAATCTAGCGGAGAAGAAGGATGAAATAGTGGACAGTCATTGAGGGATTCTGGTTAGTAGGGAGGTGATATCTGGTCCAGAGATGTAGATCTGTGTGTCATCAGCATAGAGGTGATACTGAAAGCCATGAGATTCTATGAGCTGTCCCAGGCCAAAGGTGTAAATGGAGAAGAGCAGGGGCCCAAGGACTGAACCTTGTGGGACTCCGACAGATCGGGGGCGAGGTGAGGAGGGGGTGTGTGAGTGGGAGACGCTGATTGTCCAGTCTGTTAGATATGATGAGATCCAGGATAGGGCCAAGTCTGTGATGCCAAGGGATGAGAGGGTCTAATAATAGGGAATGGCCCACTGTGTCAAAGGCAGCCGACAGGTCGAGGAGGAGAACAGAGTAGTGTCGCTTGCTCTTGGCGGTTAAGAGGTCGTTGGTGACCTTAGTTAGGGCAGTTTCAGTGGAGTGGTGTGACCGGAAGCCAGATTGTAAGCGGTCAAAGAGGGAGCAAGAAGAGAGATGGGAGGACAGTTCAAGGTAGACGAGTTGTTCCAGTAGTTTGGAGACATAAGGGAGAAGTGATATAGGGCGATAGCTAGATACAGAGGATGGGTCAAGAGAGGGCTTTTTGAGGATAGGTGTGATGGAAGCATGTTTAAAGCTTGAGGGGAAAACACCAGTTGTTAGTGATAGGTTGAAGAGATGGGTTAGGGTTGGGATGAAGACTGTGGTGAGGTTTGGGATGAGGTGGGATGGGAGCGGGTCAAGCACACAGGTGGTGAGATGCGATCTTGAGAGTAGAGTGGAGAGTTGATCTTCTGTAATGGTGGAGAAGTTGGTTTTGGAGGTGGAGGGCAGGGAAGTCGGGAGGAAGGGCTCTGGTGCTTGTTGACCAAAACTGTCTCTGATGCTATCAATCTTCTGCTTGAAGAACGAGGCAAAGTCTTCAGCGGAGATAAGTGGGGAGGGAGGAGGTGCTGGGGGACGGAGGAGAGAATTAAAGGAGTTTATAGCACAGCCACATAGTATATAGCACAGCCACATAGTATATAGCACAGCCACATAGTATAAAGCACAGCGATGTAGTATATTGCCCAGCCACGGAGTATATAACACAGCCCACGCAGTACATAACACAGCCCACGCAGTATATAACACAGCCCACGCAGTATATAACACAGCCCACGCAGTATATAACACAGCCCACGCAGTATATAACACAGCCCACGCAGTATATAACACAGCCAACGCAGTATATAACACAGCCAGGGCCGTATTTAGAGTTTCTGCTGCCCTAGGCACTTTTAGTGCTGCCCCCCCCCCCCCCAATCGGTGAGTATGACACTATTGGCAGGGACTTTGGCAAGAATCGCTGATGTGAAAGTCGCCTTTTGCAGCAGATGGGGCAGTTTTTCTGCATCTGCCACGTAACGGATCACTTACGGCAACACTGCGGTTGGCCTCATTCATTCCCTATGGTATCTGCGGCACTTGCCATGATCTGGCAAATGTGGTACCATACCTCCCAAGTTTTGAAGAAGGGAAGGAGGCATAAAGTGTGCGGCGCGCGTAGCGCGCCGCGGCGAATTTTAGGCCACGCCTCTGACCACACCCATTTCACAACTAGTCACACCCATATCCACGTCCCAACCACAGCCATATTAGCACTGCTGATCACAATGTTTTATATACAATAATTATAAACAAAAAAATATGGCCACACAGTGCTCCATACTGTATAATGGCCACACATGATGCTCCATACTGTATAATGATCCCACATGATGCTCCATACTGTATAACGGCCACACATGATGCTCCATACTGTATAATGACCGCACATGATGCTCCATACTGTATAATGGCCACACATGATGCTCCATACTGTATAATGATCCCACATGATGCTCAATACTGTATAACGGCCACACATGATGCTCCATACTGTATAATGATCCCACATGATGCTCAATACTGTATAACGGCCACACATGATGCTCCATACTGTATAATGACCGCACATGATGCTCCATACTGTATAACGGCCACACACAGTTCTCCATACTGTATAACGGCCACACATGATGCTCCATACTGTATAACGGCCACACATGATGCTCAATACTGTATAATGGCCACACACAGTTCTCCATGATACTGTATAATGACCCCCCTCCTGTATGCATGGCTCACACTCCCCCCCTGTATGCATGGCTCATTCACACACACCCCTGTATGCATGGCTCATATTCACCCCCCCCCTGTATGCATGGCTCATATTCACCCCCCCCTCCTGTATGCATGGCTCATATTCACCCCCCCCCTGTATGCATGGCTCATTCACACACACCCCTGTATGCATGGCTCATATTCACCCCCCCCCCTGTATGCATGGCTCATATTCACCCCCCCCTCCTGTATGCATGGCTCATATTCACCCCCCCTCCTGTATGCATGGCTCATATTCACCCCCCCTGTATGCATGGCTCATATTCACCCCCCCCCCGTATGCATGGCTCATATTCACCCCCCCCCTGTATGCATGGCTCATATTCACCCCCCCCCCTGTATGCATGGCTCATATTCACCCCCCCCCTGTATGCATGGCTCATATTCACCCCCCCCCCTGTATGCATGGCTCATATTACACCCCCCCCCCTGTATGCATGGCTCATTCACCCCCCCCTGTATGCATGGCTCATTCACCCCCCCCCCCTGTATGTATGGCTTATATTCACCCCCCCCCCCCCTGTATGCATGGCTCATATTCACACCCCCCCCAGCCATGCATACGGGGGGGGGGGGAAATATGAGCCATGCATATGGCTCATATATTCCCCCGTAGGACCAGGTATATACCATGCCTGCAGCCCTGGCATACACAGGGGTGCCAGAGCAGGACTTGGATGGCGTGTGGGGAGTTTGCCAGTTAGCCAGACCGGGACCGCTCGGTTCTGCTACATCTGCGCAGCACTCACCTTCAGGTGCCCGTTCAAGTCGTGCGGGTCCCGGTCCGGCTGACTGTCATGCGATTCCTCCAGCGTCAGCATCGGGGCAGAGGAGCGGCTGAACTCGTCCATGAAGATGCGAGCGTCAGCCAGCCTCCTCCTTCTCTAGCCCCATGCCTCCTCCGAGCTGCAGCGCGAGAAGACACTTCCTGGATGGTGCAGCTGCTCTCCACGCCCCCCCTCCCTCCTATCCGCCCGGTGTGAGTTGTGACTTGTGAGTATTGTCTTCCGGGAGGGCAGGTGGGACTCGGAGGAGGGGGGCGGGGGGCGGGGGGGCGGGGCGGTCATTCGCTTGTGACCTGGGGCTAAAAAAAAACAAACAAAAAAAAACAACCTTGCTCAGGTGCCGCCCCCCGCAATGTCGCCGCCCTAGGCACGTGCCCTCGAGTGCCTAGTGGCAAATACGGCCCTGAACACAGCAACGTAATATATTGCACAGCCACGTAGTATACAGCACAGCCACGTAGTATACAGCACAGCCACGTAGTATACAGCACAGCCACGTAGTATACAGCACAGCCACGTAGTATATAGCACAGCCCATGCAGTATATAACACAGGCCACGTAGTATAGAGCACAGCAATGTAGTATATTAGATGCAGAAATGAACTACACACACTATGGCGCTCGCCACAACAAGGGAAAAAGGGGAGGGGGGGTAGAGTTGGTGACAGGATGAATGGGCGATATATTGGGCACCCCTAGCTGCTGGAACCACACAGGATCTGTGCCTATCCTGGGAAAGAAATAAGTGTAAAAGATATCACATTGTGGATATGGTGGACCGCGCTCAGGGGTATGTGCTCTGTGGTAATGGGCAGCGGAAGGCTTATGATAGTGTACGAGGAATAGTACCTAGATCACTAATATGTACACAGACCTGCTGTGACTGCTGCAAGAATCTAATGACATAGAGGTGTATGCCTGTGACGGCTATGCAAATGGTGCTTACCTAGCTGTGATTGCTGTAGCACTCCAGCGTCCTAAATAGACCCCGACCTGGCGACCGCGGTAGGGTAAGGTACGGCGTCCGTGAAGGGCAGGGGAAGTGAAGGAGGACTCTGCAGCTGATGCGGTACCTGGGAGCCCCGGCCGAAGGCGTCCCTGGTAACCGCGAGGAAAAAAGAGATGGCCGCTAGCGCCGGCTCGTAGGTGCCTAAGAAGTGACGTCACTAAGGTACGGAACGGCGTTGGAGCCAAAAAGGTGGAGACTAACCAACGCGTTTCGAAGGTGCTCGGCCTTCTTCGTCAGGGAACCCTGACGAAGAAGGCCGAGCACCTTCGAAACGCGTTGGTTAGTCTCCACCTTTTTGGTTCCAACGCCGCTCCGTACCTTAGTGACGTCACTTCTTAGGCACCTACGAGCCGGCGCTAGCGGCCATCTCTTTTTTCCTCGCGGTTACCAGGGACGCCTTCGGCCGGGGCTCCCAGGTACCACGTCAGCTGCAGAGTCCTCCTTCACTTCCCCCGCCCTTCACGGATGCCGTACCTTACCCTACCGCGGACGCCAGGTCGGGGTCTATTTAGGACGCTGGAGTGCTACAGCAATCACAGCTAGGTAAGCACCATTTGTATAGCCGTCACAGGCATACACCTCTATGTCATTAGATTCTTGCAGCAGTCACAGCAGGTCTGTGTACATATTAGTGATCTAGGTACTATTCCTCGTACACTATCATAAGCCTTCCGCTGCCCATTACCACAGAGCACATACCCCTGAGCGCGGTCCACCATATCCACAATGTGATATCTTTTACAATGTAGTATATTGCCCAGCCACGTAATATATACCACAGCCACGTAGTATATAGAACAGAGACATAATATATAACACAGCCCATGCAGTATCTATCACAGCCCACGTAGTTTATAGCAATGTGGGCACCATATCCCTGTTAAAAAAAAAACAATTAAAATAAAAAATAGTTATATACTCACCTTCTGTCGGCCCCCGGAATCCAGCCCAGGCATTTACCGATGCTCCTCGCGACACTCCGGTCTCAAGAATGCATTGTGGTCTCATGAGATGATGACATAGCGGTCTCGAGAGACCGCTACATAATCATCTCGCGAGACCGCAATGTGTGGACCGGAGCGTCGCGAGGAGCAGCGGGAAAGGCGACGGAAGGTGAGAATATAATCATTTTTTATTTTATTATTTTTAACATTAGATCTTTTTACTATTGATGCTGCATAGGCAGCATCAATAGTAAAAAGTTGGTCACACAGGGTTAATAGCAGTGTTAACGGACTGCGTTACACCGCGGCGTAATGCAGCCATTAACCCTGTGTGAGCGCTGACTGGAGGGGGCACTGACAGAGAGTAGGAAGGGGCGAATTCGTGGCCGGACTGTGCCCGTTGCTGATTGGTTGCGGCCGGCAGGCGATACAGGATTTCTGTGACAGACAGACAGAAAGACAAACAGGTATATATATATATGTGTCCCTTCTAGTGGGTGAAATGTAATCTTGTCCATAAGCGCTTACTAGCAATGACCATTTCCTTTTGTGTCAGAGTATGTACGGCCTGTCATGGTGCTTGGCTCCACCTGAGTTAATATCTGATTTTTGTTCACTTTTAAAATGTCTGGCTTTCTTGGATACACAAAGGATGGCGCTGGACCAGAAGGTGCAAAAAAGTCACTTCTACTTCTTCATTTACACAATCTTTGGAGAGTCCAGTAGCCGCCACCAGTGCCAATCATATTCACAGGTCACATAACCAGTTATGTCATTCATTGCCGATCTTGTGCCGCCTTCTACCACTTCATGGACTTCACGGTCTTTGCTGAATGAAAAAATTCATGTTTTTATTTCTGTTTCACTACATGGAATGACAATGCGGTATTGCTGAGTCCGTGATGGGTTCTGCTTCCTGTAACCGATGTTTTCACAAACTCTCCTCCTCCTCGTAGTCCTGGTTTGTACAATACATGAACTGGATTGTTAAGAATCTTTTTCTCCCTCCATTTGAAGAGTTGCATAGGTGTTAAGATTTGGTCTGAATATGGCCTGTGGAGGCCTGAGCTGCCGGCCTGTCATCTGCTCTGCATTAATTGTCTACCCCTTGTCATTCTCAGGTTGAGCCGTAACAAAGCTTTCTCCTCTGTCCTCTCCTGCTTCTAAGCTGTAACATAAAAAAAATACAGTAATATCTAAAAATCATGGATTATTTGGGAAATATAGACCCCACACTTTTAGACCACAGGCTGAACAGATCTGAATTCAAGATTTTTGAACTGACACTGTAATAGTTTTATTTTTTAAAATATGATCCCATCACGATCCCAGCTTGTATTTTGGTACAGATGTGACTAGGAGCATAGCAGGCACATGTGCAGTTTTTGAAATTTTTAAATTAAACTTTTTTTCGGAAATGCGTTTTAAGGTTTTGCGTTTGCATTCGCATGGGTAAAATATTATCAAAGATACTCTTGTGACATATCTGGCGAAAGGCTGTACAGTTCTGAGTAGAATGGTGATTAATTTGTTTTGCTATCTATTTTCTAGCCTGAGTTATGAGGAGAAATGTAACGGCAGGCAACAACAAAATTAGCACTTTTTCCGAACTTTGAAAATCAATAAAAAAAAATAATGTCTAGAATTTTTTTTCTTCACATTTTGCATTCTCTGACACACTATTACCAAATAACAAAATCTCAAAAGAATTAAAAATATAGGGGTAAAAATCATTGGTTCACTTGAAGTAGAATGACCCGATAGGATTAGATACACGGCTCAGCAGACAGTATCACACAGGACAGAATTAAATACACAGCTCAGCAGATGGTATCACACAGGATAGGATTAGATATACAGCTCAGCAACAGAATGTGCCAAAGGAGAGGACCTTTTCATTCCAAGAATTCCTCTTATTCCATCTGATTTGACTTTTGATTTTAAACACCTCCAGTTTCCAGTTGGACTGGCATTTGCAATGTCCATTAACAAGGCTCAGGGACAGTCCTTGAAAGTAGTAGGGATCGATTTGCAATCTCCATGCTTTTCTCATGGTCAACTTTACGTGGCCTGTTCAAGAGTTGGAACTGCCAAAAAACTGTTAATCTTTGCACCGGAAGGAAAAACCAAAAATGTTGTATATCCAAAAGGCTCTTGAATGAGTTGAAAATAAAATACTATCAATACTTAGGTAATCGTTCAGTTAATTTGTGTTGCAAATCTGTAGTGTTGAGTATGTGATGTGAAATGTTTTTATGTGCAATATAATCATTGTAATTTGTTATAACTAACCACCGTTAGTTACTGTGCTCGGGGAACGCCGGGCTCTTCAGCTAGTCATATCTATGGTTCAGTGAACACTACACATCGACCACTGGCACCCCATCTTCCATGTGACAGAGTGCAGGACTTGCTCACATTGTGTTACTTGTGTCTAGAGAAATGCTCAGATGTCAGTACTACTAGGTGGTGTATTAGGAAGTCATGGCCAAATATAAAGCTGGATAAGCCCAGGCAATTCTCTGCTTTTTCTTATAATCTACTCCTAGCTGTGACTATGAGACAATTGTCATTGTTCAGTATATCAAATAGATTACTTACGATATATATTAATCCTGGAACCAGAACCATGATGGATATCATGTAAAACACTAAACTAGATAGATACTTTGCCAGTGAGGTTTGTCATGTCTTTGATGATCTATCATCCCAGTCTATTCTTAAATCTATATTATAGATACACAACCGGTCTTATTACATATTGCACCATTACATTGTCAGCCCTATATAATCTGTATTTTAGCTGAATGGGGAAATCTATGGCCAAAAAAACTGAGAAAACATAACAAAACTTCAATTTTCCAGTCTGGTGAATGACGAGAATGTGACTATTCTCTGCTTTATTTAATGGTGACTCCTCACTGGGGCAGTTACCTGTAGGAACGTCCTCTTTGCACCTCTCATGATCCTGCACATCATTTTCTCCTTTCTCCATTATGGCCTCAACATCAATATTCTTCAGATATTTGCCTGGATGTCAAAGCTGTGAAAGTAATAAAGTAGAAGTCACAAACAGAAGGAAAACTCACATGGAATGTTCTAGATGGAGGATTTAACTACAAGCTCATGGGGCACCTGAGCCGCCAAAAGATGCTGAGTCAGGGTACCTGTTTTCAAATTGAATTTACGTACGATTGAGTGCGTTTGATTATGTGCGGCATAAGCGATTTACGTGAATAACCCAGGACCACAAGTAGTCAAAATAAACATCTCAAAGTCCTGATCAAAATTTTACCCAAACAATATCCACTCTATGTATAATTAACCATACATGAAAATCGAATAGCTAACTAATAACAAATAGCTAACTGCCATATATGAAAATCGAATAGCTAACTAATAACTAATAGCTAACTGCCATACATGAAAATCGAATAGCTAATAACTAATAGCTAACTGCAGACTAACTTGAGTCCGGTGAGTCCAGGCTGGAACTTCAGACTTAAATAAGTTGTCCACTACAATAATTTTTTTTTTTCATAAATCTTGCAATTATGTGCTACTGAAAACATCCACTGTCTTTATTTTAGCAATATTACCTTTTATCATGCTGTAGCAGCACATCTTCAGTGCTGGATCTAGCTCTCATGGGGTTAATCGACAACTTCCTTTCTCCTGAGTTATTGTGCTCTAATACTACAAGTTCCATGATGCATTGCACTGCCACTAAGCAGGAACCTCCTCTAGCTTCAAAAAGATTTGTGATGTCATTTCTGTCCAACCTCCTCTTTTACATTTGTCCAACGCACACTCCATTACACACAGATGTCTCTCTCTAACATCATGTCCTCCCTCTATCTGAAACTGAACCTGTCAAAAACTGAACTCCTCGTGTTCTCTCCCTCTACTAACCTACCTTTGCCTGACATTGCCATCTCCGTGTGCGGTTCCACCATTACTCCAAAGCAATGTAAGAGGGTGAACTGTAGTCCCACTGAGAGGGCACTAGGACCCTGTGGTTTTTGCCTGCTGCAGCAGAGAACAGACCCTGGAAGACTCCGAGAGACAATGTGTGCTGGGGGGTGGGGTCTGGTATCTCGTGTGTAAAGTGAAACAAGGAAGTGAGAGGAGAGAGACGAGAGAAAGGCGGGAAGAGAGAGCAGAAGCTGCTGTGAATGTGATATAACCAAGAGACTGTGGATTTTACTGTGAGTTTTTTTGGAGAAAAAGAAGCTATTGAGAGACTTTGCATTGCTAACGTTGTCCTGGAGAAAAGCTAACCTTTTGTTCAACTCTGTGAGACACTTTTGTTGCTAACCTTTTATTTTGGAAGACTGAAACTTCACTGCAAACCCACTACGTATTTGAGAGTCTGTGGAATACCTGTGCATTGATTGGAGAACAAGTCTGACAGATTGCTGATACAGAGACGGACGGGTTGTCGTGGAAGCATTCCTAGGAGCTACAGAAGAAGAGACAATATCGTGAGGCCACTAAGTCCCCGGCGTTTGGGCTCGGCATCCGCCGATCAGAAAAGAGGAGCTTGCTGTAACTTATTGGCGCTGAAGATATAGACTGGGCTGCAGCCTGTGCGGATTCCTACCTGAGAGGAGATCCATCTTAAGATACGGTACCATAAGTTATAGATACCCGGGTATCCCTGCTCATAGTGTTTACTTGTTACTTAGAGGTGTATCTTATATTAGAGTTGTGTAAGTTATACTCAGTGTGCCATTCCAGGGGCTCCCTTTATAACACTACAATCAATTTACACTTTACTTCAGCACATGCCGAAATACGACGGGCGCAATATGGCGTTGCAAGATTGGGCTGAGAGAATCCGGAGTATTCTGCGCATGTGTAATTTGACCCCCGCGTTACGCGCTGAGCTGGCATTAAATGCACTGGAGGGCGATATTAGACGTATGGTGATGGTGCGCCCAGAATCAGAGAGGGATACGTTAGAAAAGATTTTGGAACTGTTAGAGGGG